>NC_136876.1:35877115-38277115 GCF_949152265.1 Phoxinus phoxinus
CATGCACACTGTAAAAAAGTTACTGCCTTCAATTTTTTAAGTACAAACAACTTGGATGCAAGTCATTTCAACTTAAATGACATTTAACTGACTTCAAAAAAATAGGCGAATCTTGTATAACTTAAAAAAGTTGAAAATAATAGCAATGTAAAAACACGTCATAACTTATCGATCATAGCCTAATTGTTTACAGTGTATGGCTATAATAAATCTACTGGGTCTACTGAGAATTATGTGTCCTATCAGATGTTCAGCTTTCAGTCATATACATATTCTTAAAATAAAGGTTATTCAAAGGTTCACCAAAAAAAAAAAAAACTTCTTAAAAACTATTTGAATTTTTGTTTTTGGTTCATGAGTTGCTATATTGTTTTTTAAAAATTGCCCCTTCAAAGCATACCATTAAAATAACAACAGTCTATAGTTCTAAAGAAGCTTTAAAGAACCTATTCTCTTGTGGGGTCTATATATAGACGTTATGTCAGAACCTTTTAAAATGATGCCCATTATGGCATCATTTTATGGATTTAGTTTTAATTAATTAATTTAGCTTGAATTATTTTTCATTTTTAATTAAATGTTATGAATTACACAGCTCGTAAATATAATTCATTACTAAAACATTTTTTTAAATAACCTGTTAAACATGATGTAAGATATCATGCAATCATTAAGACATTTCATGGGTTCCTTAAATGGTTCCATAAAACTGAGTCACCCAGAGTTCTATATAGAACCCCATTGAAGCTTTTTTTAAGAGTGTGAAACCCCTTCTAACTGCAACCTTTATTTTTAAACGTGTTTAACACCTTAGCACAAAAATTAGGTAAATTAGACCTAAAGTAGTAGTGTAGAGCTTTTGCAGGCATTAACAGTGGGCTAAAATGTACACATCCAAACCTGCTTTGCAATTCTTAATAAGAAATACTGATATGCCCAATCACAAAAGCTTAACAAGCCTTCAGATGCAATGGTTTATTACGCGCAATTATCATTCAGACAGCCTATCAAAATTCAATCATGCATAAAGGGATTATTAACCAAGAATAATACTATCTCATAATAGAAAATACGTTGGATTGCTTCCCTTCAATTTGTCGTGGCAGTAATTACTATCCAATTTAGAGTCACTGCCTAGCTTATATTTCTGGATGCGCTCAACTGAATGTAAGGACAAAACAAAGAAAGACCTGTTTGTTTATAGTTGGACTCAAGGAGTTGGTCACCGCTGGGTTACTGAAAATACTTCAGTGCAAAGAAAGTTTGATCGTGTACTTTTAAAATAACCAAATGTGACCCTGGATCACAAAACCAGTCACAAGTCGCACGGGTATATTTGTGGCAATAGCCAACCATACATTGTATGGGTCAAAATTATCGATTTTTCTTGTATGCCAAAAATCATTAGGACATTAAGTAAAGATCATGTTCCATAAGATATTTTGTAAATTTCCTACCAGCACAATCGGCAACATAAATGGACAACTTTTAAGGCGATTTTCTCAATGTTTCGATATTTTTGCACCCTCAGATTTCAGATTTTCTAATAGTTGTATCTCGGCCAAATATTTTCCTATCCTTCCTAACAAACCAACATACATCAATTGAAAGCTTATGTATTCAGCATTCAGATGGTATATAAATCTCAATTTCCAAAAATGTACCCATATGACTTGTTTTGTGGTCCAGGGTCACAAATGTCAGTTAAAAAAAAAGTATATGATCATATATAACAACATATGTTTGTTTTTTACATTGCTTTAACTCATGAAAGTAAGTTAGCAATTTTCAACTTCTTTTATAAGTTATACAAGATTCAACTCAGTTTAATGCAATTTCAGTTGAAATGACTTAAACATCCAAGTTGATTGTACTTCATTTAAGGCAGCAACTTTTTTTAACATTGTGGCTGTGTGAATTCATTATAAGACTCAATTTCTTTTTGCTTAATTGCTTACTGTCAGTATACATTTGCAGAAACATCTATAAGAATTTTCATAAATAATGTTTTAAACACCTATAAGAATTTTCATAAATAATGTTTGAATTGTGTCCCTCTGAATCTCACACCAAAAGCCTCGGATTTTAGTGCTCAGCGTGGAAAAGTGAGTCACATTTCAGCAGGAAACCCCCGCAGTTTAGAAAGTGTGAATGTGTGTATGAGGCACGGAATGTCAAACGCACCTATAAAAAAAAGTGAAATGCTTTGCAAGTACTGGACACCTGGGAAATTTGTGACACCGCTGACAGGGTGAGTGAGAAACGGTGATGAGCGGCCCCTAAACAAACGCGTTTATGATGCTATTTGACAGACGCTGTCACCGCACAGAGAAATGGAGGCTGACCTACAGGGAGACATTTTGGCAGAAAGCCACCGCACGTTTGTAGGCATAAACGTTTGCTCTTGCAAAGAAGGGTTAATAAGCGGATATGAAATTATTGCAATCATTTTACTATTCGAGCAGACAGAGTTTCAGCGACGTAAAGGAATCCCGATGATGAAGCAGGTGTTCTCCGAGCGGTGCCATCTGGCAGCAAAATTAGCAGCTTATGAGCCAGGTGCTCTTGTACCAGGGAAGAATCAGAGATGAGCTCCGGAGTGATCTTTTACACGGGCCTCCAGGAGCATGACTGAGCACTGTTGCATAATGAGAGGCGACGACTGCGTGCTCTTTGTTTTGGATTATTTAAATGCGAGGGTGTTTATGCGTGTTGTGTAAACCTATTCTGCAAATATAGGAATTTCAGATCTTTAAATTGGATCATTGCTTGAGTGATCAATAGACTAATTAACCTGTTAGAGATTATTGAGGGTTTCAGAATCCATGTGTTTTCACAGCCTGAACATTAGCTGTTAATCTTCTCGACTGCATTGCTTTTTCACGCTCTTTTAAAGGGATAGTTCAACTTCAAATGAAAATGCAGGCATCATTTACTCACCCCTTAATGCTTTGCAGAGCGACGGACCCCACTGACTTTTATTATGTGAAGAAAAAACACATTCCTCAAAATATCTTCTTTTATATAAAGAAGTAAACGTCCTGCAGGTGTGGATCATGAGGGTTAGTGAATGAGGACAGAATTGTGATTTTTGGTTGAACTTGTGTAAAAATAACTAGGTTATTGGCCCTCTTACATTTGAGACTAAGCCAACAAAACATAAGATTAAGCGCAAAAAGTGAAATTATCTTTAAAAAAAGCAACAACAAAAAACACCATGATCTTGACTTTCTCTATTGGAGCTGTTTTGTAACTATAAGAGTTAGCTCCCCAGTTATCAAATGTTAATAATAGGCATATATGCCTAATTTATAGTAAATTATACAGAGTAAATGTGGCAAAACTTTAGATTGATGCTCTACAGGTTATAGGTGTAAACATGGAAAAGAACGCCAATCTTGCATGACAGATTCTGGAACATAATACTAAATACCGGTAATGCCCTTTTTTGATTTAATGATCATACAGTAGATCATACAGTTATACAGTAGTCAATCATTTAAAAGAAAACAAACTCTAATATTGACCCCTACATTTCTATAGCATAATTTGATAGTAATATTGAAACCATATTATGTATACATTTACAGGCATATTTGTAATGACGTATAGTTAAAAAAGTATTAGAAGTATAACATTTGAAGGATATGTTGTGTAGGTCCCACTCAAATATTATAAGAAAACAACATTACTGCCACCGTGTGGTGAAAAGATGCAGGGCCAAAAATAAATGCACCAGATATTTTCCTTTTCCAGCTTGTGGTGTTCCATTAAAGAATATTGTTTTTCTTAATGATTGATATTGTCTATGTTGTCATAAGTAATGCTTAAGTCTCTTACTGACTTTTATGATGGTAATTTGCCTGTACCTTCTCTTTTGTTACAGGAAGTATTAGAACAAAACAGATCTGCAGCGACCAAGTTCCCTTTTTCTAACACCTCGTCTCCAAGCCGTCGAAATTCTGACAGGTGATCCCAGTCCTGAGTCCTCCTCTGATATCTGGTGTGATGTATACAAGACCTAGCAAGAGTCAAAAAGAGAGAACACGGCCTTTATTGCTCATCAAGGGATGACACATATGCAGCCACAATGTTCAGTTCCAGGTTCATTTCCAGCACTGTCATTGTGACATCTACCTTTCCAGCACTTTCCAGAGAGAATAGCCACCTTCTGATCATTTAATATTTCTTGTGATTACAAAAAAAAAAAAAAAAGTGAACAGATTGAAATTGAGTTATATAGTCTATAATATGATTTTCTATTTATTGATGTAAACAGTATGATTAAAATATAATATCCGAATGAAATTCAAGGAAAATTAGTCTTTTTAGTCACAGAGCATGCAAACTACGTTGTTAATCTAATAAAGAAATGTATGTATATATATAATAATAAAAGAAAAATATGCATAACACACACACATATATATATATATATATATATATATATATATATATATATATATATATATATATATATATATATATATATTATGCATATTTTTCTTTTGTAGGCTATTATTATATGCATCCATATTCTTTTTTTAATAAAATGTTTTCTCTTACGAAAAAAATCTTTTAAAAAAACTACAGCGCAACAATATTAAATATGTCGTCTTGTGTTTAAATAATATTCGAGATCACCATGGTAGTGATTTGTTTTTACTTTTTACTACGAAAATTGCTGAATCACGTCCTCTTGTGGTATTTTCTAGAAATCTCCAGCAATAACGTGATTACGTCAGCCAGAGCGTGACTAGTCAGGGCGTGTTGGTAAAGGCCGCGGCGGAAGCCAGAAACAATAAGGAACTCTTTAACCGCAGTACCGGAAGCACAATTCTGCCAAGCTGCTTTTCACTCGTAAAAGTCCTATAAAATGCCAGTGGAAGCAAACGTGTTATTTCCCCTCGTGGTATAAAATAACAACACATATTATTTATTTGAGACAAAAATGAAACAATCCATATGTATTTTTATTTTTTTTAAGAGAATAAGACTTGTTCCCTTGTTTTTGGCTCATACAGCAGGGATGGGGAACGTTGGTCCGGGAGGGGCCGCTGTCCTGCAGAGTTTAGCTCCAACCCTGATAAAAACTCTGCAATAGGCTACTAAAATTGGTGCATATTTGATATCCCTTATGGAAGAGAAGCAAATGCCCATGCATTAATTTTCAATTGGAAGAAGGGCACAATGAAAAGCAATGTAGTGAGTGTTTGTTTTGCATCCGCCAAAACCATATCCACACACTGGATACTTTTCAAACAGCGCGAGACAGACGTCCCGTTGTTGCGCTCGTGTCTCCCGTAGGCTGTCATGCAGAGCTCAAGTTAAAATAAGTTCCTTTGAAAAAACAAAAACGTGTTTCTAGACCATGATTTTTGTTTCACTGACCTGCATCGCACTTATAACAGCAAAAACGTGTTTGTCGTTTGGATATATGTTCGTTGGCAATGTAGTGAGTGTTTTGCATCTAACTGGCCGTTCACACAAAACCATATATCCACACTGGATACTTTTAAATATAAACACGTGCTAGACAGAGGTCTTTAACCGTTGCGCTCGTGTCTCGCGCATGTCATTCAGCAGAGCTCAAGTTAAAATAAGTTCCACAAAAAAAGTTTTTTCACGTGTTTCCAGACCACGATTTTTGTTTCAATGACCCGCGTGTCGTGCTTTTAACAGCAAAAACGTGTGTAACGTTCTAATGAATGCATTGTGCTACCACAATCATACCTTGTGTATGATAGAAACAACGATAAAGGGCAATCCAAGACAGTAATAAACAACTTACGTGCTGGTTTGGGTCACCCAGCCATAAACGAGATATATCCAGCTGCAGACCCGCAGCACCACCAGTTTCAGAACCCCAGCGCCAGAACCCCAGCGCCAGAACCGGAAGTGAGGGGCGGAGTTATTTACAATGAGACAAGCATGTAAACGATGACAGAATTTTCACTAATTTGAAGAATGTTAACCCTTTCACACGTAAGTTTAAAATATTCTAATTGACCCCCCAGCGTGAGTTTTTCAAGGCGACCGTTATTTCGAATCTGTCACTTTATGGTTTCCAAGGTGACGCGTCACTGCTTGTCACGTGACACAGCGCAACCACAACACAGCGCTGAATGAATGATGATCTGCTTTTATGTAATTTTTCCTTTTTTATTCTAAATATTCATTACTTTAACTTACATATTTGTTGAGTCTCTTTTCTGTCTCTGCTTACTGAAAAAGGTGTATACATTTGATAAGCTACCATTGACTAAACATTGAGGATTAGTCTACAATAACTACAAATTAATTTAATATATATTCCTTCTGGAGATTCCCGAATGTTTTGTTCAAATATTTGACTTGCTGTATCCACATTATAATATAGGATCTACAGATGTACACTACTCTGCATTGTGAAAAGCAGTGTCAAGGTCCAGCACACTTCTGAATGATTGGTGACAGTTTTCATAATTACTTTAACAATGGTATGTGTCACTTTACAATAGTTTGTGGCATTTTCTCTCATGCTAGTTTACAATTATTTGAAATACCTGATTGGTAAGTGTCAATTTGTGGTGCACAAACAACATACTCCTGCTTGTAAGTAGTACCACTTTAATAAGAACATTTTACTAAAATAGCTAAATAGTTTCTATATTCTTGTATAGTTACAAATGACAGCTTAACTGTCCTATATACAAATAGAAATAAATGTGTTATCATAACAACTGTATTTACAATATGTAGGTAAATACATTGTAAAAATTATTATAAAAAAAGAACCATAGTAAATATAAATGCATACAACGGACCACGATATTAAAAATATGGTGAAGCCCAATGTTTCTGTACCTTAATGTATCATTATAACATACGTATTAAGTATGACGTTTCGTGTGTAATAAAAGTATACCGTTTCGTGTCTAAGCAAATTACGCTCCAAAACGCGTTACTCGGTGGGTTTAGAACGTAAGCTCCGCACCTCACTTCCGGTTCTGGCGCTGGTGTTAGAACGTAAGCTCCGCCCCTACTTCCGGTTCTGGCGCTGGGGTTCTGAAACTGGTGGTGCTGCGGGTCTGCAGCTGGATACTATAGGCATAAACTGCAGAATGTTTATAAACCTCGACTAACTTACTTTTATTTTGAAAATACAATCCCCTGTTGCTGCCAGATTCATACCTCCAGCGATGACATCTCAAAACCCCGCAGACGACTAGAAAAACGCCAAACAAACTGGCTGAACCATAGACTTGAACCATAGACTGGCTGAACCATAGACTTTAAAAGGGCTGTGCTTGTTCGAAGCGAAAGGCTTTAGAAAGGACTGGAGGCACCAATTTAAGTGGATTTTCGTATTCATTTCGGTAAGATACACATTTACCGTCATGCCAAGTGAAATAACGTTACCTTGGTTAAAAATAACGTGTTTAACGTTAAACAAATGACAAGAAGATATTGTTTTTTTTCTGTATTAGGCTAAGTTAACGTTAGCTGTTATTTACATTAACGTTACGCGATTTTGACTTAAAATGTATTAACGGTCGTTTCATTTCACCTTTCCAGGTTCGGTCTTTTAACTAAATGATGTTATTGTCTAGTAGCCTATCTTTGTTATTATTATTGTATATTATTGTATCTAATCTTAACACCATTTAACGTTAAGTTAGTGTTTGTTCCCTTTCATATAACGTTAAAGTTAATATTTATTAGAAACAAAGTAACTTAGTTGAGAGTTGTAGTATTGAGATTTTTCTAATCCTGTATGATTCAGCAGTGAAGCGGCTTTCAGATACACAACAGTTACGTAATGGCGTTAGCTTATCATGCTAACGTTAAACAGGATGGATCACCTCAACTCTTTGACAGGCCTTCTTCGGCATTTAAAGCCTGTTTTACTCTTTAGGTTGACTCGTGATGTTTGTATTGGCAGCTTGATTGATTGGTATGACAACAGGTCACTGTCGGTCAGAGGTGATGGTTTTATTTCCTGTTTCCAGTCCAGCAGCTGAAGGCTTTTCACCGCTGTGCCATGGAGTTTCCTGATCTCGGGGAGCACTGCTCAGAGAAGACCTGCAAACGTCTCGGTATGCGTTTTCTCTCAGATTACACACTGTCCCATATAGCAGGCCTCAACCGTAAAGGCCGTGTAGTCTATTGGCCTGAATATAATAAATATGAATAATATGAATATGAATAAAGAAATGTTTGAGCAGCAAATCATAAAATTAAAATGATTTGACAGATCATGTGACACTTAAGTCTTCGTCATCACAAGAATAAATTACATTGTTAAAATATATTTGTAATACAGTTGTAATCATATTTCACAATATTACTGCTTTTTACTGAATTTTCTATCAGTAAATGCAGCCTTGGTGAGGCAGAGCAGAAGGTTTTTTGTTTTTTAATAACAGACCCCAAACTTTTAATTTAGAAATGGGCCTACATTTATTTCACTAAGACAATTATATAACCTACAGTATTAGCTTTTTCTTTGGCAATAATAGTTGAAACTTGTACTGCTATAAACTCCATGACAGGCTTTGAAAATAATAACGTAAACCAGACAGGGTGATAATAATCATTAGCCTGCTTATTACTTATAAACTGTCTACCATATAAATAAATGAACATGAATGTTGAGGTTTTCTGGATGAGCGGTCAGTTATACAGTGTTGCTTTGGGCATCGGCCATTTTCTGAAGTACTGTGATTGACCAATCAGAATTGGAGAGCATGAAATAAAAAATCCTATACACGTGATGGCTTTTTGGGCAATTTTTTTTGATAATTTCAAACCTGTTTTTAACTAATGCTTCTAAGCCTATGAAAAGTAACTCGCTGTTTCTACCATTAGGCCATCCTTATTGTTGAGCCCTGTGCAGCATGTGAATTATTAATGTTTGTATATGGACTTTACATGGTGAATGGCAAATACGTTAAATTACATTAGGTGTGGCATTTCCTCTTTTGTGACCTTGTTTATAACCACAAAATCTAGTTGTGATAAACCAGTATGTCAGCCGGATCTATTAATTGTGCAGTATTCAGTCAATTTGATCAAAAACATTGTCTGATAATAATTGTTCCCTTATTTATGTTGTGTAGTTTCAGCGATTAGTTATATTATTTGCCATAAATTATTTACACACACTTGAATAGCCATCACCAACTGAAAAAAAACATTTAGGTCACTAAGAAGGTTTATAACATTGCTGTGCTCTTAGTGATTCAGCGTTAGTTGATGTATAACACTTTTTTGGTCTTTTCATAATGTCCTGTGTGTTCACTACAGATTTTCTTCCTATGAAATGTGATGCATGTGAAGAAATTTTCTGCAAAGACCACATAACTTATGCAAATCACAAGTGTACTTCATCATATAAGAAGGTGTGTATAATTGTCTAATGAATAATAATCTTGCCCTATTATATATTTAATTAATGCTTATAACATACAGGTTGTGGCTGATACATGTTTGTTTTCTTGTGCAGGATGTCCAGGTTCCTGTATGTCCGTTGTGCAACACCCCCATTCCCATTAGAAGAGGGGAAATGCCAGACATCAAAGTTGGGGAACACATAGACAGAGACTGCAAATCTGACCCTGCTCAGAGGAAACGAAAGGTAGCACGAAAGCGTCAAGTCACCTTTATTTTTATAGTGCTTTATACAATACAGATTGTGTCAAAGCAGCTTTACAGTGATAATAGGAAAATATTGCATTTCGGTTGTTGTTCAGCTGAAATCAGTTCAGTGTTGATTCAGTTCCATTGTAAAGATAATCAATTATTAAATTAGTTCATTTATTCCATTAAAAAAAGCCGTCACCCAGGTCAGTTCTCGTACTACAGCGTCAGTACAGTCAGATCAATTATATTATTGAATATTAAGTGTCCCCAACTAAGCACGCCAGGGGCAACCCAAACTCCATCAGATGACAGAATGGGGTGAAAACTTTGGAGAAACCATGTTCAGTCCAGTTTTCCACTGGCCATGATTCAGGCTGCATCACAAGTCGAAATTCAGATCGGAATCGGTAGCATTCAAATATTCATCCAGTTCCTTTTGCTTGAAGATCGGATTCATCACACCGGTATGGAGCCGAAGCCGGTCATAGGTCTGTGCGGTGGACCTGTCTGGTTCTTGCGGTCTTTGTTCTCTTCTAAGACAGTTGAAAAGTAAGCAGATCTAGCAGCTTTGAAGGCCTTTATGTATGCAGTAACACTTTCCTTCCACAAAATGTAAATATTTTAAAGCGCAAAGCGCAAAGCAGCAACCGTGTCGAAAGTGCTGGAAAAGACATAGTCAATAGTTTCTGTTGCAAAATACAGTTCTTCTGAGCTAGAATGCAGAGGAGTAAAAACTGATCAGGAAGATTACTTCTAAAGCAATCTTTAGTGGTAGAAGTGATAGTTCTCCCATATTTGTAACAGGGAATTGGTTCCGCAGCCTTGGCTAAATGGTAGTATTCACGAGACTAGATAATGATCTGAGATGTCATTGCTTTGCTGCAGAATTTCAACGCCATCTAAAGTATGATACCGACAATAAGTGGGTCCTGACACGTTGTTGTTGTCTAACTCCAATAAAGTTTAGAATGTCTGTAAATGACAATCCCTATTCATCTTTTTCATTACCTACATGTTTACTCAAATCACCAACAGTTAAGACTTTGTCTGCAGCCTGTAACAATTCCGTTAGAAAATCATCAAATTCTTTGATAAAATCTATATGGTGGCCTGTATACAGTAGCCAGTACAAAAATGGGATTTATCACTTAACACTGGAAAACGTTACAAAAAGCACCATCACTTCAAAAGAATTATAGTCTGAGTAATACTGGAAATACTACTATAAGTTACAGCAACAGGAAAAAGAGAGAAAAATATGTCTCAGCAAAATCTATACTGACCTGATTGTCCCCCCCCCCCCCAGATCTTTACAAATAAATGCTCCAAGGGAGGCTGTAAGCAGAAGGAAATGATTCGGGTGACATGTGACCAGTGCCACTTGAACTACTGTCTCAAACATAGACATCCACTCGACCATGACTGTAAGACTGACAGCAAGCCAGTCTCCAAAACAGGGTAAGCATAGTAGTTTATTTTTAATAATGATAAGTTAATCTTTCTGGAGGGCTAGTACACTAGTAATAGTGGGGTTTGTTTTTTTAGGCATGCTGCTTTATTGAGGGCTCAAGCCGCCTCTTCAAGTAACTCTGGGGCGTCATCCACTAGAGGGAGCTCTAGGACCATGTCTAATGGAGTAACAGGAAACACTAGACCTCAGAGCAGCAGGTAAGCATTTTTGGTGTAAGCGATGCCCTCAGAAATGTCAAGTGAATATGCTGTTCAGAAGTTTGTGGTTGGTAGATGATAAATAAATAAAAATGTCTGTTTTGCTTACCAAGGCTGCATGCGGTCAAAAATACAGTAAAAAGTGTAATGTTGTGAAATATTACAATTCCACACAAAACATTTTTTTCTATTTGAATATAGTTTAAAATGTAATGTATTCCTGTGATGGCAAAGCTGAATTTTCAGCATCTTTACTTCAGTCTTCAGATAGTTAGTGTCACATGGGCGCTTCGCTGCTGCATAAGCCATCACATGGTAGAAATGTCCAAATACAAATGTGTTCAACAATCTGAAAGAAGTCGAGCCATTTCTTTGTTGTTTATTGTTTACACTAGAAAATGCGAAAAAACGTATTACATTAAGGTTTCTCCCTGAACGAATGCGAGTTACTATGGCAATTCTTGATGCAGCATAAACGAACTACAATGGTGACATTTTTCACAATCACGATAGAAAACATGAATAGTATCTTTGATGAATGTAAAGTTTACAGAATGTATGGTAATTGAAATGCAAATCTTTTGTAACATTATAAATTCACTTTTGATCAGTTGAATGCGTCTTTGCTCATTAAAATTACTTTAAGGAACGTCTTTTTACTGATCCCAAACTGTTGAACGGCAATTGAAATGACACGTTTTGAGTGTTTTCTCAGGTACTAAAAACTGTCTGTTGCCCCTCAGTACACTATGGACATCTCCTGCATCTCCACCCATGGTGTCTCCCACAGCACAGAATGTAATTCCCTCATCAGTGTCATATCAAGGCGGGCTGGTGCGTTGCTCATTTTTAGATAGTTTAAAGGTTTACAGTGTTTTTAAAAGTCTGTGTTTGAGTGTCTTTGAACCATGCATTGTTTTATTTCACAGACGGAGGAGCAGGCCCTCCAGAGAGCATTAGAAATGTCACTGGCTGAATCTGCTCGAACAAGCCAGCCTACTCTAAGGTATTTCTGAACTCTTCTGGCCTAACAATAAACATTTAGATTTTTAAAATTACTATTGTTAAACAGTAAAAAAAAAAAAAAAAGAAATACCGGAAAATTAATAGTTTGACATTTGGTTCTTTTAACGGTTCTGGAACGTTTGCTAGACCAAGGGCGACAGTCACCAGATTACAGTACGTCACTTCTCAGACAGTCTCATGGTGTCAATTGGCCTGTACCTGTACGCGACGGCGTTTTGATTTGGGGGGTTGGGCGGAACTGCAGTTTCTTTCAGTTTTTTCCTCTTCGTTTGGCATAAAACACTATACATGTAGTCATCCAGTTTGAAATGTTGACTACAACCAGAGGTTATTTTGGGGTAGGTTTTACATAGCAGGCGTTCTTTCCATATTTACAATTCTTTGCAGCCTTTAGCCACCGCCTACAAAGCGCTTTCAATTATTGCACTCATATGAACAATACAGGTTGATGCCATTATGACTAAAAGCTTGCTAAGAAGCATTTCCTACTAAAGGAAGGCGGTATTTGACTCTGGTAAGCGTATCCAGAGCATACTTGTGGGAGTGGTCTTTGTTGGGAATACATAAGTGCATTATGGGTGTTGAAGTTCTCCTACCTATTTGGCAAAACGGAAGACAACGGCCTCTTTTCTCTAGCTAGGTAGCACCGATTTCTTTCTCTTTTTTACCTTTCTACTGTATAGGCAGCCACGTTATTTTGCCAGCCCTTTAAGCTAATTTATTTTTTACTTCATTCGAAGCTTATAACTGACTGTGTGGATTTCAGTCCTCAGGAGGAGGAGGATCTGGCCATGGCTCAGGCTCTCGCTGCTAGTGAAGAAGAATACAGGCGACAGCAGCAGAGACAGGTAGCCAGAAACCCTTACAGTCAGTAGCATGCTATGCTATGCTAACAGGACCTCATCTAGGTACATGGCCCAAGTGGCATCTCTGTTTATGTCTATTCTTTTGGGTGCTGGGCATACTGAAAAATACTGAAATGGTTAGTATTTTTTTAAGCATGTAGCTATATATTTTGAAGAATCAACATCTGACACATTGAAAGTGGGTGAGCGGTAACATCTGGGAATGCAATAACATTGTACTATTTGTTATTGTGGGGGGTTTACATGTTATAATTTCAAATAAGAGAAAAGATGATTCCATGAATTGTGCTTTATAATATGACATTGCATGATGGTTGTATAACTGTCATCTTGTTAATAGTGATGCACCTAAATAAATGTCCTACCAAATAAACACCTGAACTGAAGTTAAAGTGTTAATTTAGGCAAAAAATAAAGTGTATTTAATAGTCCGTTAATTCATCAAATTTATTTAATAATCAACCCGAAAATAAATAGTTTTAAATTGCACATAAGGCAGTTTTTATATAAACTTTTAAGGATGTAGTTATAGTTGAAATATTGATAATTTAAACAGTGTCTGTAATAAACTTGTTTCCATAACAGAATTATTCAAACATGCATTAAATAATGAAGACAACAGGTCAAGTAAAAAATATAATGAATATGTTAAAGGGTATATATTTAGTAAAATGCTCCTGTCTAGAGTTTTTATTTAAGCTAACTCTAACTTTGGTCACTGAATGACTTTCCTGAGGTAAGGGACTGTTCGTTATTTATTTAAGGGGCCACCGGAGGAGTTTTGAGATCTATAATCAAAAAAGGCTTGACCCTCCCTTCGCCAGCAAAAAAAATTTCTATGACCCTCCAAAATGATTGTGAAAAAAGGCATGACCCTCCCCGATCATTTATTGATTACTTCTGTACTGGTTTGCGCTTGGCAAAGATGTTCAGATATCTCTATGCCTAGACCTACACCAAACGTTCATTAAAAGACTCCTGCACACCCGCCTTTTTCAAACTGGCGCAGCGCTGACTCGCGGTAGAAAATGCATGATTTGATTTGTTAAACATGAGGATTATCCGTATGGCATGGCTGCTCACTCTAACGTTAACCTAGATAATTGTTCGCTATTCTTAGGCGCATAACTTAGGCGCATAAGTGTGTGTGCGCAGTGTGTAGCGCGCACTGCATGACATGGAGGCGCCGATGCGATTTGCATTTTCCTATCAACAGTGGAAACAACTTAAAATACTCTTTTTCTGGCCATACAGAAAATAATAATGTATCAGTCGCAATAATTTTATTTGTGTAAACTCACAATAACAAGAAAACGTTTTGCTTTTGTAAAATAAAATAAAACAATCAGGGCGCGCTTTCATGGTCTCCGTGAACTGTAGCGTGTCAAAAAAAGAAAGAAGCAGAAACATATCGTAGGATATAGCATACTAGCCTCAAATATATGAGAAAAATATCTATATAAAGCTTGATATGTCCACTTTTAAACGAAAAAAAATCTAATCGAAAGCAAATATCATCTGATTATGTAATCCGTATGAAAGATGCATTTCTCTTACTGCACCCACACACCGGACGCGAATAGCGCGTCAGGCGCGAGTGATTTCAATGTTAAGTCAATGCAAAGACGCGTTACACGCGTTTTACGCGCGTAACGCGTCTTTGCATTGACTTAACATTGAAATGACTCGCGCCTGACGCGCTATTCGCGTCCGGTGTGAACGCACCATAAGGCGCACTTTACAGCGGATATGTATGGAGACATGTTTGCAGCGGACACTGATTTAAAAAAATAGTTTATTAATAAACAATTAAAATGCATCGTTATTTTTAAAGACTATTATCATTAGCCAGCCTGCTTTTGCGGCAAGATTACATGCGCTTGAGCGCAGAATGGGCTATATCCCTCCATGCAGTATTTAAGCAGAAATTAACGTGCGACGTAGTCAAATATTTAGTAGGCTATATGGCAACTATACATTTACTATATTTGACATTATTTAATTAGTAATAAGTATCCAGCTCTTTACATTAAATTTGTTGAATTAACAATTAATGAACTAATAAAATAATAGAACAAAGATTAAATTAAGATGCTAACTATAATTCTATTTAACATGACTTGTTCCACCACGCAAATGACTGTTTTAAAGGTGACAATCTGTTACACATTTGAAGATTTACTGTATCTTGAAGATTGTTGTATTGTGTTATCTTCTGTTATAAAGATTGACATTTCGTTAATTAAAAAAATAAGCACATAATGTTGTTCAAATGTTCTGTTAGATGGTCTGTGTTGACTACTTTTTTAATTTTGTATAATAATATATCTAATGAAGATATATTAACAAAAAAATAGTATATAGGCTATTATATATAAAACACTGCAACACGCATCACTGCAGATGAGCCAACGTGCAAACTATTTGAAGAATTGAAGATAGGATTTAAATCCGTTTTGCAAAAACGCATTTATGCGACCACACCAGGTGTAAATGGAATCGTTTTGATGAATCAGATAGCTATCCGATCTGAGAAAACGCATGCAAGTGGCCAGGTGTAAACAGCCCCTATGTAGCACGCGTTATTTGTGTTTGTTTTCAGACATATAACAGTTGTTTTATACTTGTGCGATATCACAATTTTTGATCGTGGATGTTTTAATGTCTCCACATTAAAGCAGCGGTAGAGTTACACTCACAGGACACTGCTTGTGATTCGCAATCACAAAAGTTGATTATTTGATCGAGCTTTAAAGCTTTGCCGGGTAAGCATTTCATTGGCGTTCTGTTCTGACATGATTCACTATTTCTGAGCGCGCGCGCACTGTCAAACAAACAGCGCCAAACTGGACTTGATCTTTCGCGTCTGATTTGTGTTGGGTCAGACCCATCTGCTAGCTATGGGGGGACCGAGACTGAGAGAGCTACATGGAAAAATATGCACAAAACTAGCCACTTTGAAAGTTTGTTGTTTTCATGAATACAAAAGTTGGGTGACCCTCCCCCTAGACTAAAAAAAGTTGGATGACCCTCCCCTCAACAAAGAATAAAAAGGCATGACCCTCCCCTATTTTCCTCCGGTGGCCCATTCCATAAATACCGAACGGTCCCTAAATGTATCATTACGTGACATTGTTTACAAGCTGTTTTATTGACTTCTTTCTATGGTTGAAACACTGATTGAGTGGTTACATGAGACATTATACACTTCAATAAGTTATATTGTTTCTTTCAACACACCTTCTGGTGTTTATTTTGTGCTGTACCTAGTGGTAAAGACAGAGGAAGAAATGAACAGTTCACGTGCCACTTGAACTGAGACGCTACAGCGACTTGTCACAAGACATTACAGTGCCACAAAACAACATTTATTGTTTAAATTTCATTCTAGATTAGACAAAAATTGAAAGCTCTGACTTTTTCATACCCTATCAAAAGTTATTTTTTTTTATTTTTTTTTACAGCACAAAGCTTATGATGACAGGCGTGCTTTTAATTGCGTTTATTTAAGTTGTATTCACGCATCAACATGAAACAGCATATCTGTTAATGATTTCAGCCTGAAAACTTCGACTGAAGACTAAAAATCATTTTCAGAAGTTTCAGTGCATCACTACTTGATCAAATTAACGGATTTGTGGCTGTATGAAATATTTGCAGATTGTATGTTGCTTTAAAAAAATGATTTAATCAGAATACACCATTTTATAATTGTCTTAAGTGAAAAAACATGATTTTCACCCCCAGTATGATGTAGTTACGGTATCTCCAGCAGGAGCTAACCAGCCAAACCTCAAACCCTCATTTAGTTGTTTAAAAGACAGCACCTCGGCTGCATGTTGGTCACTATCAACCCGGTTTGTCTGTGAAAGATACTACTACAGTGATTGAATACTTGATCTCTAATTGTTATTCCATTGTCTTCTCAATCCACAGGGAGGCGTTTCCAAACAGTCCAGCTGCTGCCTGTCTTAATGTGAGGTGGCACTGACCAACTTTAATCTGCCTCAATCTGCACATAAGCACCAATAATGTACCAGTGAGCTGCACATGTGGATTCCTCAGTCCAGCATATAAAGCTTCTACTTTACAAATCAACACATCTCTGAAGGCTGTTATGTTGTCAAAGTTTTTCTGTTTTGCTTCACTCTTTAGCGTGCTTCTTAGACTGGCAATGGTGCCGTTTTGGCAAGTGGTGCTTCGTGTAAATATTTTATATAGTCATCATGTTAATCTGTCAATCAGTGTAGATGTCTTTTGAAATAAATTATTTTAAAGTGCTTATGCTGTGTTACATTGCAAGACAAAGTATATAATTCTTTCTGAAAGGCATTCACCTATTAAAAGGATTAAAAAAATTAAAAAATCCCAAGATCATGAAACAAATAATTTTGATTTCCCGTGAATTCTGTCTTGAATGCTCTACAACATAAATCATTGTTATTGGTTTATCAAAGGGTATTTGTGTAAATACACGGTTTGGAAGATTTTCCTTTTCACATTAATAACATTTTGTTTTTATCAAACGTGTAGCTTTAAAACAAACTCAATGACCATCAATCTTCATTTTGAATGCAATTACCCAGCAGATCCGTAGAGACCCAGCAGATCCGTACCCAGTAGAATCAGATCTGGTGGTTTGTCTCTAAAAAATGATTAATGTTTCCAATAAAGACGCTGTCAATCTGTTAACTGAAAGGTGAGTCACAATATGAAATGCTGATAGATTTAATTGGCATTAATATGCATTTTTGTTTTTTAGATGCTGGCAGCACTGCAGCAATCTTTTTGCTTGCTGTTATTGTGGTTTCCAAACAGGAAAAATAAAATAATATACTTGGGTTCTTTCTTAGGATCTAGGTAATCACATCAATTATGAGGCTAAAACATTCACACAATGATGTAACCCATGCATTAACTCTGAAAAGCTAAGTGCTATAGCACGTCAGAGCACCATGCCTCTTCATTCAGGGTCATTTAAAAATTACACGGACCTCACTTACACAGAGACAATTATAGATAATTACACTAATTCATATTCCGATGTAGTTTGTTGTTAAAAATTAACCAAATTTAAATAATGAGCCAATATATCATAAATCCTTCCAAAACGTGTTTTTGTCCAACCCTGATTCACTATGGTAAGCTTATTATAAGTGTTTATAATTTAGACCCGACAGGATGGTTTTCGTGGGAAATTGCATGCATGCGTTACTCGCCTGTGTGTCTCGTCATGTCCGGAATTAGTTGCTCCAGCTACTTTGTGGTGTGAATGTTGTTAGGTTAGTTGTCACAGCGAACTAGAAAGGTTGACATGGAGCAGCTAAATCTTGAAACTTCAGTGAATCCCCTATTTTAAGAAACGACAAATAGGAGAGTCTGCTGGGAAAAAGAGAACGTGACAGAGCTTGTAATAAAACAACAATTACATCACCTTGGCTTTTCTGAGATGGCGTGAACTGAGGGATTTGAAATGTCGTAAAAGTGACGCAGACATGGAAGAGAGAACGTTTTTATTACTCAACAAGTGAGCAAGATATTTCATTGAATAGATAAATTGCCATATGTAGCTCTCTCACAGAGTTCATTGTACAGCATTATCTGTTGTGAAGGATAATTTCATTATGGTTGTTGTAGTGCTGTGCTGGACCGTGTACCGTATCGTGATTATTAATAGGTAAAGCTACAATAATGTCTTCAGCTAGTCAGCTTGAGATCCTTTCAATCTGAACTGATTATATCTCTTAAGCGTTGTCGGGAATGTTTTATGAGCAGTAGGATAACCATATTCATCCACACAGTCACGCAGAGCCAAAGCACAACCAAAACAATGTTCTTCTGCAAAATGCATGCAGTTTTGTTTTTTAACCATCAGAGGAACAAAAGTTACATAGTGTACCTTTAAAGACATCTCTATTTCTGGTAAGCATACTGGGGAACTTCATGGCACCACGTTTACAGAAGTGAGGACAGAGGTTGTTTTGAGACAGATTGATGACGGTAATGTTGGGGAGATCACAGGCGCAGGTGGGTTTGAGAGTTAAAGGTGTTGTTTTTTCTCTGAGCACAACATGGATTCAGGCTTGTTCAAATGCGTGCAGTCATTCCTCATCGTGACAGAAGTGCACTGGGTGCTTTTGCCATCTGTCTGAATAGATTACAATCACAGAGTCTGTGAGGCAAACACAAGTCCACACTAACGGCACCAGTCGTAGTCTGCAGCTGTGACACTGCAAGCATCTGTCAATATTTACAAGCTTTTCTGATCTAAATTGCATCAAATCAGCCATAGAAGGAATTTGTACCTGCATTGCAGTTCATTACAAGTCATTAAAGGAACACTCCACTTCTTTTGGGAAAATGCTCATTTTCCAACTCCCCTAGAGTTAAACAGTTGAGATACTCTCGTACTGCGTAGAACTACGCTAGGGGGAAATCCTTTTCCACGAGAATACTGAAGCCAAAAAAATATTCTTAATTTTTGTAATAATGTAAAACGTGTTGCCGCAGCATACAGACATAGGCGAGACAGCTCGCGCGCCGATTGGCTGTTCTGCGGGCAACTGCTTGAGCCTATCGAGCGAGACCTAGAGTGACGTCACACCCAATGAGTCGCGTCACGTCCCGCCGAAACGGGCGTGGCTTAGGGCTATAAATTGCGCTCGCAGGGCTCAACTCTCTGATTTTTATCCTTCAAGCGAAGACATCACATCGCTGGATCCGAGGAGAAGCCGCACCGTCGAAAGAGCATCTCAGCGGAACGAGTCGAGAAGCTGCTGGCCGCGCCGCCTTCATCGCCTTCCTGCTGCGCTATCCGGCGCCTATATCCTTTTTTTGAATTCTCTAGTGTGTGCTCGCCGGCGCGACACACACTCCTTTTAAAGATGCCTTCCTGCGGCTCGTGCAGAGCCACACTCAGCGACGGGGACCGCCATTTTGTCTGCGTTTCCTGCCTGGGTGAACAACACGCAGCTCTCGCGCTCGCTGACGGCGGCTGCCCTCACTGCGAGCTGTTGACTTTAGCGACTCTGCGGACTCGCTTGGCATCGTTCCAAGAGCCTGCGTTCACCGCTGTAGTGCCGCGCCGTAAAAAGCGCCGTGCTCAACGAATCCCGGAACCTTCTCCCAGCCGTCAAAGCTCGCCGGTGCCCCCGCGAGCTACGTCACCGGCTTCGTCGTCATCGATTCCCGACGGACAGCAGCCACAGTTTGACTTTCGGACGAAGTCGACGCGATGGTACGAGAAGGGGATTCCTGCTCTCTCCTGGCGTCAGGCAGTGAGGATTGGGCGAGCTCTGAGGATCTCACGCCTCGTGCCCGTGCTTCGACGGGAAAGAGAGCGAGCATTGAGGCGGAGCTAGTACGCGTGCTCACTCAGGCCACGGCGTGCCTTTGCCTCGACTGGGTTTCGCCTGAGCAGCCCGCCCAATACCGACTGGACGGCTACTTCCTGCCCGGGGAGTGCTCTTCACCTGCATCCAAGCCGGCGCCCTTCCTTCCTGAGCTTCACGAAGAGGTCGCTAGGGCTTGGAGCTCCCTGTTTTCGACCAGGACACGGCCTTCTGTTTCTCTGGCGTTCTCCGCTGTTGACGACGCCAAGAACAGAGGGTACCTCTCCCTGCCGCCGGTCGAGGAGCCGATCGCAGCGCACCTATGCCCGCCCTCCGCTGGACGGTGTGCTAAGATGGCGCTGCCCTCAAAGGCTTGCCACATGACGTCATCTCTGCTCCACCGCGCTTTCGCCGCTAACGGACAGGCTGCGTCAGCGCTGCACACCATGGCCACGCTCCAGATCTACCAGACTGATCTCCTCCGCAAGCTCGAGAAAGGACCTGACGCGATCTGTGTGGCGGACCTGAGGAGCGCTACAGACCTCGCTCTCCGCGCTTCGAAGTCTGCAGCACAGGCCATAGGACGGAGCATGGCCACGCTCACCGTGTCTGAGAGACATCTCTGGCTGACGCTCTCTGACATGCCGGATGCGGAGCGCACCGCGTTCCACGACGCGCCGCTTTCCCCTGCTGGCCTCTTCGGAACCTCGGTCAAGGATTTCACCGACAGGTACGCTGAGGTGCAGAAAGCGACACAGGCTATGAAGCACTTCCTCCCGAAGCACTCCAACTCTGCAGCAGGCCTTGCGAAACCGTCTGCTCAGAGCTCACAGCCTAAGCCTCCGCCCAACGCCTCTTCTCAACGCCGCCAGACACAGAGCTCGAGACCGCGCTCTCGATCTTCCAACCGCCGTGCCGCGTGGCCCGCAGCCGAAGATCGCGTTGAAGCCAGAGGACCCGAAATCATCCTAGCACTCCTAGGAAAACGACGGTGTTCAAGTCCCGCTGCAGTGACCCGTATTTTCAAATACAGATTGCGTCACGTCACAGGCGATTTTTGAGATTCGCCTTCGAGGGTCAGGTATACCAGTACACAGTCCTGCCTTTCGGCTTGTCCCTGGCACCCCGTACATTTACGAAGTGCATGGACGCAGCGCTCGCGCCCCTCAAACTCCGGGGCATTCGAGTGCTGAACTATTTGGACGACTGCCTCATTCTAGCCCAATCTCACACAGAGATCGTGGAGCACAGAGCTATGTTACTGGATCACCTCGAGAATCTCGGTCTCACGGTGAACTGGGAAAAGAGTTCGCTATTCCCCAAACAGACTATTTCGTTTCTGGGAATAGAACTGAACTCACTGTCGATGACAGCACGACTGTCACCACAGCGCACACTGGATATTCAGCGCGCAGTCGGCTCTTTTCACTGCGGCGCTGTAGTCCCTCTCAAGAGATTCCAAAGGATGCTAGGTCTGATGGCCTCAGCATCATCAGTTCTCCAGCTGGGCCTGCTGCGCATGCGCCCGCTACAGTTCTGGCTCAAAGAGAGAGTGCCTCACAGAGCGTGGACCGCCGGTCGTCTTCGCCTCAAGGTTGATCAAGCGTGCATTGCAGCTTTGAGCCCTTGGGGGTTGGAAGACTGGTACCATTCAGGTGTAAGCCTGGGGACTTCCTCGAGACTGAGGGTGGTGTCTACGGACGCATTCAACGCAGGATAGGGAGCGCTGCTCGAGGGCAGACCGCTTTTTGGCCTATGGTCAGAGAGGGAGAAGCTCCTTCATATAAACTGCCTCGAGATGTTAGCAGTGAGCAAAGCACTCACGCGCTTTCGTCCCCTGATAACGGGGTGCCACGTACTGGTACGTTCAGACAACATGTCAGTGGTATCCTACATAAATCGCCAGGGCGGACTCAGGTCCCTGACCCTGCACAGGCTAACCAGACGCCTCCTGATATGGGCACGCAGCAACCTGCTCTCGCTGAAAGCAGCGCAGGTGCCGGGGCTCCTGAATGTAGGACCAGACAGGCTGTCCAGGAACCACGTTCCGTCAGGAGAATGGTCTTTGAACCCACAGACAGTACAGCTGCTGTGGAAGAAATTCGGCAGAGCGGAAGTACACCTTGCAAAAAAAGTGGAGTGTTCCTTTAAAAGGGAATGCTAATGGAATTTCATAACTTGGAAATAACCACAAAGGGATGAAATAAAGTCCACTACAAATCAATATAAGAATCAAATAAAAAATGAAGTTTATCGTTAGCAGAAGATCGTGTACAGGCCTTCATCCGCAACTTGAAACAAACACATGAAAACAGCACAGCAACATTTTGTGTAAGGCGTCACAAATGAAAAGTTCAATGGCTTTGTCTCTCTTTCAAATAAACTATCCTTCGAGGGATTTCACAAAACAGCACTGTTTAATAACATATTTTGAAGGGCTCCAATTTGCCCAATGCACTTCAGCTTGGGATAAATTCATTATATAATCATAATCAATCTCTGGCAAAGACCCCCTAGCATTGTGGGGGCGACTCTTGCATGGAAAGCATTACTCACATTTTCTTAAGAAATTTTCAGATCTAGTTTAATTTTTTTAAATATGCATTATTATAAAGTTTTCACCATTAAAAAAGTGATGTTAAAAGTTAGACATTATAATACATTTATACAGGAATGATACACTAAATTGAGCAAAGTGACATTTATAATGTTTCAAAAGATTTCTCAATCAAATAAATGCTGTTCTTTTGAACTTTCTATTCACAAAAAAAGTAATGGTTTCCAACAAAAAAACAGTTTTCAGCATTGATAATAATCAGAAATGTTTCATGTGCAGCAAATCATCATATTAGAATGATTTCTGAAGGATCGTCTGACACTGAAGACTAGAGTAATGATGCTGAAAATTCAGCTTTGATCGCAGGAATAAATTGAAATAGTTCTTTTAAATTATAATAATATTTCAAATGTTCACTATTTTTTACTGATCTTCCCGACCTCAAACTTTTGAACAGTACTGTATATAATGCAAAATTTAGGAGTTTGTAGAATTTAAAGAGGTCAAGATGGATAAGATACATTTGCTACAAAAACAAAACAGTTGATGAAATGAGAGCGTAAAACAGTAAAATAAGGCCTTTTCATCATTGTCTTAAAGTTGTGATATATGGCTATGCCACGTTCTTTCGCTTTTTTTATTCTGGTTATCTTATCTGCAGCAATGATTATAACCATCATATTCCCCTTTTCATTCATCTTTGTTGCATTATATGCCAACAGTGAAAGTTCAAAAATGGGAAAAAGCACTTCCCGAAGTTTGCATGCTTGTAACTCAAGTAGTATTAAAGATATCTTAATATCCTTTTAGATTCTAATTCTTAACTAACTTTTATTATGGCATCTTCATTTTTAAGGCTCTATGTGGTTAATTTCCAGGGATATGTGTTATGAACTGCTCCGAGACGAGGTTTTAGATCCAAACGCAGCTTTATTGGCCAGGGCGGAGCAGGCTGTGCAGGCGACCAGGGCGGAGCAGGCTGCGCAGGCGACCAGGGCGGAGCAGGCTGCGCAGGCGACCAGGGCGGAGCAGGCTGCGCAGGCGACCAGGGCGGAGCAGGCTGCGCAGGCGACCAGGGCGGAGCAGGCTGCGCAGGCGACCAGGGCGGAGCAGGCTGCGCAGGCGACCAGGGCGGAGCAGGCTGCGCAGGCGACCAGGGCGGAGCAGGCGACCAGGGCGGAGCAGGCTGTGCAGGCGACCAGGGCGGAGCAGGCTGTGCAGGCGACCACGGTGGAGCAGTAGGACCTTCGGGCGGCCACGCCGGTGAAGACCCATCGGGCGGCCACGGCGGTGAAGACCCCTCGGGCGGCCACGGCGGTGAAGACCCCTCGGGCGGCCACGGCGGTGAAGACCCCTCGGGCGGCCACGGCGGTGAAGACCCCTCGGGCGGCCGGGGCGGAGACGACCCCTCGGGAGACCACGGAACAGGAACAGACACCGGCTCAGGAACAGACACCGGCTCAGGAACAGACACCGGCTCAGGAACGGGCTCCGGGGATGCGGTGGCCATCTTGTCCGAAGACACAGGCGTGGAGTCGGCCATCTTGTCCGAAGACACAGGCGTGGAGTCGGCCATCTTGTCCGAAGACACAGGCGTGGAGTCGGTCATCTTGTCCGAAGACACAGGCGTGGAGTCGGCCATCTTGTCCGAAGACACAGGCGTGGAGTCGGCCATCTTGTCCGAAGACACAGGCTCAGAAAGAGGAAGAGGAACAGATTCAGGTTCAGGCTCAAGCACAGATTCAGTCTCGGCGGGACGAGACTCTGGATCGGCCTCTGGCTGGGCAGACGTGACGTGAAGCTCTGGCTCTGGCTCGGCAGGACTGACGTGAAGCTCTGGCTCTGGCTCGGCAGGACTGACGTGAAGCTCTGGCTCGGCAGGACTGACGTGAAGCTCTGGCTCTGGCTCGGCAGGACTGACGTGAAGCTCTGGCTCTGGCTCTGCAGGACTTGACGTGAAGCTCTGGCTCTGGCTCTGCAGGACTGACGTGGAGCTCAGGCTCGGCTAAAAGAGACTCTGGAGTAGTGGTTTTGGCAGGACGAGACCCCGTTCGACCGATCTTCTTGGCCCTCCGTGCTGACATGAGCAGTGGATCTGTCATCTTGGAAATAAGTCCTCGACGCCCATAGACCGATCTGGTGGCAGGCTTTATGGTTGGCGTGACGTGAAGATTCTTAGGCTGGGCAGGCGTGACATGAAGATCAGGCTGAGAGGATACTGCGGGTTCACAGAGCTCCTTCTCCTCAATGCTAACAGTAAACGATGAAGTGCTCAGCAACAGGGCCAGGTCTATATATTGTTCTATTGTCCCATGAGGATCATGGTCGGGCATCAATGACCGGAGCGGTTCAGATAATCCTCCGCGGAAAAAGATCATTAAGTGCGATCATAGCGTGAGATGTGCCAGTTCAATAAAATCTCCAACGTAGTCTTCGATGGACCGATTCTCCTGATGGAGACGCATGACTTGGACGTCTGGACACATGGTTGGCATGGCTGCTGGATCCTGGTGTGGCAAAGTCTTCTGTTATGAACTGCTCCGAGACGAGGTTTTAGATCCAAACGCAGCTTTATTGTATGGGGCAATGCAGAGGCGTAATCCAATGTACAGGCAAGGGTCATACACAGACAGGCAGTCAAACAAAGAAACAAACAAAACAGGCAGGGACCAGAGGCAAGAGAGTTATCCAGGGACCAGAGGATGATATCCAAAAACCAAATAACAAGAGACCAGGGAAAACGCTCGGAATTGCAGTGAAACACTAGACAAGACTTCGCGGTGAGTGAATGAAATAACATGCTATAAATAGACTGAGACTAACAGGATGATGAGACAGGTGAATGCAATCAGTGAATGAGGTACAGGTGAATGTGATCAATGATAAGTGATGATGAGTCCAGGGAGTGAGTATGGGAAATGTAGTTTGTGAGTGATTGTCTTATGTGGAGTGCCCTCGGGTGGCTCTCAAGGGCACTCCAGCTGGTGACCGTTACAATATGGGGATCTCAATGTTGCTCCAAGAGTAAATTGGTAAATTGTACACATCTTCAGTGGTCGAAAAACAAATGATGGTCAATTTGCATACAGCTGATTTTAAAACACTCAATAACCCAAACAGTATGTGATGAGAAGAGGGCTCTTTGCTGAACGTATAGTGCGGTTTTATAGTTAATAAACATAAGCTTACTGTGCAGCGGTTATGAGCTGATCTGCTCATCCAAAAGTTGTAGGTTCAAACCCCAAATTACCACTGTACCAGATCATCTATAGCCTCCGATGTCAAGCGTTTACTGTATCAGTAGTAAGTGCACTTCAACTGGCATGGGGAAAAATAAACAAAAATAAATATGTGTAGGGGCATACAAGAGCATTTTAAGCAAGTCTTCAATTTTCATGTCACATAAGTGGTTCTGCTTTAGTGTAGCTTCTCTGAAAAGAGCATAAACTGCCTTGTATTCAGCCTTTCTCCAATGATTACAGTCGTCATTGAGACGGGTCACTGTTTACTGTGCGCTGTGGAGTTTAAAGAGAGCCTCCATTTCCCCTGGCTTAATGAGTGGGAGGGCAAAGGGCCAGTGTACAGAGCTTCACCCTGCCTCCCTGCTCCATTATTATTCTGGTGATGAGCCTATAGCTCTCCAAAAGAAAACGCTGTGTGGGCAGTCTGTATTGTCAGTTTTGATGTGATATAAATATTTTACCATTGTCCAGATTCACAACAGAGCCGTATAGCGGATATAGCAGTTAAAACTGGGACTAAACGAAGTGATTTAGTGATAGCGTACAAGCATTGTGGATAGCAAAGTGAGTACACTGTGAGATTTGTGCCATTATTCTTGATGTATTCCTCACAGAAATGCAGCTGTCTCTGCTTGAAAGGACTGTTCTTCTATTGAAGTGATGGAGCCTATGGAGAACATTCTCACTGAGTCATGAAGTCCTCAGGGATGTCAAGGATGCACTATATGGAGTGGGCTTAGGATCGTTTTTTCTTTTTTTCAGGAACCAGATTTGACAACAATAGCAAAATTGAATCTGATTTAATTTAATTAGCCATTCGCTGTGCAATGCATATTGATTGGCACAAACCACTGATCCTTCATGCTGCAAGAGAATCCTTATTTCATTTTGTTAACTGTATTAAATATACCAAACTGAAACTAAAATACCAAATGTCTGTCCCAGCAACAGAGGACTATTTTATAATTTCATATTATATAATTATTTTATATGTGACCCTGGATCACAAAACCAGTCAGAAGTCGCACGGGTATATTTGTGACAATAGCCAGCCATTGTATAGGTCAAAATTATAGATTTTTCTTTTATGCAAAAAATCATTAGGACATTAAGTAAATATCATTTTCCATGAAAATGTTTTTGTAAATTTCCTACCATATAAAACATTTATTTGTGTGAGTGAATGCAGCACAATCAAGAACATAAATGGACAATTTTAAAGTCGGTTTTCTCAATATTTTTGCACCCTCAGATTTCAGATTTTCTAATAGTTGTATCTCAGCCAAATATTGTCCTATCCTAACAAACCAATCAATGGAAAGCTTATTTATTCAGCTTTCAGATGTTGTATAAATCTCAATTTCAAAAAATGTACCCATGTGACCAGGGTGTGGTCCAGTCACATATTAATATTATATTTATATCATATTTGTTATGAATGCAATGTTTTGATTCATAATTTCATAACATTATTCTTGCAACATTCAGACAGATTGAACTTCATAACATTAAACCATGTTATATACCTATCAGTGTATCATATTAATATTTTGTTGGGTGTTGTTTCAATTCTGTAAAAAAAATAAATGTATATAGTTAAGTTTTAGTTTTTAATTTTAGTTTATTTATTAGTTAATTATTTTGTAATTTTAGTACTTGAATTAAACAAAGAAAATGAGAAAATGTTGGCACCAGCTGGAATTAGTTTTTTACATATTTTTGTATTTTAATTTATTTCAGTTAATGTTTATTTTATCCAGTCACGATAACACATGGTTTTAGTTCACTATAATAACCCTGATACTTATCCAAAGAAAATAAACACCTTATTCTGTCACAGTTTGGTTCAGATGAAGATGGTGAAAAAGATTCTTTAATAAAACAAACATTATTAAAAGCAACATAACAACAGAGTGTCTACAGACAACAACTGAATGAAAAGGAGGAGTTTAAATACATGGTGGTGATGAGACAATGACAAACAGCTGTGATGATAAATGAGTGTCCATGACAACTAACGATTGGCGGGAAACTAGGAACAATGGAAACATAGGAAAAAGGTGACTGACGAATGCAAACTAATTGTCCATTAAAACTAAACTAAACACAGATCATGGCACATACATAGTTTTAATGGACAATTAGTTTGCATTCGTCAGTCACCTTTTTCCTATGTTATATAATTTTTTTTCTATGCATTGACAGCATGTATTGCTGTGAGGACTCTCATGCTGTTTCGTGATCTTTATGTTAAATATTATGCACTGATGTTTCTGTCGCATATTATTTAGTTCACAAACAAACTGTTTATTTCATTATGAGGCCCTGTATTGCCTGGCCTCTAGCACAGCTTGCATCAGTTGTATTCATATGCCAATGCTTTGTTTACATAATTTCACTACATTAGCTACTGCCTGTAGTTTCCCATACACATTAACTGCTGTTTGTACAAACAGACTGCTGTTGTTGTATCTTGCAGTCGAGCAAGTCTATAACGCAAGAGCATCCCAATTCACACACAGTCACGCATGGCAAATAAATAATTCCAATCTCACACTCAGTCAATGAACATCCTGAAGCCAATCTGACCTGATGGTGTGTATGAAATGACACGTAGGCTAGTGTTTTTGTGCAAGCCTCAAGCCCTCTCAAGCGGTGTGATTATTTTCACAATGACGCACATACGTTGAATCACTATGCGGAGGCTCATCACATTTTTCTGCATTTACTCAGCCCATGCACACCGACACACATTTCTATCAGAAGCTGCTTGTATTTTGAAGCCCCACATGTTATATTGTTATTGTCTATGTGTCAGATTGATTCCACAATAAGGGTTTGTGACAACAGAAATGCTCTGACTAAATTCGAATGAAGCTGTGTCACGATTATCTCTCTCAATCTCTTACTGATGAAGAAGACATTGATATTTTTTTTTATTATATTCAAATAAACAAATAGACATTGCACAAAAAATAATTGATAAAAGCCTACACTTCTTTTATTAACAATGATGCAGACTAAATTGGTGGTGTTGTAGATCATATTTGCACTTTTGAATCATCAGTGAGCATGAGGCATAATTGTTTGCTCTTTTGCATTGCATAAATGGTGGTATTGATTATATTTAACAAGGGATAGGACACATAAATGATGGTTTAGTAAGAATGATTAAGCTGTCCATCACGTCTCGGACACTCTTATTTTGCAGTTATTCTGCAATCAATGTGTTTGCGACACACTGACAGGTCTTGTGGTGCGGATAAATAGCTGTTTAGAGAAGCTTTACGCCATAAGAAAATTGACTGGCTGTAAAGGAGCCTATTGCACAACATTTACAGAATATTAACTCGCTAGATGTATGACTCATATGAGCTGGAGGAAGGGAGCTGTCTGTTCTGTTCTCACCTCTAACCCCAGACAGTGGTTTTTGTTCCAATTTGAGCTGACTTCTGAGTCGTACGTGTCGGGCAAAGTTTTAGCTTTGTCGTGCGTCGTTTGTTGTACAGGGGGGAAACGAGAGAGGCCATTAACCTCTCCAAGCAATCGGATGATCGGATGAATTTCTGACATGTAGCATACTAGCTGCAATTTAGTAGACTGATGCTTACCTCCTGTACGTGTTGCAAAATTGGATAAACCATTTTGTCCACTTCTTCCAAGCCACCTTTGCGTCCATATACTGTATGCCGGTGCCATTTTTTTATGTTCTTTTTTTACATTTCAGCACACAGAATTGTACATATGTGCAAAGCAGTGAGTTTCTCCTGGGAAAGCATGTTATTTAACAAAAACGTTGCTGAAATCGTGCAGTGTATGCCCATCTTAATTAAGCCAGTCATTTACTGACTTAAAGTGGAGGAGTGCAATTAGCCAATAAATGGGGACTAGGCTATTCTCTGCAAGTTCCAAAATGCAGTATCATTATCTCTCTCATTATAAGCCACAAAAGCAGCTGAATGTAGTTAAGAATGCATTTGTTAAAAACCTTTGGTCCTATGGTGAGTGTCTGTTTATAGAGAGGAGCTTTGATTTCCTGTCATTGAACGTAGCAGGAATTCAACAGTAATGGTCACTCATGTATTGGAATTATTTGTCTGTACTCTTCACAGTAGCCAACTTGAATATATACTTAATGCCTTTTGTTGTGTTCAGGTCATTATGCTATATTATTACCAAATATTGGTCTTTTTGTCAACTTATTTTCTTTCAGTTTGGATAGGCTTTGTATTTATTTTTGAAACTGACTAATTGTAGGCCTCATTGATCTATATAAGAAAAAAATGACCATCAATTGAAAATGAATGGTGGAGACTGAAAATAAGAGAAACATTTAGTGTTCAGGAGCGTGTTCATCATGGTCATGTTCACATGTGGGTGATTCTACAATTTTAGGTTTGGCGTCCAAAGTCATTGTTTTTTTCTGCTTTTTTTTTCCAAATGGTTATATTTTAAATTATTGTAATAATTTGTTACTGATTGTCATGGATCACAAGACGTCACAGGCTATAACACAGGCTTATATAGATGAAAATCATGATTTCTTGTTGTCCGAATTAGTCAGTGTGTTTTTTCCATCGTGTAATCAAATTATTTGATTTTACGTTTCTTTTGGTAATAAAAGCCCGAAATAGTAAATGTCCTAATTCTACATTCAATTGTTTAAAAATAACTTTTATCTTATAAAAATGTGTCAATTCTGTTACCGTACCATACTTTGCCTTTAAATTGGTTTCGTCAAAGCATTTACCAGTCCTTTTAAAATAACTATGTGCAACATGGCCTTAACTCACAGATCTCTGTTACAATGCATGCTCATGCGTTTTCTGCTATTGAAAATAAAAGCAGACTCTTAAATTGAACTGAATATTGTGTTTCTAATGAGTATCAAGGTTAAACATCAGCCCGTGATCTTCTTAATTCAAATGCTTTTGGCCTGTCTTTGATTAATGCTAGTCAAGGGCACAGGCATAATTGATTTTAAGTTTTACTGTCTGTCATTCAGTGTTCACCTTTAATGGGCTTTGTGTTTTCAAAAAAAGAAAAAGAATATTAGACTATTGGACTGTATGAGTCAGTCAGATTAACATTATTTAACATCACTCTTCATTCACGACTTTCTTTCGTTCATGTTCTCTTGTATTTAGCGACGAAGACTCCAACCACACTGTCCACCCTTATGAGAATCAATAAATGAATGATTATGCAAACGAGCATGCTAAAAAATCAAGCAATTTGTAAATGCAAAATTGTATGTTTTAAACTGCTTCAGTGTTTGGGAAGCAAGTTTTCTTTGTCCAACCGATGCATTTGTTCTGCTGTAACTGGTTTTAATCATGGTATTGGATTACAGATGAATGCAAAAATACGGTGATAAATCAAAATATGAAACATCATCAATAATCAACAGCAAATAGTCAGAGCCATGAATGTGCATTTTAGGAATGAAGGTCTTGATCTCTGTTGCATTGATGTAGATTATTTAGTAAAAAAGACAGTTTGTACAGTAGGTTGTAGTTTAAAAAGTGTCAGATTGCTCGGAACAAACCTCTGTTCAAAAAGGAAGATAGTCACATTTCTTTCTACTAAGGAAATATGTGCTTATGAATATGATATGGGTTACAGTCACACTTAGTGACACTACATTTTTGAAAACCGCTAGAGATCATTTTAGGATAATTTCTGATCAAGAGACCAACACTAGTTGGCCCAGATTTCGCTGCATGTGTTGCTATGACAACAAGGGAGAATTCTCAGAATGTGCTCTGAATTTCATTTGATTGTGCTGTTTAATTATTTTAACTTTGGAGATGCGCGAGGACAAGATGTATGGATAACAGAACAGAAAACAGACTGAAAGTTGCAGTTCTGCAGCAACTGAATAAACTATGCTGAAATGGCAAGAGTTGACTGTCACTTGACTTACACCTCAGAGCTTTTGAAAACTCTAGACTGCAGTCTGATATGTAGAGGGCAACAGTTAACCATAGTGGAGTGTGTTAATAATCCAGAGACGGTGTGTTGTTGTACCAGTCAGGGAGACCAGTGACAGAATTATTTTTTTTTTACATTAAGGGGCCCCCTTAAATTGATTTCCAGGGGCACATTTTACATGGAGCATTTTAACATTTTTTGTAAGCTTTTTTATTTGCATCATCTTTTATGTTAAATTCTTCAATTTAATAAATAAATTCGGTTGGAATAATACGATTTCTATCATGACCACTTTTGGAGTGTTTATCATGGTAATGACAATGTTGATATGTTTGGTCTTGGAATAGGTGCTGTTGTTGGTTATTGCTGCTGCTGCAGAGCAAGTACGTTCGTGACTTGCTACTGCCAATAAATACGTGACACGCTGCTGTGAGCAAGTAAGACATGTTGCTGTTCTGTACATGAATTACCCGTAGCAGATCTATACAGATCTATCATATGGGAAGGTGTTCTGGGCGCGTCCCACCGGGAGGAGACCCCGGGGAAGACCTAGGACACTCTGGAGAGACTATGTCTCCCGGCTGGCCTGGGAACGCCTCGGTGTCCCCCCGGAAGAGCAGGAGGAAGTGTCTAGGGAGAGGGAAGTCTGGGCATCTCTGCTTAGACTGCTGCCCCCGCGACCCGGCCCCGGATAAGCGGAAGAAGATGGATGGAGATCTATACAAGTGGAGCTGGAGAAGGGGGAGAGTTTCTGAAAACGTGTTGCAACTGCTACTGCAAATTCTGACCCCGTATAGAAGGATGAGCAACGAGCTCATTGGCCACTGATATAGCAGGACCCAATCAGCTGTGCCATATAGAGAACGACGTGATTGCAAGGAGATCGAGTTAAGGATCTATCAGCCTGCGCCATCTAGAGTTTCATGACAAAACTTATAGGGCTGTTATCTGTCAAATGAAATCCGTATCAACAAAAGCCATTTTTGCACAGCAGAAGTGGCACAGAATCTGCATCTGAAGTGGCATTTAGATGCGTTTACACCGACTGTTTAATGCTGCTCAAAGGAGGCATGAATCCATGTGACATTTAAAAAAAAAAAAAAGTTCTATATAGAATGAATGTGTGTAGTATGAATGAGTGTGTAGTTGCATTGCTTCACTGCCATTCACAAATCCTTCCCCATGTACTCATGAGATAGTGAAGTGTCCACTGATTGCCCACTTTAAATTACACTGTTGGTAGTAGGTGATTTGGGTACTTTTTGCCTACTTTTTTATGAATATTATGAATTTGGACATACTACACATCTCACATACCATGTTGTACTAGCAGGCATATTCAAACACAGTCATTAAATCATTCATTCAATCGATTCTTTTATAACAGCTGATTCTTTCAGGAACAAAGTCTTCTGTCTTAAATAAATGAGTCATTGAATCGTTCACTCATTCGAGTAATTTTCGTTGCTGAAATAGTATCTAGTCCTGTAGTATTTATTTATTTTTGTATGTAAATGCATTTGCAATAGTGCTGGTATTTGTAGAAAAAAAACCTATCTTGAATTTTGGAAGGATTTTTATTAATTTTAGTGGCAACTAAATGCCCTTTAATTTCAACCATGCTGAAGTGACATCTTTAGTAGCTCGCCATTTATCTCCCCGAATGGGACATACAATTATGCAGTGATAGCTTCCTGTTATGACACACTGGTCACATAAGAACAGATGATTGTAATGTGTCAGTTCATTTCCACAAATGGACTAGCCTCCTGGTCTTCATTTCAGTAGCAGCGAGATACTTGTATTACAAATTTCCCATAATAAATAACACAGACGAGACACAGCATCAAAATGTGATGCATCCTGCCCTTTACTCAAAGAATAAGCATTCTGAAATCAGTAGCCAGATAAAGATAAGAAAAAGACAGACAGCATGAAATGATCAGGCATACTACTGAATCTTGCACTGCACAACAACAGCGTGATCACTAAGACGTCCTAACTGTAATGATGCTCTTTGTATTCAAGTCCCGTCTGCTATTACAGATCGCTGGAGGGATCCATTCCCATAGTCTTCATCAAAGTGGCAGTGGTCCCCAGTGACCAACTCAGCCCGTTTCCAGACTTTTCATCACAGCAATTCAAACCCCCCAAGTAAAGAATTGGAAATAACAATAAGGGCACCTTTACCCTAAAGAAACACAGTATACATAAATAAAAAAACAGACAGCATTCTGAATTCTTATTAGCAATGATTGACTGTTTAATTTAAGCCTCTCTGTTGGTAATGTGAACTCTGTACCTGTTGTGTTACACATTTAACAAGCACGACAGCTGAATATCTGAGGGAGGAAATCACAGGTCCTGTTGGGATTATTTGACACATGACACATTATTGGGATTGCTTCGAGGTCTTTCCTGAGGTGTTAAGTGAATGTTTAATATGTGGAGAATGAATTGAAGAATAAAAAAGAAAATGACACGTGTATAAAACACAATCTATAATGTTCGTTCTAAATATATAGGTGATAATGAAAACTATAGGTGACAAATATTTAATTAAAGCATCATATGAGCTACTTTTTGATGAAAGAATTGCATGTTATTCGTATGTATAAATATACACCACCATTAGTAGTTTACTACCTTTACGATTCTAATTACCATTAGTATTTACATTTTGAAAGAAAAGGTTCCAATACTTCTCACAAGCAAAGCAAAAGTTGTCTGTATATACAGACAGAAAATGCATCATATGTCATTGTCAAGTACTGTGACCGTTGCGCAACAAAAGAACTGGATGTGGATGTGGCTACATGATTTAATCTGATGTTAGGTCCTTGAATATGAGCGGGGGAACCCTATTAGTCCATGTGGATTGAATAACTGTACTAATGAAATGGGTTTCACAGGTTGTGTGGTCTGGGCTGTGCATCATTCATAGATGAATTTCAAAGGCAGTGCTGCCTGTGCTGAACGACACAGATTTGGCCTGAATGCCTCCTTTACAGACAAAGACCAGGAGCAAACACACAGTGGAAATAATATTCCTCTTTTTCTTGGTTGCTGTGATTTTTCCAAGTAAGACGTGCTCCTGGATCACCACCTTATCCATAAAAGCGGAGGGAAATTATAGGTGAAAAATGGTATAGAAGCCCCTGAAACCTGTTGTAAGCCTAAACTTGACATTAACTTACAAACATATCCCTCAAATCTGATTGGTTGATTGGAATGTTGTTCTTTGATTAACAAAATATGTAGATACAGGAACATTTTCTACTTGGTGAAATCACATTCACCCGTTATCTTCCTCAGCCTTTTCACCTTTTCCTGTTGATGCTTTGTCTTTTGTAAATATACCCTGCTGAAAACTCCTGCATTACTGGTCACCAGCATAAGGTAAAGGTATGTTTTGCATGCTGGGATCAGAATGGGATCCGTGTTGCTGGTTTGCTGGTCTCCAGCATGGGAAGCTTGAGACAAATGTGTTCACAATGTATACTTGTAGAGTCCACTTTCAGTTTGCCATCAGACATGCCATCCTTCTGCCATATTACCATGAGCAATGAAGCCTTGGAGGTGTATTGATTTGGTCATAGTGTGCATCCATTCCAATTGGGAAAAACTGCAAACGGAATGAATTCCAATCTCTTGGGAAATGTATTCCAATACGATTTCTAAATAATGCATCCAAAAGAAAAATTTCCCGTGTGCAAAAAGTGAAGCAAAAAGTAAAAACCCTCTGATTTCAGGCCTCCTTCTGAATAATTTACCATGTACATATTCTAGATTTGTGCGTGTATGTATCTTAGCCGCATTGGCGCAACTGTTCAGGCACAGCATTAGTAACGTACATGAAAAGATTTCCGTGGGAATGTGCATGTTCTCTCTCTCTCTCTCTCTACCACAATGTAGAGGAGGAGCCTCCATATGTGAGGGGGAGTGAGGGAGGGAACACAAGAGGCATAGAGAAGCGGAGAAGCGGAATGAGAGGAGATGAAGCCTGTTCAAGTGGTTACATTCTGCAAGCAACACTAGCTTTTCTGGAGACCAGAAGCTTCTCAATATTACAATGACACTGAGTCATGGATATACAGTCATGGTTCTTCTCATGAGCCGGTAAGTAAAAACAACTGAATGAAATGATCATACTGTCATCAGATCTGGACTCTCTGGCATTTACAGTTAGAACACAGTGAAATTTCCTAAGAAACCTCAAGAATTATGTTCAGTATATTTCAATGGTGACCTTGGACAGCATGGGTTTTGGTTTTACATGACTTCTCTATTCATCTGAATATACCTTCACCCTACAAGATGCTTTTATATTTATATATTCGAATGCGTCTGGGTTACGATGTTTCTTTATGCAACGTGTACGTATACTCAATTTGCATTTATTATATTTACACATACTGCATCTCGCATGCTTCATTCACAACATTAAGTCATATTCTTTAACAAGTCTCTTTTGAAATCTCAATCCACATGCAGGTCATGTACTGAGATGCTTTTATTTGGCTCACGAGTTCATGAAAGTTTGACTCAATTAATTTTAAATGGCAAATGAGTTTGTAAGGGGGGTTAGAGAGTAGAGACACATGCGGTGCTGCGTGAGGCAGATCCGCGCACCATTCGACAAGTGACAAAACGGATGCACTCCTTGACTGTAACCAAAGGGATTTGTTTAACAGACCTCCTTCTTGAAGGACACTTCATGTTATATTCATTGGCAGCTTGGCAGCTGGCTTCACATTAAAGACAGTCAGGTGTGTTTACAAAGGGATTGTTCCCAAGCAAAGATGCCAAAAGCCAATCAACAAACTTGTGTGGTATGAATCCATAAACAACCTTACCTGCACTTTCTGATCAATAATGCTGTATCATAACTCACAGATCCTCAGAGCTGATCTGGTTAAGAGACGTTTTTTTTAAATTGCATTGGCAATTTTCAAGTCATTTCTGAAAACACTTCTATGTTGAGAGTGTGAGATGAAAAAGAGAGAGGCTCTGAAAATCTGCTTTTGAAAAATAAAAGATTGCTTTTGAGATCTCTTCACAAATAGTGAATACACATCAACAAACCACTATTTTATTTTTGAGAAATCAAAATGTCTTTCTTTTTTTCTTTATTCTGTCTCTCCTCTCCTTCCATCTTTTTTTAACTGCATAAATACTCTCAATTATGGATTAGGGCATTGCAGAAGCGAGAAAATAACTATGATAAATGTATCCGGAAAGCTTCACCTCTCAGAGTAAATGGTTTCCTGTTTATTTCCTCCAATTTACTTCTATAAAGGTCTTGCTAAATGAGTTACGCTCTGTTCCTGCTTGAGAAAAAATATATCATGTACGGCTTGCGTTGTTTAATCAAACAACACAGTAGATGTAATTAAATTGTTTTTGAAGAGGGACTGAAGATCAGCATTTTAATTGTATCATGATGAATGTCTGACAACCAATTATAGCCTAATAGAACATGTCCACATTTCTGCATGGAGCAGATTAGTCACCTATATTCTGCATACTTTGTTTTATTGTCAGCTGGTTATGTCACACTTTGTTGTTAGGGAGAACAGCTCTACATTTGGTAGACCAATTTCCTGAAAGCTCTTGCTTTCCCCACACTTAATGATGCTCTTTGCAATTTCGGGTTTGCATTAATTTTCCAGAATTCAACTATTGCATTTTGTTTTGTATAAAATTAAATTGTCATTTTTTTTTAATAAATATATTCCAGCACTATTATTATTAACTTACTTGAGAAGCACAATTATTTTGAAGAAATAAAAAGAATTATGTTTATTTTTCACTCCAATTTTTTCTCGTCCCATTGCAATTTTTCCTGGTTTATAGCATAAATCTATCAAAATGCTATACATTTAGATGCAATGAATTCAAGAAATGAAAACTTAAGTCTTATCTCAGACAATGTTACTTCTCAAATGAATGTATCTCAAGTCCCAATTATCAATTAAAAATCTCAAGTCTCAAATTATATGATCTAAGTTATGACAACATTCAACTAATTTTTTCAAGTCAGTTTAATGTAATTTAAATTGAATTTACTTAAACATCCAAGTTGATTGTACTTAAAAATTTAAGGCAGGAACTTTTTTTTGCAGTGCAGATCACATAACCAGATCACAGAGACCAACTAGTCCGAAACTGAATTTATCAGTTGAAATTAAATCATTCAAATCAAAAAATGCTATACAAATATTTATTGTGAAGATGTTTCCATTCCCTAAGTATAATTCACTGTGTTTGGGAAAGATAAAAAGTTATTTCTTTTTTATTCCCATAGACTGATCAATATTTGAAGTGGAGAAATCGATGCTGACTGTTTCTGAGCAACACCTATCGGGACATACTGTGGGATTAACCGCTGGTAGGCAATTGCATTCCTTCTCTTTTGTCAGATCTATAACCAACGACAGCATACTAATCCTGCCATAATCCAATGTATTGCACTCTATTCAGTCCACAATATCATGGCATTATTGACACATCTATATTTTTATCCCCAAACAAATTCCCACTAAGATCTCTGATGATTAGAAAGTGAATTTGTCCATTTTCATTTTGATTGGCTCTCAACCAGATGGGGACATGCTCTTTCTGGCTTTCTGAAATTGATTTTAGTCTTGTCTCCATTTCATTCTTCGTTCCTCTTTGTACTAGCACCAGCTTTCATGATCTTTTGTAATCAAAACTTACTTATTTCATTTTCATCAAAATGACTTGAGTCTGATCCTCCTTATATTTGCTTTCAGTGACGGTCTAGCTATGAAACTTCTCATACGGGCTTTTAAATCTCATCACAATGTGATTCAGATTCGGAAAGATTTGTGAGATTTGCAACCATTCATCAAATCCCCACATTCTTTTGTGAGAGGAAAGTCCCGAGAATCTAACTCTGTGTCTTATCATTTACAACCTCTTTGCAGGGCTCTGGAACTTCACATCTTAAAATGTCAGATCACGAGGACCTGACTAAAGCCATGGGACACTGGAACGCCTCCGAGAGCTACCAGCTCAACCCAGCCAGTGTCATTGTGTCTGTGGTCTTCTCGCTCATCTTCCTCTTAGGGACCATTGGGAACAGTCTGGTACTGGCTGTGCTCCTCAGAAGTGGACAGGTTGGGTACAACACCACCAACCTGTTCATCCTCAACCTCAGTGTAGCCGATTTCTTCTTCATCATCTTCTGTGTGCCTTTCCAAGCAACCATCTACTCTCTGGAGGGTTGGGTTTTCGGGTCCTTCATGTGCAAGGTGGTTCACTTCTTCATCAACCTCACCATGTATGCTAGCAGTTTCACTTTGGCGGCGGTGTCTGTGGACAGGTGGGTGTTTTGTTTTTCCATTTATAGGCTTTTTTTTATTATTGAATAAACTCTATTAAAACATTTTTCACTGGTTTATTTAATTTGGCCAATATCAGATCCAACAATGATATGCATATTGTCTTCGTTTACCTTTTTCTCCAATTAATGAAATTCACATCAGTGTCATTTCCACCACATCTCAAATTATGGTTTGTGTTTAATGGCATTCTATGATGGAAATAATGGTGGTGGAAATTTTTGGAATAAAACACAAAACTTCTTTGTCTTGAAAATGCTATTTTTATACATAACATTTGATCTTTTTGAACATGTAATAAAATTTTGATGAGGGATTGTCATAGTATAAAAATGAAAGGTAATGTGCTAATTTTCAAATGCCTTTTATGCATAGATTTTGTTTTGTCCTTGTCCCAGATCAACTATGATGAAATGATGAAGGTAAAAATGTGATATTCATACCTTAGTGAAAAATAAATATACTAACATGAAATACATTTATTTTATGCTAAGTATCCTACAAATACATTTATGTACTTAATATAAATATCCTGCACTTGCACTTTTAGCATATTAAATACTAAAGTCTGCTAAATTTGGAAAAACTCATTCTATACTAAATGTATACTTAAGTGTATTTGATTGTGCTGAAGTGGAACTATTGCAAGTACTTATAGGTAGACTTTAAATATATTGCATTTAAAAACTGAAATTATACAGAGATCATACTATCCTTAATAATAGTGATATTAAAACAAATTTTAGGCTTAATATTAAGAAATGAGCATTGTGCAATGAAGAAGTACTCCAAATAAAGTTTAACTATATTTATATCAGTAAGTCTCAAGCGATATGTCAGTAAATATGCTTTGTAGTAGACTTAGTATGAAATAAATGTATTTTAAATACATTTTCGTATAGTTTTTTTTTCACTAGCAATCTTCACTAAAAATCTTTTATTTTTAATAAACGTCATCAACCTCTGGGACATGAAAGTTAAAGGCCACCCTGATGATTGTACATTATACTAATCCTGTCAAGTGAAGCTCACTCTAATAACTTCGCGGCTGTATTCCTTGACATAACATTTTCAATGTAGCCCCATGGGGTATAAAATGACAGCCTGAGAACCTAGCAATATTGTAATTGGTCAGGGCCAGGGTTGTTTTTTAATGAAATGGATCTTCAGAACACTATAGGAAGTCTTGCAAATTGCAGCAGCATAGGTTGGAGTTTAACTGAATAAATGTCAATGGAGTTATCTGCAACCACCCACTTCATTAACAAAACACCTCCAAAAACCAGCATCGCATTATTCCTGTCTTTCCAATGAAACAGTGAAAAACAAACCTTTAGAAACACCCACCCATAATGACTTTGCTAAAATTATGTTAGGCCTATATTTTAACATTAAGGTCGAACTAAAGCACCAGTGACGAGTGGGACTTGCTGAATGGGAGAGCCATGCAGGAAGCCTTTTTTTTTGTCAAAATAATGGCATACATGTAACAAGGCCACCTAAACACCATAGTGTAATATGTTACTCACAGCCTGAGCAACAGACCCACTGCCCTCCATCCACCCTGAAAGTGTTTACCTTTGGAAAAATCGTGTTAACCTGCTCTTTGAAAAATGGACGGTTCTGGGCTCAGCGGAGACTGAGAATCCCCATCGGAAATTACCTCACCTTCAGGTAGAAAACAAGAAGACCCATTCATCTTGTGCACAGAAACACACTGATTATATTGATCATGTGTTTTTGGTCAAACTCAATTTCAGGAAGCACCACTTCATTTCCTGTGTATTTCCACAGTAAAACTGTGACATTAAAAAGTTAAATAACTGCAAATGAAATGAGTTCATTTAACTGAAATATAGTTAATTGCACTTAAAGTGAAAAAAATAATGATTATATTAATCTGAACTTAAACCGAATGAGTTGAGCGTGGTTTTTGCAGACAGTATAAGGAGAATAAATGTTGAAATTAAGTGTTATTTGGTGTGTTTTGCACAGGATCAATATATGAATTAATATAAGAGGAGCTGTGTTAGTGTTAGAAGGGTTTCTGTTATGTTTCAGTTTTGAAGGGGCTACTACTTAAAGAAAGAGTAATATGGTTTGGTCGATGATGGGCTGCAAAATCTGCAAAAAAAGACTATGCTGCTTGTTGTTTTAAAGGGATTTCTGAGAAACACTGTTGGTACCTGAAATCAACCTAAATATCATTGCTCCGCCCGCAAAACGCACAAACATGCAATCCAAGAGATGTCTCTCATAGCTGGTGTTTATGATGTAAAGAAGTCATCAATATCTTATGTGATTGGTGCATTTCTTCTTTTGCAGGTATCTGGCCATCCGTTACCCCTTGCGCTCCAGAGAACTGAGAACGCCGTGTAACGCCATAGTCGCGATGGTGGTCATCTGGGGCCTGTCGCTTGTTTTCGCCGGGCCTTATTTGAGTTACTACGACCTCATCGATTTCGAGAACAGCAATGTGTGCGTACCTGGGTGGGAGGAGTATAACCGTAAGGTTCTGGACACCTGCACCTTCGTTTTCGGCTATGTTATTCCCGTGCTCATTGTGAGCCTTTCCTACACACGCACCATCAAGTACCTCTGGACAGCAGTCGACCCCCTTGATGGGATGTCGGAGTCAAAGCGAGCCAAGCGCAAGGTCACCAAGATGATCATCATAGTCACAGTGCTCTTTTGCATCTGCTGGCTACCGTACCATGTGGTCATTTTGTGCTACCTCTACGGAGACTTTCCCTTCAATCAGACCACGTATGCCTTCAGGCTGCTGTCCCACTGCATGGCCTACGCCAACTCCTGCCTCAACCCTATCGTTTACGCCCTGGTGTCCAAACACTTTCGCAAGGGCTTCAAGAAGGTTTTCAGCTGCATCCTCAGCAAAAAGGGACGAAATAAGGTGCACGTGGTCCATGTGGCCAACACCGTCCCTGGCTTCGAAGCGGGATCCACTGAAGTGTCTCAAATGAATGAAGAGAACGCCAGACAGAACGAGAGCGAAATGGTCAACCGCCCACTCGCAGAGCCGCAGGGCGGCACTATGACTATAACGTTACCCTTCCAGAATCAGCCATGAAAATAAAGCGCACGGCTAATGATGCCTTACAGAAGCCTTATTAAAAAACTCAAACAGAGCCAGAGGATTTCAGCAGCTTTGATCGACATCACAATGGTTTTGCACTGAATGAGCACATTGGAGACGGCAGTTAAGATTCAAATCGCTGTGCAAATTGAAATCGTACATTCCATTTGGTTCTCGTACAAATGCATCTTTGTGTTTTGCTTGGTTATGTTGGTGCCAATGCTAAACAATGTCTTATTTGCAACCTCCTCTCTTTTTTTAGCAGCATCGTCTGTTTGTTTCCTATTGAAGTGTTACCCTCTGAGCATGTTTCAATTTGATGCTGTGATGATGACTATTCTCCTGTGAAAATTTGTTACACATTAATATCTGAAGAGCCCTGTGTCTTTATGTGTGCAAAGCTGTGATCTCCTACTGTTCTTGAAGCTTTCAAGAGGACTCTTTGATTATGCTCCTCAGCTTCGCTTAACAAGCTCTTTAAAAAAATGCGCTTGTGTTAAGTACTGTATGTACTTGCTTTTTATTATAATATTCTTTGCTGTTTTAGAAAGTCTTGAAATTGTTGAGTTTTATATCAATAACTACATTACATATTAAAATACAAAAGCCCTAAAACCAGGGTTATTCAGAAAATCTCAGAATACAGGCTTTTACAACAGTTTACTATGTATAATTATTGTGCTGCATTAAAGTAATATTCCGGATTCAGTATAAGGTAAGCTCAACTGACAGCATTGATGGTATGATTACTGCAAAAGTTAAAGGGTTAGTTTGCCCATTTGAGACATGAAGTTGTATGCAATCCTTACCACCACTATAATGCATACACACTGATCCACTCTGTGTTCACCTCCCTGGTCAGAGTTCTGGCCGCTGGAAGTTTTTCAAGAAAGTAGTCCTGGTTAGTTTCCAGGGCAACACAACTGTGCGTTTTTAGGTGAAAAAATTATTTGCGTTTCAAAGCTTGATTAATTTACATCACAAAAAACACGCCAGACAAAATCCATACCTCAGTTTTAATCGGCACTATTTTCTTTCCATTTCTATCAATCCGCGCTGCTGTCGACGTCAACAGTGCGCACGTTCAAAATCACATTAATTTTGAACTGTGCCTCCTTTTCTTTAAAAAGGCCAAAATCTGGGTTACAGTAGCTGTTTACAATATAAGTGAATTGAGACAATAATGGGGGTGTAAAATGTTAAAAGTGTCATGACATTTCATTATGTTCCCTGAGGTTCACTTATAATTTTAATAAAGTTTTTTTGCACACACACACACACACACACACACACACACACACACACACACACACACACACATATATATATATGGGAAAACTATTATTTTCAACCTTCATTTTCTGTCTGAAATTATAAATTTTTAAGGCCATTTTTATGATTGGCTAACGCCATTTTATAGAAAACACTATCAACGCCCCCTTGCTATTGCACGTGAGTAAGTGTTTTGAAAACATTATCCATATAAAACCATAATTTTCAGACAAAGCATTATGAAATAATTTACTTACATGATGCAGCTGCTGTCAGATCAGTTTCTTTGCTCTTTCAACTCTTCAATACACTGTGCCTCGTAAACAAAACAAAATGCTCTGAACTAACATTTAATCCTCCGACGGGATCCGGGACCCCATTAAAATAAATCATCCTCTTGTTTTCCGATGCTGAGATCATTCTGAAGTCTGTACAAAGACGCAAACGAGCTGTTTAAACTGGACGCGTAAAAGCGAACATTGTTTCACTTTTCCATTCGTCCTGTTGTCGACAGACTCGAGAGCGTGGAGAGCCAGAAACTGAACATGCATCTGTATACTGTATCCAGTGTAGACAGCATCAGTGATTATAATGAGTTCTTTTTGATTCGATGCAACGTGACACAAACCACTTGCTCTGGAGGAAGATATACAAATTAATTTGCTACTGCGACGTCAATATGAAAACTACTTTACATCTCAAATAACACACAAGTTTTAACAGAATAATTAATATAAGAGCTTAAATAAAGTTATAAGCTTCACATTTATGCTTTTAAATCCTTTTAAAAAATTGCCCTTTTTATTTCTATTGGACTTTTCTAAAAAAAAAAGAGATACACAAAAAAAAATGTGTGTGTTATAATCAACATTATTGCACAAATGCTGTCGATTGAGCTTAACTTGTACATAACCTGGAATTTCGAATCTGTCTCCAGTTAATTTATTACGTATAATGTACTGTAGCTAAACAACAAGTGTTTTATTGGAAGTTTTTGAATTTGATGTTGACAGTGAATTTCAATAAAATATGCATTGGTATTCCTTTTGGGCCAGAAACAATGTTTTGATATATGCAAATAAATCAGGAGATAAATGACCCTAGTGCGTTTAGCAGTAGGCTGAGCAACCTCAAATCAGCCTTTGGGAGATGATTCATACCAGATCAAACTGTATTTCCCCTGGAGGCTCAATGAGAGAGCAGCAGCATTAAGTGAAAATTAAAATTGAATGTCTTCCATTGAAAAACAACTTGAAGACAAAGGAGTGAGTGAAGCGTTGACGCACGTACCATAAAAAAATTAAATAAAATCAGTTCAGATGCACTTCTGAAGTTATTACAACACCAGTCTAAACTAAGAAAAAGGTCAAAACAAATCATTTCAATATTGTCGTAGCTTTTAGATGCTTTCTTTAAAATTGTCCTCCATCTTATTCAAGGCAGACATTCTAAACCTCAATAATTATAATGTTTCATCACTACAAAGTACAGAAGCACTTTGGTAATCATTTCAAATCAGCCCAAAAAGACACTTTCTTTCTACCAGATATACTGAGTTTATGTTTATTTATTATGGTCATGGGCTATTTTTTATTTTTTTATGTAACACTAAAACATTGCTCATAAATATGGAACAAACCACTCATGTAAAATGTAAAAAGCTTTATCAAGTACTCATCAGTAATGGAACAAAGAAAATTAACACTTGGTTGGCTTGTTCTGCACATTATTCGAAACCTTCCATGCACAATTAAACACCGCTGCCATTTCTACGCACTTATGGCAGTTAGTTCATCCAAGGATGTCTATTGAATCTCTCAGTGTCATTACAGTTAATTTAGCATATCTATCAAGCTGTAGAATTAAGAAGTAATTTCCTAAAGCTTGGAGTGATCTGACCATATGAGCGTCAATTTCTAACTTTGAACATGCTAACATCTCCATTTAGGGATGGATGTTTTGCCAAACTGTTTGGAGACCACGATGAGAACAACAGTATTTATTCCTCTCAGCACTCCACTGTTTCCTGAGAAAACACCCATTTATTAAACACTCTAATATGTTAACACACTTAATCTACTTAATGTCGTGACATTATTTGTCCAGGGTCTATTTCAATAGGCATCGAAAGGAACGTAAAAGGCATTTGATTGGCTGAACAGCGTCAAGAGTGCTGATGCACAGTCCACTAGGAATTTTCACTGTCAATCTGTGCATGAGTGGTACGTATTTTCCAATGACTCTTTCTGCATGTTACATGGTTACTCCAGTGGATGGCAACAAGTCTTATTAGTGAGTCATTGAATCGTTTACTCTACCTATTTGTTCAAACACACTGATTCATTCAGGAACAAAATAAGTATGGGCCAGTACCAATACCCACCCTTGCAGTCTTGGACACTTGAGAGTGCTTGAATATGTGTGCACCCTTACGGAACAAAAATATATTGGAATATATGCATTGACCATGTATGGCTATGAATGAATGAATATAAAATATTTATAAATGAAGACAAAAGCTTAGCTTGAAAAATATGTTAAATGTAAATAATTAAAAATATAAGAAATATATTACATTATATATTTCTCTAGATATGTGTGGGGGTGTTTATTTTGCATGAGTATATCTGCAATATATTACACATGCAGTACCATATCTGATCACATATACATCTATATATTATGACGTCTATTACTGAATATAAAAGTACATACATTATGATTAGTAAATATATTGTCACATATTTTACAATATATGAAAGGTGGCAATTCCTTATGTATTATTTAATATATTAACATATATTAACATTATATATATTATTCATATTAACATATATTATTCTGTATGTTTTCAAATATACGGTTAAACCATTTAATATCATTCATGTATGGGAAATATATTTCCGTTCCGTAAGGGCAAGACTGTCCCAGGTCGCAAAAAAAGCCAAAGCTCAGTGCCCTTGACACTATCTCTAATACTACTTCGGAGAGATATTTATAGCTCAGCATATTCATCATTCATCATGTTCAGGAGGAAAACTTTACATATCCAAATTAAATGAATTGATTACACTCATGGATTTAAGCCCTGTGTTTCCTCAGTTCCTTTTTCCGGTAAGTTTAAAGGGGACCAATATGCCCCTTTTTACAGGGTGTAATATAAGTCTCAGTTGCCCCCAGAATGTGTCTGTGAAGTTTCAGCTCAAAATACCCCACAGATAATTTATATTGTAAATGCCCATTTTTGAGTGGATTATTTAATTAAATTTTCATTTTGTTGAAGTTGTTTAACTAATATATATATATATATATATATATATATATATATATATATATATATATACTCAAAAACACAGATCCATTCATTCATTCAGACACGAAACACCACAACTGTGTGTTGTTTTGAGATGTGTGTAACCGCTCATTCTATCATTTGGAACTATTTTGTTTATTAGTTGGAATCTTGGAACAAAAAATAATAGACAAATCAAATGATTAAGATGTAAAGTTATTCAATATCAGCATCTCATTTTGTTGTATAAAGCAACATCATACTCAAAATCGCTCTGTCCCTACACCCTTGATTCACATAAAAAAACATGACGTCAAACCTCATATGGTCCATTGGTCTCTACCATCCTCTCATCACGAACACACTAAAGTTATTTATATATTTATATATTTGACTCAAGAGGCACTTATTCGAGATTCTCATTAGACCGCCAAGCCTGAGCTTCTTCAATTAAGTGTAATTTATTTGCTGAAGACATCTCAATGATGAGATTTCAGAGACATAAACAGATACAGTTTATTCACAGCACAAGCAAAATTGAGTTATGAATGACTTTAACTTATATATCCTCAAAAAGGCCCATGTGCACACTCCAAGAGAGTAAATTACATTGTGGTGTTCCTGCCACTCTGAGATCAATAACAACAGCTCAGCTGAGTCTTTCTGGTGACCATATAATCCATCACATAGCATGTGCAATAAACCCTAGCACATGTTGCCAGACACATAAAACATGTGATTTATGGGACTGTTTCAATGGACACTTCTTTGGATCTGATTACCATGGAAAGAAGTTGAATATCTGGCTCTTTTGCATGCATCTTCAGGTGGATAATAACAATATCCTGAAATGGATGGAAAATATCTACTGTGGAAGATTGTTATTTGCATCTGGGGACATGAGTGAGATATTTTACATCCTCCATCATACAGATTCAACCCTACCTACACTTTCAATATTTAATCATTTTAATATTGTTCCTCTAATTTGCACCTCTTGATACATGATTGAATAAAACCTGCTCTCTTTTCTTTCGCTGTGTGCATTTGAATGTAGCTCAAAATAAATCTAGATGATGGCTTAGGCATAAATTCAAAAGAGCTCAGATTTTATTCAAGAGTTTCAACATTTCTCCCCTGTGTTTGGTCATTTAACATGATGGACTATTTAACTGGCTAGCAATCATGTTAGAAGCCTCAAAGATCCTACACTGCTGGTGGGTCAATTAATACTTTTCTCTCATTAAAACCAGGTCATAGCTTTACACATGACATATCTGTTCTCTTAAAGGGATACTTCACCTCTGGAGAGATGAATGTTTAAAATGGGTCATTTATGTGGTAGAAATGTGAAATTATTTTTAAATTTGGAGCCTTCTAGACTGAGAAAAGCCAGCAAATTTATTTTTGGCTCATGTGGATGAAAGACAACAACTCCCAGAATGCACTTGCTTTGCTGCTCTACGAGGCCACGCCCAAGCCACGCCTACCGGTAAGAGCGCAGTTAAACAACTAGGCTAGGCTACTATACTAGTTGACTCGAAACTTAAAAGACGTCGTTTTATCGTGAGTCTCCGTGACAAGTCTGCCCGGAATTGGCCCAAAATGTCCGGGATTCGCCTTTTGCGTTCTACAGTCGCCATTCATTATGTTTACTGTGGCGAGCAGGACAAGGTTGAGGGCTGGGGGAGAACGACGTGAGGCCGGTGGCATGATTACTGATGAGCGGCACCTGTGAGACGCACCGGTCTCGTAGGCTATCGCTCAAGGAGGAGCGGGAATTTTCTTAGCAACGCTAAAAAGCACATCAACCGATCACTTGTTTAGCGTTCATGTAAACATTACATTCAGATTCACCAATCGGAATGAATTCAGTACGATTGAAACAAAAGGTGTGCGTGTAAACAATGAAGGGCAACTGTAGAAAGCAAAAGCCGAATCCCGGACATTTTGGATGATCTCGACGGCCGGACATGTCCGGGAAAAAGGATGTATGGTAACCCCTACTACTCAGCTTTCTCCACAGAACAAGAGCCTGTTAGCTTAGCTTCCAAAAAAAGATGGCTGACACTATTTGTACATTCTGTGAGTGAGATCGCTCCCTCTATGGGCGGGTTGAAAACATTAGGGCTGTAACGATACAGCAAACCCACGATTCGGTTCGTATCCCGATTTCTGACCCACGATTCGATACAAACCGCGATTCTTGCGAGGAGGGAGGATTTTAAAAGCCAAATAAATAAATAAATAAATAGCTAAAGCTATAACTCTGTTTTCTTGTAACAAACTACTTTTGAAAAATAAACAGAACTATACTCCATTGTGGAGATGATTCGAGCATGTCAAAAATTCTTCTGAGGTAACCGAGGCTTACTGTCTGTGCTGTAAACCACAAATATTGCCTATTCCGCATGACCCGCATGTCAAGCGCAGGAATAACGCTTGCCACAAAGTGAACGCGCCTATATAGAGAAATGCACACTTCCTACGAATTAGCCTAAGCCGCCATTTCTTTATGTTTTGAATTAACGTTAAATCATAAAAGTATTTCAAGCTTTCTAAGTTTCGATTCGTTTATGAGGTGAGCTCCAGTTCACGCGCGCGCCGTTGCCCCACACACACACACACACACACACACACACACACACACACACACACACACACACACACACACACACACACACACACACACACACACACACACACACACACACACACACACACACACACACACACACACACACACACACACACACATACAAGCAAACACCGCGCGCTTTGCTCACTTGCTCTGGTGTTTGCTTGTGTGTGTGTGTGTGTGTGTGTGTGTGTGTGTGTGTGTGTGTGTGTGTGTGTGTGTGTGTGTGTGTGTGTGTGTGTGTGTGTGTGTGTGTGTGCTCGCGCGCGCGTGTGGGGGAGAGGTGCGATTTTTGAATAATAATCAAATGATACCCAGCGATCTTCGAATATTATTTTTGCTTGAAATTCCCATACCTAATATGTAAAAGACCCCGTCACAGCCCTGGGATCTATTCTGGACGAGAAAGATAAGTCTGGGAAGGGGTGTGTCGATCGCGATCTGCCTTCTCACACCGCGACACAGGTTCGTGGATCTGAGTGTCGCGATTTCGGTTTAATATCATAAATCGTTACAGCCCTAGAAAACATGCAGCACTAGCTCCTTCTACTGGCTGTAGTTTTTAGCCTCTGGCCAAAAAATGACAATTTTTGCGTCATCTGAGGATTTTTATCCAGACAAAAAATACATAAATATCTCGTCTCAGGGGGATGAGGGAGGGAAGCATGGTAAATCGAAAATACTTCAGGTTTTCTACTGATACAAAGCTTAATGCTAAATGCTGAAGTATCCCTTTAATGTGAGCCACTTGCTAAAAACAAACTTTGTGCATCAATATTATATAGCAGTTTTTACATTTTTGGAGAATGGTGGAAGATTCGGGTGAAATAACAGTTTATCAACGGCTTGTTGCTAATAAACTTCAAAGTCCTACAAGCCATTCACTGTCTCTGCATATCATCAATTGTATGACTGTGTAAAATGTCGCACTCTTATCAAAAACGCCCCAAAATGTCAGAACGCGTTCCTCTGATCCCGATCCAGACAAGAGACAGCTCAAGTGTGCCATGACAAAGTAGGGCAGCTTTTGGCATCATCTGTTGCTCTATCAGCGGCTGTCAGGCATGCCTATACTAACCCATCCATATTCTCTTAATGAAGCATAGCCTGTGGGAGCGTGGCAGGGCTTTTGTCACAGTTTCAAGGCAGCAGAATGTGCCTCAAAAATCAGAAAATCGATTCAGAACGTGGGAGTGCATAAGTGATAAAGAGTCTATTGAAATATAACCCACTTTAAATAATGTCTTTTTTTTAATTCAGCTGTACAGAGAATGTGATTTTGCTGATGTAGAATCCTGCTGATTATTAATAGAGTCATTATTTACTGACTGTAATTATATAGGTGCTAAAAAACAAAACAAAAACTGCATCAAGATAATTCAATGATACAAACATTATATTGTTTGTTGCATTTTCATACAGTTTTTCACTAAACATAAGCGTATCACTGGCCTACAGCTTACAAACCAAATTAGGGACTATTCAAAACTTTCTCCATTTGGCTTATCTGGCTCTGATCGTGGTTTGTTGGAGAGGTTATGCTTTGTAATCTTTTCCATACTGAGGACAACTTTTTTTTATGACGGTCTTCAGAAATTTGCTTCCTTTGTTGATGGTGTTACAATCACAGTGCTATCAAGTTCACTCTGAAGGTTGAATCACGCCATGTCGAAATTGCCATTGTACTGAGATTCTGACTTGTAAAAAGTGTTCATGTCCTTATAGAAACTCCAGTACATTTTGAGACAATACAGGACAGCACAGTACAGACAGTTCACCCTAAAAAATTCAAGTTCGTTCATCATTTACTTACCCTCAAGTTGTTCTAAACCTGTATACATTTTCTTTGTTCTGCTGAAGACAAAGGAAGATATTTTGAAGATTGTCGGTAACCAGAACAGTTGATCGACCCAATTGGAAATTAAAAAAAATACTATGGAAGTCATTGGTTCCCCTTAACTGTTTGGTTACAAACATTCTTCAAAATATCTTATTTTGCATTCAACAGAACAAAGACATATGGTACAACTTGAGGGTGAGTAAATGATGACATAATTTTCATTTTTGTGTTATCTATCCGTTTATCGTCTTAATAATGCAAGACTAATCTGGAAATAAATTAAAGGCATACAATACAGTTTACTGTAGCTATAGCAAAGAGTTGTTTTATCATGTATGTATGTATTATTTTTAGTTCACCTAAAAATGTAATAAATACAAATTCTGTCATCACTTACTCACCGTCAAATTGTTCCAAACCTGGATGACTTTCGTATTCAGTGGAATATAAAAAAAACATATTTGGATGAATGGATGAGCAGATCATTTTGGTTCATATAGACTTCCATTGAATTGTTTTGTCCAAACTGTTTAGTTACCAATATTCATCCAAATATCTCATTATGTTCCACAAAAGAACATCATATATGTTTGGTATAGGTCCCACTAAATAAATGATAAGGTTTGCATAATGATTGTTACTTGCTATATTGTAGTTTTGTCAACTGATTACTCAAATTTAAATGATTCATTTTGGCATTAATATGTTGCAAACACATAATTCTGAATCATAAAGCGTACAGAAACTTCCTAGGTTGTCCTCTAGTAATTACAGTAATTACAACATTGAACGCAGCATGTACGTAAGGGCAAAAGTCTGATTTATACTGGGCAAAACTAGCCCAAAGAAGGGCTGCTTAAAGGAGAACTCCGGTCAATTTTAACATTGAGCTCAATTTTTAGTAAATTTGGAGTGCTGTCAATACAGAGAACAACGACACAAATCGGTGTTGCCTACACCGTGTTATCCTATTTTTAAAATTTACACCCTATTGACTTGAATGGGGCAAGTTTTAAACTTAACCAGTTCTTAGTCTTATCATCCTTGATGTGTCATTACAAGTGCCCAGCCATGTGAGTGATTCCTTCAGAGTGAACACGAGTGAATCTGACTGCAGTAGATGTGAAAGATATGAATAAAAATGATGTTATATCAGCCAGCGCACAGACCTGTATTTAGTTCCTGTTTTCGGTCGAAGTCCAAAGTAGTCGATTGTCGAGTTCACGCGCATAGGTTTAGTTACTATGATCACGCGCGTGAACTCGACAATCGACTACTTTGGACTTCGACCGAAAACAGGAACTAAATACAGGTCTGTGCGCTGGCTGAATTAACATCATTTTTATTCATATCTTTCACATCTACTGCAGTCAGATTCACTCGTGTTCACTCTGAAGGAATCACTCAACATGGCTGGGCACTTGTAATGACACATCAAGGATGATAAGAGGATAAAAGCAGGTTTAAAACTTGCCCCATTCAAGTCAATAGGGTGCAAATTTTAAAAATAGGATAACACGGTGTAGGCAACACCGATTTTTGTCGTTGTTCTCTGTATTGACAGCACTCCAAATTTACTAAAAATTGAGCTCAATGTTAAAATTGACCGGAGTTCTCCTTTAACCAAAGCAATAAAAAAAAAAACATATCACCGATTAACTCTTATTCATGTGGAGTTGCACACAAACGCTTTTTTCAGATCTGAAGACTGCAATAAAATGTAACCACATACAACATTAGCAATGTGCACAAGCTTTGTACATCCTAAAAGGCAGGGCTAACAGTTTGAAACAGAAGTTACAGAAGGTGTGAATTTAATAAACCTGAAAACACATTTTTTTTTACGAAATGTGGCAACAAACAGACACATCATTTAAGACAGGCTTTCACATTATCACATGCCGTAAAAAGCTGTATAACTGCCTTTTCTCATCAAATCTCAAACACAAGGTTATCTCCAATGTCTTCCACAGTAATGCTTACAATTTTGAGACAGCTAAACATGATCAAACCCACATTCTTGCATAAAAGCAATTAGCCAAATGTGGCCGAGAATAATACATTCTCAAAGGGCATGCGCTTCACAAGATGCTACTTCAAATCTGAAAGGAATGCATGTTCCATTTCTCCAGGTTTTATTCATCAACAATTTCAACATTAGGTAAAATCCCATCAATGTAAATCTGTCTGAAGGTTTTTTTTTTTTTTTTTTTTTAAGCCTTACCACATGGACTTTGCACAAGTTATTGCATATTCAAAGCTGTGAAGAAAGATTTTTTCTATATTTATTATTTATTCAGGATTACAATTCAGGATGCGTCTGGTGCTTCAGCTTGATCTTTCCCTGTACCGCTTTCCACGGGCCTTTGAGAGCAAAGATCAGCTCAATTTAGTGTGATCGGGTTGGTTTTCACAATCCTCCTCTTGAACAAAATTGCGCAGGTCTTAGTAGAGAGGAAGACAGATGGCTAAACTCTCTTCAGTTGCTCGTACCCCCATTTGCCTATGCTATTCCCATAATAACTAACTAAAGGGTTGATATATTTGCATTGCTGATGAGAAATCACTTATGGGAGAGTGAGTAATTCAAAAACAAAAATATTATTTTCAGGAGAATTGCCCACTTTCTATGGCACCTGTCTCCTATTGGATTTTTTTTTAAAGAATAATTGTTGTTTTAAAACCAGTATCCCAAACAAATACAGATGAATGTAATTGTGACTTTATTACAGAACCCCTGCTGAAAAATCCAGCATAAACCAGCATTCAATCCATGTTGGTTAATGCTGGTATAGCTGTCCACCATCACTCCAGCTTCCCATGCTGGAGGCCAGCAAACCAGCAACCAGGATCCCATGCTTATCCCAGCATGCAAAACATACCTTTTGGTGACCAGCAATGCTTGACTTTTCAGCACGGACTTCTTTGGTTGTTGCTGATCTTTCTTTCAAATGGTGGTATATATTTAGGTCTTTTAAATTTTGTGTTTTGTTTTTCCTGTTGTTTTAACTACAGAAAGTTACACAAGGCTAAATACAAATATCTAAAATATTCCAAAGGTTTTCTTTCCATCACAAATAACTTTTTGCAACCACAATTTTTTTTTTTTTTTGCAATTATTTTACCTTATGCAGCCATTTCAGATCGAATGCAAATGTCTTACAAACACCATTTCAATAGCATGGTTATGCAACATGATCATCTGTGACACATGCTGTCAAGGGCTTGGTTTTCCATGAGGATTGTGCAATGCAAGGATGTAGAGGAAAAAAAAAGAGTTGAGCACATTCTGGCATAGGTACGGTATATACATTGGCCAATGTGAATTTAATTTAAGAGGATTCAGCTGCGCTCTCAGAAATCCAATTCACTGCATGTATTCCCCCTTAATTTCAAACTGACCCTGCTCTTTCTACACCTTCAAAATGGACTATATGTGTTCTTATCCATCAAACTCTCAATCTGAGACTTCTCTGGTATGAAGGTGCCAATGGCATTTGACTAGTGTGAATTCGCTTGGCAACCTTGTGCAAAGCTATAGCTAACTGAATTCATGTCGTGACCAGATCAACTTGTTAAACTCTCACAGGAAAGAATCAAGAAGAGGCATAACTATCCAGAAAGTATTATAGTTTACACCAAGCAAAATCCACTCATATGAATTATGTTGGAAAAGCCAATTAGTCACACGGGTTTAAAGGGATAGTTCACCCAAAAACGTTAATTACCCCATGTTGCTGGTCTTCGTCAACAACACGCGCTTGCACCCCTGCTGGTGAGGACGACTAACAGCAGATGGAGATTATGCTCGGTAATCTACTGCTTTTCCTGCCGTTCCTGGATGTCAATGTTGAATTTACTGTTGAATTTGAACCACTGAATTTGTGGAAGCGAATTTGTAAAGCGAAATAAAATGGACCGAAAATTGCCTGTTGAATATTATAGGTTGTATTTTTAACCAGTTTGAATATTTTGGAAGTGAAATATAAAAGGTGAATATAGATAATTGAATTTGTATTAATGAAAATGTGTTTGAAATGTTTTGAATTGAAATATTCACAGCTTAAATATACAACCATGTTGAATTTCAGCCCATTAAAATGCAAGTTCTAAAAATAAAATGCATTAAAATGCAAGCATGGTTAATGCAATGGAGATTTTTTTTTTCAAGTAGTGCAATTCAACAGGCTTTTTTATTTAAAAAAAACATTTGGCATTATTTTACTTCCATATTAATGGCAGTGAATTGCTGTTTTTGTTTTGTTAAGTCCATTGAAGTGCATCTGTCCATCATAAAAGTGCTCCACGTGGCTCCGGGGGGTTAATAAAGGCCTTCTGAAGCGAAGCAATGCACTTGTGTAAGAAACATATCAAAGTAAAATGATAACTTCCGACTACGCAGTCTTACATACACCTAAAGCGCAACTTACGCAACTTATGATGTCGGAAGAAGCGTAGTGCGCCATGGCGTAGCGTAAATATCAGCAGTACGTCGCATTACTCGCAAAAGTTGACCTTAGACTTAAGTCGATTATGATGGATAAATGCACTTTTATGGACTTCAAACCGAAACAGCCATTCAATGCCATTATACGTTTTTTTTTTTATATATATATAACTCCGATTGTATTTGTCTGAAAGAAGAATGTCTGGCTTCAGGGTAAGTAAATCATGGGCTAATTTTCATTTTTGGGTGAACTATCCCTTTAAGAGATAATTTAACAGACATCCTGCATTGCTATATGAACAGTCGTACATCTATGGATCTACATTGCTAAGTGCACAATTCACATTAGATAAAGAACAAGTTTGTTGTGAATCTAAAATCGCATCCCCACCAAAGCACAAAGTTTTGTCTGATTTATTTCCAAGGTCACCAAGCATTTACTCTCGGATCTGTATTCAAAGAGAAAAGCACGTCTAAGCAAAAGGGGCATTGCATCTGCTCATTATGAAAAGCACTGCAATCTTTCTGCAGCCTTTCTGTGTAGGTGTGAAAGTACACCGCATTTCCCAGAGATGCTTCTCTTTGAACAGATTAGATGATGAGCGGTAAGACTGTAGAGGAGATGCTCATGGGAAATATATTTCTCTAATTATTTGTGGAAATAATGGAGGTTGTATTTTGCTCATGTTTTCGACACCTGCCACTTGCCACATCTGTGAATTTTAAATATTAGACAACAAATCAATGGAATGAAGACGTATTGGGTTGTGGTGTGCCTCAATAAAAAAAGTATATATATATTTATATTCTAAATAAATCTGTGCAAATGCACATTTAAAAATAGACTTACATGAACAGATTCGGAAGCAGGGTACATGAAGACATGTTGGGTGTGTTTATACCTCTCACTTAATTTTTAATTTACATGTGTTCCTTGAATTTGCAAATAAATCAATAGCAGAAAGCAAAGTAGTTCTTGAAAAATGCGTGGGGAGGAGTTAAGAACAATTCACCACACATCTCACACTCTGTTCCTGTGTACCTTAGGAATGGTAGGTGGAAATAAATGGTGTACTCTAGTTTGGATGGTTTAATTAAGAGGACACGTAGGCTGACACATGAGCAGAATGTGGTTCAATGCTGAGGGCTCTAGATTGATTTTCTCACTATACAGAGAGAGCTGCTGAGAATATTGGAAACCTGCTAAATAAATAATTCACAGCAATAATGAAGCACCACCGATACATTCTTCTCCCTACCTGGTAATAAAAGCTAGGTTAAAACATTTGCAGTTTGATTTTTGAAACACAGTCTCATTTGTCGAAGGATCGAATGTGCATGTCCATGCGTTTAAATGTAGTATTTTCTTTAATCCATTAACTCCAGATTATTGATTAAATTCTTCACTTTGACACTGAAGTGTGATGATGTAATTAACAGTAAATACTTGTTTTAGAACAAACACTCAAATAATTCTAGAAAATAATTGCAAACCTTTCATATGGTCAGGTTAATGTTATGCATATTTATATGGTGCTATATTTCAACAAAACTATTCTTGCAAATAAGCCTTTCATGCGCCATGCAACAAATGTGTCCTAACCCAAAACCCTCAAAAGCAAACCAAAACAAAGCAGTTCCCATGACTATAATAAAACCATTCAATGCATCTTAAACTTGTTGCCACAGTTATGTTATGAAAGCAAATCATGTTCCTGTAAATTCTGGATGACAGCCAGAGGTGGTGTGCAGTTAAATATTATATTAGCACCAGCCAGATCTGAACAAATGACACCAAGTAGCTACTTGAAAACATTTACTTGCACATTTCATGCGACTAAATCAAAGTCGCCTCACTCTTATAATCTTATATTGGCCACCACCACCAGAAATGTTTTTAAACAGTGGTTTATGGTCAACACTAACAAAGTCACAAAGAATTGGAACTCACCAGAGAAATTCTGCGGGGAAAAGGGAATGGGGTGCACGTGGTTGTTCAGGCGGGTACCAGTGTAAAACAGGTGCGGATGGCATTAAAGATTGGAGAATGTTGCACTTGATGGTGTCAGTCAGCTGATGGGCTGTAAATTTGTAAATCCAGAATTTGGCAAGATGGACCACGCGTACTCCACTGTCTTTCTCTGTCAGTATTAGGTCGCTTATTTGTTTAAAGTTAAAGATTTTTTTTCAACTTTGGCGGACATGATGGATAAACTTGTAGCCAGTGGTCACTGTCACTCATGTCTCCAGCGTAGCCTACTATTAAAATGAACTCATTTTAGTCAATCCAAATAAAACCAATTCAATTTCAAATTCTGTTAAATTTATATGTGGCCTAAACCTTGCAATCCGATTCACATTCGTTTACATATGCCTATGTTTACTGTATGTAAAACTCTGGCGCATGCGCGGTCTACGTTTTTAAATCTGAAAACTCCAAAAAGCAACGAAATTGTCAGACATCCATTAATGTAGTTAACAAGTTAACTGAAGTTCGGGAGCAAGGCCACGCCTCAACTAATCAGCTCGTTCCCCGTCTGTATATATACACCGAACCCACCTTCACCACACCGTTCGTCTCAGTTTCTCGACCCCACCCACCCCTCCCCTTCCACTCATCCCATCCCATCCCATCCATCCCACTTACCCCCACTTCCCACTTACCCTCGACCCTCACTTTTGACAGCAGCCTCAAGCAGCCAGGTGATGAATTGCAGTTTAACTCACTTCTGTGTTGGTTTCAAGAGAGAGAGGTTGCCGCTTGGTTTGAACAGATTGGAGCGTTAAACACAAGAGTGTCTTTCTATGCTATTTTAAACAGGAGGTGGAGGTAGTTTGATTGAAAGAGACTTCAGAAATGTATATATATATTAGTAAAAAAAAAAAAAAACTATTGTAAAATCTTAAGAGTGGAATTGATTTTGTGAATTTTTAAAATGACTTCAGAAATGCCAAGCTAGCAGTGTTTGCTATATAATTGTTTCAATTAGGGAAATGTACAAAATTGAAATGAACCTATACTGTGCGAAGATTAATTTAGATTTTTTTTAAAGAATACATTTCTTAAATGGCATCGGCCTATATGCGAATGGATTGTTCTGATATTGGACTGATGAGAACTTGCAAGAAGTATCCTGTTACTCTCCTTTGAATAGGTTACAGCCAGGCATAAGAAAGTTTATACAGTAATGTGTTGTAAACAAATTTGTATCTTTAGTTGATCAGAGAGTGGGTGGACATTTGTCTTATAAAACTAATTTCTGGTTCACAAAAGCCTACATTTAAATCGTTAAAGCGTTTGAGAAGCAAACTTGAATTATTTTTTATATCTGGTATTCTGTATCCAAGGTCTTCTCTCTTTAACTTTTGAATTGTCAATCTTAAAGCCACAATCTTTTGGACTTGCAATGAATGTCTTCTACTTTTCGAGGAGCAAATGAAATACTAAATCTATTTTCAGAGAAACCATCAAAAATCCAACTAATTTCTTTCTTATTTTGAAGGGAAATATAAGTCTATGGGAAGTCTAAGACTGATGTCCTCATGATGCATGTGCATATTGAGAGGCCAGGAAATCCATGACAAATGACTTCCAGAGCTGACCTTCAACGCCAGCTGTTTATAAGCAGTCTGAGAGTATTCAATCACTTCACTCCTCCATCATTTTGGAGGTAATACAAATAATCATGGACAAGTTCAATGTCTCCTTGAACTCACTTGATTAAAAAAAACAATAGGATATTATCAACTTCTTGGTCTAAGATGTTACTTTAATAGCAGGAACAAGCGTCTCAAACTGAATAACTGAAGCATTTCTGGCCATTTACTGTATGAGATAGAAAAAAAGAGAGATTAAAAAAGCACATGGAGCTTTGCTGTAGAGTTTCAAGGAGGTCCATGTAATAGTTGGCTGTATTTGACAGACAGTTTGACAAGTCGAGTGACAGCAGTTGTCACATCGCACACAGATGGTGCGTGTGTTTACGATGGCTTGTATACCACCAGTATGGCTCTCTAGGTTGCACATCTCCTGGAACTCAAGCCCTATACTGATGAAGCTGTCATCAAGCACAATGGTAAGATCAGTAGATTATTAGGCCTACATGTCTATGGGCTTGAAGATCCTCTTATATGATTTTAGAAAAATGAAAAATGAAATAAATAAAGATTTTCCCTACATGATTTGACTTGGATCTCAGTAAAGAGAAGACCTCAGCTGACCCTAATTCCACCATCTAATGCTCAAGGTACTGACATGAATCATATCTTAGAACGACCACCTCACCTTACAGCAGTGCTGATCCATTTGAGGTGCCATAATGCACTGTACAAAATTATATGATCAATAAGTTATGGCAACATATGTTTTTACGTTGCTTCAACTCATCAGAATAAGTTACGCAATTTTCTACTTTTTTGTTATACAACAAGATGAACAAGTTGAACAAGATTCAACTCATTAAGTGAGTTTAATGTAATTTAAGTTGAAATGACTTAAACATCCAAATTGAATGAACTGAAAGATTTAAGGCAGCAATTTTTTTTTCAGTGGTGTCATGCTGTAGCATGTGATGAGGCTAAACTAAAATCCACCACTGTCTAATATGCAGTCTACTAAACCTCCTTTTAGTTTAGCACCATATCCTTTAGATACTTTACTTCATTGACTTTAAGATTTATATTAAGTTTTATTTAGGTCACATCTGATGTCACACCCATGTCTTAATTCTGTTACAGACATCACCAGAGAGCTGTGTGTCTGCAATGATGAATTGACGCACAGGTTATAGGAGTCCAGTTGCACATAGCTTCTTGTCTAATTGTTTTCTGATTGCTCTTTCACAGTTTCTTTCACAGGATATATGACGTAAAGGCAGAAGTTCTCTTCCTGCAGTTGTGTAAGTACTGCACCATTGACATAGTCATTTGTAAGCAAGGCATGATCAGACACTTTCATTTCTTTTTACACAACTAACTGCAGACCTCTTTCCTTAGCAGATCATGCAGCGGCTCTACCAGAGCAGCATAATTGATAACCTTTGAATACCAGATGGTCAATCCCAAGAGGGATTGTATAATGACTGTATCTTGAGGAGGAGTAGCATCTCTGACCGCCACCGCCTGGTCAAGGTCTGGATGAAGGCCAGGAATAAAGGCAACACGTCAGAGATATGTTATTCTTTTTAAAGTGGTACTCTGACTCTTCCATCTTGAGTATTATCCACTCTCATGTAAAAGTCACCTTAATATATATAGTACTTTATACAATACAGATTGTTTACAGTAGTAACAGGAAAATGATTTAATGATGCGAACAGTTCATTTCTGCTGTACAGCAGCTCTAATAGAAAAAATGTGTCATTGTTCATCTGAAGTCAGTTCTGTGTTCATTGTATAGTTCACCATTTATTAAATGAGTTAATTTGATTTATAAAGCAGTTCTGCAGAAAACAGTGATTTCATCGTCCAGGGGTGTGTTTCCCGAAAGCATCGTTAGCCAACTATGGTCGCAAGTTCCGTCGTTATCAGCATAGTTCAACGATTTGGTGTTTCCCGAAACCATCGTTCCAACGAACGTTCGCAAACAGCATCGCAAACTTGTGTGGTTGGAACGAGAGCTCTCGAGCTGTGGTTAGAAGCATAGTTTCTAGTTTACATGAGATGTAGACTGAATAAATCCTTATCTTTAGCAAAATAAGCAAGCTGACATTCAGTACAACCCGTGTTATTTATTTAGAATACATACAAATGTAATTTACGTTTTCTAGTTTGTCAAGAGATTTAAATCACCGTTTTTGAAGACTGCGCATGTGCGAACATGCTCAACTATGTAAGAACGAGCCAAATATTGAGTCTGGTAATAAAGCAAAATAACTGAGAAAAATTTGAAATGGTCTTCAGATGCCATGTCTGTAACTTATATAATAAAAAATCTAGCGTTAATTCGATCTCAAACAGATTAATTAAAATAAGTTATTAGTCCACCACGTGCGAGACGTCATAAACCAACGTGGTTGAACGATACTTTGCGACATACGGTTTCGGGAAACAGTCGTGACGAGCTAGTTGATTTCTCCAACGACGCATCATACTATGGTAGTTAAGCAGTGAGCGATATAGTTGTACGTGAAACGCACCCCTGCTCAGTTCAGTTCTCGTGTTAATGCAGTCAAATCAATAATATTGCTCAGTATTAAGTGAATATAATTTAAAAGCCTTACAGTACAGTACAAAATTAATTGGGGGCTTGTCCGGGATTTGAACCCGGGACCTCTCACACCCCATTCTTCATACATATTAAAGAGCTGGTTTAAAAAAAATAACTATCTAAAATTGTGGGTTTGTTCCTTAAAGTGAGATAGGTGCTCCCATTAGATGTGCTCTTGTCCCTGTATAGGACTCATTTGAGTTATTGTAATACTTACCCTACATATACAGAGAAACTCTTGATATTACAAAAGAAAGCCATAAGAGTCATTTCACGGTCCTCACGTAACTCACATGCTCTCTTCCATAGACATGGCCTGCTAAAGCTTCCTGAATGTAACCTTTATCACAATGCATGTACAATGTTGTCAATAGGATAAACATTAGATTGTGTGAGCTCATTCCTTATACATCTCACACACACCACACTAGACATAAGCTGCTCCTAAAAGGTAAATGTAGGAACCTAACAAGTGCTAGGTTTAGTGTATGTTACAGTGGTCCACAATTATGGAATGAGCTGGATACTAATTTAAAAAATCTGCCTCCGTCACAAACACTGATGGACGAGAACACAAAGAGAACGGTTTAACAGGCTTTATTTATACACTGATGCTTAACCCGGATACTGGGAGGCTTCAAGATCAGCACTGTTGAAATCAAGGGAACCAGAGTCTTTGAACAAATGCAGGAACAGAAACAATCTCTTGATACTTGAGCAGGAAGAAGATTCAGAGATACTTCAAACATAAATGTTGACTCGCAGAACTCAGAACTTGGTTCCAGACACGTAGATATTCAGGACTAGCATATAGATTTGTAGATTCTCAGAACTTGGGTATCGATACAAAGATATTCAGAACTTGGATACTGCTACGTAGATACAGAGGTCCGTTGATATTTAGAATACAGAGAGAATGACTGGAGAATCCTCGAGAGCCATCACACACTGAAGCTGCTGAGATACACACACACGATTGATTAATGAAGAACTTGATAATACTTGCTGCGAGATCAGAGGTATCCTGGAACCAGACTTGACGCATGTAAGCCAAGGAGTCACAGACGTCGAACGACGAGACCGGACCCAGAGTGCAGGGTGAGTGAGGCTTATATCCAGTACTGGTATGTAGAGTAAAGTGATGAGGTGCAGGTGCTGTGAATTAGTAATTAGTGAGAGTGCATGCAGGTGAGGACCAGGGGAACCGTGACAGCCTCATTATCTATATTTAAAAAGAAATTAAAACAACAACTACTGGAGAGCACACTCTGGAGCAGAAGGTGGCGGTAATGCACCGAAAGCTGGTTGCCAACCGCCGTTAAAAACAAAAAAGAAGAGAAGAAGAACTACTGGAGAGATACAAACCCGAGGGTTTTGCGGCTGAGGTTTAAACTCCCTTCTCTTGGTACAAGGATCAATTCAAATTGAGGTACAAATGTACAGTGACTGTCAATTTTTGTCTGTTTAAGGTAACTGTACTCTAAATACCCACAATTTAGAGAATAGTTGTCCTGGCATTTAAAGTTGGACCGCTCACATAATCCTTGCCGGTGGGGTGGGGTGGGGTGGGGTGGGGTGGGGTGGTGCTGGTGCTGGTGGCGGGATTGGACCCCTATTCATAAGCTGTTGCTTTTTGGGAGTCCATTTTTCACAATAGAACACATTTCTTTTTCCTGATCAGTTGTTGGGTAGGTTCCTTTGGACTGTGGTGTGTACTATAGTAGTAGAGTCAAGAGGCGTTTATTTGTCATTTGCATAGTTAACACTAGGGAAGAACTGTGCATTGAAATTCTTGTGACGGAGGCTCATATATGACAATAACAAGACATGAAAGACATAGATTTACTTGGATAGCACAGAGATTTTTAAGTGCAAGTGCAAATAAAAAAAAGTGCAAATACAATAAAGTAAAAGTCAGAGCATCATGTATTAGATGAAGGAAGGCTGCTCATTAAGCAGTCGGAGGGCTTGAAGATAGAAGCTGTTCTTCAATCTAGTTGTCCGTGATCGGATGGATAGTAAACGTCTGCCAGATGGCAGTATGGCAAACAGGTGATGAGCAGGGTGAGTGCAGTCCTTGATGATGCTGCGAGCTTTTCTCAAACAGCGAGTTTGATAGATGTCCTGTAAGGATGAGAGTTTATGTCCAATGATGAGCTCTGCTGTTCTCACCACTCGCTGAAGATTTTTGCGGTCCTAAGAAGAGCAGTTGCCGTACCATACCGTGATGCAGCCGGTCAGAATGCTCTCTATAGTGCAGCGGTAGAAATTTGACATGATGTTGGAAGAGATGCCAAAGCTTTTTAGTCTCCGCAGGAAATAGAGACGCTGACGGGCTGTTCTCACTATGGTCTCTGAGTGTAGGCTCCAGGAAAGATCCTCAGAGATATGAATGCCAAGGAACTTGTAGCTCTTAACTGTCTCTACTATCTCTCCATTGATGTAAATAGGAGCATGACTCTCTCTCTGTGACTTATAGTCCACAATCATCTCCTTGGTCTTTCTGACGTTTAGAGAGAGATTGTTATTCGCACACCATGCTGTGAGTGCATTTACCTCATCTCTGTAGGATGTCTCATCGCCATTAGTGATGAGTCCTAGGATAGTAGTGTCATCAGCAAATTTGAGGATGATGTTGGAACTATGCTTAGCAGAGCAGTCATAAGTGAACCGGGAGTACAAGAGAGGACTGAGTACACATCCGTGTGGGGCACCAGTGTTGAGTGTGAGTGAAGAGGATGTGTGATTGCCAATTCTAACCACTTGGGGTCTGCCGGTCAGGAATTCCAAGACCCAGTTACATAAGTAACTGTTAAGACACAGATCTTTCAGTTTGGCTATAAGTAGGGATGGGCGATATGGCCTAAAACCCATATTGCAATATACATTGCAGCCTCTTGCGATAACGCTATATATCACGATATATAAATTATAATAAAACCATTTCACAGGGTATCTGCAAATTTTTTTAAGTAACATTTAAGGCTTTTTAAGACCTTTTTAAGACCTGAAGAAATCAAAATTAATACCGTACTTTAGGGGTGTGCAATATTAACAAAAATATATCTCGATATTTTCAAAGTTTTGTTGATAATAATTAGATGATATTTTACTGAATTTGTACTGGTACACCATGCGCTGGTTTAGGCCTGTTATTAGACTGTATATTAGACTCACAGAGATATTAATATTTAACATATTCTATGCAGTGGTCAGTTTACAGTAGTGACTGAAATTAAAAATGTTATTAGGGGGCAATATTTGCCGCCTTAAATTGATTTCCAGGGGCATTTTCACCTAAATATGGAAATTATTTCTAAACGTACTTGGAGGTATGCATCACCTTTTATGTAAAATTCTAACATTCAAATTAAATTATATTAGAATAATACAGTACCACTGTCAAATTAAATAATTAAATAAAAGTCCATCCTTGCAGTGCAGAGGTGACAATATTTACACTTAATTTACAATTGCATAAATAAAGCTATTCAATATTTAAATATGAAATGATTTATAATTTTAACATTTTAATTAAAGGGTACTTTAAATATGAAACTAAACCCGCCAGTAGGTGGCGGTAAGTCACTGTCTTAATAAGCGAGTTGTTGGAGTCATTTATTCAACAGATTTGTTCAAACGGCCGATTCATTCATTGAATCAAATGATTCGTTCAAAACGCGGATTTCAGTTTTTAAAAAAGAATCGCTGTCTGTTGGACAACAGTTTCATTATGAAATTCTCGTCGGCGAAATAAAGGGGGAAACAAAATATTGACAATATAAAAAGTAACACACAATGTTAACTTTATTGTTAATTTAACTGTTGTATAAAATAAATAGCACATTTGCAATTGAGCACAGGAAAACGGCACTCTTGCTCGTGATATTCTAATATAACAACATAATATGATATAAATATAATAAGACAAAAACTCATTTGGGGACATATCTATAACTGCACTGACACATCACGCAGTGAAAGCAAGCATGAGAGACAAACGCGATTTCAGCTCGAACTCGCGGTGCCTCGTACGTAGTTTACAATGATTACAATATCATAGTTCATAGACAATCCTAAGCACAAAGAATGAACTTACTATTGAACTGACATTTACTCGTTCTCTTATCCTCTCCTCTCGCGCGCAGGAGACAGACGCAGGATAATACTGCCGTAAATGACGCGAATTGTCACGTGAACAAGCAAATCCACGAAGATAGAAGAATAATAAAAAATAATACGTACGCTAATTAGATAGTTTTCATTTGGAAAGTATTTAGATACGTCTAAGTCAAAGTGTCATCTAAAATTTAAGACCTTTCATAGGTAAAATTAAGACTTTTCATAAGTAAAAATAAGACTTTAAGACTTTTTATGGCCTTAAATTTAAAAAATCGAATTTAAGACCTTTTAATACTTTTTAAGGATCCGCGGGGACCCTGTTTCAGAACAGGTTACACAGACCCTAAGGAAAGCCAAACAATTTTTTAAAGAAAGAAAGAAACGGTGTATGTAGTTTTGAGAACATTTATTGTGCAAAACTGTAATTATACAACATAATGTTGCAGATAAATAAAATGCAAGTACACTATCTGCAGAGACTTTGTTTAAATATTAATGTTTGTTTAAAGAAACTAATGTTTAAATATTATGGCTAGCAGCTTATAAAAAACCCAAATTCAAAATTAGAATATTGTGAAAAGGTCATAAAGCTGTAAGCCATAATCATCAAAATTATAACAAATAAAGCCTTGTAATATCTCACTTTGCATGTAATGAGTCTATTTTACTTTTGCATGATATTCTAATTTTTCACGTTTCACCTGTATACGTCAACTAAAGAAAATGCTTCAAGTATAAAAGTTTGTTTACAGTAGTGCCATGCCATAGACAGTAAAAAGTGCAAAACAGTGCAGAAGGCACTCCAAATGTAGTTTGGCTATTTTTTTTAAAGGACACAAAAGATGCAAAGAGCAGAAAAACTGATGTATTCTCAGTTAAAAAGCAACTCAACAACGAATCTTAAAATCGGGCACACACAGAGATGTTGTGTTTACAACACTATTTTGTGAATACGCGCTGGTATTCAGTGACATGTTTCGTTTTGAGGTGGTAGAACCGATTAGTCGTGTGTGTTACTGAACTGTTGCCCCACGCACTCTGTATAGTCTGTATAGTTTGCTGCTGCTCGTCGGACGGCTTAAATCCGAACCTAGTCCAAATAATGGATGTTGCACCGATCTTTTTCACCAGCTCCTCCGTTTCGCTTTCAGCCATGTTTACTCAAGATGACGACGAATATGATGCGTTTCAGCCGGTTGCAGCTCGTGGCTCTAAATTTCGCGGGTAGATTGCGTCATCAACATGCATTATCGCGATAGTGCAATAGGATTAAATCTCTATCGTAGGCCAATTTTGTATCGTTTATATCGCATATCGTTTATATCGCCCATTACTAGCTATAAGTTTGGTATGAATGATGGTGTTAAATGCAGAGCTGTAATCGACAAACAGCATCCGCACATAGGTGTCTCTTCCTTCCAAGTGTTCCAGGACAGAGTGTATGGCCATTGCAATGGCGTCATCAGTAGATCTGTTAGACCGGTAAGCAAATTGGAATGGGTCCAAAGTGTCAGGCAGAGAGGAGCAGATGTAGGATTTGACTAACCGTTCGAAGCACTTCATGATCACTGATTTCAGTGCTACAGGGCGGTAGTCATTCAGGCAATAGACAGTTGTTTTTTTGGGAACAGGGATGATGGTGGTTTGCTTGAAGCATGTGGGGATCACTGTTAGTCTCAAGGAGAGGTTGAAGATGTTGGTGAAGACATCTGCTAACTGGACAGCGCAACTAGTAGCTGCAGCCTTGAAATCTAATGTGTTTTGTACTGCATAATTTACACTGCTTCGAAAATGTAGCTAAGTACTGTTACAGAGTAACTACTTTCAATTACTTTACACCTTTGGCAACAACTGCTTCTGATGTAGCAACAAATGCAATGTGTTAAATTGTGGAAATAAATAAATACATGTTCAGAGAAACCGAATCAGAAGCAACACAAGTAAATGGGGGGGACATAAATGGCTCCAAGCACAGTTATTATAGTTAACTAAAACTGAAACAATAAATAAATAAAAACTCATGACTTAAAATTAATTACAATTAATTAATTTAAACTGAAATCAATTATTTATTTTTTATTTCAGCTAGTAGTTGCCAAGGCAAATTTCTCAATTTTATTTAGTTTAACTTGATGTTGTCAGCAAAGGGTTGCAAAAAGGCAGAAATCAAAGAGCTAGATCTATTCGCAAGCAATTTTCTTTTTAATCTTAATAAACACCATTTTAATTTTTGAAAACCTTGTATGTGTTTTGGCCGTACATTTATACGACAATAGCAAACTTTTGAAAATGTGTTTCAAAGTGCAGATTTTTGAAAGCAATATTGTTATCTTCTCTGTGTAAACTACAAAAACGTGTATTGTGAAAATTACGTGTTCAGTCGCGTTTTTTGTCATTTGATTCACTTTAATTATTTATATATATTTTACACTTTTTTTACTGACATTTTTATGTGGACCCCAGTTTGAAAACCCCTGTGATATGTATTATATGATATGTTTGATGAAATAATGTTAATTTATACATTTTAAAGATTACATTTTTACACATATAGTTTCATAGTTTTACAATTGCTTCCGAAATGGTGTCTAAAGAGAAAGTGTTTGAATCTGTGTTTTTTGTTTGTTTTTTTAATCAAACTCAATCAAGCTCAGAAAAAGTGTCATCACTCCAGTTTGTTTAATTTTCCCCTAATGGGCATAAAAAGCACACTTATTATACATCAGTTGTTACACTTGTGTTGTGCAAGGATGTTGTAGGGGCTCCTAAATGAATCCATTGTTCCATCTACATCTATTTTTAAATAATTAGTCTGTGCAAAAGATTGAGAAGCTCTAATAGTCCCCATGGGATATGAGCTCTGTTACATAAATCATTGATCCAGGCACTTGTATTTTCCATAATTAATTATCTTTAGTTCTCCAAGCGCAAACATGACATCTCACCACAATTATTTTGAGCAGAAAGAGTCAAGACTGATCTGATGTATCAGTATTTAAAGCATTACTTGAGGAAATGTTATGCATGTTTCTCTCCATATCCTGTGGTCTCCTAGCAGCTGAAAGCATGAGTTTTATGTGCTTATTCTCATATAATTGATCCCTTCAAGGTTAGTGGCCTTGCAGAAACCTTCCCTGACTCCACTGCAATGAGACAAGAGCAGCATCAATGCTGCAAAAAGCACTATTGGATGTATTTTTCCTAATGAGCAAACTATCTAATCAATTCACAAGACCACTGTTGATCCTTTGCTGAACGACAAGGATGTGATTGATTTTAGGCTTGTTAGAAGCGCAGCAGAGAGCTGATCCATGAAAAGTACAGCATGAACCAAACAGAATTACTCTATTATTACAGTTCAGTAGTTTCGTCTTGTTAATCAATCAGAGAATCAGTCATTAGCACGTGCTTATGAATATAATAAAGCCCAGTTCTTGATGTGGTGCTCCCCGTCTGCATAATTAACACATAATTTCCCAAATGAATTACTGCGCAGGGATTGTTTAATAATTCAGACAGAAATGACATTTCTGGCATTTGCAGAGAGGAAGAACAAGGCTTAGTGCACACTATTGTGTTAAGGTAGACAAGCACACTTTTCTGAAGGTTTTTAAATAGTTTGGAGCCAACAAAAACAGATCTGAGAGAAGAGACAATTAAAGGGATACTTCAGGATTTAGCATTAAACTTTGTATCAGTAGAAAACCTGTAGAATTTTCGAATTACCATGCTTCCCTCCCTCATCCCCCTGAGACGAGAGATTTATGTATTTTTTGTCTTGGAAAAAATCCTCAGATGACGCAAAAATCGTCATTTTGCGTCATCGGAGGGTTTTTTGGCCAGAGGCTAAAAACTACAGACAGTAGAAGGAGCTAGTGCTGCATGTTTTCAACCCGCCCATAGAGGGAGCGATCTCACTCACAGAATGTACAAATAGTGTCAGCCATCTTTTTTTGGAAGCTAAGCTAACAGGCTCTTGTTCTGTGGAGAAAGCTGAGTAGTAGGGGTTACCATACATCCTTTTTCCCGGACATGTCCGGCCGTCGAGATCATCCAAAATGTCCGGGATTCGGCTTTTGCTTTCTGCAGTCGCCATTCATTGTTTACATGAACACCTTTTGTTTCAATCAAACTGAATTCATTCCGATTGGTGAATCTGAATGTAATGTTTACATGAACGCTAAACAAGTGATCGGTTGATGTGCGTTTTAGCATTGCTAAGAAAATTCCCGCTCCTCCCTGAGCGATAGCCTACGAGACCGGTGCGTCTCACAGGTGCCGCTCATCAGTAATCACGCCACCGGCCTCACGTCGTTCTCCCCCGGCCCTCAGCTTTGTCCTGCTCGCCACAGTAAATATAATGAATGGCGACTGTAGAACGCAAATGGCGAATCCCGGACATTTTGGGCCAATTCCGGACAATCCCGGGCAGACTTGTCACGGAGATCATTTGTCAAGGAAAAACGGCGTCTTTTAACCCTCTAGGCGCCACGGTCGAGTTTACTCGACAAGATGCGGCACTGAATAAAACGGCCGATTTTGTCAAATAGGGTGTCAAATTTCCTTCGACCTCCCATCCACTAGTTGGCAGACATGTTATACTTCATCCCGACTCAAAAAAACGTCATGCTTTTATACAAAATCTTCGAGCTAGAGCGCATTGAATCAGCGCGAACAAAAGCGGAGCTAGTGTGCGAGTGAGCCATTTTATCAGAGCAATATTGTCAACGTCAGCGAGTATTTGCATTAGATTATTATTATTATTATCTAATTGCATCAATAAAGCTTACCCACAATGAAGTGTTGGGTCTTATATTCGCGGACCCTGATTCTGAAGGGAAATATCTGCATTCAGAAGTTGACGGTGATTATGAAAGTATAGCCCGTACATTACACCAAGCACAAACGGTGAATCCTTTGCCCAATGTAGATGGTCCTTTGCCCAATGTCAGTGGTGGGAACAATGTTTCCCGGGGTCGGAGTGTTCATCGCGAAGTTAGCAGGTGTGTTATTGTTGTGGGGAACGAGGCGGGAGATTTTTTACCGCGCTAGCCATGTAGTTTGTCTTCTGACCGTGTGCCACTCCGCAATCGCGGCGACATTATTGCAATGACAATGACAATGTAGTCCGAGTTGTGCACACTCTGCGCGCGAGGCAGATCTGGCCGCGCCCGCGCTGCTCGTAGCAGGAGCAGAGGCGGTGTGACACGGGGCAACTAAACAGGTCTTGTCTACTTGTGTTTGTGTGTCATATAAATAATATATATATGTAATATATATATATATATATATATATATATATATATATATATATATCAGAGTGCCTACTGTATGTAGTAAATGGAAAATCTCTACAGCAAAAGGCCAACCACTACATGCATTCGGTTTGTTTCTACCATTTATTAGTAATGATTTACACAGTTTGTTTACTACTTACTATTTACCTGAGCATTCAGTATTGTGCAATATAGCATACAGAAGGTGAGGGACATTTTGGGGGGAAAGAAGTGCTGCATTTTATCATTTAAACTTGTGACTTTTCATGAAAATTCTATAATCCAAGATGGCCGCCACCATATGACGTCATAATATGCAAATTAGATGGGAAAATGTAATCCCTACATAAACTTTGGGTCATCCTTAATATTTCTCTAATTTACAGAAAGTCTATCTTTTATCACTTTTAAAGGGCACCTATTATGGAATTTTGAAATGTACCTTTCATGTAGTGTGTAACATAGATCTAAGTGAACAAAAACATCCTGCAAAGTTTGAAATATGAAAGTGCACCGTATATAAAGTTATTGTCTTTCAAAAGTAAGAGTCGACTGAGTCAATTTTATGAATCGTTAGAAGACCGAAGCTTTTTCTCTGACTAGATGACGTCAACTTGTCAAGTTATTTGAATACGATACGCCCACTTATTGCGCTCTAAGGCCAGGGAAAACTTGAAAACATCATGGCGACGAGACGCAGTGTTCTGAAGTGCGACTCAAAAGCCAACTGTTTTCATCTGCCCAAGGAGGAGCATTTGAAGACTAAGTGGCTACAATTCATATTCCGAGCCTTGTGCTTTGTTCGCGCCATTTTTAAAATGATTGCTTTACCAACTTAAATGCAATCAAACTTGGATTCGCGAGCCGGCTGATATTAAAGGAAGGTTCAGTTCCAAGTGTATTTGCATCAGCTTCCTCCTCCGTATCACAACCTGTAAGTGTTATTAATAATTGTTGCTTTTATGTTTTATGTAGCATGCTTAATAATTATTGTGTTTGTTGTGTAAGCAACGTTTAGCTTCTAGGTCTTCAATGGCAATTGTATTGAGATATGTGAAGTGTTTGTCGTTGTTTTCGGAGTTGTCTTAAAGAATAGAGTAATACCTCGTAGTAACGTAACTGCATTTTTTTTTTTTTTTTTTAAAAACGTTATGTTTATGCATCGGGCTAATGCAAACAAAGACTGATTGTGCTTTTACAATATGAACTCTGGGCTATGCTCGCTAACATAACATTCTTTATCTTATTTTTAGTTTTTTACTACAAACTACAAAGCAGTGGACTATAATCATTATTATAACACAATTTAATTGATAAAAGCATCATTGTACTCCGTGTTAAAAAATAAGTATTATCTCTGTAAACACTGCTGGGTCATCTGACCAATCCACGCAGATTAGCGTCACTCAAAGGAGGGGTTTGGAAAAATGAGTCGTTGAACGAATCATTTGGGAGTCGGTGAGCAAATCAGGTAAAAATAAATGCATATTATACGACAACAAAAGTGTTTTTTGTCATTGCATGCATGTAAAACTGTTGTTGGGGACTCCCTAAACAACATTAGGAACATTTTAAATGTCATAATAGGTGCCCTTTAAGATATAGCCTTTTGAAATTAAGATGTCAAAATAGAACGTTTTAGGAAAAAACCTCTGGCGCCTAAAGGGTTAAGTTTCGAGTCATCTAGTAGCCTAGCCTAGTTGTTTAACTGCGCTCTTACCGGTAGGCGTGGCTTGGGAGTGGCCTCTTAGGGCAGCGAAGCAAGTACATTCTGGGAGTTGTTGTCTTTCATCCACATTTTCAGGCTTTTCTCAGTATAGAAGGCTCCTAATTAAAAAATTATTTCCCATTTCTACTACATAAATTACCATTTTAAATGCACATTCATCTTTCAAGAGGTGAAGTAAGAAGGGTTTTTTAATATATCTATATATCTCATCTGGGTCTGTATCTGAAAAGCATGATAAAAATATGTGAATTGGTGCTGGTTGTTAGAGAGTGTCACAGACTCTACTTTCCGAGCAGGCATTAATTAGCATTTAGTGGTAATTCAGGTCAAGGGAACGGGTTCCTTAATTTTGTGGAGAATTTATACAGGTCAAAAGAGGGTCAGCGAAAGGTCATGATAGTGCACATTACAAATTTAAATATAAAAACACAGCCACCAACGGCAATCATCAGGGTCCAAGTAACTTAGTGTGATTTTATGGCAAAGGCAGTCTCCACTGATAGTAAGGGTTTTATGAAAGTTTGCTTTCATAAAGGCATAATAGGTATTGGCTGCAGCTCATTATCTGTCATTCAGAATGAGTACACATTTTATACACAAAAATATAGGCTACATTTTGTGGTGCTTGATCCAAGGATTTTAAAAAATAAGGAATTTGTATGCTAGCAACTGATGCAGGGTTATTAAAATGTGAGTGTTAGTGCCACAGAGCTCCAAATAACAAATGCTAGGATAAACACAATAATAAAAGAAAAAAGAAAAAAACAGGGCTTTAAGTTTTTCAGGTACAATACGTATATTTACCAGTAGCATTCAAAAAGGCCAATTGCAGAAATTGAATAATGAAAATCAAATTTCATTTACATGAATTAAAGCTACTAAAGTTGTTCAGTCAGGAGCGAGTGATTTTTCTTTTCTTTTCTTTTGTTGTTTGATTAACATTAAGGACAGATCGCAGCATGTATGTCGCTTCAAGAACTACAATATCGTTCAAGTTCAAGTTCAAAATGTTTTTTCTTTATTGTCCCCCATGGGGACAATTTTTGTGCAGCAATAGTATAATACAAAACACACACAATACAAAAATTGAACAACAATAAACAATCCATAAATAGTAAGTTGATATGTTATCTACGGTTCTTTATAGAATTAAAAAGCAGAATTGCTGCAGGTAAAAAAGAATGTTTGTATCTATTTGTTCTTGATTTTGGGGGTTTAAAGCGTGATCTAGATGGCAACATCTGAAATTCAGGCTGCAAGGGATGCGAACTATCTAGCAAGATAGATTCAACCCTTTTTAGCATCTGATTCTGATAGAGTTCCTCCAGCCCTTTCTGCTTAGAACCTATGATGCAGCTACTCACCTAAATTAACCTTGAAAGGGAGTTTTTTTTTGTTTGTTTTTTACACTGATGGACCCATACCAACAGATTAAAGAGAAGGTAACAACTGACTCCACAAACGACCTATAGAACAGGGTCATCAAGGACTTGTCCACATTAAACTTAGCCAGCTTCCTAAGGCAGTACAGGCGCTGTTGGCCTTTCTTGAAGATATAACCGATTGTGTTTACATCAATATACTGGTCAAGATGGTTCTTTTTCGCGGTTTATTGCAGTTTGCCTGCTGCATTTTCTCATTCATGCAAGTTTCTTATGATGTTTTATAAACAAAGTTCGGGAGGAGCACGTTCAAATAATTGATCCAATTATCACATCATTCCAACCAGCTGTCAACAATCAGTAATCAACATTTCTATCCAATCAGCATGAGTGGAGACCTATATACATACTCATTTGACTCACCAACGTTCCTCGACAGTTTTTCAGCATCCCTCCACTACCCCGTCTCCTCACACTCGCCTGGTTACTTCCTAAACCAGCAATACGGGGGGAGTACTCTGGGTTCGGGCCGAATACCGAGCCCGGAGCCCTCTCCTCGGACAGCACGCCATTTATTCCATCTGACTTATTTGTAAGTGTGAACTCGTGAATAAAGTATGGCGAAAACTTTAAGCAGTCGCTGCACTGTTATATTTAGATGCCACCATATAAAGTACACAGCAAATATAAATTATATCATTCAAAATTACCAGGTAAGGTGATGCATTCTATGTTTTTTTTCTATTATTCTCATTCTCGTTAGCACCTCTGCACAAGCCTTTATGACAATTAGAACATGTTGCCCAGTATTTAAAAGCGAGAAAGACGTTTCGGGTTATTTGATATCTGAGTGACAAACAGTTTTATCATGATGGGACAGCTAAGTTCACGCCCAAACAAAGCACTTGATATAGAGTGTGTACATGAACCTTGCACACTACTCAAATACACCACCAACATGACGGAAAACCATCTTCATCCTCATCAGCTTGATGAGACCAACAAATACAAACAAGAGTTCATTCAGCACAGCAGCTCCTGCAGACAAACAATGAGTGGACAAACAAAAGAAAGCTTTTCTAATATCAACGCAAGTCCTAAAGCTCTTTCACTCATTCATTTTCCAGTGATATTCATATTAGCTTTTCTCTTTCTGTAATGTCTCTCAGCCATCTCTCTTTCTTTAGTCTTTCTTCAAATCTCCCTCTTGTTCGTTCTCTCTCCTCCACCGTCATACGTCATACTAATGATGATTGGCTACACGTTTGATGTCGATCGACTTTCAAACAGCATTTTTCAAATATCGCATACCCCACCTTTAAATAAAGAACCCATCTAATTTGTGATGCAATATTTTATTATTTTATTTATTTGTTTAAATATATGATATTCTTTATTTTTTATATAATATAATAACAATTGTTTATCTTTTAATAGACATTTGCAGGGGTTGTAAACTTAAGGTTTTAATTTCTTTTCTTTTTTTACTTACACAACTTTTTTGATCTGTTCTGGATTCCTGGCTGGATGATATGACTGACTTCTGTGCACACAGTGAATGGACCAAACATGCCATATCAAAGTGGTGAGTATTGATTCACAGCCACTGTTTTTGAATTATAACATCTTATATTTATGTTAATCACATACAGAGGTGGACAAAGAACACAACTTCCTAACTTGAGTGAAAGTACAGATACTACTGGTCAAATATTACTCCATTACAAGTAAAAGATGTAAAGACCGATTTTTACTTAAGTAAAAGTAAAAGTAGGCTACTCGTTTTTAAAAGTACTTAAGTATCAAAAGTAGAAGTCAATGCAGTGTTTGATTATTGTTGTATTGATGTAATACTTACAGTACATTATGCCTCTGAAGCAACCTTGTAAATACACATACTAGTTAGAAGAATCTGTGGAATTAAGAGCTTTTAGAATGTTATTAAACCTATAGAAATTAAATACCTGCATTGACAAATAAAAAGACAGCCATAATCATCTTAATTTTTTTAACACTCCTTACACCCCAACAAAAGAAGTACACTCGATAATATATCAGCCTATATATCCACAACAATTAAATGAATCAAATTGTCTTTGCTCACGTTTGCGTATTTTATGGCTTAGACTAGGTTAAAAGAAATTGCAAACCTTTTTTTTTTATAATCGCTGACAAATTGTTATACATATTAATAAAACATTTTAAGTGCTTGACGCAGGGATTCATAATACATTTGATGCAAGTATTCACTGATGCACACCCATTGGCAAAAAAATGTAAATGTATTACAGCACCACCTTGTGGTAGATTCTCACAGAATTTTCAGTTTGACACTATGTAGACCTACAGACATGTCACAAGCATCTCATTAAAGACCAGGGGCCTCATTTATAAACGTTGCGTACGCACAAAAGAAGGCGTACGCCACTCTCTACGCAATAATTGGTATTTATAAAAAGTAAACTTCACGGGAAAATGTGCGGTCCTTCACGCAAGCTCTGACCCAGGCGTACGCACAAAAACGGGTGAAATGAGAAATGGCGACACCGTCGGCAGATGAAAGAAACACATGAAAGTGTGTGAAACTGTAGACCGTTGTGTAAAAGAAATGGGAATAGGCCTACTGCTGCCTCTCATAAATAACATGAAGACTTCACAATTCCTACAATTAACAGCCTACACGAACACCCGTTTGATCGATCTGTAGTGTAAAACAAACAAAATCAAACGAAAATTACAACAGAAATGCAAATTAACACATATTTGCAAAAAGAAAAGTGAAATATGTTCTGCAATAATATTGCCATTTTATGCAATTCATCCTCATAAATAATATGGTAAACACAACGAAATAATGTACAAAACTGATATTCTCGTCAATGTGTCCGACTGGCGGAGCAGATATAGATGCAATTAGATAGATAGATAGATAGATGTAGACTATTAATTGGCCACTGGGGAAAGTTGTTTTCATAGTAAAAAAAAATTCATCAGCTACGGAATCATAGTAGCCTATTCATGCATATGCCTTTAGTTTGTTTTATTTTTGATAAAATAACGTATGACGTATGTCTCAACCATTCAGAAAGCTGCAAGAAATGACATTTGCACTGAACTATTTCCCATTTCCACGTAGATTATAACCGACATCTGTAGCTTGTCAGATGCAATTAAATGGATGGAAATAAAATGCCCCATCACAATGCGTAATGACGCACAATGGCTGATCTTGTCCGACCATTTCTTTTTTGTTTCGGCCACGGTCCGTTGTGAGGCTACAGCATTTACGGCGTCTACAACCTTTTGCCACTCAAGTGCCTTTTTGGCATTAGTAATGCCCACACTGTTCCCTAAAAACAACATTTTCTCCTCTTTTCCACCTCGCCAACGATAACTTCTACTTCACATTGAGTGAAGTTACTTTTTTTTTTATTTCCTCTCTGTGTTTGCCATGATTTCGCAATCGATGAATATATACTTGTGGGCGTTTCACGGACTATTTATGGAGAACTAGGGGCGTGACATGAAGCCGCAAAAGCTGCGCTACATTTAGAATTGATTGTGATTTATTAAGGGAAAACTGCGTAGGATGTGCGTGCGCACGGTTTTATAAATCCGAATATTTCTGTGCGTACGCACGTCCTATGTTTCATCCGTACGCCACTTCTGATGCAAATCCTAGGCAAAGTTTTATAAATGAGGCCCCAGGTGATTTTAAAAAAGCTGAAATGATTCCTATGAATGGATCCCTGTGAACCAGTAATGTATGGCATGGATGTGATTAGAGGCCTGTTCTTTCACATTTAACCCTTGTGTTGTGTTCAAAACCCTATAACACCTGTGGTGTTCCCGGTCAAAAATGACCGGCCAACATAAAATAGCTTATAAATCACTCATTATGCTATAATATCACCAAATATTTCAAATATATTCAATCTTTTTGTCAACTTGTTTTCTTTGGTTTCATGACGGAGTCATTTATCCAAGCTTATGCACCTCAGTTTTTGATTGAAAAAAGCATTATTTGTTAATCATTTTGGCAATATTGAGTAAAATATGAAAAAAAAATGCAATGTTGATCACACTAGTCTACTTTAATGTTTAACCAGGAAATTTCTTTTGAAATGCTTTTATTTTGTACAAAATGACACAGAGTCACGCCCGTTTCACACATACTCCGTTTGCAGTGCGTTTGCGGTGCGTATTTTTTTCCGTACCCATGTTAACAGGTTAGAGCTTTCACACTGCACACGGATGCGGTCCGGCAATCCGTTCCAGTTGCGGTGCGTATACAGCAGTGCAGCGATCGTTTACGCACAGAGTCTATTTTCTGCTGTGCTGCACCGCACTGCAGCGTATTGTTCACATTGAAATAAATATAGATTGACAAGAAACTGTAATAATTTGATCATAGCTACTCATAATTACAGTTAATGTGTTCTACATTTACTAAATTACAGGATCAAGAAATTAAAAACGTTTTAAACGAGAATATAAATATATATTATTGCTGCATGTTGTTCTATTTAAACATGAATATGTAGGCCTACTGTGTTGCCCTTTTTTTTTATTTTGTTTATCGTCACATTCAACCTTCATGTCATGCGAATTTATTAAATGTAAATGAACATCTGAATATGTAGTTGTAGCCTTAATGAATTCATAAGTAAATCATATTATATAGTTTTATTTTTGAATATAAAGAAGTTAAACAGGGTGCAATTATAAGTTTGTTATAGTTATGTAGGCTAGTTATAATTAATTTTGACTATGTAATTGTAAATCAAAATGTTTAACTTTTTGGTGCTACAGCCAGCCTTATTTATAGCAGAGGATACTCGTTTTAATGTAGTGGCATGTGCAAACAATAATTATTATATCAAATGTTAATTTCCAAAAAGTCATTTGTCTTCTGGGGGCTAGCCCTCTCCCGGTTCTTATATTTTTTCAGTCTTAAAATATGCATTTATAATCAGTATTTATACATTTGTATTCTAATTTAAAATATTTGTGTATTATATCTTAGCAACAGATATAGCGTGATAGCTTTTCTTCTGTCAACAACTCGAACTAAAACAAAGAATCACAATGATTAAAATTAATTTCATACTGTTGTAATGTCTGTAACAATGTCAAAGTTAAAGTTTGGTTTTAAAATCAAAATTACTTAGCCTACCCATTTTTTATTTTGTGACACAGAAACTACGTATCTCTGCAAACGCAGCATATGTGAAAGCACTATAGCGCGTGCTGCTCCAGTACCGCACACGCACAGCAACACGCACCGCACACGCACTGCATACGGAGTATGTGTGAAACGGGCGTCACACTTGTGGTGTTCCTGGTCAAAAATGATTTTGGAAATATTAAAGGGGTCATGACATGGTTTTTTTTATTTTATTATTATGTTCCCTTAGGTGCAATTATAGTATTACTATAGTTTTTTTTACCAAAAACTTTTAAAATGTAGTGATTTATGACCTTTTCCCACCCTGTTTCTCATCCTCTGATTCAAACAGTCTGTTTTGGGGGTGTTTCCCCTTTAAGAGTTCAGTGTTAACGCCCACTGTTATGATTGGCTAACGTCAGTGCCTATGCATCAATATTAACGCCCCCAGCCAGAACGTTTGCGGATTCGGCGTAACTGTTTAATAGCGGGTGATGCATGCGAAGCGATGGCTCTGGCAATGATAAAACCTTATTATGTTTGAGCCAGAATCAGAGGAAAATGAACGATCACCACAACAACGAAGACTGGATCAGCCCGTGTCCACATGGAAAGTGAAACTATTTTGAATTAATAAAAAAAAATTAACCCGAGACACTTGAAAACGGATTATTGTTGCATAATTATCCAATAGCTTCATTTGCTAACAGTTTAACATTATTTAACTAATTCCAATGAAATGATAGGGTGTACCACGGACAAAAATGCATGCACAGACAGGCCATCTTAGAAGATGCAGCATTGATAAAGGCAACATTTTTAATTTTCTATCACATGTAGGCCTACTAGAAAGGCGACATATTTTCAAGATTCTCTTATACAAATGTGTTTATATTAGCCATGGTAAAAAGTAAGTTTGCGTCGTCGTTATTGAGCCCATAGTCGGCACGGACTTATCTTTGAGCAACCGTTTTCTGGCAAAGCCAAGCATCATATTGGGATTTTTTCCTCAAAACAGTCATCCTTATATGTATAGAACACTGCCGTGACTGGGACGTCCGCAAAAAATAAAGTGCATCCATTTTTCCCTGACGACTGGATCTTTCAGCGTATTTAAAAAGTAGTTTAAAGTTTTAAATACATTACTTACAGTTTGCGTCGTCGTTGTTGAGCCCAGAATAGACGGCACGGACTATTAACAGTCATCCTTAAAATGTATAGAACAAACGCTTAAACTAACACTGCCGTGACTGAGACGTCCGCAAAAAATAAAGTGCATCCATTTTTCCCTGACGACTGGATCTTTCGCAGCGTATTCAAAGATGTTGTTTGTCCACAGCCAGGAACAGCACATCTGCGGCGTCGTAATCTCCCTGTACAGACCCACTCGCTGTCCGTCCACTGAACACTTGTGAGGCGCGCGGCGCGCGGGCGCGACAACGATATACGAAGTGAGCGTAGTTGTCTTGCGCTTAAAGCGTAGTTGTCTTTTGCCGGAGGCGGTCATTATGCAAACGCTGGTACGTCACTTCGTACCGTGACGTCACTTCTTACCATGGATCCAGAACGAGCTGTATTTAGAGCTTGATTAAATAAATGATTCGTTTATAATGGGGAGGGCGTCTTAAGCTATGAAACTTGCAGGACGTTTTAATGGTACAAAGACCTCTTATATACCAAAAGATCAAGGCAAATTTGGTTTCTCATGTCATGACCCCTTTAAATAAAATATGAAGAAAATTGGCACTGTTGATCACACTAATCTACTTAAATATTTCACTAGGAAGTTTGTTTTGAAAAAAGTTTATTTTGTACAAAATGACACAGTCACACTTGTGGTGTTCCCGGTCAAAAATGACCTATCTACAAAAAATAGCTTATAAATCACTTATGCTATATTATCTCCCAATATTGGATTCAATCTTTTTGTCAACTTGTTCTCTTTCAATTAGGACTGGTTTTATATTTCTATTTGCATCTGAATAATTGTAGGCCTCATTTATCTGAGAGTAGGCATCTCATTTTTTGAGTAAAAAAAAGCATTTTGAATAATTTTCACAATATTAAATAAAATATGAAAAAGATGTGCACTGTTGATCACACTAGTCTACTTTAATGTTTCACCTGAAAGTTTGTTTTGAAAAACTTTTATTTTGTTCAAAATTGCACACTACACTTGTGGTGTTCCAATGGGCCTTTGTTTCAATGGGCCACTGAAAGTGAATGGGAGAGACTGGAAATAAGAGAAACATTTAGTTTTTTAGCATGTTCATTATGTTCATGTACACATATGTGCATGCAAACATCGATTCCTTGGACCTGTGCATGTGTGGATACACGCATACACAACAAGCTACCCAAACAGACACACACGTTAAAACACACAAACTATTTTGAGAGTGTTTGTGGATGTGTGTAAATGTATCAGGCTTCATAACTATACCAGCACCTAAGCCTAATCTCAAACTAAATATTTTCTGAATATATTTAAAAAGCATAAAAATACCAATCTAGTTTGATCTCTGGTCAGATGGCTGAATAAACATTTGTGAAGGCAGGCACTGATAAACATCTGGGAGACATAACATGCAACAGCACTGGGACTTTTTACTGTTTCCATTGCTCATTCCAGACAAACTATACATGTCTGTTTTTGACTGAGTCATTGAATCATCCATTCAACCAATTCATTCAAAAACACATTCATTCTGGAATGAAACAAGTGGTTGAATTTATGAACGAGTCATTGAATCACCCAGGAACAAAACTGTCAGGTGGAAACAGACCACGTGTGTGCGTGTGTGTGTGTGTGAGACTAATTAGGAGAGAGAGCAAAAAGACGAGTAAAGAAACCTGGTTCATTACATTAACACCCTTAATGTGTTTCAAATCTGTATGGTTTTATGCAAAACTCCAAATAATATTTTTTTGATTACATTTGGGGTAAACATAGGACCCGAAGACATTTTTCAAAATGTCTTCCTTTTTTTTCTTTCTTTTTTTTCTACAGAAAAAAAGAAATTCATAGAGGTTTGAAATTACACAAGGGTGAATAAATCATTTTCTTTTCTTTACTTAGATCAGTGTGGTGTTTTCAATATCTAACCATTTAAAATGATACACTAGAGATGTGAATGAATTTGTAGAACACAACAAATAATTTGTTGGATATTTTTGCATTGTTAGTACTGTCAGAAGAATTGAATTGCTTGCACACATCTTTGATTCCTGCAGGAGAGAAATGTGCCGTATATATTTTAAGTGACACCCACGTGATTTTCCTTTGAAGACATTCCTTTGTCCACATCTTAATCATTTCCTATCATATTCAAAGTGAATATTTTCAGTAGTCCCTGCATTCGATACACCACGTGAATGGCGAACACTGTCTGCGCCAAATGTATGCTCCTCTTTTTGTACAGCATTTAAGGCATCATGTTCAAAGTAAAAGAGCAGTGGCACCCCACAGGTGTTTGAACATATCTCTGAACAGTTCTGATGCATTCATACTTGCACTGAATTATCTCAACGCTACTTTTAAAGCAATCAGTCCCTGCAGTTGCAGAAAATGGGCCAGAGCAGTTTCTAGGCTGAAAGCAGATGTAATTGACAATGTACCGTATGTGTGAAAAACAAGAAATGGGCAATCCTGCTGCTGAAGAATGAACCCTTTCTGAGTAAGGTTAACAGCGCAAAAGTGGGATAGTTTTTGATTCAGAATTGAGCGCTGACAAAAGCTTTCAACCTCTAAATGTTAGTGATCACATAACCCTCTTAAAGTATATTAAACAATATAGCCTATATGATAATGATAATAATAGACTATTGAACACAAACTCGTTTGAAGTGGGATTAACTTGATATGCGCTAAATATATACACACACATGGCAAAAGTTTGTAAACATTAGGCTACTATTTTTTATGTTTTTAAAAAAAAAGAAGTCTCTTATGCTTATCTCAAAATTCTGGCCTATTTATAGCACCTAAACTCTGGAACAGTCTTCCTAGCATTGTTCGGGAAGCAGACACACTCTGTCAGTTCAATTTTTATTTTTTTTTAAACACCTGATAAATAACATGTAATCAATTTCTATAATTCAAATCAGTTAAATGATTATTAGGCTGCATAAAGTAGGTCAGCAGGAACCGGGAACACTTCATAACACCTGATACTCGTAACTCGTTACATCATAAGAATGACATCTATGCTAATATTAGTCTCTCTGTTTATCCCGAGGTTTACCGTACTCAGCCGGATCCGGATCAGATGACGGACCTGCGTCTGGACACAACCACATCACATGCAGCCCCGAACTGTCAGCAGAGACCGTGTCAACACAAAAGTTTATTTATTTTTTTACGACAAACGTTTTTCCTCTGTACCGATGAAAAATTTTATTAACACGGATCCGCGGAAATGACTAAAAACGCTGTATTATGCACGCCACACCAGTAAATGGCAATGTCACTTCAGAAAGACTACGTGCCTGCACACATGACTAGACGCGTAATACGCATGTGCATGTTTTTGAAGTTTATGCAGGTGTAACAGTTTATAGTGTCTTGCTTATAATGGTATCATTATAAGCAAGTATAAATAATTATATACCTATAATGGTATCATTATAAACCAGTACCTCTGTACCGATGAAAAAGTTTATTCACACGGATCCGCGGAAATGACTAAAAACGCAATGTCACGAAAGACTACGTGCCTGCACACATACGCGCATGCCTAGACTAGACGCGTAATACGCATGTGCATGTTTTTGAAGTTTATACAGGTGTAACGGTTTATAATGTCATAACGGTATCGCTTTCAAAACTCATTTTCAAAAACTTGCACTTTGAAACCTATACTTCAAAGTTTGCTTCTCAGGCCACCAAAACGCCAATGTTGTGTAAATGAACAGCCAGAACGCATTCAAAGTTTTCTGTTTTCAGTTGAAAATGGTGTTGTGTAACCCTGGAGTTAATAACTAATGATTCTTACAATGGAAATGAATCAATTAAAAACTTACTTAAGCTAGACAATGACTTTCTTCTAGCCACTGTACAGCCAAAACAGTCTTTGTTGCATTCATTTCCTGTTGTCACTGTAAGGCATGCTTTGAAACAATCTGATTGTAAAACGGGCTATATATAAATGAGGGTGACTTGACTTGACTTCGAGAAAGAAAGAACAGTAATATTGTGAAATTTTATTACAATTTAAAATAATGGTTATCAATTTGAATATACTTTAAAATAATTTATTTATGTTGCAAAGCTGAATTACTCTCATTAGCCATGCAGTCTTCAGTGTCACATGATCCTTCAGATATAATTATTCGAATATATGTTGATTTATTATCAATGTTGGAAACTGTTGTGCTGCTTAACATTCTTTTTAACCTGTGATACTTTTTTTCAGGATTCTTTGATGAATAAAAAGAACAGCATTTATTAAAAATAGAAATCTTTTGTAACAATATGCACTACCGTACAAAAATGGGGGGTCAGTATTTTTTTTCTTTATTTTTTTTTAAATAAATTAAATTTAACACATCCTTGATGAATAAAAGTATTATCAAAAGTGACAGTAAAGTTTTATATTGTTAGAAAACGATTTATACTTTGGATAAATACTGTTCTTTTTTACTTTTTATTCATCAATGAATCCTGAAAGAAATGTATCACGGGTTCCAAAAAAAAAAAAAAAAACATTTCCAACATTGATAATAACTGAGTGTCAAATCATCATATTATAATGATTTCAGAAGGATCATGTGACACTGAAGACTGGAGTAATGATGCTGAAAATCAGCTTTGCATCACAGAAATAAATTATATTTTAAAGCATATTACAATAGAAAAACATTATTTTAAATTGAACCGCACAGTTTATAGATCATTTGCGATTTATAGATTTCACAACTGGAAGTGACTTCTTTTTTCTTTTTTTTGGTGCGTACTTTCATTCTCTGAATCAGGTACAGACATTTGAGAAATTATCTTAGATCAAACGTAGGATGGTTTATACGCAACATTTTATAAATGAGGCCCCCGATCTTTATAAGGCAGTCCATTATGAAGCAGAACCAACCGGACTTTCAGCCTTTCAAAGTCAACAGTGATAATAATTATGCATACATTTCATGAAGTAAACATAAAAAACTCTACAGATTAGTGCTTAAAAACTGTCTCCACTGTCCAATTAATGAACGTTAATCTTAATTAAAGTTTCATATTAATAAATATTTGCTTATGGAGCAAACAATAGGACTGGTCCAATTGTTTCCACTCTTTTCTGTACAAAGATCGAATTTCCCTTTAAAAACCATTTCATATTTGGTCAACATTGAGGTTGGTTTTAAGTGCTGCAAAACAAAGACATGGAATTTTGTAAAGCCATGTATTGAAAAGACTCTAGCTTCTTTTGATTTTACATAACATTATTGCTTCATTGTTTTTTTACCCATGAAAGCTTTATTAATATATTACATTTTTTGGGATGTTTGGTATTGGCTAATTTGTTAGCGACACACATATACTTAGACTTCAGCTTTCTCTCAAAAATAATTACATTTATCACTTATTATCACAATCAACCTTCGATTTTAAACCTGCTAATGAATGAACTGCATAAATGTGGCTTTATTATTTTTTATTAAAGTTTGTTTTCAATTAGTTTAGATAGCAGTATGCATGGAAAGAACATTAATTTTAACATTAAATATTTAACTATCTACTCTCAGCCAGGAAAGAGTTCTGCTATTGGTGCCATTATGTAAACAGCAATGTTGCTAAACCATGCCAACTAATTTTCACATATTCTAAATGTATCCATCTGATTTTTTTTCCTGATGTTCTAAATATTCCATTTTGCACTTTCATCATTGAAGCTTTAGAAACCTAGGTGCATTTCAGTGCTGCGGTAACCATGGAGACTGCAGGATCCACTGATGTTAGGCCAGTCTTAACATTGTGCTCTGAGAGCCAGCTTTATTCCTCAGGATTACACCTGAGATTTAGGGATTTTTTTTTTTTAATATATAATAATAGGAACACAGACACTCAATTTGTTCTGCTATTAGACTATAATGGTCTCGTATTGAACATTGTGTGCTAATATTTTTAAATATTTTATGGATGTAATATCTGAAGAAAAAGTCTGAAAAGTATTACCTGTATTACCTGTCCCAAATTTATTTATGTGAACTCGACAATTGTTTTTTCTGCAGAAGTGTAACTATATAACCCTTTTTTTATTCTATATTTCTGCATGGACCTGGGTGATATATCAAATATCCATGATTTTTTTTCTGGTGATATAAAATATAACATCATGAATTATGCAATTATTTTAATGTCTTAATTCCGGATTTCCTTCTTGTGAGTATATGAGAGCATTAAAGTCCCCATGTAGTCAATCATTTTATTCCTTAAAACTCATCTTTGATCACCAAAATGGCATATTTTAACGTTTTTTTTCCCCCCTTGAAAAAGAAGTTATGTATGACTTAAAGCTTGAATGTAACTCTACACCTTTGCCTCATTTACTATACGCAGTTCTATGAATATGCAAATTAGCCCCGCCCCCATTCACTCACACCAGCTCAGAGATCCACTCGTTGATGCTCACTCATTGACGTGATTGGTTACAAGGTAGTTTGTGACGTCAGAAACACCAGCGATTTCAAACTGCGTTTTTGAGACTCTTTGGTTCACTACAGTTTTAAGGAGAAAATACTCAGCAATGGTGTTGACTTATGCAATTGCACATGGTTTGTCTTAAAGCATATTAAAAACACCATATAAACAATATTAAAGCTTGATTTTCACCAAATGGGGACTTTAAAACACTTTGACATTCCAGTTAATTTCCTCAATCAATCAATTCATAAAAATGATCGCTCACACACTAAAACATCACTCAAATATAATCATGGAAGTTCCTATCTGGCATTCACTTGTTTAACAAAACATTTTAATATAGATAGGTAGTCATGATTACTAACTACAGTAATAGGGTAAATAATGACTATTGTTAAGGATATTATTAATCCATTTGGAGATTAACACTGCACCATTCAGACGTTTTGGGTTGGATTTTTTTTTTAATCAAACCTGCACGCATTTGATTTAAAAAAATACAGTAAAAATAGTAATATTATGAAATATTATTCAAATTTAAAATACATGTTTTCTATACTAATATATGTTAACGTCGTTTATAGCTGAATTTTCAGCATCATTACTTTAGTCTTCAGTGTCACATGATCCTTCAGAAATCATTCTAATATGATGATTTGATGCTCAAGAAACTATTATTATTAATGTTAAAAACAGTTGTGCTGCTTAATATTTTTGTGGCAACTGTGAAACATTTTTATTATCTGTATTATTTGATAAATAGAAAGAACACCTTTTTATAATATCATAAATGTCTTTACTGTCACGTTTGCTCTGAAAAAGTATTAATTTCTCTTTTAAAACAATCTTACTAACCCCAAGCTTTTGAAATGTAGTTTATCTTCATTATTTCTAGCTAAAAATACTGAAGAAACACTACAGTTTAAACGTTTAAGGCGAGTAAGATAAAAAAGGAAATAAATAAATAAATGAATCCAGCAAGGAAACATTAATTTGAGCAAAAACTGTCAGAAGAACTTAATCAAGACGCACTTCAGCTATTTTGCGCAGACCCACTTCCTACTCCGTTTACCTCCTGAGCTTTGTTTGTTCAAGTGTGAAAACAGTTTTTTGATGGTGGTCGAGGTTATCACAAAATGGGCACACTGAGCACAACTCATACAGCACGGCAAAATCAGTTTCTCACACACAACTACAGGGAGCCAGAGAGCTCAAAATCACATTAAACCTGCCACAGCGGGCAGGAGTCATCATTACTGAAGCCGAGACAGGTCCGGTGAGAATGACAGAGGTACAGGTGGCCTGATCCGATCCAGCTTTAATCAGAAGTGTGAACCACAGCATCAGATCAGTATTTGATGAGTGAGGGCCTTAAATCAAACATTTACCCAGCAGCTTTGATCACAGAGGGCACAGGGGCCAGTTGAGAAAAACACTGCATATGTTTATATATCCTGGAGATGTACCATCTGCTAATGAAAGTCTTTTTGTTTTTATTTGGTCCTTCTAGGCTTGGGTTGATACTGCGGCAGGACACCCTAATGATCTTTCCTTTTCAATTAAGCATCTCAGTTTCTGTAACCTGAGCTCAGCACGGTGTTCCAGAGTTAATTGGAAGTCCAATACGGGAGAGTGACCTAAATCAACAAACCTCGAGGTACTGAAGAAAACATGAAACGGAACAGCACCCACAGCCCCTCGTAGAAGCATTTGTTATGGGAACAGGCTCGATCATTAAAAACCCATTTGTGTTCCTCTTCGATGGAAGCAGCAACCAATCAAATCATTTTTTTCATGCTATATCTACGACGTGCTCAAGTTAAAAAGAGTCCATCAAGCTATATGCATTTTTGTGGCTATTTCCTCCAAGGACCTCTTTAAAAACCCATTAGGTCTCAGAAGTGCCGTCTACAAAAGAAAGCCTCCTACCAAAGCACTCAGAGTTCCAACAGCGCCTGGACTTACTGGATGTCCACAAAGACCCAGCTCCTATCGTATTACAAAGACAAAAAAAAAGGGTTGTTTTGTTTAAAGTCACCATGAAATAAAAAAAAATTATTTGTGAGGTTTTTTAGAATATTGCAGTAGGTCTATTTATAATAAATTATTTATCCATGCACATAATATTTTTTTTATTCACGAGCCCTCGTAATCTTTAATCAAAACCTCCCCCTCCATCTTGCAGCAACCTCTTTTATTCTCTGATGATGTGTTTACTGGCGTGAGGGCAGGGCAACCTGTCACTCACATGAGATCGACCAATAGCAAACCACCATCCAATCAATTCCCCAAAGACAAAATAAAGTCTCTCCCTATATATTTTCTTGTTCGAGAAGCCGTTACACTCGTATATACGTCACAATAGGGAAGAAAAGACTATCGAAACTTATGTTTTATGCTAAATTAAAAGTTGAAGTACACAAAAGTTGACATTAGCAGCAGAGAAGGGCCGCATGAGAAAAAAACATTGCCAACCAGAGAAAACACATCTTTCTATACATTTTCTGGGCCTTCAAAGTATTAATTAAATAGCTGTCAATTGGCCCTATCCCAAATGGCACACTTACCGGTATGCACTTTTAGCCCCCGATGTGCATTTTTGCCAAGCCCACACTGATGCGTCTATATTGAACTTTTGTGATTGCGAATAAGTGAAGTGTCCTGTGAGTGTAACTCTGTGTAACATGTGATGTGAATGTACGTGGAGATTTACAGTATTGGGACTGAGGCGCCAGAACTGCAGCTGATATAATGTGCGCTGTAACATGATACTACCATATTTCTTCAAAAGCAGATTGTGGAGACATTAAATCATCCACAATCAAAAACTGTGATATCGCATAAGCACATATATAAAACGACTGCTATCATGTCTGGAAACAAACACAAGTAACGCCTGAACAGCCAGGAGTAACTTTTAGACAATTTCAACAGCAACGTGCCACAAGCCTGAAGGTGTGGTTGGTAGAAGAGCTCACCATGTTGGCTGTTTCATCTGGATCCAGCTGAAGATGAAGATCACCAGACGGAGACATGGTCTGCACAGGGTCAAGAAGAGATGGCACAAAGTAAACAAAACTGTACTAAATGTAGCAAAGGCCAATGGGAAATTATGCATTTTTAATAAAATAAAAATTATATAATTACTCTCTCACCTCAACATCTGCAGTGTGTGATCCTGAGCCATCTGCCACCTTTAAAGAACATCTTCAGGTAAGACTGAAGTCATACATTCTTTGAATACAATATAATTATATAATATTGATACACTCCAAGGATTACAACATATTTCTCATGAACTGACTTACATCCAAATGTTCTCTTTTCAGTCTTGCACAGGGAAATGTAACTCTGCTCTTAGGCTCCAAGTACAATTTGCGTTTTGACATTCTAAAATTAAAAAAGGACATAGACATAATTATTAACAGACATATTAACGAATAATAGGATGTTGAATTTGCACAGTAATTACGTAACTATAAAAGCTATGCCTCATACAACCCTTAAATAAACTTTATTGATCAGGTAACGTTAACATTGTTGGAAATGTTTTCTAATCCGACTGTCTGTATTCATTGAACTACCGGTATTTAGTTTACCAGATATTTGCCAACTAGATGACTTGGAATGGATTATTGCACCAAAAAGTGTGGCATACACTTACACCGTGTCCTAACTACACGCGACGCGATAAAATTCCAGCGACAGCAAGTGTGTCTGTCCACACTAGACGCGACGCGACTGTGAGACGGCACACGTCAATCAAAAAATCACAGCCATTCAGAACAGCGTGTGGGCGGAGTCTCTCTGTAAAAGCGCACTGCTGGCCCGCACTCGCATTGGAAATGGGTAAGGACATAATCAAATCAAGAAATAACATTATTAAAAATCAAAACATTAACAAAATATACTTATTGACTAATTTTGTTATGAAGTACAGTTGTATGTTTGCATAGAATTCAGTTTGAACGCTATATTATATGCTTTCAAAATCTGAGGTAAATTATCCATTATCGCTTGTGGCACAGTGACCTATTTTTAACTAAAAATAAATAATGTGTACTCATAACCAGTGTAATTTCTTCATATGACAATCAGTTTATTCAATGAGATCTCTGTGTGGGCGGATCTGTCAGCCGCGACGTCGCAGAAATAGGAACCGTTTCTAAATTAGAAACTTCGCGTGTCGCCGTCGCGTCTGGTTAGGACAAAAACTCTGATTAACATGGAAAAGATACCTTTTATCGCGTGTCGCGGCGTCGCGTCGCGTGTAGTTAGGACACGGTGTTAGTTGCCAGATTACAACTGATGCAGCCTCAATTCAACAGTTCTATCCTCCGTGAAGGTTATAAGCTGCTTTAGGCATATTGTTGAAACTGCTTTAGAGAGTTGTTGATTCAACAATCATTGTGGAACTGTGTTGTGTTATACAGATTTTAATGTCATGTTAAAGTTTAATAAACCCTTTAACTTTATCATTTTATAGTGGGAGGTAAGACACACTATACACAGTATGACTGTAGTCTGTAACCAAGGCAACAGTGTTTCTCGCGCTTCCCGCCGTTATTCGCTCGTGCGGTAACCGTTACTTGACATATTTACAGGATTGGACAACTTCACTCGACAAATCTACTTTATATTATAATTCAACTATAAAATACAATAGAAAATATGTTCGCCTATGTGAAATATATAGAGGACGGGTGTAAAAAAAATCGTCCCCATATCAGATATTAAGGACTTTGACCTCAACGTTAGTGACCTCACTAAAACTTAGCACTGGGTGCGCTGGCAAGAGAAGTTTTTCAAGGAACAAATATTGTTTCTAAAGGGTGAGTTATAGCTCCAATAGTTAATTAATAACATAATGTAAACAAATGTCCAACTTGGAAATACTTTAACGTTAATACTAACGTGTAAGTTAACGTTATTAACTGATGCGAATTTTGGCTAGCTAACGGTTAAAGTTGTTAAAATTAATTGGGGCAAGCTAACGTTAGTTACAGTTAAACATTATTGTCTTGTTTTCTAATGCTACCGGTGTTAGTATCGCATGACAGAGTAACTTATAACGTTATCGGTGCTTTCAAGTACTTACATTCAGTGTTATAAATATTCCAGAGTCCAGAGAAGAGATCGAGGAGGAACTAGGCAAGGGTCAGCGGGAATAAGTTACCCTTCTCGGTCGCTGAGACTTCTGAAGGAGACCACTGACCACGCCTCCACGGTCGCGCTCCGAGAAGGAGGAAGCCAAAACAATAAATGTAAAGCTGATATTGCTGTTATATTTCCAATGTTAGCTAACTTAATAGGGAGGAAGCCAACACAATAAATGTAACGTTGATATTGCTGTTATATTTCGGATGTTAGCTAAATAGTAGTGTAAAATTGGTAAATTAATGTTATTGGCTGCTGCCTTCTGATTTGCTCCCGTTTTCCCAGTTAGCTGTAATTACAGCTACTGCCATCTTGTGGCACTTAAATGTAACTACATAATAAAACTTATAGTGAAAATAAAACAATACATTGAAGGCTCAAATATGGGGGAAAAACATGTACTCTATAAACCATGTGTGTACTGCAATGTATGTTTGTGTCTGACCACATACAGGTTTTATCAGGTTTTTACCATTATCAGGTGATAATATCAGCAGGCTCCAATCATTATCTATCCAATAACCATATATTGCTTTCACATTGCTTTGTTTGTTTTGTTTGGTTGTATGGGAGTCTTGCATTACACTGTGATGCCTTTTCCTAATTATGCTTTTATCCCTGTTTCCAGACAAATCAGAAAAAAGCTACAGAAGAGGCCAAACAAAATAACCTCTTGGCCTTGCTAAAAGAGAGGAAAATGAGAAGAAAGCAGTTTCCACTCTGCCCAACCCCAAGCAAGACACTGAGAGGTCATACCCTGTCTGATTCATTGTCAGAAGAGGATGATGATGATGATGGTGGGGTTGTACCAGAAAAACTTTTTGAGGAGGCAAGACAGAAGCAACAGCTCTACCTAAAAAAAATAAACAGTATGTCCCTGCAACTGCAGGAAACTAAAAACAAGTAAGGGATTTTTGAATAGCCTTTAGACAGATTTATTATTTTCTGTCAATGAGTTCTGACATGAGAATTGATCTTTAGCCCAATGTTTGATTTAACCTGCTTGTCCTGGCACCATGCAGAGCTAGATGGATATACATGCGTGTAGGTGCACTACTATAAGTAGCTAGATAACACCCAATATATTTCATACAATATTTTTTCTTATGTCAGCTAATCATGACATACAGTATGTCCTTATGTATAGGTTAGAGGAGCAGGAGAAGAACAGTGCAGAAATTGAGGCAGAGAATAAAGAACTACGTTCTCTAAACATGCAATTGCAGCAACAATTGCTGAAGACACTGAAATCCTCATCAACAGCAAAGTGCAGTGGTGAGGACAACTTTTCCCCCCTTATTTTCCCTAACCTCTGAGATTGTCATTCAAACAACAATGCAATTTGTCATGTTTAATTTATATCTTCTTACTGCCATAACTTTTAATTTTGTAACCTATTGACACTTTTTCTATTTTATAGTTTCACAACTAATGGCCAATGTTATATTTTGTACAAGCTTTGCCCCAAAATATGATTTCATAGGCACAACTATTTTTCTATATAGTGCAGTGTACTGAATTGTACAGTACCAGTGAAAATTTTGGACACACTTTCCCATTATCTTGGATGGGATATCATGTGACTTGGATACAATTTTCTGTGCTCATTTTGTCAGTTTGCTATAACAACTGCTAATATTATTGTGAACATTGTCTTAAGATGTTGAAAAAGAAAATTAAGTCATATGTTACTCATGCTGTTTTTTAGTATGTATCCTCCAGGGCATGTTGTCCTATTAGGGTATAAAAAAAAGGATTATCCACAGTATTGACAATGAGTGGTGTCTCAAACTGGGCCCTCTTTACTGGTACCGGGGGTGACAGCTGTGGGGTGGGTTGTGAGGGGTCCAGTAGAAATCTCATTCCTGGACCGGGGCCCTTAGGGAAGACCCTTATAGGCCCTCCTGGCCTCTGTACACACTCCCCCTTTCTCAGCCTGTGTACAAATGTTAATATTCGCATGTAAAACTGATATTATTATGTTTAGTTGACCACATCTTTGCATTTTTAACTAGATATTAAAAATGTATATACTGTTAGATAGTTTCATACAGCTCATATTATAGTAATACTATTTAAAATAATATAGGAATACTACAAACATCTAGATGCATACTATTACTATTGAAATATTACAGGGCTACTTTACAGTACCAGCCAAAAGTTTGGACACATATTTTTGACAGGTACTGTAGCTAATAAAATAGCACTACAATACAAACTATAGTACCGGTGAAAAATATTATAGAACACTATCAACTTACTATAGGACTACAATTCGTATTGTATACTATAGTAATGCTAAGGTTCACTTTTGTAAGGGTGGGGTTGGTTGGCACATTTTTCACTCTCTGCCGTTTTTCTCTAGCATAATTTATGTTAGAATATTCTAACAAGCAGCAAATGTAAGGCTAAGGTCTCAGCTATAAATAAATATGCTTATGTAGTCATGTTGTGCATTTGTGCTCGCAATTACAAAAATGTTTGCAGATAATGTCTGAATATATACCATAATTAATGAAAACCAACTTATATCCCAGCTATATAGGGCCCCACATTAGCTCACCACCTGATGCTTATGGCCACCCCTGCCAGACAGGACCCCTGGTTCGGGCATCTGATCAGGATGCCTCTTAAGCACCATCTACGGGGTAGATCCAGATCGCGCTGAAGGGATTATAAATCTCATCTGGTCTGGGAATGCCTGGGTATCCCCTTTAAACCAGCTAATAAACAAGATTAAAATTAAAGGAATAGCAGCTATGCATATAGCAAATTCAAATTTCAGCACACTGCTTTGGGATTGGGGAAGACTATAAGACTTATTGGAGTGCTTCAGCTGTGATCTTTGAGGGCTTACAAAGTATATTCTTTGTTGTCATGTTTTCCATCATCTATCTTATTTGTGATATGTTTGTTCTCTTTCTAACTGTCAAAGATCCTGGACCACCATGCCCAAAGGACACCTTACAAAGTAAGTGCAAAAATATATATTACTCACAGATATCTGAAATTTATCATGGTCCATATTTATCAAAGTATAGGCCCTGATGCAAGGGTAAATATGTCTATTGAGTATATTTACATTATTTTGTATATAGTTGCAGAGTCTGGCTGTTTGAATGAGGTGGAATCATCTGTATCTTCAAAAGGAGATGAGGTACAGCATTGCCCTCGTCATCTGTGTGCATGGATTAATATAAGAACCAGTACAATTAAAGTTTTTATGAATTTTGTTTGCATATGTACAATCTAGTACCTTTGATTTATTTTTGTTTTTAATTTTGTCAGATTCACTTGGGCGGAGACGCTTGAGTGCGTAGAGAGGCCTGGTCAAGGATCCAAAACAGCACACGCGATTCCTTATTTGTAAAGGGGAGTTGGCAGTGGCAATCTGGGGCACTAACTGAGACTCTGGGGGAAAGAAGTCTCACAGGGAAGGAATGCCCCACAACCAAAACCACCAGGCACCCCTTAACCCCCCAGAAACTTCAGACATTAAGTGTGTGACTTCAGACATTACTATACTATACGGTGTGTGTGGCAGGCCGTCTAATCTCTGTGTTACATGTCATGTTTTTATCGTTTTTATTGTCTCCCTTGTCATTTTATTGCGACTCTCTTATTGTTTATGAACGTCAACAATTGATCGACATCTACCAACATATGCCCAAGCCGTATATGACCTATGAGACTCTCTCTGAACTTGATAGTTTTGGTTTCTATTAGTCCTCTGGTCTCCCTAAATATCTGCGCTGGCAAATCTTCAATGTCTCTGGCAGACGACGAAGAAGAAGACGCGGTAAACGGGCAGGTATTGCTGCGAGGATAAAGTTGGCTCTGGCAGCGGGCTGTTCCACCCGTTCTGTGCTGGCTCATTACACAATCGATGCGGAACGGGGTCTACGGGTGGTACAGCGATCCAGGGTTTCCACTGTGTACATCCTGTCCAACTCGCTGGATTCACCTGCCTACTCTCCACAACGCAATTCCCCTCGCAGCTTTATATACCATTAAAGCGTAATGACAAATCTGCCATAAATCAATTGATGGACTGTCTTCAAGAATTAAAAACATGGCTCCATAATAACTTTCTCCACTTGAATGATGACAAAACTCAAATAGTCTTGTTTGGGCCAACCGAGAAAAGTGATTTGAGCAATGTTGACTTGGGTTCTCTCACTTCATACCGTTTGTTTGCTGCAAAGAATCTGGGTTTTATGTTGGATAGTGGTCTAAAACTGAACAAACAAATCAATGCGGTTGTCAGCTCCAGTTTTTACCATCTCCGGAGATTAGCGAAAGTTAAACCAGTCCTAAATAGGAACAGTTTTGAGATTGTAATCCATGCTTTTATTTCATCACGGCTTGATTACTGTAATTCGCTATATCAAGGGCTACCTGCTTCATCTATCCATCGGCTTCAACTGGTCCAAAATGCAGCTGCCCGTTTGCTTACAGGCATTCGCAAACGAGATCACATCACACCTATATTACGTTCATTGCACTGGCTACCTGTTCAGTATCGTATTGAATTTAAAGTTTTGTTGTTTATGTATAAAGCATTAAATAATCTCGCTCCTCTATACCTTACTGAGCTGGTTATGGAACACAAACCAGTCAGATTGCTCAGATCACAGACCAATTATCTGATACGAGTACCCAGATCCAGATTGAAATGCAGGGGTGACAGAGCCTTTGCGATAGCTGGACCCAGGCTATGGAACAAATTGCCATTATACGTCCACAGTGTCTGAGTTCAGAAAACTTTTAAAAACCTATTTGTACTCGTATGCATTCAATGTCTTGTGAAAGTTGATTTAAATTTTTGTAATGGTTCTATTTTAGATATATCTTATCTTGTACAGCACTTTGGTCAACCAAGGTTGTTTTAAATGTGCTATATAAATAAAGTAAACTTGAAACTTGAAACTTGATTAAAAGGTAGCAGTAGCCACAAGGTCTTTGAGGGATGCCAAGTACTTTGGTGGTTCTTTGTTCTTGTGCGACAGAAGCATCACTGTTTATCTGTACATTTCTTTTCAGTCTGCTTCAAGGAGTGGCTTGACAGGAAGAATGTGGAGGAGACAGAGTTGCAGGCCAGATGGGTAGAGGCTGGACGGTTCATCACAGAAAAAATAATGGACATTACAGAAAAAAAATCACTTAAGATAAATTGTTGTTAATTGTGTTTTATTGTAATTTGCTTGAGCCAGATAAGTGTTGTTAATTTTGTTAAATAATTGTTATTATTGTGTTAATGTTTGTTATTATTAAATAAACTTGTTTCATGATTTTCATCATACCAAAATTCAATGTAGTTGTCCAGCATTCCACCCTGGTGAACAGGCTACCATCCTTAACATGTATTACTGTTGACCTTTCCAATGTTGGTGCTGGTGACCAGCATGGGATGCAGCAAACCAGCATCCAATCACCAGCATTCCATGCTGGTCACCAGCAAACCAGCACCAAAACACAACATATGCTGGTCTTGTTGCTGGTATGACCAGCTATGCTGGTTTTTCCAGCAGGGTAATTAGCCAATAAGTCGGGCTTCGGCTCCGCTCTTTATTTTATCTGAGGGAATAACGCCATCTCTGGGTTGTCTTAAATCCTTTCATGTGTCGGAGTTGTCACCATCTCTGAAAAACAGTCCGATCTTGATACGAGTTGTATTATGGGCTATCCATTATGTGTAAGCTCTTTGAACGAGGGTTCTTTGTTTTACTAACGGATAATTCCTCAGATGGTTGTCTTTTTGAACGATTAATTGCGTTAATGTTTCTCATTAGTTGTGGCTACAAACTGTCAGAATTGACACACATCACGTGGCTTTTAATTTTCGTAAAATCTGACATTTCCCGCGAAATCCGTCCCCCGACTGATCAAATTATAAATCATTATAATTATAAGCGTACCGGTATGAGTCGGTGTATTACATTGACTACAATAATTTATATTACTTTTTATAAAAAAAAAAGTCTGTATAGCAGATATAAGATGTTTTAATAGCTTATTTTATATAATGTGTCATAATTCATTGTTTATGTGGCACCTCAGCCATCGGCTGCTGCATGAGATCTGGGCAAAGCTCATGAAATTGTTGCTAGGAAACAAGAGCGCCATCGTCTGTTTAATCTTTGTAAAAAAAAGAAAAGAAAAAAGAAGTCTTAATAAACTTCTAATTATTGGAAAAAAGGTCAAAATAAGCATTGAGAAAACAACTCAAATAATACAAACAAATATATAATTTCTAAACAAATTCATACAAAAAGTAACAAGAGAACTACACATTTCTTTTATTACATATCTTTATTGTCCAAAGTACCATAAAATGATAACTGTACAACTCGGCACACTTAAGCAGAACCAGGGCACTAAATATCCAAATTGGGTTGCTGGTTGTAGTTGAAGACACATAAAAAAAAAAAAATGTACATATTTACATAGAAAGACTTTGTAAGTGTGTTGATGCTCTTCGCATAGGAATCTAACAAAACAAAAAAGTTCTTAAGAAACTTACAAATGTAATGCAAGTCCCTGGTACTGGACACATGGAGTGAGGAGAGCAGACAGTGGATCAGAGATGAGAATGGTGAGAAAGGCACTCTGTGATGTCTATGTACAGGTCATCCATCATTCAGTGAGAAGAGCTCACATCCAGACTATTCACAGTAGTTAACTCTTTACATCCCAGTTGATAATTACACCGTAGTTAAAATGAGTTAAAAACAAACATGAGAAATGTTCCATATTTTGCATCAAGTACCCATATTGTTCAAGTTGATCAAATTAATTCCAATTGAATGAAGGTCGAAAAAAAAAAACATCACTGAAAAAAAACATTGACGACAATGGCAACTTAAATCAAACTACAATGGGAATTTAAAATTTAAAAACTAGCATTAAGATGGGATGCCAGAACAACATTCTAACGTTACAGCACCACGTCCCTAGCGGTTACTACACTTCTCAGTGTTTCGTTACAACACGCAGCCTGAAAACTATGGAGGAGCTTCATTTTTGTTGCTGAAATAACGCAAACGGATTTTAACCGGCTCCTGTGATAGATTGTTCTCTTTGGTGTTTCATGATCTCAACAAGGCAGACCATGTTAGGCTAAAACTAAAAAAATTTTAAAACCATTCTCGCCAGGCACCACATTTAGCCGTGTTAAACTGAAAAGGCTACAATTCTTTATTTGTTTCTTGTTCTGTAATACATTAAGGTAAGTGTAAACATGATCATCATATTGTCCAATGGCACTCGGTAGACGATGGACCCCAGGACGACCAGAACGTCGTGTCCTCTTCCACAAGTCTCACATTCTCCTGCTCATAAACAGGCGTCAGTGCCGCTGTGGGTCTTGCACACGCGAGCACCTGGAAAGCAACCTTACAGATTTTGGATATAAACTACAGACCTATAGTTGTTCCACTCAAAAAAAATCTCAAGATATTTGTTTTGTAATGTCGGGACATTCACCCTTTGCCCTCGTATCGTGGTGTGCGTGAAGAGGGGAGGGATTATGCATTATGCATGTCATGATATCACCGAAAGACACAGAGCAATGTGAAGGCATCGTCGTATAGGACTTTCACTTGAAGCGATTCTCCTTTGACATCAATGCATAATGCAGTGAAAAGTGCAGCGCCGGCTGACTCCTCCCTCTCCGATGTGGACTGATTACAAACCGGTTTTATGAGTTAAAAGCACTTGGTGAAGCGTGGGTTATGAACAGCCTCTGTAACCGCAGCTTCATGAAATCTACCGCCGTTTCGGGGTCAGCTTGATGCCGCAGCTTTGATATGGGTTAAAACCGATTTCTTTTTCTTCTTTTTTTTTCTTTTTTTAAATATTTAAATAGATATAAAACTTTCTCTTTTTCCTTTTAAACAGACAGTCTGTACATATCTGGTACCAGTACATATAAAATTACAAGAGTTGTTAAATTAGAAAGGATATGTTCCTTCTGATACGTCATATCAAAAATATGCAGCTTTAGTAAACATTCTCATAGTACTTTTTTTCTAGGCTAACTTTACATTGCTACATTACATTTTTCAGAGTTAGAAATATAGCAAAAGTGAGAGAACGCTGCCTCGCGCTTTCGTCTCTGAGTCCAAGGGCTCTCTGTGCACAATGCAGTGATCTTGAGCACTGAGCAGCTGCTTGACTCGACTTTAAAAGCCGTTTGTGCAGAGGTAGAAGCCTCGGAGTAAATAGTGTACTTTCCACAGCAACTTTCCCCGTTTCTGCACCTCTCGCTCTCCCGCGCGTCCTCGTCCGCTGTACCAATCTCAGCACCTGCTCGCAGCTCCCTGTCGTTCTCCACATGCTGCTCCTCTGCAGACCGATTCCCTCTCTTCCCGTCTCAGTCGATCTTCTCGACTTTCCCGATGATCTTCTCCTCGAAGATGGGCAGGATGGCGTCGTCTTCGCGTACCTCCTCGAACACCACTCCGCAGTCGAACTCGTCGCTCACTTTCTTGAAATAATACCTGAGGTGTGGTGAGGGAGAGGGATCGTGAAGGTTTAATTGACAAAATATAAATCAAAACATTGTATAATTAAATGGCATTACGCCGGCAAAAGTGATATCAGGAGTAGATATTTGTTTATGACCCTACGAGTACAACAAAACACTAAACTTGGTTCAGGTATTTATCGGACAAAATGAATTGGCAAAAAGGCAAACTACTGTTACAGGTTTTATTTTACTATACAAAATAAATTACATGGTAAAACAAAAAGCTCACAGGAAAAGCATACTCTGACTGCAACAATCAGTTATTAATATTTTATTGATTCTCTCTTGTTTTTGCACGTTCATAATTTCTTTGTTAGACAGCCTGTCCAAAAATTATGTCCGCACAATTTATTACAAATTAAACAATTAACTCCAAGCACAACGACACAATATATTTTCAAAATCTTTAACAAATTTTTTAATAATATTTGAATAAAGGATGAAAATGAGACATCACTTTTGTAAGGTGGCCCAGTAGTGCACAACACAACTAAATTTAAAAAGCAAACATAAGTCCACAACACAACGGAAATTAACCACAACACAGCAAAATAAAGGACGCAACACAATGGAAATGCTCCCGACCACTAGAGGGCTCTCGGAGTGCGATAAAGTTAGTTTTCCATGCCACTGTTCTATAGAGTCAGCAGTCTTAATATATCAATACCACGATTAGTTTTAACCGTATGTAGCTAACCATTGTATATCGACATTTATTAATTCAAAATCACCTAAGTGCATTATAGCTGCATATTTATACTCTAGAATGCTACCATCGTGATGATGCCTAAGGGAACATCTGCCAATTCCTTCGAGTTGTTAAAACGTATAAACATGTGTGTAGTGACCAGACTGACTTAGGTGAAATTGTGCCATGCCAATACCTTCTGTATTTCTGCAATTCACCAAATGGTTTTTAGTTTTATTTATCAAATTATATTATAATAAATAATACGTTTTAACCACTTGGAGAAATTGCCAGATGTTCCTTAGGGATCATGTGCTGTGGTAGCGTGTCCAAGCATTCTCGAGTATAAAAGCTAATTAATGGTGATTTTGAAGTATGTCGATATACAATGGTTACATACGGTTAAAACTAATCGTGGTATTGATATATTAAGACTGCTGACTCTATAGAACAATGGCAAGGAAAACTAACTTTACCGTGGTCGGGAGCATTTCCGTTTTGCTGCGGCTTTATTTCGTTAAGAATTTCTCTTTTTGTATTCCACAGAAGAAAGTTAGTTTAGAACGACATGAGACTTGAGTAAATGACAGAATCTTCATTTTTGGGTGAACCATCCCTTGATCAACTAAACTAAACACTACAGGCGGTCCTCAAAAACCTAATGCTAAGAACAAAAAGTGTAGAAGGTTTACCTGTAGCTCCCTTTCTTGGTAAGCAGCTCCTTGAACTGTCCCAGCGTGACGATCCTCCCTTTGACGGACGTCCTGTACGGGATGGGCTCTCCGCAGAAGTAATAGGCCACGGTGATGTTCTCACAGGGCTGCTTCTTCATATTCTTATGCCTGCAAATGAACCGAAAGGCACTTGAAAAACAAACCAAAACATTTATTCCATAATAAGATGGGATAAAATGGTGCGTTTTGCTTTTCTAGCAACAAAATGAGAATGTCCTTAAATGCGTATTTGAAAGCCCTTGTACGTGCTCTACTGGGTTTGAAGTGGACACGAGTGCGGGTGGTCGACAGAGACACGGTGTACTGTTGCCAAGTAAAATTAATTCCAGATGTCTGACAAATGTTACTCAGAAAAAAAAGAAAAAAAAATTTGCACTGTTGTGGCGCTTTCATCTCATCCACACCAAAGCTTTGATGTCACTAAACTGCATATCTGCATTAGCTCTCCTCCAGCCGATCAGTGGTTAATACACTGGAACCAACCAAATCTGTGAGGAACTACGCACTAAGACGGGTCAGTCTATATTATACTCTTGAAAGCGCTACACACAGAAGCGTTAGTGAACTACAGGAGGCACAGCCCTGACAAACACATGCAAGTGCATGTATCGGTAGCATGGGATGGTGAAAGGAAGGGCTACGCTCTATGAAGTAGTATTGGGAACATACTCGGACAGCTCCGTGTCGGAGACGGCGGGCACCACACTGAGCGTGGGAAACAGAGCGGGCCTGACAGCGGTGCGACCCCTCTGGATCACCTCCATCACATACCTGAGGAACAACCCCGAGTTAGACACACCGGCTGCGTTTGCAGGCTCACACCGCCTCATTACACGCATGCACCTCAGCCAGTGTGTACCGGAACAGGACTGAGAAGAGGAGGCAGCCTTGCATTGTGCATTATGGGTAATAGATGGGTCACTGACAAACGTCCAATAGAAACAACAATTTTAAGTTTAAATTGCATATGCAAAATGCTTAAAAACAATCTCTGGTTTCATGTGGATTTAAAAAACTTTAATAGCATTTTAAACAGAAGAGTTGATTTAATTAGCTTAATGTCAAGTGGTGGAACCAGCCAGTATAAACTAGTCTTGCTTAGTCATTTTCAATATAACTTTACAAAGGTAGAAAGTATTTGAGGAGTCACCACATGACCAGAATGGGCGAACCTTGCCTTGTCATTAAAGGTCAAGTTATTTGACTTATTGACCTTGACACAGTCATGAGGGTCTAAAGAGGTCTTTTCTATGACAACATTTCCTGTTTTGTTTTTCCCTGATTGTTTCAGAACATTGGTCTAACTAGTTTGATTTGGCAGTAGTTTTTCTAAATATAATTATTGCCAGTATTATTATTAATGATACTACCATCATTACTACTAATAATAATAACAAAGATTATACCAAACTACTTAAAGGGTTAGTTCACCCCAAAATGAAAATTCTGTCAGCAATTACTCACCCTCATGTTGTTCCAACCCCGTAAGACTTTCGTTCATCTTTAGAACACAAATTAAGATGTTTTTGATTAAATCTGAGAGCTGTCTCACTCCTCCATAGGCTTCTAGGCAATTTCATTCTGCCAGCTCAGAACGGTAAAGACATCGTTAAAATAGTCCAAGTGACTACAGTGGCTCAACCTTAAGTTTATCAAGCGACAAGAATACTTTTTGTGCGCAAAAAAAAAAACACTTCACACACATGACCAGCGTCGGCCAATAGTGAGCCAACGTGTGACATACAACACAGAAGCTCTGCGTTGTTACACTATGTGAACTCACTCGAGGCCCACACTGAAGAAAATGTCACTGTAGTCACTTGGACTATTTTAACGATGTCTTTAATAACTTTTCTGGGCCGGAAAGTTTCAATCCCTTAGAAGCCTATGGAGGAGTGAGACAGATTTAAGCAAACACATCTTAATTTGTGTTTCGAAGATGAACGAAAGTCTTACAGGGTTGGAACAACATGAGGGTGAGTAATTACGGGCAGAATTTTCATTTTTGGGCTAACTATCCCTTTAAGACTTTCTTTTCAAGAATTTCATTATTTTAAGATGTTTATTTCCCTACATTATGTATATTAGGAAAGTTTCACCATTTCAACATCTTTTTTTAAATCATTGCACAATCAAGCACCTGGCTACCTATCTGACCTGCTGCATCAGTATATCCCCTCTAGAAGCCTAAGATCTGGAGACCAGAATCTTATTTTAATTCCACATTCCAGACTTAAACGTAGAAGTGGCCGTGCCTTTTCGGTAATTGGTCCGCGTCTCTGGAACGATTTGCCAGTGGAAATTCGAATGGCTCCGAGTTTGACCATTTTTAAGTCTCTCTTAAAAACCCATCTGTTCTCTTAGGCATACTAGGTTTTTTTTTTTTTTTGCCTAATATAATTTAGTTTTAATTGTCTGTCTGTTTTAATTATTTCATAATTGCTGTCCTTTTGATGTGAAGCACTTTGGTCAGTCTGTGGCTGTTTTAAATGTGCTATATAAATAAAGCAAACTTCAAACTTCATGTTATGCTCCCTCAAAAAATGTATTTAAGGGCAGAAATTAAAAACTGAAAGTTTTAAGTGCTTTTGATTTTGAATAAATGATCCAGGTCAAAAACTGAGCGTCATTGTCCCAAAGGCAAATAACGTGATTATTTACAAGCAATAACAAATCAGGCCACTGTGTTTCTTATATGAATCATGACCACCTGTGGACGCGTCCTCTCACCTCTGCTTGGCCTGCAGCGTTCCAGACTTCCTCCTCTCCTCCTCAAGCCGCCTGCGTGCCTCTTCCAGCTGTGTGAGGGGGTTGGGGGCTGGGTTGGGGGGCATGGTTGGGTCCTGGATGAAGGGATGGGAGGGCTGCACGCTGTTGCGGAGCTGAGCGGTCACCCAAGGGTGCACAGCCCCCGGCCGCTCCACCGAACTGGGCCTCGACACCTCGTGACTCGGAGCTTTCTTGGAGCCGGAGATGCTGCTAAGGAATATGCAAGACCAAAAGAGCTTTTACATGATTCCTTTTGAAAAACAGTGCTTTTAAAATTTTTGCATAATTGATAAAAACAAATTGATTAGCTGGTCAGATATCATTATTGAATAATGTCTCTAGATTATACACTAAGAAAGGCTTCTCACCCGTAAGGGCTCCTCTTATAGCGTCCAGCTTCCTTTTCACCCTCCATCATCCACTGCAGTATCTTCTGGTTCCTCTCCATATCATCCAGGGGCAAGGGCTCCCGCATCTCATAGTTTCGTCCATCTTCTCCTTTTCTGACCGGCCGCTTTGAGAGAGTGCTGCCTTTACTGCTACAGTGAGACACAAGAACATCAAAATCACTGAAGCTGTTGAGATAAACGGCTTCACTTAATGCTTGCAATATACACCATAGTTCAAAAGTTTGGGGGCAGTAGACGTTTAATCCTTGCTGAATAAACGTAAAGACATTTATGTTACTCAAATAAATGCTGTTCTTTTGAACTTCCTGTTCATCAAAGAATCCTGAAAAAAGTATCATGATTTCCAAAAATATATAAAGCAGCAATTCAACATTGTTAATAAAAAAAAATATTGAGCAGCAAATCATCATATTAGAATGATTTCTAAAGGATCATGTGATCCTGAAGACTGGAGTAATGATGCTGAAAAATTCAGCTTTGATCACATTAATTAAAATCACATTTAAAATAACTTTCTATTTGAATATATATTTTTTAAATGGTTATAATACTTTACAATTGGTAACACTTTACAAGATGAACAACTACAGTGCTCTCTTTACAAGATTGAACAACTACAGTGCTCTGTCAATCCAAAATATTAATAAACCTCAATCCTGAATATTTAAGGAAGTAAAAGTGAGGTTTTGGCTTTCTTAGGAGAATATCTGTGTGCACAATTATACAGCAAAATTAAAAATTAAAAATTTTCCCATCTCACTTGTTTATTTTCATCTGTTAAAGTGAGAATAATAAGCAAACAACTAAATTTAAACATTTCTGACATTTAAAAAAATTAAATCATTAAATCTTTTTATGCAGCAGCCACCACAGCCTCCCATACACTGTTCAGAGAGCTGTACTGTTTTCCTTCAGCGTAAATCTTTCGTTTAAGAAGGGCCCACAAGTTCTCAATAGGGTTTAGATCAGGTGAGGAAGTGCGCCATCATTTCATTATTCTTTCATCTTTGAGGCCTTTACTGGCTAGTACTTCGATGCATGCGATGGAGCATTGTCCTGCATAAAAACCATGGTCTTCTTGAAAGATGCAGACTTCTTGTACCACTGCTTGAAGAATGCATCTTCTAAAAACTGGCAGTAGGTTTGGGAGTTCATTTCGAGTCCATCTTCAACCCGAAAAGGTCCAACTAGCTCATCTTTAATAATACCAGCCCAACATCACCCCACCTCCACCTTGCTGTCGTCCGAGTCGAAGTGGAGCTCTGTGCCCATTACTGATCCAGCCACGGATCCGTCAAGAGTCACTCTCATCTCATCAGTCCATAAAACCTTTGAAAAATCTGTCTTCAGATATTTCCTGGCCCAGTCTTGACGTTCCAACTTATGTTTCGTGTTCAGTGGCGGTCGGATTTCAGCCTTCCTTACCTTGGCCATGTCTCTGAGCACTGAACACCTTGTACTTCTGGGAACACCAGGTAGGTTGCAGTTCTGGAATATGACAGCACTGGAGGATAATTTTTTCCTGGAAGCTTCACATTTGATTCTTCTCAAATCTTTGGCAGTTAATTTCCGGGGGGGTTTTCTCAACACGTTTCTTGCGACTCTGTTGAGTATTTGCTACAAAACGTTTGATGGTTCTGTGATCATGCCCCAATAACTTAGCAATTTCAAGAGCGCTGCATCCCTCTGAAAGACTTTTTAAAAATTATATATATATATAAAACAAAAGCAACTGAGACACATACCCGTAACCCATGGGGTCCATGCCGTTGGGACCGACGCTCATTCCATCTGCATAGTTGCGCGACTCCACCTGTTCTTTGGGCTTCCCCCCCGCGGCATAGTGTGTGTGGTAAACGTGTTTGTGATGGTGCAGGTGCGCCCCCTCACCCTTCGGACCTAGCCGAGTCTGGTGCTTGCCTTGGCCACCAGACAGTGGCATTATAAGCCCGGGAATCTTGCCCGCCGGCAGCCCGTCTGGGGAGCGGGACTTTGGAGAGTGGCGGCCCGTGCCTGGAGATTGACAGCCGGGGGTTTTCATGACACGCTGCACATGCTCATCCAGGATGCTTTCGGGGTTTTCCTCGTGTGCATCCCGTAGCTGCAGCCCGTTGTAACTCGTTTCAGAGTAGCGACCGCCATAATGCTGCATGTGGACCGCAGGAGGAACCCTGTGATTGGCCAGGGAGGGAGCGGTGGAGACGTCTGCATCGTCACCTTCTTCTTCCTACAGGACACAAAGAGTTTATTCAATGATGGCAAGATACTTTCTAAAAATCTCAGACATTTAGCATAATATATATATATACAAAGAAATCAGCCAGGTGAGCAAGTCAATTGCAGCAGGAAAAACAAAAAATTGTAGAATCACTGTGCAATAAAATGTTTGAACCAGCAGATGTCGCCCTTTCAAGCTTATATTAATTGGCATTTGTCATGGTCACATTCAAAAACACACAATGACCTGAAACAGAGCCATGAGAGAATTCTCTTATTGCTCAAAACATATTTTAAAACATATAATATTCATTTTAATCATGATAATATGTCTGGACAAGCACAGACCTCTCTTCATCAAATTATAAATGATCTGATTTTGTTAATTTAATAACACTTAATATTTTACTTGCTTTGTTCTGCCATTCTCTGTGATTTTGATTGTACTGGCAAACAACAACACTGAATCCTGTTTGACAAATTTAGTTTCAATCATAGTCTAGAGACTAAATTACATTTTAGGTCACATTCCGTATTGTTACTTTTAGACAATGAAAATGTGTAGTTTTGTCTATGAAAACAGTCCTAAATCTAATTAAAATAATCATGTTTCCACAATACAAACTCTACAGTGTTCCAGGCTAAACACTGGATATTATATATTTAATCTGCATAGTATCCAACATATTGTAGCTTAAGGTTGTTTCTGACTGTTTTTCCCCATAAAATCAATCATTTTAAGTGTAATTGCTTTAAGCAATACTAATTTAAAGTTATCACATTGTGTTAGTTGTATTGCAGTGTTAACACCATTGCACTTGTTAATGTGGGTTAAACTATGCATAGTTCTCTTCACAGAGTATCTCTTCTTCTAGTTACTAATTAAAACTAATTTTATATGAACGGATTATAATTTATCAGTCCACATTACAATATTTCACATATTGACTAGTCATACACATTTCACTTGACTGTTGAATTGTCAGTTCACTATATACAAGATTTTTTTATTCTCCATTTATCAAGGATGCATTCAATTAAACAAAATTGACGTAAAGACATTTATAATTGTTACAAAATATTTATTTTTCATATAAATGCTGTTCCTTTGACATCTATATTCATCTAAGTATCCTGAAAATATATAATTGTATTATCTTTCCACAAAAAAACATTAAGCTGCATAAATGATTTCAACATTTATAATGTTGATACAAAATATTTCTAAATAGAAAAGTTATTACAGAATCTCACACAATATTACAGTTTTTACTGTATTCTTGTTTAAATAAATGCAGCCTTGGTGAGCAAAAATGGTGAGTTTTGAATGGTAGCATCTGTATTATTTTAAACTATGTAAACAACACAAGTAGGCTACATTTTATTTCCAACAAATCTCCTTCTAACTAGCCTTTTCATTTGGTTGTCTTCTCATTTTCATAATGGAGAAAGTCAATACAACCAAAGCCTCAGCAATGCTTTGATTCTCTCTCCAGGTAGCGAAGTCCAAGGAGAGAAGGAATTCTGAGGATTTGGCCTGAGCATAATTTTATTTTTACTGAACAGCTGTGCAGGTCAGCGCTCTGGATGATCTTTGACAGATCATGCCAAAAAAAAGAAAAGGAGACGAGGTGGGAGACAACACAAATCCAACCGCAATGCGCAAACCATCCAATTTCCATTGCGCTGATTCAACCTCTAAAAACTGAACCATCTGAAAATGACCCGAAAACCCTGAAATCATCATTCAGACTTGTCAAGGCTCAGTAGCTGGCAAAAACATGTTTAACTGTCAGAATCCTTCCTGCTCAGTGGACCAAAGAGCGCAAGTGCTGTATATAGAAGACAGCCGCTCAGCTGATAGGTAAAGAAAACTTGAAACAAGTTGGCTGAAAGCTGAGGGACCGGTGAGAATATCAATTAAGAAACAAATGACATTCCTCCTTCGGCTCTTAACTCAAAGTCACTGTTCTGTGACGGAAGTTCCTCTTACAGGAGGCCAAACTACATAAATAATCTGCCTTGAGACTTAACACCTGGCTTTGAGTCGGGAAAAAGATTCCCATTTGCGGTGCGCGCAAGCATTTCTTCACGCCCCGACTGACTTCAAACAAAGTCATTACACTGAGGCAGACTAGCAAGTAGCTCAATCTCGGCAGGTGAATCACCTGACACTGAAAAGAAAGACGAAAGAAACGAGCAGAGTCCCCTTGATAAGACAGGAAGTCTTTAGAACACATCCGACTGGTTCACTCGTGATGAGGAGGCCTAAGTGTTTGATCTATCTGCTACAGCTCGAAATTCCCTGGCATGTTTGGATGCACTACTCACCAGTCGAACCCTCTTGAGCCGCTCCTCCAGTTTTTCTTGCGCCTCGCGTTCCTTCAGCACCCCCTCCAGCCTGCTGATCAGCTCCGCCGCAAACTTCTCCGGCTCGACGTGAATATCCTTTGGTATCCGGTTAGTGCGCTGATGGGAAGACAATGAGAGTCAGTACTCAAGGTCACCATTCACATAAATGCAGTGCTCGTAAAAACGAAACTACAGCTGCTGATTAAACAATAACAACAGTGTAAAATACAATATTGAAAGCAGGACAACATTAATCCAGGCTAGACCGCACATTATCCAAAAATGTGTTTATTTGTCTATTGAGAATTAATGCACTGATTCGGTCCACACACTACAGTTTCAGTGTGAAAGCATCAGCTTAAAAGGACATAAACAAAAGATAGCAGATAATACAATATAATATCGTTGCGATTACTTTGGTCGAAAACAGATCCACCAAATAGGTTAAGCGGTTGCAGGCATGTGATCAGCTAAAGACAAAAAATAAGGAATATGGCAAATTCGTTCCCAAATGCAAATTATAAGCGACTCAAACACACAGCACTTGCAGAGTCGCATTGAATGTGAATCGAAACTGTGAATGAAAATGAACACAGTGCTGTGATTCGGCTTTACTCTGAAACATGCAGCGCGTGAAACTATATATTCATAGAACTACATCATAACTGGTGTGATTAGACGATCGCCAAAATTAATTACAAAAAGTTTGCAGGCAACTGGCGAGTAAAAGGCTTGGAGCCTGAATTGAATGCATTCTTGCCTAAAGTATTTATATAAATACCGATAAATTAGCTTGTTTTATTCATATTATTACTGACTCCAAACTTTTAAAGTTTAGTTTTGTTTACTTTTAAAGGTAATGTACATTTCTCAGTCTATACATGACGTCTGACAAATTTGGGAACTTTCAAACTGAAAATAAAACTAAGTATTAAGTAAACTACACTCAAGCACTCTTTCCTCCTCTAGTGTCGACTGTGACAGCACAATGATCCGTGCCCTAACAGAATTAAGCCCTATTTGAAACCTCATGGTAAAGAACGGGGTAGAGGAAGCAGTCATAAAACATACAACTGGAAATGAGAAACGGTTAAATACACCAAAAATCAATCCACCTTCACATCTTGCACTTGCAACATGAACCCAAAACTTATAACAAAGAAGAGCTTCCTACTATCAGATAATCACTCTTCATCTGAGCAGATCATGTTGCACAGGGGAAAGCTGCATATAGATCTTTATTGTGCCCTTTTCTCTTCTAAAACCAATGAAACTCCAAACAACAGACATCCAGGAAATGTATTATTCCAGAAGTCTGGAAGGAGAAAAAGAGAGGCGGGGGAGGAGGACAGACACATGAAGAAATATAGTTGCAGGCAGTGCCTGGACAAGGTCCAATAAAACCCTTACAGGAGCCGTTAAAATTTTGATTAGAGGGCCAAATCTGATCTAAAGTCTGTTCCAGCTTTCTTTGTTCTGGCCTTCTGTTTGCTTAAGATTCATCAGTCTCCTCCGCAGCCCACACGGTTACATGCCCAGTGGAACTGCAGAATCTGTCAAGTCTTGACAAGGCGTTTTGGTTACTAACACTGCCTCCCTGCCGCAGACCACGCTTACAGAATATAAGAGAGCCTTTAAACTTAACAGAGACAGAATGGGAGAATACAACCAAAGGGGAAAAAAAAAAATCTAAGCGAGATAAGTGTTAAAGGTTTAGAACCATAAACAAAATGTGAATGCAATGTACAAAAAAAAAAAAAAAAAAAACTTGAGCAAGATGTAGCAATAAGAATTAAAGGTCAACAGTTCAGCTAAAAATGAAAATTCTATCATCATTTACTTACATAATGTTGTTTAAATCCATATAATGTTCTTTATTCCATTAAACAAAGAAAGCAGATGTTAGGCAAAATCACTTGCTCTGCTCTTTTTCATACAATTAATCTTAATTTAGGAACAGGCCAAAATGTGTCATTATTCACTCTTAAATCTCATTTATGTGATTTGAATAAACACTACTATTGTTGTAACATCATTGGACATGTATAAGGGATGTGCCCGAAGCATAAATCTGAATTCGGGAAGGCACGGAAAATGAGTAGTGCATTCTACGGAGCCCCTAAAGGGACATTGTTAGGGTTGCAGCGGTCGGTTACATTAAAGTACATCAGATTTCACTTATCATGTGAAGACCGTAAAGAGAGATGACTGAAAGGACAAAGGTGGAGGACTTGGTGTGCAACTTGGTCATTGACAAATATCTTATCTAGTAAAATGTGAGGTCAGTACCGCCACTCCCTATGCACAGAGTACACGTGTGATCGCATTGGAAAGTTAAAGTAAAAAGCGAGCATGAATTCAAAAGCAATTCCAATACCCTGCATATTAATAGCGGCTCACTAATGCCCATAAGTTATATACAATAAACTGACCCAACTATGTAAATGGGAGAAAGCTAAAGCATTGAAATATATCTGTCTATATGACTATGTCCCTTAAAGGCCTCCGTAGAATGCATCATTTCATCACACGGAAACGTTTCACAATTTGTATCACTCCGCTTGTTGCCAGATCTACACTGGCAGCATTTCTCGCAGAGAGCATCAATGGCAGACGAGCAAAGCCACTGTAATTTTACAAATATTACTGTTATTGAGTCACATGAATATCCTTCTAAACTTCATTTTTGTGTTCAATTAAACAAAGGAACGACATGAGGGTGAATAAACCGTGACAGAACTCACATTTGCACTCCTTAAGAAAGTTTGTACATCTGCAAATTGTCATTTGATAATCAGATATTGGTGCGCATGCGGAAAAACTAGTCAAGAGCTTCCAGTACGTCATATGCACGTATGAGCTGAAGCGTCTTCGCTGCCTCCACAGCTTTCAGTCTCTATAGGATGAGTGAAAGGCCCCAGTGAGGGGAAGTGTATGTTTGCTCTGTTAAATTGGGCTCTATCTCAGAGGCTCCAATTATGCTGGAGCCGGTACAGTGGGAAAGCCGAGCCATCAGAGGAGGAGGCTTCACATCTGCTGGGGCAGAGCAGGCAGAGCTGACGAGAGCATCAGGAACGCTTTAGACAGCACGCTCGCGCTCTCTCACTCTCCATCAGCTATTCGCCGGCACATGATCAAAGCTCCCCAGCCACCGCTGTGCATCTTAAGAATGCACATTCATTTTAGGGGCGATGGGAGAGACAAGGCAGGGGGAAGAAAAGAGAGAGTAAGAATGACAGGGAAAGACCAGAAGATGATGGACGGAGACAAGGCACAGAGAATAAAATAAAAAGAAGGAGTGGGGGTGAAAGAGAGAGAGATGGAATAAAAAGGTAGAGAGCACACACACAGAAAGTGTTGTAAAGTCAACAAGGTGTTCTGGAAATCCAAAGCATACTTACAGGAATATGAGGTAGTGGCACTCGCCCATTAACTTTGGCACTTTCGTGTATCTCACGTCGATGCGGTTTACGATACCTATAAGGTGGGACCCCATCTCTGTAGGGAAAAAACATAACAGGATTTTAATACTAAATCTGTGTCAATACACAAAAACACCATATATGAAATAGGGGTGTGCGATATATATCGTCTGCGATATCGTAATTGTTGTTTTAACGATGTGCGATTTGACATTATCGAGTATAGACTATCCCTCACACACACACACAGAGAGTGCATGCATACTCTACCAGGGGTCTCCAACATGTCGCTCGTGGCCTGATTGGAGGTAGCTCGCTCGCCAATGGGCCTTTCACACATCGCGTCTTTTGCGCGCTCAAGTTCGTTCAAATGTAGGCGCGCGCTCATAAATGAAAATGTCAATACATTTTCGTCATAGTTGTCGTCATTTAAAACTGGTTTTTATTTAGTTATCGTCTCGTTTTCGTCTGTGAAAAAATGCTGTTGACGAATATTTTTAACACTGGTAGGGAAGGGCGACAAACTCCATCTCATTTTCTCCTCCAACTTCAAAAGTTGGACGTCTTCGTTTTAATTACTATAAAAAAAATGAGTGATCTTTCCAACGTGATGACGGAATACGTGGCGCATTGCAGACCAGCACAAGACGAACAATTGTGGTTAAATAGTATATACATTTTTATTTTTATTTTAGAAAATGACCGATCGTTTCGCTAGATAGACCCTTATTTCTCGGCTGGGATCGTGTAGAGATCGTGTAGTATCGTTTTTCTAATTTGCAAAGCTGGCATTTGGTGAAAGCTTCATCATTGTGTATTTTGTAATGGTAAGTAAACTTGTGATAAAAAATGTGTGCGGCACATCAACTGTGCTTGCTAAATACAAAAGTTACCTCACTAGCATGTGAGACTTAATAAAGAAATGTCAGTTCTACAGGGAACAAGATGGTGCTGTTGATTCGTAACAAATATGTGCATACAAGACAGTCCTTGTGTGAGAACAGACCTCAGACTGCAAAGCTAAAGTGATTGCAGGTGTTTCACATTTTCAGTCCCACAACATAAACGTAAAGCGTCCTCCCATCGAACTGAATCCCTGGGGCAGTGGCAGCAACCGCTTCAGAGCAGAGCATGTTTGGGGTCCTTCATTGACACATGCACAGGGAGTCTTTAATCCCCCCGGGTCCTGCTGCGGACCCCCCTGCATCTCTGCCTGGCAAACAGCTGATAACCTCTAAGCCAGCCCACTTCAGACACATGTTTTTGCCCTGATGTGCCTTTAATGTGTTTTTTTGTATAACATGGATCACTCATGCCATCTCTGAAGTCGGCACACTCCCTCTTGCTGCCTCTCCAGTCGAAACCCTCTCGAAACGAACATCCAGAACAATAATGTATGTTTCTGCTAAAAGACAGTCTGAAGGTGCAGTCACATTTACCATTTTACGGAAACCCAGTTATTTCCATATGACTGGGAATTTCGGGTGAGGGCGAAAGATTTTCCCATGCAAATTTCGAACTGGGTTCAAGTTGGTCTTGTGGATTCGTTGACCTGGGGTGCATTTCCCAAACAACGATGTAACTTGCTGCTTAACTACCATAGTACTACGCATCATTGGAGAAACTAACTAGCCAGTTACAACTGTTTCCCAAAACCATAGTAACTGCGGCAACATGGCCTTGTTTGAACCATGTTGGTTAGAACTCAGATGTGCGAGAGCGAGACCGGCTAGCGTCTCGTTAGTAAAACCGGTTCCGTGATTAGTAGTAAATCGTCATCACTTGCTTTCAGATGGAGCGGCATTAGGTGATGAGCTTCGAGTATGCGCACGAAGGGGTCACGCGCACGAAGGGGTCACGCGCACGAAGGGGTCACGCGCACGAAGGGGTGGTACGACCGTTTGATTGACAAACTTACGGTTCAATGATTCTAGGTGGTCTTGGAAATGATTGGCTGGAGTTTTTCGAGTCCTGCCCGTTCCACAGATGATTAAATAGCTTAATTTTCATTTGAGCGCTTCTAACTCGGTGGCTGTAAGTGGGGTTTCAAGTGATTTTGAAAAAATAGACAAAAAAGAGAATCACATACCCCACCTTAAGTTCACATGTCATACTAGCTTCTAACCACAGGTGAGAGCTGTAGTTCCAACCACACAACTTTGAGATGCGGTTTTGTGAATGTTTGTTGAAACAATAGGCTAGATTTGGGAAACACTGAATCATTGAACTATAACGACGGAACTTGCGACCATAGTTGGCTAATGATGCTTTTGGAAAACACACCCCTGATTGGTTTGAAAGTGACTTCTGTGTAAGCCGTGCCTTATACATCATTAAACTGTTGATAATGGACCTTTGTCACCTACTAAAGTTTGCTCAAATTTCTCTAATGTAGCAGCAGCTTGACAGGGAATGAGAGTTGGCTGCATTAGTGAGTTTAAAAAGTACACATTTTTGAAAAGCTTTACATTGATTACCACTTCCACGTAAATGGAGGGGAAATTATTTCATATCCCAAAATTTAGACCACGTCCTCGTATCAGCCATATGATTGCATGAAGCCAAATATATTTTGGTAGCCATAAAATTAGACAAATTTGATTACACCTAAGGCCAAAGCACTGTTTATTCTTTTATGAGCTCTTATTTTCAGGCATTGTTTGTTTTCAATATTTCATTTCCTGTTCCCTTCTGTAACCTGCTCGTGTAGGGTACAGCGTGAAGGCCATTTCCTTTGTTTTCAGGGAAAGTTAATTTGAAGGAAAACAAGTCAATGCCTTCAAATTACAGCCTGAAGCGCCTCATACCTCCCAATTTGAAGCTCTATAATTAGCATAAGTAATGACATTTAGAAGCTTTCATTGGTGTGGATAATGAGCAGATGGTCCTCCTCAGAGGAGAGCAGATTTGTTCCTGTTCCCAGAGCAGAGCTGGGGGAAAATGGCACAGATTCTGCATGCACGAGACACTGCTCTGAGACCAGCCTCCACTAACAGCTGCCAATGACGTTACATCGAGCTTTGTCTGCGCATCTTCCGTTCGACGGCCGAAATATCTGGGCTTCTGCAGAACTGGCTGCAAGTTTCTTGGAGGAGGAAAATCCTGCTAAATTGACTCGGGACGGCGTGGTGAAATTGAATCGCTCTAAGCTCTCGGATGGAATGTTCCGCCAGCTTGCGGTGGTGAGAATGGATCTGTGTGTGTGTGTGTGTGTCTATAGTTGTGTACGTACACACTGCTGTCGGTCAGGGAGAGAGTGTCTGCATCACTGGACATGCTCTGCTGCTCGCTGTCATTGGCACTGGTGGCAGGAGCCAGCGCATAGCCGGTGTTCACGTAGTACGGATTGACTGGCTCCCTCCATGACGCGTGTCTGTTGATGAGAAATGGGACAGAGGAGATTCCTGTTAAACACGTGATGAAGAAAACAATACTGGTCATTTCAGTGAAACAACACATTCCATTCATTCATTTCTAAGTATCAGACATAACGGCATATGAGGGATGCTCAGCTGATTGTAATCAGTGGATAAATCACTTTCTATGGCTTGATTGTTGATTTCTCAACTTGACCAGTAAGATCACATATCAATAATGCAATAGACACCATCCTGCTTTAAGAATTCAGCATCACCTTCCAGAGGCAACAAATAACAGAGGTAATAATATTACCATCAACATATACCAAATGAAAAGGCAAGGAATGTAAATTGAAATATACAATCATTAAATAAAATTGGGTAAATATAATAAAAAGTAATGAATAAATTAATAAATGACAACAAGGAAAAAGTTACTGTCAATCATGAACACAATGGATAATAAATAAATACAGAAAGCTCTCACACAAGTGTTAAGGCAATGAGTTATCAATTTAATTATTTCCTCATAAGCCCATGTATGGTAATATGGATATTTTGCGTGGGCTTATTTGTTCTTTTTAGGCCTGTTAAAAAAATCATTTTAAACTTAATATTAGCCGATATTTGGCATACTTTAAATATCGGCATTAGCCGATAATCTTTTCTGTTTGGCCGATGTGTCTGAAGTGGGACATTTATTTTGACGAGGCTGAGAAACCCAGCGCTCCCATTCTCAGTCTTCATTAGTTATGATCTGTTTTACAGTTTTGTCTAATAGACATGATAGATAGAACTGTTAAACAAAGAAAGTAAACTATATACGAAAAGGTGTTTTAGCGTTTGCTTTTATATTATTAGTAAGAGAAAGGCAAACACTAATACTTTCTCATTTACCACCAGAATTCAACAAGTTAATTAGATATTTAAAGATTTGTTTAAATGAAATAAATGCGTACATTTCATTTCACAAACCTTGTAGACTTCGTCGAATAAGAGCTGTCAGATATTCTGAACAAGCGAGCATTTGTCCGTGTGAATTGAATGTGGACAGGAGAGTCAGTTTTACTGGAGACGTACGATCGACAAACTTTAATGCCCTTGATTTCAAACTATGCTGCGCTATATTCAGTTGCCCACTATGACATTCCTGTCATTTTCATTGTGATGCATTTAAAGTGTTATCTGGTGTTTATTTGAAAAAATTGGATTCCCAGTCCACAAACTTTATTAGCCAGATTAGCCCACTGAGTGTTTGTTTACTTTTTATTCATTTTTTTATTTGTGAAAAATACTGTAATATGATTACAGAATCAAGAAATTGCCATCTTAAGTCAGTTTTATTTAGAGATTTCTTTATTCATTTTCAAATGATTTATTCCAATTGATTAAATATTAATTCAAATAAATGTGTATACACACACACACATACATATGTGTATGTTTATGTACATACATATTATCTCACATTTTTTCTGTGATAAATCCCGAAAACACTTACGTTTTTATACAGGCCTATTTTATAATGTAATAATTTCAACGTTAATCTTCAAATTAATGTAGAAACAGCAAAGACAGTGTAGATTAAATACTAGTTTAATGGCATCTTTTTATGAATGAAGGCCAGTCTCACTGATACTAATACTGCTACTGATGTCGCGATAAATTATTTTGTCCCAATTTTAAACATTAATTATACATTATATATTTACATTTATTAGGCTTCAAAAAAATAAAACTTCAATCATAAAACAATCCTCACATAAACCGTTATCACATAAATGTCATATTTACCTGTGTAGGAAATATAGAGAAATTATCAAGTCTTTCTGTGTGTGTGTGTGTGTGTGTGTGTGTGTGTGTCACAGACAGTACATTCACTGAAAGTGCGTTCTCTTTTGTCTGGTCGCGCTTGAATGGTTTAAAAGCATTTGCATGTTAAGAGCGTGGTCATATAATGTAACGCTAGCCAAAATATGACGGAAAAAACATACTGCGTTAATTGCGTAAAATATTTTGAAAGCGTAATGCGTTAACATCAGTAATATATATATATATATATATATATATATATATATATATATATATATATATATATATATATATATGGCATGTACAGGCTTTATATTGGCCATCCTGCTCTCTAATGGCGCTTTTCCATTACCAGCTCAACTCGACTCGCCTCATCTCTCGCTCCGTTTTCCATTGCAGACAGTACCACCACAATAGTACCTGGTCGTCATAGCGACGCGACACACACCCGCTACCCACACACACAGGACAATGGAGGAGATCCAGTGTATGCCGTTTTACATAATATTAGTAATGGGTATATCACGCAATCTCTGGCCAAACTATTAAAAAATGTCGGGGTTATTCAGGATACTCTGTCTGGCGCATGCAATGATGACGCAGTGAATAGTGACAATTCTCTCTGACCAATCAGCAGTCTGCCGTGTTTCACGTCACATTTTAGTATCGCCTCAGCTCGCTCAGAACCTCGCTGGAGGTGATACGGAAAAAAGTATCTGGAAGCAGGTACAGGTACAACTTTTACACAGTGGAAAACCAAACAAAGGCGAGTCGAGTCGAGGCGAGCTGGTACTGTGTAGTGGAAAAGCGCCATAAGATATAGGCATCGGCCATCAAAAAAACAATACTGGTTGGCCACTAATTGTTTTGTGCTTGTTTAACCAACAGTTTGTTTTAACAATCTAAACAACAGCTATAGTGATATATATATATATATACACATATATTAAATAAGTGTCTGTAAGCAGAGAGCTTACAAAAACATGTTATTACAGAGCTTCTGAAAATAACAAACAAAAACAAATAAGGATTGGTATCAGACTACACAAAACAAGTGTGTCAGCTGTAAAAACCTGAAGTTCCTTACGTCATACAATTATAATTACATACAAAAATGTCTTAGACGAAATACTGTTCATAAAGACAGCACCGTGCCCTAGCAGATCTGTCTTATTCTTGAAGACAAAATCCTTTAACAAAAGGACTTGCCTTCTATTAATGATAGCAAACAGCTTATCAAGAGTTTCATCATCTAATTAACCTTAAACATTTTCACAATTAAGTTTCAGCTGGGTGGAGGCAACATGCAGACAATCAAATTCTCAGAAAACCAAATTATCTTGCGCCGACAAAGAAGAATAACATGCCACACAGTTGAGGACACCATCTTGTCACCAACTGCAGCATGAATAAGTGCAACACTGTTTAAATGCTCTTATAATATGAACTGGTTAATGCCGGTTCTCGATTGCTACAGGGTTCCTGCACATTTACAATTTAAAAATTCCATTCTTTTCCAGAATCTAATTTTCCAAACCTCTGTAGATTTTTCAGACCACATTTCCTCACAGAATTACCTTTTTAAAGAACAATTTATAAACAGTTACTTACATAATTGCCCATGTTTTTGACATCACAATTTATTACGGACTCTGATCATCTTTGTAGAAGTAGTAAATATGACTTTTGAGCTATAATCCTTCTCTTATGAAATGGTCACATTTATGCATTTTGGCAGATAAATGCTGCAAACTGCGACCATTTTTCCCGCCGGTGCGACAATTTTGTTAAAGGTCGCATTGGTCTGGTGCCACCACCATATTGCCCAATTGATAAGAGCAGCCATTTTTGTTGCATATAACAAACATCAAATGCCAAACGAAAGGAAAGCAGAACAAAACCACGCTGCTCATTTGAGCGATGCAGCACGAGCTCAGAACAGGTTTACTCGTGGGACGATCTGGATCACGCGACACCGTTACTAGAAAAATAAAAACGCAAACTCCGTGCTAACAGATAAGAACACATTCTCTCTGGATACAGAAACCTGTTGCAGAAACCATTTCTTTAAACTCTAGTCTAAATGTTAGAAACGTTTTACACTCAGTTATCCTCTCATAAAATACTTCAATTACAAATACTTTAATGTTGACTTATAACCTAAATATAACGTCCATCAACAGATATTTCAGCAAAATGAATATTTTTGCGATAAATATTAATCATCTTCCTCTGTAATGCGAATACCGAATAATAATAATAAATGTAAGTTTGCGCCGAGGAAACATCACACATTAAACTGCACACGCATCTGTCAAAGCCCCTGACAGGCAAGCCATGTTAAACATTACGCTTAGGCTATGGATTAGCTTGAAGCTTAATATGAAGAATTATCGTGTTTTGAGCTGCTTGGATCACGCACCTATCCCGTAACAGCTCACTCCATTTCCCTCACTATTTTTAGATGCAATTTGGGAGTGTAATATAAATAACATTATAATGAGAATACTGTTGTAATAAAAACGCTGTGAATTCGTTGGGTTTAGTTACGGTACTGTGTTTCAGTGTTTAAGTTGTTACATAAGGAGCGCATCCACAACAGGGATAAGGATTTTTGGGTCCGATCACAGATTACTGGAAGCAGTATTGACCGATAACCGAAATAAATAAGCCAAGTAGAGATGTCAAAAGTACCGACTTCGGTACTGAAATTTAAAAAATGTGACAATACCAGCATTTCCTCTCTAGCATTTTGAGCACTGTTGAACAGATTCTCAAACACCTCTGATTGGCCATTGTGTTGACACGCTCAACATCTGTGCTTGGCTACAATGATCAACGCTTCAAAAACATGTTGTCTTTGACGCTCTTTTTCGAGCGCTTACACAGATACACACGGGAGCATTTGAAAGCGGCGTCTATCAGCCAGTGGACACGTACCATTATAAATCCCTGTATTCATTTTACTTTCGCTTTTGAATTAAAGCCAATTCAGGGGCGGCAGTTGCTTGATTGGTAGGTTCATTATTATTCTTAATGAAAAACTCAAAACAGTTCAATGACAAACTCGCTTAAATAGGCGCTTTTCCATTTCGTTTTGAATTTAATCTTGTTTTTTAATATTAAATTTAACAAATAAACGAGTGCGTTCAAAAGCACTACTTTTTGCATACGAAAATGTCATACGAAAGAATATCAAATTCTATTCCCTTACATCATTTTAATATTAATGACAGCATTCTCTGCTCAGACTGAATTTCCCCAGCTAACATACATCATGCCAACTGAGGAACGAATCCAGGATGGCCAATATGAGCATGACAGAGATGATGTAAATAACAGCAATGTAAAAATGAAAATGAAGTCAACCATGCAATACGGATTCCTTCTTGGAAGAATGACAAATTAAAATGCTTCCCTAGTTATTACTGCCCGCATGTAATTGTAAAGCAACCACACAAGGAGCAGGATGTGTTTTGAATTGTACCAGACGATATTATTTCAGAATATGGCATTCTCGCTGTGTATATAAGAGCGATACAAGGCTTGTTTATTGTGTGGCACTTGGGAACAGCTAGGCACCGCTTGAACCTCTCACAGAACGAGACAGAAACATCTCTTTATGACCAGCCTAAGCAGAGGGGCAGAAAGAAACAGAGGCAGATAGAACAGGAAAATGGAGTATATGAGAGGGGAGGGGGAGAAGAGAGAGAGAAAAACAGAGCGAGAGAGACCCAGGCTCTCTGCAGTCTCCAGTGATTATCCCTTGCTCTCAACCCATCCACAGTCTTCTAATGATTCAAGCAGCAGCAATGTCAATATTCACCGTATAAGAGATACCCAGAAGCCTTCAGAGACGATCCCGAGCCTTCAGCTGCTCTCTCCACATGCCCAGCATTCCCCATTCCATTTGATTCTCCACAAAACAAAGGCTCTAAAACAGGCAGGGGGCATTTGGAATCTCTGTATCATTACTGCGATTCAAAACGAATCGATCTGCTTTCTCTTCCCCTCAATAACATACACATGCCAACATCCAACTGAGCGAGCACATTAATTACGGTGACATCTCCTACACAGAAAAAGCAAGCTCTCTCTAAGGTAAAAAATAAAAAGCACAGGCACATTAGGATTTAACTGGCTCCCCTCGCAGCCCATTACCACTTAAAAATCCTTGCATCCAAAGCCAAACTCACTGGGACAAAAGCACGATGCGCATTTGAAAGGAGCCGTTACCTAGGTACAGGTTACATTGCTGTGCCTAAGATTTGTGCACCTCCCCACACTCAGAATAATTATGAGCTCTTTGTCATCCCATTTTACATGTGATCACACAGACTCCTACAGATTAAACCCTCAAAGGCAGATCTGCACTCAAGAGCACAGGTAAAAGAGAGAGGCTTCAGAGATTCAGATTACACTTTCCCTCTTAAAGAGCCACGTATCACACAAATGAAAGAGAAAATCACTGACTGGCTAATAAACAACTGTCTTTGAGACAGGCACTAACCTGGACTCATACAAATTCCAATATTCTTCCTCACATTAAAAAACAAAACAAAAAAAACATAGTAAAACAACTTGAAAACACTAACACATGGAGACAGCTTGACATTCCACTTTACACTTCATCTTGATATTAGATGTAGATAGAGTGAAATCCGATTCATTAACTAACAAGAACTAACACCTGACTCATGACCATATTAATCCTAAATGCAAGACTACAATTATATATATTAGGGATTCACTGATACTAAATTCTGGCCAATCCGACACTCAAAGGAACACACTGACTTTTTGAGACTTTAGCTTATTCACCGTATCCTCCAGAGTTCGCCCTCTGAGAATATAGTTCCCAGTATGTATGTATACGGTTAGGCTCTAGGGGGCCTTCTAAAAAGGCCTTCTGAAGCGTAGCCATGCGGGGTTTTTATTTCAGAAAAATATCCTTATTTATAACTTTATAAACTATAAATCACTGGTTTCCGGTAAAGGCCGTATGCAAATCAAGTTCTGGAGGAAGAGTGACCTCTGACCCAGCGTAGGATGTAGCGCAAGCTTAGGTGAGATTAGACGCCTCTCGTGGTTCAATCAAATAGCGCTGGGCAACAAACTCAAGCTCCTCTACTTTTATATCAAAATCCTCCGACATTTCTCTTTAAAAAAAAATTATTTTAGACTTCTAATTTTAGTTTTGTTTTGATCTATCCTCTGCATTCGTCATACGTAGGGTCAGAGTTCACTCTTCACACTGATTAAAGTTTATAAATGTATTATATATATCTTTTTTTATTATTATTCATACAAAAACGCATCGTTTTGCCTCAGAAGGCTTTTATTAACCCCCTGGAATCGTATGGATTACTTTTATAATGGATGAATGCACTTTTTGGGCCTTCAAAATCTCGTACCATTCACTCCCATTACAAAGCTTGGTAGAGCCAGCCAGGATATTATTATTTTTTTATCTCCGATTGTGTTTGGCTGAACAAAGAAAGTCATATAACACCTAGGATGGCTTGAGGGGTGAGTAAATGATTGGGTAATTTTCATTTTGGGGTGAACTAACCATTTAATATGCGGTTAAATCACTATTTTATTAAAGCTTGGCTATGAAATGCAATGAAACCTTAATAAAGCTGTTGATGTGAAGTAGTAGTAAGTTGTTTTAACTGGATTTATTGCTTGTTCAATACAAGTAAATCATGTATTCCTACGTCAGCACAAGACATCAGAAACAGAAGTGAAAGTTTTTTATACATTTTCATATCGAGTCCTGCTGGACCAAATTCCTCTTAAAATGTCTAGAATTAGATTTATATTTTGATCTTGGTATAGCCGAGGAATTATTTCTAGAGTTAAACATGCACATTACAGACAATCACTGTGGCCTTATTACCAAAGAAACTTCTGAATTCCCTCACTTCCTAGTTTTTGCCAGCAAATGAAAGACATATGACTCCTGCAAAATTTACATGCATGAAACCCTAAAGCATTTACCTAAAAGGCTATTTAAAAAATAAACGTAATGTCTTTCTGTAATTCCAGCCAAATTCTTCATGTAGGCCTAATGAAAAAATCATTTGAACACAGCCTCACAAATGCATTGCTCCCGCTAATTAAAAACACATCAGGTCCAGAGGCAATGGAACCAATGTTGAGCTGGGTGGAGTGTAGAGGGAGTTTCTGCAGTTTAACAATATCAATCTGTCAGAGTCTTTCGTTTTGTCGTGTTAAATTGTTTTGTTTTTTTAAACTACCCTTTAACAACATCCAAAAATTAAAATGCTACACAAAGCCCTCCGAATGCTAAACATAAACTGTTAGGAGAAGATGCGAGTCAAGAGGAGGAAAAGAAGAAGATGCTGCAAAAACAATCTCAAAGAGAAGCGCATTTCCTTTCAGAACCCTCCTGGGGATGTTTCTCATCTTTATACCTCACCTGAACATCTAAAGCTCTGAGGTTTTGGACAGAACAGGGTTACTGCACCATCAACAGATGTCAAGGTTTGTCTCAGACAGTTGAGAGAAAACTGGGTCAACTTCTAGGGGTAGATTTCCGCAATTTTCAATCTCTTTGCGGGAGGAGTGCCAGCAGTGAACAGTGCAGTTGAGCACATCAGAGCAGCAGAGCACAATGTATGCTTGAGCATTTTACAGAGGCTAAATCAAGCTGTGTAAATCCTCCTCCTGCTCCTCCATGCCTGCTTAGAATTTAAGCTTTAGCTCCGAGAGGGGGAAAAAACATGGTGTACAAAATAAATGAAAAAAAAAAAAGGTAGTTCAGGTTCAGTTTTGAAATGAATGTGGCAAGTTACTAAGTTGGACCACATCTGCAAACACAGACAACAGCATAACTATTTATTCTGACTGTTAATATTATCTAGTGATGAGTTGGTGTCTTGTATCATTTTGCTGTTTTACTGGATCTTACAATCTCAGTTTTATAAAAGCAATAAGCTGCTCAAAGCTGTGCATTACAGTAAATGCGTTTACGTCAGTGGCTCTCAACTAGGGGCCCGGGTCCTCAGCAAACTTCCAAGAGGGCCTCGAGAGGCCTTAAAACTTATTTAAAATTAGACAAAAACAACCAAAAATCAAGACATTTCTTATTTTAATTAACTTTCTCAAGTTGTTGTTTCTTTCTTGAAAAACCTATATGAGGTAGCCTCATTTAATGCGTTATAAAAAATGTATTCACACAAAGTGTGATTTCTAGACTTGTACAAGTCATCCATGGGCATTTTTATAATTGGATACACATTTTTCTAGTTATGCAAAGCTGCAAAATATTTTTATCAGGTAGAAATTTAGACAAATTAAAATTATATATATTATTCTTAATCCTCATCCAGTAAACCACAAACAACTGGAAAAAAACGTGGCCTTTGAATATTGTTGTGGACAATTAGGGCCTTGGAGTCAAAAAGGTTGAGAAAACAGTTGGACTAAAATAATAATTTGTCTTTTTAAAATGTCATGCAAGCACTGCAGTCTGGCTGAAATCGCACCAACATAGTTCACCCAAAAATTAATTTCTTCTGTGGAACAAAAAAGATGATATTCAGAGGAATACTGGTAACCAAACGGTTTTGATTATTGGCTTCAATTGAAGGGACTAACAAAAGGGACATTTCTCAAAATCTCTTCTTTTGTGAACCATAGTAGAAAGTCATACAGGTTTAGAATGACATGAGGGTGAGCAAATGACAGATTTGTTTTTTTGTTTTTTTAGTGAACTATCCCTTTATATCAGAGCTGGATACTGCTATTGTAGCTCAGCTTTGTCCAGCATGTATTAAAATTGTACTATAATTGACAATTTGCCATTTTGTGCATGCTCTAAAAAATAGAGGTCATATGGCAACATGCATATCATCCATCAAATATTAAATTATGCAATGCACCATGCGTATAGCTGGACAGCTGACAAGCCTGTAGCTTGACTGCAAAAAAACCTGCTGTAGCTTGATTATAATTTTTATTTTTTTTTAAGTTGTTTTACCATGGTAAAAGCCTAAAAACAACCCATACCTGGAGTGCCTTGTTGCTTTGATATCTCATTGTGAAAGCACCTGTCGATATTTGCTTTTAAATCTAGGGCGGAAAGCTTTGTAATCTTCAGCAGAGGCTGTTCAAAGGCCCACATGCACCGCTTTCTATTCCAGCAGGACAAGGATTAAAGTATTTAGCAGTCACATCTCTAAATCCCATTTTGCTCATATGGAGGGACTCGAGGCTCTGATGCATCAAGTGATTTGCTGTAAATTTCACAGCACGGCTTTAAAAAAAAAACACGTCCTCCAGATTAAACGATGTTGGTGCGATGCACGATATGAACGAGAAAGATAAAAGAGCACAATGGGGCCGTCACAACTGGTGGTGAGGAATGCCTCGGGAATGTCTGAGCACAAAAAAAAAAATTGTATTGCAAAACACAATACCTGAAGCATACATTCCAATACGCTCGTTCGCCCGAGCAAACTATGGGTGGTATGAGAGATAGAGATCTAAACATTCAGAAACACAACTAATCCATACGCAGCTATGGACTTCAAAGGGCATTGGATCAGATAAATAAATCGTCCCTGAATGCATCTGTTAAATCTATACCTCAAAACTTTCTGGAGAGCGCAAAATATTCAATGCAGTTTCTTCCTTTGTGCACATTCTAAAGAGAATCCATGTTGTGGTTCTCCTGAAGAAACCTTTATTCTGCTCCAAAGCCTGCCATTCAAGAGACACCTGCATGGAGAACACAAAGAGCACCCACTTGCACCAACTCGCAGTAGGCAAAGACAACGCTGCGACCCAGTATCTGTCTTGCTACCTCAGTCGCAGCTACTTAGAGGTTTCTGCCTATACTGCATTCCTCTCATCTCCTGTGGAAGGCTGTGCTTAACTCAGATTCCCTTTTTATCTTTTTCTTCTGACTGCGATTGCACCGCGAGGGGGGTGGGGGGGGTGGAGAGATGGAAGAAGAGAGACAGGCTTTTCAAAGCTGCAGGGATTTACCTGTACTCACGGTTGTCCTGATATCTTTTACTGTTGGCCACCCGCTGAGGCACGGTTTCCATGAGCAGCTTCTGGGTCAGCCTGTTGCTGGGAGTGGGGTCGCTTTCAGAGTTCAGCTCCTGCTCCTGGTCGCACCTCCATTCCTCGTCCTCTTTCACAGTCGGCAAGTAGCCCGGCAGGATCTTGCCATTCCCAGACACCGAGCTCTGGTCACTGAACAGTTTGGGACTCTCTCCGCCCGTCCTAGTGTATTCCAAGTATATGTCGGACTTCAAAAACAAAGGGTAGGTGTTTTCCTCCATCATAGTCTGAATTTCGGTTTGAGCCTGGTCGAACATGGCGGGATCGATGTGAAGCTTCATCACGCAGTCTTTGATGAAGCTCTTAGTGGCTGGCTTGATCTGCCTGGACACGATCCCGTTGTTATCCAGGATGTACTTTTTGTAAATGGCTTTCGCGAGTTTCAGCATCTTCTCGTTGCCTTCGTTGTTGTCCTGCTTGCGGAAGCCGCTGCAGGCGAACCAGAAGTCCAGCATGTCGGCGCACTCCTCCTGTTTGAGGAAAGTCCTGAACAAGTGGATGCCGTCTTGGTCGTCCAAAAGCGAGTGCAAGGACTCGGCCCACTTCAGGTAGGGTGGCGTCGGGGAAGCGCTGCCCTCTGGCTCGTAGCCCAGATCCAGGTCGGGTCTTCTGGGTGTAGCTATGGGGGCCTCGTTCTTGAGGCTCTCGCTCTTGGAGGAGTAAAAACTGTGGCTGTACTGTGGCCGTCCATCGCTGGACACCAGATCGCCCTCCTCCCCAGGGACCGGGGGTCTGGGGGCATCCTCAGTGAAGCTGCTGCCCGGGTCTGCCAGATAACACAAGTTCTCGTTTACGCTCATGCTCACAGTGTCCCTGCACCCTGTCCCAGTACAGCCCACAAGGCAGAAAGTTTATATCCAGACTTCTATTAATGCCACTGTGAAAGAATTCCTCCTATAAGAGAAGTAAAGAAAGAGAGGCATGGAAAAACATTCAATGAGGCTCGACATGGTCAGTTCAGAATAGTAATACTGCTTGATGCCGAATACAGTGTAAAACCCTGTGTAAAATAGTGCTGCTAATGTCAAGAATCACATAATTGACATAACCTTAACCTGAATTTGGGTACTTTATATCAACAATCAATAAAATATCTATAATAAAAAGAGAATAACATTAAGGAGAAAACATCAATAACTAAAATTGACTCATATTGTGTTCTTATGGATTTTATGTGAAAATATAGTGTATATAACACTATGACCAACTGTTGCAGATGTATCAAGTAAAATTATAATTTTTGTATCATAATTGAGCTTCTGAAATACTTGTAAATAAAAAGCTACTTGTGTGCATTGCATATAGCATTAAGATGAGAAAAGTAAAGGTTAGGTTAGACTATTTTAAAGTGTCCTTGTTACAGTGTAAATAGTCAAATAAATACTGGCAATATTAATTAACCTAGTGTACTTAGTATGGAGTTGGTTGCATGTCATAATGCACAGTTTACTGTTATTACTAATAGTGCATGTAAAGAGGACGCTAAGATAAAGCGTTACCGTAGAATACATTTTCAACGTTAGAGATACAAGTCAACTACACTGTAATAATGGCTCTCTAACAGTACAGCTTTTGGGCAATTTAAAACCTGTACCATCTAAGTTTATTTAAACACTGTGGTGCTCTACAACCGCAATCAAACTTGCCGTGGCCTCAGGCATCTCTATCTTAAAGCAAAGATAGTGCAAAAGGGCAGCCATCATGGCACAAACACTCCTGAACTCACCTGTGACACGATTTATGACACCAACCATAAATCCAACACTTTCAAGTTCCGACCTTAAAACCTGTGACTGCCTGCCAGCTACATTTCGTCTGATGTTCTTGATGAAGCCGGCTAAGGAGGAGAGAAACCTTGAGCTTTCCTAGTCAATAACTTTAACAGCGCGAACTTCAATGGCGATGAGCTAGCAGGCTAATCCAGAACAAGACGCGAATTTATAAACATTTTAACCACACAAATGCTGTTATTTGAAAACAAAGCCCCGGTAAACACCATGGGTGTAAACTGAAAGAGGCTACTAACTAGCTAACGTTAACTGTTAGCTACACAACAAGCTGTGATAACTTATAAACATAAATACGGCGAACATCCACCGCATCAAAGAACGTAACGCGCGAGGAGAGGAAGTACGTGCGGCGCGAGACCTTCCCGAACAAGTGAGCATAACGTTAGACGGTGAAAAACACTTTCACCATCTTTGAGTGCACGAGCCGACATTTCTAGTGAGCTTGTTCTGCTGATCCACTCAACGGTTCAGACTCAACTAGTGTGAGAACACGTTGTCACAGCACGCTAGCCATCTTTAACCACTAAAAACGCCAATATATCCGATTATCCCACTTATGCACGGGGGAAAAACGGCCATCTAAAAAGGGATCGCGTTCGCTCGCGCTGCGTTTTTCCTTCGCTGACGACATTACAACACCCCTTTCGCTGCCCTCGCGATCTGCTTTGAAGTGAGCCCCACATTCATCGCATTCATGTCTCGGCCTCAGCAGCAGCAGGAGCGGATGGGGGAGGGGAAGTAAGAAACAAACTCCATACACACTCTCTCACACACACACACACACACACACACACACACACACACACACACACACACACACACACAGCCAGGCCCTTCCGCAGCCCAGGGACTAGTGTGCAACTTTGCAACACTGATTTTCGCACTCCAACACGCGCCGATAAACCGAGCGCGAGAGCCTTATAAGCGCGCGCTCGACCTCGCAGAGGATTCGAACGCGAGCAGCGAAAAAAGCGACGGTGCATTTCATCTCTCTCTCTCTCTCTCTCACTCGCTCTCTTTCCCTCCGCTACCGCAAACCCCCATTACACCCAAGCCAGGAGGAGGAAAAAAAGTGCTCCGTACTGTACCTGTGAGAATCTACTTTCCGTTTCCGAGCGCATCGGGAATAGCGTTGTATGCGGCGAGATATGAATCGTGTCATCGATGCGGATCTCGGAGTTTAAAAATAACAAAGAAAACAGTCGCTTCTCCACCTCTCCATGGCTGTCTCTCACACTCCTGTGCCCGTGTGCGAGTGAGAGAGCGAGTGAGTGAGAGAGGAGCAGGAGATGTGAGCGCCGCGCACGGCCAGAAATCACACTGCCGCCTGGAGAAGAAGAAGAAAAAAAGACCAAGGCGAAGAAACTCTGGAGTGTGAAGAGAGCGCGTTCAATCCACGTCCATTCATGAGGTGCTCTCATTAATGTTTGCTAATTAAACGGTTTCGAGGTGAACAGCACTTCAAGAAATATAATTTAAACGATGTACACTTAAGATAGCAATAAGATAAGATAGCAGTCTTCTAGAAAAAGCTGTTTACTCTACAATGAGCAGGTCGCCCCCTCATGGACGCCGCCATGTTGACATCACATGACCAGCCGTGTCATTCGTTTGACCATTTACTAGTACTAATATATTGTTTACTTTCCACTTACAATAAGTGCTGATCTAAACCAAACAATATAAAAATAAACTTTTTTTCAAAAAACGAGAAAGTTTTTTTTTTTTTTTTTGCCAGGATACCAGGCAATTCATTAAACCCTAAAACACAATGCAATGCATAATTCAAAATGCAAATAAAACACACACAATATGGAAAATTCCTTCACATTAACACAGTACATATACCTCAATGCTATATATATAATTTTGACAGGACTGAAATTGATGCTGTGAGGGATTGAAGAACATTGTGTTCAATGGATTGTAGCTGTTGTTTAACAACATAGCTATTCAGCTGATGAAACATCTTTCCAAATAACTTTCAGTAGACAAAACTACATAAAGTAGTTTTGAAAGTTGTGAATTTTGAAAATTACTATACTTTTATAGAGCATTTGCCATTGTAAAGAATGTAAGAAGTAGAGAATGTAGAATTCAAAATGGCGTCTACCCTGGCTAGGTCTATTGGGTCCTACATTTTTACGGACCTTTTTTAGAATATGTATGTACTACAGACACAGTATTACATTAGAGCCTGAGTCAACAGCGTTTGCATATCCAAACAAGCAATCATTCCTGCTAGTGATGAAACATACGCAATGACCTGCAGCTTCCATATATACAGACTAGGATAAACAGCAGGAGATCAAGCACCGCGCGCAAACACACAACGGCCACAGCTGCCACACCACAAAATGCCTCCGTCTAACACACAGCCGCTTTAGAGAGAGAGAGAGAGAGAGAGAGAGAGAGAGAGAGAGAGAGAGAGAGAGAGAGAGAGAGAGAGAGAGAGAGAGAGAGAGAGAGAGAGAGAGAGAGAGAGAGAGAGAGAGAGAGAGAGAGAGAGAGAGAGAGAGAGAGAGAGAGAGAGAGAGAGAGAGAGAGAGAGAGAGAGAGAGAGAGAGAGAGAGAGAGAGAGAGAGAGAGAGAGAGAGGTCGTGGCAAAACCACCAACATGCAAAAAATTCTTGAGACTGAATGCAAGAATGTGCATTATATAGTGTGAGACAGAGATAGAAAGAAAAAATAGATGAACAGGACAGGTACACAACAAAAGATAATCAAACAATGTTAGTGTGAAGAGGCAGTAGTTAGTAAACAAACTTCATGCAGCCAAACTGACTGGTCAGTATAAAGCCCAAGACCACACTAAATGAGTGCACCTCTATTATCTACACATTTTGTAAACAAACTTCTGTCTGCTGATGTGCCAGTCTGTATGCTTTATTAATAGGCTTAATCAAAAGATGTAGCCTACATTGAGTACAGTCATAGTGGACTGTAACCTTGAATACATTATGCACTGTCATTGACACATTTCACAGCTCTTCCGTGACATGCTATCTGTTTAAAAAAATTCAGCTGTGATCAAAGGTGCTGTAATCAAATAAAGTTTTTCAGATGTTTGCCAGGTACACGTAATGCCCTTCCTTGTAAGTGAGTTTACTGTAAAAAGTGATCAGTTGACATAACTTTAAAAAAAGTGAGGAAACCCATTGCCTTAACATTAAGTCAATAAACTTTATGTGCAATTGAAAAAATGAATGTGGAAAAAAATGTGGAATATGTGGAATTGTGAAGTTCAGATAACTTAATTTTTTCAATTACACATGAGGTTTATTTACTGGCAACTGGTTTCCTCACTTTTTAAGTTACGTCAACTGATCACTTTTTGCATTGTTATTGAGTGCAATTTAAATTGTTGCGGAATAAAAGATCAAGCTTATCTTCATTATTAAAATTTGAAAAAATAATATTATTTCAATAATAAAATTTCAACGAAATGTACCAAAACATAACTTAAATCTCATGTGCTGAGTTTAGCACTCAAAACATGAGAAACTAGAGAAGAAAAAAAGCCTCCACTACTCTTGCACTGTGAAAGGAGATTAGAATCAAGGTGCATTTCAGATTATATCTCTCCATCTGACAAAAGATGAAAGCAATGTCGGGGAAAGAAAGAATGTAGGCGATTTAAACACTGCTCTTTTCTTTCAGTCGTGAAAAGGTATGCGCAGCAGAAGGTGTGTACATGTATCTTTATAATCCTTATGCATGTTTTCAAAGTCTTATAATCCATACAAATAAATTACTGGAAATACTAATATCCTCTCTCCCATCTCCCAGCCTATTGAAGACTTTAAGAGCAAGAAATATGTCACAAGACTGGACACAGACAAACCTACACTACATGTGAGAGAGTCAAACGCCTCTGAAAATGATATGCAGAAAGTAAGAAGGGATGTATAAGTTTGTTCAGTGAAGGAATTCCTGTTTTATGAGTTTGAAAAAAAAAATTAGCAGGCCTTAAAGACGAATATTACTTCATATGCTCTGAACCTCTGAAGTTATGACTCAACACCTGGATATAATCAGGCATGTAATCTCATGGATTCATTGCAAAAAGATCAAAGGCCTTTGGAATGTGCAGTCCTGTTCCTCCTTTTATGACTTTATTTGATTAGCTCATCTGAAAATGAAAGAGTAGTTTGTGTGGAACCATGAATTTAATGACATATTACAAATTGCTCATGGGAAATCAAGACCGGGCGTATTAGGCATTCATCTCGGAATTTGACCCACCTTAATGTTCACAAAAGAACATTAAAGGAACATTTGTCAAGATCTGCCAAGCCAAGTTCTCCTAAGAAATTTTGCTGACCTCACTAAATGATCCCTTACATTTTCAATTCGGTTTGTTTACAATATAGGCTACAGTGTTGTACTGTATATGTTCAAAAGTTTAAAAGTAATAATACAATGAAATATTACTACGATTTAACATAAAAGTTTTCTATTTGAATATATTTTAAAATGTAATTTATTCCTGCTGTGATCAAAGCTGAATTTCCAGCATCATTACTTCAGTGTCACATGATCCTTCACAAATCATTCTATGATGATTTGCTGCACAAGAAACATTTCTGATTATTATCAATGCTGTAAATGTGCTAATATTTTTGTGGAAACTCTGATGCACATTTTTCAGGATTCTTTGTATATAAAGTTCAAAAGAATGGCATTTATTTAAAAAAAGAAATAACTTACTTACTGTCTTTCTTCTACTACTGTCAATTTAATCTTGTTAAATAAAATTGCTAATTTCTTTAAACAAATCTTACTGACCCAAAACATGAATGTGTGTATACTTTAAAATATAAATATATATGAATATCGAGGCTCTTATTGTTATGAAGTACTCTGTAAAGATCTAGCATGTATGTATATGTGCACTGCACTCCTATACTCAGTTGGTTAATAATGAAAAGGTAAATGCATTACCTGAGGAAATCGTATGTTTCTGTCTTGCGTTTTCTGGCATCCCCCAACTCTCCCTCCATTGAAAGAAGATTCCATTTCAACACCATTGATTATTTCAAGTTCCGGTAAAAACTGCATCCTCCTCGTTTTCAGAGAATCCAAGGTGATTGTCCACAAAATATCGGTCCATTCCAGGTTATTGACTGTGTCCATTCGAATCTGAAACACATACAAATAACTTTAATATCAAATCATTATAAATGTTCAACTGTGTACTTTTATTTATTTATTTTTTTAAAGCAACCTAGCTCCAAACTAAGCCTTTACATTTAGTGTGGTCAAAAAGTGGCGGTCAAAAGATTTGGAATGATTTAGATTTATCTTATGCTCACAAAGGCTGCATTTATAGAATGAAAAATCCTTAGCATGTAATTTTGTGAAATATTATTACAATTTAAAATAACTATTTTCTATTTGAATATAAATGTAATTTTTTCCAGTGATCAAAGCTGAATTTTCAGCATCATTACTCCAGTCTTCAGTGTGACACGATCCTTCAGAAATCATTCTAATATGATGATTTGATGAGAAACATTTATTATTATAATTAATGTTGAAAACAGTCGTGCTGCTTAATATTTTTGTGGATGCACTACCATTTAAAAAGTTTAAGTGTATGTAAGATCTTTTTTTAAATAGAAATGACACATTTAGCTAATTGATTCAAGTGGCAGTAAAACATTTATAATGTTGCAAAATATTTCTACAGAAAAAAAATAGGCTACTGTTCTGCTGATCTTTATATTAATCAAAGAATCCTGAACATCATACATCACAGTTTCGACCAAAATATTAAGCACCGAAAGCTGTTTTCAAAAAGAAATGTTTATTGAGCACCAAATCATCATATTATGAGTTCTAAAGGATCATGTGACACTGACGACTGGAAATTCAGATTTGCACCACAGAAGTAAATTCAATATGAAAAGATTTTCAAATAGAAAACAGTTTTTTAATTACAATAATATCTCACAATTTCAAACTGTCAAATAAATGCAGCCTTGGTGAGCATAAGAGACTTCTTTCAAAAAGTATATGTTTATATATATATATAGTGGTTTGTTTTTGTAAATGTGTTGGATTTGTACATTTTTTCAAATGATGTTTTGCAGCCAAAGGACATATTTCCCTGTGTATGGGCTAGTGAATACTGGGCCAGTGCTCAAATCAGATGGCATCAGCAGCTGCAAACTCAGATCTATCCTTGCCCTTCCTGAGGCCTGGCTTTGATTACTGGGCCCCCCACCACGAGCCAACACATGGCCATGAGCGCATACCAACTCCGTGCACAACCTCGGAGCAACCACTTGGAAACAATCAAGAGGTAAATAGCATGAAATAGAGGTGTTTGGAAACGGTTTGGAGAGATCGGACAGATTAGGGAGAGTATTCAGTAATTGCTGAAAGCCAGATTATTCTTGCCTTTGGAACATTCACAAAGGGCGTTACAGTCGGAGGCGAGCAGGAATCCACATAAAGTCATTTGGGAAACTGTAACCAGAGGTCAGAGTCACATGGGTGAATGTCAGATTGTTCTATCGTCGTTCTTCTATACAGTGAAAGTCACGGTCCCAGAGGAAACTATTGGAATCATTTGACAGCTGTGTTCGCCGAGCTTCCTGCGTGAGTTTTGACGGAGGTTGTGACTGGCAGCTGTAGCTGCCATTCTGCTACCTGTTGAGTGGCCTTGGAACTCTTAGACAAATGACATGACAGGTGCACGTCCAGCTTAAGTACCTGCTCCTCTACAGAGCAGCTGCAGTGATTGCACAAGACAAAGAAAACAACAACAATTACACTCCGTTTGCTCTTGTTTTCCAGTTCTCCGCTCACCAGTGCACAACACAGACTGTCAGAAGCTATTGAATAAACCCATTATCTTTAGAATTAAGTCAAATAAACACACACTCAATAGTTATTGCTGCAGAACAGAGAACGCTTTGTGAATTTTTTGCAAGATGAATTTGATGCAGGGATGTCAAAAATAGAGTATATTCTGTATAAATATAATGTTAAATCAATTCAACACCTGCACTGTAAATAAATATATGGTTATCAACATATGTTTTTTACATTGCTTTAACTCACCAAAATAAGTTGAGCAATTTTGAACTCAAGTTATACAAGATTCAACTCATTTTTTAAAAGTCATGCTTAATGAGTTGAAATGACTTAAACATCCAAGTTGATTGTACTTAAAAATTGAAGGCAGACACTTTGTTTACAGTGTGTAATACAATGCACTCTCAGTAACCTTATCGGGTATTTGTACAAACATCAATTCACTTCCTTCCATAATTGCACATAATTTCATGTAGACTGATTTTTTTTTAACTTAAGTAAATAAAATGTGAAGTAAATTAAAAAATGTCTTCCTTTGTAAGTATTATTCAAGTTATCTCTTCTGCAATTGTTAGAAGTGTTATTGGTGTTTTTGGACCGGATTTGTTAACAATTTTACTTATAACAAGTAATATTATTTAACAACATGTAGGGTTAGGATTTGGGGTAACATTTTGTTAAGGTGTCCGTCAGTGTAATTATGCATTTAAGTACATATGTAACATTAAATTAACTTAATGTAGCCTACTTATAGAGTTATAGGATTAGGTTTGGTTTAGGGTTAGTTATGCATAACTTTATCACTAATATACTAATATTATTGTTAAAGTTATTACTACAAGGTGTAACACTGTAAAATAATGTGTAACCGGAATTGGTTTAGGGTTAGTTGCATGTCATTATGGTTAATTCACTGTAAATGAAAGTAAGTAAATGTAACACATGTAACAAGGACACCGTGAAATGACTGGAATTGGCACATTGTTAACGTTAAGTGTGGAAATAGGTTTTAAACCACAATTAAAATTCAGTTGTTATACGTTTAAAAAGTGTCTCTTTGGTGTTTCAACTTTGAGTGGAAAATATATGTGTGATAAAATATGTATTTTTCATTGTTTGAAAATATGTAGCCTAAGTGTATTTTCCATATAATTTGTCCCTGCTTCATAATGTGACTAGAAACTAACATCTTTATACTTCCAGTTTGGCTTATGTAACTTGTTAAAGTTATACGTTTAATTGGCAGGTTGATTTCAAAGATATTTAAGGCAACATTTCAAAGCTTTAGATTTGCAATCTCCCCCATTGCAAATATTTATTATTATAACTTTTGGTAAGATTATGAGATGAGGAAGATACATGCCAAAAAAAGTAGTTTTCTTTCAGGTGAACACTGGTAATCGTAAATTTCAAAGGTTTTCAGGTCTGACTAATGGGATTATTGTGTCACTCTGGCTTGTCTATATCAATGAGAGTCATTTTCAGCTTCAAGGACATCCCGCACCATAAACGCAACTTTGTGGTACGTGACACAAGGCATGATAGCAGGCCCATAAAAGTAATTACCTATGTTAGCATTGCCAATGACATCATAAACGTTCTAGTTCAAATGTTTGTTACATCAACATGTGACTTACTGTAATCTGTTATATATAAAAGAGAGTAAATATTACTTAGCTAATTTTAACAGCCAAGATATGACCAAGGAAATTTGTCCAATAACACTGGGGAAGGTTTTTGTTTGTTTGTTTTTTAATGGGCAAAGACACAAGTTAAGTCCTCACCTTTGACTGTCTATAAATGCAGATTAGAAAGCACAAGAGAACAGCACAGTCTATTTCATGCAATTGACATTCATTTACAGTGTTAAAATCCTCATAAAGGGGGGGCAGGTACCGAATATGAAAATAAAGCATGACAGTAAATGTGGCAGGAAAAAGATAAGTTCTTTGCCCGAGGTCATTCATTTTCATTTTTAAATCACCTCTGACTAAAACATGTGGTGGCTCCCATCCTTTTGCGGCATCTCACATCTGGCAGGCTAAGCAGGATAAGCTAAGTCAAGCCCACGGCGCTCTTCCATGAACCTATTGTTTGTGACCACCCCATCTGCTCAGAGGAGTGGGTATCTGCAGGGACCTCCGCTGTAGCATCACAGACGTTACACTTGTCGAAATTACATTTTCTCTCGTTCATCTTTTAAATAATACACATATATTTAAAGGGTTAGTTCACCCAAAAATTTCAATTCTGTAATTACTCATGTTGTTCCAAACATGCACAAATTAGTTTTCTGTCCCTCCATTGACAGTCTACACAACTACCACATTCAAGCCCCAGAAAGGTAAAGACATCATTAAAGTACATGTGACTCCAGTGGTTTAACCTCAATTTTATGAGGCGACACACATGCTTTGTTTGCTCAAAATAACATAATTTACCACTTTATTTACAAAGTATCATCTTCACGAGAGCACCACGGGGCATGCGTGTTGTGTTGACGCGAGAGCAAACGTTGTTGTGTGAACACACGTTGGAGATTAATATTTTGTTTGTAAATTATGTTTGTTTGTTTTTTTGTGCAAACAAAGCACTTGCATCGCTTCATAAAATTAAGGTTTTTCATTTTAAGGCTTTACCTTTCTGGGGCTTGAAAGTGATGTAAAAAATTATATGATCAATAAGTTATGACAACATAAGTTTTTACATTGCTTTATCTCATCAAAATAAGTTAAATAACTTGTTTAAATCAGTTTATTGTCATTTAAATTGAAATGACTTAAACATCCAAGATGATATACTTAAAAATGTAAGGCAGCAACTTTTTTTTACAGTGTGTAGACATGTCTATGGAGGAACGGAAAGCTCTCAGATTTCATCAAAAAGATCCTCATTTGTGTTCTGAAGATGAAAGAATGTCTTATGGATTTGGAACGACATGAGGATGAGTAATGACAGAATTTTGGGGTAAACTAACCCTTTAAAGTAATCTTCACAGTCATACGTGTTGCACGATATCTCCATACACATCTGCATCTAATTGTTTATAACTAATAATTGTTTATAGATCTTTAAAACATTATCAAACTCATACTTGCTTAAATTAATGTTTAATATATCTCTATTGCTTCCCCTTACAGCTTTAACCTTTAAAAACATGCAAATTAATAAAGTATAGTATTCATAATTAGCATTGATTTTATTGCTCCTGACACCGATGACTGTAACGCAACAAGCCTAAACTACACAATAGACAATCCAGTCTCTCAGCTGCATGTCACCAGGTCTTGTGTGCGTAACCATTTCAGTGGCTGTCACAGACTAATGTGCGACTCAAGCCTTCAATAAAAAGGTGATGACAGCCATGTTAGGTGAATGAGGATTTGAAGAAAAGGAGTGAGTTCAGCAGGTGCTCCTTTAGCTATGAGCCGATTTTGATTTCAGCAAACTGTATATTCATTAATCATCAAACACAAAAGCACAAAACATTGACCATGTCCTATTTTGTTTACTGCGTTGTAAAAAAATTAAAAATATGTTTTTGCAGTTGTAAATAAAACACAGATGACTGGAGTATAGGTTTTACAAGAAAATACTATTTCAGTTTTAAAGTTTAATTAAATGTGTTACTTGCCGTTTCATTGTAATTATTTGTGAAATTAACTAGCAATTTCTAGGTGAAAATTGTTTCAAAGTAAATCACCACTTTTTTCAGTCTAAAATGTTCTGGTTGTGCGATGAAAGACGTCAGCCAATGAAATGAAAGGTAAAGTCTGTCACGGTAGAAACTTTTGAATGATTTTGAAGCATTGTTAAATGTCACTGTTTATATTAAGAAACTCAAAAGCAATATGCTATAATTTGTCCTTTTCAGAAATCCGTCAGATGTTTGATTTGTGTAACTTCATAATTTGCATTGGAAACATGGTGAAACAAACAAGAAGCATCGTTAGCAAAACAAAATTGAATGATTATTCTGATGTCATGATATAAGTCCTCTTGACAGGCTAAAGAAACCCCATTTCTGGCCAGCATTCCTCTGTGTTGGTTTTTGTTACAGCTGCCAGTGCAAATTTACCCCTCCTCGTAGGCTGTGCTTGAAATAGGCTTATCTTTTGAGGGGCCTGATCAGTTGACAATAGCCCATTTAGATGTTAAAGCTGAGTGCTGCTCTTCTCATTTCTACAAAAGATAATTATTCCTTCAAATAAGTTACTTCAAGGCTCCTTTTAGCACTTCTGTAAAAAGTGGAATAATAAGGCTTTGAATTATGAGGGGAAAAACTGAGATTTGCGAGATACAGCCGACAATAGACAAAGAAGCACATGCCTGAAATGGTCGGGCTTGGAGCACTGCGAAACAAAGACGACGAGGGTCTGGTTAGAGAAAAGCTGATTTATATTTGAATGATTGGGACATCAGAAAGGGAAAATGTCTTTGGTGTATTGATAAGCTGCTCTTTTTAGCACCCGCAAGTCTTGGGAGAAAGGTGGTATCTAAAGACTGTCAGAATGCACTCTGGAGTCCTGCTGATATCTTTTGTCATAGCTGAATAAATCGTGGCTAACAAGGCCAAGAGTGGATTAGCCACAGAGGATTTAACAGGTTGTTGCTTGAGGTTTGTCTAACACCAAACTACTGATTAATGTGTCCATAAGAAAACATGCTCGAAATGCTAAATTCGGGGGCGCTTTAGCTTATTTCGTTGGCGAACAATGTGGCGCTAATGACACGGGTCTACAGCAACAAACGGGCGATAGATTCAGATCGTGCATGCTAACAAATGCGCAGCCAGAGAAGCTTAAAAGCTGGTTACGATCACCAACACTACGAGCTAGAAATGCACAGCAAGCGGTCGCAACAATTGAAGCGGTGTCTTTGAAAGCAAGAGGGCCGAGAGAGACGTAAATAATAAAGACAGTGGGAGAAGAGCGACAAACAACGCTACGTGGAGGAAGAAGAAACTGCCGCCATTATCAACGGTACACAATTGATGCACATGCCATCTTCACGGTTACCTCAGTGTGAGCGAGAATAACTTTTGAGCTGTTCTTCAACGTAGACTATCCTGATTGTCTCAACAGATGGAGTCTCGTGCTATACGCAGTCTGCGGCATCCCCGGCCGCCATCTTTAAGCACAACTGGCTTTAGTTGGCGATGGTCCTCCCCTCCATCTTTCTTTATCTTCTTGTTTTCCACCCAGCCCCCTCTCTCGGTTTGTTTTGAGGGGTCTTCTTTTGAAAATCATATGGTGGGATCGACGGGTTGACGGACGGGAATCAACGAGAACATGGAGCTCTTGCTGCTGTGTGCTTCACCCAATGATGGATCCTCTGACCATGCTTGATTATCTCGAGACATATCCGCTGAGGACAAATATTCATCCCAGATCTGAGGCCTTTGATCTGATGAAGGCCCGATTTGAAAGCCCCCTCCAAAGAGCCCTTTAAAGACACCGTTCCCTCAGATGTTCCAAGTAATGAGATTTAGAGTGCTATGATTAATCTAGGCCAATTTCATACACACACACACACACACACACACACACACACAGAGACAGAGATGAAAACACAAAAGACATGGACATATGCATTCTCAGACCGATCAAATTAAGTTTGCGCGACGATTCCTCCCATCCACAAATTAACGGAAAAAATATATACGAAAAGCGAACAACAGCCCAGCTGGAGTTCTTTGATCGCGCTTTGGGGAAAAAATTGATCTGAAGAGGCTTCAATAATCATATTGAAAACTACGGCCGCGACGTTTTTTCTCGCTTTCATTTGCACAACGTTCACCGTCCAGACTATTATTGTCCTTCGAGCTCCAGGACGACCAGCGTTTATTTGGACTGGGAATGCTAATCTCGTTGACCACCATCTCTGACACATTTCACAGAGTCGACTCCAAGAACAATAATGTGAGTTAAGTCTCAAAATGGTTGATGCTCTCACCTGCCTCTCCTGCTGGGTGTCTCCTCCGCTGTGATTTCTGCGGTCCGCCATGACTGGGCGCAGTCGCCTACTCGCCAACCCCAGAGTACTTTCTTATACTCATGGATCTCTTTCTGTTTCTTACTACTGTGTTGCTGAAAGATGTGCATCTTTACTTTATGTTGCAGCTTCAGCTCTGCAACCTGATTGGTGGACGCAAGGACCAGATGATAGACCTCGGAACCCTATTGTAACTATGGCAACAGACCCCACAGGCATGAGTGATTTGCTCCTAATTGCAAAGTAAACATTAGAAATGGAACTGGATATTATCACAAAGTGTGACGAACCTTCGGGTGGCGATTACAAAAATGAAATAAGCTTTGAAAGAAAAAAAAACAAAGCCGAGTGCGGTCCGATATGCTGCCCATTCTAAGCAGGATGAAAAGGGAAGCACAAAGACCACAGGGTAGCGGTCCTTTTCAAACCTCAACGCCAATGCTGTTTGATGTTTGCGAGCATTTCATTCATCGCAAGAAAACAACAACAAACCAACAATGGGAAAAAGCCACAAATATACATAGCGAGATGAGACGAACAAAATCGTTGTAGGCAGATGAGCGTGCTGGAAAGGAAAACGTAGAGAAGGCGAAAGATGATATTGCCTTTGTTGGGCAATGTTATCAGCTGCTTACCTTTCATACGGATTTCACACTTGCTTGTCTAGTAGCAGCCAGGGTCAGACCCAGCAAACCCTTCCCACAATGACCGATTTTCCATTCAAACCATCCTGGCGAGGATCCTTGGTATTGCCTGCCACTTGCATTTGCATTGGCGCCACCACTCTCAAACAAATTTACCACACACACTTAGTCTTGTTTTCAGGACTTCACATCATGCTGTCTTTGGGCTTGCGTCGGCTAGCCGTGGACTCTTATTGAAAAGACACTTTTGATTCCGCACGCTCAAGAACAGCGATGTGACTAGTGAGAAAAGAAAGTCACTGCAAAATAGCAGCTGGCCATTAGTCTCAGTGGCCCCTCATGTGTGTGTGTGTGTGTGGGGGGGGACTCAGGTGGGGGGTTTCTGGACTGAGGGAGACCGCAGATACATTATATTTAATGAGTCGTTCTCATTGTTTATCAATAAAAAAACAACTGTTTGTACTGCTCCGTTAAACACTATAGCACTATAAGTTAGACATATTTAAAGAGACATTCATTTTACTAAAGGAGATAAAAATGTAATTAGAATAATAAATACAACTTTGAATAAATTGTAGTTCTAAATACTTACACTATAATTCAAACGTTTAAAGTTAATGCTTTTATTTTCAAGATGCATTCGATTCATCAACTGGTTTTTAGCATTGATGATGATGATTAGAAATGTTTCCTGAGCAGCAAATCATCATGTTAGAATGATTTCTGGAGGATCATGTGACACTGAAGACGGGAAGCTGAAAATTCAGCTTTGATCACAGGAATAAATTACATTTTAAAACAGCCTATGAAAACAGACAACCGTTCTTTTAAATTGTAATAATAGGTTATGTGTTTACTGTATTTTTATTTAAACAAATACAGCCTTAGCGAGAGACTTTTCAAAAACATTTAAAAAAAAACTCTTTCCAAGCTTTTGAATGGTACTGTACCTTTAAAATGAAAATATGTTTTAATCATGCTACTTTAAAAATTGCAATTATTTTTGATAATATCTGTTATAATAGCTGAATGAATCTCAAAGCCCAGAGGATAACATTTGTTTTTGTCAGGATTATCCAGGTCATCGCCGTTATTTTAGTCAATTAATAAGAGCTATTTTAGCACAAAAGCAAAAGTGTTGCAAGGTTAGCTTTGTTTATCATTTCATTCCCAAAATAAGTAGCCCAATTATTATATGGTAAATAAATAACAAGCCAAACAAGCTTCAAATGATTATTAATAGTGGGATTATTAAGAGTAACTATTCTCATCATGCAGAGGGAAATATCTTTTGCTGATGATGAAAGATAGACCGTTCTCTTTTTCCCTTCGGCACCGAAAGGGCACATAATACACTTGTGCAACACATCATTAAAATACTGCACAATACCCACACACAGAGCATACTACAGCATAAAAAAACATAAGCGCCAGGGGAGAGTCAAAATACTTTAGTTTGGCTCATAAACAAACAATACCTAGCCATATACTGTTGCTAAGGTCAGATGTATAGGTCATTATAGAGCAGACTGATGTATTATTCAGAAGAGAATTCTCTGCTGGATAATACAAGATATTCAACCATTTTTACTCCCACTCTTGTTGACACAAAATGATTGTGGAACATGTGATTAGCAAAATCTTTGACAGTACAAATGTAGATGATTCATTTAATTGTAGTCAGTGCGCACCTTCGCCCAAGATTAAACAGATAAGAACACAGAAAAGTGTCAAATAATAGTATATCCATTTCAAGGACTGAAACAGACTGGAAATGTCAGGAGGAGTGGCTTAAAAGTGTCAGCAAAAACAGAGTGAAATATCCTGAGGCTTTGAAGGTGTGTCAAAGGAGTATCCAGTTTCTTGCTGGCAAAATAAGGGCAGCTAAAAGTGTGTATCACTTTAACGGTACACCTCTTAAATAGAGCGAACATTAGCATGCCGACTGAACTACTCCAACAACAAAAGGACACTATAGATTCCTATAAAATGGACAACCATCAATGATACATCAACAGAATCATGGGTTCTGGTACACTGTTATCCTCCGTGAAGACTGCAAGTCACATGCTGAAATCTATTTTCCTTTGTAAGACAGACAGTCTGTCATTTTATCCTCAGGATCATCTATCAGAATTGTCTTACAAGTACTACCGAGAAAGGCTTTTCTCACCTCAAACAGTGAACTGCTTCACCTAACATAATTCACAGCTGGAAGACATTCTCAGAATTCCCTGTTCTCACAAAGAAGGTACGAAAGGTACTTTTTAGTCGACTATTGCATGAATAAAAATGCCTCATTAAGGGATATTGAGACTCAGGGACGGTTATATACGTTTGCAGTGCTGCATTGATTTGAAGATCAAAGGAGAGCAAAGGTGTTCAGAAGACTGAATCAATTCTGCATAACAATCAAATCCAACACCTCAAAGATCGCTCCATCCCCCAATGACTCCAACTCACTCCTGGCAGAAACTACATAGTGTGCTTGACGAATCAAATCCCAGCTCATAAATGACAAAGACATCGTTTCTGATTCAAAGCTGCATGTTTTAGTCATATATAAGCACGCAAAATAAATGGGACTTTGACCAAACAGTTATGAAATTAAGAAACCAAATAACCAAAGTCAATTAAAATTTGTTAAGTAGACAGCATTCTAGTTATCTTTAATATCATCATTTATTATTTATTATGGTTTTCTCTATTAATTACAATAAAATAAGAAGTTTGATGCCTCCATTTGAATTAACAAAAAATCCCCGTTAACAGTTTCTCAATCAATTTACAAGAAAAAATGAAGACAAACGTTGTATAGAATTTTTTTACAAGCGCTATGTAGGCTATTTTTAGAAAGAAAAACATGCAAATAAAGCATACGAATAATAATAAAAACAGAAAAAAGTGCAGACGTGTATTTTGATTAAATAAGCTGCTTACTTAATGACTAAATGTACATTATATGTATATACATATAATATACAAATGGTGTATATGTAAATTGCGTATATTAAAATGTTATGTGTGTGTGTGTGTGTGTGTGTGTGTGTGTGTGTGTGTGTGTGTGTGTGTGTGTGATGTGTGATGACCATATAGATATACATATACACATTCATATATGATCATCACCATTGTCATTGTATTATGCATGTCCTATCATGACATTGTGCATATTAAATCATGAACTGTGTGAAATGTAAGAACTATGAATATCATTATAGATACCTTTTTCATCTTTGTCTACACTAACATACATCAAAAGCAGCACAAACATTATGGGCAGATATCACACAGCGCTTTGAAAATATAACACTCACAGAGCATTATTCAAAAATATGGCCCTTGCCTGTACAGTGCCTTTCCTATTCGCTCTGAAATCTCAGTCAAGAGCTCAGCACGCTCAGGTTTCAGCAACAAAAATGAGCTCTTCTTGCATTCCCACCCCCATCTTTGTACTGCTCTCCCCCTCCCACCTCTGGCTGTCTCTCCCAGAGACTCTTGTTTATTCCTCCCCTCAGGCTGTAAGATTGGAGCCCGGGCCTGCCATGAAAGAGCGCACACAAAACAAGAGAAGATTAAAGGACAGAGAGATATAAGGAGTGCATCTGACCAAACCATCTGTGCTACTCAAAACCATTTTTTTTCACCCTACACTTCCATGCAGAGGTGTAAGAACCACATTGCAGACAACCACATAGGAAGCATGCAGCAGCATAAATACAAACTATGAGGGTTTATTTATGGATTCTGACATAGAGGTCGCAAAGTATATAATGAGTTCAGCAGGAACAAAATTCAATTTACCAGCATATAACCTTTTGACAAACACCACAAAAACCACTGTAGCTCTTCTCTCAGATTCTGAACACTGATACAAACCACTGAACTGGATGAATAACAAATAGATTTATGCACTTGTATTTAGGGAGGAACAATTTATATTTCTAATACACATATATGAGCTTCACTGAGCTGAACGGAAAATGCAAATTACACTTTCCAAAGGATGTATTCTTCAAAATCTGCGTTTCACCGTTTTTTTTTTTTTTTTTTGCCTCATAGAAAACACCATTGAATTCACTGCTGAGATCATTTAGAAAAGAAAAGAGATATATTCTCATAGTCATACATTATATAAAAACTGAAACTGGTGTGAAATGGTCTGGACCTTAACCCGTTTAATCCCACATTTTTTCTTGCAATTTGAATACATGCATTTTACTCCTTAGACCTCTCTAACACACTAACACACAAACTTTATGCCCTTATTGATTTTATGTTGGTTAAGTTAGTGAAATATTAGGTTTTATACTTGGTCACAATAGTGACCGGTGGGAAACAACATAGTCAGAATTCATACAAATTCTTCAATTAGGCCTATTTACGCAACACATTCCAAGACATCCATAACCTCGCTTTGTCATTTCATGAAGGAGGTTTAGTGAGATGAAAAGGTTGTCATGGACAGAGTTACACCCTGGATGAACTTCCGCTTGTTCGGCTAGACCTCTATGGGCTAGAGTAGACCAAACTTGGGCCCTGCCTATAGGCCAGTTTCAGGGAGATGTGTGTGCACTGATTCAGTGCACTAAAGATGGGCTGTACGTTGTAGAAAGGGTTGTTTGTGGTGATGTGTGGCGCACGCACACCAATTGGTTCTCATGAACATCTGCCTCATCCTCCAGATGTTTCACCTCTGCATCGCCATTCAATAATCTACCTGGCAAATAGGCCGTACTCCCTATCTGATCCATCACTATCAATCACTTTTAATTGCCTCTGTTTGCTGCACACAGCACTTGGGGGGTCACGTACGTCTAGAAGGTCCAACACATCTGATAGTTTTAAAATGTGTAATAATAAACAATTGATAACTAGGATTAACAGCCAAAACCTGTGTTTTCAACTGAAACACTGTGTTATACTACCGGTCACAATTGTGACCGTTAACAAATTGACATGTCTTACGAGCAAAATATATATGCAGGAGTATAATTCTAAAAATATATCAGTAGTAGACCCTTTAAAGAATATATGTACAAAATTTTATATTTCTATCTGTTAATTAAGGTGTTTTATATACTACTTTTTGTAGTAGTGTGAGGAAGACATCTTCTTCTAGATGTGCAAGCAGGAAATAAACTGATCTAGTCATGTGACCTTTCACACCAGTCACATGACATTTATAAATTTTAATCAAAACAATCTATTTTTTCTTTTAAAAGTTGAATTTCTTGCCCAAAGCCAATAACAACACTTTTAGAGCTTCCAGAAATAAGAAAAAATATGCGGTCACAATTGTGACCGGTGGGATTAAACGGGTTAAGTGTGTGCCAAATAATGATCATGCAGTATGTTACATTCAAGAACTGTGTGTGTCTGATAGCAACGTTGTGGACTGTGCTGAACGCTTTTGTGTCTGTAAACTCATATTTAAAACATATAGGATTTAATTTATAAATGTATAAATTATATTAGAATTCATGAATAATGTTTAAACGTTATTGATGAAAGTTATTATTGTGGTTAAAAAAATCCAGTGGATGTCTTATAGGCTATAATGTTGTTATATAGGCTATACACAGTTCAAAAAGTTTTGAATAATTAAGATGTTTTTGAAGGTTATTGAAGTATAAATGAATAATTGAAGTTTAGAAGTCTCTTTTGCTCAACAATGCTGCATTTCCTGAATCAATAATACAGTAAAAAATCAGTAACATTGTGTAACTGTTCTATTTTAATATATTTTTAAATATAATTTATGTGAAGGCAATATATAGGCTATAAATACACACACACACACACACACACACACACACACACACACACACACACACACACACAAACACTTTGTATTCCCCAAAATTTGGAATAACACACAAACCTGTTTGGAGCAATCCAGTCCAAAGTTTAAGGTTTAATCTGTGCAGATGTTTTTTTTCTTCAGGATCATGATCAGGTCAACAAAAACAAAGCGGTCTCAATTTTATAGGCTATCAGCATGCATGGCGATCATGACAGTGCACCGACAAACTCCCTGCTTCATATCATAACTAAAGCCACGATTCAACAGCCTCCTCTGGTGGATGAAACGAATCCGATGTAACGAGGATGATCTGGATGAGCAGCCTTTAGAAGTTCGATTCATTTCAGCGAATCGGTTCAAGCTGTTCAAAACAGCGATTCACTGATACATCCGACTCATCATCAACAGTGTTCACAAAGTAAATAAGTGCTAAATACTGTCTCTGTGTATTATTTGTATACTTACATGTGTCAAAAGTTTGTTGTATAGCCTATAATTTCAATGTCACAGAGACCTGACTTTGACAGAGTAAATAACGCTTTGCGAATTGGTTCGAACGATGATCGGAAATTAACTTTTTACACGGACTCATTTAACACGATAGCTAAACACCAACAGCATTAAAATAGTCTAACAAATCATACCATTTAAACACATTTTCATCTGGATGCTCATACTCCAATTTCCTGAGGAAACTGGAGGAACTGAGGAAATCAGATATGTAACGTTAACCTTATCCCGCTAAAATCAAAGAAGACCCATTGTTCCCGTAATATCTGAACAGTTATGTGTGCCTTGACGAATGTATATCTAGAGTTGAAATACGGAAAATAATGACATCAGAGCGCAGGCGCGGTGGCCAAGTGGTAAGGCGTCGGTCTCGTAAACCGAAGATCGCGGGTTCGAACCCCGTCCGTGCCTTTTAAGTCCATTACAGTCCAACAACTAGACTCAGAATGTATGACCTTGGTGAACAAAATATCTCAAAATATTGTAAAGCCCTGTTGGTTTGGCTCAAGATCTTGGGAACGAAACTCACTATCACTGTACTTCTGACTTGGTTACCTGACAATTAAGGGTAAATTGATGGAGCGCAGGTCCCTTTCAAGATTTGCTCCCATCGCTACAGAAGTTTTTTTTTTTTTTACATATTACATTTTTCCATTACAAGCAATGAACATAACAATAGTAATTTCCAACAGTATAAAAAAGATTGAACAATAGATGACGTTACACACACAACAGTCAGTGTATAACAAACTCGGCGGCGTCACTTCCGGATTGTTCGCAGAATTTGTTTTAGAGCTTCAAATGAAGCTGGAGATGACATGTGACAGACTGAAGCCATCCATTTCCTATACTTTTTTGGAGCTTTAAATTCGGCACACACACACACACACACACACACACACACACACACACACACACACTAAGAAAACTATTACGATTGTTTGCTCTTTCTTTGATGAATGCTCTTCTTCTGTAAGTCCCGTTGGATAAAAGTGTCTGCTAAAATGCACACATGTAGGCTGAATGTAGGCTAATGTCAATTATAATTGAAATGGTTCAGTTGCTGAACCTGAAATAAAAAGCGCTGTTATTACATCTGACCAGTGCCTACTCTTATAATGCAGTAAAATGTTTATTAAACAATGAAACTACATCTTGTAGTTCTGTTGAGTATGTTCAATTTTCTTTCTTTCTTAATTTTTTAAAAAAAACTTGTATAGGCCCTTTGTTATTTATTTTAAGGCATGTTGCATTATTCAACAACATACCACGTTAGAAAAAAATGTAAATGCTGAATAAAAAAAAAAATGATAAAAAATATTACAAACAGCAAGTATCCCTAATAATTCTCGTTAACATTAACAACAAATGCTTATATTATACATCATCATCAGTACCACTTGTCTGAGGAACCCGGAAGCGCGGTTGTATGTTGTGTGACGTCACTGAAATGTCATCACTGTCACGAGCTCGGCAAAAGAGGGCGACAGAGAGCAACAAAGCAGTGCACTAATCCTACAGGTTTGATTGCAGATTAATAAATCACATATATCCATGTTTTTAAAGACGTTCGTTTAAATCACGTCTGACATATTTAGGATGTTCGGCGCAGAGCAAGACGGCAATATCGCTAGCTATCAAGTTCTTCCGTTTAACTGACGTGACATCACGGTCAAAACGACACTATTAGATGGATGCTATGACGAATAGCTGACAAAACAGCGAAAAGACTCGGTCATAGCAACTCAGGGGTTTCTAAGAACGTCCCTTCCTTGTTTCTATATTTGGAAATGACTTCAAGGAAAACAGAAAGTGCCAGCTCCATATCCAGTTCCACGTGTTTGACTCCGCTCCCTTTTAAAGCAAAAGAAAAGCATCGGGCAGCATGACACTCGCATGTGAGCGATTTTACATACTGCCACCCATTGATGATCATTAGACTCGAGAATGTCCGCGCGGAATTTTGCGCACAATCGGCGTGTGTTGCTGAAAATGGCATCTCCCCCCTGCACGGCCCCTGCTTTATAGTAGCGTGAGAGCGATCTTAACATGCACAGAGTCAGTCTGCTCCTCTAGACGCTTGCTCATCTCACCAGCAGGAGCACGTATAGCGCGCACTTAAAGAAACGAGGTCTGATTCAAATCAGACAGATGTTTCTTTCAATCCCTCAGTGCTTTATTCGTTCGAGGTAAGTTTCAAGCGATATTGCATCGATATGCATTTGCGCGTGTTTTTTAATGGCAGGTGTGATCGGAATTGGGGCATCGGGCAGAATACTTATTAATTCCATTGATGATGTCATAATAGACATTCTGCTTCTAACCGTTACAATGGGGATTTGCGTTTGCATTTAAAAGGGGACAGATAGGCTAGAGATGTCGCATGTGATGTGTCTTTTTAAGCAACAGCATGACATATGTGTGCATATCGCTTCTTTTCGCGGATGTTGCTTCCCGACAGAGGCAGACAGATTGTGTCTGAGAGAGTACCTGAACTCTCCAGGGAGTCGAACACACTGTCTGGGACTCAAATGACGCCCAGTTGTCTCCTAACAAAAAGCTCTTAATAGGTCGGATAGGGTTTTAAAAAGCTTTTTAATGTTTTCCTTAAACCATATGCTTGAAAGAACTGAAGTTCATGCGATAGCTCTTGTAGCCACTGTAATTACTGCACATGTGTGTTTTTCAATTGAAGCCATGACTCAAGAAGGTCACTTGCTTGTTATTTGTGATCAAATGTCTTAAAAACAAGCCTGAAAATGTCAAATTAATAACCATGCATGGGATTTGTCATATTCCATTTAATTCGATAGTTTAGTGCTTCTTACAATAGATTTTGTTTCAAAGCAGCGCCACTGAAAAGCATGTTTCACTGATATAATCAGGAAGTACATGTATTGTTATCAGTCTGTAAGTTATGCATATGGCAGTGATGTAAGATAATATAAGTTATGTGGTTAGTATTTGTCACATCAACCAGATGATCAGAGATTGTAAGTTATAGAGAAAATTAATGCTTTAGTCTTATCGTTTAATAGTGGTGTTGTATGTGTTAAAGTTATTAGCTGTTGATGTTTGAATACACTGTAAAAAAATCCTGTAAAAATACGGGAGATTTTGTACAGTAATTTACCGTTATTCAAAAATACAGCTGAATACTGTAAATTATGCTGAATTTTACAAGCAAAATAATAACGGCAAGCTACTGTTCAGTATTACGGAATAATACAGTATTTTTTGTAGTCTGGTCACATGCTTGAGCCAGCTTGAGCCCGCTCGCTCACAACTCGGGGAAAAAACATCAGGACTCATCAATCGCCATCAACAGATGTGCATTCAAAAATGATTAACATTACATTACAGGTTTAAAATTACATTTCTTAAAAATTGTATTATGTGAGAAAGACGAGTAAGAAAACGATTATATATTCAGAAAGAGGATTTTCACTCCGTCTGTGACCCTGCCAGCACAGATCAGTGGACACCTGCATTCAGCTTTTCTCTTCGTCAATATATCAAGGTAAGTGCAAACTGATAAAAGTGTTACCCTGTGATATTGACTTGATTACCAAAACTACGTCGAAGATTGGGATATTTTACCATTTTTTTTTTTTTTTTTTTAAATGTGCTCTAAATCAAGGCTAACAGTTAGCCTATTAACTTTCTGCATCTGTTTTATGCAAAACTTTTACTATCCCTAGAGAGAGTATAGCTTAAAGATTTTCTGAGTTAATATTGTGCGATTATTTCGTAGGGGAGGTCTTTGGATTTTATTATAAAAATGATAACTTGCAACATTTGTGCTAAAACATGCAGCAACACATTTGCATATGTCAGGCACATGCGAGCTCACAGTTTTGCGCCGAATGCATCATTTAAGTGTGGTTTCTCTGAATGCACAAGAAGTTTTCAGCCTTCAAGTGTCACACATATGGCCATAGATATGGAACGAATAGGACTAAACTAGATTGTCTAGGTGATTTAACATGTCATATTGACTTGTGTAGCTATACGTGTGAGGATATCCGTGGCCTTCTTTTACATCTGAAAAGTCATTTTACTGAAGGCAAGACAGTTACATGCCCTTTCAAACAATGTGACAAAAAATGTACAGTGAAGTCTACATGCACAGCACATGTGTCAAGAAAGCATAAAGATAGCTCTAAAGAAAGTCTAGTTGACTCAATTGCACATTCAATCAGCAGTGATTGTAATGATGAGAGTGATATGCAACTTGGCAGTCCCAGTCAGGAAAGTTATGAAGAAATGGAGATCTGCCCAGAAAAAGCAGACGAAGAACAATTTCTCAAAAATATAGCATTGTTTTATCTGAAACTACAAGCTAAATTGCTCCTTCCATCATCTACAATTCAAACAATTATTGAAGACTGTCAGGAAATACATGACATAAATCAGTCACACCTAATTTCCAAACTACAAGAAAAATAGAAATCACTTGGACTTCCTGAAGGTGACATAAACACTGTGATGGATACTATGAAAAGTGAGGATCTCCACAGGGCTTGCAATACCAACAAACTCAAAACTGACCATAAGAGAAAAATGTTTTTTAAAAGTAATTTCAATTATGTTGAGCCAGTGCCCATTTGTCTCGGTAAAAATGTGCTGATGTAAGTTTTGCTTAGTATTATTTTATTTGGTTTAATATTTACTTCATGCCTGCTATGACTCTAAACATATTTTCATTACATTATGGTACACTACATACCATTTTTCTGTTCTACAGATATCTGCCACTGCAGCAGATGTTCAGCACACCCTGACCCTCCCTGCCAGCCCACGACTGATACTGCTGGGTAAGTGTCACATAAGCAAGGCATGGACTATAAAAAAATAAGACAGCTTATAACCTACTGTGTAATTGCTCTCTTTCTGTATTAACCTCATTAAAGGGTTAGTTCACTCAAAAATGAAAATGATCCAATACTTAACTCAACCCTCAAGCCATCCTAGGTCTATATATATATATATTTATAATTTATTTGGCTGAAAGAAGAAAGTCATATAGATCTAGGATAGCTTGAGAGTAAGTAAAGTATGGAAAACATTTTTGGGTGAACTAACCCTATAACTTATGTTTTGTTGTGCTCTTAGATGTAACTTGTTGTTTTAGCCTTCACAGGTCATTGGGAAAGTACTGATTTGCAGCGGTTATAATAGTGTAAATAGAGAAAAAAATATATATATACTGCTCAATTTAATTGTGTGTTTTAGCTAGTACCTTGAAAATGCATGGATAGGGCACTCATACCAATATTTGATACTGTTTCAGGACATTAACTATATTTTTTGTCTGAATCAGTTGGATGGACAACGTCACAAACAAAACAACGTCATCTGTGAAGGCATCCAACAGAATTTCATCACTGGCCTTGCAGCAGTTTTCGCCACCTACTATGTCTTCAATTTGCAGTACCAAGAAGAAGCTGCAAAAACATTGGAGTTTGTTCAAAGGTAAATCCTCTGCTTAAGTCTGTTTTATCAGCTCTGTTCAGGAATGTTAAATTGATGACTTTCTCTTGTTTTGATAGTGACTTGAAGTTTATGCTTGCACATTTATGTAGCACAAAATGTAGCACTAGGTTCAGGCAAAATGTGTTGTCATGCTGTATGTTTTGAATAGAGAGAATAATTCTCTCTCATTTCTATGTCAACAATGGAGGAAAAAACAGCGCAAGCGCATAAACACAGCGTGCATGTAAATTACAACAGTGTGAGCACCCTGACAAAGCTCGCAAGTAAAACGTAAACACAAATCCAACACTCGAGAACAAAACCTTCCTGTTAACAAATGCTATTGGCTGTTGGCCTCTTATTTTGATTAGCTGCAATTGGCTGTTGTTGTCCTTCAAAACAGAAAGCGGGATCCGGGCTGACAGACTGTAAGAAGGTACGTTTTCTTTACAACTTCATACATGTTTATCTATAGTTTGTTTACAGTATATGTAATGGGTATACAAATAATAATTTTAAATGTATGTATTATTTGGGTAGAATTAACACAAAATTTATCAATTACATATGTTTGATATTTTTTAAACTTTTTCATCAATACAATGATGTCTTTAGACCTGATTTTTCTAAAATGGCATACCCAAGTTTGCATGTATTTATTTAAATATTAAGAACATTTTTACATAATTGACTTGTGTAACATAGATAAGGTAACACAGACAACTCTTGATATTATAAAAAGCTAGACATGTAGACATTAACATTTTCCTTCAGGTCAGTTTGATCTGTTTTCAGTTGTTACATTTTACGTAAAGAAAAATAAAAACATGCACGTGTCTAGCTATTTTATTTATATTTATAGTTGTTGGTGTTACCTTATCTATGTAACACAAGTCAATTATGTAAAAATGTCCTAAATCACTTACATGCCAACTTGGGTCAGCCATTGTAGAAGAATCAGGTCAAAAGACAACCTTGTATCAATGGAAGTATTATTATTGATTAAATACATCAGACATATGTAAATGAAAATTTTGTGTTAATTCTACCCAAATTCTACATAAATTGAACAGTATAATTGTTATACCTGTTGCATATAAACACCAAAGATAAACACATGTATGAAATTCTAAAGAAAACTAACTTCTTACAGTCTGTCATCCCGGATCTTGCTTTCTGTTTTGAGGGCCAACCTCAACAGGAGGACCACATTCACGGCATACAAGCAGACAATCAAAATAAGATGAGCTCCGATTTGGCCAGCAGCCAATAGCATTTGTTAACTGGAAGGTTCGGGCTCCGGCCCCGAGTGTCAAATCTGACTTGTGTGCAAAGATTTCAGCTGTGCCCGAATGTAGAAGAGTACTTGTCCGTATGTTCAAATCTGCATGTACAATAAGAACTTGTGGGTGTGGAACCTGTCATGACTTGCGGATTTGTTATTTCTGCTCGCAACTTGTAATTATGAGCGCATCATATTTTCTGTCCTTTGAATGTTCTGCATGTTTACATTTTACGTGCCAGCTTTTCATGGTGTTCACACTGTTGAAATGCACTTGTGTGCTGTGTTTACGTGCTTGCGCTGTTAGTCCACCATTTGATGCCATACACTATTGTTGCACCAGCCATTAGTAGAGATCCATGCCACAGCTTAGTCTGAACAATCCAGTCGACTAAAATAGTTATTTGCTTTGAAGGACTTGCGTGTTTTGGAGACATAATTTTATTTTACATTTAAAATACAGTTCTGAGCTCATTTAAGGGTAGCATTACCATTTATTTTTATCTTAAAATGCTCCAACCAAAGTCATAAAAATCAATCTGCGTAAAGGGATATTACCCCAAAATTTTAATTTGGTAATTTACTCACCCTCATGTTCCTCCAAAACTGTATGAGTTTATTTTTTTTGTAAAAGAATGTTGGTAACCAACATTCTTTAACATATCTTCTTTTGTGTTCAACAGAAGAAAGAAATGATTTCTCTTTTTGATGACACAATTTAAATTTTTGGGTTAACTATCCTTTTAACACTACTGACAAATCTATATAAAGCTATCTACATTACTCTAAAATGCTCAGGTCTTCAAATGCCTCAGAAAAAACTTAAACAAATACTGCCATAATGGGTAACAACCTAGAATATTCATATTGAGAATGCAATGGGTTTTGTATGATTAAAGTTAAATTAATCTTTACTTGCCTCACTTAATGTATTATATTTCTCTGTAATTACATTGTAGACGCTTTGTAGGTGTGAACCCCGAGAGAGGAACCAAAGCAAGCCAGGCAAAGGTGGTGTCCAAGAAGACGGGGAAGCTTGTCCAGAAAAAGGCAACCACTGTGAATTTGCATGTGGCCACCCTCTTAAAAAAACTCATAGACTTCGAGTGGGGCTTTATTTAATAAGGTGAAGTCGGAGCATTGTGCTGGTGTGCCAGATGTTTACTTAATCACAGCATTGAGTTCTATAATGTTTGTGACAGTACGGAGTTCAGTAAGTATTGAGTTCTGTCATGTTTACAGTTGCAGCATTGATTTCTGCAATCAGATGTTTCTGACATCACATCATTCTGTTCTGCTCACATATGTTTATGTGAAGTCAAAGCATTGAGTTACCCAGTTTCTCTAGTGAAGCAGAAATAATTTAATTCATTGAATATTTTGTATATTGTTGCTTTAATAAAAGCATGTTTTAAGGTCATCTTTTGTTTTGAGTCACTTGTTTGCAAGCATATTTCAACGAGTTTTTAATTAATTTTAGAGTACTTAAATAGACTTTATATTAATGCAGTTTATGAAGATTACAGCAAGAACACTAATGTAAAAATAACGACCCAAACACCTGACAGTGCTGTATACTGTGCAGCCTATATTTTCTACAGCACAGTACTGTAATCTTTTTTACAGTAATAAACTGTTGTTTCAGATTACAGCATTCTACAGGTAAATCTAGCTGCCTGTAGTTTACTGTAAATTAACAGGGATTTTTTTACAGTAATAAACTGTTGTTTCAGATTACAGCAGGTCCACTGTAAAATTACAGCATTCTACAGGTAAATCTAGCTGCCTGTAGTTTACTGTAAATTAACAGGGAATTTTTTTACAGTGTATAAATGCATTGTGAATTCAGTGACGGGACTTTGAGGGCAAGATGAGTATTGATGTCAATTCAACTGGCCCGTAAAGTCCCGCTTCTGGGACACACACTCACAGCGTGACGAGTTAAAGTTATTTAAGTTATTTCTTCATCCACTGTATCAATTACAGGTTCTCAATTTAATTACATTATGTCATGTTGACATGTTTGTGCCTGATGATAGTGAGGCAAATGGTTTTATTGCATTAGTCACAAAATCAACTCTGTGTGTTTGCAAACGCACATGATCCGAAATTGCACTGTACATTGCTCTGAATTGCAATGTAATGCCGCAGGGAGAATGAGGGGCTTTTGGGGGCACTTGTGTTTCAGTTTCACCATCATAATGCCCCTAAAAATCCTTATTGCTCTTGCACTGATCACCATTTAGAAATGAGATGTTTGCATGCATATGTTGTCATAGAAAGAGTTGTGCGTTCCAAACGCCTGTTGGCCACAGAACACGTCTGCCTACACTTGTGTATGATATACATAAATGGACATTGCTAAAGCCACCTCTTCCATTCATTTGGGAATATCCCATATTATGTTTGGTGCTCAATTAGGTGGTGCTGCACCGAAAGCAGCTCACTAAATGCCTTTAGCATCTGCTCCATTTACTCAAGCAGCTGATGGTGGCAACAATCTTGTTTCATTTTCGGTCTCCATTTTCTGTCATGTTTGATCTTCTTGCTAAAACTTATAGAACGGGCCCGTCCCCCGAGGGTCGCTCAAACAGACAGAACAGTCAAGCACCAAAGGAATTTCTAAAGTCCAAGTAAATCTCTATGGAAATGATTTGTCTGTCGTAACGAAGAATGCTGCTCATGATGCTAGGAGTTTGACACTCCGCAGCATTCATTCACGTCAATCATGATTTAATTATGAGACGCTGCCCAGAGCTAATGCTGACAAAAATGAACAAATAGATAGGAGTAATGCTGGTATGTAAATAATATGGGAATTTATATGACAAGAAGCAACGACTCAGATATTTTCGTGTCAAATCAAAAGAGTGATCGTCAAAACCAAGTGTGAAAAAGCAAAAGCAACTCCCCTTTAGTGATCTTTTAGCGCACTACAAAACATATCATGCCATGTTATTATAAGAACAAGGGGTCTATTGCTAGGTGAGGGAACAGGATGTGATTCCAAGAATGTGAAGAGCCTAATGCCACATGTGAGTTGGGGATAGTTTTGTTACACTTTGCCAAACTGCAATACCTGGGAATATTAAGTAGTAAACTTTGTCTATTTTTAGTCATTTTTATTAGGATTAAATGCTTTATGGTTCATAATCACTGTATAGTAACATTACATTGCCAGGCATTTTGGCTTTAAAATCTCTGGGCATTGGGCACAAGTCCTGCTGGAATTAGCTGTGGTGCTTTCTCTGTTCTGTGGCTCTGTTACGGCTCAACTCATGGTAATAGGAGAAAGGGAGAGTTTCAGATGGGAAAGTAATTATTGACACCCCACAGAGCCAACAGTTCATCCTTCCTCACTGAACTCCCTTCACATGACAAAAGTTGTGGTGTCTGTAACCGTAATAGACTTCAGTGGCACACATTTCTGTATGTTAATGTAGATTGATAATTAGAAAGCAAACAGTGAAAGCAACAAATGATTTCCTGCTACTTTTTAGAGAATACTCTTAGAAATAAAGATTCCAAAAGGGGATTTTCACTGTGATAGCGAAATCATTTTGGGTTCCCCAAAGAACCTTTTAGTGCTAATTCCCTTTTTTTTTTTTTTTTTGTGGGACGTTTTTAAAAATCTAAAGAACCCCTTTTTTCACTAAGAACATTTTGTGTAATTTTGTTCCATGATTGATCAAAATTCTTCTTGTCACCATAAATGCCAAAAAAAATTTAAGAGTGTATTTAAACTAATAAAATCTCTTGAAATCTCTCTTAAACATAGGGTTAAATTTCTTGCAAAGTCACTTGCTCATTGTTCCTTTTGACGTCATTAAGGCCTCTGAATCAGTTTTAAAGAATGCACTGGAGAGCCATTTGTGCTGAGTTGGCAGTTCACATTAAGTCTTGCATGCAATGGTTTGGGTTGTCAAAAACCCCATGTACAATCCTGCCCTGACAAAAAGAGCTTTCACACTTCTTAAAATGGAGAATCTGTCAAAATTCCTGCAAATATGTGTTTTTCCCCCTCGCCCTCCATGTTTGTGCTTGTTTTATGTATTGTACACAAATAGAAGTTAAGCTTGTTAGCAGTAAAGTCATTGTTTCTGCATGGATCTGTCACCGCTGTCAGTTTCAATTATTTGATAAAAGTAGAAAAGTCCATTTATATCTTATTATCAACTAAGCCATTATATTAGCTTAATTTTAAAAGACCGTGAACTCATTAAAAGATCGTATCATTTGCTCAATCAAGTGAACCTCTTAAGAAGTGTTGGTTTAGAGAATAATGAACTCACAGCTTGTGCCTGTTATTCCATGAATTTATGATTTTTATTATGCTTGTTACTTTGGAAACAGGCAGCAAAAAGTGTTCCTCTCTTCTGTAATCTATCTCTCACTCTTTTGCAGGGTTATACCAAAAAAGATTTATGTTTTGTAAACATCACCTGTCTATAGTTTCAGCACTATGTAATATTTAATTTAATGGATTAAAAAAGCATATTTATTAATATGATAGACTATATAGAGTGAATGCTATTTTGAAATGTATCAATATACACTCTAATATACACGAAATTGATGCTAAATCACTTGGTGCCTTTAAGCAATTTTAGACAACTTATTTATGCTTTAAAGGATGATTTAATGATTTGCAAATGCTTCTGAGATTGTATTTTTAATGCCAGTTCATTGTGTGTTGTATTGTTTTAATGTTATATGTGGTTTGAATAACTGGGCCGCTTATCTTGGCCAGGACACTCCTGTAAAAGAGATTTTAATCTCAGTGAGGTTTTCTCCTGGCTAAATAAAGGTAAAAAAAAAAAAAAATGGTGGGTTGTTTTAACCCAATTTTGGGTCAAATATGGACAAACCCAAAAGTTGGGTTAAAAATGTAATTTAAAATTTTGTTTGTCCATATTTGACCCAAAGTTGGGTTGAAAGAATTCAGCATTTTTAGAGTGTAGTTTGTCACATCTGTTAGTTAACAGAAAACCAGACATAGAGAGGTTTGAACAAAATTAACCGAATCCATTGGGAAATAAACTTGTCTCGAAACGATGATATGAGAATGCAATTATTACATTTATTTAAAAACTAATGTAAACAACCAAATCATCAGTATGGCTCACAATAGTACTGTAAAACATTTATGTACTGTTCACACAGAACAGCATTCATGCATGCAGATTTCTTCATAAAAACAAAAAACAATAAGGAGGAAATATACACCATTAAATATGACTGTTGCACTGCTTGTAAATGCTAATAGTATATATTAAACGTCAAGATATGAACATGCAATAATTCTTCTGCTGGTGCACCAACTGGTTTGTAGAAATATACCATCCCGAGCAATGATTCTCACAGGTCTCAGCAGGGTAAGATATATAGAAAAAGCACACGTGACAAGTTGCCCTTGCGTAACGCAAGAGTTATATTTAGAAATCAGCAGAAAGTTCATCAGAGAGCATGATACATCCCCTGGAGGATATCTATATCTGAAACTGATCAATCTGCAGCTTAAGTCTTTCAATTTCAGTTTTATGTAATTTAGCTGATTATTCAGAATATGTCATGGGTGTGTGTGTTCATTTTGTCTTATTTTGTTTCCCTCTTTGGCCTGGTTGGTCGTCACCGTTGCTAGGGCAACTCATTGCACTGATGAGCTAATCAGGTCAATCGTACCAGTTTGTCATTCTTCATCACATATACTTCCAGTCATTCTATTTGCTCCTGTCCTGGCTTTTCTTTGTTTGCCCAAAGTTTGTTTCAGTTTTTTTCAGTTTTGCTTTCCTTGTTTGTGTTTTGGATTACCTGTTGCCTTCTCTGCTCCTCGATTTCTCTCTGGCTCTACCGGTCTGCAGTTTGCTTCTCCAGTCCATTGCAGTTTGCATCGTGCTGCCAAAGCCTGTTACCTCGTCATCGTTTCTCTACAATGTCTGACCATTCTGTGTTCTGTTCCCTGTGTTTAGTTTATGTTAATAAGCACCTTATTGATTGCACTTTCAATTGGATCTTGCTCGTGATTTTCCCTGACATAACGATCTGACCAGGATGGATCCAGTGAGTGCTTCTGAATTGAGAGACATTTTGCAATAACGCTCATATTGAACGCCAAGAGGAACAAATCATGGCTGCGGGTCTAACTGTTCTGGCTTTGGTAGCGCAGGTTGCCGAGTTGTCCGCCCAGTTCCAGCAACTAAAGACCGGGACTGTGAACCTGCCCACTTCGCCTAACCCACCGCCAGTTTCCCCCACTGGAGACCTCCCAGCTCATCACAGCGAACCTCGACTACCACCACCAGCAGCCTATTCTGGTGGGCCACATTCGTGCTCTCTGTTTTCTTTTCTCCAGCCATCTGCATTTCCCTCGGATGAGTCTAAAGTGGCTCTAGTTATTACACTGCTGGCTGGTTGAGCAGGTCAATGGGTAACGGGAGTGTGTGAACAGAAACATCAGTGCTGCTCCTCATTACAGTCTTTCTCAGAGGAACTCAAGATGGTTTTTGACCGCACTGTCTCCGGTAGAGAAGCGTGCTGGCAGAGCTACGCAAAGGGAATCAATCTGTGATGGATTATTCCATTGAGATTTGCATGCTGGCTGCAGAGAGCAACTGGAAAGAGGAAACACGGTGGGACATGGCCCTGCATGGGTTGTTCTAGGCAAGGATTCGCTCCAGAGACTGCGGACTCCTTTCAGCCCATCCCCAATGCTATGGTCAGCCCGACTCAGATCTGGAACCCATGCAGGTGGGTAGTCTTCAGAGTAGCCAGACTGCAATGGACTGAATCTCACCACTCCTTTTATGCTGGTCCCACAGGACATTTTTGGGACTTAACATTAATCCACTAACTCAAGATCCCCATTGTTTCTTTAATTCAACCTATTTTAGTCAATCACTACCCTCCCTATTCCATTTTACTGCGCCATGAGTCTAACCATCTCTGTCAATCATACAGAACAGGTCCGAGTTATGCTTGACTCTCCTCTTGTCCTTGTGGTTCTTGGACATCCCTGGCTCATGCTCCATATTCCTCACATAATTCTGGTCTCAGAATACTGTATTATCCTGGAGCGATTATGGTCAGGCTTCTTATCTGTTGTCTGTGTGCTCCCCTGTGTCTTGTTCTGTGTTGCAGGATGAATCTTTGGGCCTATCTGATGTGCCCAAGGAGTACCTTGACCTGAAGGTACGTCAATAACCTGTTCAGTAAGTCAAGAGCTGCTTCTCTTACGCCACACTGTCCCTATGACTGTGCTATAGACTTATTTCCAGGTATGTATCCGCCGAAGAGCAGGTTATATTCGCTCTCCACTTCAGAGAGGGAGGACATGGAGAAATATTTCTGATTCTCTGGTAGCCAAACTCATATGCCCTTCCTCTTCCCCTGCAGATCTGGGGTTCTTTTTCATGGAAAAGATGGTTGGTTCCCTGCGACCTTAAATAGACTATCGGGGGCTGAATACTTATCCTTTGCCATTGACGTCCTTGGCTTTCGAAGATGTCTGCTGTGAGTCACTTTTTTCATGAGGTTAGGCCTGGGCGATATGGGCAAAAAAAATGATCACGATAATTTTTTTATATCAGTCGATATCGATAATTATCACGATAAATGTCAAATCTTTATTTATTTCAAGTTTAAAGGCAGATTTTTGCTCCTAAGTGAAAGTTGTAGAAACCAGAGCGTTAATTGTGGTTTTAAACTACTATTTATTGTCAGAACATATCACTTGCCAAACAGGTGAACATTCACAAATCTGTCATTTTTCCTTATCAAAATAAAAAATATATTTCTTAATGTGCTCATTTTTATTTGGTAAAATGTAATATTCTGACTGTTTGAGTTTTATTAAAATGAACAATTGTCCAGCATCATGCATTTAGATCATGCATTTAGCACCTCACTATCATGGCAAAATGAAACTTTATGGTCTATGGTATTTGTATGAACAGTAGCCTAAATACATGATTAAATGCTGTAATTATATTCCATAAGTCCTTTAATACATTGTCTACATTAATAATATAATACAATTCAATATGTATAGCCCACATTTCATGGTGCAGTTAATATTACTAGGCTAACATTACAGTAAATGATGGGAAATTGTAGACTGAAAAGCCTTCTGACCGTATCGTTGCGCACAGTGTTTCTCCTGTTCGTCAGCGCTGTTTCATAAACTAGTTTAAATCACTGAGACATTTGTGTTCTTCGCTGAATTCAAGTGCTTCTCACTGGATCTCGTGACCGAGACCGATCAGAGTAAACGCATCTGCTAGTGAGCTCGTGCTGCGCTGCCGTTTGGAATTTGAGCCGAGCGGATAAACGGTCCGTGAGGCACGCGCGGTTCAAATGAGTTTCGTTCCGCTTTTGGCGTATAAATATTATCTAACATTTATCGAACTCTTGATACTGTTTTATCGAGAAAAATTATATCGCAATAATTATCGTTATCGTTTTATCGCCCAGCCCTAGGTTGGACCTTTGCAGCGCCTATAATTTGGTCTGCATCCGGGAAGGGGATGAGTGCAAAACTGCGTTTAATACGCCCAGGGCGCATTTTGAATATTTGGTTGTGCCGTTTGGGTTATCCAACGTCCAGTCTTCCAAGCACTAGTCAATGACATGCTGAGAGACATGAGCCGCTTTTCCACCGTCGGGCCGAACGGTTCTCATTGCGAAACTGTTCCATTCCGTGCTGATCCACGCAAGCAGGTACGGTGACGGTTACGAATGATTCCACTGTGGGTTCCACTGTGGGGCTGATTGCGGCCACTCTTTGGAATGTAATACAAACGCGTCAGTCGCTGCCTTGGTAACTCGACAGTTTCCTGATGATATAAGATTTAAATAGTGACTGAGTTATGGAGAATGATCAGCTATTACTTTTATTTTTATTATTGCTCACTTCACTCAAATAGCGTGTTTAACCAGCTACAGAGAAACTGGTAGCCAGGCAACAGACAAGTGACCAATCCTGAGTGGTGACATCACTTCACGGATTCTACCAACACGGTTCGGCACGGTTAGCTAACCGATTTTGCTGAGAATTCCGGGCCGAGAACGGTTTGTAATCGTGTTGTACCCGGCTCAAGTGGAAATACAACTGGAACTGTTCCTTATCATTCTAAGAACCGTTCGGCCCGGCGGTGGAAAAGTGGCTATGGTCAATCAGTTAATTTATGTCTACCTGGATGACATATTGATATTTTCTCCTTAATATTGATACTTTCTTCTTCTGACTGCCATGACATCCACAAAGACGATGTTCATTTGGTCCAGTGCAGCCAAAGCTGCCTTTTCTAACCTCAAAAGTTGTTGCCCCCTCTCATCAGTTTGTGGTGGAGGTCGACGTGTTGGTGCGGTTCTCTCAGAGACAAGGTTGCCTTGGAGACATGGTGCCATTGGTTGGAGGGCTCGGGGGGGTCTTTTATCATCTGGACGGATGACAAGAACCTTGAATGCATTAGATCTGTTAAACGCTAAAAGCAGAGGTGGGCCTTATTTTTCAGTTGTTTTAAAAAATAAGGTGGATACAGAGAATTAGAATTAGAAAAATGTTATGCCTAATAAAACTTTATAGTTTCGAAAGGGTCGTTCTCTGTTTTCTGACTTCACTAAACAGCCCAAAGCGAATACTGAAAAGACGTCTTCATTGCTGAAATGTTATCAAGAAAAATGTGGCGTTCTAATCATATGCTACCGCTACTTAGCTTTGTTATGAAAAACGATTTTGAAAATAGCGATGCTGCCATCTCACTACTGAGAAATAAAGCTAAACTAATAGCTTTTAGCAACAATGCTGGCCATATTAAAACATCTTCTCTGTTTTTAGTGTGTCTTGTTTGTTAATGGCAAGTCTAAAAGTTAGTTTGCCACCACAACAGAGATAACATGACCATAATGCAACAGTATGAAGCATTAAAGACAAGGATTTCAGAAATGTGTATCTTTTACCAAACAAAGCTATTAAAGTTGCCTTGCCATCTGGTGAGCATTTAAAAGAGATTACAGACCTGACAATGCTGGTTTTGTTGTTTTGATTTGCCAGTGGGCTCAGTAATGGATCATGCTCTTTGGCTGGCTACACCGCCTTTGTGGTTATCACGAGCCCATCACACACTGGCTACATGCTCCTGTGATACAGCTAATTGGCTTCTGACTGCTGCTGCAAACATCTTATTTCACTACAGTCAATGGCTGCAGTTTTTATTCACAGTGGAGCATTATTGCAAGATAAATATTAAAGGAATATTCCAGGTTCAGGACCATCTACAGCATTTGTGGCTGTAACAAGGTTTGTTGTTATGGGAAGAAGGAGGCGGGAACCGGCGAACATTTAAATATTTTAATAAATAAATAAACCAATACATAAATGAAAGTATAAGGCAGCAGCCCCTCGCGGACGACTGCTGGCCACACAAAACAGAAACAAAACACAACATAAAATCAGGCCTGTTCCTCTCTCGATCTTCACAGTCGTCGCTCTTTCTTTATGCCTCCGCTCCACCGTGAGAGATACGAGACCGGTGCGCCTCACTGGTGTCGTTCGTCATTAATCACGCCACCGGTCTCGCGCCGTTCTCTCGCGTCCCTCGACCTCGTCCTGCTCGCCACAGTGGCATAATAAATTCACTTCAATTTGTTCCTCCTTTTCTTATATGGCAAAAATCTGTGTCACGGTGTTATAGTGGAAGTGAATGGGGCCAAAAACATTAAAATAGAAATACCACAAGACATTAACAATTTGAGTGTTAACATAATATTAGTGAAAAAATAGCTTATTAATTTCTTCTGTGTAAATAAGTTTTATCCAATTGTATAGCTTCATTGCCATCCATAGAGGGTTTTCACTACACGTCATAAATCCGGAAGTCGGCCATTTTGGAGGGACTGAACGTAAACAATGCCACTGAACTGAATGGACTCGCAAATTTGGCTGATTATTGCTGCTGAAAAATGGTCGAGTTTTGGTCTGTACTAATCGGCCGCACCGGGAAAAAACATTTCGAGTTCAATAGACTGTCAAAAGTTAAATAGAAGAGTGCAAAAAACTAATGAAAGAAGGCGTTTGTGGTTGAGAGAGGTAACGTTACAGCATCATTGTAAGTAAAGCGTTGACTATGGCTAAAATGTTGACGTAATTAACTGTGGCTACATTCACACTGTCAGTCCAAATCCGATTATCTTGATCTAAAATTATGTCCATGTATCGCAACTGTTCAGATCCAATTTGTGTGTCCATGCATCTCTTTGGCAATAACGTTGCGTTGATGGAGGGGTTTGTATTTGCAATAGAGATGTTGTCATATTTAATTTTTACAACATGGAAATGTGTAGCCGCCGCGCTGGACTAACGTTACTGTGTCTTGAGCCTGCGGCAGAACTGTAGGAGGCTGGTATGTAAGTTACAGCTTTTTTCCGCGCTCTTGTCTGCGCCGGTTTAAAAAATAATAATTTTCTGCTCGTCCGGAACTTTGCAACAACACAGCATTGTTTCGGCAGCGACTTTCAGCATGTTCCTATAACAACGTCTGACGTTTACTTTTTACGCGGCGTGAGAGTCACATACCACGCGAAATCCGATCAGAGCGCTCAGACTGAAGCTGATGTCCTGATATGTGATTTTAATAGGATTTCAAACCACATATGGATGTAGCTTGAAACGTATTTCATGTGCTTTGTTGGACCGACAATCTGAACATAGCCTATGTCAAGATAATAAATAGAAGGAAGAATTGCAGTAAGGGCTAGAGAAGCTAGCTCGTTCGGATCTTTACCACATATTAACTTTAGTTTGTCAAAATTTCGCGCTCTTTCCTGCTTACTAAGTCCTTCTCTATATGATTTCGCAGATTCCACGTTTTTTTTCTGTGGTTTATTAGTGCAAAAATGTGTTCAGTCGTACATACACAGTGCAATCCATGCTGTTGTTTACATTCGAGTGCCTCCATAATGGCCGCGCATCCGGGTGACCGCCCAGACGTTGGTGAAAAAAATTATCTTTCAAACAGCTTTACAAGTTTTAACAGTAGAATTAAAGTAAGTGCTCTTACAAAAAGTATAACCATTACATTTAAAAGGTGCTTTTACTGCTTTCAAATTCTCAAAGAAAATTGGCTTCATTTAGACCTTCATTGTAAGAGCCTACATTTTTGCCTCTTTTTTTAAAGAAAATGATGGACGAGAGGAAATGATGGTTGTTGAATGCTGTTGATTGAGCTTAATTTGTACTGTTTCCTTTAAAGACATTTCAAAATGCAGTGGGGAAAATGGCATCCCGATTGATCTCCTCACCTCACTATATTACATAAAGAAGTACATGTCAACTGCAGTACAAGTGAAGTTATCTACTGAGAGGTGTTTTGATTCCCTTGATCTATTAAAGAGATCAGGGGGGTGGTGAGGAAAATGCTGACTGGCTCTATTGTCAACCATTGCCTTTCAAGACTCAAATTTTATGATCCATGCATCCTCTTCCTGCAGGGGTATTACCGCGTGGCAAACCATTAGTCTGCATGCTTAGTATCTGTAATGCTCCTGTTGTGCTGGAGAGGAGCGTAGCATGCTGTCATGAGTCATGGGGTCAGCGAGAAGCAAGAGAGAGACACACACACTCACACATTAGACAAAGCTGTAGCGAGCGGTCCAAGCAGTTCAGCTCTTAACTAAAACCACATGCCACCCCCTCACAGCCAAACCAAATGAATGAATGTCTATTCTGAACAAAAGCTGAGCCTAGCTTCATGCATTAAGGTGGCTGGCAGTCATCTGATATTCATTTGCTAGCATGTTTGTCTCATCTCTGCCATTTTTCTTGTCTGCGTTCGCAGCTAGGAGCTGTTGGAAGTCTTCGGGTTTCAGGGGAATCTCGCTGCGATGATTCCCAAGTGCAGTCCTTGAAGATTTACTTCCTGTGTGCTCTTGTGGCTGCTGTGTCTTGGGCCTTTTTCAAGGGGAAATGAGAAAGGAAGCCAGTGCACATGGCTTTTATTTCTGAGTCACATCCTCAGTGTTTTAGCCCACCAAATGGATTTAAAGGTTCAAAGTGAAGGACAAGATGCGCATAAATTACATGGCAGTGTGTGCAATATTTGTAAAGACATAGGGCAGTTATGGATCAGTTGTAGTGCTTCCCTGTCTTTCATTTACATGTTTATATAACAGGGCCAGTGAAGACTTTTTAGACTGAAACAGATGAGGCAGGTTAAGACTTGAGTCAATGCTCCCAGAGAAACAGCCTCTTGTTAAAAAAAAGATTCACTGTACAAGTCCAGACATTACTCTCAACAGTCAAATCAAACGAAAGAATCAATCAGATACAAGTCATTTTTACGTCTGTCTGTCTTTCTACAATGTCAGATATAGGTAATAAATGAACATTTTCTTTACAAATTTCTTTGAGTGTCTTTATGTCTTTATAAATATTTTTTTCTAATTTGCAGATTAGGGGTAAGTTGATCCATCTGGGTGTAAACTGACCATCTAAATGAATCCCATAAGGTCAAATCAAACCCATGTTACATTTTTATACTTTAACTATTTTAAAAATTACTTTAAAAATCAAATGTCCTTTTAGAAATAATATTTATTTTCTTAAAGTTAAATTAAAAACATTAAACCAACCAAATTAAGTTTCAATATCTTTAATTGTTTGAATTTCTTAAACAATATGTTGAACACCGCAAAAATTGCAACCATCCTCAAAAACAGAGTGTTTCTACAGTCAATTTTAGTCAAAAGGTTCTTGGCATTGCTAAATCACCTATATGGATCATGTCTATTTTTAGACCTGGACAAATTTCCTTTGATGTAACAGCTAAAATTTTTACTTTGACAAGCCAAAAACAGTTTTTAAAATAAATGGGTAGGTACCTTTCACTCCTCCCATGCATGCGTTTCTCCTTTTCGTCTGGTAGAAATTATTTTTTTCCAAAATACATGGTCACATGACAAGAAAAGTATAGTTGCCAAGATAAAGGGGGTGGGTCAACTTATCCACTGGCTCATCTTACCCCACTCTCCCCCAGTGTAGTTGTTTTTACAATCATTAAATATTGTAGTACAAAATATACACATTACCTCAAGCTACCTCAATCTTTTCAGTGTTTTTGTGAAAAATTTGCTTCCGAAGGCATTTGTGGCAAAAAGGCAACAATTAATTGAATAAAAGCTCATTTAGTAAATGGCTTCTCTGAGCAGTAGCATGTTGGACCAACAGCAAACCAAAACAAACGTTCATTCACACAAACCATTCTAACAGTCTTGCACTTTTAACAAAATGGATGGAAAACCCATGAAAAAAAATAAAATTATAATTGAAATGTTGACTTTACTGGCTACTGGCAAATAATCGCAGGGGGGGGGAAAGGAAAATGTTAACTAAAGTCATGAGACTACAGGTCAGCTGATACACACACCATACTCATTGGGCTGTTGCTTAGGATCTGGGACCAAAAAAAGCTAGAGATTCTTTCCCTCTGCCGGTTGCCAGGTGGGAAACAGTTAGAGGAGCTCCGAATGCTTGCTGGGTTCTCCAGAGACTTCAATTAGATCCATCTCTCAGGGTGTGAAAGCCACAGCAATATGCTATCATGTTACACCAATTAAGCTCTGGTAAACCTTATCGTGTGATCATAATGCTTTCTAGACAGCCAAAAGTAGAGTTTAAAGCCCTTTTCTGGAAGGATATGAGGAATGCTGAATTTTTTTTGAGTGTTTTTTTTTTAAAGAGTATATATCAATGCCAAGCTCCAAATAAACCCACTGATACAATTTGAGCTGTTCGAGTGCAGGTCATTAAACCTTGAGAGTAATTATATGGCTTGCTATTATGAAGGTGATCATCTAGACTGGATTACACATGGGAACTAAATTATATAGTGCTTTTCGAAGAGAAGCAATTACACCCCTGGTGAAACTGTGGTAATATTACAGCGTTTTATACCATCTTAAAGATCATGGTCACCACTCATGTCCTGTATACTGGATGTTTCTAAATGTTTCGTTTATTATCTGTTGGAAGACATTAACAAAATCTTTGTGATCTCTTGATTCCAAGTGTTCCAAGTGAAGAGAGACCTTCCTGTTTTCCTCTCAGCGGCTACAGGTTATAAAGGGTCAGATTGTAATATTTATGTAAAAAGTGATCAGTGGACTTAACTTTAAAAAAGTGATGAAACCCATTGTTATGAAACCCAATCAGTTATGTGGAATTGTCAAGTTCACATAACTTGATTATTTCAATTACGCATGGTCTATTTACTTAATTCAAAAGCACAAAGCTGCTGTGCACATCCCAAACACCCAGTTTGGGCTCAGGTGCAGGACAACTAAGTGATATAAACAAAAATAAAGAAGTGTGAAGTCCGCACACTGATATTAACTGCTTCCAAAATGGATTTTATTTTTTAAAAAAGGCAACGTTTCGATCCTCAGGTCTTCATCAGGCAAAAAAAAAATCCATTTTGGAAGCAGTTAATATCAGTGTGCATTTATTTTATGCCTGATGAAGACCTGAGGATCGAAACGTTGCCTTTTAAAAAAAAAAAAATCCATTTTGGAAGCAGTGTGCGGACTTCACACTTCTTTATTTCTATTTACTTAATTCATCACTTTTTTAAGTTACCGGTAAGTCAACTGATCACTTTATTAAATCCAGGTGAATGAGACAATTGCACAATTGTACTAATTTATGGTCATCTTTGCATGTGGCCTTTACCGTGTGTTGTTCTGTATGGGAACATATACAGAAGCCGACCAATATTTAAAAATGAAGTTTGTTGGGTTAAAAAATGTAGACTACTTTTTCTTTTTCTAATTTGATACTTTCCTATTGACATAAGTGCAACATTTCCATGGTGTTATTGAGTTATTCTGTGTGAATTTGAGGGGAACTGGCTTAATTCATGTTTTCAAAATATTTTTTTAAAGAATTTAATACCTTTATTCAGCAAAGATCCATTAAATTGATCAAAAGTGACAGTAAAGAGATTTATTGCATTACAAAATATTTCTATTTCAAATAAATGCTGTTCTTTTGAACTTTCGTCAAAAAAAATCCTGGAAAAATGTATTACGGTTTCCACAAAAATATCCAGCACAACTGTTTTCAACATTGATAATAATAATAAATGTTTCTTGAGCAGCAAATCAACATATTAGAATGATTTCTGAAGGATCATGTGACACTGAAGACTGATGCTGAAAATTCAGTTATGACATTTTAAAATATATTAACATTTATTTTAAACAAATTCAGTGTTGACATCACACACACAGGAATAAATACCATTTTAAAACATATTAACATTTATTTTAAAATGTAAAAAAAAATCATACTGACCCCAAACTTTTGAGTGGTATAGTGTAGATTCACTAAATACAAAGTGGGGACCGCATGCTGCAAAGAAAAGAACAGTTGAGAGAAAAGACGGTTTCTTTTTATCAAACATTCACTGTATTTTGAGATATTTGTGTAAATTCTATCAATATACTGACTTATATTGTGTCAGACTACAAAAAGTTATGCAAAGATGATTGATTTACAAGTGGTAAAACAAAGGTATCATGGTTCAAGCATGTTTAGATACCCCTTTCCGTCATTAGTATTATCTTTACCCGGCCAGTACAAATACATAAGTTGAAGTTACAGTTTTTTGTTTTTCAGGCTCCAGCAGCCACTATAGTGATAGATAAAGAACACCTCATGCTCAAGGAGTTAAAAAAAAAACTCAAACAAGTAAGAGCATTGTCTACAATTTCAAGATGCTCTCAGTAAAAAGCTGACATGCAGACGTGAAATTAAAACCCCTCTTCTTTCCCTCCTTCCATGTGACTAGAGAAGCATATGACTTCCATAACTTCATCTCTCATTAACCGCTGACGGCAGGACACAATTGAGTGAGTGTTTGTGGAACTTGCCCCAGATATTCAGGTCTCAGTCCCCGGCTCTGCTGTTGGGCAGATCTTCTCCTGTTTCAGAAAGCTTCACCCTGCCTGACAACAGACCGTGAGGAACTTCACATGAGAGTCCCATGTAAGGAGTGAACTATGGGATACAAAGGCCAGTTATGTCCATTTAAATCCCTTAACAAGCACCCCAACAAACAAAAAGACCATTCAGATTTACCATGCTGGTTTTATTAAATTACCTCATCTACACATGAGCCAACAATTGAGTTACTTTTGTGCAGACAGCGGAATAGAAGAAGCACTTAATATTAATCTTCATTAATATGGTTTTGTACAGCATATGAGTCAGAGAGGTATCTTTAAAAGACGATTTTCTCTATTAGCATTAAGAGCATGCATGAAAAACGACTTTAGGCTAGTCATAGTCGAGGCTTGACTGGAATCTCATTTAAAAAGCAATGTATTGTATATAATAGAATTAAAATATTGATAAGGCCTATTATGGTGTATATTTAGTTATGACGCTGATAACGATAAAACAATAAAGTGAAAAGGACCAAAATCCTTTTGTTGTCTGTGGTTTGTGTGTAAAAGAAAACTGATGCTATAGTGCCACCTAGAGGTAAGTTTCATGCGACCAATAACCATCAGTCATTGCCTGTGATTCCCTCCACTGCTCTAGTTTTTCATTCAGCTCATACATTCACACAAAAGACAACAAGCTATTAATGAACTTGATGTCATTTCTGTGTAATGCTGGGAATGAGAGCGAGGATAAGCAAAGGACGCACACCATTTATGAGGAGACTTTTAAGGACACAGGGTGGGGGAGCTAGATTTCCTCTTTGGCTTAGAAAAGACAACACAAGCTTTGCCAGCTTCGGAATTCTCATCATTCCCTGGATATTAACACATTCATCTTAAAAGAAACTGCACACCAGACCAGCTATGGTCATATTTGAAGCTCCAGCATGATCCATTCATCTTGTTCTGTAGGCCTATATGCTGGATCATGCCATAACTCTCTAACATTACACTGAACTCATATGGAGTCCAGTTTATGAGTTAAGTTAACTTTATTAACTATAGAAGTACTGGCATTGTACACCGTAATATTTTTAACTTTTACAATGTAATCCAAATAATTTCTTGTACAAAAACAAAACAAAAAACACAGACATCATGAATCAGCCTGTGAATCTCAACAATGGTGACATTTATAAAGCATGTTGCAGTGCATTCTGGGTTGCACCAATCAAAACTCATTCATGGCTCCCATCATGCATTGCTGCATGAATAAATAATGAGCTTATGATCAGAGGTTGTCACCATTGCTGAGATTCATACGCTACATCTTGATATCTGTGTGCGCCTAAAAAAAACCCACATATATATTTTTTATTATTATTGATTTGATCATTTGGATTTCATTGAAAAGGCTAATCATATTATGCAGCTAGAATTAATAAAATAAATCTAACTCATAAATTGGACTCTACATGAGCTCAGTGATTCAAGTCAATGATTGTGAAATTGTGAAACACAACCAACACCATCAGATCAACATTTCTATTTGTTCTTCTGGCTGATATAACTCATGTACAGCAGCCAAACAAAACTTAAAGTTATTAATTTAAGGGTGAAGAGCCCAACTAAAACACACACTCATCTCCATAATGGTGACTTTAATTATGGTTTTCTCCTTCAGTGATTCTGCTTGTTAACATCAGGTGTCTTTAATGTTGGCAATAACATATATTTTGTAATTTTTACTCATTTTAAATGGTTAACATTTAAGGAATTAATTTGATTAATTATTACTCAATTCTAATTTGTTAAATTTAATTAATAATATTGCTTGTAATCTGTTGCCTCATTTTAATTAATTAAATATAAATAAAATCTATGTTTTATTTTTTTACAGTGTACATAGAAGTTCTCTTAGACATAAACTGTGTTATTGCTTAATGTTAATTGCATTAATGTTAAATATGTTCCTATTTTCTATGACTTGTAATGAGAGTTTGAACATATCCAGGTCAATTATATGTTATAAGTTACATTTAAAAGTTAAGTCAGAGGTTCAGAACAATATTTTTTAAGTCCGAATGACTTTTCCAGTTGTTCATGATCTACAAAATGTATATAAACAATATATACATGTATATTAGTCACAAGTTCTACCTGATAAAGTATTTTAGGGCTTGGGATAACTAGAAAAATGCATGACTTTTCCAGGTTTAGAAATCATTAGCTCACACCTCATTTACACAGGTTTTTCAAGACAGTGGAAATCCAGGTTCTTCAAAGGAAAAAAAAAGTTGCTCAGCTGAAGTTTTGTGTGACTTTGGCTTATTTTAATGATTGTTTTGTCCATTTGAAATCATATTATGTCCCCTTTGGGAGTTTGCAGAGGACCCCTATTGGGCCCCAGTCCCCTGGTTGAGAACCACTGAATGAAGTGTTATCTGTATAACAAATCCTGCACAATCAATATCAAATCTGTGATATTTATTTATTAATTCATTTATGAAATACACTACAGGGAAGATCAGGGATATAGCTGTAACGTTAATATTGTACAACATTTATTGTTGTTCCATTTTTTTGGGTGAAGTCAACTAAAATGGCCTATCAGGTAAAATGGGCCAAATAAGGTTGTAGCGCCATATCTCTTTATTTGTTTACAGCCAATCACAATAACTGATCTTGCATTGTTGTTTCAACACTTGTTAACATGTAACAATAGTTTTAATTGGTCTGAGTTTTTTAAGGCATGCAGGGCAGTGTTACATGAAGCTTGTCAGAGAAGTTGTAAGGTAAGTGAGCCTGACATAGTATCATTCATCACTAATAAGGGTACTAAAGTAATTATAAGTACGCTTGCCAACAAAGAAAAGGTTTATGAACAATATTTTTGACATGCTCTTTCAAATAAAAAAAGAGTTTTGTAAAAAAAAAAGAGGCAATTTTAGGTAGAAAGGTCATGTTAAGCTAAAATGGGCAGATACACAAACACACACACTTTTACACAGATGTTACACAGAAATTGAGGGTGAAAATAGGTTTATATGTCTAGATATCTTTTTTTTAAATGATTGCATAGACAGTATGGCAGACAGACAAGCAAAGAAAGGAAACATATATAAGAAGAGAAGAAAAAGGGAAAGAAAGGAAGATGTCAGTGGCAAAATGGCAGAATGAGGGGTGCTACATGAAATATTAGTGGGTTTTTGTGCTTTTTTAGTCAAAGATGTTCTAATCTTTAACAAAATGTTTGACAAACATACACATACATGCACACAAAAGACACTAATGCACAGAAACACACACAACATGATCAGGTCATTTTTAATTGCATTTTTTAATGAAATATATTTGCTCAACTTTCTATTTAATGAAATACGCAGGCATGGTGTTGCTATGGCACACTAAAGACAATAGTGTCAATTTACTCTCATCATTTTAAAACAATTATACTTTTTCACAGTTAAGAAAGATATACATATAGGCCTATATTTAGGAGACCCATGCTAATTTATAAAACAAATATATCATTATATATGTAATTTACCAAAACGTGGCCCATTTTAGCTGACTTCACCATAGTTGTTTTGCTGTTGAATTTGTCTAAAAAGCCATTAAAGGTGCTATATGTAAGAATTCCCATGTATTCATCGCTTTTTTGTTGTCAATGTGTGAACAGCTTGTAACAAAACTTTAAAAAACAGGATCGCTGAGTCTCTTTAGCCTCTTTAGCACCCTCTGCTGTAAACAGACATCTGTTGAGCAGTTACCGCCAAAATGAAGAATCATCATGTGATAACTTCTAACTCTAATGAGATTGTGGAGACGTAAATTTGATTGGATTCATTCATTTATTTACAAAATAACAATTCAAAATGTATACATTAAAGGCATATTTACTTTCAAGTTGAAAATATCATTTACTTGTAAAACTAGTAGAATCTTTCAGTCGCTATAAGCCCCCGCATGCTACGCCCAGACACACACGCACACACACACACACACACACTTCTCAGCATTTCTACTCTTCTCTAGCTTTCTTCCTAATCCAGTCGTCAAATAAACCTGCATTGAGTATATAAAATACAGGTGGCTCCTCGACGTTCTGTTTGTTAAAATGTCGCTTTGGATAAAAAATTGCAAAATGCATTATGTAAAAGTGAATATCAGATTGAATTACACTGAATCTGCCCCAGATGCAATCAACTGCTTCTGTCTGTAAAGCTGTGAACCAAAAGGGTCCATACAATTGGAACATCAAAGGGACATTGTTTCTCAGGAGATGCAAAACCTGTATATGTCTTGTGTATTGAAGCTGTCTTGTGTATTGTGGGGTCTGCATGAAGAGGTCCTAACAGTACGGTACTTATTGTTTGTGACACATTTGTCTAAACTAAACCTATCCTGAGAAATACACACAACAACTAGTGTGACAACAAGCCCCGGTCGCCCCCTACAGGCCAAAATGGTGAAGTCATGACTGTAATTTGGCTTTATATATAAAGGATGAGTAAAATTGTGAATATTTTGCACATACTTTAATCCATTCACTTCTTTTGAAAGTCAACTATGCAAATATAAAATACATATATATGTAGAAAATGGAAATCCTTTTAACAATATAAATTTAAACTAATATTCATCAAACATACAATACAAGCTCTACAAGATTTTTTTGATTTTTTTACCAAATGATGTCCCGACATTAGTAAATGTTGCAGGTGGGATGAACACATCCACAGAGGAAATCCGGCCACAGAGCGTACTTTCGGTTGAACGGTGCCCTTCTGAGGCATCTGGCCGCTTCCCTGTCACATCGGCAGAGGATTTTCGCACATCTGTCATTAAGCGCGTCTGCGTTGAAGACACAAAAATGTAAATTGTTGGCTGTGTAAAATGAGTAGTTTGCATATAGAGTGAAGCAACCCATATTTTAACCATAAATTAAGCCCGTCACTTAAACAATGTCCTGTAAATCTCACGAGTGTTGCCTATTGCACATTATGGTGTTTACTGCAAGAACAAGATCTTAAAATATCCCGTGGTTTGGTTAGTCTTTTTAGCCTGAAGTGTCCCGTCTGCTATAATAAACACCCTGTATTACTACTACTTCCTCAAGCTGAAGAAAAAACAAACATTCCCACCCAGTTTCCTCTTTACTGACTTGTTCTGTGTCTCATTTAGATCCCATCTTATAATGTAAAAAGTGATTTCACTGTAAAAAAAAGAAAAAGTTTTTGCTTCACATTTTTGAGTACAATCAACTTGGATGTTTAAGTCATTTCACCTTAAATTACAATAAACTGACTTTAAAAATGAGTTGAATCTTGTAAAAGTTGCAACTTTTTTGGTGAGTTAAAGCAACATATGTTCTCCTAACTTAACTTAAACATAATTTTTACAGTGTAAAAGAATGTAAATATTGATCTAAATAGCCTATCATACCACAGTCAGCCTGCTTGTCATCGCACGTCCACTGATACCTGTCCGTTTTTGTTTGGCAGCCAGCGAATTCTGCGTCCCCGTAACAGCAGTCATGCTTGTGACAACACCTATAGAGAAGAACGCATGCCTTTAATGAAACGACACAGAGGACCGAGCCCAGTTCTGTCTGCTTTTGAATTGTTTCTTCATTATGTAACGTATAATTCAAGTAGACTTGCAGAAATACAACGTGATCTCATACACAGAGTGCCGCTGAGTATGTCGGCCAGATAAACTGCTGACTCTGTAAGATTAGATTGAACAATACCGCTGTGGAATGTGGTGCAATAATATTAGCAGGTTTGTTTATTCTTTTTCATCTCGCTGTCTACTTCCCAAAAGCAGCGAAATTGGTCTCTGCATCCGAAACTGAGGTTAAGGGAAACTGTTATTTTGTGTGTGGGAGAGCTGGGAGTATTCCTTTTTCCAGATGGAAAATGCCACAGAAATGGACACACTGTGACCAAGACGCATGGAGTGAATTTAAAAAGACGGAGCAAATCGAACCATTGCAAAGAGAAGTGCTTGCAATCACAGCTTATTTGTTGCTGGCTTTACACATATACTTGTAGGTGTCTTACCAGTCTGCTCTGTCTCTGGGCCACCCTTGACCCCCAACACCGCAGTAACATCCGTACATCACATAGGATAAAGCTGACCGTCCCGTGCTGCACTTGATGACCCCAGCTAGTTCCAGCAGACCCCTTTTACTCCTTGGAGACCTCTGCGGCTGCAGGGAAGCCATACTGACTGTAAAGAGCCAAAGCGGGAATTTATTTATTCATTCAATTTTCTAGATCCCCACATTTCTTTTACATGCATTCATTTAGCAGACACTTTTATCCAATTACTTTACAACACTTTTGACATATTATGCTGTATCCTTTTTTAATATATTGCCATATTCTGACATATAATGCTATTTGTTATGATACCACTTTTACTTTGATAGGTTAGGGTTATTATAAACAAACAGTTTAAATTCATGTAGTTTATTGTCTAGAGTTTCCCAGGGAAAGAATAGGGCCATTTTTCACCAATGCAGTGTCAGATTCCACCGATTAAGTGTTAGATTCCAGTTGTGGATTTCTTAAGTCGAAATGACCAGTGTTTCACTCTTAGTCATACGAATATTTTTATATGATCTGAATTTTTACTTTGTTTTGTCCACTCTGCATAAATACAAACATATTATGATTATATCATACTTTGTATCTTCAAAGTCATTTTACGTTTAATTTTTTTTTAATGCATTTTAAAAATACAAAAAATACTTTCATATTTTAAAAATAGCTATTAAATGCATTTGTTCAGCAATTTTATTCTTAATAATATATAGAAATAAAAATTATGTAGGCTATTATAAATTTAAATAATATATAGTTTTTCACTGATTTGAATAATAGCCTATATATTAATAACATTACTTTTTTTGTGGACACATCAATGTTTTTAGATTTGTGGAGTAAAAGTTATAGCTTTTAAAAATATCAAATTAGACCCTCGGGGTAAGATGGGCCGCCAGAATTGGCACAGAAGGCGGCAAGTGGCATGTTGTTTGTTATAGTGTCATTATTTTTAAATTGAATAATTATTGTAATTAATGGTTATTAATCAGTATTTCCATAAATTAGATGTACATTTCAGAAATCTTCACTTTCATTAAAACTTAGATAAGTAAAATCATTCAATTTGCATTCATTGTGTTGCTATTATGACATATCTTGAATTAAAATATGGGCAATTAAATATGTAAATATTCATATTCTATCACTAGAATAATTTTACCTTTCAGATTAATCTCTTTTACTAGGATTCTGCTTTGTCTGTCTTTTTTTATTAGATTATTCAGATACATTGTCAAAATTCAATTTTAAATAGAATAGTTGATTTAGTATTTTACATTAACAACTCTAACAACACAAAATATTTTTTTATAAGAATTATATCAAAAGTCATACATTCTGTAAAAGTTTGGCCAGTGGAGGCTTCTTACCCCAGTAAAATGACCTTTTTGACTAATAATTAAAAAAAAATTCTAACAACTAAATAAGCAAATATTTATATATGCATCATCATCCTGCACATGCAAAACTTATTTCTAAATATGTTATAGATTAAAAGTAAATGCACATTGTTTTTAAGGGGCATCTCTCTCACACACACACACACACACACACACACACACACACACACACACACACACACACACACACACACACACACACACACACACACACACACACACACACACACACACACACACACACACACACACACACACACACACACACTCTCTCTCTCTCTCTCTCTACAGGTGTCCAGTGCCACCCTAATCTCACTTCTTTAATAGCTAAATGACTAAATGTAGATTATATAAGAAGAAAGCAGCGTGAGAAGGAATGGTTAAATGAGATGTGAGCCTCACCTGTAAAGAGCAGGAATGTGTGATACAGCGCAGTCATTGTGCTCACAGTGGGTAATAGTCCAGTCTCTGTTCTTCAGTCTCGGATAAACAGACTTCCTCAGTGCTGGGCTTATTTTAGATGCTGAGTAATCTCAGGACATCACTCCTACTGTAATCCTCACACTCTCTCTCTCTCTCTCTCTGCTGGAGGCTGATGTTTCCTCAGGGTTAAAATTAAGTCAAAAGTTAAAGTCTGAGACTGTTGGATAATGTGCCCCCTCTGTCTGATGACTGGTTGGGTGTTCAGCTCAGTCAGGGACCGCCCTATGATGGCTGGTTGGCTTTTCCATACAAACAGCTTGAGCTGGATGAGCTGCCAAAATCATGATCGAACACGCCAGCAGCAGCAGCACGAGGCTATATTTACCTTCTCCATCTGTAAACAATCTATTCATAAACTGATTCAGGCCACAAGTCTGGATAAATGAAACAATTTTGAAAATTTGAACTCTTTAACTCAACTTAATTTTGCACATTGTGTACGTTAGTATGACTATAGGCAATGGAGGATTCTGATTGGTCAGTGGTAACAATATATTAGGGTGAATGCAGGTAATGGGCCACTTTTTGTTAAACGTGTAATTTAGATACCTATGTTTTTTTCCAAGGTCCAGCTATAATATTTAATTTGTAATACAGGTAATATAATGTGTTTTTTTGCAAGGTATATATATATATATACCAATAAACATTTTGAGATCATGCACTCCAGACAAATTTATTTTCAGGTAAAGAGGGCCATCCCTGATTTATTAAAAATGATCCTGTATCTTAATTAAAAACACATAATTCATTAACACGTATTATCAAAAAACATATTCCACAAAATATTTAACAAACCCAAAAGCATATGAGTGAAATTCATCAGTTCACTCAATGCATGTGTAAAATTCAAAGCAACTGATTGAACATTGAATGAAATCTGAATATCAGAATATTCAGAAATCAGAATATGGAAAATTTAAAATTAACTCTGCAACACCCTCTACAACACTCTGCAACAAAGAATGGGACTACAACACATGTATCAACAAATAGGCTAACACAATCTCAATTAGAGGAACATTTAAAATGGTAACAATATTGTAAAACTTATTTTCTGTCTGTTTTCTCTAAACACTTTAAATTAACTTAAATGTTTCCATATTTTAAAGTGTCATATTCTGCATCTACATTTTGCTCCTCTCATCCTTTCTTCACTCCACAGATTCAACATAATACCTTGTCTTATTTTCTGCTCTTACTTTCCTTTCTTGAATTTCCTAACGGCACAATCCTTAATTTTGTAATAATGTAAAACGCTTTTCTGAAGCATACAACCTAGGCGGAGCAATACAGCTCACCCATTGGCTGCTCTGCCAGAAAAGCACAGCCTATGCGAGGCCTTCTGCGTCACCTCCCGCCCAAACAGGCGTGGCCTAGGCCTATAAATACGAGCATAGCTGTCTAACACGCCGATTTTCTTAAATTCAACGAAGCTGCACGCATCGCTGGATTGATTCGAGCCGCCACAGCCGTTTGGAACAAGCACCTCAGCAGGACGAGCCCTTACCTGAAGCCGCTGGTCATCGCCGCCTTCAGCCGCCGTTCCCTGCTGCGCTTCTCCGGCGTGGAATATCCTTTCAGTTTTGTGTGTGTTTTGTGTGTGTGTTCGCCTACCGCGGCACACATTTTTTCCTCACAAAAGAGCAACGAGTGTCTTTTTAAAGATGTCTCGCGTTTCCTGCGGCTCCTGCCGAGCCGCGCTCATCGACGGGGACCACCACGAACTGTGTGTTTCCTGCTTGGGCGAGGAACATGCAGCTCTCGCTCTCGGTGATGGCGGCTGCCATCACTGCGACATGATGCCAATCGCGACTCTGCGGACTCGCCTTGCATCTTTCGCCGAGACTGCTCAACCGCCCCCTGTAGCGCCGCGCCGTAAGAAGCGCCGCGCTCAGCGGGTCCCGGAACCTCCCTCCACGAGGAGCTCGCCGCCGCCACCGCCGCTAGCTCCTCTCAACGTGTCGCTTGAGTCGCTCACCGACGGACAACAGCCGCAGCACGCCGCTTTGTCCGTTATGGAGGACGACCAGCAAGCCGTATCAGAGGGGGATGACGATTGCTGTTCGCTTCTCGCTTCGGAGAGCGAGGGATGGGCGAGCTCTGTGGACCTCCCCTCCCCCGCCGTTCCGGAACGTCGAGGAGGGAAGATCAGCATCGAAGCAGAGCTGATGCGTCTGCTCACACAGGCCGTATCGAGCCTCGGCCTCGAGTGGTCGACGCCCGAACAACCTGCACTCAACCGGCTGGATGGCCGCTTCCTCGCTGGAGACCGCGCTGCGCCCCCCTCCAGACACGCACCCTTTCTTCCTGAGCTTCACGAAGAGGTAGCGAAATCGTGGAAGGCGCCATTTTCAGCCAGAGTACGTACTTCTGCCTCGCCAGCATTCTCCGTAGTGGACGGTGCTCGAGACAGAGGCTACCACGCTCTCCCTCCGGTCGAGGAGGCTGTAGCGACTCACCTTTGCCCACCCTCTGCTGGACGGCGGGCTAAGGGAGTCCTACCATCTAAAGCTTGCCGCACTTCGTCAGCTCTGAACGGCCGCGTGTATTCCGCCGCCGGACAAGCTGCATCGGCGCTGCACACCATGGCGGTGCTCCAAATCCACCAGGCTAACCTCCTCTGCAAGCTAGACGAGGAAGGCCCGGGCGCGATCAGTGTTCCGGACTTACGTAGCGCCACAGACCTCGCTCTTCGCGCTACAAAGTCCGCCGCACACGCCATCGGCAGGATTATGGCCTCAGCTACTGTTTCCGAGAGACATTTGTGGCTGACTCTCTCCGAAATGGCGGAGTCGGAGCGCTCTGCGTTCCTCGACGCTCCCATTTCACCGACTGGCCTCTTCGGATCCTCCGTGAAGGACTTCGCGGACCGATTCGCCGAGGTACAGAAGACTTCGCAGGCCATGAGACATTTCCTGCCAAAGCGCTCCAGTTCCGCAACAGGCCGCCCTAAACAGCCGCCTGCCCGAACTCAGCAGCGCCCCGCGCCCGCCGCACCGGCCCAGCAGCAACAGGCCCGAGAGAGACCACGGTCTCGCTCCGCCGGACGCCGCCCGCCACCGCGTGGTCCTCGGCCCAAGATCTCACTCAAGCCCGAGGCCTCGGCGCCATCCTAGCCCTGCTAGGAAAAAGACGGTGTTCGGGTCCCGCTGCGGCCGGACTTCCACCAAAGATTTTCGCTTGTACAGCCCTAAGTTCCGTGTTTGTACCAGTGTATTTAGCAGCCAACAAACCGGCCGTAAAGCCCGTTTGCCTGCACACAAACGCCGTTTTCACGGCGACCCAGATAAATCTAAAAAAGAGTTTAATTTCTGGTGTTCCGGCCAAGGCCGATGGTGTAATGTGTGTAACTGCAATGCCCACCCAGTGCCCATTCATTCACACAAGCACAGCCCCGTTCAACACAGGGTTTGCACACATAAAATCGGCTCATGCCGGTTGTGCTTTACATGTAGTGAGCGTGCCCACTATCCAGTGCCCACAACCACTACACACTGCACGTTCCGCGGTTTCTGTAAAAACGAAACTAACGAACGGTCAGTCAGTACACGAACACAGTGTCCCCGGTGTTATAAATGTGCCCGCTACCAAGCGCCCACGTTTATTCACAAACATAACGAGCCCCGTAAGGCTCGCCCCGCGTGCTCTCTCTCAACTCAGAGAGTCGAGCGCGCGCGGGACGCATACTGTGTTAAACATGTCCCCCGCCTCAGACGCCACGGCGTCCATGTTACAGCACACGGTTGCTCTCGTGTCGCCGCCATTTCGCGACCAGGGCCCAGATTACATTCAACCCCTAGTCACACGTGCACATGCATGGGAAAGACTTCCCGGGGTCTCAGAATGGGTGCTAGAGACTATAAAAAGAGGCTATTCGCTACAGTTTCATCGACGCCCTCCCCGTTTCACGGGAAAAGTCGAAACCACGGTAAAAACAGAAGTAGCACATCTACTTCGAGCCGAAATAGCGAAGCTATTGAGCAAAGGGGCCATAGAGCCTTTATCTCAAGCTCAGAGCGAAGGGGGTCTGTACAGCAGATATTTCCTGGTACCGAAGAAAGACGGGGGTCTCAGACCCATTTTAGATCTAAGGCGTCTGAACAAAACGCTAACAAAGCGGAAGTTCAGAATGCTCACGACCAGAAAAATCCTCGCGCAAATTCGCCGAGGAGACTGGTTTATGGCGATAGATCTGAAAGACGCGTATTTTCACATACAAATTGCGTCACGTCACAGGCGATTTTTGAGATTCGCCTTCGAGGGCCGGGCATATCAGTACACAGTCCTGCCATTCGGCCTGTCTCTAGCACCTCGTACATTTACAGTGTGCATGGACGCGGCGCTGGCACCCCTGAGACTCCGAGGCGTTCGAATTCTGAACTATTTGGACGATTGGCTGATTCTAGCTCAATCGCCGTCAGAACTCGCTCACCACAAGACACTAATACTCGATCACCTCGAGTGCTTAGGTCTGAGAGTCAATTGGGAGAAAAGTTCACTGTTTCCCAGTCAAAGGATCTCCTTTTTAGGACTGGATCTGAACTCACTGTCTATGACAGCACGCCTGTCATCACAGCGCAGGCGAAATACCCTGCAAATGGCGAAATCCTTCCGCAGCGGCCACATAGTGCCGCTCAGGAGATTTCAGAAAATGCTGGGCCTCATGGCCTCAGCCTCTACAGTACTGCAGTTGGGCCTGCTGCGCATGCGCCCACTACAGTTCTGGTTGAGAACGCGCGTACCGCGCCGAGCATGGTTACACGGTCGTTATCGCCTCAAGGTCACTCAGGAATGCATTTCAGCCCTGACACCATGGAGAGCGTCAGACTGGTACCGGTCAGGTGTAAGCCTGGGGACTTCCTCGAGCCTGAAGGTGGTGTCCACGGACGCGTCCACCTCAGGCTGGGGAGCACTGCTCGACGGCAGACCGCTCTTTGGCCAATGGGCAGAGCGAGCCAAACTACCGCACATAAACTACCTGGAAATGATGGCGGTGGACTTTGCGCTGAGGCGTTTCTGTCCCCGGATAAAAGGACACCACGTCCTGGTCCGCTCGGACAACGTGTCGGTAGTAGCCTACATAAACCACCAGGGTGGCCTGAGGTCCCGAAACCTATTCAGGTTAGCGGAACGCATACTGGTGTGGGCCCAGCACAACCTGCGCTCGTTAAGAGCAATACACGTGCCAGGCCACTTGAACGTAGGCCCGGACAGACTCTCACGGAACAATGTTCCTACGGGAGAGTGGTCCCTACACACACAGACAGTGCGTCTGCTGTGGAAAAGGTTCGGCAGAGCGGAAATAGACCTGTTTGCAAACCAGGAAAACGCTCACTGCCCAGAATTCTTTTCGAAGAGCGCGAACGCGCTGGCCAGAGTCTGGCCCCGCCGTCCGCTCTATGCTTTTCCTCCTGTCTCACTCCTGCCTCAAGTGCTGGAGCGTATCAAGGAGAGCGGATGCTCGGTACTACTGGTTGCTCCATACTGGACGAATCAGACCTGGTTCCCAGCTTTGATGCGACTGAAAAGTACTGCCCCGTGGCCGATTCCAGTGAGGAGAGACCTCCTCTCACAGGCCAAGGGCGCGATTCTGCATCCTCACCCCGAGCTTTGGTCCCTACACGTATGGGCCATAAACGGGTACCCGCTAACCTCCCAAGAGGAGTGTTAGACACGATCGAGCAAGCTAGGGCTCCGTCTACTAGACGGCTCTACGCTTCCAAATGGTCGGTGTTCTCTGGATGGTGTTCAGATCAAGGTCTGTCACCACTTCAGTGTGGAGAACCGGAGATTCTCTCCTTCTTGCAAGAGCTATTGGATAAGGGAAGAACCCCATCCACGCTCAAAGTCTATGTGGCTGCCATATCAGCGTTCGTTAATCCAACGCTTGGCCGTTCACTAGGCAGGAACGACCTGGTGGTCCGCTTCCTTAGAGGCGCCAGGAGGTTAAACCCTCCAAGGCCCCCCTCAGTCCCCGTTTGGGACCTTTCTACAGTGTTGAACGCTATGAAAGGGGCCCCTTTCGAGCCTATTCACTCAGTTGACATGAAACACCTGTCCTTCAAGACCGTGTTTCTTTTGGCTCTCGCTTCAGTGAAGCGTGTGGGAGACTTGCAAGCGCTCTCAGTGAGAGCTTCTTGTATGGAGTTCGGGCCAAACGACTCTGTAGTCGTATTGAAACCGAAGCATGGGTACGTGCCTAAGTCCCTCAACACACCGTTCAGGGCTCAGGTCATCTCCCTGTCGGCCCTGCCGGCTTCAGAGGACGGAAATAGCTCCCTTTGCCCGGTCAGGGCATTAAGAGCTTACGTGTCCCGCTCCGCTGTTTTTCGACAGACGGAGCAGCTCTTTGTTTCGTTCAGCGGACGCTCCAAGGGGCGAGCCGCGACGAAACAGAGTCTGTCTCGATGGGTAGTGGACGCCATTGCGCTAGCCTACGCATCTAGAGGTTTGGAATGCCCTTTGGGCATCAGAGCACATTCCACGAGAGGCATGGCCTCTTCATGGGCTTGGTATAGCGGAATCTCGTTACAAGATATCTGTATGGCGGCAGGCTGGGCCTCCCCGTCTACATTTATTAGGTTCTATAACCTAGAGGTTCCTGCGTTGCAGGCTAAACTGCTTTCGGTCTAGAAGACTATGTATTAGTGTCCTGCCCCGCGCTGCGGCCCAGGTCACTTCAATGTTAATATGTATAAGTGTTCCTGCCCCGCTATGCGGCCCAGGTCACTTCAACGTTTAATGTGTATAAGTGTTCCTGCCCCGCGCTGCGGCCCAGGTCACTTCAATGTTTAAGCATCACTCACTGACAATGTGTCCCATGAGCATGCTATTACCCCTCATATATATCTATATTTACATATATATGCTGTTATGCCTTAAGAGGCGCTATTATAAAGGGATGATGCTAATTTAGCCGCTCTCCCTATACTTCTTGGGGTAGGCACTTGTATACCAGGGCGAGCGCGCCCTTAGGTGTCTGTGTCGGTCCAAGAGCACGCACGGCGTTTTACATGGGGTTCCCGTAGCGTTCTTCGACGCAGTACGAGAGAACTCTACGTAAGAGAACGTACTCGGTTACTAACGTAACCTCGGTTCTCTCTAGAAGTGGGAACGAGTACTGCGTCTCATGGCCGTGCGTGTCCGCGCTGCGTCGCTTCATTGACGAAAATCGGCGTGTTAGACAGCTATGCTCGTATTTATAGGCCTAGGCCACGCCTGTTTGGGCAGCGTCCTGGCCTCGCATAGGCTGTGCTTTTCTGGCAGAGCAGCCAATGGGTGAGCTGTATTGCTCCGCCTAGGTTGTATGCTTCAGAAAAGCGTTTTACATTATTACAAAATTAAGGATTAATTTTAGGCTTCAATCTCGACAAAGAAATATCTTTCCCGTAGCGTTCTTCGACGCAGTACGAGAGAACTCTACGTAAGAGAACTACTTTGTTTTTCAACGCGGAAGTGAGTTTTTTTCCTGTAAATGTGGTCCGGTAAATAACATAGTTACTTAATAGCAGATTAAATAAATGTTCAAAATACCATCTTTCTAGTAAGCATGTCATCTCATCTGTAGATCAATGTTTGAAAATGAACGCAGGAGGTGGAGAACGCAGATCACGCACGCCGCCGGCTGGTTTCGACTGTGTCCGAAAGAGGGCGCTGTAACCACCATCTTCAACTAACGTTACTAACCGAAAAAGTGAACAAGACGTCATGAAGATCACGTTGCCCAAAGAAGAGGCAGGATTGACGAACACATGAAAACATTAGCGATTGTATGGAACAGTGTCTTTCCTGCTGGTCATTTGTCTATTTAAGGTGAGTGTTGTTAAAGTAGTATTAAATAGGTTTGTCCGCCTACATACATATGCTTGGGCGGCCGCTGTTCAGCCGAGTGAGTGGGCAGAGGTGCGCGGTAAAATGCTATCATGCTAGTTTACCTAGCGACTCTTCACACAAGAGTTTGAACGACCAACCGTTTGGCTAGCACACAAGATATACGTGTTCTTAACTTTACGGGAAAAACAGGTCAGAGCTTCGGTGGTCGTTTTACAGCAAAAATACCATTTGGAATTTCCAGTTTGTGAAAAAATTTGGTCATACAATGGTTGTGTTTCAATACCGAGTGGGCTACCTATCTAGACTGTACATTTGGACGTCGATGGCGCGTTTGGAGAAACCTTATGGACCGCGGTGAAGTTAGGCGGCTCACTTGCCTTTGAGACACAGCCAAAGTTTCTTTATTGCGAGAGCTTTGTAATGAGACTTTTTATGACCTATGCGAGAAGTTTCAATGAGGTGGAATCAACCAATATCAGACGCCACTTTTCTGTGAATCCCCATTGTCTTCCGCCAAGTGGGTTAAGATTTGAGAAGTATGTTATGTTTTATACTGAATTCCTTACTGATTTTTCTTTTGAGTAAGGTGTTTGAATGAATCCTTTTGCAAAACCGGACTGAACCGAGTCAACAATCGACACATCTTTGAACTGTTAATTATATCCGTGGGTCATAGGCCGAGGACATTTCAGTTATCGCCCTAATATTTAATTTAATTTCAGCATCGTTTGTATTATTAATACACTATAGTTAGTTCTAAACGAGTTTTTATTCATGCAACTAACAATCGAAGAAAAATGCATTAAAGTTCACCCAAAAATGAATATTTTCACCTAACTTAGTTTACTCCCCCTCAAGCCATCCTAGGTGTTCATGACTTTATTTTTTCAACTGAACACAGTTATATTAAATAATATTCTGGCTCTTCCCAGCTTTGTAATGGCTTTTGAGTAGTTTTTGAATACTTCAAAAAGTGCATCATCCATCATAAAAGTAATTAATAATATGGCTCCGGTTTAATAAATGCCTTCCAAAGCAAAACGATGGGTTTTTGTCTGAAAAATATCCATATTTAAAACTTTATATATACTATAATCACTGGTTTCCGGCAACGGCTGTATGCAAGTTCATGAGAGAAGTCGAGTTCCGGTGGAAGACCTGACCATTGACCTCTGACCCGACGTAGGATGTGGACGTAGCATAAGCTTGGATGAGAATTGACAAGCGCAGAGGATAGCACATAACAAAATGCTGGTCATGAATTAGAAGTCAAAAACAAGATGTTTTAAAGAAAAATGTAGGATTACGAGGGGCTACGTCATATGTCGGGTCAGAGGTTACCCTTCCGCCAGGACTCGACTCTCGTGAATGCGTGTACAGCCATTGCCGGGAAGCCAGTGATAAATTATGGGAGAATTTTCATATTTTGGTGAACTATTCCTTTAAACAACAATGTGTGTTGTGTATATCTTTTGGAGCTTGCACATGTATAATACCTCTAAAATGCCTTTCAAGAGCTTGTTGTATGTCATGTAACTAAGCCATCGTTCAATTGCTTAATCGGTTCATTGAAACAAACTGTTCTAAAGAATCAATTTGCGCTAATAAGGCAACAATAATGTGCTGGGTGTGACTAGTGGCTCTTAACAGAGAGCAGAACGGAAATGCGTTTCCATTACTGTACTGTTGCTCTATAACAGGGATAGGCAACTTCGGTCCTGGTGGTCCACTGTCCTGCAGAGTTTAGCTTCAGCCCTGATAACTCACCTGCCTGTATCTATCGAGTAAACCTGAAAACATTGGTTGCCTTGTTCAGGTGTGTTTAATTAGGGTTGGAGCTAAACTCTGCTGGACAGTGGCCCTCCAGGACCGGTGTTGCCTATCCCTGCACTATAAGATATATTTCAATGCATGATACTACTAAAAATCAGCCTTAAATCAATGTATCTCTGTATAAAACCTTAGGTGTTGTTGACCATAGTTGAGTCCTGCATGCGTATGGGAAGATGTCAGCCACATGCCAGGACCGAAGCAGCCGGTGGCAGGACATTCAGAAAGGCCTACAATTCATTCAGTAAGTGTTTTTTGCTTAACTATTAGTATAAACCTGTGAACGTTAGAGAGCTTTGATCATGAAGAAAAAGTCTTCCGTTTTTGTTATGGAGGAAAAGCGAGAGAACTAGTTTGAGAGAGACTTCATCCACTGATGGTTATTTCTGTCCTATGAAAAGAATTTGGTTGCAAGTTCAAACAATTTATGGAATGCAAATTACACACAGCTTTATGACACCTAACCCTCACTGATTCATAATGACATGTTTTTTTTTCTCTCAGCAAATCTATCATTGCTCATGCACCTTGCACCTTTGTTTAAATGTTTTCTTTATCTTCTGCTTAATTGTAGATCTACCCTGCCTTTTCCTGGTTCTCAGGAGCAGTATGAGGTATGCGTGTCTCATTCACAGTCAATCCAGCACTGATTGCAGTTGTTTATATTAAGCATTGATTCATTCCTTTAGGTATTCATTCAGAGTTTGGTGAGGAATCTGTATGGCGAGGCAAATGATGTGTTCCTTGAAGGCGAATGGGCACGATCTGTTGAATTATACACCGAGGCCTTAAACATAGCAGAGTATGCAGAATCAGAGGACATCCTCATCCCTCAAGAGATAAAGGAGAGGCTTCATGCGAACCGTGCTGCGTCCTACTTGAACATTGTAAGAATCTGCATTCGCTTGCATGTATACACATATACAACTTTAATTAGCAAGGATTCATTAAATTGTTTGATAGTGACTGTAGTCATTTATGAAGTTACTAAAGATTTCTGTTTCAAATAAAATCTGTTCAATTGAACTTTTCTAATCATGAAAGGATTGTGAGAAAAAGTATCACTGTTTCCACAAAAATCGGTTTGAATGAGTGATTAAATGACTCGCTCATGTAGGAATCTTTTGAATGAATGATTCAATGGCAAATAAATTTAACTGTCACTTGTCGCATGTAACGACGAAATTGTAACAATGTATTTGATACATTCTTTATTTAAACCCATCAAGTTACTTTCAAAAGGTGATTTAGTCTGTTTTGATCACTACTGTAGACATCAGTGTTTATATCCTGTGTTTTTGTTGTTGTTGAGCTGTTTCATACCTATACATGATAACTGTATTCTTGATCAGTGGCAGGTCAAAGCAGATTTGAATGTTCGCTTGTCAAAGATGATCTATTAGATATAGCTGAATCGTGGGCATTTCAGAATGAGATCGCGATCTTTTAACGATGAATCATGCAGCTCTATTTCATTAGTATATAATAGTAAAATGTTTTGAATGGTAGAATACAAACAGTGTATTATTTCCATTAGTGTTTGACAACTGCTTATGCTGCAAAGATAATTGGTCCAGTTGTTTTTTTATTTTTATTGACTGTAATGTGTTTGTGGTTATTGATGCAGGGACTGCACGATCAAGCCTTAGAGGACTCTGAAAAAGCTCTTCAACTCAATGAAAGCAACTACAAAGCACTTTACCGGAAAGCTCGTTGTCTGAAAGAAATGGGAAGACATCAAGAGGCTTACGAGGCGGTTGCTAAATGCTCCATGGCAGTGCCTCAGGTCAGAGCACTTTACATTGAGGTTTTAATCAAGTCGTTTGTGTATTACTTGGTTCCTCATGTTTCATTTGCTTTACAGGACACTCATGTGATTGAAATGACCCAAGAGCTTGCCAAAATGTTGGGATTGAAAATCCGTAAGGCTTATGTGAGACTAAAGGTAAAATATAGTTTTTTTCCTGAAGGCAGGGGGGAAATGGTAACCAAAATAATCTGAGGCGTGTCTATGTTCTAGCTAATTAGGGGGGCAAATAATTTAATTGTTTAGAATTATGGTGAAAAAAATGAAAGCTCATAATCTGAAAATATTTGGCCCTGATCAGTCTTTTTTTTCTTTCTTTTGTTTTGAAATCAGCCTGCCTTAAATGTTTTGCCTGGTGCAAGTCTATCTGGTGCGGTTAATGATAAGGTAAGATGCTGAATGTGTATGTGTGTTTTTAAAATGATCAATTTCAGCAACCCTACTGAGCTGCTTTGTTTCCTATCAGCATTCTCAAAGTTCTGCCTCTGTGGAGGATATTCAAATGGGTAAGTCAGTGTATGTCATATACTGCCATTAAAAAGTTTGGGGTCAGTAAGATTTGTTTGTTAAAGAAGTTAATACTTTTATTTAGCAAGAATGCATTAAATTGATCAAAAGTGACAGACTTTATAGTGTAACAAAATATTTCGGTTTCAAATAAATGCTGCTCTTTTGAACTTTCTATTCATCAAAGAATCTTTTTCCACAAAAGTGTGGGAAAAAAACAACATACAAAAAAGTGCCATCAAAAGAATAAATTGCATTTGTAATCTTCGAAAAATTTCACTGTTGCATATTTGATCAAATAAATGCAGCCTTGGTGAGCAAAAGATAATTATTTCAAAAACATTAAAACATCTTGCATACACCAAACGGAAGTTTATATCATAAATTAGTGAATCAGTTGTAGTCGGCTCATCACTGTCTCCTTGTCTCCATAGAAGAGGGCCAGTCAATGCAGGGTATGGATGGCCCAGTACCAGTCAGCATGCCAGTGTGTTCTACTGTAAATGAGAAGGAAGAAGTCGAGTCTAAGCCTCTCGTCGGCGTCATCTCTCCACCGCTAGTCCCAGTTGAGACCCATCACCGAGAGCCTATTCATATGCCATTACATATGCCTCTGGTTAATGGAACCAGGCCCAATGACTCTTATGTATTACCAGACTCCCGCTTGGACTATGATACAGATATTATTGGGGATGATCTGGATGAGCTGTTGGACAGAGCAAGTCCTTCTAATTCTTTGGTAAGATGGAGTAACGCATTTTTGCTCAACATAAGTTTTGAGTGCATGTGAGAAGTCATGTTGATGTTTGCCTTTTTGTCCCCACTCAGGATATTCCTACAGTGGACGGACCTATTCCTTTACCGACCAGTATTTCCGTCAGTAGTTCATTACGAAGTCCTTTACTCATGCCTTCTCATCTGAGCCATTCGTTTTTGAGTATGGCTCCACAGTGCACAATAAATTTGCCCGCACCGTACCACAAGCCAATTTCATCGTATTCTCTTGGTCTGGATACGTTTTCCTCAGCGCTGGATTCATTGGATAGTTTGTCGATTTCAGATTCTCAGACAGGTGTGTTGCTCTGCTTTCTCAATTTAAAAAAGGGGTCAAAAATGACAATTTTCCCTCGCCTGCAAATGCTGAGTGAATTCAGATAATTTACCAGCCTAAATTATTTCTTACCTGCAATTGAACTGTAAACAGTCATTATAGAGTGCTGCAGGAATGAGTCAGCATTTTTGCACTTCCAGTTCTATCGTCCCAAAGTCAATGGGTGTTTGGCTAAATGCCTGAAATAAGGTCGGTTGAACGTAAGCTCAAAATATTGTCATGGCTTTTTCTACAACTAAAGTATATTAGTAATACCTCACTCAAGGTTTTAAGCTTCTGTGTCTTGAAAGTGTCTAAATGGGACTACAGGGATTGTCGTCTTGTCGGACGGTAAACATAACATCGAGCAGGTGAACTCACCTACTAACTAGTTCGCTTTTACGGCCTCGTTGGGATTATAAATGCACTCTAACAATTCTAACTCAAACTTTCAAATAACTTACCGTACTTGAGATTGAAAGAGTTGTTGGAAGCGACTGGTGTAGCCTAGTTCGTTTATAGTTTTTTACTTTAATCGATTGTATTTAAATTTCTAAATTCATAAAAGTTTGTTTGTGAAGATTATTGTGATGAACAAGTATGCAAGAATCAAGCTGATGTTGGTCACAGAGTTTATTTTCTGTAATCCTAAAAGCCAGTGGAAAAATCCAATTGACTGTCACTTGATAATCACGTCCGGATTGACCTATAAAAATGTCATCACTGCAGCACTCCATGATAGTGGAATTATTATTGAGCACATTTCCTGGTTTATTTGTAATAAGCACTGTTGATCATTGTCACTCACTGAAACTTTAATAACGCAATATTGCAGTTTCTAGTAAAGTGCTATCTTATTTAATCACTAAAGCCCATAGTTAACTTCTATTTGGTGTCCTGACAAGTGTTCATTTTGGACCCTGCTGTCAGTGTCTGCTGAAACTATTATTTATTTGTTTGTTTTTACTTATAATTTCTGATTTTCTTTTCCTGTTTTTATTTTTTTTAATCCTTATGGACCAGATAAAGTCTTTAGCCAGCATCATTTTATGTCGGTAAGAGTTGAATTTTTTTCAATATTTTCCTGAATATTCAGCTTTTTGGTTCTCTTTAGTTAATCTCCCATTATTTACTCTTTCAGATGGGAAATAGCGACATGACAGTGCCAACCATTCCACCCATTGGGATGGGTTTCAGTACATCCGATGGGACATTCGCACAGGATTATCCACCGCAGTTAGACCTTGCCAAGAACCCACTTGCTGATACACATGATTTTAAACAGGCCTGTTCATCATGCTACATTAAAACCGGTAAGCGTCAGTCATGCAGGAAGTGTTACTAGGCAGCATTTGCAGTGCATGACCTTTTAAAAATGCAAACAATGACGTTTTGCATAAGGTTTTTTTTATGATTGTATTCACAGGACCTGGAGTGCTGGATTACGCTTACCATTCAGAGGATCACAAATGCAAAAAAGATTTGCTTTTGGGTAGAACCAAACATGCAGAACTTCCAACGTGGAAGCTTATTCGCCCGAGACCCACTAAAAACCAGTACATGGGGCCTTATTATATTTGCAAAGGTGCTTGCATTGTTCTCATTTGTGGCATTATCTTGCCGTTTTGCAGATTATAAAATTTTTTTACTAACAATCCTCAAATTGTGCTTTATAGATGTGGCGATAGGACAAGAATGCCGGTATCTTGGCCACTGTACCTTTGCTTATTGCCAAGAAGAAATTGATGTGTGGACGCTAGAACGCAAAGGCTTCATCTGCAGGGATAATCTATGTGATCCTTACGGATATAGACCTAAGATCAATGTGACAGTGCCCAAAATCCTACAGGAGCACCATGGGATATTTATGTTCCTCTGTGAGGTAAAGTGTGCCATTGTAAGGCTTGCTCATTGTAGCTGTAATTATGGACTAATCCACGATACACCTGAAAGTAAGCAGACTAAAATTAATTACGTTTTTTATGTTCGAGTTCGGCCGTTCTTGTTGGAGTTTTTTTTTTTTTTTTTTTAGCAGCTGACTGTCTGTCTTTAACACACCCTCTCATTTCATCATTGAACTGGAATGACCGGTTTTCAAAAGAATGGATTTTCGGTTTCAGTGTTTGTTTTTCCATCATTGCTGAAATTTGCATTGGTTTAAACTTTGAAGGAGCTGTAAAAATAACATGTGTGACTTGGTCTGTAGGTGTGCTTTGATCACAAACCCAGAATAATCAGCAAAACCAATAAGGACAACCCCGGTCTATGCTCTCACCCAGTGACAAAGCATGCGTTTGAGGAAAAGAAGTAAGCATCTCTTCTTGTGAAGACATGTACAGACACTAAATGTGCAGATTCATGCTTTGCAGTGAATGCAGTTGGTCTGGAAATAATGAATGCATCTGATCAGGGCTGGGCGATATATTCAGTGTATATGTATTTAATATTATTTTTTTGGTGAAAATGAAACAACATTTTGTAACTTTGTCCGTAGGTCAGCTTCACACCCACACTTCTTCATGAGTGTCATGACAAAGATTTAATTGTCTGATTTAAACATCAATAGAGTTCAAAAGTTTAATTCATTTTGGCAAACGTTCTCAGTGAATCAGCATGAATCACGGATTCATCATGACTCCGGAAACCTAGTGTTTCGCATGCTTTAAGATGTTTTATTTATGTCTATTATGGTTTTAATTTATATATATATATATATATATATAATGATGAAAATGGCAACTGTTAAAACTATAATTTGTAGTATAATATATTAGTATATCCAGAGAGCCAGGAAGTGATGACATTTTTGTTGTTGTCTATATTGCCTGGCCCTAGGTGAGATCTTTTATTTGTATAGAATTTTGAAACTAACTTTTATTTAATTTTTTTTATTTAAGGTGCCTTGTACACTATTTAAGGGACAAAACCATCAGATACTCCAAAGTTCGTCCATACATCCCTCTTTGCCAGATGGATCTGTGTAGGCATGAGGTACGATACGGCTGCCAGCGTGAGGATTCCTGCTTTTACGCCCACAGCCTTATCGAGCTCAAAGTATGGATGATGCAGAGTGAACGAGGTGAGCAGCTACTTAAGTCTCATACATTCTCAGACATCGAGGTTGATGAGGAAACGCTAACTGTTGTTTTGTTTTGATCTGTTTCAGGTATCTCACCCGAAGGTATTGTTCAGGAGTCACAGAAATATTGGAATATGGATGCTGCTGTTCAAGCCCAGGTAGAATTTATACATGCGTAGTTGAATAGAATGTAAATTACCCATGTTTCTGTGAGAGATTTCTTATATTGTTCTTGTGAAAAAATTCTGTAGGAGCTCCCACCAGCCCTGCGCAGATTTGGGCCAGTTAACCTGAAGATGCAGTTTGTATGTGCTCAGTGTTGGAGGAACGGCCAAGTCAGCGAGCCGGACAAAAACAAGAAGTACTGCAGTGCCAAGGCCAGGCATCCGTGAGTCCTGCTCCTACATTCATTAAAAAATGGAAAATCTGTCATCATTCACTGGAATTTTGTATCGAACCCTGACAACTTTCTTTTGTGGAACTGGAAAAATAAATGTTTAATGAACTGCTCTTTTCCATGTAATGAAAGTGAATGTAAATCACCATGCACTTTCATTTCATGTGAAAAAATAGCTTGTACATTTAACACATTTCCTGTTTCAATGAAAAAATAGTCATGCAAGTAAAGTATAATTTTTTTTGGTGGCCTTAACTTTAATTCACAAAACTGCCGTCTTAAATTTAAAGGGGTCATAATACGTTTTTTTCTTTACATTTCTTGTCCAATGTTGCTGTTAAAGCATGGAAAATGTCTGCAAAAGGTAGCCATTCTCTATATCACTTGCTATGTTTCCATCACCCTGTTTTTATGCACCGTTTGAAGTATCGCATCAGAAATGAGTGATGGAAGAAACAGCTAATTTTCAAAAACAAGTTTATGCTCGCTTGAGGTGGTTTTTGACTTGTGCGAATAATGGGAGATGGATACGCATTTGCGAATACATTTTGACGTAGTGAACATTAAACCCACATGACTAATCGGCTGTTTAGTGAGCCAAGTTGATCGTAGAGACTATTGGTGACAAAACCAGTGCTGCAGCAATTTAAAATGAGAAAAATTATGGGATTTTTTAAAAATATTTAATATTCTTTAATATTTTGCCAGTGTCTGATTACTCATGACTTCTCACTTTCTGTTAACTAGTTGGTCTAAAGAGAGACGGGTGGTTCTGGTTAGTTCTATTGAACGGAAAAAGTGGACTACAGTTCGATCTCTCCCAACAAAAAAACCTGTTCCTGCTCAGTTTGAAGTAAGTGTTGTATCGTTTTTTCATCAAGTTATTTTTCTTCAATATGAACAGAAATGGATTGTTCATACATTTTCACTGTCTCTTGAATAATTATTCATGCATGTTTTTAGATTTGCTTGCATGTGGCAGCAGGCAAAAAGTGTCAGTACATTGGAAACTGCACATTTGCTCACAGCACAGAAGAAAGAGATCTATGGACCTTCATGAAAGAAAACAATAGTAAGTTCATTATGCGTTTGAGTGCTAAAGTTGCATGACTTGCATTTAGGGACACACTTGTATAGAATTTATTTTTGTTTTAGTTTAGCTTCATTGGTCATTATTTCCAGATGATGACAACTAATACAGTGGTTGGTAGTGTTGAACAATATACCAGTACAGGGAACTACACTAGAGTTCTCAACGGGCCTGAAAATTACAACCCGACCCGACCCGGCCCGTGGCTTTTAAAGCCCGGACCCGAACAAACCCGACACATCAACATGAATTATCTGCCCGAACCCGGCCCGCGTCCCGACGGCCGTGTATTTTTTATTTTTTTTTCTCATACACGTTATGACCAGCAGACGGGAATTCAAATCAACCTTTAATGTTCACGCCTTTTAACAATACAAACAACTGAAACAATAAACTTTAAATATATAAATAGGCTATATAAATATGCCTTAGTCTAAATAAAAATCTTCAAACAATAATAAATAAAAATAACTCAAACATGTACCCAGCCAGCGGGCGGGCTGTACAACATAAAATTTCCATCAGAATCCAGCACCAGTCCAAACACTTTCCAGACCTCTGATTTCACACTCCTGTAGTAGCGACGGTGAATTCACCTGCGGCAAGTTCACTTTTCACCAACTCCATCTTCTCAGGCTAAAGGCGTGCACGCAGCGCGTCAGGTCTACCCCCACCCCTCTCCATGATGCACGCCACGTTACACGCAGCAGCCAGACTTTCTTTACGGTGTACAGCAGCGATGATTAATAAATGATTATATATTTTTTTTCACTGAGCGGAATAGATTAAGCCCGAGGTCCGACCCGACCCGAGTCATTTGCTTATATTTTCGACCCGAACCCGGCCCGACCCCGCGGGTCCCGTCGGGTTTGTCGGGCCGACCCGACCCGTTGAGAACTCTAAACTACACTTTTTCCACTGGTGGCACTTGCGCTACTAACTTTTTCAGTTACTGGCGCAAAACATGATTTGGTCGCACAAATGATTTATAGTAAGCCGCTCTGGATAATAATTAACAATAATGAAACTGTTGCATACAGATGTGCTTTTTATTTTACTTGCCATCTTTTAAACCACATGCCTTCTTGTTTTCTTTAACATTGGTTGGGATAGATATACTGCAATAGAAAATACAGTACACAATAAAGTGCAAAATGAATTTCTTTTGGATTTCAACATGCTATGATTGGCACAGATGGGCAGACTCCTGAACTCTTAAGGTAAAATAAATATAATCCATAAAATAATATAATAGATTTTCAGCAGCTATTGACTTTTACAGTTCGCATGCTTCATACTGTCATAGCTAAGTTTACATGGACACCTTTTGGTTCAATCGGAATTAAATCAATAAGATTGATGAATCCGAACACGGTGTTTACATGAACGATAAAATAAAGTAATCGGGTGGATGTGCGCGTTTATATGTCACAAGTTTCAAATCGGAATTAATTTTTTGACATGTGAACACTGCACAAATATACAGTTTCCCGCTGTTCGCGCATAACTATTCTCCTCTATTGGCTCTTTATTTGTTTTAAACAGCAGACGTAATATTAATCCGTCTCTGGTCATGATTTGGAGACAATAAGCGTTGAACCGTTTTGCCGTGCTGCTTATATTTATCACGCAGTAAAAATGCCCGTCCCCGCGGCCAAAACCAGTCGTCTGTGGATGAGAATCCAAAGCAAGGACTGGTGGGAGTCCAACCGTGGGACGTTGTCCTGCTTCATTTCACAGACGCTGAGTGAAAGGAGAATTTTAGAATGAAGGGTAACGGTACACTTATATATGACACTTTATTTATTCAACAGGAAGAACAGCTCGTTCCGTGCGTCATACATCATTGCGCTATTTAACGTCATTGGACATGCGCAGTCCTTTCAGTTTCGGTTTTCAGTCCGATCAAGTGTTTACATGTTCTCTCGATCGCATTACAAAAGGAATAAACCACCCCTTTCAATCTGATCGAAATTTCATTCGGATCGAGTAAGGTGTTTATGAAGGTTTTTTAGTCCGATTGAGCCTCAATGATTCGTGTTTGAATTGTTTTGACGCAGTTACAAATTTGGACAGTCCTGCAATTGAAGGCCCACAGAATTTAAAGTAACGTTACACACAGTGCATTGCTCTGCCTTGGTACCTTAACCACTGGTATTCTTCGAGCCACTGGTGTCAATTCATATGTCCGTATCGTTTTTCCCGCGTGTGCTTTTCCTGACGAATCCTTCTACGCCTCATCATTCTCACTCACAGGCTCCGTTTGACATATAGAATCGACATCAAGTGATGGTTCTGTTACACTTGAACTTCCCTTCTTAAAGGAGTCAATTGTCCGCTTCATTTCAACACGTGCAGATTGTAGGCTATGTTGAGATATATACGATTGCTGCGTGTCTTTTTTTTTTTTTTTTTTTTTTTGCTGGACACACCCCATCTGGTTGCCAACCGTCATTGTTGCTTGTGTCTCCGGAAATCGCACACTCTCAATTGAAATGAATCGGATCCTGTCTCTGGTAGTGTGAATGCACCTTTTCACTGATTATTAGAAATAATTGCATTATTGATGCACATATAAATGTAGTCACAGAACGATAAAGGCAAAATACATATTTTTTTCTGTCTGCATCATTGTCTTCTGTGTATCAGAATAATTAATTGTCATCGCGTTCATGATCAGACGTACGGCTGTATCAGTGTCCTTATTTGCACATATATTTCATTTTAAGACGACGTGGTGAAATGTGTGCATACACTGTGCTGGTTCATGTTTAGAGCAGTGGATGATCCGTGTTGTTAAACTCATCGCGGCTTTCCTTGCAGAAACCGCTCTCATGCACGCTCCATATGTTACATACTAAATATTGTTAGTCTTATTTTCCATGTGTTGGTAGTCAAACTCCAGCTCTGACCGCATCGTGGGGGAAATTAAACAACACTTTTGTGCTACTGTGCTGATGAAACATACACTTTTGGCACATGTCCGGACTGTAATGCGTTTTCATGCATACTACGACACCGTGATAGGATTGAATGAGGTCTTTCTCATGAAAAATTGCAGAGAAGCATTCAGAACTGCTCTCAAAAATAACCAATTTTCACTTGTTGATAAAACGCTTTGTGTTTTCAGTGATGTGCAGCCTTTACTAGGGATGTTAACCGATGACCGTTTGACCGATGGTTGACCGTGTCAACGTTAACCGATCAAAGTTGTTGGTAGTCGGTAAAAAAAAGAAAAAAAAAAGAAAAGTGATCTCTAAATTAGTCTATTATAGACAGTGGATTAAACGCTACTACAGTTAGCCGTCACATTCCAAGATATTTTTGTGTGAAGTGAACAAATCCCTCTCACTCAATTTTTCATAACTCGCCCGTTTGTACTTAATAAACCAATAAAAACATTCGGCGCGAGGTCACAGCGTTTGGGTTCGCGCGCTCACAAGGTTTGCTAAAATTAAAGGCTACAGGCTAACACACTCGAGGATAGAGCCAGAGCAGACGACAGGAGGAAGCGTGCAGAGAAGAGTAGTGTGTGTGGGACCATTTCACCAAACAGAATGACACAGATGTGAGTTGCAACTTGTAATGTATTTTCATATTTAAGCACTGTATCACACATCTACATTTCAGTGGTAACAGATAAGGTGATGATGATCACCTCATCATCATGAATTATTATTGTTAGCACTACCTCAAACTAAAGCGCGCGTCTCTTCGGTTCGGAGCTGTCATTTTCTTAGATGAGCCGCGGCAATGTTTCAAATGAGCTTCTAATGCTAGACAAACGCCTTTATTTTCAACGCGATCACCTTGTACCCAAACCATTTCGAAACTAAGGAGCCATTTGTCCGCCGATTACATACAAGCTCCTCGGCGCCGTGTTTGCGGGACTCATGTTTCGCGCTGTTGGGGATTTTAAAAAAGTGACGTGAGTGGAAAGGCGACGCTGGAGTTTTCGCTGCAAAGAACGTCACCTGGATCTTTGGTCGGATTGGTTGGACTATCCAATTGCGTACAGACTCAGTCATTTGAACTATGCCCATTGATCACGCATGCCTCTTGTGCAGGAGAAAATACAGAGCAGACTCCCCAGACTAATGTTCAATCTGAAAAGATTGAGCTTCGTCTGGTCATGATAGCCAGACTTAGTAGCCTGTCTGAAAAATTTAAAGCACTTTATTTTATTTGTATCTTTCTTATATTGTATTTGTTCTTATTGTTAGTCATTTGCATCTTTGCTTAGTTTTAATAAGGATAAAATAAAATTATACTATATTGTGATTAGTAAAATTATATTTAAAAAATATATAATAAATTACTTGTGATGATAAATAAATTACTTATCATGAAAAAATATTTTTGTCATCACCCACCCCTATCCCAACCTGTTCAGAACTGTGAAAGATTAGCGAATATGATTGATTGACTTGATTGATAATGTGATCATTGCAAACATCTCTGTAAGGAGATGTTCACACTGTGGCATGTAATTGTTTTTAAATAAAGGAGAGGGAATGGTCAAAAAGCAGGGCAGGAACATGCTGGTCAAGTGAGTTTTTAATTTTAAGTTCTGTTATATTCAGTTACTTTTGCTGTGTTTTAGTTTTTTGCCGTGGTATTGATTCAGTATTTGTATTGAGATATTTAAGATGGGTATCGTATCGAAGTCATAATGTAGCAACAAAAGTGAGTGGTTTTATGTACCAATTGTTTATTTAAAGTTGGGTTCTCAGCTCTGGCCCTTGAGATACACTTTCCTGCAACGTTTTATTTTTCAAACCCACCTGAACAAGCTGATCAAACTCTTCAGGATTACTAGAAAGTTACAGGCAGGTTTGATCAGGGAGCAAAACGCTGCAGGAGAGTGGACCTTGAGGGCCAGAGTTCAGAGCCCCTTGGTTTAAAGGTACACTATGTAACTTTTGGCCCTTTATCGGTTAAGAAATAAAACCATGCATTTTGCGGAAGAACATTGTTTTGGTTGAGCTTTGGCTCTGCGTGACTGTGAAGATGGTTTTCCTACTGCTTATAAAACATTCACTTACTAGGCTTAAGAAATATAATAATACGTTTACATGGAAAGGATCTCAAGCTGACTAGCTGAAGACTTTACCATAATTATCAATGGATAAAGCTACAGTACTTCCTGGAAAATAAATTCTAGCACAGCGCTACAACAAACCATAATGAAATGACTCCTTCACAATAGATGCTTTATGATGAACTACATATGGAAATGTATCTGTTCAATAAAATGCCTTACTCGCCTGTTGAGTAATAAAAACGCCATCTCCCAACGCCAATAAAAACGCCACTTTTACATTTCAAATCCCTCAGTTCATGCCATCTCAGAAAAGCCAAGGTGATGTTGATTCTTGTTTTATTACGAGCTCCGTCATATTCTCACCCTCCACTGTTTGGTGTTTTTTTTAAAACGGGTGATTCTAACCTCTGCCACTCCCACATCATACACGCCTCAAAGTAGCTACTTTTCTCTATTTACGGTCATGACACACACAGACACACACACGGGCGAGTGACGCATGTACGCAATTTCCCGTGAAAACCATTCTAAAAGGTCTAAAATTTAAACGCCTATAATAGGCTTACCACAGTTAATAAGGGAAATACAAAAAAACCTTTTGGAAAAGAAGTTAAAAAGTTACGTAGTGTACCACACCTTTTAAAAACTTTCTCTCAAACAACTTCCCTGTTCTGCAGACGTCAGTCAGGCCAGTGTTAATCATTAGCCAAATAGCTGTAAGCTTATACATGCGCTTTCATACAGGCTGCATATGTAAAACGGTAAGATTGTGAAATATTATTACATTTTAAAATAACCATTTTCTATTGTAATATATTTAAAAATGTAATTTAATTTTTTAGCATAATTTCTCCAGTCTTTAGTATCACATGATCTTTCAGAAATCATTCTAATAGGAATGAACTGACGCCCAAAAAAACATTTATTATCATCAATGCTGAAAACAATTGTGCAGCTTAATATTGTATTTGTAACATAAATGTCTTTAGTGTCACTTTTTGTCCTTTTTAAAGCATCCTTTCAGAATATAAGTATTTCAGAAAATCCCAAGACATTCTACTGGACCCAAACTTTTGAATTGTGGTCTTGCTATGATAGATTGACTCATACTATCAGCCAGTGTTGACAGACTTGCATCTCTTATAATGATCGTGTGTATGCAGTTGCAGACATGGAGCAGCTGTATGAAATGTGGCTGCAGTCTCAGAAGCCGGGCTGGAGCGAGGAGAGCGCCAACATTGCAACCCGAGAGAACGGCAAACAGATTCACATGCCCACGGACTACGCTGAGGACGTGGTATGGAAACTTCAGAAGCATACATATTTGCAAACATTATTATCACACCTCTGCCTGACACAACCTTGGTCTATCTTAGAGTGTCCTGTACACAAAAGCAAGGAAATTAACGCTGAAAAAAATGCTGACTGTCAAGGATGGCACTCTCTATTACGGCACATACACTCAGGGCTCTATTATGCTTTGCCTGCTCTGCTGTCTCTCTGTTTTCACCTTCTTGGACCACAGTTTGCCGTGTCAGGTCAAAATTTGTTTTTTCAAACTTTTAAAAATGCATCTCGACCCCTGCAATCTGTTCCAGTCCATTGTGCTCCTCCTGTTTTTGAACACTAAACTAGTGTTGTCAAAAATATCGATATTTCGATAAATATCGATACTGAAATATCTGAACGGTACCAATACTAATTTCCCGAAGTATCGATAATAGCCGAGCGGTCACTTTCACTTCTCTCCAAAGGCGCGTTGACAAACACCACACGTGACGCACTCGTCTCATTCGCTCTGGTTAAGTAGCAAAAGTGAAGTGAATGGAAAGATGGCGAGGGCGGCGCCCCCGCGACCGGCTTTGGTTGATTGATAAAGAACACCGCGAGCGGGCATGTCGGAGAATAGCGCGGACACGCGTAAAAACACACCGCGAGCGGGCATATCGGAGTCGGAGAATAGCGTGGACACGCGCTACACACCGCGAGCAGGCATGTCAGAGAATAGCGCGGACACACGCTACACACTGCGAGCGGGCTGCGGGCACCCAAAAGATTGTTTGACAATCAATAATCCCTCACATCACTCATTTTTTTAAATTATTTTATAGGTGAAAACAGACTTAAGGAACAGGCTCCAGGGGTACCATTTAGCAAGCATAGCTTGCTAAATCAGGGGTGTTTGTTGTTTGGACAGACCTTTCCCCACTGCTAAAAAAATTCTAAAGGAAACACTGTAACTCTTCTCATTTTAACTTTTCTGAAACATTAACCTAGATGGCCTAGTATTGTTGTTGATATGAGTGTTGTCTCGTTTTTTCACCGTAATTCTTAAAGTTAACATAATCTGACTGAGGAATCTTAGACAAGTAAATATTTTAACTGTGGTCAAATGTAAATTAACTTGTGCCTATTTAACTTTATTCAGAAAATTATTATTTAATTCTGCAATTTGCCTTCATTAGCGATTATCATCAATTTGATTACACAGATATTAATTAAACTAGACAGCTAGACAATGGCATCTCTGAATTCAATAATGAAATGCCTTTAACTGAAAATGTAATGTTTAATCTTATTATTATAAATTACTGACACTCTATCCTCCAATTTGATACTGTTAAGTGCTTTTTTGTTACAGTAGGCTATATTTTAATCTTTGATAACAGTAGGTTATACAAATACAACGGGTCATGTTAGCCCTGGCCCAATTAAAAAATATTAACAGATAGAACTCAGGACATTTTTGTTCATGTAAAATATACCTCATTGTCATGTTCTAGACTTATATTTAGCTTTAAATAAATAAAAAAATACCCCCTTAATATTGTGGCAGTTTTTTTCTCTGTGGTATCGAAAATGGTATCGAATATCGATATTTTTCAAGGTATCGTATCGAAGTTAGAAATTCTAGTATCGTGACAACACTACACTAAACACGTCCTGTATGTACACCTCATGTGAAATTTATTTGGTAAGGTATTGTGAATGAATATTAGTTGTCATATAGCTTGGTAGTCTTATGGGAGCGCTGTGTCTCTATATATATTCATGAATCGTGTTAAGTCACCAACTGATTAGCACACACTCTCACGACAGCATCTGTTTTGCAGCCTACTGGCCAAATGTCACACTGCAATTAATATTCATGCGCAAATCCTTTACCTATTAAGACTTAAAATACAGCATGCAGACTTAAAGGGTTAGTAGTTCACCCAAAAATGATCGGTCTATTTACTCACAGATTTGGAACGACGTATGAGGGTAAGTCTTTAGTTCATCTTCAAAACAGTCTACGTAACTACCACTTTCAAGTAGAGATGCACCGATTGATCGGCTGGTGACCGGAATTGGTCGATTTTCACGTGATCGCCCACGACCGGCCGGGCAGTCTGACATGCCGATTTTATGCCGGTCAAATGCACTCGGGCGCTGCATGATTAATCTTTAGAGCGGTTCGGTCTCGTTTAAGGGATTTTTATTTCTGTGCCCCTGAGAGTACGGTGCCACATTTAGAGTGTTCAGTGACCGTCCCATAACTGCAGATTCAAACTGTGCTTTTTGCGCGTTGGCTGGCGCTGAACCAGAGTTGGACGCCTTCAGCGCTGTCATATATCACAACTATGCAGTGTTTTCAACTTCATAATGTTTCTTTTAGGTTTCAAGACATTTAAATACACAAGCACGAATAAAACAATACATTTGGAGTTTGTAAAATACACACTGATGTCGAAACAGCAACAACAATCTATTCAAATATAATTTGCCGACGTGTGTTATTCATATCAGACAAACGTCATAGTGGAAGTAACTATAAAGTTGACCATATTCCTCTCCCAGTTCACCGACCACCACTTTCTTGCATGTATTTCGGGAGGAACTGATGAATTCACGTGCTGTAAATCCGACTGACACGACATTGCGGCGCGCCGCGCTAATCTCACGTTATAGATCAAGATTATTTATAAAGGTTTTTAAATGACCAAACACACTTTACACGTATTTGAGAATCGGAATATCAGATAGTTAATGACATTGTAAGCAAGTTTGTGAATATTTTGAATATTTTCGTCGCCATAGAAACATTAAAGGGAATGTTCTAAAATAACGGTCGCCTTGAAAAAACTCACACTGGAGGGTCAGTTAGAATATTTTAAACTTACGCGTGAAAGGGTTAAAGAAAAGATAGAAAATAAATATTTGTTTGTGCTGTAAAGCGGTTTGTGCTGTAAAGCGAAAAAATTTTATCGGAGTCGGCTAAAATCGGTATCGGCAGGTCAAACTCAATGAAAAATCGAAATCGGAATCTGCCTTGAAAATTGTAATCGGTGCATCTCTACTTTCAAGCCCCAAAAACATAGTAAAGACATCATTAAAGTAATCCATAATGTGACGCGCGTGGTTTAAACAGAATTTTATGATGCAATGCTTAGTTTGTGTGAGAAACTTTATTTACCACTTTATTTACAAAATATGAATCTCCAAAGTGTTCACGAGAGCACCATGGCGTATGTTGTGTTGACGAGAGAGTGGACGTTGTTGCTTGAACGTGCATTGGAGATTACTTAAGCACTCTTAGCTTCATAAAAAAAAAAAAAACTTGGTTTAACCTCAATTTTATGATGTCTTTAATGTGGCTTGAAAGCGATAGTCTTTTGAGATTTATATCTGATTAAAAAGGCTTCTGGACTGGGGAAAAAAAGGTAGGGCAGGATTATTTTTTTTGTCCATCGGGAATTGATCATAGGAAGTTGGGTGTTGGCAGATCCGAATGCTAATTTGCAGACAGTTGTTGAGGATATTTAGGGGCTTTTTACACGACACCGTTTTCTACAAAAAACGGAAAATCCTGAAAATGCAAACTTTTGAAAACGTTATCATTAGCCTCTCCGTGTAAACTACAAAAAGCTATTTTGTGAAACCGGTGACCTCTATAGTAATTTAGTGCACATTTCCTTTCATGAAAAATAACTGAACTCATTTCTTCATACAAACGTTTCTTCATGAATGCATGAATCCTCGTAACCTCTAAATGCTGTCTCGTCAGGCTGGCAACCATTGTTGGTTGTGTGGGAAGAATTGCAACAGTGATAAGCAGTGGCAGCAACACATCACCTCCGAGAAGCACAAAGAGCGAGTGTTCAACTCCGAGGACGATCAGAACTGCTGGCAGTATCGCTTCCCCACGGGCACCTTCAAAGTTTGCGAGCGGTGAGCCTAATGCTAATGTGTAACGCCACTCAGATCACGGTAACAGTTAACCGTTGTCCCTAACGGATTGCTTCCATCCCCCCAGGTTCCTCAAGGGCACCTGCACAGAGGAAGAGCTTTGTAAACTGGCACATGGAGATGAAGAGCTGAAGGAATGGATGGACCGAAGAGAATTCCTTTTGATGAAACTCGCCAAAGCCAGAAAAGATCACTTGATAGCACCAAATGATAATGACTTTGGCAAATATAGTTTTCTGCTTAAAGATATTAAGTAATGTTTTAATGAATCTGAATCTGTTGATGCCGGGTCTTCTGGAACTATGATGTCTTGAGTTCAGTATTGAATCAGGCGAGTCCGTGGAGAGGGAGGACATCCTCCTTCTGGGTTTTCACGGAAAGCACAGAGCTGGCCTTGTGTTCTGAGTAATCACGGCTTTGTTGCTTTTATCACCGGTTAAAAGTAAACGCACCATCGCCTTTTTATTTTTCTCTTATTAAATAGCACACAGCGGATCACCTTTCAGGAACTGGATTTTGTTAATGAAACCCAAAGCAGAAGTGCAGTATAGGCATGGCATATAGTGAGAGGAGCCCTCTGAGAATCCCTTTGAATGTTTCTGAGACAAATTCCCGCCTTTTTTTATTATTTGTTTTGGAATGTTCGGTCCTGTATCTGTTATTCTACATCCGCACCAAATACTGTGTTGTCTGCTTGCTGTGTTAATGCCTGTTGGTATTATATGGACTGACATAAACACAATAAAGTCTTCATCTTTTCGGCGTCCGTAGTTCCTGAAAGCAAAGCGGTGAGGGAAGTCATACCACATCTCAGTGTATTATTAATAATTGAAGAGGGGAAGCACTATACGTGACTTAGGGCAATGTCAAGACATGTTTTAGCCACTAGGGGGAGATCATAGATAGGCGATATCCTGCCTGCTGCACCTGACGGGTTATGGGGTTGGATCTGCTGTGTATTTCTGTAATAATAATTTAATTTTACTTGAATTTAACTGCTTGCTTTTGTGCTAATGAAAGTGCTATATGCTAGTGAACTTTTTAAAATTAATTAATACTTTGATTCAGCAAGGACGCATTAATTTGTTCAAATGTGGCATTACAATGTTGCAAAACATTTATATTTCGAATAAATGCTGTTCTTTTAAAGAATCCTGAAAAATAATTCTTGAGGTTTCCATATTATTAACATTACAACTAGTTATAAATGTTTCTTGAGCAGCAAATCAGGATGATTTCTGAAGGATCATGTGACACTGAAGACGAGTGATGATGCTGAAAATTCAGCTTTGCATTACAGGAATGTGTGGATAGAATAAATAATAACGAATCCATCACAAATACATTACAGTTTAACACTGTATATTGAAATGGAACAGTTATTTAAAATTCACTGTAAACCCTAACGCTCAAAATAATTAATTGGTTTGAGTAGAGCCAAATTATACAAATGAGTTCAATAAAATTAACGAGTATTTAGAAGATTCTTTTTCTTTTGAGTTCCCAAGTTTTATGAACTGGTTTTAAATTTAACTGAAACTGGGCTGGGATTTCTATTTCCCAGCATGCTTTGCCATTACATTCAAAAGGGAGAGTAAATGCTAAAATTATATAATATTTTAATTATACATTTTAATTAATGTTTATAATACACTTATATATATATATATATATGTATTTATTTTTTGCTAGATTAATTTTAAGTGGGGGATTTACTGCTATGTTGGGTTTTTTGGGGGGTTACCATCATGGTGAGGAGTGGAGCATGAGCTTCGTTTGAGAACAGTGTATGATACCTTTTTATACTGTACTCATTCATCATGCACTATATTATGCTAGTGCTGTCAAAGCATTGGGTTACCAATTAGCAATTAACATTTATTGAATCAGCTGGTTAAACCAAGCCAAGTTTTTCCTCCATAGAAGTATATAAATTGTGAGTAATTCTTACTCAATTTGAGATTATTATGCAGTTTACATTTGCATTGCTTTTAACTTGAAATATTTGAGTACAAAATAAAAAAATATGAAAGTTATGCTATACTTAAAAGTAACATTTCTTAACTTAAAAAATAAATGTAACTGATTACCTCAAATGATTTGAGTTTTGATAACTTATTCGGGTTTACAGTGTTGTAATAATTTGACGTTACTGTTTTACTGTATTTTAGATTAAATAAATGCAGCCGTGGTGAGCAGAAGAGACTTCTTTTAAAAAGAAGGATCCGATATTTTAATTGTTTGTCTTTTCAGATAAAACACTGAGCTGAGAGTAAAAACTATTTGTCAACTAAACTTCAGACAATAATGAATAGAGTGTATAATGCTCACTGTCATAGAGATGTGTGGTATTTCTTTCCAGTGCTGGGTTGAAATGCGGTTTGCTTTCAGCTGATGCATGTGAACTTTCAACTGTCTTGTATTGTTATATTAGTAGCAAGTGATTTCAGTAAATTACTGTGGTCATCTTAATCTTTGAACATGCATATTATATCACACATCTTTAATCAATGATCTTTGTGCTAAATCTGATGATTGTGAAGTGTATCCAGTTTAACATTGGGTCTAAATGGATGCATGACGCAGGTCATCATTTTTTTGTTGGTCTTGCACCAAAAACAGGAAGTGTTTCCAACACGGACCATTATGACTAATATATGAAATTAAAACCATGGAAATTATCTTTTGATGTTAAAAGAAAACCACCCATGGTCATCACTCATGCAAAGTATCACAAGAGAAAAGATTTACATTTAGAACAAACACACACAACTCACGAGCAGACATTTCCCCAGTAACAGCGGTGGTTTATTGTTCAGTACAGTCAAACACTGGACAGACACACAGGCTGGAGTGATATAAGCGATATATAAGCGCTTTACTGATGAAAAGTAGCTTCTTTTTCTCAAGTTAAATTAACATGCATGTACTGTCCTTGTTTTTTCTGTATATTGAACAGCACATAATTCAGAAAAAAACCTGTCGACTTCAAATGTGTGACAGAACCCTAAAGATTTGATATAAGTAGGCTAACATCTATTAAATCATAGTTGCTGCTTTTTTCAGTTTTCATCTTTCTTTCTAAATGCCTGACTGGCATTTGCATGAATATTGTATAAAAATAAATCATTTGTCTCGCTTTCATCTTACATGGACAAACAGCAAACATGACGGTATCACAAACATATTTGGAATTGAATAATACTGTGAAGAAACGGATTAAAAACTCAAGACAATGACTTTTCAGTATCCAGCTGCGCATCCAACCATCTATAAAAATTATATTTACACTTTCAAATGATCCTTTCACTATGTGCTCAACCACACACACACAAACGAACGCCTCTGGGGCCACGACAGTATTCAAGTATATACTGACAAACCTCAGTCATTGGCTTTTCGTTCTTTTAGTGGTTTCCTAGCAGTTTTAGACCGGAACCAGCTGATATAAAATCACATGAAAGATAAAAAGAGCTAATGAAATCATGATCCTAATATAATGTAAGAGCTTTCAAAAGTCAATTTACATAATTTGGCAAGTCATGGTATCCTGAAGTGCTTATTAGTAATGAAAAACGACATTCCTTTTTTTTTATTGCAATTCAATAAAGTATTTCTTTCTAATGGCATTCGAAAATATTTCCCCCCGAAAAAAACAAAAATAACATTTAAAGCTTAGACATCAGTCCATTGAAATGTTGAATTTCCTAATACCAGAGCCAGCTCTGGATGAAATGGTACAGTAAAAATACAACTAAAGAAAATGAATGAATCTTGATTTAGCTTCAGAACTCGGCTACAGCTTTACAAATAAACAGCATTGCACGAAACGCTTATAGTCGTTGATTTCACATTATAACAGGGCTCTACCACCACAAAATGGGCAAACAAATCAACAGTCAAAGCAACTAGACAACTGCATGCACTAGGTTTGCCTTCGTTTATCAGCTTGTTTAAAACACGGAGTGGTTTCATTTCAGTGTTGAGTGATATTGTAAGGGTTGAAATTCCTCGAGACTGACGGAGTTTAAAAACTGGACCCACTACATAGGATGCGTTGCGAAGGCAGATGAGGGGAACTAGGTGTGGCTCTCGGTGCCATTAGGAGTGAGCTTGGTCTTGTGCTCCACCCGCGGGCCTCTGGCCGAATACTGGACCAGCAGGAAGGGCTCCTTGGTTTCGCCTTCTCCGACAATGCTTTCCTCATCTTCAGACTGACCGATGCGCTGCAGCCGCAAGTAACACCAACAGCCAAGAATTAAAGCCCCCAGTGCGGCGACGGCGATGAGTATTACAATAATGGTGACGACCCCAGTGGTGGGGCTATGATCCATGATAGACATCCTGTCAGTCGAGGGAAATTCAGCCGGTGGCCTTCACAAGTCCACCAGAGGCAGTTCTGCAGGGTTCGTGTAGGTTTGGCTGATCGCTACTCCCACATCTGAAAGACAAAAGAGGACTGACAAACTTAGGATCATTCTACGCTGTAAACTAATTTTTTTTTTTTTTTTGCTGTAAAAGACTAAAAATGCAACAGTAAAAACCTGGTTGATGGAAAGTTCCCTTACTACATTTGGGGCAAAACTATTAAATCTAACATTACTGGTTATTTAATTTCACAGTAAAATAGGCTACTGTTAAATGCACCATTTTTGAGATTTCATCTCCAAATCTCCAGTAATGGCTTCTTTCTATTTCTTCGGATCTTCTCATTTTGGAGATCGCGGGTCGGCAGCTATACCTACTTCCCTCTTTTGGATGTAAAATAACAAATAATCGTATTATTTGCAGTGAAAAGCCATAAAACTGACATTCCCAGAATTCCCTGTGTGACTATACATTTGGTTTGTTTTTTTAAAGAATTATGTTAAATAATTATAATAATGTTTCATAGTTTATTTTAAAATCATTATGTACAGTATGGGGTTGTTACATGTTATGTTGTTAAATGGATGTTTATTGCATTATTTTAGAGTCATTTGAGTTACCATGATGGTGTTTTGTATGTAGGCTATACATGACAACTTAAGACACATTTGCAACTTCCGTAATTAAGTGTTCATAGCCTGTGTAGGCTACTTGCGATTAAAGGTATAAAACAGATTTGAGTAATTCAGCAAAAAAGAGCATAACATTTTCCAGTCAAAACATGTAATCTTTTGTTTTAAATTGTAAAATGCACAGACTGTTCTGTAGCTAAATGTGTTGTCCTTTTTACAGAAACATTCCGGAAAGCGCAGCTACTTTTTTTTTTTGTGTGTGTGTGTGTGTGTGTGTGTGTGTGTGTGTGTGTGTGTGTGTGTGTGTGTGTGTGTGTGTGTGTGTGTGTGTGTGTGTGTGTGTGTGTGTGTGTAAGTTATAGGCTACAAATCACATATTCCAAGAAACCTCCTGAAAATGTTCTGCTTCTTGAGAAAAATGGGACAAACATTTAATGTTTCAACTTTACCTGCGTCACAGTTCATTAAACGCCATGGTGCCTTAAAGCCACAGGTTATGCAACGCATTTGATACGAGCAGCATCTTGGCGAAGACTTTCCATTTTGCCCACGCGCCAGTGTTAAATGCGCTCGTGCTTGAATTAATAAGAGTGGCACGAGGCCTTTCCGGTGTCACTAACTGAGAAGCACCATACAACATTCATGCAGCAGAGCTATAGTATCAACAAATATGACAGCAGCAAGTATCGCTGCCGCCTTTGTTGTATTTTTTTGCCCAAACAATGCTTTTGAAAGGAAGAAAATTAGACATTTGCCACAAAACAGCGATATGTTATGCGATCTAAACAAGCCCTGGACGTAGGTTAATGCACAGCTTTTATCGAGTACAATCACCAATATTAAAAGAAGAACAGAAGGTAATTTAAAGTCAAGCTTACCTAAAGTAGGCCAATTTTATATCAAAGAATAACACTTATGTGCGTTTTGCGAACCATTTCGTGCAATCACTAGTTCACGCTCGCGCGCGCTGACAGCTAACGTTACACAAACACACAGTCCGCGTCCAGTGACCCAGAGGTTATGTTATATATACAGCAACATCTAAAACCAGTCGCTTACATCTCCAGTCCGAGCAGTTAAATAAATAAATAAAGAAATAAAGAAATGCACACAGCAGCTTGTCACTGTGCAGGAAATGAGATCACGGCTGCAAAAAGGCAAATATCCAATCAAATGAAAGGAATGGTGCTCATACTCGCAGTAGCAGGACATGGGTGATGATCGTTTTGCATTCACAGATAAATGGAAAGAGACTTACTAATGTATTTATGTATCTGTGAACACGAAACACTGCATCTTTCTACACCTTTACCTAAAGATTCACTATAAATGTTTTCACATGTGGACTATCTCTGAAGTCCTTTGGATGAGGAAGAGAAAAATAGAAAAAGAAAAACAACATAGAGACACCATAATGTAAAAAATAAAATAGTGCTGTCAAATCGATTAATCGTGAGTGTGTGTGTGTGTGTGTGTGTGCGTGCGTGTGTGTGTGTGGGTGTAGCCATACATGGGACATTCCACCAAATCTTGAGGGAAAAAATATCTTATTCTTAAATCTGAAACTAAGTTAAACTATGAGAAATATATCATGCCATCTTCGCATGTTTTTATGATTGAATAAAATAACTTTTTACACGCATTTCCCCCCTAAAATGTCAGGCCCTGTCACAGACAAATTTGTATGTTAGAATGGTTTCATAATGAATTTCTTTGATACAAATAGCATTTGATTATTGATCACATATCCCTGATTGTATCTAACATGGTTTTGAAATTCCTTTAAGAAATATAAGTAACTTTTCAGTCAACTGTAGTACACAAAATTACAGAATACCCACCTGGCACTCATATAGTTGTAAATTAACTACCTTTACATAGGAGATTTTTACAAAAACATAGTAGAGGATATATACCCCCACCTTCATCTACACAGTTAAAGAGATTAATTCATCAATATTTACTCAAATAGTACACTTTTATGTCATAATCTCCTGTTTGACAGGACTGACGTTGCTGTGACAGGAAGGACTTTATGGATTTTGATGATGCAGAAAAAGTTATGTTTTGTGTTCTTTATTTAAGTTTTGATAAGCATTCCTATTTTAAATTATATTATAATCCTAATTTGAATGCTAATGTAATATTACCCCCATTTCCACCAACTGTGTAACGGCTGCGGATCCCGTCCGGAACAGCGGCAGAGTTAATAGGTTTCATTAAAGTCAATGTGTGTATTTTCACTGCGGAACGACTGCGTTCCGACTCCATCTCAGCTCCGGTGATCCGCAGCCCTCCGGAGCAGATACGCAGACCTTCCATTTTTGCCGGATCCCGGAGAGCTCCACAGCAATTCAGCACAGGGCAGATTGTTATATCGCGCAATCATATGTGAATTCGCGAGATCCCCGTGGGTCCTCGTGACTTCAGCTGTCAGTCATGGCCGCAGCCGTTCCGCAACAAATCCGGACCTGGTGTGTATTGAAGGACGGCGGAGCACGGAGCCGACATGCAGCGGAGCCGATCCGCAGCCGGTGGAAATCCGGGGATATACTATAGTAAAATTCAGCCAAGGACATACACAATATTGCCAAAAGTATTGAGACAGCCCTCCAAATCATTGAATTCAGGTGTTCCAATCACTTCCATGGCCACAGCTGTATAAAATCAAGCACCTAGGCCTCCAGACTGCTTCTACAAACATTTGTAAAACAATGGGTCGTTCTAAGGAGCTCAGTGAAATCAAGCGTGGTACGTGATAGGTTGCCACCTGTGCAATAAGTCTTCTTCCCTACTAAATATTCCACAGTCAACTGATAGTGATATTATAACAAAGTGGAAGCAATTGGGAACAACAGCAACTCGGTCACAAATTGGTAGGCCACGTAAAATCACAGAGCGGGGTCAGTGCATGCTGAGGCGACTGCAGAGTCAATAGCTGCTACAGACCTCCAAACTTCATGTGGCCTTCAGATTAGCTCAAGAACAGTGTGTAGAGAGCTTCATGAAATGGGTTTCCGTGGCCGAGCAGCTGCATGCAAGCTTCACATCACCAAGAGCAATGCAAAGTGTCGGATGCAGTGGTGTAAAGCAGCCGCCACTGGACTCTAGAGCAGTGGATACGTGTTCTCTGGAGTGACGAATCACACTTATCTGTCTGGCAATCCGACGAACGAGTCGGGGTTTGGTGGTTGCCAGGAGAACGATAGTTGCCTGACTGCATTGTGCCAAGTGTAAAGTTTGGTGGAGGGGGGATTATGGTGTGGGGTTGTTTTTCAGGGCTCGGCCCCTTAGTTCCAGTGAAAGGAACTCTTAATGCTTCAGCATACCAAGACATTTTAGACAATTTCATGCTCCCAACTTGTTGTGAAGAGTTTGGGGATGTTCCTGTTCCAGCATGACTGCGCACCAGTGCACAAAGCAGGTCCATAAACACATGGATGAGGAGTTTGGTGTGGAGGAACTGGACTGGCCTGCACAGAGTCCTGACCTCAACCCGATAGAACAGCTTTGGGATAAATTAGAGCGGAGACCGCGAGACAGGCCTTCTCATCCAACATCAGAGTCTGACCCCACAAATGTGCTTCAAGAGGAATGGTAAAATTCCCATAAACACACTCCTAAACCTTGTGGAAAGCCTTCACAGAAGAGTTGGAGCTATAGCTGCAAAGGGTGGAGCAACTCCATATTAAACCCTACAGATTAGGGATGTAATTAAAATTCATGTGCATGTAAAGGCAGACATCCCAAAATGTTTGCCAATATAGTGTATAATATAGACCTAATTCATTATAATATATTTACAGTGTAATGTCTATTTTCAAATAACGTTTTACTATGGCATGTGTTAAACGCATATTATATGCAATAAAGGTAATAAAACAGAACAGTAACATTCTTTTGTAAGGCCGTGTCAGGACTGTCAGGCCGTCACACAGGAATGTGACAGGGCCTGAGGGTCGGCCATTTTTAACTGCCATTACTCAGCCTGCTAGCATGCTAGCATAAAAACTATATAAATATATAACATGTAAGCAAGGAATTTCAGTAACCTTTTTAGACATGTTTTGGATTTAAAACATTTTCATTATTTTCTGGGATGTTTTACCGTGACAGGGCCTGACCCTTTAGCTCGTCTTCCTAAAAAAAAAAAAAATTCAAAAAGATGACAGAATTCAGCCTTAATCAATGTCACCTTCACCTGGGTCAAATGATGTCACTTCCTCTGAGTCATACCCTTAAAGGCATATTTCACTCATTTTATGTGTTTTGAGTAAACATGACAGGACTGACCGAAAACATGGGGACAGTTGTAAAATAGTTTATTTAATTTATATATAATTTCATGTTTTTGATCAATTGATGCGAATGATAACAGCTTAAACTTGTTATTGTTGGAGTTTTTTTTTCTAAATAACACTTTTTAGCATAACAAAACTATGAAATCTGTAGCTCCAATTTGGCTGGACGAGGATATGGACAGGATTTGTAAATTTCAAACGTGTTTTTTATAAAGAAAAGAAAAAATCTGAGAACCTAATGGATGACATATTCCTTTACACGCCAGTTTTAGAATTTTTTGGATGAAATACTTTTTTATTCACTGTAACAAGTCAATGACAGATAATGTACGTTTCTGGTAGAATGTCTACCAGAATGACTGTATTTAAATAAAATTAATTCTAGCCCTATACTTAGGCTACATATAATTAAATGCACGTTTTACTTTTTTAATTCTGTGTCTTTCAAAGAAAGGATGTAAATACACTTTTTATATATTATATATTCATGCAAATAAATAGCCTATGTTTAGATAAATAGAAATAATGGAAACAATCATAGGCGTCGATTTCGGTGGGGACGCGTAGGTTTCGTCATGAGTCAATTTGTACCCACCACTTTTTTTTCTGTCTTTTTTTTTTTTTACCTCGAGCTCAATTTAGGCTAACATCATGCAAATAAATATGTTTAGATAAATAGAAATAATGGAAACAATGCTAGCCAAACCAAAAGCTATATCATTCTTATCAATTGGCATTTAACCAAGAGTATAGCTCCTATATTTTCCCCCAAGGTAAAAAGATATACGAGAACACATAAAGCTGTACTGAACCGAGTAACACTAATAAACAATAGTCTGACGGACGCGCTGCCTGGAACACATGTGACCAAATACGGAACTTGGGGGAACGTCGAAACATCTCGTTTTTGTAAAAATCCTCAATTGCTTCTTGTCTTTACCTATATTATATGTATAGATATTGACTTCGCATAAAACATATAATCGACACTTTCCAGTGTTAGTCAGATCTTGAACAGAGCTCAGCCCACCCATCTGTATTGCGGAAATACAGCAAGTAGGCTACGTAACAGAACTAACAAACAGGAAACGTTTCCTTATCGCTCGAGTCTGTTGCTGTTCACAAGAAAACGAAACAAACAGTAAGTGTGTATTCCTTGGATTCTAAGTGAGTGTTTCGATCTTCTGAACGATCGTCGCTTTATTGTTTTGATGTTACAACTCTCACAACTTTCTTGCTATTTGTAAGCTTAGTTTTTTTAGATTATGTAGGTATGGCTATTCTCTGAAAAGTGAAGCTTGCGCTGATCCGTCAGGAATTAAGCAAAGCTCAGAATAACGTGACATTACAATAACCACTGACTGTTCTTATTTACCAAAAAGCTTTTGTTGATTTGAATTTGAAGCAGTAGTCGAGACGATGGCCAGCGCACCCCCACTGGAGACGGGAACACTTGTGGGATACCCGCCTCCTCCATCATATGATGAGGCATTGGGATCAAACCCAATGTACCCAGCAGGGCCCTATGCTCCAGCTGACATGAAGGCACCTGTGCCTCCATATCCACCACAAGACTACAGCCAGATGTATCCACCAACACCAGCCCAACAAGGTCAACCTGTCACCACCCCTGTTGGTAATGCCCTTCACTTTTTTCCCCCCCACCACGACTTGATCTGACCACACATTTTTAAAGAAAGTATTTACAAGATACAGGTTGTATACATCACTCAGAAGGTAACAATAATTGTCTTAAGACAGATCTATTTCGGTTGACTTCTGCTGTTGATGAACCACATAAACCGACTTGGACCAGCTGGTTGTACAGAAACTGAAGCTGGTTGTATCTGGATTTTCTAATTAAACACTTTCATATTTAGGATTTTTTTTTTTTTTCCTATCAGCAACTATTTCAGGGGGGGGGGGGGGGGGGGGGGGGGGTAATTCCAGAACACTTCCAGCTTGTGTGATTTGTATGTTTACTCAGAAGCCGATAACCTCAACTTATGGTTCCAAAACCTGAGGTAACTTTTAGGGTATTTAAGTTGCCAAAGCAACTTATTTTCTTACTTGCTTATTTGCTCCAGAGCAGGTTATGTTCCAGGGTTAGTTTACTTCAGGTATTCAGCAAATGCGTGACCTATTGATGAGGCTTCCTATTTTGCACAGCATTATAAATTTCAAGTTTGATGTTGATATCTAAGTGGCTGTGTTGTTTACTTACTTTTTAATTAGTCTTCCCAGACCGATTCATGAACGCAGGAAAACAAGAGGTGGGATTTATCGCACAAACCAATCATATTCAACCATAAAAAATTGTATTGCGATGGAGGCATTGCCTTCTCTTAGTGACTTTCCCACATTTATTCTCAATTACCCCCATCCTCATCAAAAACTGGCAGCTTCAGTAGTAACATGAAAAGATTTATCTTGAACTCTGTCATGGAAACTAGCAAATATAAACCTTATTTAAACAATTTAATAATCAATTCAATAGGAATTTATAGCGATTTGGAAAATGGATTCATCTGCATGCGCCGTCTTCCGGCCAAACGTGGAATTAATTTCGACCTCTTGGAATTATAAGGTTCTGTCTGCATTCTGACTGGTTTTGAGATCTTGAGCTTTAAAGTTTTTGCATTCCATTCGACTGTGTAGAAAGAACCTTTTTATTTTCTAAATAAAAAGTTCCAAAATGTATACAACTTAAAAAACATCACATAATGTAAAGAAGTGGTCACAGAATAAGAATATGTGAATAACAATTTTTTTACAAAAATGTCAGATAGAACCTTATAACGACTTGGGGACGATTTGGCATGAACATTATGAGTATTCTCAGTATATATCAGTTGTAAACTCATTATTGCGGTGCATTGTGGGATTAAATGAGTGAACTCAATGTCCACAATGGTTTCGGACACAACAAATGGCTTTTCCTTCGAATAGTGCCCTATTTAAGGGTAAAGGGGGCGATTTTGGACACAGCCGCCTTCTTAGGGTCGGTTTTCATGCTGACTCCTGAATATGGCACACGGTTGAGAATGTCTTTGTGTGGTCACCGTTAACTCTGAGTTTCATACTCCGGGTTGACTGAACTAACTTCAGACATCGGATTTTTAACCTGCTGACCTTGAGTAAGCAAGGTTTTGGTTAATCAACTGAGAGTTTAGGGTATGTTAACCTTGCTTTCAAGAATATCAACAGAGATTTGTGCTTGTCCTGCTGACCCCACAAGTTTGTTCATAATTTCTTTTAAATATATATATTTATTTACAATTTGATTCATATAAGAAATTATGTTTAATGTAAAATCTTTAAATAAAAAATTAACTATTTTTAAATATTTGATTATAATTTTTATTATAAGCATCCGAAAGCTTAGGCAGTGACTTGTTGCCCGATCGCTGCCCTATCAGGAAATGACTTTGCAGGCAGTGTTTGCGCACAAAAGCACCTCAAGAAACTGATTTCAGACAGACTTCTGAGGCAGTGTAACAGTTTAATGATCTACAACTAACCAGATAGAGCTTTGGTGAAAACTAAGTGAATATTGAATTACTACTACAGTTGCCATTTCTAGCTAGAAATAACATCAAGGGTGGAAAAAGTTTACCAGTCAAACTGACCACCAACCAACTTTCAGATCTTTATTTTTAGCTTCACTTTCACAGAATGTAAAGCACAGTATTGTGAAATATCATTTAGAGCAAAGGATACATCTATGCTGCCTTCAAAAATCAATCAGATGAATGTATCTCAGGAGACAGGAAGTGAAGCTAACATTGGATTCGGACCTACCTTGGAACGCGTCCTCCGAAGGCAGCATTTTTCTGCTTTCGGACGCAGCCATGATAAATACCTGAGGCATTTTCACTAGCCGTCCTGTTACTGACCATGTTAATGTGTTTTTTTATTTATTCTCTCACACTGTTCCCAGTACATCTATTTTTAGTAAGCCCCTGATATTTGAACTGTTAATGTATAAGACATCTTTCACTTTGAATAATATTAAATACACACAGCATTTCTAAGCATTCTTCTTGTTGTCCTTTAGTATCGGTTCAGACCGTGTATGTTCAGCCTGGTTTGCTTTTCGGGGATGTTGCAGTGCAGGCACACTGTCCAGTATGCCAACAGAACGTGATAACCCGTTTGGAGCATACATCAGGAGCATTAGTCTGGCTCTCTTGTGCGGGCCTGGCCATTTTTGGGTAAGATAAAGCATTGCATGATATGCAGTTTTGGTCTTTAGCACAAGGACATTCCCCTGACTGTTCTGCTCGTGTCTCTTGTGTTGTAGATGTATCTACGGCTGCTGCCTGATTCCCTTCTGTCTAGACAACCTGAAGGATGTGACACACTACTGTCCGAACTGCAGCAGCGTTTTAGGATCCCACAGGAGACTGTGAAGCGGTCGTGAAACACACCTACGGTGTATTTACAAAGGAAAAAAGGTTACAGTGCATCAATTCTTTAGCAAGAGGCGTTTCAGTATCTGGGCCGCCGACACTGACATGTATTCAAACATATACGCACACCTTAACATACTCGTCTTTTCTTTGTTAACTGATTTAATTTTATCTTTTTTTTACAATTGTATAACTGTTACAATTATAAAGAAATCTCTGTAACACGCTGTATGTGATTTGTGCATAATTACAGTGCAATTATACTCAGTTAATCAAACTGGCATAACAAAAATATCATATATACATGTATATAAATAAATAAACAAACATCTATGCTTTTATCACTTAAGACGCCTGCTGTGTCTTGTAACGTACATTTGCTCACTCAGTTTGCTTAGCAAATACTGTGAGAGCACAGAGCTGCACAAAGAAAACACAACAGTGAAACAAAAGATTTAGGGCAAAATCTGCTGGAGATCTTCTACTTCATAGATCCAGTTTTTCCGGTGAATCAACGCATTTTCAGAAAGATCTGCCATCTTCACAGCACGCAACACTGGCTCTGGAATGTGAGACTGGATGACACCCATAACCATGACGTATTTACCTGTGGACAAAAACAATCTATTGGTTTTCATTGGAAAGATAGTCTGAGAACACTATGCAAATGCAAAAATACAAATAGCCTAGCTCAATGGTGAAAAGGTCTTCTCTGTGGAGTGTAACCCAATTAATATTCACGAGTCATGATACAGGACATGTAAATTTGCACAAAGTAACAGTATTGTTGTGGTCCAAATGAGATATGCACTATGAACTCATCCGTGTAATGTATGATATTTATACGGTTGTTTTGTTCTTGGAGTCTACTGGCTTCGCTCTCTCTCTAGATCGTAGGAAGTCTGTGACATGAAGTGTCCAATAAGGTGCAATTTTGGTTGGATTTTCAGGGTGAAAACACTATTCACACTGTAACTACAAAATGGCATCGAATAGTGTATAAGAATGCCTTATATTTTATATTCACTTTATATATACAGTAGCCTACCAGTCAAAAGTTTGGAAACATTAATATTTAAAATGTTTTTGAAAGAAGTCTCTTATGCTCATCAAGCCTCCATTTAATTGACGGTAATATTGTGAAATATTATTATTACAATTTAATAATGGTTTTCTATTTTTAATATACTTAAATAAAATATTGTTTATTTCGGTGATGCAAAGCTGAATTTTCAGCATCATTACTCAGTGTCAAATGATTCCTCATAAATCATTCTACTATGATTTATTATCAATGTTGGAAACACCAATGCTGGCTGCAATTTATTTTAATACAACCCGTGATACTTTTCAGGATTCTTTGATGAATAAAAGTTAAAAATCAGCATTTATTTAAAATATAAATATTTTGTAAACAATATGCACTATAAATCAAAAGTTTGGGGAGTCTTTTTTTTTTTAAAGAAATTAATAATTGTATGTAGCAACTATATGTGTTAAATTGATAAAACGTGACAGTAAAGACTTATATTGGTAATATTATTTAGTTAAATGTAACTTTTTTTCTGATATTCATCTTTTCACTGACTCAGTAACGTTAGAAGTTTTTTTAGAAGCCGTCTTAAAAACATTTGAAAACTACGTTAAGCGACTAACCAGGACTCAGGCAGGGTTTTCCTCTCGGCACGCTGTTGATGCCGCTGACAAGGAAGTTTCCGGTCTCGTCCAGAATGACCACTGTGTTGTGATCGGGCTGCACCTCCAGCACTGTCCCCTGCATCCAGACCATTGACACCTGTAACGAGCTCTGCTCACCCGCTCCCAGTCGCCGAATAACATACTCTGACCTCCCGCTGGATGTTTGGCACTCTTTCCCTTCACGCAGCTGGCTGGATAACACTTTCACTGGAGGACTTCGAGTTTTTTCTGCACAAAGAACGCTTGCTCCCATCATCTTTTATCCTTGCTGATGCTGGTGGTGAATAGCCATACTGTCTATGTGAATAGCGCGCTATTTTATTTTCAAATGAACCGGACGTGACGACTTTATTTCAAAATAAAGGCTCAGAGTATTTATTAGAATAAGTTCTCTCAAAATATAACAAAAACATTGATATTAGTACTATGTATTAATGTTACTATATCGTAACATTGATGTATTATATTGCTGGGTAGATTACTGCTTCCAATTAACATTACATTCTTTCCAGATTCTTTTCATCTCGTTTATTTTCAGTTTGTTCACCAAAATAATTACTTCAGATTTGTTCACTGATTCGTTCAGTGAACAGTTCTTCATATTACACAAATACGTCAGCAGGTGGCGAAAAAGAGTGTATTCTGTGCTATGTCTCAAAGAATGTATTTGTTACAAAATAATTTCATTAAATTAATAAAGAAAGTCTAAATATGTCGTTCAGATGACCAACGCACAAGGTTTTCGTGCATTTCTGTCTTTCTTTCTTTCTTTTAATTGTTTGGTCAGACATTTACACATTGACATTCATAAATTTGGGATTATATTAAACGTTGAGTTATGTTCTGTATGTTAAATAAACAATCGTATGTGCGCACACCCATAACTGCGATTTACATCCGCTTTCTGCTGATCGCTGAATGAATCACATGGTAAATGACCGATCTTACAGGTGTTGTGCCGAATTTCGACCCCCACCAAATTATTACCCCCTACCATTGTTTTGTCTCAAAATGCAGAAGAAAATTTAAAATACACTCCATTATCAACAACATGAAGCGCATTACATTTTATGGAACTGCAGGGGGGTTGTGCAGTTTAATGAAAAGCTATTAGGCTAATTAAAATAAATAATTTGAAATAATTGATGTTTACTTGCATGTCATATGACCATTAACTGACATCAGAGAACTGTGAACTTTGATTATTTTTTTATTATTGATCTAACCTTTTACCTTAAAATCTTTACTTCAAGTAAAAATATTATACCAAAGAGGTTCAGATGACAAAACAAGTTGAGGTATCCCTCCCTGCATTGCATGTAAATATGAAATGGCGTGAATTTGTACATTTGGATGTTTTAAAGACAATAGCCTTGCAAAGACAGTAATAAGTGGTTAAATGACTCAGAGTGATAATTCATATAACTAATGTGTTCCAGTGATCACATGTGTGGATCTCTGTTTTCATTGATCAGCACATGACTTGTGGCTGGGTCTGTGTGTGCGATTCCACAAACCTGGAAAACCTTCTGAACTTATATAAGCAGTAGGCTTTATATGAATATTTGCGAGTGAGAATAACGTGATCATGTTATCAATAAAAAGGTTACTGTAGATTTCTGTAGTTTTTTATATAATCTAATTTACTTAACTTAATTTTTGTAACCTTCATGTAAACAGCTAATACTATATTCATTTATTAGTTAATATGTATATTAAGCTCATCTTGATTTTAAAGTTAGGAATAAACATACTTATAGCAACCTATACATTCTGATTTATTTGGTTCTTTACAATCTACTGTAAAAACTTTCGAAGAAAGAATAAAACCGAATAGCTGTAATTTTGTTCATCATAGAATACCATTTATTAATTTCAGTATGATTACATTTTACATTATCATAAATAAATAGGCACCAGTCATAGAACATGTAATTGTTTTGTGATGTTAAAGTAAAGAAAAGGGATTTATATAACAATTCTAAAGATTTGAAGCACTTAAATATAGAAGCTTTATTGTGTAAGAGTTGTACAAGCATTTCAATCAAAAGGTTGTATATTCTTTGCTTGGACTATTAGTAAAACATTAATCTGTCCATTTATGTCAATTACAATATATATAGGACAATTATGAATAGGATGAATTATAGAATAAGACAAATGACCAACCAAAAAAAAGTGTGATTTTAAACAGATTAAGAAGACTGGATTGTAATAATTCTATATATTTAGTCCATTGGAGAGTCTCATAGTTGCATTATTTGGTCAAATTCATGTGTGGCTGATTTGGGGTCAGTGTATAATCTCCACTTTGATGATGGTAAAAATGAGTACAAGTATGCTGAGTGAAACTGACCATCCACTGCGTCCAATTCCTTGAAAAACAACAACATAAAGTTATGATTTCTAATAGGCTTCAGCATTTTAAAACTTGTCGGGTTAGTTCAGTCAAAAAGGAAAATTCTGTCATTAATTTCTCACCTCATGTGATACCAAAACAATAAGACTTGTTTTACAAATGAAGATCTTTTAATGAAATCTGAGAGATTTCTGTCCCTCCACTGAAAGCCTATTCACCCTGAACTCTGATGCTTGAAAACGTTCATAAAGACATCTTATCTTAAAACGAACAGTTTATAAGAAACATGGTCACTTTATATGATGATTTAATTTAGGCTTTTATTCACATATAAACATTTCTGTCTGGAGGGACAGAAATCTCTCAGATTTAATTAAAAATATCTTTGTGTTTGGAACGACATGAGGGTGAGTAAATGATGGCAGGGTTTAAGTTTTTTTTTGACACCTCACCTGGAGCGCCTGAAGTGGTAGCAGCCGTGGTCGGGGTTATGTCTGCTTTTCCTCCAGTCAAACCGATACCCAGTTTGTCCAGCTCCGATTGGAACTGCTGTGAGATCCAGTTGCGCACGGCCGAATCAGTTTCATATGTTTTCAGATCCGCCAAATTGTTGCCAAGAAGACCCTTGACCTCTGACACATTGAGGCTCTGTAACATAAAACAAGTGGACGTCGTGATGAGGTGTATACATGATGAAAACAGAGGAAGAAATGACAAAATACAAAATGCTTTTCTTTGCTCACCGAGATCACGCTTGTATCCAGATTTTTGAAAGTGGACACGCTCATGCTGATATTATATGTTGTCAGATTCTTAATGTAACCTAGATCTGCACCACCTACAAAAAAAAAACAATAAAAGCTTAAAGTGAACTGATTGTTTGTCAATCTGTGTGCACACCAGAGCTGGTATTTTAAAAGTGGCATGACGATACGTCAAGGTGCATGTGCATTCGGTGGGATTAAATTGACAATTGAAGGGCTCACTTACCAAGAAAGGGTTCAACTAACTGGAAAACTGACAGAATTCCACCCTGGTTTGCAGGTATGGGAAATGCTTTGTTAGCAATGCTGAAGAGGGCCTTCTTGTTGTCAGGTAAACATGTAGACACATTCAAAGCATCGGCTTCCCTGTTATTGAGGATAATACAGAGAAATCTTGTGATTAAGCATTAAATGCAATACAGATATATAACTATGTATTGTCAGGAAATATATATATTCACACACACTACCATTCAAAAGTTTGGGATTCTGCAAGGATGCATTACATTCATCAAAAGTGACAGTACAGACATTTTAATGTTACAATAGATTTCTATTGTGAAGAATTGCTGTCCCCCCCCCTCCCCCCAATCTGTATTCACCAAACAATCCTGAAAAATTCAACATGGTTTCCACAAAAATATGAATCAACAGTTTTAAACATTGATGATAATAATAAATGTTTCTTGAGTGGCAAATCATCATATTAGACTGATCCTGATTCCTGAAGGATCATGTGACACTGAAGACTGGAGTAATGATTCTGAAAATTCAGCTTTGCATCACAGGAACAAATTACATTTTAAAATATTACAACAGTTACTTTGAATTGTAATAATATTTCATAATATTGCTGTTATATTGCTATATTTTGATCAAATAATTGCTGCCATGGTGAGCATAAGAGACTTCTTTCAAAAACATGAAGAAATCTAACTTAACCCCAAACTTTTGAAAAATAGCACGTGTGTGTGTGTGTATTAAGTACCAATAATAAACATTTAAGAGTACTACATCTGGCTTATGTCTTTACCGCATGCTTTGAGGCGATATAGTTGACAATGTCTTGGCATCCAGAGAGCAGAGATTTGGTCCTTGCACTACATTCAGCTCAGTGGCAGTCAGATTATTGTTAGCGATTAGGTATTTGGTAATGATTTGTTTGCTCTGGAAGATAAATTAATATATTAACACAAAACCATATAGTTGGCATCTGTAAAAGAAGTAAGATTCATCTGAAAATTCATGTCAAAATCTGCACCTTTGCAGAGGTCCAATCGCCATCGCTGGGATTCATCAGCGCAGCCAGAGTGTCGACTTTAGTGATGTTCCACTTGCTTATTTCAGTTTCTGTTGCGCTCCTGGACACTGACTTCAGCACCTGGACCTGATCCTCTGAAAGGCCATTTGGTGATATCTGATGGACAAGAGCAATGCATATACATCACAACTGTCCTGGAAATCCTGGATGATTTGATCAGATCTTAATATATGACATATTACCTCATTGAGTTTGTCCAGAATGATTCTCTGGAAGTCACTATCCACAATCTTTTCACACAGGCTAGCGAGGTTGTCCTTCACTACAGTAGCATTCAGACATTCGGTGAACTGCGACGCATCATATCCATAGGGGAAGGCTTCATCGCTGATGATAGCACTAGTGATATTGCCCTTGGTACAGGCAGCTTGAAACACAAGTGAACAAATTATTTAGGTGGCTATGTGGTAAAAAGTTACTCTATTATGGAAGCTTGTTTCCACCACAGAATAAAAAATAAAAAGGTAATTGAGACTTTTTATCACACAATTATGACTTTTTTCTGTGAGATATATATTGTGTGATATAAACTCGCAATTGCAAGAAAAAAAGTCATAATTGTGAGATAAAGTCACAATTACCTTTTTATTTTTTGTTCCGTGGTGGAAACAAGCTTTCATACTCTATTGTCTTTATTTTAAACATAAGAGTGGGCGCCATTTGTAACTTGAACCCGATCCCGATCAAATGATAATGCAAACTGGTGTTTGTTTGTTGGTATTATTGAAAGCATAAACTGGTTTCAAACACAAATCACGTAACCAATTACCGTACAATGGTAAATAGATTTACTGTTTACTGCACTTTGTTATTCTTCTAGTTATTTACCTATAGCAGCTAATAAATCTGAAATCTTGCACATTTACAGGAAATAGATTACTTTCACATTGAAAAACAAGGTGGATATGGAGTTTATCGAGCAATATCACACTCGCAATCGTCCTGTAGTGCTGAATCTCATTTCCAGAGGCTGAATCACAGCCATTTCATTCAGTATTCAGGACAACATTGTTTAATTGTAAAAAGATGAGAATATATATAAAAAAAGATGGCGTACCTGATCTCTTGGGTCTTCTGGGTATGATTGCATTAAAGAGTTTTTTCAGTAGAGGGTTTGGAGTGTTTCGTCCACGCACAAATTTAAAGAAGGTTTTGAAGAACTTGCTCAAATCACTCTGTTTAAAACAAGAGGGACATTTAAAAGATTACAGGTTTAGTCAGTGTTTACTGAAATCTGGTGTTTTCACCAATAATTACAAAGAAATGACAGGTAACATTGAATTAAATGTACAATTTTGGCTAAAACGGTATGTTCTTGTAAAACATAATCCAAGTTTTACTTAACAAATTTAGTTTTACAGTGAAGCTCAACTGTGTATGTTTTTCATATGTATTGTACCTCTTTTAATGTTCCCCACAATGTATTCGAGAAGTACAAGGGCAGAATTCCCAGATCACCAAGCGTTTTCTGATTCCAACTGCCTGGTGTTCTAAATAATACAATCATAATCTTTCATTACCAGCCAATCATAACCAGTGCACTTTTATTTATATATTTTTTTTACTAATGAACAGAATCAGGACTGAAAAAAATATTCTCTGCATATAATGATAAGTTGACTCCAAATCCTTTAATATCAAGATAACTTGCCCATATTTTGAATTTCCCTTCTGAAGAACAGATTCCACGGCTGATTTTTGTGCATCTGAGAGATCATTGCAGTTCTTCAAGTTCTCAAGGATTTCTGGGTCTGAGTTTGTAATGAAGTCACTGCCCGCAGCACATGCCAAGTTGCCCAGCACTGCCAAATCCGGTTTCTGGATGCTTTTAGTTCCTTGAATGCCCTGAATTGAATAATATGTAAATTTTTAATAAAAATATTAAATCATAATATCTTCAGGCCTTGACACACCAAGCCAACAATCGGACACCGTCGGGCCGTCGTTGAGCAAATTTTTGTTTTTTTGACAATTACACAACAGTGTTGGTGGATTTTCGGCTGATTGAGCATGTTGAATCTGCGGCTGAGCCCTTTGGTGAGAGAGATCACTCTGATTGGCTGTTTAGCTTAATGAACCAGTGCACACAAAAAGAAAAACAGAAGTGACGGTTTCACTTTTTGGAATGACTACTGCCATCTGCTGGTATGGAGAGTTATTTCCTCTCAACATGCTAGTTTGCAGTGTATTCAAGCACAACATTTTGACCTAGATGCAGGCTATCTGTCGGGTTTCGTCATTGTTCTCCGATGTCAGTTTGGTGTGTCTGGGCCTTAAATAATCAACATCATTGGACGATACTTACTAAGCAATTTAAAGCATTAGTCCACAAGATGTCCCTTCTTCCACTCAGCGTGCTTGAAAAGATTGAGAGATCTGATGCTCCGACCTCAGTAAAATATGCCTTGCAGATGGTTTTGTTGATCGTTTCATAACTGAGGAGGACAACAGACAACTTTAACAGAATAGTTCATTGAAAAATGTCTGAGCATTAATAAAATTACAGATAAAACTTACTTGGCGTACAGCAACATTTCAGGAGGATAGCTGGTAAAATCCACAATTGAATCCTTTTTAACAAGGTTGTACATGCAAGTCAGCTAGGAAAACAATTAGCAACAAAGCATGTTAATTTGCTCACGTTTTGACTAAGCTCAACTGAACACATTTTTGAATGCAGTTTTTGTCAGCTCTCACCTGAGTCTCACTCAGTACAACTTTAGGTCTGCCTGCTCTCCGTCGGCAGGCTTTGATCAGGCCTTTGGTTTTATCTTGGGAAAGTGCCTGTACACGCGAGCATGTAAATCCTTGCAAAACGTCCACTGATAGGCTGTAGAAAAGTCATGCATTTACCATTGTTACTTTCAAAGCATACTCATAATGTATTTTTGCATAAACCAGTTAAAAAAAAAGTTTGCAAAGATCCTTACTCATCAGGTTGGTCAAAAAGTTTCACAACAGTATCAAAGAACAGAACTGCCTAAAAATAACAATATGCCATTAGAATAAAAATAATATACATGTAAAAACTATATAATGGATATTTTTATTTTTGTAAGCTTGTAAGTACCTGTTCAGGTTTCCATTTCTTATTGTTAAACTTTTTCACAACTTCTACATCTAAAGTGGAGGGAATATTCACAAAGCTTCTTGGAATCTGAACAGCCAAATCATCGGGAATGTTTTTCACTAGGTCAGCTGGTGTCGAACTCACTTTGATTATCTAGAGATAGAAAAGACGTAAAAGTCCCAACTTTATATGGTTTGCACTCGAAATGTCTCTAAATACGCATGAATGTTGTTCGCATACCTGGGTCACAAAGGTCTTCTGAACAATATCTGGGGCACTCAGTATGTTTTTTACAAATGCAATATTTGTAGATGTAGCAAGAATTTCTTGCGGCTGAATTAATGTCAGGAATGTTGAAGGAATCCCTCCAATCAGGGATCCAATATTCAGCAAGCTGCTGGAACTGTTGAACTGCAGAAAGTACAAACGTTTATTTATTTTGTAGGATTTTGAGGTTTTGTTGAAGAGGCTATCTTGAAGAAAAAAAATGCTTAAATGTATCATAAAATATCCTATGTAATGGAATTTTTAATCTTTCCTAATGATTTAACAGATTAATGCTGTATGTTCTCTGTCTGTATTCTGAGTTTCCTGATGTAACGTTGGTTCAGCTGGAGGGAGGTGTGAGCCCGAGAATGATCTGTATCTTAAGTTTCCATGCTGGGGGAAGATGTTCCTTCTTGTGTAAACGGTGGGGGTTGATAGATTCCCTTGCATTATAAAGTAGCAGGCCAAGCTCTCTTGAGGAGAAGTCCCAGTATCTGTCTGTCTCTGACTCTGGCCTGCAGCCTGGCTGCAAGGCTGGGGTCAGGGAACCATTTCTTGCATGAATAAATTACTTTTCTTTTTAAATACAATTTGGATCTTGACGTCTCTTTTGCCGTGATGCAATTTTTGTTTAAGTAATTGTTTTTTGCCACAACATCCTACTATATCAAGAATGTTCAAATGGTAATTTCAACAACTTTTAAGGGAAGTTTCTTCCATTGGAGACTTAAATATTACCTGATACGATCCACTGAGAAGCACTTTTATGATTGCCTGGGCTTGTCCAAAGCTCCATCCAGACACATTGCTCAGTGTTGAGAGCCCACTGATAAGAACCGATGGAGGTGCTGAGTTCAATTGTACAGTTGTTAAGCCAACGACTTCATTTCCCAAGTTGCTAATAGCATTAGCATTTATGGTTTTGATGTTTCCCGCAAGGGTTGTAGATATCTGAAGACGTGTAAAAGGAATATCAGTCAGTTACAACACAGTTACATGAAGAAATGACTTGACTTTGGGTTTTAATGGAATACTTACTGCAGGATCCACATTGGAGCAAGATGTCTTAAAGTTTTCAAGAATAATATTAGTTTGATTCTCGTTTAGTGCTGCAAAGGTTGGTACTGGGGCATCGCACTGCAAAACTGAAGGCAAGCTAGAGCACAGAGAACATGGTTAAAGCTTTGACAACTGAACTCGGAGAACGCTCTGAGACTTTGATCGGGTCTCCGTTCAAACTTACTCAAACAAACTAAAGCTGGGGTTTTGCAGAAAGATGAGTTCAGTGTAGCGGCTGAGCACATTCTTTGGAAGTGTCTTTTGATTGAACAGTTTTATGTTTTCAGGGTTCACAGCGAAGGTTTTTATCTGCAAACAACAAAATGGGACAGAAATAACGCAATATGTATTCATTCGCTTTCACCAGTATAATAATGTCACACAAACCATGGTCTGATGATAAATTAAGTATTGATGGTCTATCTATGTGAACAAGTGGATATAGTTCATACCGTGCTCTCAGAACCAAAAGAGTAGAGATCGTCCAGACTCAGGAAAGTTATGAATATACCAATGTGGTTTACAAACCACGCCGTTGAGTTAAGTGTTGCGTCAGAGAGGTTGTAGCATTTTGGGGCAGAGGCTGAAATGTATGAAAATAAATCAACATCTTGTTATTGTCTATTATATACATATTACAGTGAAACAAGTTATATTGTGAAATAGTATTAAAAGATACTTTAATGAATAGAGTTATTCATTTATTTGAAATAAAAATATTTTTCAATATTATAAATGTCTTTGGGTCAATTTAATGAATCTTTTGGGATTTATTTTAATATATATATATATATATACTTAAGAAAAGAACAATTTTGAAAATAATTTTTGAAGAGAAAAAAAGACTAATTCACCTGATTTCAGATAGGTCTTAATGGTGGTGGTGTACACATCTGCACTGGAAATCTGGGAACCATTATAGGTGAAATTGTACCCTAAAACATTGACTCTAGAAGAACAGAGAAAGCACTTAATACAATGTTACAGAAGACTTTGCATACAAACTTCTGAGCAAACAAATTTGACTGTAGCCATTTGCACCCACATTTTCCTGTATGACAGGCAAGATGCATTCAGTGTGTCTTTTGACCCTAGTATATCTTTGTTCAGGAACTTCAAGTAGAGCCTCAATCTACGGTTAAACCACACATCAATGTCCGTCTGATTGTCACTTGTCAGTGCCAGAGGCCAGACACAGGGAAGGATGGCGCTTTTAAGATTATCTGGAACATCTTCCTGCAAAAACGAAGAAAGCAATTACAACGATGAACTGAAATATTATTATATGCAAGTGTCCCTACATAAAATGTGTTTTGTACATTGTAATATGTGCAAATAAAGCAAAACTCACGGTGTCCAAGAACTCAGGGGTTCTGACAAAGTTGTTAAAGATGACACAGATTTGTGAATTATTGTTCACCACTGCCAGCTGTTTGAGGTAGGTTCCCAGCTCAGAAGGTGATACAGAGTTTACGAGCTGAAATACATGAATAATACACAAGTTAGAGTTACATCATCTACGTTGAGCATCAGAACTGTAGAGTTGATATGGAGCGTACCGCAGATATCCGAGGTTGTGGTATCAGAGAGAGGAAGATGGTCAGATTTGGAAGCGGCCCAAAGCCGAACAGGCTTTCGTTTAGGAACGTGATAAAGCTGTTGTTTGTGTAGCACCTCAGAGGCTGTGGCCCTGCAAGAAAAAACAACATCAAATGGTGTATCGTATCCGATGTTACGTGAATAAAACAAGATACTGATAAAATAAATAGGTAACACTTTACAATAAGGTTCATTAGTTAATGTATTAACTAACATGAACTAACCATGAGCAATACATTTGTTACTGTATTTATTAATCTTTGTTAACGTTAGTTAATAGAAATACTGCTGTTCATTGTTTGTTCATGTTAGTTCACAGTGCATGAACTAATGTGCACAAGATTTTAATAATGTATTAGTAAATGTTGAAATTAACATTAACAAAGATGAATAAATGCTGTATATGTGCAATTCATTATTAGTTCATGTTAACTAATGTAGTTAACTAATGTTAACTAACGAACCTTATTGTAAAGTGTTACCAATAAATAAAATAATGTCTAAATATTATAGTATAAAATTATATATAATATTTTTTTATATTTATAAAACTACTAAGTTTTTTTAGTTTTTAGTTTTTTTTTAGTTGTATCATCACACAGGGACAAAGGAATTTATTTTTAAATGACTTTTATGTGATGTTTAATGAAGAAATACCTCTGAAGGACTGAATAATGCTGGTGTAGATCGCATTTTTGGTATTATTGGGTATTGAAGATTCTGAGTTTAACAGATTCAGTCTGTAAAGTGAAAATAAACAGTGTATAATGTCTTCTCTCAACATGTTCCAATGTATACTCACATAAATGCAATGTACAGATCCAAAAATGGCTTTTAAGTCCTTTGTTCTTACGCAGATTGAGTGATATTGCAGTCCCTTGTGCTGAGGATGGTAAAAAACTGAGGCACGATGCTTTCTGAAAGGTTGGCTAACAGAGGTTTTAGTCTAGTCTGGAACCAGTCTAGAACGTCCTTATTAGTGACATTTATATTAGACAGGTTGGCTCTGTCAAATATCTGTTTTATCAGTGCTGCATTTACATCTGGTGTGAGGTGGACGTCCTGGACAGGAGACAATAATATCATTGCACCATTAGCATAGTTATACTCTGTTTAAAAAAAAAAAAAAAGTTTTATTAACATGAACATTGTTTTCACACCTTCACTTTCAGGGAAAGGAGGTCAAAGAAAGCAGAGAGCTGGCAATCTTTAACAAGCTGCGTGACATTGTTGACACTTGGAGGATCCTTAAGCGCACCAGGAGTGACTGAAAACTCAACTAGTTGTATTAGACCCAAAAGAGGTAGAACGTCCACCTAAATTGACAAACAAATTGACCGTCACAATGGTTGTTGTTTTTTTACCATGAGGAATTTTGCATAAATTCCAACATTTAACACTCACCGCTGTGAAGTTTCTGTTCAGTTCCCCAAGCTCTTTTAGGGTAGCTGACTGAACGAACGGCCCAAAGTTTCTGTTGACCCACTGCGTACTGTTGGTTGAATTTCTAAGGCATCCGGGATCTAATGGAGCCACAATAACTTTTTCAGTATTTATTTATTTTACATGTACAAACAATTACATTGGACGAACCATATGCATTTGTTTAAGTGTTATGATTCATTATATTAGTTTAATGTAAACCAAAAATGAGTAAGTTGTCTAAACTTACACTTAAATGGGCCATGACACAATATTTGTGCAAATGATTTCATATTGTGAACGTTTGCATACTTTTACGTTGAATTCAAAGAGGGTTAAAATATTTCAAACCAACCGCCACGGTCATTGCGAGAGAGGAAAGCTTTCATGAACTCTTTGTAGACCAGATCCTGTCTTTGAGTGTTATTAGATTGCAGTGAATTGCAAACGTCTTGTCCATCTCGTAGAGGAGCATTCACAAAAGCCTCAGTGCTGAAAGATAACAAACACCGTATTTAATTTTATATGTTAGTATCTGAAAATTACATTGTCACTTTATACAATGTAACTAAGACCAACTTACATTGTGCTGTAGCTTTCACAGGTGAAGTTTTTGTTGCTGAGACAGGACAGGACTCTTTGAGATACTGATGGTAAGAAGGGCTTTAGTCGCCCCTGAAACCATGAGCGAATGAAGACAGGATCTGTCAGTCTCTGAGGACTAAAGCGATCGACCCGGACGTCAACAAGCGCATCCAGAGCATCAGACAAAGACACATTGCTGGGACTCATTGTCTGGAAAATAAACATTTTAGATATCACATTAAATATGACATAACATAACATAATATTTTTGGTAACTTTCTTTTAATATTTTATATATACATTGCATTTCAAAAGTCTGGGGTAAGTAAGATAAGATTTTCTTTAAAAATATCTACTTTTATTCAACAAGGACACATTAAATTGAGCAAAAGTGACAGTAAATACATTTATAATGTTAGAAAATATTCGTCAAACGAATGCTATTTGATCACAGTTTCCACAAAAATATTAAGCAGCACATCTGTTTTCAACATTATTAATAATCAGAAATGTTTCTTAAGCATAAAATCAGCATATTAGAATGATTTCTGGAGGATCATGTGACACTGAAGACGAGTAATAATGATGAGTATAATGGTGAGCATAAGAGACTTCTTTCCAAATTATTATAAAATCTTACTTACCCCAGACTTTTGACCAGTAGTGTGATATTTAAAAAATAGGCTTATTACCATGTTGGAAAATTTCAGCAGTGCATCATCAAGGTTTGTGCTGGTCTTGGTGAAGAAAAGCTTCCAGGTCTCTTTTCCCACATTGCCGGACTGTCTGCAAGCCAACACGTCGGCCACTTGTTGAGAGTTTAACCGTGACAACTGATGACACAAATGAGCTTTTATTAAAACTAAATCAATGACTAAAAAGATAAGTGTTTTTCTTTTGTGCAATATTACCGTTGGTAGACAGGCAAACTGCAACACAGTGAAGTTGCACGGATTCAGTGGGCCTGTTGCATTTGGAGCCGTTACGTTCAAGAACTGATCCAAAGCAGAGCTGCAAACCAGAAGAACATGCAACATGTATTACAGACCATTGTGTCCTCAGTGCTTTGACTCATTTGAGTGCAGACAGAAAAGCTCACCTGTTGACACTTGCACAGATGGACAACTCTGGAAAAGGACAAGACAACAAAGACTTTGAGTTTTAGAAATATCACTGACATCTCAAATCAAGTAGGATATAATCAGTCACTTACCATTTACAGGAGTTGTTGTGCACTGCAAGAGTGAGAACAAATGTTGCGTTACAATTGATTTTTCATTGAAACATAAAAACAGACACAGTCTACTGAACATGAAATGTTTCTTTTTGTTCATCAGTACTTACTTGACTCGCTCTCTCAATGCAATCTGGAGGGAAATAAAACACAATTCACACTTTAATTCGAAAGAATTTTGCATTCAGGTATTTTGATGTGATCAACGTATTTAGGAGCAAGTGTTATTACTGGATTCTGCCTCACCATCGGGAGGAATCATCATCACCGAGTCTCTGATCGTCAGCAGGGCTTCAGACTGGTTAGGAGCGACTGATAATAATGTCTGGTCCATCTTGTCAAAGCTGATTCACAGAGAAAAGACAAAACAAACGTGATCTTATTCAATACCAATACATCCAGATCACTATTAGTTTTGGTTTTTAAAAGTCACTTACAAGATTTTGTAGTTTTCACAACTGAAGTTTGCCTGCAAAAGAGACAAAAGAGAAAACATTACATTGTTGGACAGGAACAAAATGGATAATAAAGGTGATACATAAACCAACAACATCAATAATAGTAATAATAATAATTTTGTTTGAAATATTTTAAAACAATATTATTAAAAACATTAACAATAATTGTTCCTGTTTTTAAAACAACATTCATTATTATTATTACAATGTTTAAAAAAAGTAATACATAATAACAATAATTAATATTATTATTAAATGAAGTATTTCTACACAGGTTACATCTAAATTGTGGCATTATGCACCTTTCTGGCCTGAGTCCGAAGAGAGGGGAGGAAGTTGTTTAGTTTGTCTCTGTTAGGGGCTTGAAGAAGGAAGTCAAAGACTCTTGTGAGGATGATCGTTCGGTCTGCTGGTGAAGCAGGAGGACTGAACACCAGTTCATCCAGTTGCTCCAGTGTGAGAAAAGGAAGCACTTCCACCTGCAGATGACATGAGACACAAACTTCACTGACACACATTTCCAGGGCTTTTATAGATGTGTTCAGTCAGACTTTACTCGAATCATCACTGACAGCAAAAACGTTTGACTCACAGCTGAAAAATTGCGGCTCAATTTTGAAACAACTTGAAGCTGTGCATATTGAAAGAAACTGCCAAAGTTTCGCTGGATGAAGTCCAAACTGTTGTTAAATGGCAACGTGCAATCGACACCTGAAACGACAACATGAACAACTTTGTTCATTACTGGTCATTTATATGTCCTGTAAAGTATTATGTGTCAAATTAAATAATGAATAGTCTAACATTACTCTTAATGTGTCAGTTAAATTGAATGATAAATAACATCTACTTGTGTTTTGACGTTGTGACAGGAAAGGAAGAATGACGTCGCTGAGGACCCATCTCTGTGTTGCAGTGTTCATCAATCCAGAATTATTATTTAGCTCCACAAAACTGCAGAAATAAAACAGTTAGAGATGTAAGAGGATAGCGATTACAAAAGTATTTTTGACAAGCACATTTCTCAGGGGCAGCACTAGATCCTTTTTACAAGTCCCGGTGAAATACTGCGGTTCCCTAGTAAAATATTATGTCAATGGAGATTACCGTTCACTGACCTGAGAATAATTTTCATAGATAAAATTATGTCATGTGTGTTTTCCATCAGCTGTTTATAATGAGTACTACTGTTGCCAGATTTGCAAATTAATTAAATCAATTTGATTCACTCAGTTCACTCACAAACTGAATCAGTTTTAGCCACACCGAAATAGTAATAAGATATTTTAGAAGGCAGAAATCAAGCAATACCTTGTTTGTAATAGGTTCATTTAATAATCATTTCTGTCGTCACTATTGCTATTATCTTTTTTGTTATTTTTTTTTATTAGGTTTTTATTTATATTCATTATTTAAAATGTTGGTTTCTGGATCCGCATTCAAGCAGGATTTGAGATTTAACTTATCGTCTGCAAATATCGTCTGGTTTGTGATAAGATGAACGATAAGCCTAATGAACAGATATCATATTTCAGATATCAGTTGAACGGAATGTGAGGAACATACAGCGCGTTGTAGGCCTGACAGCTGAAGCTACGGGTGGCGAGGCAAGACAGGAACTCTCTTGATATTTTGGGCAGCAGAGGCTTCATCTTGATTTGGAACCAGAATCTCATGAACTCCACATCTCCAAGATTATCAGATGTGAAGCTTTCAGCTGGAAGTTCAGCAAACAAGGCTGTGAGGTTGCTCTGAGATGAGTTTGTTGCCTGAATAAAAAATAAACGTCTTGTCAAAAAAGGCAGTCCTTTGAATATAACACACACACACACAATTTTTATTTGTATCCTTACGGATTGCTCCATCTGTGTCTGCAGTGGTCTGGAGAGTTCAGTGATCAGAAGTCGCAGGTTATCCTCAGTGAAGCTCAGATTTGATTGAGCAACACAATTAATCGCCTTTGCCAGACTCTCTCCAGTCTGCGATATCTGCAAATGACCAGAAAGTAGCTTTATACCAAAACTGAAGTCCGCTGATATGTGGGCTGTAAATCTGTTTGAGATATTTGCTGTACTAGGCGTTCCAGTGCGAACAACAAAAACAACATTGTTCGGTAGTTTATTTTTCACATTCTCTAGATTTGTGACATTGTTGGACCTGATCAGGGTGTGGATAACACAGGGTGTGGTATATGCATAAGAATGAAAACTTGTGGTTTATGAAAGACTCACAAGACAGGAACTATTATAGCTGGAGACTTTACAAATGTCGACAGGATCTGCAATTTGAGGTTCTGGAGCACTGAAAATGTATAAAGAGCACAGCATTAGTTGAAACAAATACTGTACAAATACTATGTTGGTATCCTGTGTAGCCTTTTAAAGTGGTCAAAAATATTCTGCAATCATTTTAAACTTTTACCTCCTGTTTCTTCTGAGTGCTCTAATTTAATAATGCAGACAGAAGTGCTACTCACAGAACAAAGCTGGATATTGTTGTGACGTCGCCAGGCAAAGTCTGGTTAGTTTGCAGATATTTCTTCATCACAGGAATAACCACAATCTGGAACCATGCACTGACGTCACTGATGTTAAAAGTATCTATTACGGTTTGGTTGGAGTCAAAGCTCATCGTCCAGTTCACCAGAAGACTTATCGTATTGTTTCTGATGCTTATATCTGTCTGAAAGAGAACAAACCCAGAAAATCAGTCAAACAGGCGTATACATATTAGGGCAATTAAGTTAAAGGCATCTTAAAAATGTGATGCTCCTGGCACAAGCAAAACTGAGAGGCAATTAATAGGATTATTAGGTGATGTATATAATGGTATGGAAATAAAATAAACATTATATTGACTCTAAAGCCACCTTTTTTAACGTCTATTCCTTGGTTTCATCTGCCACAATAATGTAATGTCTTTGAATTATTCATTTGGGAGTATTTATTTAATAGCGAATCTTTACACAGATAATTTGATTAATCATTCGCCATTTCAAACTATTCATATGTTCAAAAATCTAAGGACTGACATCACACACACACACACACTTACTGTCGGAGCAATGGTCGCACATGATCTGATGAATCTTCCCAGTGGTCTCAAATATTCCTGGAAGTCTGTGAGATTCTGCACAGATGTGACAAGAATTAGCACCATCTTCTTCATTCATGTTTCATCACTGGACGTCATAATCATATACAAAACTCTTATCTAACCTTGTTCAATCCAACTGAAGTGACATTGGTAATGTCAAGTGTTAGGTTTGTGAGCGGCAGCAGGAAACTCTGGATGGTCTTACTGATGGCATCAATATTTAGACTAACGTTAGCAGTTGTATTCAACTGAAAGATCAGCTCAGCTTTCTGCTCTGGACTGAGTTTATCTACGACATCCAGCTGCAAAGAAACACAAAGATTCAAATGTATGACCTCAGCAGTAAAGACCAATAACATTCAGTTTATTCTAAACGTCTAAACCTCGTCTGCCTCTTGATTAAAATCAAGTTTTTAATGTTGTCTTATACGACAATTCACCATGACGTCACAACAGTAATAGACGTTCTTCCGGGTGGAAGAGTTCCTATGGCAACGCTAGTAAATTCGCCTTTGGTTAAGCCACACCCTACAACCTAGATTGACCAATCACACCGCAGCCAAGAACGAGCTCCAACAGAGGTCCGACACTTTTTCACAGCGCTTCATTGACTTTAACACAGGCGTCTCATATTTTTGGTCTTGGCAGGCAATTCACCTTTGGCTAAGCCCCGCCCCCCTTAGTTACTGTTGCTACCTCCGACAACTTCATCTGGGCTCTGGTTTGGTATCAACATGGCTTATGCTGTGACAGCTCTTCCTGCTGAAATTTTATAAAGCAGCAAATAAAGTGTCCGATAGAAGTAGGCAAAAGGGGCTCAGTGTGCGTTCGAAGGCTATATTCAAGACATACCGGTGAAACGCAAGCAACAACAAGGCATCCAAATAGAGGCAAAAGCATAACGGTCACAGTTAAAAAATGAACCACCGCATATCCTAATGGAGACGGAGGCTGGGACTAACAATATCAGGAGAAACACTGTTCATGCAAAGCTGGGTAGGTCTCTTCACTTCTATAATCGTTATTACAAAGCAAACGGACTACGCGAGTATAAAGTTGTATTTATTAGCAGCGTGTGCTAGCGTATCAACAATTAGGGCAGAGAACCGAAATCATAACCTAACCAGCATAAACCTGTCTAACTAGCATAACTTCACAGTAAGGTTAAAAGCAAAAATAGAGCACACAAAAGTGTGCTTGTTGATCTTGAGGGGTTTCGCTGACTGAGGACGTCCACACAGTTTAATCCAAAGACGACACTTGTCAGTATTTGACTTCGGTTTTGGGAAGGGGAAAAACGGACACCCCCCTCCAACCTCTCTGGGAAACGCGTATCTGTGTTACAAATGCCCCAGGCACAACGTTTAACCATATTTTTGATAAAACTACGACGGTAATAGCCTGCCGAGACCAAAAATATGAGATGCCTGTGTTAAAGTCAATGGAGCGCTGTGAAAAAGTGTCGGACCCTCTGTGGAAGCTCGTTCTTGGCTGCGCTGTGATTGGTCAATCTACATTCTAGGGTGTGGCTTAGCCAAAGGCGAATTACCGTTGTAGTTTTATCAAAAATATGTTTAAACGTTGTGCCTGGGGCATTTGTAACACAGACACGCGTTTCCCAGAGAGGTTGGAGGGGGGTGTCCTTTTTTCCCCTTCCCAAAACCGAAGTCAAATCCTGACAAGTGTCGGTTTTGGATTAAACTGTGTGGACGTCCTCAGTCAGCTAAACCCCTCGAGGATCAACAAGCATACTTTTGTGTGAGATAAATTTAGCTTTTAACCTTACTGTGAAGTTATACTAGTTAGACAGGTTTATGCTGGTTAGGTTATGATTTCGGTTCTCTACCCTAATTGTTGATACGCTAGCACACGCTGCTAATAAATACAACTTTATACTCGCGTAGTCCGTTTGCTTTGTAATAACGATTATAGAAGTGAATAGAGACCGACCCAGCTTTGAATGAACAGTGTTGCTCCTGATATTGTTAGTCTCAGCCTCCGTCTCGATTACCGGTAGTAGCCTATGCGGTGGTACATTTTTTGACTGTGACTGTTATGCTTTTGCCTCTATTTGGATGCCTTGTTGTTGTTTGCGTTTCACCGGTATGTCTTGAATATAGCCTTCGAACGCATACTCAGCCCCTTTTGCCTACTTCTATCGGACACTTTAATATCTGCTTTATACAAGTTTGATAAAATTTCAGCTGGAAGAGCTGTCACAGCATAAGCCATGTTGTTGATACCAAACCAGAGCCCAGATGAAGTTGTCGGACGTAGCAACAGTATAAGGGGGGCGGGGCTTAGCCGAAGGGAGACCCACCGCCGGCAGTAAAAAATAAATAAATAAATAAATATAATGCGTTTTTTATCATAATAACAACTGTATTTAATTATATAAGTAAATAAATATGTAATATAGTAGACCTACACATAATTAGCAAAATACTCTCAATAGCTCTTTTTTCTAGCCAAAATAACGTGCTATATATCATGGATGGTCATTAAACGGCTTTCCTGAAGTAAATGTTATGTGACATAATTGTTCTCCAGCTGTTATATTGACCTCTTTGCGCGGTTGAAAAACACTGATTGGACGATATGAGGAATATACATTTCGGTATTTGCGTGAATGGATGTGTGGCGTGAGAGCGTATGGGGGAGGATATCTAGGCTATAGGCCTATCTAGCATTTAAACATATTAATTGTCAGAACGTCGTCTCTCAGTTGCGTAACAACCCTGTCGCGTTGTTACAATGTTGCGAGCACGTAGACAAAGCCATAGCTGAAATGCAACTTGCCACAGACGTTGCCACAACGCAAATGTGTTTGCTGGGTACAGGCTGTTGCTAAGTCTACAATTCTATATTGTTACAATGTTGCGAGGACGTATACAGCGACGTTGCCATAGCAGAGATGCAACGTCCCACAGAAGTTGCCACAACTTAAATGTGTTTGCTGGGTTACCATTATGATACATCGACTTGTGTAGAGGACCCTTTATAATCCTCTCGTCCTCCTCTTCTATTTCCGACTAAACTTCTTGCTCGATCATTTTCGTTAATCCAGAAAGGATTTGATTCTAATGTTTTTCTCGTTCCTCAGCTGGAATTTGTGTGCTTGTGTGTGTGTGTGTGTGTGTGTGTGTGTGAAAGTGATTCTAAATATATATTCTACCACTGTGCCGTTATATAGGCTATATATATATATTTTTTTTTTCTTTTCTTTTTTCTTTACCATTATAATTACTGTCTTTGGAGTGAACAGGCTTTAATGCTATGATTCAACTGCTCAGTTGTATCTACTTACCCCATTAAAGTCAGTTTTCAGAGCTTTGAAATCTCCCAGACTTGCACTAGCAGAGAATCTTTGGAAGTTCTGCATAAACCAGTCCATGGTGCTGTTTGCACTTTTCACACATCCAGCTTTAAAACAAACTCAAAGTCAGCAAACTCATAGCCAGAACCTCGCCTTTTAACTGTAGCCTATAGCTGGCATCTAAAAAAGTATATATTAGGCTATTGCACAAAATACAGTAGGCCTACCGTCAGATGTATTTCTTGCCAGAAAAGGTTTTATGAAGTTCTGATACACCATCCTTTGTCTTTCAGGGCCGATTTGCGAGCTTAGATCCTGTACCCTGTAAAATGTCAATTAAGTTGATTTTCTTCGTCACCAAATAGATAAAATATCTGAGAATATTAGCATGATTTATGTAGCCTAGGGATATACACACAGTGCATGGAAGCTCTGGCAGGTGAGGTTGCTTTGACTCAGGCAGGAGAGACTCTCTCTGGACAGAGACGACAGGTATGGACTGAGCTTCACTTGGAACCAGAGCCTGGCAAAACCCACATCACTCAGTGCTCCCACTATTGACCCATTGGACCTGGCGTTATTGATGGAGCTCACCACAAGACTAATGTCAAGTTTAGATCTCTGTTTGGATGATTAAAAAGGCACTGGATAGGTGACTTCATTTTAACAAGCAGTTTTAATATGTTTGAAATATGTTGATATTCAGATTTACTGTACCAGCAATGTGTACAAATCAAAGGCAGAGTCAGCAAATGCTTTGAGATTATTGAGATTCCCCTGCGATACGCCTGAAAGTTGTATCCCTGAACAGGTGAGGATGTTGTTGAGCGTTCCATTTGAGAACTGCAAGAGGAATGGGGAAACAAGTGAGGAATGATTCACATAATATGGAAACTTAATATTGCCCACATTATATTGCATCAAAAGATAAAAACTCACTGAAGAGCATGTTGAACCAGTATTAGAAACGGTGCCTGTAAAAATAAATACATAAAAAAATACATATGAAGGGGGAAATGTAGCCTATGTAAGAAAAGAGTTCACTGGAATATTCAGTTTTGTGGCAAAAAATTATTCAAAACGCACCATTTTGAAAGTTCACCACACACTGAAGAAACAGAAAAAAAATCAAATCCATAAAACTGTTCATTGTTAATGGTAAATCACAATCGAGCAAGTTTTCTTTTTATCAAAGTTAGTGTGCAAAACAGTCATTTATAATTTCAATCAAGCAAAACTTGGAAAATGATTGAATAAATATTTACCAAGGATACAATTTTAATTGATTCTAACATTTAACAAGTATCATCCACAAAATAGTGTTGTGCAGAAAGTGCTAAATACCTCTCCGTTTATCAGTGTGACGAATCCTATAAAAGAGACAGTGTGACTCATGAACATGTCTCTTTAAAGATATATATATATATTTGAAAAAAATTCTCGCACTGGTGAATAAGATCATAAAAAAAAAACAGCTCCTCTTACCTAAAGCAAACAGCACAGAAAGCTGGAAGTTTGCCATTTTCACACCGACACCCCAGATCTTAAACAAATACAATGCAACAATGGCATTATTTCAAACAAACTGAACTTGCATTGGAAAAAGTTGCATTACGATCAATGTGATGAATAATTATCATCTTCTTTATTCTAAATATAATGTATTTTTTTAAACACAGGAATGTGAGGAGGACACAAGCACTTACCTTTAGCAGGAGTATCTGTGTGTGTGTGACAGTCAGCAGCCTAGCAGGTCCACTATTAACTGAGGTATCAAAAGGGTGTGGGACAATTTACCCACGTCAGCAAATGCAAAACAAGACCAACAACTACTTCTTTGAAATGGGGAAAACAAGATGCATGATTACATTCCTTGGGTATCAAATATACAAAAAAAAAAAAAGTCTCCTTTAACTGTTAACTGAGATTCATCAATTATACACAGTATATGTTTTTTTAGAAGAGCAATGTTTTCTTTGGAAATTAATCGGACGCCCTTTAATCAGAATCTTTAACTATGTACTAACATTTAAATGGATAAAATGCACTTATTGTGTATACATGTTTTTTTTTTTACACTGTATTATATTGTTTAATTACAGCTGTAATTTCTGTAATTAGGTCTATAATTACACTGTTGACACTTGGATATAGTCAAATATCATGGATACAGTGCTCATACAAATTTAACTTTTGATTTTAATAATGCACGAGTAAATGTTAAAAAAATAGCATGAACTGAGAATAATACATAAAGTATGTTTCCTTTATAGTTCATGTTAACTAATGGTTTTACCAATAAAATAAACATAAACAATTCTGGTTTGGACATTGCCGACATAATTGTGAATGTTTCGTTGTTTAAAACATTATGTTTAAAACATTAACACGCAGTGTAATGCCTTTTGAGGTCATCTACTGCAACACGAATATTCTTAACAGGTCAATCCTAGACATTTACAGTAGCTAATAAAACAACTGAACCCTGCTTTGCATCAGTATACACAATGCATAATTACATGAAGTACTCTATTAAATGTGTATTTGTATGCGGTTTAATTTTAATTTGACACTTATAGACACAATGGCATCTGGATGTATTCCAATGAGGCAGGCACATTTATTGTAGCCTACAACAATCATAATTACCAGACTAAACCAGTTTCGATTGTCAAACCTGCTTTCAGTTGTTTACAATAGTTCAACTTTTGCCTTTAGAAACCAGTGGAGGAGAAGTGTTGATGTGTTCGCTGACATATCTGGCATAGTTGTTTGAGCACAAGATTATAACTGAGGACATTGCTTTGGTTGTTTGGAAAGTTGTCCCAGGATTAACAGTTGTACTTGGTGAAATTATGTAAATCAAGCATGGACTACATAATTGACAGCAGTGTAACAAGCGTGAAAATATCAGAGAAACTATTAAACAAGCAAGAAACATTTTTATTCAAACTATCTGTGATGGAATTTTTGTTTAAGCACTAAAATGAATAATCTTTAAACATTGAGCTATTATATTAAGACTGTCAAGATCTACCAAATAGTAGTTTGCCAAGGGGCAAGCAGTCTTTCTTTTTGTTATCAAATTAGACCAATCTATGTTTTTATGTATCTGATTTCAAAAAGTTATGAACCGTCTTCAAGAAAAAACATTTGATGACTAACTTGTAAGACAATTGCAACCATGGTTTCACAGGCAGGGCTTATAGAGTACGCCAGGATTAGGCCTTAGTTCAATTATGACTCTGAGCTTTAATAAACGTCCGTCCATCCATCCATCCATCTTCTTCCGCTTATCCGGGGCCGGGTCGCGGGGGCAGCAGTCTAAGCAGAGACACCCAGACTTCCCTCTCCCTAGACACTTCCTCCAGACATAGTCTCTCCAGCGTGTCCTAGGTCTTCCTCGGTGTCTCCTCCCGGTGGGACGTGCCCGGAACACCTTCCCAGGAATAAACGTGCCTTAGAAAAAAAAAACATTGGCGTTCATCTTGAGACAAAACAATGACACTGACATATTTTAAGATTGGTCAGTGGAGATTGCTTTTAATTAAAAGAAGTCTGGGAATAAGCAGAAGTCTCGTCTTTCATAAAAAGTAGAAAAAAAAAAATCTGTCAATGGATTTTCCAGATTCTTTGAACACAATAAATGTGCACCTGTGCAGAAAAAAACTTGTCAGAGTGACAAACAGAATCAGTAATTATAGGTAACATCAAACCACCAAATCATCTTAGAAATGTCAGGAATCACTACTGCATTGAGTGTCAGTGACCCAGTTTAAAGAAAACGATACCATACGTGCGGAACATTAATGGTGAAAGAAACTATAACTTAGAAACTTTACAAACCTGCTTATCATTGAAGGAAACTCAGCATTCACGTGTCTTAGGGGTGAGCGGGGTCAAACTAACGCAGGGCTATAGTGGTACCATACATGGTTTAATTTCCACACATGCCAGCATGACGAAACCTAGTGTATTTAGTTGCCATATCAACACTATAGAGAAAACAATTGTGCCAAAATGTAAGAAAGAAAAAATCTTTGGAAGATCTCACTGAAAATTTTATTTACCCATGGCAAAAGTAAATTTCTTATTGAAGTAAATTTTTCATCTCTGTTTTCTGTGTTTATTTAAAATTAGACACACCTGATATTATTTGAGTATTATACTGTGTTTAGATCGTTCTTCAATGATTATCTAACCAGCAGAAATACACTTTAAATCCCAGTTGCACAGGTGAACTATTAGAACTATGCTATTCTATTCTATACTTTTATGAATTCTATTGAGAACCCTTGAAAAAGGGTGAATAAAGACTGAGAGTCAATGTTCAGAAATGATTAATTGTTATTGTTTTGAACTATGCTGTATAGTTGTGTTTTGTGGTGTTTGTTGTCAAACTCAAAAATGTGTTTATTTTTAAATTATTAAAAATGGCATTATTTAATATGAAAAGCCTAGGTTAATAATTGTATTTTATTGACAAAATATTTTAGTTTGTCTTGTATATTTTTTTATTATATCACATAACATTTTAGTCTGTCACATAATCATGTTTCAACGTGCCCCACCTTCACACTTCTTTCGGGTTAAATCAAGAAAAAAGTATACACTGAAACAAAACCAGATAATTGTACTAGACATGTGGGAAATTAATGTGGGAAAAATAAATTCTCTGAACCCCAAGTGGATTTACTCAAACTGAGAAAGTCAAAAAGTGTTAGGTTGTGCCCCGCTCTCCCCTATATAATAATCATTCGGTGGAGTATTCATTTTTTCAAATGCTTATTTATCTCCTTGTACTGTAGCTGTTGATGCTATGTAGTGAATCACACAAATATCAAAATAAAAAGTAAAGTGAATTGATCTGGGTCTGTGACTAGATTCAGTTTAACTTGATAAGTGGACATTTGCATATAGAAAATAATGACTTTAGGCAATCAAAACCTGTTCAACTTGATGGTTGACTTCGTTCAAGATGCCAGTTTGAGTTGACTGCCATCTGAAAATTCTCGATTCTTGTGTTTTAATGCCAGTATTTTTTTGATGTTCACTTGTAGTGTGCTTCAAATCTTAAAGGTATGTTTAAAAAAAACAACAACTGTATTTGTAGATGGTGTAATATTACAACCCGAATACAATGCCACTTACACTTTCATGGCTGTCTTTTTTCTTTCACTTTAGAAAGTTAACTTTGTAATGATAAATTAAAAGTTTTAGGTTACATTTTAAACCATTGTGTTAACAGTCTTTTGTCGTGCTTTATAGAAGTGCACTTATTATGATGTGCTGACTAACACTAAAGTACATGTAAAGTAGCCTACTTGATTATGAGTTTAGTGTTAAAGTTAATGTATTCTAAATGTACAACATTTTCAACTTTATTATTGCAAATGTGTAACTACAAATAAATTGAAATGTGTTCGGCATTACACCTTAACCATATTTCAACAGAATTATGAAGATGCACTTCAGCTCTGAAGGAGTAGGCTATAAGCTTTATATGTCTCTTCATGATCCCCTGTGGTAATAAACACATTGTGTGTTCCTTTTCTTTATCGTTCTTTGTTAAAAGCCAAAACTGGTTAAATACAAACAATGTAAAACAAATCTTAAATCTTACTTTGGGGACATTTAATTCAATATTAAATGAAATTAAGGTTAACTTAGCTGAAATTATAAATTGTTCTGACATTATTAACAAAAAAAATATCTTAGGGTATCATGACAAAGTTCTTAAAGCAAATTATATTCTTTAAATCCTTAGTGTTTCTCGAGCACAGGTGACAACATTGTCAAAACAATCCCTGTCCACAAGTTCACATTAAAAATGCTGTATTATTTATGCCAGACCAGTCAGTAGTTGGCAAAGTCACTTTGTAAAGAAACACTACACGTCTAGACTGAACACGTAATACACGACGTCACCGTTTTCCCTAATTCGACGATAACGGTATCATTTTCAAAAACTTGCACTTTGAAAACTTTTCAAAAATGTGCGTTTTTGAACCCCAAAATACCTTTGTCGTGTAAATGAAAGGCCAAAACACATAAAAAGTTTTTATTTGAAAACAGTGTCATATAAACGGCCCCTTACTTGAACTGAATTACAAAACAATCATTATAACACTTTTAATTTTTAAGTGGCTTTGGGTAGAAGCAAAAACTGTATAGATCTAGGGGGCGTTTACACGACACTTTTTTCCACTACAAACGAAGAAAGGCACTTCAAGAGAGTCCACACACTCCACCAAAGACAAGAGTCATCAAAAAAGCAAGATAAAATCAATGCTTTACTAAAGGGCATTGTAAGCTTGGCATTGATAAAGGTCACATCTGACCAAAACGTTTGCCCCTTCTTTCAGACAAATTTTAATGCGCTGTGAGTTCCTAACTATTCTTCAACAACAAACGAAGAAAATGTTATGCGTTTTGCCCATTCATTTACATGAGGACTGCGTTTTAAGGGCCTAAAACGCAAACTTTTGAAAATAGTTTCAAAGTTTTTGAAAACGATTTTATCTTGAAATTTCTGAAAATGGAGATGTCATGTGCATGTGTATTACATGGTTAATCTATAGGTGCGTAGTGTTTCTTTACAAAGTGACATCGCTAACTACTGGCCTGAATAATACAGCGTTTTTAGTCGCTTTCGTGGATTCGTGTGAACGGGATCGTTTTGACAATGTCGTTTGTGCGTGGAAAAATGGGAACAATTTTTTAGTACATCGTTGTTGTGTAAAGGTATGAAAACATGACAAAAACATCCCTGTAATTATGGCCTCACACGGTTACTGTCAAACAAGATTTTTTCAGAAAGTACACTATTTTTACGACACAGATCTTTTTTTTAACCATCAGCTGTAGCCTACTACTATGTAATAAACAGGTGCATCTTGTGATGCATGTTTAAGGTATTTTAGGGTGGGTATCACATGGTTACGGTTCATTTGGACAATTCTTTGAAGATAAACTTGTACTACCACTCACAGATTGAAAACATTCCTACCATTACACAGCAACGGTGTTTTCATAAAACTGCACAACTTATACATAGAAACTGTTATTTAAAAAAATAGGTTGAGGTAAAAACAAAAAAAACAAAGTCAAATAAATGACAAATTGCTTATGATCCTCCTTTGCAAGTCGCTCTAGATTAAATTAATTGCATATCAAATTACATAAAATTAATATATGTAAACATAATATAAATATAAAAGTTTATTTTGTTTCTAACAAATTGATAGTTTAGATCTTCTGATCAGTCAATACAGAATTCCATCTGTGCTAAAGTCTATGTTGTAGCAACAGTTATGATGTAAAAACACTGAATTGCTGTAAAAAAAGAAAGAAAAAGATTTGGCATCCTCATCCAGAGCGATGGTCTCTGCATGCATGGATAATCAACGGGTACCCGTTGCTTTGCCAGAAGGGGTCGTGAACACGACCACGCAGTCTAGAGCCCCCTCTACCAGGCGGCCTTATGCGTCTAAATGGTCTGTGTTTACCAAGTGGTGCACGGGCAAAAGCCTAGAACCACAAACGTGCGGAGTTTCGTGGGTGCTTTGCCTCCTTCAAGAGCTGTTGGACAGGGGCAGGTCCCCCTCCACGCTCAAAGTATGTCGCGGCCATCGCAGCGTTCGCCGAGTCGTCGCGCGGCCAGGTGATAGGAAGGAATGAGCTCATCATCCGCTTCCTTAGAGGAGCCAGGAGGATGAATCCCCCACGGCCCTCCTCGGTTCCTATCTGGGATCTTTCCTTGGTCTTAGAGGCCCTGAAAGCACATCCCTTTGAACCGTTACACTCTGTGGATCTGAAGTACCTCGCGTTCAAAACCGCGTTTCTGATTGCTCTGGCATCAGTTAAACGTGTGGGTGACTTACACGCGCTCTCTGTGAGCGCTGCGTGCCTCGAGTTTGGACCTAATGACTCTAAAGTCATCCTTAAACCGAGACATGGCTATGTCCCCAAAGCGATCGGCACCCCGTTCAGAGCACAGATCATTTCACTCTCAGCTTTGCCGGCATCAGGCAGCGAGGTCGATGCGAACCTCCTTTGCCCTGTCAGAGCGCTGAGAATTTACGTCAGGCGCTCCGCCGCCTTCAGGCGCTCGGAGCAGCTTTTTGTTTCGTTCGGTGGGTGCACCAAGGGTCTCGCCGCCTCGAAACACAGTCTGTCCAGATGGATAGTGGACGCTATTGCTGCGGCTTACGCGTCAAAAGACCTGCAATGCCCCTTGGGCGTTAGAGCTCACTCCACCAGAGGCATGGCCTCTTCGTGGGCTTGGTCCAGCGGGATTTCTATTCATGACATTTGTACGGCGGCAGGCTGGGCCTCCCCGTCTACATTTGATAGGTTTTACAAACTAGAAGTCCCCGCCCTGCAGGCTAGACTTCTTTCAGTCTAAAAAAGTCCTAAACGACTTACTTGGTGAACTGCGCTACAAGGGTAGATGTGTTCAATATAAGACCGGCGGTGCCGCTCTGTATGTGTATCCCCTTATAAAGTGCTTATGTACATGTGCGAGCCCACTCTGTTGGCCGCCTATTTCTCACTTATCTTAACACAGTCTCACCCCAAAACGTCACATACTGACGGGTCTTGACCATACGGCAACATACGACGAAAAGGGTACCCTTTAACGTCCATGTGTGACGATTCGGGTATGGTTGGGTTTAGGTATGCGTTAAGGTACCGCTAGGAGGCGCTGCTGGTGCGCTTATGTCTGCGTCTAATATTGACGTTATAGGGGTACCCTTTTCGTCGTATGTTGACGTATGGTCAAGACCCGTCAGTATATGACGTTTTGGGGTGAGACCGGGCTGCTTATCTATGTCCCCTGGGGCGTCCCCCCCTGGGATTCATGTAGTGACTGCTTAGCACACACGGCGTTGACCAGGGGTTCCCGGTGCGTACTTTCAGTACGCAGTACGAGAGAACCTCTCGTAAGAGAACGTACTCGGTTACCTAACGTAACCTCGGTTCTCTCTAGAAGAGGGAACGAGTACTGCGTTCCCTGCCGTGTTGCGCAACGAGCTCATTTTGCTTCAAGCGATGAAAAACACTGTTTTGCAGCCTCGAGCTTCCTTTTATACGCTAAGCCACCCCCATTTTGGCGGGCTTTTACGCGTGAGGGCGCGAAGCGCACTCATTGGGCGTGACGTCACGCCAGGAGCTCAGTGGTAGGCTGCAGCAGTTGCTGCGGGGCAGCCAATGAGCGTGCGAGACAGCCCGCTCTAGGTCTGACTGCTGCTGCACTGCGTTGACAATGTATACAAATTTAAAAAGACATTTTTGGCTTCAATATCTCGAGCAAAGAGACTTTACCCGGTGCGTACTTTCAGTACGCAGTACTCGTCCCTCTTCTAGAGAGAACCGAGGTTACGTTAGGTAACCGAGTACGTTTTCAGCCGCGGCATTTATCAAGAGGCAGGTATTGCGTAAACCTGAATTTCAAAGGTACGCATAAATCAGGCGGTGAGAGGAGCGTAAGCATAATCTTACGTCAACATATACGCCCGTTTCGACGCAAGATTGATAAATGAGGGCCATTGTGTGTTCCTTTTCTTTATCGTTCTTTGTTAAAAGCCAAAGCTGGTTAAATACAAACAATGTAAAAAAAAAAATCTTAAATCTTACTTTGGGGACATTTAATTCAATATTAAATGAAATTAAGGTTAACTTAGCTGAAATTATAAATTGTTCTGACATTATTTACAAAAAAATATAAACACTGCAATCTTAGGGTATCATGACAAAGTTCTTAAAGCAAATTATATTCTTTAAATCCTTAGTGTTTCTCGAGCACAGGTGACAACATTGTCAAAACAATCCCTGTCCACAAGTTCACATTAAAAATGCTGTATTATTTATGCCAGACCAGTCAGTAGTTGGCACAGTCACTTTGTAAAGAAACACTACACGTCTAGACTGAACACGTAATACACGACGTCACCGTTTTCCCTAATTCGACGATAACGGTATCATTTTCAAAAACTTGCACTTTGAAAACTTTTCAAAAATGTGCGTTTTTGAACCCCAAAATACCTTTGTCGTGTAAATGAAAGGCCAAAACACATAAAAAGTTTTTATTTGAAAACAGTGTCATAGAAACGGCCCCTTACTTGAACTTAATTACAAAACAATCATTATAACACTTTTTATTTTTAAGTGGCTTTGGGTAGAAGCAAAAACTGTATACAAAAACACTTCAAGAGAGTCCGCACACTCCAAGTCATCAAAAAAGTAAGATAAAATCAATGCTTTACTAAAGGGCATTGTAAGCTTGGCATTGATAAAGGTCAATTTATACATGATTAACTAACTGTATTTTTGTATGTACATTTCTGAAATGCATTTTCTGTAAAGCTGCTTTGAAACAATATGTATTGTGAAAAGCGCTATACAAATAAATTTGAATTTAATTGAATAAAGGTCACATGTGACCAAAACGTTTGCCCCTTCATTCGCTTTTTTGATATCTCTCTACTTGGATTTTTTTTCTATGCACCTCATTCAGACAAATTTTAATGCGCTGTGAGTTCCTAACTATTCTTCAACAACAAACGAAGAAAATGTTATGCGTTTTGCCCATTCATTTACATGAGGACTGTGTTTTAAGGGCCTAAAACGCAAACTTTTGAAAATAGTTTCAAAGTTTTTGAAAACGATTTTATCTTGAAATTTGTGAAAATGGAGATGTCATGTGCTTGTGTATTACATGGTTAATCTATAGGTGCGTAGTGTTTCTTTACAAAGTGACATCGCTAACTACTGGCCTAGCATGAATAATACAGCGTTTTTAGTCGCTTTCGTGGATTCGTGTGAACGGGATCGTTTTGACAATGTCGTTTGTGCGTGGAAAAATGGGAAAACTCTTCTATTTTTTTAGTACATCGTTGTTGTGTAAAGGTATGAAAACATGACAAAAACATCCCTGTAATTATGGCCGCACACAGTTACTGTCAAACAAGATTTTTTCAGAAAGTACACTATTTTTACGACACAGATCTTTTTTTTAACCATCAGCTGTAGCCTACTACTATGTAATAAACAGGTGCATCTTGTGATGCATGTTTAAGGTATTTTAGGGTGGGTATCACATGGTTACGGTTCATTTGGACAATTCTTTGAAGATAAACTTGTACTACCACTCACAGATTGAAAACATTCCTACCATTACACAGCAACGGTGTTTTCATAAAACTGCACAACTTATACATAGAAACTGTTATTTAAAAAAATAGGTTGCGGTAAAAACAAAACAAAGTCAAATAAATGACAAATTGCTTATGATCCTCCTTTGCAAGTCACTCTTAAAATTAATTGCATATCAAATTACATAAAATTAATATATGTAAACATAATATAAATATAAAAGTTTATTTTGTTTCTAACAAATTGATAGTTTAGATCTTCTGATCAGTCAATACAGAATTCCATCTGTGCTAAAGTCTATGTTGTAGCAACAGTTATGATGTAAAAACACTGAATTGCTGTAAAAAAAGAAAGAAAAAGTTTTTGAATTAATTTTAAAATCAAACAATCATCTCTGGGTATTTTTTACATGCTCACTAGATCACATGGTGATAATTATGAGTCTTTTTCACTGCTAGTGCAGTGCTTTTGTATCTTGAAAAACAAACTAAATAGATAATAGAATGAACATTAGTTAAGTTGACAGTGAAATGGATTCTCGAACAAGAAAAATGGTTGGGGCTTGATTTTGTCCATTGGGAATTGATTGGATGGCTGTAGTTTGCCATTGCTGTGATGTCATGTGAGGAACAGGGTGTCCCGCCCTCGCGTCAGTAAACAGATCTTCAGAGAAAAGAAAAGGCCCCGTCCTGTTCCCTAAGCCCTCGTGATCTTCCTCTGAGTCCACACTTTCGTTACGTAACGCCACTTTGACTGTCAGGTAGAAGTCGACCACGGAGCTTGCTTCAGTGCAGGCCCGGCAAAAGTGCGCATCGAGGGTGGATATTGGCCACAAAGGGGGTGGTCGCAAACACCCTTCTGAAACCTAAAATACACACACGGCAGCAACAAGACACCAAGTGCATATGAAGTGTGCCATTTGGGACAGGACCAAGAGATGTTGTTGCAAGAGGGAGGGGAAGTTAACTTGTTTAAAGATCACGAGGGCACATACATTTAAAAACAACAACAATAATGTCAATGTCAATTTTATTTCTATAGCACTACTAAACAACACCAGTTGACCAATGTGCTTTACATCAATACAAAAGGTAGTAAAAACACACAAACAGAACACAATGCAATACACTTTATCCTTGACCATATGCTAAAAAAGAAAAGAAAAAGTTTTTAGCCTAGATTTAAAGGGACAATGTGTAGTTTTTTTAAAAGTATTTTATTAACTAAAATCAATGTCTTTATTCATAAATATGCCCTCAATGGTGTACAATTACCTCTCCCAATGATCCGACTTTATTTACATGGAACAGGCAACTCCACGGAGGCTTTCATGTCGTTCCTCCATCTTGAAAAACTATAATAGCAGAGAGGGACAAAAAGCACTAGGCTACCTCAACGCGTTTCCTCAACGTGCTTTCGTCCAGAGCCAGCGTCACGTGACTGACACCAGCTGAAGCGGACAATGAGAGAGGCGTAATGCGTGTCACTGCCCCGGAAAATTTGAAAGGTTGCACTGCACGGTACTTCATAATTCAGGATCATACTTATGCCGAGCCACAGGAGAAATGCCAAAGTTTAATTTAAAAGGAAACGAGACCGGCGAATTCAAAAACCGATGGTAAATAACGGGATAGCTTTACCCAGTTGGAAAGAGCTAATGAAGGAGAAAGACTTTGAAAGGGACTCTGAAGTTGCCTGCTTTCTTCTCGACGGGTAAGTCAATGTTACGGTCTAAATTACAAGCTTTTTTTTCATTGCTTGGTTGTGTAATTCATTATATAGGCAGCAAAACAGTAGAACATAACGTATAGTTAAACTCGACGAAGGGCTATTGTTGTCATAGCTTCTTGGTACATGTAATGGCTACCAGTTGCAACACGCATTTGAAAAAGCAAGGAGCTAAAGAGCACTATTCGTTTGAATATAAAATACAATTTCACCGCTAGATGGGAGTAATTCCTACACACTGTCCCTTTAAAAACAGACAAGGACGGAGCAAATCTAACACTACGCATTCCACAGTCTGGGAGCAGCCACTGAAAACGCGCGGTCACCCCTACTTTTCAACTTTGATTTCTGAATACGTAATAATCTCCAATTAGACAACCAGAGAGACATAACTGGAAGATGTTCTGTCAGCCGATCCGAAAGGTAAGGAGGGGCCAAACCATTTAAGGATTTAAATACCAAAAGAAGAATTTTAAAATCAACATGATATCGTACAGGCAGCCAGTGCAAATAATGTAACACTGGAGTAATATGGTCCCGTTTTCTAGTACATGTCAGAAGTTTTGCCGCCGCATTTTGTACCATCTGTAACCGGGATAAAGCTGATTGGCTGATCCCGTTATACAGTGAATTGCGATAGTCTAGCCTCAATGTTAAAAATGCATGAATTATTCTTTCAAAGTTATTAAAAGATAAAACAGGTTTTACTTTAGCTAAAAGACGGAGCTGGAAAAAGCAGGATTTTACCCTTGACCTTCTCTGCTTGTCAAATTTCAGATCATCATCGAAAACAACACCCAAATTCTTTACCCAAGGCTTTGCAGAAAGTGTTAAATTACCTAGGGTTATTTGACTGAGAGAATCAGATGAGCCAAAAACTATAATTTCAGTTTTATTTTCATTAAATATAAAATTGAGAAAATTTAAAAAGATAACCAAGTTTTCACATTAGATAGGCTAAGTGTTAAACTAAAAGTGTTAAACTACCTAGTCTAAACTAAGTGTTTCCAGTCCATCAATAATTGGTTTTAGGGGTAAATAAACTTGTGTCATCCGCATAGCAGTGGAATGACAACCCATGTTTCCTGAAAATAGACTCTAATGGAAGCATATATAACGTAAAAAGAATGGGAGCTAAAATGGATCCCTGAGGAACACCACAAGACAGAACAGCAGCCTCCGATGAATATTCCCCAATATTAACACTAAACTTCCTTTTTGACAGATAAAAATTAAACCATTCTAGGGCAGCTCCTTTGATACCAACCCAATGCTCCAAGCGAGCAAGAAGAATAGAATAATCTACCAAATCAAAAGCCGCACTCAGATCTAGCAGTACAAGTATGGTAGAAACCCCAGAATCGGCAGCTATTAAAGGGGTGGTAAAATGCCATTTTCACAGGATGTAAAATAAATCTCTGATGTCCCCTGAGTGTGTGTGTGTGAAGTTTTAGCACAAAATACCCCACTGATATTTTTATATAGCATGTTAAAGTTGTCACTTTTTGTTTTGTGCCTGGCCCTTTAAATGCAAATGAGCTGCTGCAGAGGGCGGGGTTTCAAGAGCTTGTGTGTGTTAGCAGCTGCGATTACCTCAGCCAGACACACTAAAATTACAGAAACTGTTCTGCCTTTAATGTTAAAACGGAGTCAGACAAAGATGGAGAGACTCAAGAAGAAGTGACAACGTAGAATGCAACATGACGTCTCTGAATGGTTAGTTGAATTTATGTTGCTGATGTGGAGTTAACTAGGATATACTGTCATGGTAATCTATAAATCGCTCGTATAGGAACGGTTGTGAGATGCACACAGAGTGACTTTCTATTGCATGTGAAAAGATGGATGCTAAAGTTTGAGCTGACTCACAAATGTACTCTTATACAACAACATTTCCTCTTCTCAACATGGACTGTGTGTTCCCGGGGGCGGGGTTTATGTACATTTTAGGCTTGCTGATGTCACTAACCTTTCCTATCCTTTTCTTTAAAAGCAAATATCTTCCTTTGCTTGGAACTTTGAGCGTTGTAACTTTGCAGATGTTGTTTATGCTCAAACAGCAACATTTCACACTAATGCTTGGCTCACACTACAGGAGTTTTGAAATCCTAACCGATTTTTAAATCTGGTTGCAGCACACACTTTAGGAGAATCTTTGCAGATTTTCTTACCTCAAATCTTAAACATGCTCATACTACAAGATTTGAAAATCACGGCGCATTACACACTACAAAATGTTACTAAGATTACCGTGCCAGAGGAAACGCATCACGTAATCTACGCAGCAGATCGGAAGCGGGAAAGCGGATGTAAACAAAATGGATACTGTAACACGAAAACTTGCTGTATCAATAATGATCGTTTGTTGTGAGAAAAAGCGGAAGAATAAACGAGTGTGGATGAGAAAATGGTTGGGGAGAAGGACTGAACATGGATTGTCAGTTCTTCAGCGAGAAATGCAGGTAAGAAATGTCTGTCACTTCCGTCTCGTCATAGACTTGTTTCCTATTGGCTATTGTGACAGTACTGACGTAATCACAATCTTGCTCATCCCGATAAATATCAAACATGTTTGATATGATCGGGGCGAGCCCGATTTGTGTGAGAGCAGATCGGGTGGGGCAAGATTCGATCTGTGAACGCCTCACATTACCAGATAATCTGTGCCGAACATCGCAACCGATCGAGGTCCTCGACAAGATTTTTTCTCCGATTCTCGGGAGGGGCAAATCGGGTATAAATCGGCCCACATCACTTAGAACTTTCAGGAGTGTCTCTGTCAAGTGATATTTTTTAATACCTGATTGAAAAAGGAGAGCAAAGACACCAGTGACCCCTGTTTCAATCCAGGGGGTCCCTGTGGACATTGTGGAGGATTACAAATACCTGGGAGTGCACATGGACAATAAACTGGACTAGGCTAAGAACACTCAAGCCCTCTACAGGAAGGGCCAAAGCCGTCTCTATTTTCTGAAGAGGCTGAGGTCCTTCAACATTTGCAGGACGATTCTGAGGATGTTTTATGAGTCTGTGGTGGCCAGTGCTATCCTGTTTGCTGTTGCATGCTGGGGCAACAGGCTGAGGGTAGCAGACGCTAACAGACTCAACAAACTGATCCGTAAGGCTAGTAACGTTGTGGGGTTTGAGCTCGACTCTCTGCCAGTGGTGTCAGAGAGGAGGATGCTGTCCGAACTACAATTCATCTTGGACAGTGTCTCCCACCCACTCCATGATGTACTGCTCAAACACATGGAGCACTTTTCTCCCAAAATGCACCATAGAGCGTCACAGGAAGTCATTTCTGCCTGTGGCCATCAAGCTTTATAACTCCTCACTCTAAGTGCCCGACACACGGACACTTAGTTAGTTTTTAAACTGACAATATCTCTGTTTCTGTGCAACATTATCCGTTTAATAATTAATGTGCAAATATTCTTTGCTGCTATTTGTTCCTCTAATCCTTTTTGGTTCACCATTATAATTCTAAATAATGCAGATGTTCACCATAACAATTCTCTAATAATGTAAATATTGTACATACATCCTCATATTTTTCTTTATATTTATACTCTTTATTTATCTACTTTTTATTTTCCTTATGCCTTGACGGTTGTGCAATTGTGACAAAGAAAAGTTTTTCTGATTCTGATCAATGATTGGTTTCAGCAACTTGTTTTTGGACTAATCTGTTCATTTAATGGTTCAATTGTTCACTCATTAAGACAAACACTTGTCGCCACCTACTGGTTTAATGATGCAAGTTGCGCAAACACTCCCAATGCTGATACTGGTAAAATATAACATATTCGAGGACCATATACAAATATGAATATTTATACAATACTACTATTATGGCATTTTAATTAATAGGTGCTTGTGTTATATTGAGCTTATATTTTCCATAATTAGCAAAGAACATTTATATACGTTAAATAGGAATACATTGTAATAATGTTAATTTCATGGGCACAGTATGCAATACCTGCTCTTCCTCTCTCATCTCTATCACATTCACTCTTTCTTCTCGCAGTCTCCTAATCTTTACCTTATCCTTTACCTTACATCTTATCTTCCCAAAGCTGAGCTTTGATTGATAGTCCTTGCAAACTGATTATTTCTGTTACTCGTTTAATACTTTTATCGTAAACAGTTGTGACCGTTAACTGAAAGTCTGTCGTGAAGCGTCACACTGGAATTCGCAGTCGGCTCGCACCTTCTGTGAACATAAAGCCCTAAAGCCTACTTTGATTTGATTTTTGATTTTTTTTCTGGGCATGAGTAAGATGGGATCATTAGATGCGCAATATATCGGGAGACTTATGGAGTGGGTCAGACATGATTTTGACCACTTCATTAAGTTTTGTTTTTTATAAAGCCTTTAAAGAAAGTGAATTTAGTTTTGTATAAATTGTATCTTAATTTTAATCAAAGTTTCATCAACCAATTGACTAGATTTGATAAATGAGATGCAAATATAGCAGACAATACAATCAGGACATGGAGGCGCCAGTGCGATAGTGCATTGCACCATCTTTCCTTAATTTAAGACCTATTCAAACTGAAATTAAGACATTTATTACACAATTTGAGAAATGTAAGCATATTTACGGCCTTGCAATGATGAAAAGTGAATTTAAGACATAAGGACAGGCGGAAACCCTGCAATGGACGGGAATCCATTGTTGCGGCGGAGAACTTTAACAGGCTTGGTTTTTTTAACAACAAAAAAAGTACTAGTTTTGTCAATTGTAAAGGCTCTTTCACACCAAAAGTGAAATGAATAAGCCTCAGGCTGAAGGAAATGCAAATTCACGCCTGTTCAGTAGAGGGCGCAGCTCAAACAAACCTTTCAGCTAGGCTGCCATTTTGAATAGCAAAAGAATACGAGGCCGAAGAAAGTTCAACACTCTTACTTTAGCAAATGTGCGAACAAATGTGATGTTTTTAAAAGTAATTTTTGCTTATTAGTGTGGTTGAATTGGATTATCGAAGGTCAGCAGCAAAGACATTGGTTAATAAAGTGAGATTAAATGCATACAGTATATTTGCATTATTTAATTTAGTTCTATACTAAGGAACATCAAAAGGGACAGCCAGAATAAAGGACTCGCACTTAATGCGAAGAAAATCAAAACACTGACAATGGACAAAATTATCATGATATATTAGAACTGGATGGTGATGAAATACAAGTTGTCAAAGACTTTAATCTACTGGGATCACTAGTCAATTCGGATGCAACAACAACGCAAGCAATTAAAAGAATAATCATTATGGGAAAGTCTACAATGAAGTCAGTAGACAAGAAGTTCAAGTCTAAAGACATCTCCCTAAAGACAAAAATACGACTCACAAACAGCCAGATTTTGGATGTGAGAGCTGGACAGTAAAGTAAGATGACAGAAGACGTGCGGAAGAAGAATCCTGTCAATTCCATGGACAGCGAGAATTACAAACAAATTAATGCTGGACAAAAATCAAGCCAGCTATGTCACTACTACGGATGATCAAATTATGCCTTGCCTACTTTGGTCACACGATTAAGAGGGAACAATCACTGGAGAAGGACATTGTGATTGGAAAGACAGATGAATCAAGACTAGGGGGAAGACCAGCAATTTGATGGATTTACAATCTTACAATAGAGAAGACACTGCCCCACTTGTTCAAATTGCACACGATCGATCTCTCTATAGATAATTTATCCATCAAGTTGTCATGGATCGGGATCGAACCGAAGGCTCATAATCATCATTATTTATTTCCTACTTCTCACTTCTGAAGTCGTGATTACGAGCTCATAGCATTACAAGTTTGACTTGAGAAGTGCATTCAAATTTTTGAACTAGGAAACTAGAATGTACTGTATAATTCCGATAGCACGTGGAGGCAGCAAAGCACTTGCGTTACTTATTTAAAGAAGCAACTTCGATATTTTGTTATTATATTGCAAGACTGGAGAATATGGAAAATGCCGGGTCGTCTGGTTGAGGAACGACTACTCCCCGAGAAGACAAAGGACGTTTCTGGAAATTAACATTTAAACTCTCTCTTGCGAAATTAGCATCCCCATCTGAGATGCAAGTCTCTCCTCACTATTCCCAAAAGGTGTAAACTACCCAAATCTGGCCTTGATCAAATGTGTCAAAATGGAGTCAAATAAAAGTAAATTGGAATTAAACTACTTTGTAAGTACCGGTAGCAAGTACTTTGTAATTACAAAGTAATTGATTACGTATCTCATGTTACTTGAAATGCGTAAGCCCCAACACTGCTTATCAGGCTTGTTTGAAGCTCAGTTCTTAGGTTAGTAGTTTAAGTAAGGTTAAACATTCAATAATTCAGTTTTGTTATACGGCTGCTACATATCAAAAGCACATTTAAGGTCATTTCTTTTTTTAAACCAAGATCTACACCTGTGATGCATGACGACAGCAGATTTTTGAAAATCAATAGGACTTCTAAAACCAAGTAGCAAAATGCATATTCAATTTATTTAATAGCAATTGTAATAATACATCTGATAAATGCGTTTAATTAGGGCCTCTTTTAAGATTTGAGGCAAAACAAAAATTGCCACAACAAAGTGATCTGTGAAGGAGAAATAATTGTATTGAAGTAAAACTAATACGCCTAATTATATTTCTAGATGTCTGTTATCAACTGAAATCAGAAGGCGTGTCTATAATATGGGGTTATAGAAATATGACTTGAAGAAGAAAAAAAAAGAAAAAAAAGTGAGAACATGACATTTTTGCATTTGAAATAAATATATGAACATGAAAGAGATTTATAGTACTTATTAAAGCAGAATCCCACTCCAAAGTCTTCTTTTGCTTCATATATTTGCTAACCAGCAGTGTAATGGTTTAATATTCAAAAAATGTGAATGCAGTGAAACTATTTTTCACATTTTGTAACAGTACTCATATTCCCATTCATCACTATTAGTTGAGACTGACACACTCAGTTACCCATTCACATACCAACTACAGCTACATAAAAATGCTCAACTACAGGCAGCTGTATTGTTTCTAAATATGAAAAATAATTGGTTACTTTAAATTATGTAGCTTACTATCTGGAACTAAATACATATATACTAAAATGTGTGATTTAGGAGGAATGTTAACTGAGCCGATACATTGAGTTTAGATTTGATTAAAAATGTCGGTATTCATAGTTCACTGAAATTATTCCTTCCTTTGGGCTTTATTGAAATACATTTTTTTTGTATTTGGTTAGCACCGTTTAAAAAAACAACAACAACATGCATGATCAAAATAGTCACTCATTAGCAACTTAGTTATACGATTGTGTATTAAGGGCATATCAACACTGTTCTCCCTAATGTTACATGTAAAATGATTTGAAATAATTAAGATATTGCCATCTTCAAAGGATCAATGTGTCAAAAGTACAGAAGCAGAGCATATGTACTCTTGGGTTTAGGGTTGTAATTCTGCAACCATCCTCCTGCTTGCAATATAAAATGAGATGAGCTCTCCATGTGTTAATACAAGTCTTGAGGAAAATGAAGAATTTTTTTAACCACATGAAATGCAACAATGTTCTTTTAACCTGGATGAATTCCATATTTGAGCATTACACCATTGCTGTTTTAAATGTAAACTATAAACTGTAAACTGTGCAATGATAAAAGCTGATTGTAAAATCAACAACTTTGTGAAATGTCGACTTTGGCAAGTTTGCTCGAGTTGTACGGTAAACCGAGGAATACACTAGATAAAATCTTTCTACTGCATTGATCATTTTCCTTAAATAATTTTTATTTCTTTCAGAATAACTACGAGAAATGTATATGCAAGTTCTGTACAATTTTCTGTTTATGCTTGAGATTGCTCTAGAGAAAAAAAAAAAAAAACGAATGATGAAACAGTTTGAAAAACGGGATGCTGACACTTAGTGCACTTAAAACCCCCAAAATATTTTGTCCAACAGCAATCCTTCGGTTTGCTCTGGATATACTTCAGAAAAATCAGTTCTTCAGATTATTGTGTTGGCTCCAGTTAATCTTGTTTTCAATCTTTTGCTCTGAATCCCAATTCTTCAGTGTCTATAGAGGCACGTTAAAAATACTGCCATTTTCCGAGAACTGTGTCTTTGATTGCATCAACAAACTGTGCAGGCACCCAGTAGACCCAATATTGTGAGGCTTCTGTTGGACCCAGCTGAAATGCCTATGGTGAAAAACAAACACATTTTATAAATATATATATATATAGCCTAGTGCCTTGCGAAAGTATTCACACTCCTTCATTTTTTTTATTTAGTTGTGGCTGCCTTGTTAAACTACCTTACATTACTCTTTTTTTTTTCTTTTCTTTTTTTACATCAATCTACACTACATACACCATAATGACGAGCAAAAAATTACTTTTAAATTTATTAAATAGGAAAAACTGGCATAAGTACATTGTATTTGTACCCTTGACTAAGTACTTCGTAGAAGCACCTTTACTGCCTCAAGTCTTTTGGGTATGATGCGACAAGCTTTGAACATCTGAATTAGCATTTTCTGCAATTCTTCCCCTCAGATTCTTTCAAGCTCTGTCAGGTTGGACAGCCATTTTCAAGTTTATCCAGAGATGTTCGATTGGGTTCAAGGCAAGCCCAGGCTACTAGAAGGTTTGCTGAATATTATTTATTTATTTATGAGAGCGTTTAATTCATAGTCAGTCCTCTTCTACCATGTCAACATCAAGACATCGGCAGTGTGGCAGCATTTAAAAAAAAATAGAAAACAGGAAAAAAGGTTTGGAGCTTAATGCGCAGTGCCCACTGTTTGTAATAGTTTTGAGCCTATGCTTTATTTTTCAGTTATGCACTTTATTTAGTTTCTGCTCTTGATCTGGTTTGTTTAATATAAATATTCTTTTTTTATTAAAATGGACGTGCTTTGTGTTTAAGAGTAAAAGCTTTAAGTTAATAGTATATTCGTGTCTCAGCCGCGAAGCTGAGCTCTATGTTAGTTTCTGAAATGATAGTTTCTGTCAGTTATTATAATACATATGACGAAAACAATTGTCTAAATTATGTTGCATATTCCTCAAAAGTTCTTGTGATGATAATGATATCACTAGTTAACAACATAGTACTTTTTTCCGAAGTCATATAGGCTATGATATTGCGCAGGTGCACGTGATGCAACGCTGTCAGATCCGACAGACTCGTGTGTCAGACTCATTTCAGTGCAAAATAATGATTTAATATACTGCAAATAGCCTACTAGTTTTTTATGTTTATTTATAATTAATTTAGGCGGACAACAAGGCTACCAAGTACTAAGCACAGTTCACAGCTAATTAATTTTAGCTGTTTTTTTTCCTAACGTAATTTTTAGTCGAAAAATTCAGAACTTCAGTTGACCAAGATTTTCTTTGGTTGATTACAGCCCTAAAGTGAAGTGATGTTCGTCCTTCTGTAAATTTCTCCCATCTCCATATATGATCATGGAGCTTAACCAGAGTAACCATCAGCTTCTTGGTCACCACTCTTCATATACACTTTCAGCTGTTTGACCTTCTACTGAGAGGTGTATGGCTTTCCAAATCACACCCATTCATCTACAAGCAAAAGTGGAATACTCCAGAGCTACATTTCAAGTGTCCCAGAAAAGGGTAGCCTACACATGTTTACATAATGTAATTATTTTTCTCTTTATTTTTATTAAATTTGCAAAGTTTTAACAAATCTGTTTTTTTTGCTTTGGTATTATGGCGTATGGAGTGTAGACTGATGTGAAAAAAATAAAGGGGTGCGAATACTTTCGCAAGGCACTGTATATGTAAAATACATACAATTATCACTAGTATTATAAAGTAATATTCCAAAATCCTGGTTTGAAAATTACCGATATAATGATATAATGCATAGTTTGTTGTAAATGTTATGATAAACACATACCATCATGTGATAATCCTCGTGACCCTCTATTGGCTCAGTCACAACATTTTTGATGGAACCCATCGGGATTTTTTCTGTTCTTTCTGCAGGCCAGAAAACATCAAGATCAGCATAAAGCAAGCATAACAAATACATTTGTATTCAAAAGATGAAATCACCCTTTGTTCCGATCCACAACTGATCCTGTTCCAGTTTGAAAGTGAGTCGTAATTTTCCGCCAGATTTGTTGTACATTCCCGATAAAGGCACTGTTGGCAGACGCTCCTGTTTGACAAATAAGAGATCACTTGGATGTCATTAGCACGCACGAGGAACTTATTCTGTCTTCTTAAAAAGAGCTTTACAGTTGCAGACATGATCACTAAACTGACATACTTTACATTAAAACACACACAGGGGTTGAACAATGAAACTGAAACACTGGCCAATAGTGTTGGATGCTTGGTGGCCAATCTTCACTGATTTTACATTCCATCATTAAAGTTGAAGGTTGAATTAGCAGCGATATAGCACAGCTGTACATAAAATATCGCAATCCACACAACAGAATGGGACACATATCAGAGTTCAAAAGTGGACAAATTGTTGGTTTGCGTCTCGATGGCTCATCTGTGACTAAGCCAGCAGGTCTGTACCGTGAGCTATGGTATCCAGGATAATGTTGGCATACCACCACGCAGGATGAACCACGTCCAACTAGAGTAACTGTCGACCCAAGAGGAAGCTGTCGGAAAAAAATGTCTGGGTACTAACACGGAGTGTAAAAAAAAAAAAAAAAAAAAAACATAAAACCACAGCTGCCCAACTCACAGCAGAATTAAACACGCATCCCGACTCATCAATATTCATGGTCGGGCTGTTATATAGCCAAATCTTTGATTACTCGGGCCAAAGCCAAATGGTGGTTTCATTGGTGCAAATCTTGGGCTGTAGACAATGTGAAAGATGTACTGTTCCTTGATGACTCCACCTTCATTGTCTCTCCCAAATCTATGGGCGTTACGGTGTAGAGAAGCCCCAAATATACTCAACACTTGGACTGTTGCGTGCCTAGGGTGAAGCACAGGGGTGGACCAGTGGTCTAAAACACTCGAGGCCCATGCGCACCGAATGGTTCAAACCTTGTACCCTGAAGGGGGTGGCGTGTATCAGAATGATAATGCACCAATTCACACAGCAAGACTAGTGACAGAATGGTTCGATAAACATGAAAGTTAAGTTGAACATCTCCCATGGCCTGCACAGTCACCAGATCTAAATATTTTTGAGCCACTTTGGGGAATTTTGGAGGACCAAGTCAAAAAAACGTTTTCATCCACCAGTATTAAATTCTGGAAGAGGAATGGCTCAAAATCTCTCTGGCCGCTGTGAACTACTTGTATCTGTCATTCCCCAGATAAATTGATGCCGTATTGGAGGGGAGAAGGAGACCCTACACCATACTAATAAATTATTGTGGTCTGAAACTCAGGTGTTTCCGTTTAAAGGGCCCCTATTATGGATTTTTGAAAATGACCTTTCATGTAGTGTGTAGCATAGCTCTAAGTGAATGAAACCATCCTGCAAAGTTTTAAATATGAAAGTGCACTGTATATAAAGTTATTGTCTTTCAAAAGTAAGAGTCGACTGAGTCAATAAAATGAATTGTTTTTTCAAACGAGTCATAAGCCGCTTCGTCGCGACATCACGAAACATTAGCATATTGCCCACCCACTTATTGCGCGCGCAGACACCAGGGAATACTTGAAACTTCAAACACTACCACTGATTCCTGTGGACACTGGACGGCATCATGTCGAGGAGACGCTGTGCTCTACAATGTGAAGGTAAAGCCAGTTTATTTCACTGCCCAAGGACGAGCATGTGCAGAATCAGTGGTTAAAATGAATCTTTACCACGATACCACAGCAGTATAATCCTAAACTGTTGCTGTGTTCCCTTTATTTGACTGACGACTGCTTCTCAAATCTCTGAGTTCAATGCAGGATTCGCAAACCGCTTGCTCTTGAGAGATGGTGTTCAAAATACTTAGTTATACTATGTAGAAATTCTGTTTTTGTCAAACAGCGACTCTGGAATACTTGCACTGTCGTAAATACCCACCCACACCCTGTACACCGGTACCTGTTCGGTAGGATAGAAGCGTCGGGCATGGTATTGACCAGGTAATGTTTCACGATTTCATACAAATATTAGGCAACTGCATAGTCTACTGAACTAAGTTACTGATGATGATAGGATAATAATAAGTTTGTCAAGTGTTAGACTACTTTATAATAATAAACTAGCCTACCGCGTTTGCTGGCTTATAACGTCTTTACACGATTGCAGCTAAATCACAAGTAAATAGCCTATAGTCTAAGCCTACTGTATAATTTCATTTGTGTTTTTTGATTGTAATGTAAACTTTACAGAATGCCAGATGACATCAATGAAGTTAAGGCCCAATCCCAATTCTACCCCTTTCCCCTTCGTGTACCCCTAACCCTTCGCCTTCCCCTTCCCCTTGACCCTTGAAACAGAGTGGCAAGGCGTAGGGGTGAAAATATTCCCCTAAGAAATGGGACACCACTACTACGCCGTTACAGGTCATTATACGTCGTTGCCTACGTCACAGGAGATGCGCCGATGTTTATCACAAACTTCCAAGATGCACAGGACTTGTACACAGGACTTGTTTTCTGTGGTGTTATATTAACATGTTGGAGGTACAGACCTATGTTTGTCCTATTTTGACCTATTTATTTATTTACTGTGTGAAACTGTGCGAAATACGACATTGTGTGGCGTTCATGTGCGTTCAACTCATAAATACGATCTTTACGAGATGACTTGAACGCACCAATAGCTTGTGTGCTTTGTTTGGGGGAGAGGAGATTTTTTTACAAACGTTTCTTTGAAGGAATTGACCGTAAATATGAACACAAGATTGAATGTAACATAAAGCAAATCATTATTTGTCATTAAAATACTTATTAAAGCCAACAATTCTTACATTTATGGTCTAATTTTTTGCTTGGGCAGCCATTTTGCATCTGTAGCCGGTGTATGCAGTGACACTTCTCATACCCCTTCGTTTGAAGTGTGGTCCCGAAAAATCTTCGTTTGAAGGGCTATCTGGCCCTTCCCCCTAGCCCTTCCCCTCCAACCAAAAGAGAATCGAGACAGCCCTACCCCTTCACGTGCACGCGCAAAACAGAGGGGAAGGGGAAAGTGAAGGGGTAAGGGGTAGAATTGGGATTGGCCCTAAATGTACATCGCATAATTTATGCAGCCGTTATGATGTCATTATTACCAATTTATCATACTAGTTTGCAAATTGTGCTCGTTTACACTATTTACAACCTCTAGGCTTATTTATGTCCTGATAATTATGTGAGATATTGACAACTGTTCTCATGATAATCGCAGGAATCAACGTCAACAGCGTCGTCTGATATAATGGATGAATGAACAGCATCGTAAAAAAATGGCATACTACAAGCAAGCGCAACAACATAGAACGCAAACAGTTTACAAATTAGAGATTTATTTGCTAGGCCATCAACAAGATCGCCAGGTCAGCATTGTTGTTCCATCCAGTGCTACTTTTAGCTAGCGCCAACGAGTGAAAGCCTGACCGAGTGACTCTTGTCCGGTTCCTCACGCGGTCAGATTCTCTTTTCCTAGTATCTTCCGACCGCGTTTTATTTGTTTTTTCCATTGTCGAGGTACGCATCACGTCTGAAATGCGCGCAAGTGTCTTCGTGCTTCATATGTTGTTAATGTGTGTGACGTCGTTGCCGTAAAGCAAGTTGTGATTCTCGCGAGATTTGTCGGGGGCGCTCCTCTCAAACTTGAATTGCTGGTTTTTCCAGCGGCGTCCCCTCCAAGCTTTACTACCAGGATGATTCGCCCTACTACGAGTTCGTTTACCATCGAAATGGCTTTGAAGCTGTTATATTAAGGTACAATTTCTACATAGTGTGCCTTTAAGTTTTGAGTTTTATATTGTGTAGGTCTCCTGCTAACTGGCTAACTCACAATATCACTGTCTTCCTGAAATACTTCTGCTAATCAGTTGTGGGGCCACTATTACCTAAAATCTGTCTATGCAGATTGTCTGTCGTTCTCACTACTTTGTGTAAAGATTAAGCATGGAGCAATATTTGTTTTACCAACGTTTGTTACATCAGTCATTCACACTAGAGCTCGGCTAATGTATTGCATACATGCACTGTTATTTATACAGTTTTCACGTGTTCACTGCAATATATTAGAAACATAAATATGTTGGAGTCTTCTACAACAGATTTACATGCATCAAAGGTAAAAAAAAATATTAAATTTTCTCATAATATACATGTGCACATCACCAGATTTTCAATGATTCTCAAACGACTTGCCAGACGAATCAATCTCTCTAAATCCATCCTTTCCGTGAGCTACTCTGCTCTGATTGGCCAGAAAGCTCAGTCTGTTGTGATTGGTTTACCGCGTACTGCACGCGACGGAAACAAAAACTCCCATTGCCATAACAACGTCAGCTCTGCGTGTCCTGAGAAATCCTACACCGTAACCTAAACACAGTAACGAACAATGACGTTGATTTTACCATATCAATGCGAGTGCAATGATGAAACACTAGAAGAACTAGTTATTCAACACGAACCTCCATCGCAAGGACGACTCGAGCAAGACGTTTCTCATCGATACGCTACTCGGTAGGAACATTATGCAACTGTAATTCCTCACCATCAGCATTAACAAGTGCATGTCCATCCACCGATTATTTCACTTGTACTATTTTATTTACCGAGTGAGGAATTACAGTTGCATAATGTTCTTACTGAGTAGCGTATCGATGAGAAACGTCCTGCTCGAGTCGTCCTTGCGATGAAGGTCCGTGTTGAATAACTAGTTCTTCTAGTGTTTCATCATTGCACTCGCATTGATATGGTCAAATCGACGTCATTGTTCGTTACTGTGTTTAGGTTACGGTGTTTTGGTTACGGTGTTTTGGTTACGGTGTTTTGGTTACGGTGTTTTGGTTACTGTGTTTAGGTTACGGTGTTTAGGTTACGGTGTTTAGGTTACGGTGTTTAGGTTACGGTGTTTAGGTTACGGTGTTTAGGTTACGGTGTAGGATTTCTCAGGACACGCAGAGCTGACGTTGTTATGGCAATGGGAGTTTTTGTTTTCGTCGCGTGCAGTACGCGGTAAACCAATCACAACAGACTGAGCTTTCTGGCCAATCAGAGCAGAGTAGCTCACGGAAAGGAGGGATTTAGAGAGATTGATTCGTCTGGCAAGTCGTTTGAGAATCATTGAAAATCTGGTGATGTGCACATGTATATTATGAGAAAATTAAATAGTTTTTTTTTTACCTTTGATGCATGTAAATCTGTTGTAGAAGACTCCAAAACAACATTAGGCAACTTTAAAATAGCATAATAGGGGCCCTTTAATTGTCCAATCCCATACAAATGCCATATGAAATATCACATATAGTGGGGTCCAAAAGACAGAGACCACAAGTGGAAATTCAGTTTAAAATGTATTGCATTAAATGTTTCTGAGGTTTAGACATACAATTCATGTGTATGGCATATGTGCAGTAATCCGGTACAATCTAACTATATTTTATGTTTCACAGGTTCTGCTTACCTTAGTTCCTTTTATTGATGGCATAACATCGTCTGGTTTTCCTTTGTCCAAAACTTTTCTATGTTGCTGAGAAAAAAGTACATTTATAAATTATGAGTACATCAGTATAATTATAAGCATTCTACCAATGTAAAAACTGCTAAAGATCACATTATGCAAATAAGTGTCTCACCTTTTGCCTGCACAATGGCTCCTTTTTGTTTTCCTCAGCTTTAACCTCTTGCTGAATAACTTCTTTTGGTGTATTTACAGCTAGTACATCATTTATTGTAGATCCAACCACCATAATCTTTGCTCCATTTGTAACTTTGATTTCTCTAAGTGTCTTGTCCTCTGGTAGCAGTCCTTTGTACATCACTTTCTGCATAGCAGGTGGAAGACCTAATGATGATACAAATTCATAAAAATAAAAAGTATTAATAATTCGTTACATTTATATAGCGCTTTCTGAGACCTCAAAGCGCTTTACATAGAAGGGGGGAATCTCCTCAACCACCACCAATGTGCAGCATCCACTTGGATGATGCGACGGCAGCCATATTGCACCAGAACGCCCACCACACACCAGCTTACTGGTGGAGAGGAGACAGTGATGAAGCCAATCAGTATATGGGGATGATTAGGAGGCCATGATGGACAGAGGCCACTGGGCATATTTTGGCCAGGATGCCAGGGTTACACCCCTACTCTTTTTCGAAGACATCCTGGGATTTTTAATGACCACAAAGAGTCAGGACCTCGGTTTAACGTCTCATCCGAAGGACGGTGCTCTTTGGCAGTATAGTATCCCCGTCCTATACTGGGGCGTTAGGACCCACACAGACCACAGGGTGAGCGCCCCCTGCTGGCCTCACTAACACCTTTGCCAGCAGCAACCTGGATTTCCCAGGAGTCTCCCATCCAGGTACTAACCAGGCTCAGCCCTGCTTAGCTTCAGTGGGCAACCAGTCTTGGGCTACAGGGTGATATGGCTGCTATTAGCTATTTAATTTCAAAATCTGATCCTGATATACTATGTTGGTTCATATAACATTATAAAGTCAGTTTCTTACCATGAAGCATTTTATTGACATGTCATCTATTTTCCACATTTAAAAACAAGATCGTGTTTTAGATCATTCTGTTCATGTATACATGCTGGAAACTTGTTGGCTGCTCTTCCATATTGGAAGAATTTCATGGAGATGGGAGTCACATTTTATAATTGTTCTTTGAAACTGATTTCAAGCAGTTGATCATAATCTTTAGGCTACATCAAATTATACATTTAAATTAAATTTGAAATGATAATCACAGTAAACTATGTCAAAATGTTTCATTAGTAGTTGCGCATATTTAAGTTATTATAAATTATTTATCCTTGCACATCATTATTTTTTTTAAATGCATGTGCACTCATAATCTTTAATCAAAACTTTCCCTCCCTCATGCAGCGTCATCTCTTCTCTTCTCTGATGATGTGTTTACTGGCGTGAGGGAGGGGAAACCTGTCACTCACTTGAGATCAACCAACAGAAAACCACAAACATCCAATAAATTCCCCATGGCATGGGGACAATCAAGTCCCGCCCTACATTTTTCCCATTCTAGAAGCCGGTTAACTCAGATATACCTCACAATAAGTAGGAAAAGACTGTGGCAACTTCTGTTTCATGCCAACTTTAAAATATATATGCGGTAAACCCCAAAACTTTCATGATAAGAGAGTTACATTACCAGTGAGAGTGTGAATCTTCTCTTTCAGCTTGGCACCGGTCCCGTCTAAAGGAATTTTAAGATCATATTTGTTTTTGTTCCAAATGATTTTCACGTCCACCATCTCTTTCCCCTCATCACTTTCCTCTCCATTGCTCACAGCAGCGGTCTGAGTTGATGTGCTTTCACCATCAGTAAGAGATGCTTGTTCAGTCCCTGCTACATCTCCATGACCCGCAGCTTCACACAACACTTCTGGTACGTTCTGCGTGACCTCAGCCTCCATTCCTTCTACCTCACTTCCTGTGGGAACAATTACAGATGGGGTTATCAATCAAACGTTGTTTTTTATTCAGCTTGATCAGGAAATTACGGTTTAACGGTAGAGTACTGATATGACCATGACAAGTTAATGACAATGACAATTCAATCAGTATAAAAATAAAACAAACAAATCCTCCTGGGACATGCATAAAGCAGCAGCTAACATTTATAACACTAATGTGAAACCTAGGTAACTATCCAAATCTCACAATTATTAGCTGGATTAATTTATGCTAGATTCCTAGATGTATTACTTATTAAATATCCTAACTAAATTATCTATAGAATAGATAGATAGTTTTTAAAGCTAACTGACTATCCAGACTCCAGTCCAAAGTCGCTGAAACATCTAGTAAATCCCCCCCCCCCCCCCCCCCCCCTCGTTATTTGAACCCAACTGTTGAACTAAGACCAATAACCGTTACCATGACGGACCTAATAGAGGCTGTGTATTGTAACCGTACACAACTGACTCATCGGTAATTTAGCCAGCCTGCTGTGCTAATATTCGCAAGCTCACATCAAGGTTGTGTCTCAAAAAGTCAGTGAGCTGCCTATATAGACATCATCTTTGGTGTCCGAAATGGGCTTTGTTTAGGTTTAAACGTTGCAAACGTCCCCGTGGTTCCCATGATCGAACGTTCTAGAAACGTTTCAAGCGCGCTCAATTCTACCCCAGAATGCCATCTAGGTAGATAGTTCACTAGATTTTGTGACACAGCCGAAGTTTTCGAGATGGCTGTTTGGGCTAATCACAGAATATCTAGCTATTATTTAACCCTGACAAGTTAAAGCAACATCCATTCAGTGTAACACAAGTTCCAAATGACTGTAACTGATGTTATACGCTTATAAACAACACCGCAAAGACAGGGGAAATGGCATTTAAGTACATTTTCATGCTACCTACCATCCTGCGCCGCCATGATGATTGTGTACAATATGAGGAAAGGCTTCTGGGAAAGAGCGTGCTGTCAGAGAATGAGCTCTGCAGCTTCCCGTAGTGACTTTGCGATTTTAAAATCTGTGGCCGGTTGCATAAACTGCTTTTACTAGTCTGAAAAGCCTAGACTGCATACAACTTATAAACAAACGTGTAAGTAATTGAACTGCTAGTTTATGCAACTGGCCCCTGGTGTTTGGAGAGGTTTTTTTGGAATCATAAATTCAGTGACAGTTCTGGCGTCTTAGACACACAGTTTCTTAGTAGATTTTTGTTGTTGTTATAAATTATTCATAACTTATCCAGTAAACTATAAACTTTCACATTTTAATGACGGTATTTTTCACCCAGTTTTTCCTTTTGTCATCACTTTGAAGAAACAATTAGGCTATTTTTTATTTTCAATTATTATGATGAATTATTGTGAATATAATTATTATATCGAATATGTTTTTCTTTTTCACATTAACCCCTTAACTGTCACGCTCCTTTTTGAGAATAGACGTAAAAATGCTCTATGCAAACATAATTTTTTTTGGAATATAGACCTCAGCTGATTATTGCTGAAGTGAAAGCACTTCAAAAAATTAAAGTATGAAAAGTTCTGTACATCAAATGTACTGTACTAAATATTTGTTTAATTTTATACAGGCTAAAATATATATTTTACAACTTGTTTTTTTAAACTCTACATTTTGTTTAAGCGCTGTACCAAAAAGCCATTGTGTTTTTTTTAAATGAATCATCCTGTAGCAAATTAATACATTTCTGTCAAAATGTCACTTCTATCACAAAATATGGAACCTTGAGACTTGAGACATTTCCGACGATATGCGTTTCGTCAAGATAAGAAAAGGTTATTAAAGTAGTTAAAATAAAATGTTGTAATATGAAACCTGTCACCGCCCACTTAGGGGAGGAGCCCCTAAAATAATTTAGAGAACTATTTCCATGGTAACGCAACCGATTTCAAAACGGAAGTTGAGTTCGTAAGCTTTCGAATTATACCGATTTTATGATGATTACTAAAATGTGACATGATAAAAGGCTATAAAGAAGAGAGCACTATGGTCGCTTTCTCTCTTTCACACACACACACACACACACACACACACACACACACACACACACACACACACACACACACACACACACACACACACACACACACAAACACACACACACACACACACACACAAACACACACACACACACACACACACACACACACACACACACACACACACACACACACACACACACACACACAAACACACACACACACACACACACACACACACACACACACACACACACACACACACACACACGCACACACACAGGCCTAATATATATTTATATTAAAAAAAAATGTTTTTAAGAAAGATTGATGTCGAATAAGATAATGCAAGACAGTGTTATTCTGTAATCTTACATTTTCATGTAACCCTCTTTGAATATTTTTTATTGTCTTTTTGTCTGTAAAGTTTGAAATGAAAAAAAGAAAAAGAAAATAATATAACGACTATTCCAGATGTGACGTAGCCTGTTAACGTTCGATGATTTCCAAATAATCGTGATTGACATGCGCTGTGCCTGTGTGGTGTGGATAGTGCTTATAGATCTACTGATAATCTACGCGTAAACGTAACCTTACCTTGAGGGGTTGGTGATCTCTCAGCGCTTACACAATCTACAACCGTTGAAAGAAATATGTAAACAAGTCAACGGAACTAATAATTACTGGTGAACATTCTATTCACAAGATTCTATTCTATACAGTCAATCGCTGCTGGTTTTATAGATCTCGCGTGACTTAAGTTATGCAGCAGCAACTTCGTGTTTACAGTAAAGTTTACAGTCTGTGAATTCGGGTAAGTTATTGCAATGACTATATGGGGAGGCTGCAGACCTGGAGCCGGTAGATATAGGACCCAAACAGTTTTACGCCCCTGGCAGTTTTACGCCCCTGTTGTTCCTGGTGCGTCCAGTAGGGAGATATACTGCGAAATAACATCATTAAATCGACGCTTACACATTAATAACCCGTCCATAGACTTGACAATTTTGTGTTTTTTGTTCATTTAAATATAAACGCTACAGTGTAGATCTGCACGGATTAAAATAGAAAAATAGATGCAGATATTCAGTCGGTGTTCACTCTCTTCACTCAGCCTACAGAAGACTTTTGTTTTTGTGAATTGAAAAATTAAAAATACACATAGTTGGATCAACTACGTGTTATGACAGTAATGATATGACCTACTGCAGTTATAGGCCTATTCACCGTATGTTTTTATATGGAGACTAAGTGAAATATGTTGTTGTGAATTTATATAAAGTTACATTTAGATATTAACCATATTTAGACCATTAGACATACAGTACCGTGTAATCATCCTCGATTTAATATCTGCTGTACTATTCTCTATTGGTCGTCATACAGCTACAAAACAGTGTCCTACATAGCCTACGTGGTAAGATAAATTTAAGCCAGATCGTCCTGAACTTTTTGGTAAATTCTGGGCAAGTTTCATATGCATAAAGACAGAACCATCCAATGGCAAAACCTTTAAAATCAAAGGTTTCTAAAACAAATAATATCCTTGAGTCTGTTGTAAAGAACCTTTCATTTTTTTATTGACAAAATGTAATATTGTATTGATTTGTGTAGCCTAATTCAATCTCTTTTGATGTCCGTATACCCCTCTTGTTTTTTTTTTTTTCCTCTTCTCACTGTTAATGTCTGTATCCTTTCATTTGCAATACAAAATAAATTAATTAATTAATTTAAAAAAAGATTAAAACATAAAGATGTTACATAAACATAAAGATTAAAACATTAAAACGTGTCGCTGTACAGTCTCCCCCTACTGGACGCATCAGGAACAACAGGGGCGTAAAACTGCCAGGGGCGTAAAACTGTTTGGGTCCTATATCTACCGGCTCCAGGTCTGCAGCCTCCCCATACTCTGCAATGATGCAGTGTTATTAACAGACAGACTGTTTAACTAGCACAATGCTGTAGCTAACCTAGAATAACTGGTCGCCCTTAATGATATTACACTGAAAATGTATCAAGTTAACTTAACGATGCAACGAAAATGTATAACGTTAAGGTCATCTTGAATCAACAGTTCGGTATTCACTTACATATAGGCTAATATATTATAGCAAATCATTGTGAAGTAGTTGCCACGGAAATTATCACATGGATTTTGCCTTCCAGCAACTTTCATCTCATTCTTGAGGGTCACGAGGCGCGGGCACTTCTGTGACCACGAACTTGTATTATAGAGGTAATGCAATAATACTGTAACATGCAGTAGATTACCAAGTACTCAACTTCTGTTTCACCCCCCTAACAGTTTGTTTTCCTGGATGTAGTTTTTATTCACATGGACCAAGAATCACTGACTGAAACGCTGACATCTTACACGAGGATTTAAATGAGGCGAGGATGGCGGACATTAGGACATATAATGTTGTTGTTTTGGGAATAGGATTTTTGTTCATTTTTACAGCCTTCACCACTTGTGGTAATATCGAAGTAAGTTATCTTGCATTCATACTGCATGATATTATCTATAGTTTAAGATGTATGATCCTACAAATACATGCTTTAACTGTGTTAAAACCAAAAAATTTGCTGTATGTAAATTTTAGCTGTAAAATGTAGTTTAGCAATAGTGTCTACTAAAATACAGCTCATACTATTTATTTTACGACTATATTGTCCTTCAGACAATCTTTCTATCACAGTTGTACTGAAGTAGCCTAATAATTTTTGTAAGGCATGGTTTCAGCTTTATTTCAGTATTTTATATTCTGAATAAACGACATTCAATAAAACTGAAAACTATCAGTCCATTGTTGAGTTAAATCCGGGTCAGGCGCATCTCGTGTTTTTGATTTCCCCCATCAGTCAATGAGTTATCCTGCATGACTAATGGGAGGAACAAATTCAAATGTCAAGGTGGACTTATGTTAACCACAGTCACTCCACACAGAAACCCCACAAACTCTAGCCTATGTAACATGAAAAAGGATGCCTTGCATATTTGAGATTAAACAAACATTCCATATGTGTTGGAAGTTCTAGTGCAAATGAACCATATTTAAAATATTCACAATGATGCTTCATGTAGCCTACAACTATTTTAAAGTTGTATTTTTTTAATACATGCTGTTTTTATTACTTTGTCACTGTCCTGGTCGCAGCATAGATGAAACTGGATCTTAGTGCAGCAGTCTTTATTAAAACTAACGCAAACTAACAGAAATGCTCAGGAATCTTAGAAATTCAAAAACAAGAACTGAACAACCAGGAAATAGCAACGGTACACAGACGACGACAGACAACTGAACATGAATTAATACTGGGCTTAAATACACAACAAACAAGAGAGGGTAAATCAACTATACACACGTGGACATAAACTCAATCAGTTAGTTATTAGAGGAGAGGAGAAATTAACCAATTAAAAGACTAGAAGATTAACAAGGACATTCAAACATGAACAGAACAGAGAAACAGATAAAAAAATATACAACTCAAACATCAACAAATAACCTCAAACCGTGACAATTGATTGACAGACAGACTATATTAAAGGTGCTCTAAGCGATGTCACGCATTTTTTAGGTCAAACATTTTTTTGTCACATACAGCAAACATCTCCTCACTATCCGCTAGCTGTCTGTCTCCTGAACACACTCTAAAAAAACGCGGTCTCTGTAGACACCCCAGGCTCCACAAACAGCAACAAAAACAAACAGGGCTAACCCGCACCACAACATAACAAACAGTGTTCCAGCCAATAACCGACAAGAAGGATTTGGGGGTGGGGTTTGGGTTTGGGTTGTTAGTGCGCGGATGAGGATGAGGGAGGGTCTAGCTAGCCTCCGTTTTGTTTGGCAATAGTTCGAACGCCGTCAACAAGAAGTGACGTCACCCAGAATCGCTTAGAGAACCTTTAAATATAAAAAATACAATGTTTAAAAATTCCTTTGTATACTATTTTGACTATTTATGTGAACAGCAAGACATTTATTTGTTTATTTATTTCCTTTTAGCAAACAGTGGTGAAAAGCTTAAATGGCACGAACTTCACTGGAAGTGGGTATCACAGGTAAGATTTATTCCTTCAGTCCTACACCCTTTTTTATATTTATGATGGACATATAGCCTAAATTCACTGTAAAGCATCTTTGTTTCAGTCTAATTTAACGGTTGTCACTGTACCAGAATTTCAGTAATCTGTTAGCCTGGGAAATCCCTGACGAACTTCCGGCAAATTTGAGATTTGCTCTGCAAGTCCGTCTGGCCAAGAGCCCATTCAAGCCCATTTCCAATGTTTCCAAATCGAGGCACCAATCACAAACGTTGAGGCGGGTTTTACATGATGACGATCGCCCTGATTGGTTTTAGGTCTATCCAATTGCGCCCAGAGGCATTTGAGCGACGTCCGTTGGTGACGCCCCTTTGGAAATGGGCTGTGAATGAACCTTCCCCAGACCCATTTTACAACTGAGAAGGGTCTGGTGTCAACCTAGTAATTTCGCAAAAACTGTTGAATTGAGTACTACCATATTTTCCGAACTATAAGTCGCACTTTTTTTCATAGTTTTGCTGGTCCTGCGACTTATAGTCAGGTCAGGTGCGACTTATATATCAAAATTAATTCATACTGACTGAGCTGAACCAAGAGAAAACATTCAAAGTGGTTGAAAAGGTCACTGTAGGTTGGCATTACGCAAATATTTTCAATTTTAGTGAGTTGAACACTGCTGGAGTTTGTAATTGTTACTAACAAATGCATGAGAGATCATGCAGCACTTAAGGTTTAATTATGATTTATTATAAGAGTAGAGGCTAAAATGTCACATTTTCCAATGTCAGAAACACATTGTGCTGGCTGCACAAAACATTAAGAACTTAATTTAAGAGCAAAATAAACTCTGATATATAAAATCTTCCTTTTTTTTTCACAGCCTTGGAATAATATATGGAGTTTTTTCCTTCTGTAATGTGTTAGCTCCCACTATCGTTGCAATAATTGGACCACGGTTTACAATGTTCTTCAGTGGAATTCTTTATAGGCAAGTATCAGATATTTTTGTGACTGTACATTATGAAGTCATTGTGCAACAGTTGTCTGTATTGTTTACTTCTGTGTGTTTTTCAGTGGTTATATAGCTGTATTCATTATTCCATCCACATGGTCCTTTTATTTTACATCAGTGGTAATTGGCATTGGAGCAGCCAGTAAGTACATATTTATAACACACAATCACATACATTGTGTATTTCATATATACCGGCATATATGTTTATAAAGAAAATAAATGCTTTTGGCAAAAAGCTGATAATTGACTGGAACATTATTTATGCGTTGACCTAGCATTCATTTTCTCAGCCTGTCTGGTTAGTCTTTTTATGCACAGTACATACTTCTACAGCAGAAGAGATTCTATATTTTGTAATGCCCAAGCAAAGGTAGAGGCCATTTCTGCCATAAAAGGAAGTATACTTGCATTTTTTTGTAACACTTGTCAATCAATCATTCAAAATGAATCAAAGGTGATAGTTTAAATGATAGTTAAAGGTTTTAATTATTAATTTGTTAAGAGGATATTTATAATGAAGTAGTGCAAAACGGCTCATATTAGCTCTCAATTCATTTAAATACAATCCAATTTAATATAATGCAACCTGCTTTTTTTCTATCCACAGTGCTTTGGACAGCCCAAGGGCACTTTCTGGTCGAGAACTCGGATGCTTCCACCATCAACAGGAACACAGGATTGTTTTGGGCTTTACTGCAGTGCAGGTACCAGAAGAGACAGCAGCAAACGATAACAGAGAGCTCAGCCTGATTCACAGTTGTCCAAAAATGATCATTTTCACACTAACATATTAGCCTTTATCAGCTGTGATTATCAACAGTAAACTAATATGGCATATTAAAGGCCAGATTCACTAAACGGCAAATTATCGTGAAACCGAAATCCCATTAAAGCACTGATAGGAGTGTAAAGTTCTGTGGGTAAAGTTCTACAAATGAATGAACACAGACGCAGCTCATTTCCATTATGACCAACGCAATCTCCAGGAGCAGCGCAAATTAGGAGAGTTGATGATGATAATCAGGTGTGGGTAATCTACTAACAACACAGGCACAACAAATTCAAAATAATGTGGCTTAGCAAAGTATATGTTTTAGATAGTGTTCTAAAATATGTAAAAATATGTATTTCGTGGCCACAAATTAACAATTTGTTCCCACAACTTAAAGGGACAGTGTGTAGGAATTACTCCCATCTAGCAGTGAAATTGTATTTTGCATTCAAACGAATAGTGCTCTCCTCGCTTTTTCAAATGCGTGTTGCAACTACGTTAGCCGTTATGTACCAAGAAGCTATGACAACAATAGCCCTTCGTCGAGTTTAACTATACGTTACATGTTCTATTGTTATGCTGCCTATATAATGAATTACACAACCAAGCAATGAAAAAAAAGCTTGTAATTTAGACCGTAACATTGACTTACCCGTCGAGAAGAAAGCAGGCAACTTCAGAGTCCCTTTCAAAGTCTTCCTCCTTCATTAGCCCTTTCCAACTGGGTAAAGCTATCCCGTTATTTACCCTCGGTTTTTGAATTCGCCGGTCACGTTTCATTTTAAATTCAATTTTGGCATTTCTCCTGTGGCTCGGCATAAGTATGATCCTGAATTATGAAATACCGTGCAGTGCAACCTTTCAAATTTACCGGGGCAGTGACACGCATTACGCCTCTCTCATTGTCCGCTTCAGCTGGTGTCAGTCTCGTGACGCTGGCTCTGGACGAAAGCACGTTAAGGAAACGCGTTGAGGTAGCCTAGTGCTTTTTGTCCCTCTCTGCTATTATAGTTTTACAAGATGGAGGAACGACATGGAAGCCTCCGTGGAGTTGCCTGTCCCATGTAAATAAAGATACGAAATTCTTCGTGTACGAGGATAAGTCGGATCATTTGGAGAGGTAATTGTACACCATTGAGGACATATTTATGAATAAAGACATTGATTTTAGTTAATAAAATACTTAAACTACACATTGTCCCTTTAAGCCGGGTGCACACTGCACAATTTATAATAGTCCTTTACGACTGTTGCTTGTCAGATTGTATAAACTTAATCCCTGCTGTAAGCCATGTCGTACTGGTGGATCTCAGTCGTCATTAATGTCAGACTGTACGGCAGTCAAGACGCGTTAAAAACAGACGCACGCAAGAAAACCCGTCTGTGGTTTCACATCATCAAGCCTTGACACGTTCAGTGACTGGGGATTGAAATGGTGGCGAGCAAACAAAAACAATCTCTTGCATTAATTTTGATCATAGCTTTTCTTGAAAAGAAAACTAAAGGGTGTGTGTGGAGCAAGTGTTGGTTTGTTGTTGTCTCACTAATTGCGTCATCAGGTTCTGTGCTTGTATTGGTTTTTGATTTGACGGTTATCATGGGAGAAGTCACACTACAGGACCGTGCATCAAATCTTCTGATAATTTCATCTGAGGTCAAATTTGATCGCAATGGTCATTAATCGGACATGTTAAACTAGCGATCAAAGACTGGCCTAGGACCAGAGGAATCTTTTGGAATTCCCAATTTTGCCCCTGCCCCTCGGAGGTCTGTGCACACCACTGCCTTTTGTGTTAACTGAAGAAAGAAAGCCATATTAGAGGAGTTATGCAAACATACTAACCAAATCAGTAATACCAATTGTATTACGGATATGAAATTGGATTACCTATATAAAAATGTGTGTTTTCTTTCCAGTATGTTGTTTGGCAATCTATACGTTTATTTTGATTGGAAAGGAAAAACTGAAATTTCAGGTAACATCATATTTGATTGTGTTCATTCTTTTGTTTATGCTAATCAGCACTTATTTAATCACTACTAAACACAATATAACCTGTCTATTTACTTACTCTCAAATGACAATATTTCAAAATTAGATTTAAATTTAGATATAAAAAAAATTTCACGTTAATACATTTTTTGTATTTGTTTCTATCACTCTATTGCAGATAAAGACAGAAAGATCATGTTTACGGCTCTGCTGGTTATCTCAGCACTCGGGACACTTAGTTTTCTTGCCTTGAGGAAGGTCTGTCAGCTGGAAGAGGCTCTGTCTGAAGAGGAGGGTCAGTCTCTGTTATCGGCAAGATTAATGTAAGTTAATTCTTTCATTAAGTGAACCGTAATTATGAATGATCTCTTTCACAGATCGAACAATAAGAATTCTGGCCAGATATTAAGATTAATACTTGCCCTGCTCATATTTTTTCAATGTACCCACCACAATAATATGGTACATATTAATATTATCGTCGCTGCCTGATGAAACTCACGTATGTCCAAAACGGATACTTTTCAGGAAGTGAAAAAAACACCGTAATTTCAAAAGCAGTTGAACGTAGCGTTGTCATACTTGGTACGGCATCTTTAAATATAACCATATTCTTGCCAGTGTAATGATATAATCCACATTTGACCAAAATTTAGTTTAAATGGACATACGTGCATATTTTACAGTAACGGTGGTCGATATGTGTTCTTCCGATCATTAATTAGAATGGCCAAGTCGCGTTTCATATTGACAGATGAATAGGCTACGCTCAGTTTATTAAATAGCCTACGTCTCAGTTTATTAAATACGCTCAGTTTATTAAATGTCTACTTTTTACCTCTTAAAATACCTTTAGAATGCCAATACCATTATAATGCAGTATTTCACCGGCCAGAAAGTGAATATTTCGCAAAACTGCAATGGAAACAGTTTTTGCACATTTACAGTCACCTGACTTTTGGGGTCCGTGTACACAAATAATAATAATAATTATCATCATTATTTTAACACTTATTAGGCTATTTAGAAGACGCTTTTTTCCAAAAAATGAACAAAGCAATTCATCAAATGTCATTCATAATACGGTTTAGACCATAATAATACAGGGCTAAGATTATCACAAATAAACAAGATTTTGACGCATATCAAAGGGTTTGTGAGGAGTGTGGAGCGCGCACTGCATGGCACGGAGGCGCGGACGCGAACACTTGCATTTTCCTATCAACAGTGAAAACAACTTAAAATACTCTATCATTTCTGGTCATACAGAAAATAATAATACATTATTCGCAACTACTTTTATTTGTGTAAACTCACAATAACAAGAAAACGTTGTGCTTTTGTAAAATAAAATAAAACAATCAGGCGCGCATGATCTCCGTGAACTAGAGCGCGAGAACTGAAACAAAATATAGCCTATATAGGCTAAAGCTTGAAAAAATGTCCACTTTAAAACGAACAAATTCGAATCGAAAGCTAATACCTTCTGATTATGTAATCCGTATGAAAGGTGCATTTCTCTCTAAAGGCGCATCCGCTTAACAGCGGAGATGGAGATATGTTTTTAGCCGAGACTGATTTAGAAAACAACAGTTTATTAATAAACAATTAAAATGCCTCGTTATTTTTTCAGACATATTTATTATCATTAGCCTATAACTCCTGTATAAATCACCGGTTTAAGATGAAACTTCACGAGACCGGTGCGGCGAGATGCCTCCACAGGGTGGGAGATACGCGGCGTGATTGACAGCTTTGACACCAAATGGAGATACGTGAAAATCAGAAGACATGATTTCACAACTTTTCATGGGTCATTTAGATATGTGAAGCATACTGTATACGGAAATGAACCTGGACATTCTATTCGTCGAAAAATCTCAAAATAGGCAAAATGGACATACGCGGTTTTCATCGGACAGCGACGTTATGATATTCCTCATTTTAACAAAACATACAAAAAATGATATATATTTTTTTCATTTGCAGTAATAACTGGAAATGATGTGTCTCCATGATAACCCCAGCTATAAACACAAACAATAGACAAAAAAAACTATAAAACACAAAAAACGATGGTGATACGTATTGTTTTTCTTTTTCATTGGAAGCTTATCTATTTTGTTGTGTAATGTTATTTTAGATATACACAAAGAGCAACATCTGCTGTGACGGAAGCTAAAACAGAGTTTAGTAAGTTCATATGGCTTAATTTCTTTAATTCCCTATTTGTTTCATTAAATAATTATTCAAATAATTATTTTCAAATTGGGCTATTTTTGTAGTGGTTCATCAGTTATTATTATTATCATTTTTTTGTCTGTTTTCTTTTAGAGACGATTGTGGAACTCTTGAAAACAAAAACCATAATGTTATTAAGTTTCTGCATGGCATACAGTGGTAAAGACATCACCAAAGGAAACATCCATTAATTTGAGAATTTGAGCATTTGAGAATGATGAAAATGTTTTGATTCATGTTGTCTCATTGTAGGTTTGGAGCTGTCATTTTACAGTGGCGTTTATGGAACCTGCATTGGAGCTACGACTTACTTTGGTGATGCAGCAAAAGGCTTAATCGGCATTTCAGGCATTGTGGTGGGAATCGGAGAAATAATTGGTAAGTCACTTTCAGTATGAAGATACATCTACTTTGATTACCATTGCATTTTGGTATTATGGTTATCCAATGGCAAGCTAGGCAGATACTTTTATAAGACTGAAGCTTGATTAGATGTTGTCTTTTGTCTGCAGGGGGAGGATTGTTTGGACTTGTATTGAAAAATAACCGTTTCAGACGCACTTCAGTTGTCTTCTTAGGGATGGTTGTGCACTTTGTGGCCTTCTACCTGATATTCCTCAACATACCAGATGATGCACCTGTGGTTTTTCAAACAAGCTCACAGCATACGCCATATCTGGCACCAAGGTATAACAATATGTAATATAAGTGCAAATCATGCCCTGCAGCCAGTTTCATTGGTTAAGGTTAGGGTGAAAGATAAGGTTTGGGCAGTGGTTCTCAAAGTGTGGGGTGTACTGCAGTGCACGGCATGAAAAACAGCTGTGGAAATAGTGTTTGAGTGTCTGAATGGCGGTTGGCTCTCTGCCTTTTATAGCAGACCAGGACGCCAATTCCTCTAAAACCTCCTTCGTCAGACCGTTGACTTTCAGGAAGATTTTGAATGGGCACAGTATTAAAAGTTTAGACTAGATGAAATTCGCTTCCATTTGTTTCCAATGTGGTAATTTTGAGGACTATTAAACCTTTCCAAATTATTTCCATAAAGTTAACTTATTAACTTTATCGACAAAACAGTTAACTTTTTATGAAGTAAAAGTGATGTCCATAGGGAGTTTGAAAACCTTTAATAAGTTTTGAACCATTAAGATTTTTTTTGGATTTGTTTACTGCACCAGAGGGTTTTGAAACAATCTTTACATTTTTTGTAAAATTCAGAGGTGAGGTAAGGTAAGGTGTGGGGATCCAGACTTTTTAACAAGTTTAAATGGGGACATGACCATAAAAGTTTGAGAACTACTGGGTCAGGGCGGGGTTATCATTTGGTATTGTGAAGGCAATCAGCACTGTGATTGACATGACCAATGAAATCTTAAGAATTGGCTGGTGGGCAAAGTTTGTCGCTGAACTTGTTTGGGGAGGGGAAGAATGCATACGTGAAACCTACAAAATAAAGCAGTGGCCAAGGACATGGGTTTGATTTCCACTGAATGAATGAACTGATAAAAATGGATACCTTGAATGCAATTTAAGCTGCTTTAGATTGTCTGCTGAGCTACATTTTGTTTCCTAAATAGTGCAGTGTTGCATTGTTGATGGTGAACTTTATTCACTCTTGTAGCGTGTCAATAGCCCTGCTGTGCAGCTTCTTGCTGGGTCTTGGGGACAGCTGTTTCAACACTCAACTCTACAGCATTCTGGGACGGGCGTATGCCGAGCAGAGTGCACCAGCCTTTGCTATATTTAAATTCATACAGGTAAAGACATTTTGCATGTATTCAACACTGTTTACACAGTATTAAGATGAATTTTGGTCGATCGGATCAGAAGTGGACGAGGCTAAATACAGGTGTAAAAAGTTTTGAGCTTGTCTACTTTCGACCACTTCCAGACGTAGTCGAAAACGCATTCGGATTGCAAACGCTCATGTGTACTCTCCACCGACTGACCTAATGCGTAAACATATGGGAAGCGCGTGTAGTGTTGTACTTCCCCTTTAAGAAAAGGAGTTTCCCTGGGGTGCCGTGCTGTCGAGTGCGGGTTAAGCATGTGAGAATGGAAGATAACAGAAAAGCAATAAAGAGAGACGTTTTCTATGTGCAACATTTCTTTGCACAGTTGTTGGTCTGGAGTTACCACAGCGCACTAGCCAGGCGGGATGTAAACTTTGTCGGTTGTATACCCAAGTTTAGTTGGAAAGCAAAAAGCTTACCAAGCACAAGGTTCTCTCACCATTCCTGATTTCTAACACACACTCACAGCGTTCTGCACGGTTTCGCGGCTTTCAGAGCAGAAACGAAAGGTAATGCTCTCCGTATGTTTTTTCCGTTGTGTCCGGGTGCGTTCATATGTAAATTGGGCTAACTTATTTTGTCCATTAGATTAAAAGATCTGAAAAAGCCCATATATTTACTGCCCATAGACCCTTCCATCGAAGAAATCAGGACAGAAGAGGTTGAAAGTGGACAAAAGAGATGGATTAAAACCCCGGGTGTCAAAGGGAATGTGTCTCCCTCATCTACATGTGTGCCGATAGACCAAAACGCATCTTAATACCAGGTGAAAACAGGGCCTAAGATTCATATAAACAAGTCTGCTATTGACTCAAAGAAGACACAGGCCAGTTTGCAGTTTTGCATAGACCATATGGGGCAATATAAACTATGAAAATACACTTGTCGTTCAAAAAATCTGGGGTCAGTATGATTATTATTTTTTTCAATAAATTAATTGTTTTATTCAGCAAGGACACATTAAATTGATCAAAAGTGACAGTAAAGTATATTTCAAATAAATGCTGTTTTTTTTCCAGCTTTCTATGCGTCAAAGAATCCAGAAAAAAATGTATCACAGCTGTTTTTAACATTGATAATAATACAAAATGTTTCTTGAGCATCAAATCAGCATATTAGAGTGATTTCTGAAGGATCATGTGACATCGAAGACTGGAGTAATGATGCTGAAAATTCAGCTTTGATATCACAGGAACGGATTACAGAAGATCAAGGGATCTTCATAGAAAACCATTTTTATAATATTGTTCTAATAATTAACAATATATTACTGTTTTTACTGTATTTTTTAATCAAATAAATTCAACCTTGGTGAACATTCTTTCAAAAAACATTTAAAAACCTTACAAACTCCAAATCTGTGTGTGTGAATTTATATAAAAAAAACATGAATCCAATCAAATTTACACACACATATGTTTGTGCATCTACTGTATGTATTTTTGCGCATCTAATCATTAGACTAATGCATAGCCGTCATTCTACTTGCATGGAAGGTGGTACTTGATATGATTGTATGGTAGTCTGATGAATCAGTGGTATTCTGAGCATTTGAGTAATGCTGGTTGATTAGAGTTTAGACATTAAAATGGGGGATTGCACTTCATTTAAAATCTATTTATCCCATAATTTAGGTGGATATATGCCTTATATTTCTTAATGAAGTATAAAATGCATGTTTCTCTCTCAGTCTATTTTTGCAGCTGTGGCGTTCTTCTACAGTGGTTATATACTGCTGAAGTGGCAGCTCCTCGTCATGGTCATCATGGGCTTCATAGGAACGCTGTGTTTCTTCATGGTGGAGAGGACGCAGAATATGTCAGCTGATACACAGGAGTTTTAGATCGGAGCCTCAACCAGGACACATTTCAGTAAGCATTTGTACTACTTGCACTATTTGTTTGTTGTAATTAAGATTGAATTCTTAGTATAAAGCACTACTCGGGATTTATGAGAAGGTGCCTTTTGTGTGTTTTTTTTTTTTTTAGTTTTGGGACCTTAAAATACATAGGGAATTAATATTATTACTTTTCATTTCTCTATGTACATGCTTTGATAAAATATTGTTTGTTAGAATTGCATTGCGAAATCCCAAATCTGTAATGGAATTGTATTATGGTAAAATTATACTTCAAATGAGATTACATTAAGTTTCTGTTTCTAGCTAAAAACTAGTATTCAACTGCTCATGCAATTTCAGCTTTGCCGCCCTCATGAGGTGATGCGTATTATGTGTAAAACAAAAACATAATGAGGAAAAAATAATGAGCGCACCTTTTAAAATATATATATTGAAATGCCACACAAAGAGGAGCTGTATCATTTCAGTTTAGTTAAGAAAGCATTTCTCTCAGGGTCCTACTGTATGACATGTCAATCCAATTTATTCTCTATAATGATTGTACACTGTATATACACTCTGTTCTTCTTTATTGTGAAACTTTTTTACTTTAACTGTGCAGTCGTTACCAGGAAACCATACCAGATAAGCTGGTTCAGATAATGAAAGTATTATCCATAGTTATGTGACCATTGACCTGAAGACTTTGTCACAAGACAGACAGAACAGGTTTAAATAAGAATCTTTATACATAGGTCTTAAATACACAAGTCTTCTTGACACACACACACACACACACACACACACACACACACACACACACACACACACACACACACACACACACACACACACACACACACACACACACACACACACATATATATATATATATATATATATATATATATATATATACATGCATACATGTCTTCTTGTGACACAGATGTGCTGTTTGTTGTAAACCAATATTGTGTTGTTTATAAAGTAATGTATGTTATATTTACAGGTGTATTGTTTGTTCCACAAAATGTGCATTGTTTACTAAAATGTTTGAATGTTATTACTTCATGTATTTACTACACACTAGCCAATCAGCCTACATTTCATTAGATATGCAATAATTCATGTGTCATATTGAAAGGATTTGTTTTAGTTGGTCTCAATCAGACAAAATTCTGAAGTTTTTAATTTGTCAATTGACAATCAACATGAAACATTCTAACCTTTTTGGCTCATTTGATGTTTTTAACATTTCAATAAAGAAAAACTAAATGTGTTCATGTGTTTATTTATTTCTATTTACATGGTCATATTCACTGACCATTAGGTTGTAGTATATTTATATTACCTATAAGTCTTTATTATTTGTGCCAACATTTTAGTTTCAGTGCTCATAATTTAGTAATTATTACTACGTCACTGAATCTCACAATTATGAATTGAGACTTTTGCTTATTAACTCTGCCTGAAAAAAAAAGTATTGTGAAGATGAAGCCTTTCACTTTGTGAAAAAAAGTTGAATATTTATTTTTTTTCTTTCATTTTCTGAAGTTTTGATGCGCCTGGGTTGCTGGTTAAAAGTAATCAATGGCAGATGCTAATAAAAATAAAATGTTCTATCATCGCTGATAAGTGAGGCTAGGGGCATTCATGACAAAAATGCTATAACAAACAAAAATATAAAGTATATATTATATTTAGAGTGTCATCCACACCTAAATGTAATTTGTACTTGTTTTTGTAGCAAAAATAAAACAATGGAAAAATACAATTTCCTTTTATAGACAAATGGTAATAATCATATATTGCATTTAAAATGTACACTGATTAACATTCGCTAATGTCAAAGACATTGTGCGTCAAACAATACAATCATTCAAAATCATGTGAAAATGGTAATACATGACCTTTTCAAGCACTTAAGACACTGTGCGGCCTCTTATTGTTGAAAGTTTAACATTTGGAGTCTAAACAAAGAATTGGTACTTAAAGATAGTTATTACTGGTCATAGTTTCAATGATGATTCATGTGGATTCATACAGCGCAGCTAAAAAGACTGATATGAAGTATCTATTTCAATAATGGGTGGAACAGGCAAATTAGAGGGCCATAAACTTTGCTGCTCTGATGATGTGGGATCTTGGCCGGTGCTGTGGGGGAATTTCAGCGCTCCACATTCATTAAGTGTTTGTTCAGTTCTGATACTCGTGCTCCACTGTCCTCCTGTGCTCTTTGTTAAGCTTTCAAAAGCCTGATACCCACCATCACTTGGTGTGACGCTGCCATTATGGACAAACAGGAGGATTACTAGTGATGAGATTTTTCACAATGAACTTTTCATCAGAATCAACATCATTTGAACGGTTCATACAAAAATCCGGATTCACGACACAGTTGAAGGACTGATATTCGTCTTCAAAAGCATCATTAGTGAGAACGTACAACTGGCTCTTGCTGATATCAGCACTCATTAAGGATTGTTTACAGCTAAAAATGTCAGATTGATAGGATTGATTACAGATCAGCTGATCCTGGACGGAAGGATCATCATTGGCCGATCTTACAACACGTTTCTGAAAACTGGTGAGCCTGAGCCCGTATCTCGGTTTGAATGGTTGCGTTTTCAGGAGGACCATAGTTTCTGGACGACCATCGTTGCGTTTGTCATCAGCACTCTTGACTTGCTGATTGCTGGGTATGTTGGGAAGGTTCAAGAAGTTTAAATCCTCCCGCAGGGCATGTTCGACACGTAATGGGACGTTGACCGAACTGCATTTCTCCTTGCCATTACCAGAATCAAAACCAGCCTGGCCATAATCGCCTGCCGCTGACTCAACACTGCGGGAACTTTTCTCATTGTTTGTATCAGCACTCATAAAGGATTGTTTACAGCTAAAAATGTCCCTCTTGTCAGATTGATAGGATTGATTACAGATCAGCTGATCCTGGACGGAAGGATCATCATTGGCCGATCTTACAACACGTTTCTGAAAACTGGTGTGCCTGGGCAGTTGCCCGTGTCTCCGTTTGAATGGTTGCGCTTTCTGGAGGACCATAGTTTCTGGACGACCATCGTTGCGTTTGTCATCAGCACTCTTGACTTGCTGATTGCTGGGTATGTTGGGAAGGTTCAAGAACTTTAAATCCTCCCGCAGGGCATGTTCGATACGTAATGGGACGTTGACCGAACTGCATTTCTCCTTGCCATTACCAGAATCAAAACCAGCCTGGCCATAATCGCCTGCCGCTGACTCAACACTGCGGGAACTTTTCTCATTGTTTGTATCAACTGATGATGCGTAGATCCTGTAGAGAGACAAACATGTTGAGGCATTATTAATCAGAATTACACAGATGCTAGTCTGTCATGTGTTTCTGAAGTTTTTGAGAAACCTTACAATTTCTTTTCCTCTTGAAAGTCCAGTTTTGGAATCTCAACATGGATTGAGGATAAGTTCGTAAAAGAAGCAGGCAAAATACGACCCTATTAAACAAAAATAAAAAAATAAGGGTAAGAAAAAAGTTTGGTATGCATAAATGATGTAATATTATTATTATAGATGGCTATTGCATGATTTTTTATCTTTCTCCAACCTTCTCTTCTCCAAGATTGGCGTCTATTTTTGGCTTGGAGATATTGTCCCACCAATTCATCTTCATCCTGTAACGAGGAAGTAAAGTGTGTCAGAACTAAATTTGTCAAGGATGCACAAAGGAAAAGCAAAAATGCTAAATGTAGATTGATGGCGAGAAACAAAACGGAGATCTCACCTCAAAACACACATGAAGATAGAACCAATGATGATGATCAAAACAACACATAGAGGCGGAACCATCGTTCTGAGTAATTCATTTGGAGATGAGGCTGTGGAGCACATATCGATTGATCAGGATTATTAAAGAGCATTATAACACACGCAGTAATCATTCTGAGATCAAAACACATTGACTTACAGCTGGTGAACTCAACTGGTGCGCTCTGGTCACTCAATATCTTGTGTTCGTTATAGCCTGTGCTCATTCTTGCTGTCAGAATGTAGTTGGTGTTTGGCTGGAGACTTCTGCCCACAATCTCAAAGAATCCCAGGGAGTTTGACACAGTCCTGGACATCTGTATGGACAAAGTGTTTATTTTATTTTATTTATTTATTTATGATACATCTATATGTGAATATGCATGAATTCATTTAATATCATCTATGTATCATATTCCTTACGGTTTCATCTCCTCTTTCAATCTTGTAGGTCAGATGTATTTCCAAACCTCGTGCAAAATACCTCTTCTCATACTTGTCATCCCAAGTTACATTAAAATCTCCATTTTCAGTCTTCTGCACTGATAAGGCTGGAGTTTTTGGTTTGACTGCAGAAAATTAAAATCACATATTTGTAAATGTGTCAGAAAAGGCCAGATAACACTTTATTTATTTCAGAATATTTAAAAGAAATGGGAAAAGTCTAACAAGAACATTTAGACACCAATTATACTCACTGAAGTCCTGTGTCTCAAATGTTTTGCTTAATAAAACATCTGTTCCGTTCAGAAGTGTAGTAGAGAATATCTCTGATACAACAAAATCTTGGACTTTAATTTTGCATTCACAGTTGGCACTGTAATGACTTCTCTCAAAGATGCATGTATATTTTTCTAACCTGCAATATAAGAGTTAATAGTGTCAGTTGATTGCTAAATGAACAGTAAATAATTTTAGTTATATTTATAGAGAAATTGAACAAATACATACGTATCTACTACAGTCTGTGTGATGTTGAGTTTGTATCCAGAGCAACTTATGAGGCCGTCAAACCAGAAACTGCACTTCATTTCTGTCTCATAGTCATTGAAACACTCCAAGTCATTCTCTGTGGGTTCTACGGAGATTTTAGAGATTGAAAATAAAAAGGATTAATGTGCCAAATGATTTTGAGGAGAGGAAAATTACAATGTAGCCTATATAGGCCTAGCTATAGATTTGACACAATTGTGATAGTGACAAACAAACACAAGGTTTTATGGCTATCTTTGTGAGGACAATAGGCTAATCCAATCCCGAGCCCCTTAACCCTAACCATCACAACTAAGTGCTAAACTCATTCTAACCTTAACCCTAGGACCGTTGGCGTTGCATAAACTGCTAGACCAGTCTTACAAGTTAGTCATCACATTTTTTTTCTTTAAGACCTTTCATAACTTTTTGAAGTCAGTTACATAAAAAAAGTAGATTAGTCTAATTTGATACCAAAAACTGATTAGACCCCTGACTGCTAGTTGGTCATACTAGTTCTTAAGACACAGTCTTAACATAATGGCTATGCAACTGGACCAAGTCTTATCCCTCAAACACCCAGCCCTTTAAATGCCTGTCAGAAAGTGACGAGTCGGACAACTCACTTTGTCATCACCTCGATGGTCTAAAACTCAAACTGGTTCTCAAACTTATGTACAAGAACGTTTTGGAATTAGACTGCTTAATAAACTAGTTCTATACAAAAATGAAAAGCTTAGGCTACCTTACCATAACAAAGTGCTTGGCAGAGCAGTGTGAGGACAATCTGACTCAGAAGAACTGAAGTAAACATTGTGTCCGTCCAGTTCATAACACAATTATATTCTCATACATGTCCAGTCTTGCGAGATAAAACAAAAAAACAAAGAAAAAAGCAAAAACCGATCTCTTACGTTTTAATACCTTATGTCACAGTTTGTTGCCCCGTTGCAAAAAAACTACTTAGACGAATACCCCAGATAGCAGGTGACTGCGAGCCGGATCCGTCTTTAAACCGGCAAATCCGCGTCACAGTCACCTCCGTTTCACTGCTCTAAAACGGGTCCAGCCCGGGACCGGTTTCAGTGGGCGGGAACAACAGTCGCAATACAGATCCGGGCCGTATCCGTGGAAACGAGCGCGCGAAACGTTTTTTTCCCCCTTGAGTTTAGGAGAGGCCACAGTCGGTACTCGGTATCCTACTACAAACAAACACTTCACCACGGTAAGGGACACAGTGTGGTCAAACTGTTTTATTAATTATTTAAATTCTTATATTGTGTACTCGTTAGTTACATTTTAAACTTAAGGTTTGAAGTTATTGCTCCTTAGATCGGTATTGAATGAATCGTAATGTTAGCTAACTCTTATGTTATCAGATGGCATGCTATTGCTAACACGAAGACGATCCAGATCCAGACGATTGTAATTATGTATTGATTAATTTTTACTGCTTTAATTTTTACTGTTGTAAGTTTTAACTGCGGCTATGTTAGTGAAAGGCTAGCGTTAGCTTAAACTAGATAACTTAAGGCCTCCCGCAGTCCATCACTCTACACTAAGGTTTCATTTGTTAACATTAGTTAATATTAATTAGGCCACCATGAACTAACAATGAACAATACATTAGTTACTGTAGTTACTGTTACTGAAAACAGTTGTGCTGCTTCATATTTTTGTGGAAACAACTAAGTTATACCATTCAAACATTTGTGGTAAGATCAAAAAAGAGATAAATTAATACTTTTATTCATCAAGGATGTCTTAAATCGATCAAAATTGACAGTCAATGACATTTCTAGTGTTACAAAAGATTTATATTTAGTAAATCCTGTTCATTGAGCTTTCTATTTATCAAACAATCATGAAAAAAATTATCACCATTTCCATGTATTCAACAATGATGATAATAATAAGAAATGTTACCTGAGTACCAAATCAACATATTAGAATGATTTCTGAAGGATCATGTGATATCTGATTCTTATCAATGTAAATTAATATTTAAATAATTGATGTTTATCCCTTAACTGATCTACATTATAAAATAACTATCAATCAGTACTCAGGAGCTTGGAGGTGCAACTCATTAGTTGGAGGTTGATGTTTATTGCACTTCTTTTTTCTCAACAGGAGCTGTTAGGAAAAACCAGTCTTCTACCAGTGCAGCAGAGAGTGGAATAGATTCTTGCGGCATCCGTTGAATTAATCCGGCCTTTGACCGTGAAGGTGTCCGGAAGGAACGTTCAAGAGCCAAAGAGGCCTTAACTGAGGTAAATTTCAGATAGAAGAAGCACAGTACAGTACAAAACAGCCGTCGGATTATTTATTTAGTGCGACATTTACATAAAGATATAACAGCTTTCTTCTTGGTCTTTTTGTTTTCCTTTTTAGATGCCTCATGGGAATTAAACAGCACATATGAAGTGGTTTGTAATACCATGGCCTCCGACCTGTCCTGGTTGGTTCTTGATGTGTTTACGGTTCATTATAAAACTATTTTGGCAACACTTTACAATAAGGTTCATTGGTTACCTTAGTTAACATGAACTAAGAATGAACAATACTTCAGTATTTATTAATCTTAGTTATATATTTTTATAATATCTTTATATATCTGTATTTTTGTTAACTAACATTGACAAAGATTAATAAATTCTGTAACAAATATTTCACAAACAAATTGTTAGTTCAAAATGCTCATCGTTAGTTCATGTTAGTTAATACATTAACTAATGTTAACTAATTAACCTTATTGTAAAGTGTTACCATTGTTTTGTATGCATTTTTTTCCATTTCTTTGCATAATTTCTGCTGCCTCTTTGATCAATGCCACATTTTTTGGGGATAAATAATAAATTCATGAGGCTTATGTCACTACACATGAATACCCATTCAAAAATATTCTTTAAAATATACATTGAGAAAAGTTCTGAGATTGTATAACTATTTGTGTTTCACTGTTTTAAAGGGAAAGTTCACTGAAAAATGAAAATTTGCTGTTAATTTCTTCCCCCTCAAGCCATCCAATATGTAGGTGACAGTTTTTTTTTTTTTACTCTGTAACTGACTGTAGGCATTGACTTGCATTATATGAATCATCATGGACCACAATTTCAGCTAAAAATCTTCTTTACTGTTCAACTGAAGATAAAGTCTCCTAGATCTTGGATGGATTTAGGGTGGCCCAAATTTTAGCTTCATAAATTTATTACAGAGATGCCTGTAAATTAACAGCAAATTTTCATTTTCGGGCAAATTATCCCTTTAAGCTTAGTGCATATTATGCAAGTATAGAGTAGAGCGGGATAGTTCACCCAAAAAAGAAGATTCTGTTTATCTATAATTTACCCTCATGTCATTCCAAAACCGTAATACTTTCATTCATCTTCTGAATCTTTTGATCTTTTCACGTAATTTGAGAGATTTCTGTCCCCTCTGTTGACAGCTATGCAACTATTTTGATGCTTGAAAAGTTCATAAAGAGATCTGAAAACTAGTCTATGTGAATTGAGCGGTTTAGTCCATATTTTCTGAAGAGACTCGATCGCTTTATATGATGAGCAGATTGCATTTAGGCCTTTATTCACAAATAACATTTATCAGTGAACATAAACAGAAGCTCAACCGAACCTGCTTGACACGCGACAACAAACCTCTTGTAGCTCAAGAGCTCAAACGTGCTGCGTAACACGAGAAAGAACCTTATTAGTTCTTGCACGTCAAGCGAACATGCTTGAGCTTCCGTTCACCACAACTGATGTGTGAGTTAATGAATGTTTATATGTAAATACAAGCCCAAATTCAATCCGTTCATCATATAACGGGATCGTGTCTCTTCAGAAAAGTTTGGACTAAACCACTCGATTTATATGGATTGGTTTTATGATCTCTTTATGAACTTTTTAAGCATCAAAGTGGCTGTTGCGTAGCTGTCAATGGAGGGAGTCAGAAATCCCTCAGATTTCATTAAAAGATCTTAATTTGTGTTCAAAAGATGAACGAAAGTCTTACGGGTTTGGAACGACATGAGGGTGAGTAATTGATGAGTTTTCATTTTTATGTGAACTAGCCCTTTAACGGCAAGTAGAGACATCAGTGTTTTATATAAACTTTAAGTACTTATGCAAAAATTATATGCATAGTGGCACTGTTTTGCATTGTTTTGTGTATTTGTTTTAATATGCTAAATAAAAGATGCATCAAAATATTAAGCCCTTGAATACGTCGTATTTACTGTCCAATTTTTTATTTATTTTTTGTAATGCATGATTATTGTGAAGTAGTGGCTGTGAGTTAGTGCTAACACTAGTTTATCAGGTGGTATTTTAGTGTAAAAAAATGTTCAATACAGTAATTGTCTTTACATCTAAATCAGTACTTTAAACTTTCAAGCATTTCATGTTAAAACCTAACAGAAATAATATTAGTGGCATAAGACCATAAGATATTAGATCATGTATATGAGAAGATTCTTGAAATTCTAGATATTTATATTACTAGTGAGTGTGTGTGTGTGTGTACTGTATACAAAATAAGCTGGCCCTGATCCGGCATGGTTCTGGACCAGATCCAAAACAGAGCTGGACCAGATCTGGCCCATATTCGGGCCAAATCTCCATAAAGAAATCCGGAGCTGGCCCAGTTCTGGTCCAGATGAGGAAGAAACGGATCCGTGCCGGTATTGGCCCGTTGTGCCAAAAGACACCGGCCCGGGTCCGTTGCGCGGATCTGGCCCAGAACTTACGAAGTGTCTGGGCCAGATCTGGGCCAGATGATTTTTGCTATCTGGGACGGTTTCACTCACGGACACATAAAACTGCCAGAAACCCCACGCATGATAGTCTTCAATAGGCTATACTTTCTTAATCGCATCTGCATCATGAATTTTGTCTAGATGGCGGCTTGAGCTTTACTGAACACAATAGCCTAGCTACTCGCTCTTCCTCAAGTGACTCACTGGACTAGACTGTCGATATTGGGGCTCCGCCCGCATTTATTTATTTATTGCACAAGTCATACATAAATGTTTATACATTCATTCATTCATAAAGTGCAAGTGCATGACGTACATGAACGAAAAGAAAATAAATAAATAAAAAAGGAACAGGAAGAGGAAGAAGAAAATCTTTAGACCTTACCTGTCAATTAGTTTAGTTCTATCCAGTTAATTAGCACAGTTAGTTAATTAGTAAGTAGCCTAGCAGGCGAATAAATAAAAGTGTACTATAGTAGAAATGTAATGGTTTATTGGTGGATTGATTACCATTATAACTAATCACAGTTTTACATAGGCCTAGCATTAAAGATGCAGTATAGGTGATTCTCTACAGATTTTTTTTTGTTATGGTGGTTGAAAGTCTCATCATATCCTGATAGCAATCACTAAGTTAAGCGGTATACATTTATTTTTATAATATTGTCAGTGAAAGGCGTAGGACCATAAAATGTTCATTCAATCATGCATCCGGCATATGGCACCAGAAGCAAAAAAAGATAAAAAATGGTGGGGCATCCTCCATCCTTCATACACGAATGAATGAAAAAAGCACAAATCAAACTTAATTGCCGTCTCTGTGCGTCTCCGTCTTTCAGCAACCAAACCAGCTCTAACTAGCCTAATCAACTAAGATTAATATTCATATTACGACTTGATATGTCTATTTAAATGTTTTAAACTTCGTATGATGTGATAAGCTACATGATAGATTTCTTTGTCTCACTCTCTCTTGAAGCTGATCCTCACTGTCCCCGTGCGTATTTGGTGCTCGAACTGTGAGGTTTTTTCCACTGCAACTTTGCTGACTGCGCGTCGTCTCATTTTATTACGACTTTCAACTGTGTGGTTACAAAGTATATTACAATGGTATCGAACACAGCTCAGACAATAATATGCAAGAAATGGAAGTGCCAGAGACGTTGCCACAACGTAAATGTGTTTGCTGGGAAAACACATATTATAAAATACGTGTTTTCCCAGCAAACACATTTACGTTGTGGCAACCTCTCTGGCACGTTGCATTTCTGCTATGGCAACGTCGCTGTCTACGTGCTCGCAACATTTTAGCAACGTAGAATTGTAACGGCGCTGATCCACTTGTCCGTGCGACACTTTTGTCGAGCCGCACTCCACTATATTCCTATATGACGTCAAGCGACTTTGACGCGCCCACAAAGCATTCCAGGAAGGCAGTGCTTCATTTGAGAAAATGTCACGCGTCAAAAAGCTGGCCGATGCCCATCTTTAATCAAATGAATTCCGTTGAACACGACGCGGCTATCCAATAGAAGCAAGCACATGGAGACGTGGGGAGGTCTCTCGCGGGTCCTTTGTTCAAGACTGGCTGCTGGCTCAAAACCACGCCCATAGCGGTAAATTAGAGGAACGCCCATCAACGTACAAATGTGGGGAGGCATCGCGACACCACGCGACAGTCCTGTCGGACAAGTGAATCAGTACCTTAACGGGTACGCGACAGTCGTGTCGGACAAGTGGATCAGTACCGTAACGGGTACGCGACAGTCGTGTCGGACAAGTGGATCAGTACCGTAACGGGTACGCGACAGTCATGTCGGACAAGTGGATCAGTACCGTAATGGGTAATTTTTATCCTGATTATTTATAAAGTGAAAGTTATAGTTTTCTCATCGGTGAATGACACATTATCCAATAACGTTGTCTCTGGTCGTCTCACTTCTGGTCTGTGTGCATTCATGTGTTTTTGAGGAGGCATGGCTTTGCACAGCGATTTCCAGGAACTGTGGGATCGTATGATTTCAATGCTAGCAGGCTAAAGTTAGCATTTCCAGATCACCTATTAATGTAGCTAAACCATGGTTCATTTGTGATTATTTTGTTGTTGTTTTTTGTTGAAGTAAAACCATGGTTTATTTTCACAGTTGTTTAATTTGCATAGTCTTTTTTTAAGCAAATTCATAAATTGGATATTTTTATCTCTGGGTTGTTGGTTGAACAGATAACATGGGCCGTATCCAGATCAGATGGTGGACCTGCACCTAGACACGAACACAACGCGTGATGTAGTCAGCCGGATCCGGGCAGTATCCAGATCAGATGGTGGACCTGCACCTAGACACGAACACAACGCGTGATGTAGTCAGCCGGATCCGGGCAGTATCCAGATCAGATGGTGGACCTGCGCCTAGACACAACCACAGCGCGTGATGTAGTCAGCCGGATACGGGCCATATCCAGAACAGATGGTGGACCTGCGCCTAGACACGACCACAGCGCGTGATGTAGTCAGCCGGATCCGGGCCATATCCAGATCAGATGGTGGACCTGCGCCTAGACACGACCACAGCGCGTGATGTAGTCAGCCGGATCCGGGCCGTATCCAGATCAGATGGTCGACCTGCGCCTAGACACGACCACAGCGCGTGATGTAGTCAGCCCGATCCGGGCAGTTTCCAGAACAGATGGTGGACCTGCGCCTAGACACGACCACAGCGCGTGATGTAGTCAGCCGGATCCGGGCAGTTTCCAGAACAGATGGTGGACCTGCGCCTAGACACGACCACAGCGCGTGATGTAGTCAGCCGGATCCGGGCCGTATCCAGATCAGATGGTGGACCTGCACCTAGACACGACCACAACGTGTGTGTCACGGGTATGGTGCGGGTGAAGACAGGCAGAGGCACAAAGCTCCAATTCAAACTTTTACTATAATAAATCACACAACTGGTACAGGCAGATGGGTAACACTCAATACAACGTAACATATAAACAAGGACCGACAAGGACAGACTGAACAGAAGCAAACTAAATACAGATACCAGCGAACACTAACAAGGTGAAGACAGGTGACACAGATGATGAGGACGATGAACAGGTGGATGATTGAGGAAGTGAGTTCAGGTGTGAAGACACAAGGGATTCTGGGAAGTGTAGTGCAGACGAAGACAGAGGTGCAGACGAAGACTGTGACATAACGCCCCCCTTCAACAAGGCGTGACCTCGCGCCGTAGAACATCAAAGGGGTGGGGGGGTGGGCGCCCTGGAGGCTGATGAAGGGGTGGCCGATCTGGAGCAGGAAGCCTCCAGGGCGGAGCAGGCCTTGCTGGCGGCCAGGGCGGAGCAGGACGTGCAGGCGGCCAGGGCGGAGCAGGACGTGCAGGCGGCCAGGGCGGAGCAGGACGTGCAGGCGGCCAGGGCGGAGCAGGACGTGCAGGCGGCCAGGGCGGAGCAGGACGTGCAGGCGGCCAGGGCGGAGCAGGACGTGCAGGCGGCCAGGGCGGAGCAGGACGTGCAGGCGGTGTGGACCCTTCGGGCGGCCGCGGCGGTGAGGACCCTTCGGGCGGCCGCGGTGGTGAGGACCCTTCGGGCGGCCGCGGCGGTGTGGACCCTTCGGGCGGCCATGGCAACCGTGTCGGAAGGGCCTCCACGATCCCCTCAGAGGACTTATTGCCCCCCCCCCCCCCCCCAAAATTTTCTTGGGGAGGTCAACACTGGAAAGGACCAGCGGCGAAGAGGGCTCTGAGCTGACCGGGGCCAGCGGCGAAGGCGGTCCTGGACTGGATGGGACAAGCGGCGAAGGCGGTCCTGGGCTGGACGGGACCAGCGGCGAAGGCGGCCCTGGGCTGGACGGGACCAGCGGCGAAGGCGGCACTGGGCTGGATGGGACCAGCGGCGAAGGCGGCTCTGGGCTGGACGGGACCAGCGGCGAAGGCGGCTCTGGGCTGGACGGGACCAGCGGTGCAGGAAGCTCTTGGCTGGACGGGACCAGCGGTGCAGGAAGCTCTGGGCTGGACGGGACCAGCGGTGCAGGAAGCTCTGGGCTGGACGGGACCAGCGGTGCAGGAAGCTCTGGGCTGGACGGGACCAGCGGTGCAGGAAGCTCTGGGCTGGACGGGACCAGCGGTGCAGGAAGCTCTGGGCTGGACGGGACCAGCGGTGCAGGAAGCTCTGGGCTGGACGGGACCAGCGGTGCAGGAAGATCCAAGCCAGACGGGATAAATGAAAAAAGGTCAGCAGGCATGATGCACTCAGTCACAGCCGCGGCGGGCATGAGGCTCTCAGTCACAGGTACGGCGGGCATGACGCATACTGCCTTGGGCTCGGCAGATCTGGCGTGAAGTGCGGGCTTGGCTGGACTGGCGTGAAGTGCAGGCTCGGCTGGACTGGCGTGAAGTGCAGGCTTGGCTGGACAGGCATGTATCGTCTCAGGCTGGGCAGGCTGGGCAGGCTGGGCAGGCTGTACGACAGCGGGCTCTGGAGTTGGAGTGGGGCTGGTGGCATCATCGACGGTGAAGGATGATCCGTTATTCCACAATACCCACTCCACATAGGCAGCAAAGTTCTCCCGAGGCCCATCTCCGGGCAGGCCTCAACGCTGAGACCAAAGCACGCCTGCCCGGAAGAACACACAGAGGCTGCTATCATCATAATGTACCAAAGGTACCAAGTCCAAATACCTCTGTGTGTGGGCCTCGAGAAACTGATCCTCCTGGGAAAGGAGAAGGATCTGGACGGCTGGAAAATCCATGCTGTCTTGGTCGGTCCTTCTGTCACGGGTATGGTGCGGGTGAAGACAGGCAGAGGCACAAAGCTCCAATTCAAACTTTTACTATAATAAATCACACAACTGGTACAGGCAGATGGGTAACACTCAATACAACGTAACATATAAACAAGGACCGACAAGGACAGACTGAACAGAAGCAAACTAAATACAGATACCAACGAACACTAACAAGGTGAAGACAGGTGACACAGATGATGAGGACGATGAACAGGTGGATGATTGAGGAAGTGAGTTCAGGTGTGAAGACACAAGGGATTCTGGGAAGTGTAGTGCAGACGAAGACAGAGGTGCAGACGAAGACTGTGACAGTGTGATGTAGTCAGCCGGATCCGGGCCATATCCAGATCAGATGGTGGACCTGCGCCTAGACACGACCACAGCGCGTGATGTAGTCAGCCGGATCCGGGCAGTTTCCAGATCAGATGGTCGACCTGCGCCTAGACAATATAAATAATAGGTGACTTGACATTAATGATAGCGACAACCTCTCACGGGAAACAACAATTGTCTCCAGGAGCGAATTCAATCAAACATAGAGTTTAACAACATGGCCTAAACTCAGAGAAAAACAGGGGTTAGATGTAGTTGAACAGAAGTGAAGCGATGACGGGCTTCGGAAAGTGAAGGCCAAGTATTACTCAGAAGTTGACCTCTTTATTTAACCCACACAAGTTAGTGCACACACATTAGGAGTAGTGAGAAGTGAACACACACACACTGCAAACTATGAACACACACCGGAGCAGTGGAGACCGAGGGAGCGATTGGGGGTTTGGTGCCTTGCTCAAGGGCATCTTGTTTATTTCCTTTGTTGAGAATCAAACCCGCAACCTTCGGGTTACTAATCTTACTCTCTAACCACATTAGGCCACAACTGACAACATGGATCTGACTGCTGGTCAGTAGAGCCAGAGAGAAATCCAGGGACAGCAGTAAAACCGGTAATCCAGGTAATCACAAACGAAAGGCAAACACACAGGAACAGAAACTAGAACACTGGGCAGCAAAGGGACAGACATGAACCACAATGATCTGGCAAAGAATGACCGCAAACACAAGGGTAGATATAGGGAGAACTAAATGACTAGTGCCAGGTGTGGTTGGCCGGATTAGCTTGACAGCTCAATGAGTTGCCCATGCAGCAATGCTGACAGCCATCAGGCAAAAGAGAGAAATTATACCACTGATCTATATAAAAGACTGGATTGCTCACCGGAAGTGTTCGAGCGGCCATCTTACGATTCCATGTAGAGGGCATTGATTACAAAATGTTGAGGCCAATAAGCAAAAAACATGATGTCTTTGTTTGACTGTTCAGCATAGGCCTATAAACTTTAGAATATTGAATCATTGTACAGAAATGCTATCGTGACACTGATCATATGAAAAAGACAGATTTATTTGCTCCAGTTTTAGGACATGTTTTTGGAATGTATTCCTTATAACTGGAAGGCTATATTATATTCTGTGAGATGTGAGAGGGGAAAAGCATAGTCTTCGCTAAACAAAGCTAAAAAGTCTGCTGTCATTTCAGTTGATCATGAAAAAAAAAAAAAAAAAAAAAAAAATATATATATATATATATATATATATATATATATATATATATATATATATATATATATATATATATATATATATATATATATATATATATATCCGTTTCCTTTAATCCTCCCTTGGCTGGCTTATGCTACTCTGAGCAATGCCTGAAATTTGTATTTTGAGCACTTCTTACGTTGTTTTTGCCTCTTCATGATGACTCGCTTGCTTTAGTCCTCATTTGTAAGTCGCTTTGGACAAAGGCGTCTGCTAAATAACTAAATGCAAATACAACTATTAATTTAACGTGCCAAATGTCCACAACCGTATTTCATCTCAATACAGTAGTTACATACTTCTGGACCATTAGCTCTATAGCCTAATTCTATTCATACTTAATGCCTACTGCTTTAAGAGAAAGGTGTCCCATGTTTAGACATACTTCAGTGACAGTGAAGCAGACTTTATTAGAATGTGTAAATGTCTCGACATGCGCTTAAGTGCATGACGTGTTTTCCATGGAAAAAATAATGTAGCTTCCTGGTTAACACAGGTAGCATAAAACAAAAGCCCAGACAAAACCTGTTGAGCTTCAAACTCAAGTATTATTACCCAGACTCTGTTTCACCATTCTGAGGTTTTACTTTAGAGAATAAGTATAAACATAGCAGTGTGTTTTATTGAGAATGTTTAGAATGCTTAGTTTGTATGTCAGGCAGCATGTAAGCAGATTTATAGAAAGTGTGGATAAGACTTAGTTTTGGTTTCTATGAAAAACTTCAGAATAAAACATTTCAGAAAAACATTCAATGTAAATAAAATGACTTTCCCCCATTCATTCTCTACCCCCCACTAAGCCCACCGCACGCTTTAGATGCCCATAAGCAAAACATATTTCTTATGTTTGACTGTTTAACGTAGTCCTGTAAGCTGCAGGATATTGAATCATAGTACAGAAATGCGATCGTCACACTGATCATTATGTGCAAAAACGACTGATTTATTTGCTCCAGTTTTAGGAATGACTTTCAGCAATTACATACTTCTAGACCTTTAGCTTTCATTTTGTTATACATAGCCTAATTCTATTCATATTTTATGCCTACTGCTTTAAGAGAACAAAGGTTTCTCATTTTTATACAGTGAACCTGCTTTATAAGAACAAAGGTGTCCCATGTTTAGACATACTTAAGTGAAGCAGCCTTTATTAGAATGTGTAAATGTCTCGACATGCACTGAAGTGTATGATGTGTTTTCCATGGAAAAAAGTATGTAGCTTCCTGGTTAACACAGGTAGCATAAAACAAAAGCCCCGACAAAACTGTTCAACTTCCCCACTGACAGACTCATGTATTTCCCAGACTCTGTTTCACCATTCTGAGGTTTTCACAATGAACTTTTCATCAGAATCAACATCATTTGAACGGTTCATACAAACATCCGTACGGTTCACAACACTATGGCAAGCCATTTTAACATTTAACAGCTAGACTGGATATGTGTTGCAGATATCTGTAATTCAGTTTTGCCTAGTCAAAAAGAACATTTCAGATATCCGCAACTACATTCTTCCTATCCATAATTGTCATTTCAGATATCCACAAAGACATTCTTCCTAGGACAAATGACATCACTTTTACCATTCATTTGTATGGGGTTTATCATTACAGATATCTACAATTCAGTTGGAGATATCCACTATGTGAATTACGGATATCTTCAATTGAATTGTAGATATCTGTAATTCTAGTTTGAGATATCTTCAATTTGATTCTGACTAGTCATAACTCCAGTTCAAGATATCTTTAATTCACCTCAATTCAAGATATCTACATGTTCCTTTTCAGATATCTTAAATTAAGTTTTGACTAGGCAAAATTACGTTGTAGATATCTGTAACTGGAGTTATGACTAGTCAAAATGGCGTTGTAGATATCTCAAACTGGAGTTAGGGATAGTCATAATTTAATTGTAGATATCTATTATCAAGTTATAGATATCTTGAAATTCATTTTGATTAGAGATATCTGCATTTTGAGATATCTGTAACTTTCATTCTGCCTAGTCAAAATGTAATTACAGATATCTTGAATTAGAGTTTTGACTAGGCGAAATGACGTTGCAGATATCTGTATGCAAATTAGGCCCGCATCACACTTTAGGCGGGAGCAGAGCATGTTTTTAATGCTGTTAGCTACTGTTTTAACCTGAAATCAATACCTACAGGCTATCATGGGTTTTTACTGTTAAAAAAAAAAAAAAAAAATAAGAACTAATCTAAACTCTAAGGAAGTTAATGTTATTGCACTGCCATGGCAAGAATAGCATGCATGTAAGCATCTTTATTAAAGTGAATTAATGTGAATCTCTCTCATGTGTAAATTCTACATCAACAATAACCTACGGTAATTTTAAGCATGATCATAAACATAGAAATGCATGGCAAACATTGCATGTTGCCAATATTTTTGAGAAACCCGCAGGCTAATGCTAATGAGTACAATTTGTGTCATGCTGGAAACATTTTCTGGTGTTTTTCGATTACAGCCAATGCCATGACCGCTTCTTTCTTCTTCCATTCATAGAAATAAGGAAATTAACCCACTTCTTCTTTGATTATGGCGGGGAGGGGAAATTACGTATTCATGGATAGCTAAAATAGAGCAACCTCATGCAAAATAATTTGCTCTAGTCATAATGAAGTTTGAGATATCTTTAACTTTCATTCTGCCTAGTCAGAACTGAATTACAGATATCTGCAATTGTCATTTAAGATGTGTGACGAGTTGAATGTCGTTTTCAATGACGTCATTGCAGATATCTGTAATTCAGTTTTGCCTAGTCAAAACTGAATTACAGATATCTCTATCTGTCGTTTCGACTAGTCACAATTACGTTACAGATATCTTAAATGATAATACAAACTATCCAAAATATTATTACGACTAGTCAGAAAGTACAGAAATGCGACCGTCACACTGATCATTATGTGCAAAAACGACTGATTTATTTGCTCCAGTTTTAGGAATGACTTTCAGCAATTACATACTTCTAGACCTTTAGCTTTCATTTTGTTATACATAGCCTAATTCTATTCATATTTTATGCCTACTGCTTTAAGAGAACAAAGGTTTCTCATGTTTATACAGTGAACCTGCTTTATAAGAACAAAGGTGTCCCATGTTTAGACATACTTAAGTGAAGCAGCCTTTATTAGAATGTGTAAATGTCTCGACATGCACTGAAGTGTATGATGTGTTTTCCATGGAAAAAAGTATGTAGCTTCCTGGTTAACATAGGAAGCATAAAACAAAAGCCCCGACAAAACTGTTCAACTTCCCCACTGACAGACTCATGTATTTCCCAGACTCTGTTTCACCATTCTGAGGTTTTACTTTAGAGAAGTATAAACATAGCAGTGTATTTACATTGCTCTTATTGATAATTTTTAGAGTGCTTTTAGTTTGTGTGGTAGAACACCATGGTGTTGGCTGATTACATACAAAAAATAATGAAAAGTTTTAGGCACGTATCTATCATTTGTTAACAGCATCTAGTTAAACAGGCTGATAAGCGTTTATGAAATGTACAAGCTAAGTAAAGTCTTTTCCTGTTGAAGATTAAGAAACAAAAACATAGCAGTGGCATCTAAATATATCATATATACAGACTGTATCTTGTTGTTTGTAGAAAAAAAAATGCACAAAATAAAAATACAAGTTATTTCACAGGCTCAGATATCAAATATAGGCTTGGAAATGAGAAAATGTAAAATAATATAAAACAAACATGTGAATGACAAGAAAAGTAATACATCATGTATGTACATCATGTCCACACCGTGGACTTTGTGACCTTAAGAGTTGACGCATACGAGTTATTTTAAATTTAAAAAATCCTCAGGCCAATATACAGCGTTTGACACTATTAATGCTCCGAGCGGGGCTGCCCTCTTGAAATACCGCCTATGTAAGTTTGGAGAAGACGGACCGTCGTTGGCCAGGTCATGTGACCTGGAGAACGTATCGCTTTACGGTCGTCCATTTATTAAGTGGATGTCGTCTAGACTTTTGCGACGGTGCTGCGGCGCTTGTGGCCTCTAGGGGCGCTAGACGCAAAAGTTCCGCGGTGTGGCACAGTGCTTCTCATTGTTTCCAAATTTAAACCTAAAGTTTCCTATTACTGGTGACACTTTCAAAGGAATGATTCATTGCAACTGTAGAGATTAATAAGCAAATATCTATAATTTGCTTTAACAGCACAGAATGATAAGAACCGTCTTGGCCTTGTTATCATGCCTTTAAAATTTACATTTGCAAATGTGACTTAGTGTCGCATTTAACATTGCGTGTGTAATTGTGACCAATAATAAAGAAAAATGACCATAGAGAGTAGTAATACATAACCTCTTCGAGCATTTAAGACACTGTTTAAAGTCTTCATGTTAAAACATTGAAACCTAAATGCAAGGTCTTGGCTTTTTTAGTCTAACAATGAACATTTAACCAATGAACATTTGCAAAGATCTTATACTGGTCATATTTCTTTGTAACTTTGTCTGTTACATACAAAGATAATTCAGTGTTTCAGTTATGTACAGCGCAGCTAAAAAGACTGATATGAAGTATCTATTTCAATAATGGGTGGAACAGGCAAATTAGAGGGCCATAAACTTTGCTGCTCTGATGATGTGGGATCTTGGCCGGTGCTGTGGGGGAATTTCAGCGCTCCACATTCATTAAGTGTTTGTTCAGTTCTGATACTCGTGCTCCACTGTCCTCCTGTGCTCTTTGTTAAGCTTTCAAAAGCCTGATACCCACCATCACTTGGTGTGACGCTGCCATTATTGACAAACAGAGGAGGATATAGTGGATTTTTACTAGTGATGAGATTTTTCACAATGAACTTTTCATCAGAATCAACATCATTTGAACGGTTCATACAAACATCCGTACGGTTCACAACACAGTTGAAGGACTGATATTCGTCTTCAAAAGCATCATTAGTGGGAATGTTAAACTGGCTAGTGGGAACGATTTCAGCACTCATAGAGGAGTTTTCGAAGCTTTCAAAGGAATCATCACAGCTCTGCTGATCCAGGAAGGAAGGATCATCATTGGTCGATCCCAAATACGTCATGTTGCTGAAAACCGATGAGCCAGAGCAGTTGCCCGAATCTCGGTTTGCACGGTTGCGTTCTCTTGAGAAACTCATATCAACACTTTTGACTTGCTGATTGCTGGGTATGTTGGTAAGGTTCAAGAAGTTTAAATCCTTCTGCAGGGCATGTTCGACACGTAATGGGACGTTGACCGAACTGCATTTCTCCTTGCCATTACCAGAATCAAAAACAGCCTGGCCATAATCGCCTGCCGCTGACTCAACACTGCGGGAACTGTTCTCATTGTTTGTATCAACTGATGATGCGTAGATCCTGTAGAGAGACAAACATGTTGAGGCATTATTAATCAGAATTACACAGATGCTAGTCTGTCATGTGTTTCTGAAGTTTTTGAGAAACCTTACAATTTCTTTTCCTCTTGAAAGTCCAGTTTTGGAATCTCAACATGGATTGAGGCTAAGTTCATAAAGGAAGCAGGCAAAATACGACCCTATTAAACAAAAATGAAAAAATTAGGGTAAGAAAAAAGTTTGGTCTGCATAAATGATGTAATATTATTATTATAGATGGCTATTGCATGATTTTTTATCTTTCTCCAACCTTCTCTTCTCCAAGAATGGCGTCTATTTTTGGCTTGGAGATATTGTCCCACCAATTCATCTTCATCCTGTAACGAGGAAGTAAAGTGTGTCAGAACTAAATTTGACAAGGATGCACAAAGGAAAAGCAAAAATGCTAAATGTAGATTGATGGCGAGAAACAAAACGGAGATCTCACCTCAAAACACACATGAAGATAGAACCAATGATGATGATCAAAACAACACATAGAGGCGGAACCATCGTTCTGAGTAATCCAATTGGAGATGAGGCTGTGGAGCACATATCGATTGATCAGGATTATTAAAGAGCATTATAACACACGCAGTAATAATTCTGAGATCAAAACACATTGACTTACAGCTGGTGAACTCAACTGGTGCGCTCTGGTCACTCAATATCTTGTGTTCGTTATAGCCTGTGCTCATTCTTGCTGTCAGAATGTAGTTGGTGTTTGGCTGGAGACTTCTGCCCACAATCTCAACGAATCCCAGGGAGTTTGACTCATTCCTGGACATCTGTATGGACAAAGTGTTTATTTTTTAAATTTCAATCTATATGTGTATTTTCATATCATCTATATATCATATTCCTTACAGTTTCATCTCCTCCTTCAATCTTGTAGGTCAGATGTATTTCCAAACCTCGTGCAAAATACCTCTTCTCATACTTGTCATCCCAAGTTACATTAAAATCTCCATTTTCAGTCTTCTGCACTGATAAGGCTGGAGTTTTTGGTTTGACTGCAGAAAATGAAAATCACATATTTGTAAATGTGTCAGAAAAGGCCAGATAACACTATTTATTCCAGAATATTTAAAAGAAATGGGAAAAGCCTAACAAGAACATTTAGACACCAATTATACTCACTGAAGTCCTGTGTCTCAAATGTTTTGCTTAATAAAACATCTGTTCCGTTCAGAAGTGTAGTAGAGATATTCTCTGATACAACAAATTCTTGGACTTTAATTTTGCATTCACAGTTGGCACGGTAATGACTTTTCTCAAACATGCATGTATATTTTTTTAACCTGCAATATAAGAGTTAATAGTGTCAGTTAATTGCTAAATGAACAGTAAATTATTTTAGTTATATTTATAGAGAAATTGAACAAATACATACGTATCTACTACAGTCTGTGTGATGTTGAGTTTGTATCCAGAGCAACTTTTGAGGCCGTCAAACCAGAAACTGCACTTCATTTCTGTCTCATAGTCATTGAAACACTCCAAGTCCTTCTCTGTGGGTTCTACGGAGATTTTAGAGATTGAAAATAAGTCACTATTACAAATGACCAAGGTAGAAGTTGTTTTGTTAATGTAAAAGTTGTTTTGACAGTAAAACACTGCATAAAAAACATAAAAGTGGTGCCATCTGAATCAGCATGTTCTTGTTTAATTTGTTACAAAACATCCAAATCAACTTGTCATATACTGTACACTGTAAAATATTTCCAGGATTTCACAACATATAACTGTAATATTTCACAATAAATTGCAGTATTACCAATTCACAGGCTTTTACTGTGATATTTCACAATATAATACCGTATTTAGACTTTTATTGTGAAAATAATGCAAGGCGGGACTATTACAAGAAACTACTGTGAATTCCGTCTTTTTCGCGCTGCAACTGCGTCATCTGAGCTCTCATCTCCTCCGTGGTCTCACTCGATGGATTCAGCGGCCGGTAAGTGTTTAAAATATCAAACTTTGTCATTTTGGTGGCTGTTTTTTTATATGATAGTGCATGTTATTTAAAAGTATGAACCAAATTAGCGTTTGTTGTAGGTGCTGTTGTCATGTTTTTGTAACTTAGCCGAAGCAGACTCGCGTCTAGGTTTGAGCGCGCAAATTTGAATGAACAGACGTTGGTTGTAGTGTTAACGTTAATTGTACCGTATTAAGTTAGTAAGGTTAACTGTGAGACACGTTAGCTAAAGTTACATCGTCGAAATTTTTACTTTTGCTTAATGCTTTTCTTAGTTTCTCTAACAGCGTTCTCTTTTCCCACAGCATTTTTCTATGGTGACCACCGGGAAATAAAGTTATAAGGTAAGCTGTGGCCTTATATGTGGGTATGACAGTTATTATCAACTAGATCAATTATAGTGTTGTGAATTTGGGCAAATAAATGCTGAAATACAGTTCAAATTTCATAAATTCATCTCAAATTAGTAACGTTAGCTGAACTTCATAATTTTCTCCCCTGCTTTGTGTGTGAAACGGAGCAGCCATTTGTCTGTCTCGTCAACAGAAAAATGAAGTGTGTTGCAAAACAACTGGATGCTTTTATTGTGAAAAAGATATAGTAAATTAAATGTTTATCACTGAATTAGTGGAGATTAGTTGTGCTATTCTACATTAAAAACAGGTCGACATCTGGAGATATTAGGAGCCATTTTGTCTGAACGGGTAATAACGTTAACTAATTCTAGGAGGAAGAGTACGTTCAGTTACAAGCAGAAACAGACAAAGGGAGATGGACAGGCCAACATACTCTTAACGTTACTCCATCCTCTGCAAACAGTACGTGCACGTTGTTGTGTGCATAATGCTTGACCTGGGTAAATCACACACCTCTACTTTGTTGCCAGACTATTTTTGACTGTGTGTTTGTGATGGAAAAATGTTTTTCAGTTGCTGTTAACGTTATTTAAATGTTTGCTGTTTAACTAAATCAAAGTAATGTCAGCTTGTTAAAACTGAGCTAACTTTAGTTTAGCTTTGTACTGTAAATCCAGTGACCCACTAAAGGTGGTGACTGGGACTGACACCTTTTTCATCCCACTTGAATAAAACTAACAGCTTTCTTCTGTCTTTTTGTTTATAGGTGCTTCTTGGGCATCAACCCAGAGATGGCAGAGGCAGAGAGGACACATAAACCAGCAAGTCTGCACACTGATCAGGGAGCTCTTGACTTTGAACGGATGTCAATCTAATGTAAGCAATCTAAACTTCAGAGCGGACTAACGAAACACTGTCTCTGTGTTAAGCTAGATATAGTTCTGCAGTAAGATGTTTATTGAAGCTATTAAAGGGTTAGTTCACCCACAAATTAAAATTCTGTCATTAATTACACTCCCTCATAGGGCTGGGCGATATGGCCAAAAAAATATATCACAATATTTTTTTTTATATCAGTCGATATCGATAAATGTCAAATCTTTATTTATTTCAAGTTTAAAGACAGATTTGTACTCCTAAGTGAAAGCTGTAGAAACCAGAGCGTTGTGTTTTTAAACTACTCTTGTCAGAACATATCATGACAAACACTTGCCAAACAGGTGAACATTCACAAATCCGAGGTAGAACATTCAAACATTTGTCATTTTTCCTTAACAAAATAAATATCTTTATTTCAGTAGTATTAGCTTGAGTTAGGATGCAGATTTACTTTATACAATTTATGTTCATTAACAAAAACAGTAACATCTGTTAAAAAAAAGTAACAACATTATTTTTATTTGGTAAAATGTAATATTCTTTAGTTTTATTAAAATTAACCATTGGTCATCCAGCATCATGCATTTAGATCATCATGATAACCACAGATAAAATGTAACTTTATGGTTTCTATGGTATTTATGAAAACCAGTAGCCTAAATACATTATTTAAAACGAATTATATTCCATTAGTCCTTTAATACATTGTCTACATTAATAATATTATACAATTCAATATATATATCCCACATTTCATGATGCAGTTAATATTACTAGGCTAACGTTAACGTTAAATCCGTGGTAAATGATGGGAATGTGTCGACGGAGAAGCTTCTGACTGTATCGCTGCGCACAGTGCTTCTCCTGTTCGTCAGCGCGGTCTCATCTGCCTTTAAACTGGTTTAAATCACTGAGACATTTGTGTTCCTCGCTGAATTCAAGCGCTCTCACTGGATCTAGTGATCGAGGCCGATCAGAGTAAACGCGTCTGCTCGAGTGAGCTCGCGCTCACGCTGCCGTTTGGACTTTGAGCCGAGCGGATAAACGGTCCGTGTGGCGCGCGCGGTTCAAATGAGATTCGTTCCGCTTTTGGCGCAAAAACATTATCGAACATTTATCGAACTCCTGATATCGTTTTATCGAGAAAAATTATATTGCGATAATTATCGTTATCGTTTTATCGCCCAGCCCTAGCCTCGAGTGGGTTCACGTAACGCGTCTGTGTTGCACGTCACCACATAGGCTCATATTGGCCGGCGCTGGTCATGTGTGTGACGCGTGTGATGTGCAACACAGACGCACTGAGCAGTTACACTACGTGAACACACTCAGGCCCACGGAGAACATAATGAATAGTGGAATAATGTCGTTAATTTTTTTTGCGCACAAAAGTATTCTCGTCGCTTGATAATCATATGGTTGAGCCACTGTAGTCACTTGGACTATTTTAACAATGTCTTTAATAACTTTCTGGGCCGGCAAGTTTCAATCCCTTAAGAAGCCTATGGAAGAGTGATCCAGCTCTCAGATTTCATCAAAAATATCTTCGTTTGTGTACATGAACGAAAGTCTTGCGGGGTTGGAACAACATGAGGGAGAGTAATTACTGACAGAATTTTAATTTTTGGGTGAACTAACCCTTTAAATGATGCTAAAGTTAAAGCAATATATTTGTGTAAACACAATTTGTCAAATGTGGGAACAAGCTTATTTCATAAAAGTGCTTTTATGCTTTTATTACCATACTTTGCACTGTAAAATAGGGCTGCAGCTAACATTTTACTTTTCTGAGTATTTTATATGAAGCTTCAAGTGAATAATTCAAAACTGCTTTTCTTTTCTTTTTATGGAAAATGTAAAAATGCAGAAAGTTTTTGTTTTGTTTTTGTGAAACTGTTTCAGTTTTCTTATCTGCATTTCAGTTCTTCCAGAAAATTGGCGAATACATGCTGATTTAAGGTGTTTCCAGGATTCCTTAAAGGTATAGTTCAGCAAAAAAAGAAAAAATGCTGTCCTTAATTATGCACCCTCGTGCCGTTCCAAACCTGTAAGAACTGCGTTCATCTTCGGGACACAAATTAAGATATTTTTAATGAACTCCAAGAGCTTTCTGTTCCTCCATTGGTAGCCTACGCAACTAATATATTCAAGCCCCAGAAAGGTAGTAACGACACCATTAAAGTAATCCATGTGACTCCAGTAGTTTAACCTCAATTTATAATTTAAAACCATAATTTACCTCTGTTTACAAAATTATATTATCTAAAGCACATTCACGGAACAACACCCAGTCTCGAGTCAACACAATATGCGTGCGTCGTAGTGCTCCTCCTTGTTGTTGCAAAAACAAAGCACCCGCATCGCTTCATAAAATTGGTTAAACCACTGCAGTCACATGGATTACTTCAATGATGTCTTTCCAATCGTTCTGGGCCTTGAATGTGTTAGTTGCATTGCTCCCAATGGAAGGTCAGAAAGCTCTCAGAATATCATTAAAAATATCTTCATTTGTGTTCCGAAGATGAACAAAGGTCTTATAGGTGTGAATGTACATGAGGGTGAGTAATTAACAAAATAATTGTTATTTTTGTGTAAACTAACCCTTTAAGCAAAATTGTCCAATGTGTTGAAGCTGAAATACATTATAGAAGCACATTACATGGATGCCAAACGAGATGTTGCAGGATGTGTAGTTCACCCAAAAAATTAAACAGCTGATGGGGCCACATTGACTTCCATAGTATATATATATATATATTTTTTTTTTTTTTTTTTTTTTTTTACTATGGAAGTCAATAGGGCCCATCAACTGTTTCATTTTCAATTCTCAAAATATATTTTTTGCTCAAATAAAGAAAAACTCAAACCAGTTTGGAACAACTTGAGGGCGAGTAAATGACAGAATTTTCAGTTCTAGGTGAACTATCCCTTTAAGTAAGATTTTAGCTTGTCATTGGGAGTATAAATTGAATCAATTTACTTCTCTTTTCTAATACTGATTCTTCATTTTGTTCAGGAAGAACCAGCTACATCACAACCCACTGTGCAGACTTTGGGACGTCTTGACTGGACGTGTCTTCAGTGAGAGGAGAATCTTCAGCGATGTGAAAATGGAGGGATCTGAAATTGGCGAGCAGTTGGGGTGGATTTTATTCACGCTGAAAGGCAGTCTGGATACCATAGACCAGATTTTCGCCTCATCTAGGTTCGCCTCATCTGTTGGGTCTTGGGTTCCTATGTTATTTGTTTTGTTTTGATGGTATTACTTTTTTCATTTGCTCCGGTCATTGTTTGGCTCTCCGTTTTTACTTGCCATATCGCCACTGAATATGTTGGACTGCCCTTCTGGTCAAGACCTTCACTTCTACCTATTTTTTTGTTATTTAGCTCTGGCTGTGTTTTTTGGACTGCCATCTCGTTGCCTACTCTTGCCCGCTGTTATGCAACGACTCTTGCAACGTTTGTTATATTGTAACAATTTTATTGAAAATAAAATCAATTGTGGAAACTATTGTTTAATCTTTTTTTTTACTACTTTTATGTCATCATATTGCATTACTGTATTAAATTGTAAGTTTACAGTTAATTACTGGCTACTAATTGCATTACTTTTACAGCTGAATCACAATAAATTACTGTTCAAGTTACAGCTGATAACTATATTTATACAGTTATGCACTGTGAAATTACAGTAATGATGTGATATCATTAACTGTGAAATCACTGTACACAACTGTCATTTTGCTGTAATTTACATTAAATTTTCTTACTGTAAATTACTGTGAAAGTAATGCAATTAGTAGCCAGTAATTTACTGTAAAATCACAGCAGAATTTTTTACAGTGTACGTTTTAAATAAACGAATGAATCAACAATTAAATACTGAGCAGAAGGGAAAGCCACGTAAAAAAAGCGTATAGAGCTAAACATTTGGAAACAATTGTGAGAGTGACACACACACACACACACACACACAGAGAGAGAGAGAGAGAGAGAGAGAGAGAGAGAGAGAGAGAGAGAGAGAGAGAGAGAGAGAGAGAGAGAGAGAGAGAGAGAGAGCAGATAAACGGATATGTTTTATATTAAAGTAACAAAGTTACATAGAGCAAATGCACATTCTTAGCAAAATAAACATTTACCGTAACACAGTGTTTGGAAGATGAGTGTGAGGATGATCTGACAAAGAAATGTGGAAAACATCCTGTACTTCCTATAAGCAGAAATATAGATCTCATTCATCTTTAAACAATAATATATAGCCTATGTAACCAGATAAAATGTTAAAATATGATATCCACACAAAATATAGTTTACGTGACGTTCTCATACCTTTTTTGACTGTAACTATATGACAGTTCGTTGCTGCGTCCGCAGAGTAAAAATAAAATAAACCGAATTTACTGACCACTCTATAGACAAATTAAACGTATGATGTCAGTCCCAGGCGCATAAAACACACGACGAGCAGTTTAAACCGTGTAAATGATGGTCAACTAAGCTTCCCTCTTCGCCCACGCAACATCGAACTTTCCTGGAACACACGCAGCAGTTCTGCTTTTCCACTAACTCCCGCCCTGCGCGCGATCGAGCTGTTCCTGAGAGACGCGCGCTCACACTGATCTCTAGTCTGCTCAAGCACGCGGATAGGAAAAGTAGCACACCATAATTATACGGAAAACAAACAGAACGCCCGTCAGATATAAACAAGATTAGTCTTCGATATATAGGTGATAATTTTTTAGGAAACCTTATTATGCAATGCTCACAAAAAAAGGAAGCGCAAAATGAGACCGCATTTCAGAGAAACATGCAATTATTTTCAGTTCCTGTATCGGTTATTTATTATTATTAGAATTAATTTCTCTGCAACACAGTGTCAGGAGGGCAGACATGGGTTTATTTTTAAATGTTTAAAAACAAACATTAGTAAATGGTTGTATTGTGTGATTTTTACAGGAAGAACGGGTAACTTTCAACCCTGCCAGACCCCTCAATCCGCGCGCTCAGGGGCAATAGGGACGCCATGTGGTTGCAAACGGCATGACACATGACATTATTTTGCAGTCATATACAAAGGTCACACCAGGGGCCTCATTTATAACCGTTGCGTACGCACAAAACAGGCCATGAAAGAGGCGTACGCCACTTCCGACGCATAAGTTGTGATTTATAAAAACAAACTTGACGGGAAAATATGCGCACCTCCACGCAAACTCTGACCCATGCGCACGAACGTTTTGGAGACGGAGCAGTTTGGCGACACTGATGGTGAGCTGGAGTTAAATGTCTTTTTGGTCACTTTTAGACAGAAAATCGAAATAAAATTATAAATATACAGAAAGATAATACAAATATAATTTCACTCACCAAGCCTATCACGGGTTTCTGTGCAACGTCATCACGTAGATGCGCGCGCATCTAAGAGGCAGAAAGCAACAGTCTTTACGGCTATATCCAGCAGAAGCAGAGATGACGCGGAGCTTTTGTGCTGTAAACTAACCTAAATGCATAGGGTATGTCATGTTTTTATGATTCGCAAACTTAGTTGGACAATTTCATACTAGTCAACAAACTAACTTTTTACATAATGTTATATTAATATGCAAATGAAACACAAGCAAACAGATTCAACTCTGAAATTGCAGTTTATTATTGAGTCAACAAGAATTTACAAACAATGCGAAATCTACGTTAATTATAATGTTCTTTTACAGAACTCGGCATAGTGGTCTTGCCTCTTGGATGCGCGCGCATCTGGTATTGTTTGTATACAAGAAACCTGTGTATATCCACACCTTAAATGTCCGCGCCAGCGAGCGCGTTTGGCCGTTTAGTGAAACTGACGCATAGCCTATCTAACGGCAGATGAAGTAAAACTGAAATCTTCATTATGAGTCCTAATCATAAATAGGCTACAGTGCATGTTCACAATAACAGTTTAAATAAAATAATACTTCTGATATAAACATTTAGATTAAATATGCCACTCTCATTAATGGAGTTAAACACTAGGCTACATGACATTTACTGAAAAGTTAAAAAAATATATAAATATTCAATAAATAGCCTATAAATATTTGCAATGCTTTTGAACACTTTTCCTTTGGCATGCTGTGTTTTAATGTTTTAACTACAGAGATAGCCTAATTGCTTGTCATGATAATAGCATATTGTGCAAATATAATGCACAACAGGGTCGATCTGTTTCCATTAAAAATATAAATCAATTAAAAAGACTATTTGGCCAGTGGAAAAGATTGAGAAAAACTTTATCTGAAATGTTTTTTACACTATTTGATTTATTTATTCAAAAACAAGGCAGGCTACTAAATGATTTTTATTAACGTAATGTTACGGCACATCCGTATTTCATATTTTCCTAATGTCTTGTACCGTTAAACATGTTATCACGTGGATGAATAATCATATGCAAATGATATGCAGATGAGGATATGCATAGTAAAACTAGGCGTTGTAAGCTCCATATATGGTTATTTCGGGGAGGAGACGCATGTGCGCACAATCTTCCGCTGAGTGGGATTTATTGGGCAATCCGGCTCTTTTTCGTGAGCCGGCTCATTTGACTCAGCTCACTGAAATGAGCCGGCTCTTTTGACTCACAAACGGCTCTTTAAAAAATAAACATTTTAACTCCCTGAAAGTCCACCGCACAACAGTGCAACGTGAATATTCACATTTTTTATTGTCCATAACAACCCGAAAAATTGCCTGCTTGCCTTGCACATCTAATTAATGTGCAAAGTTTTCCGACAATTTTTCTTAGGCCTAGGCCTATACCTTCTTTTTTTATGTGGATGTTTTTGAGCTTGTAGAAGTTAGCTCTTACGTTCTTCTGAACATCTTGCGCTGCCATTGCCCGATGTCATTTCTGAGTCATATCCATAATCTGCCTCTCTTTTAAATGTTCCACAAGTGGTAGGCTATATGACTGGTTGTTTTAAAATATAACTAATATCGAAACAAAATAACCCAGTCAGTCTCATCTACGAGACGTTTAGGCCTCCTCCTGACAGCTTGGCTCACAGCTTGCAAGTTTGCTTAGTGGCAAACTTTTTTCATTTGATTGGTTTAACCGCCACCCGCCCAAATTGAATTAAAATATTATTTTTTGTCACGCCATCCGCCCGATCAGCGGTTTATCCCTATGGTTTATCCGCATCTCTAGTGTGTGTGTGTGCGTGCGTGCGTGCTCGGCCCTCCCTCATGCAGTATAATTGGTTGACATCGCGTGTTTGATTGACAGGAACAGAGTGTGAGGCTGATCAGATAGTCGAAACGAATGTGTGTGCGCCTTTAGGCCGATAGCCTAATTATTTTGTTGTGTTTCTTTGAATTAGTCAATTATTTTAAATAAAATTAAAATAATTCATTATTTCTTTATTACATAATGATTTAATTTCTATAGGCTATATATTTTTAAATAGAGTCGGCTCTTCAGATATGCGAGCCAGCTCCCGTCGTTCACCTAAAAGAACAGGTGTTCTGACGGAACACCATACCCATCAGAATGGGATACCTTCGGTTAATGCGCATGCGCAGCAGTGGAATTAGTGGAATTGCGCATGCGTTAAATTTAAACCATAATTTCAGCATACCAGATTACAAGCGGTAAGTGTTGGTGTATTATATCGCATATTATATACACATTACCTAATTGCATTTGTATTAAACCAGGGGCCATCAAAACAGCATACCCCTTTATAAACTGTATTTTTTATTAATATACCCCTTTATAAACTGTATTTGTAAAAAAATTTTGCGCACGCCATTTTTGCCTTTTGGGCGCACGTACACTTTTAGTAAGGATTCTACGCACAGTTTTATAAATGAGGCCCCAGAGCCGTGTTTTTTAACGGCTCTGAGCCATACTATTATTTATGTGTATAGTCATTGGCAGATTTGGCACGAGTTTAACAATACAACATGGCGTGCAGCCAAATATCCGAGCTCGATCGGTTTCCGGGTCATAGAATGGAGGATAATCCACTTAATTAGTACTTAATTAATGGTTCAGATTAATTACTAATCTCTATCCTACGAGATTCTATTACTTACAAAGCACTAAATGGTTTAGCTTCGCAGAACTTAAGCGAGCTCTTAACGCATTATAGTCCTTCACGTCTATTGCGATCTCAAAATTCTGGCCAGTTAATAATACCTAGAATATCAAAATTGACTGCTGGCGGTAGATCCTTTTCCTATTTAGCACCAAAACTTTGGAACAGTCTTCCTACCATTGACCGGGAAGCAGACACACTCTGCCAGTTCAAATCTAGACTAAAGACACATCTCTTTGACCTAGCATTCACATAATACATTGTAGACTTCTACAACTCAATGTTAGGCTGCATAGATTAGGTCAGCCGGAACTGGGAACACTTCCCTTAAAGGAACACTTCACCCATTTGCATTAGACTTTGTATCTTTAGAAACCCAGTCACATTTTCAAATGGTCATGGTTTATTCCCTTATTTTCCCCTGAGATGGGAGAAATAAGGATTTAAGTGTTCCACTTCCTGCTTTTTATGACGCAAAAATCGTCATTTTGCGTCATAAAAAGCAGGAAGTCAAATTTCTTTGAATACGGGTAAGACTACAAACACTAACTCATCATTTATCCAGTAGAAGGCGCTGTTCCGCATGTTTTCAACCCGCCCATAGAGGGATCTCACTCACAGAATGTACAGTGTCAGCCATTCTTTATTTGGAAGCTAAGCTAACAGATTCTTATTCTGTGGAGAAAGCTGAGTAGTAGCGGTGACCATCCTCTTTTTCCCGGACATGTCCGGCCGTCGAGATGTCCGGGATTCGGCTTTTGCTTTCTGCAGTCGCATTCATAGTTTACATGCACACCTTTTGTTTCAATCTAACGTTAACTGAATTCATTCCGATTGGTGAATCTGAATGTAGTGTTTACATGAACGCTAAACAAGTGATCGTTTGATGTGCGTTTTAACATTGCTAGGAAAATTCCCGCTCCTCCGTGAGAGATACGAGACCGGTGCGTCTCACAGGCGCCGGCGCCGCTCATCAGTAATCACGCCACCGGGATCGCATCGTTCTCCGCGGCCGTCAGTCTCGTTCCTGCTCGTCACAGTAAACATGAGGAATGGCGACTGAAGAACGCAAAAGCCGAATCCCGGACATTTTGGGCGACATCAAAATACTGGGCAGACTCACTAGTAGCATAGCCTTGTTGTTTACTGCGATCTCTTACCGGTAGGCGTGGCCTCCTAGGGCAGCGAAGCAAGTGCATTCTGGGAGTTGTTGTCTTTCATCCCCATAAGCCAAAAATACATTTTCTGGCTTTTCTCAGTCTAGGCTCCAAATTCAAAAATAATTTCACATTTCTTCTACATAAATGACCCATTTTAAATACACATTCATCTTTCCAGAGGTGAAGTGTTCCTTTAAATCCTGATGTACTCGTTACATCATAAGAAGAATGGCATCTACGCTAATTTTAGTGTCTTTGTTTATCCCGAGGTTTTCCTACAGATAAAGCATTGTGGAAAATTTGCGTATCTACCCCGTAGTGAAAAAAAAAAAATTCTGTATCAAATTTATAGGCAGGACAAGTAGTTTGTTTAGGCTTGGTTTGTAGAGAATTACAAACATGCACACATTCAAACGCACATAACTATAGAATTAATTCTTGATGCGCACGTGAGCGCCATCAGCGTTTCTCACAGGTTCGGGTTTAAATAGGTTTAAAGTCTGTGTAACGTTAGAGAGAACGGTGTCGTCTTAGCGGCCCCTATTTAATAACAAATGATCCTTTCGACGGAAGTGAATCAATCAAAACTAACTTTAGCTGGAAAATAACATTATTCAAGAACCGCTATAAAGCCAAAACAATCTGTTACCTTAAATTATACGTTTATCTCTGTAAAGCGACTTTGAAACAGTCTACATTGTTAAAAGCGCTATATAAATGAAGATGACTTGACTAAAGCTAAAACAATCTCTGTTACTTAAATTCCCTATTATCATGTGTAAGGCTGCTTTGAAACAATCTGTATTGTTAAAAGCGCTATATAAATGAAGGTGGCTTGACTTGACCGAATTTCCCCCTGATAATTGTGCAGGATGCAGTGTACACTTTACTGTGTGAGTGTACACTGCGTAGGAACCAAAGTCACGTGATCGGAAGTATTGTTTCTAGTGGGACCGCGCGAATGTAGCACGAAATTGACAGCTCGGCGGCTCAACTTTGAAAACAGGTATGTGAGGAGAAGATCAACACTCTACAACAATAACTGTTTCATGTAAATCTGTCTCGGTCAGAGTGCGATGTCGAGTTTTGAATGCCCGGACAAACGCACACTTGATTTGACGTAAGTTAGCATGTCGCGCATCTTCGTTTGTAGCTTGCAGTATTTTTGTTGTACATTCGTGCTGGGAAGACATGTAAATAAATAAATTATTATTAATGTATTTTACCACAAATCCTTGGTCACACTTTGAATAATTGGTCGAAAGACTGTTGTTATATATAGACAGACATATATAAACGTTAACATACAGTTACACGGTTAATAGCTACAAGCTATTAGAACAGAATAATGATGAGACCTAAAGATGAAGTACCACCATCTGAGTCAAATAGATCTTAAAATGACTGCCTGTGTCCCATTACCGTGGGAACATCATCATATTTTAACTGTTGTTTAGTTGAACTTGTTAAGTATTGTCTTGGTAATACATAAGGGATACATTCTCCAACAGTCATTTTTAATCATAATATTACCTAACTTAACTCATGTTTTTGCAGTATTTGCAGGTTTGAGACATTTTGTTTATCAAGATATGTGTTTTCCAGCTCAAGAGGACATTAAGGACATTAAGCAGAATGTCCCGACCAATGGCAGACAGTCACAGGCGCTTCTTGCAGACCATGATGAGCAATGGCATCATCAGTGCATCTCAGGCTGAAGCACTACACAAACACTGCTGTGAGACCCATGGAGGTATGAAGAAAACACTGCAAGCAATGTACACAAATTCCGTTGGATCATTTGTTTATTATTGAATTTTTATTCTGCACTAAAGGCAAAATGATTATTTTGTTGATGTTTATGCGTCACACCTGTGGAAATTGAATGTCAGTTGTATATAAGCGTCCTCTTTGAATTATGCATCTTTCTTGCATTTCTAGCGCACTATGTGGCAGACAGATTAGATGATTTCATTAATGTCATCAACGCTCAGCTACAGCCCTTGTTCATGTACATCAGGAAAGGCATGTCTGAAGAAAATGGACTGGAGTATTATGCCTTGGTTGGTTGAATCTAATCGATATACAGATCTTCTTAATTTATGTGTTTGATATTATATTTGATTTCTGCATTATTCATATTTATTAATAATGTAATAATGATATTAATTTTTTAATAAACTTGTGTTTTGACATTTATAGTATATAATTTTTTTATAGTATAAGTCAAAACAGAAATGACAAATACTTTTCATCTGTTATTCAGGTAAACATGACCGAGACAGACATAACAAGAATGGCGTCTGATTATGCAGATAATGAACTGGAATTATTCAGAAAAACGGTATGTTTATTCACAAAATAAATAAATAATATAAATATAAATATATATATATATAGCCTATATATATATATATATATATATATATATATATATATATATATATATATATATATATTTATTCTAAATTTGGTAGAGAATCCTTTACTCAATGTTTAATAAACGTTGCCTGTTAGTGCTTACAGGAGTTCGACACTCTAATGAAATCTTAGGCCATTCTTTGTGTGCAAAAGCAGCCAACTCACTGATATTCTTTGGTGAAATTTGGAGAAAGCAGTGGCAGCACAGAAACCAAAGGGATTTAAATCCGGAGACTGGGTAGGCCATTCAAAAACATTCCCGGAACAATCCCTGAACCAAGCTTTGGTAGATTGGGAAGCATACTTGGGATAGATGTCCTGCTGAAAATGTAAATGATTTAGTGAAGCTTCAGTTTATGTACTGAAGGCATCATAATCTTTGCCAAAATGGCCTGATACTTCAAAGAATCCATGACAAGGGTCACATGGTCAAGATTTTCACCTCCTGCTGCAGCAAAGCACTACAGCGACAAAAGTGACCCACTGCCATGTTTTATGCTTTGGATTGTGTTCTTCTGGTCATAAGTCATACCTTTTTTTTGTGCCAGACCTACTGCCGACCCATGGGCCCAGTTTAGTCTCATCATTCCATAAAACATTGTTCCAGACCTCCACAGGTCCATTCAAATTCCTTTTAACATTCAAGTTATCCTGTTATGTTCTCTTGATCAACAGTGACATTCGTTGAGGTTTCTGGGCTTGAGGTCAATACTGGTTTTGTGTTCTTATATTCTGCATTGAAATGTTTTTTCCTTTTTAAATCATTTAATCTATCAAGTCTTTAGCATTAAGCCAAGGGTTTCAAACCTTTTACTCCTAATTGATTTCGTCTTATTGATGAAATTGTGCTTTTTATTTTTTATGTTTGCTATGGACCCATGCATTTTAAACTTTCAAATGAGACTGCCAATAGTGTCTCGTAGGGATGGGCAACGATTAATCACATCAAAAATAAAAGTTTGTGTTTAAATAATATATGTATGTGTACTATGTATAATTATTTTATATATATAAATACACACATATGCATATATATATTTGAGAACTATTCGCATGTATATATTTATACGTAATTAATATTATATATAAATAGTAATATTTTTTTAAATATATAAATAACACATTTTTCTTAAATATATACATGCATGTGTGTGTATTTATATATACAAAATAATTATACACAGTCATACATATATTATTTAAACACAAACTTTTATTTTTGATGCGATTAATCGTTGCCCATCCCTAATGTTCTTGTAGCCATAGCCTTTTTGATGAAACAAGACAACATCTTTTGTGAGAGCTCTTTTGTCTTGGCCATATTTGCTATTTAAATTCAGCACATGCATTGGCTAATACATAACTAACTAAAGCTAATTAAGGGTACTTTTACACGACAACGATGTACTAACAATGGAAAAGCTTTTCCTTTGCGGTTTTTGCGTACAGACGCTAACGTTGTCAAAACAATCACTGTTCATACGGATCTGGGAAAAATACTAAAATTGCTGCATTTTGCTGCCAGGCCAGTAGTTGACAATGTGACTTTGTAAAGAAACACTACGCGCCTATAGACTGAACACGTAATACACATGTGCATGGTGTCACCGTTTTCTCAAATTCGTGTTTTTGTAGTTTACATGGAGATAATAACAGTATCGTTTTCAATAACTTGCACTGAAAAATCTGATTTTACATTTTTGCATTTTTAGGTCCCTAAAATGCTGTTGTCGTGTAAATGGACACCAAAGCGCATTAAAAAGTTTCAGTTTTTGTTTGAAAACAGTGTCGAGTAAAACAGCCCCTAAGGCCACGTTCAGAATGCAGGCAAAAGTGGCCCAAATTTTTGCTCATATGCAACTTGGATCTGTTTTTTTTCTTCATATTAGTGCGAACAGCACAAACCACATGGAATCGGTCTTTTCGATTCTGATTTGGGCCACTTCCATATGTGGTCCCAAATCAGATGCAAGTCTGATGTTTTGCAAACATTTGCAGTGATGTTAGTCAGTGGAGGGACGATGAGCTGTTATACTCTGAAGTATTACAGTGAAAGCTCTATATAAGCAAAACTGTACGGAAAAACTATGCTCTATGTCGTCTCCTCATCGCCTGCACACAAATCCACCAGCTTTTAATTGAATGCGTAAATGCTGACTTCAGAAACTTCCATATTTACTTTGGTGTAATTCTGTGCTGCATGCTGTCTTTGTTATCGTTCTTTTGCACATGCGGGTCAGTTCAGGATTGCGACCTGTTCACACGCGAATCTGATATTGGCCACAATTCAAAAAATTTTAACAGCCAAACAAAAAAAAAAATGGATCTGAGCAGTAAATCAGAATTGAGTACTAAGGCTTCCAGTGTGAATGAAGCCGAAGTGTTAAAGAGTTCCCAAAGGCTTAGTTGTGTTTTAATACCATACTAGTAAGTGAATTAGCGTTTGGGGGTTGAATAATTATGACATGAGAAAAATCCTATAACCGATTATTACTAAAACATGTTGGTTGTATTTGTATTATTATTATTATTTTTTTGAATATCTCCTGCCGTTGTTTCTTCTGTCAGATGGATCTGATTGTGGACTCTGAGAGCGGCTCTGCTTCCTCCACTGATATTTTAAACTCTGCCGACAGCCTTCGGACAAAGAAACTGAAGAAAAAAGAAACCGAGCATGTCTTAAACAAATTTGTTCAGGACAAATGGTTAAATGAGGTATACATTTTCAGATATATTTGATTAAGTATTATAAATAACTCACTACCCTCAAAAGCAATTAATTACTGTTTTTGTTATTTTTTTTATGCTACTTTAGAAAGACGGTGAATACACTCTTAGTGTCCGCTGCGTTGTGGAGATGGAACAGTATATGCGCACAATCTACCCAGATCTCATCAAAGTGTGTCATGTGTGCCACAACATTGCCCTTCAGGTATACACACACGAATAAAGGTCATGAACTTCAAATTTTTTTTTATTTTTTATTTTTATATAGTTTTATTTTTAAACCTGGAAATCCAGGCTTTAGAACTAGGGCTGAACGATTTTGGAAAATAATCTAATCGCGATTATATTTACCAATATTCCGATTGCGATTTAATATGTGATTATTTTTTTAAGCTCTTTATCTATTATATTATTCAACAAACACAAGCAATAAATCACTGTAAAATATGGATGGGAATCTTTAGGCACCTCATGAGCTGAAAAACTTTTTTTATTTATTAATTAATCTTATTAATAAAACTTTAAATATTTATTTAATTACATATGTAATTATAAGTAGGCTACTTTTAAAAATAATTACACATTAAAAAAACTAAATTAATACAGTTACATGTTAATAATTTTAAATAGGCTATATAAACGAATAGCTTCAACATAAAAGCTATCAATAACAAAGAGGGGAAAAAACATTACAAGCAATAAACAAAGAGTGTTTAGTATTTAATAGTCTGAATGTTGTCCATTCAAGAGCTGTGATTAAGTGATTTTTTCTTTCTCAGTTTAGATACGATAAGCTGCTTCACACTAATGCACAGATCTCTTTTGAAATATAAGATGTGGTTTGTCCTGTCTGTTTAATAACTTAAGACATAACTGACTGTTTACATTAATTTCACGTCATAAACGCATTTTGAGATGCAAGTAGGCTATATTTAACCACGTAGACAGAGTCGCTCACAGCCGCATGTGAGAGCGCTCTTCACAAAGCGGGAGTGAGTATTTGAAATTGAAAGCAGCTTCTGTCGATGGTTTTCATATTTTTATTTTTAATATATAAGCCAACTGCATTCCAAAAGACATATGATGCCTTTATAGAGCATTTGTAAGGAAAATACCGGCGGGCGAGACCGCGCACTACTAGAGTAACATCAGGCAAAGCGCACGTATTTCACAGCACATATCTAGTGCCATATGATCTAGTGCAATGAAGCCTTCAAATTTTCCTAACTGTATGAAAGACTATTTTTCGGAAGGTTCGAATGTGTTTGTGTGTGTGTGACAGAGGAATTAGAGGCAAGCAGAATACGGTTGTGTATAAAGCACACGCAGCGTCATCACACATCTGTGTTTAAAACTAAGCTCAGACTCGATTCTGAAATTATCTGAATCCATACAGAATCGTTGAAGAGAATCTAAAACACAATCACATAAATTAAACAAACTGTTCTTTCCTGTAGCCTATGCCAGGCCTATATGCATAGCGTAACAAGTTGATGCTTTATCTGCAGTGCAGACTGCTTTACTATCGCGTGTCACGTGACCAGAGAGTAATCGCAGCTTTTGCGATTACAAAATCGCGTTTCATCATATCGCGATATTATCGCAAATGCAATTAATCGTTCAGCCCTATTTAGAACTCCATCATTTGATTTCAACTGCAAGCAGTAATTTTTAAGGGAATAGCTCATGTTTATCTTGCTTAATAACTGAGTAGTTGAATTTACTGGCCAATTTACTGTTGAAATTGTATTTCCATAGAATTGACTTGAGTGTCGGCTGACTTTTATGGCATTTTCAGACATGGGAAACTGCAAACAAAATGTTTTCTTTTATTTTCAGTGCCAAATGTGTGAAAACCCAGCATGTGGAATCAAGGTGCACCTCCCGTGTGCTGCTAGATATTTCAGAGCACGCAGTGACCCTCATTGCCCATCATGCAATGATTTCTGGCCTCACGAGATTCCAGGTGAGCTGTTGTTATTAAAGGCATAGTTCACCCAAAAATCCAGTCATCATTTACTCATCCTCAAGCTATTCCAAACCTGCATGAATTTCTTTCTTCTGTTGAACACAAAATAAGATATTTTGAAGAATGTTGATGACAGTTGATGGACCCCATTGACTTCCTTAGAATGGAAAAAAAAAAAGTAAGCCAATGGCTTCCGTCAACTGTCTGGTTAGGGACTGTTCGTTATTTATTTAAGGGGCCACCGGAGGAGTTTTGAAATCTATAGTCAAAAAAGACTTGACCCTCCCTTCGCCAGCAATACATTTTTCTATGACCCTCCAAAATGATTGTGAAAAAAAAGGCACCCTCCCCGATAATTTATTGATTACTTCTGTACTGGTCTGCGCTTGGCAAAGATGTTCAGATATCTCTATGCCTAGACCTACACCAAATGTTAATTAACATTGGTTAACATTAATAAACATGAGGGTTATCCGTCTGGCATGGCCGCTCACTCTAACGTTAACCTAGATATTTTGTTCGCTATTATTAGGCGCATAACCAAGTGGTTGTGCGGAGTGAGGAGCGCGCACTGCAGGACATGGAAGCGCCGACGCGATTACTTGCACTTTCAACAGTGGAAACAACTTAAAATACTCCATTTCTGGCCATACAGAAAATAATAATGCATTAGTCGCAATACTTTTATTTGTGTAAACTCACAATAACAAGAAACTTTTTGCTTTCGTAAAATAAAATAAAACAACCAGGGCGCGCTTTCATGGTCTCCGTGAACTGGAGCGTGTCAAAAAATAAGCAGAAACATATCATAGGATATAGCCTACTAGCCTCACATATATGAGAAAAATATCTATATAAAGCTTGATATGTCCACTACTAAACGAAAATAATCGAATCGAAACGAAATCAAATATCGTCTGATTAATCCGTATGAAAGATGCATTTCTCTCTATTACATGTTTCCAGTCGACACTGATTTAGAAAACATTAGTTTATTAATAAACAATTAAAATGCATAGTTTTTTTAAGACATATTTATTATAATTGCCTGCTTTTGCGGCAAGATTTATGGATGTGCTTGAGCGCAGAATGGGCTATATCCCTCCATGCACCCAGTATTTAAGCAGAAATTAATAAACGTGCGATTAGTCTAATGAAGAATCATCTAATCATTCACAGGATACTCATATTTATATATATATATACATATAAGCAAAGAGACATACATAAAAACACTTTTGAGAGGTAGGTTAAATAATAAAATAACTGGTATTTGGATGGCTGATGACTCAGTATGTTCCAGTACTCACCATGATGAGTCTAGTTATTCAAAGCCAGTCCAGAGGAATGCCGGAAAATCGGCCACAGGGTAAATGTTCCAGACAAGTGCATTTATAAAAACAATTCTTAAAAATTATTTAGTTTATGAATAGTTCTCTAAAAGACAGCAGTGCATAGGCTAATTATTGACAGCTTTCCCAAATCATAAGTCTGCTACGCTATTACATATTTATAATTAGTGTACAGTATCTAGCAGTAATGTTAATCTAGTGCTAGTCATTTTTCCTGCATTAGTTATTAAGTTTTGCATGAATTGTGATTTTTTTTTCCCCATTATTTCTCTGGGAAGTATTGATTAGTTATTAGTGAACTACCACTTAAATCTGTAAAAAATTCAGTAGTTCTCTGGGAAGTATTAAAAAAATAGTAGTTATTGATTAGTTAATAGTGAACTACCACTTAAATCTGTGTGCTATTAATTACTAATTCGTTAATCAGAGTTACTTGTTAGTTAACTGTAGTTACTAGATTGTTAACATTGTGTTACTCATTTGTTCCTGTGTAGTTATTCATTAACGAAGGATCCGTATTTTAAAGTGTTACCACAGAAGGTTTTGGATATCAAAGGTTTCATGTGTCTTTTTCTTTCTTATTTGCAGAAATGCAGCGTTTCCAGTCACAGAGTTCACAAAATCTACCTTCATCATCCAGAGAGAACACTGCACCCACAACGTCCCGGCGCTCGAGAAGGTCATAATCTCAAATCGTGCTGATCCATCGCTGCAGCTGTTATGGGGATATTTCAAGTGCTTTCTCTTAAGAGTCTAAGATTGTTTTTACATGTATGTTCTATTATTAAAGTATTGTTATTGAATACGTTTTTTTCTCAATTCCACTTTTTGTTGTTAGAATTTGAATTCAAGATCAAATTGTTAATGCAAATAAACTTATGTTTCTTTCTTTGCTCTTATATGTACATTTTTGCTGTAGATTTTTAGCAGTTTGTATGGTTGCTAAGATAAAAAAATATATTTTTGAGAAGCATATTAAATACCCCTTTTGGAAGGAAAGTTGTTCAATCAATAAATTGAATCAATAAAAATTCAAGTTATTTGCAAAGTTCTAAATGTGGTTAACCATTCAATGTAGTAACACTTCCTGTGGCCACTGAACCGAATGGAACGAAAATCAAGACCAGTAGTTCAAATCATACCGAATTGCATGTACTGATAAAATATATTGCTTGACAAAATATCAGCAGGTTTTTCTTTTTTCTTTTCTTAATTAAGGCTTTTTGACCTATTTTAACACCTGCACTGTATTAGAGGGGAGAGGGCAATGTCTATGGTAACATTAAACCGTAAAATAACAGTAAACTACAATTTAAACAACTTTAAATATATAGGTTTTGACAAAAAATTGTTTTTATAAAATGCTAAACCTCACATTTCAGCTGTTTAAATATATTATAAATATATTTAAATGATATCAAAGTGAATATAAATATAATTTTAATAGATTTTTACATTATGGCCTTAAATGAATAGGCATTGAATGTTGCATGCATTGCAAATAAATATTTCTCTTTATATTTGTCTTTCCAATACAAATATCCAAACATCTTGAAATTAATATACATGTACTTTAAATGCAAATGTAAAAATGAGTCTGGAATTTTTTTTACAAAATTGAGTTTATGCTTAAAACAATCAGTTTTATTACAGTATAACAGTTTTTTTTTTTGCAACACAATCGTAAAAGTTTACTGTAAATTTTTTTTACAGTAAAAGTTATTTCCATATTCTAGTAGTTGAGTGCAGAGCGATTTAAGCTACTTTATCAAACAAATTAAAAGTAGTCTAATGGACAGCTGTTGGAAATTGTATGAAGTGCTGCAAATAAAATGTATTGTTTCTCTCCCTTACATTTAGAGAACATATTGATGTATTGTTTTTTGCACTTTTTTTTTTTTACTTGGTCTAAAAATCTTAAATTTATCTTCATAAAACCTGTAGAAACCCTGTATAATTAAGACTTTTCTTATACCATTTAGGACATTTAAGACTTTCCCCCCCGGTTTCACAGACAAGGCTTAAGCTAGTTCCAGATTGATCTGATTTAACTGAAAGCAACTTGCACTGAAATATCTTAAAATACATCAGTGCCGATTTTTGTGTCTCAAGATGCACACCAGTAATGTATTTTTTTTTATTAGGTACGTTATAAAAGCTACTTAAATGTCCTAATTGCATTAGCTTTCCAAATCCTGGCTTAGTCTAAGCCCTGTCTGTGAAACCAGGCCCTTATGGCCTTACTTTTCATCAAATTGAATTTCAGACTTAAGGACCCACAGGGATAAAAAGCCAAATGTTTAAAAAATAATGCTTTTTGGAATGTTAATATTTAAATTTAAGTGATGAAATTAAAATGATCATACTTCACATTCCTCCTGAAATTGATTATATATTTTGCATTTGTACAAATAAAAACAAGACTAGACAACAAACACAGAGCATGCCCATTTATTCTGTACAAATCAGGACCACCAAAAACTGACAGAAAAGCTGAGCTCAAGAGAGCGCACATAATGCCAGTGCTGCAGAGGGATGAAGAGCACATCTCCGGGCCTGAGAACACACTCCTGATATGAGGCTCTAGAGAAGTCTGGGAATTTCACCAGGTCTGGATTCTCCACCTCCACCTGGTGGTGGTAAAGCAAACTCATGTTTTATGTTTTCTTTTTTAGGTATACAGGTGAAACTTGAAAAATTAGAATGTTGTGCAAAAGTTCATTTATTTCCGTAATTCAACTTTAAGGGTGAAACTAATATATTATACAGACTCATTGCATGCAAAGTGAGATATTTCAAGCCTTTATTTGTTTTAATTTTGATGACAATGGCTTACAGCTTATAAAAACCCCAAATTTAAAATAAGAATATTGTGAAAAGGTTTTCATAAGCTGTAAGCCATAATCATCAAAATTATAACAAATAAAGGCTTGAAATATCTCACTTTGCATGTAAATGAGTCTACGGTATATAATATATTAGTTTCACCTTTTAAGTTGAGTTACTGAAATAAATAAACTTTTGAACGATATCATAATTTTGGTCCTGGAGGGCCACTGTCCTGCAGAGTTTAGCTTCAGCCCTGATAACAACTCACCTGCTTGTATCTATCGAGTAAACCTGAAAACAGTGATTGCCTTGTTCAGCTGTGTTTAATTAGGGTTGGAGCTAAACTCTGCAGGACAGTGGCCCTCCAGGACCGGAGTTGCCTATCACTACTCTAGAGGGTGCAAGCTGATAGGTCCTTCAAATGCAATCTGCCAGCAATTACATCATTACCGCATGGAACGAGCTGATTGGCCACTGCCGTTCCTGCAGCCAATTATATTACTTGCTCTATTTAAATAGTCTGGTTCATTAGGCTTGTTTGAGATGCGCCTTGCCTCGCCTGAAATGTATGCGAGAGTAGACGGCTGCAGTGAGGAGTGAAAAAAGTGCAGGCAAGCCGGACAGATCTCTCTTCTCGCAGTGGATCTGACACCTGTGAGATCAAAGATGGATATAGCGGGATTCACGCTCGTGCACAGTGTTGCTAATAAACTGGATTTAAGTTCTGTTGCTTTTATATGAAAATAAATATAATGAACGAGACACCCAAAGCACTGGTTATTTAATCCCATTCCAAATACGTGTTTATCAATAATTTTTTTCTTTAATACAGACATGTGTTTTTATATATTTTTTAAATAAAAATTAAATAATCACATAATCCATATAGAGATCGCACTGTCAGAGAGTTTGGGAATATTCACACAATTTATACACATAAAACATGATATCAGAGTTTTAAAATCAAACATTTTACAAGAGAACAATACATCACGGTTGTTTAAACCAATGAGCATTAAGCTGTGTCGTCAGCAAGTCGTTTCCCATCGTGCTTTTGATCAGCGCAGTCGGTGGAGAGCAACTGCGCGCAACTGCAGAATCTGAAAAGTGCGGCTTGCGATCGCGAGAGTTTTTTTTACATACGTCAGCATGACATCAGAGCCTGGCTGACCGCACTCGGACACTTTTCTAACCGGCATGCATCTCGCGCTGATCACCGGTGATCGGTTCAGCGCAGATTTTGCTCATCTCAAACAAGCCCAGTGTTTGCTGGTCTTGCAGCGCACAATCAGATTTACTCTGAAACCTCCACCTGCCTATATCTGCTACAGTATTTATGTATTTGTCCATTCATGCAGCAGCATATCTTACATGCTGCTCACAGCATTGTGTCTATGTATCTATTAGCAGTGGCAGGTCCATACTTGCTCTGCAGCAGCAATAATCAACAGCAATGTAGCAGACCTGCCAAGATCAAATACATTAACATTGCCATATTCAATAACATGCTACAATTATTCCAAGAGTTGTCGTGATTGAAATTACCGGTAATATATAACAACTAGGGCTATGTACAAGAAACTTCAGCTGTCAAAGTAGATCTTCTACCTGACTGGTGTTGTGCAGTAACTGCGACTGGTGTGGATAGAGATTTTTTGTTTCTTCTGGGCTGTAGAGCCGGATGTATTTCCTTCCAACCACCTGACATTCAAAAACAAAAGCAGAATGCAATGAAACAGAGGGAATCCAAAGCCTTGCCTTTCAAATGAACCATTTGTCTCGTGTTTACCTGTGCCAAAAAATTCTGTTGAGGATCCTGATGGAGAGGAGACACAGTTCCTCCAGGCCCAAACCAGGCATTAATTGTTATGTCATCCTCATCTCCTTCTCCAAGACAACAATAGTCAGGGATACGAATATCTTCTTTTAGCTCTGGAACCTATCAGAATGAATAACAGGCAAAGTTACTGCGATTGCTTTTTCATGATGCTAAATCCTTTAGTAAATCTCCAAGTCTGAGAAGACTGCCATAGAACAACCTAAAATTACGGAGTTCCCTTTCGACATTAAGTTTGTACATGTAGTTAATGTTTCATAAAAGAAATAACAGATTCAGAATTGCCTGAAACGTCCTCCAGCCCGTGTCCCGGAAACTGATCAATGAAAGCCATCTTAAAGCCACACTATGTAACTTTACGCCGCTAGAGGTCGCTTATTCCAAACAAAGGCGTAGTTTGATGGCGCCTTGATTTCACGGAATCATGGGAGTTGTTGTCTTCACCTCTACAGCCGGTGGAGAATACGATGGACTCATATCCAGCAGAAATCATATTCATGGATGACCGGTATTGTATTAAAGATTTATTAACGTTACGAAAACCGTTGGAGAGGAACGAGGCCGCTGGAGCGATTGCTAATGAGAGACAAGTGCGACACACAACTCGAGAGCAGTGGAGCTTTTATTATGCCGCAGACCGCTTCGGCTTCTTCTTGGGGTAACACGGCACTGTTTTTATCATACACTTGAGTGTGTTGAAAGTTGTTATATGCTACTCTGTGCATTCGCTCTACGGCTACTATATGAGACACATCAATATTGGTAAAAATGGTACTCGTCGTGGTAAATCAAGAAAACGAGATATAAACAAAAAGACTAACTGTGTTGAGCTGTATAACAATGACTCGTTTTCTGTCGATGAATGCAACCAAACAGTCGCTCTCCTGTCTAATAAAATACGCAAGCGGTAGACCAATCACAACAGACTGGGCCATCTAACAAATCAGAGCAGCCTCTCGGAAAGGAACCGAATCCTTTATCGAACCTTTTAAGACACTGTGAGAAAAGAGGTGATGCTGTCATTTATATCACAGCAAAATGAAAGTGTTTTTGACCTCATATGCATGCAAACCTAATATTGGAGACCTCCCCAAAAAAAAATAAACCTTTGAAATAGCACAATAGTGACACTTTATTATGAGAAAGTTAAAGGTGAAGTATCTAGTTTCTACTCATCTAGCGCCACCAAATAGAATTGCAACTGACCTGATCAAACAACTGATGCTGAGCCAGATATCCCACTCCATTCTCCGCCTACGAGAAAATAACCAAAAATAATAATGACAGACAACTTTACAGCTTCTCTAGGTAAAATATATATTTAAAATGTCTCTTACAATGAAATTTGCCTTACGGTTCCTATAATGTAGCGGTCTATAAAGTCATTCACTGTAATGAGCTTTTGTGACCACTCTTCATCAGTGTACTTGGATCCCACTTCAATAGGTACCGTCCGGCAGCCAGAGACAGTTCTTAAGTAGTCTATGCTTAGAAAAAGAGAGAACAGTATGGTAGTGTACAGATGTTTTAAAGGATAAAATCTAAAAATGCATATTTTATCAGTACCTCCATGGATGCTTTGTGAAGGCCGGCCAGTGGTCAGTAATTCCCTCTATAATCACAGGCCGTTGAGGATCCAGGAAATCTGATCTGAAGCGCTCCAGGGATGGGCACTGAATCCTTGGCACTTCTTGAGCAGGGTTTATTACAGGCTCGGACACACAGTCCTGTTTCATTTTCTGTTTTAGAGAAGCTTTATAAGTAATAGTGTATGGCTGAATAATGTAACAATACAATACAAGCCAAGAAATTACATAGCATTAGAATAAGGTTTCCAAAGTAGCATGACATGATTTAGCCAAATAGAACACATCCTGGATCAACATCTTTTTAGTTCTGGAATATTCTTTATGATTATTAAACAATTACAGAAAAAAAAACCTATCGAAAACATCAGAGGGGAAAAAAATACCCCACCCCCACCTTCTTCCGCTTGCCCGGCTGGGCCAGTATTTCAGTTTTAGAAGTTAAATAATATATTGTCAAAGTATCATGTTAAAATTTTATGTAAAAAAAAAAAGAAAAAAAAAGAAATTCACACATTTTATCATACTGAAGAATCTAAATTTTCAATAATAGCTGAAATTTGATAGAAGTTATTATAATTATACAAGGAACTCCAAGACTGCCATAACTTCATAAATGCTTGTGCTAGAAAATAGTAACATTCATGGCAAAACATTGCTGATTGGTTTGCATTTGCAATTTTAAAAAGTTGATCCAGGAACAGTGTTGATAACTCTAAAAGTATTTTTTTTTTATTCTTGTTAATTGAAATTAAAGCTAGAATAAAATAAAATATTAATATTAAATGAGAAAAATTACATTCAAATTTAGATGAAAATTATAAATATTTTCTTGGCAACTAACTGAAATAAAACAAGTTTAAATTGAAGTACTACATACATAGGCAACAATTACTAAAACGAAAAAAAAAAAAAATCTAAGCTAAACAAAAATATAAAAGACAAAAGCACATAAATGACAAAAAAAAGCTGAAAATAAAAGCAAATTCAGAACATTAATAAATACTTAAACAACACTGTCCAGAAACATATCATACTTGAGTAAATCCCCCTAAACATAAAAAAAAACGTTCACAATGGGAAAGCAAGTAAAAACAAAACATGCAAGTTACTATCTGTATAGGCTACTAAAAGCTGTCACAAATGATTTCCCTTCAGGAAAGATGACTTCACCTTTGAACAGGGTTCTTCACTCCTCTCTTGGTTTGGACTCTTCATTTGCATTCTTAAGATACCAACAAGTCTTTGCAGAATGTTGTCCATGATAGCTGCTCCCATTAACAAACTCATGTCACATGTCTTAATGGCCTCCTGGATGTTGTATTGTGATGGATTCGTATGACACAAACTTAAGACTTTGAATAAGCAGCCGTAAGAGTAAACTCTCCTCCACTCCTTGTCCACATCTCTCCATGTTCCAGTGTTAAGCTTCTCCCAGGAATAATCTAGAATGACTTGGGCTTTTTCAGCAGAAGCTGGGCTATCTGGTGCACTGTACAGCTGATCTCTGGCCAGCTCGAGAACATTCAACACACTGAATTCAATCTTTTCATTAAATTCAAGAGGGAATTCAGACACTGTCGAAGGTAAAACAGCGCGAACACCAGGCCAGATTGAAGCCATGAGCAGAAGACACTTTTGCAGATCAACTGGCTGTAACTTAATTGATTTCTAATGGATGATCTGGTGAAAAGCGACCATAAAAATAGTTCACATGCTTGAGAGAGAAACAAATAGGCTACTGCTCATGGTATATATTACCCGTCATATTTGTTACAACAAACAATTAACAGCGTGTAAAAAATTTAGCGTCAATTACGTGATAAATGTGTAATTTATGTCAAAACGAGAGGAATTAAAGCGAAAGGCATTCGTGTTTCCGTGCAAGAAGTGTGCTCAGTTTTAATGTCCGGCTAGAAACACAAAAGACAAACAACGTTCCGCTCAGTGTTGCCGGTTTGGGCATGTCCAAGTATTGCAAGTATTGCACAGAAGCTCAAAATTATTGAGCACACACACTTTTTGACACGACCTATAAATTACTTTATTGCTAACTAAACTATCGAACTAATTTTGGAAACAACTGACGGTAGCGGCATGAACGTTAACTTATGCTCGTGAGAGAGAGAGAGAGAGAGAGAGAGAGAGAGAGAGAGAGAGAGAGAGAGAGAGAGAGAGAGAGAGGAGAAGGAGTAGGAGTAGGAGAATCATAAGATAAGTCCTATGATTACAACGACCAGCATTTGGAGTGTCACAAAAATTTAATGATCATACATATGGGATTACAAAAGATTAATAAAAGTTTAATTTTCAACGCTTCATGTTCTGTGTTCATGAAAGCCTCACATCGGTGACATCTATGTGGTAAAATGCTATTTTCACAAGATGTAAAATAAATGTCTGATTCTCCAGAGTGTGTGTGTGTGAAGTTTTAGCACAAAATACCCCACAGATATTTTTATATAGCATGTTAAAGTTGTCACTTCTTGATGATTTGCAAAAACGCAACGTTTTGTGCCTGCCCTTTAAATGCAAATGAGCTGCACAGAGGGCGGGGTTTCAAGAGCTCGCGTGTTCAACATCGCAGCTGCGATTACCTCACACAGACACACTAAAATTACAGAAACTGTTCTGCCTTTAAATGTTAAAACGGAGTCAGACAAAGATGGAGAGACTCAAGAAGAAGTGACAACATTTAGAAGCAGGACGTCTCTGAATGGTTAGTTGATGAATTTATGTTGCTGATGTGGAGTTAAAGGTAGAATATGCAATATTTTCTGCCGCTAGAGGGCGCTAAATTCCAAACAACAACAACTTGTGACGATGTGAAGGAGCGTGGAATGATGGGAACTGTCTCCAGACTCTCCACATGACTCTCCACCGTGGATGTAAATCAGTCAAACGGGAATCGAAAAATCATGTTCATGGATGAGGTAAAGTTCTATTTTTTATAAATGTTGCGTTTAATGACATGCTTTTATTATATTCAAATGAATTAACCGCAAGAAAAGTAAGGTTTAATACTAAATTGGTTATCATGTTACTGTATTTGTCGAATTCATTGTTGTGATAACGCTGCGCAGTTTTACGTGTTCTAAACAATTGTTGTAAAAGTACATTCGAACATACCCACATAATTTGCCAAAAGACTGATTCATCTTTATGAATAACACATGATGCTATATTTATTTACATGGCCATAAACACCAGACATGATAAACAATGTCAATAAACTTAACACAATTCCCATTCTACTATTGATAATTTGCTCAGGATGTGATCAACCCAAATGGCGAAGAAACAATATAACTTGACTTTCTTGGCAAATCCTAATTGCAACTCCTAACAGCCAAGGTTGTTTCTTTCCAGTACATGCAACGTGTTCAATGCATGGGAAGTAGGTATCTAGTAGCCTATATTTTTTTTTTTGTAAGAAGGAACTATTGTTTATTTATCTGAGCTTTGTTTTCCACATGTAAAATTGGCATTTACTAGGTATTCTCAGTCATGACCTTTTGTTCACCTTTTGTAGTTGTATTATGTAAAATACAAAAATCTATTAAATAATTAATTCGTAGTTACAGCTTTAATGAGATGCACTGTGAAGGGCTAAACAATGATCTGAAACCACAAGCCTCAATAAATATTGAAATTTCTCAGGAAAAAAAAAGTTGCAGCACAATATAACAAAAACAATGACTATTATGTCTGTGTTTACGTAACCTGCTGCTGAGTCAACAGGCATGTTTACAAATAGGCCAGTGGATTGTATGTTGGACATGTAATACAGCTGTCTCTTTTAGATCAGCATTGCAGCAGATGTGTAATATGGAGCAAATATTGACCGCTAGAATTGGGAAGGACACTCTTTGATGCGATAATCCATTTTGTGTGCTACTTAAATGACAGCATTTGTTTGGTTTTTAATTTACCCTTGATTTCTCCCATGGCCATTGAGCAGACTGTTCTGTGGAAAAAAGCCAGCTGTTGAAGACTCAGATGTTTGCGCAGCTAGATGATCTGTGAAGGAGTGTGTTTAGAGGGGCACAGTGAGGTTCTACATGAGATTTTAATAGTGGTGAACACTGCTGTTGTTACCTTCTGTGTATGTGTGTGTGTCTGTATGTTATGCATTGACAACGTAAGGCTGAGAAACTCAACAATTCACATTCATTTAAAAATGCAGCATGTCCCCTAAAAATAATAATATTTTTTTATATGGTTCAGTTAATTTTAGAATCAGACATTTTCATATCAAATTTCCTGTAAAATCTCACTTGTTAAAATGAGACTTCCTTAAAAAACAACAACAAGCAAACCGATCTCCTTAAAATCTTCAAGTAAATAATCTCATCATTAAACTTACTACCACTTAGAAAACTTGAGTCCTATTGTTTACTCATTTTGCTAGTTGAGTAGTTCAGTCAACTTAAAGATTTAAGTCCTCTGACCTCAAACATAACTGTTTACTTAACAAGCTTGTTCACATTACTAGTCAAATATGTGGAAACTGATTGCCTTAAAATTCTCAAGCCTGTTTTACTCAAAGTTGTTAATACAAGGCATACAAAAGAATACAACACCGAAACATTTTTTTTTAAATTTTTCAACTGCAAAAACTGTTCAAATACAGTACTTTCCATATTTGAAATTTAATTTCTTTAATAACTCATCAGTCTATTGTTCTGTTGAGAGAAGTAGACTGTTCCATACAGAAGAAGAAATCAATCTTGATCTAACCAGCACAGAAATAAATGTGGTTGGCCTAGATGCACAACAACATAAGAATGAGTAAATAAGAATCTCTAGCTTGCGAAACAGACCTCTCACTGGTGCTCAGCTGGAAGCATCATTGAACAGCACACACTAAACACCAGCTTCAACTTTATCAGAGGACATTCTGAGACACTGGCTCTTTAGACAGAGTTTCAAAGAAAAAGCCATGTCACATCTAAGAAAAGGCAGAGTAGATGGAAAAATAACTTAAGTAATGAATGGCAAACGATTAGAAAAGCATGTTAAAATGGATTGATGAATCCAAGTTTTAGTATATGGATGATTCATTGATAAAGTAAGAAGAACAGCATTTTTTTTTTTTGAAAAATCAAATGTTTTTTAACATTGATATAGGCCTGCACGATTTTGGGAAAATGTCATATTGCGAATATTGAGGTCAATATTGCGATATGCAACTGCGATATAATAAACAAATGGTTTCATGAGCTTTACTGCAAACTTGTTATTTGCTCAATAGTACAATTGTATAAAATAAATTGAACAATACATACGTATGCTCATGAAAATAAGATTTTTTTAAAATAAGATCTCTCTCTCTCTCGACGCGTTATCACAAGTGCAACAACTTAAAAGATTTGAACGACACATTTAATTCATCTATCTGTAAATATCTTGATATTGATTAAACTTGCTCATTTTTATAGTCTTTTTGAAAAAAATGCTGCCTATTTATTTTGTTTTCCTCTTTTTCTTGTTGAATTTAACTCTCGTTTCACCCCTTAGGCCTAGGCCTATAAATAACCAAAAAAAATCATTTTTTAAATGTATTATGAATTAATTATTTAAGAAAATATATATTAAGATATTTAACCTTGTAGGTTCTTTTTCCTGTGTATTATGTATGCAATAATATATATATATATACACCTCATAACATCAGTAACTCGACAGCCCTACCTAGTTACGGCTACCTAGAGTCATGTCTGCACAAAGGAGACGTTAACCCCTTGCCAACGTCGTGCGCGCCAAGCATTCACTACATAAGTCCCAGGGGGGAAAACCTGGAGGACACAGATAATAATAATTTGTTACATTTATATAGCGCTTTATCTGAGACCTCAAAGCGCTTTACATAGAAGGGGGGGGGGGGGGGATCTCCTCAACCTCCACCACCTCCACCAATGTGCAGCATCCACTTGGATGATGCGACGGCAGCCATATTGCGCCAGAACGCCCACCACACACCAGCTTACTGGTGGAGAGGATACAGTGATGAAGCCAATCAGTATATGGGGATGATTAGGAGGCCATGATGGACAGAGGCCACTGGGCAAATTTGGCCAGGATGCCAGGGTTACACCCCTACTCTTTTTAGAAGAACATCCTGGGATTTTTAATGACCACAGAGAGTCAGGACCTCGGTTTAACGTCTCATCTGAAGGACGGCGCTCTTTTGGCAGTATAGTGTCCCCGTCACTATACTGGGGAATTAGGACCCACACAGACCACAGGGTGAGCGCCCCCTGCTGGCCTCACTAACACCTCTACCAGCAGCAACCTGGATTTCCCAGGAGTCTCCCATCCAGGAGATAAGTGGGAAAAAGGCGGCCAACAGAGTGGGCCCGCACATGGACATAAGCACACAGTAGGGGATATGAGCGGCATAGCCAGTCTATACTGGATTTTATCGACCCTTATAGTGCAGCTCAACCAGGGGAGTCGAATCGAGACTTAGACTGATAGAAGTCTAGCTTGCAGGGCGGGAACTTCCAGGTTATAGAACCTAACAAATGTAGAGGGGGAGGCCCAGCCTGCCGCCGTACATATGTCATGAATAGAAATCCCGCTGGACCAAGCCCACGAGGAGGCCATGCTTCTGGTGGAATGAGCCTTGATGCCCAGAGGGCATTGCAGGTCTTTAGACGCATAAGCTGTCGCAATAGTGTCCACTATCCATCTGGACAGACTGTTTCGAGGCGGCGAGACCCTTGGTGCGCCAACCAAACGAAATGAAAAGCTGCTCCGAGCGCCTGAAGGCGGCGGAACGCGTGATGTAAATTCTCAGCGCTCTGACAGGGCAGAGGAGGTTAACGCCAACCTCGCTGCCGGATGCCGCCAAAGCAGAGAGATAAATGATCTGCGCTCTGAACGGGGTGCCGATCACCTTGGGGACATAGCCATGTCTCGGTTTGAGGATGACTTGAGTCATTGGGCCCGAACTCGAAACACGCAGCGTTAACAGATAACGCGTGTAAGTCACCCACACGTTTAACTGATGACAGGGCTATCAAAAAAACGGTTTTGAGCATGAGGTATTTCAGATCCACAGTGTGTAAGGGTTCAAAGGGATGAGCTTTCAGGGCCTCCAAGACCAAAGAAAGATCCCAAATAGGAACCGATGGGGGCTGCGGGGGATTCATCCTTCGGGCTCCTTTTTTTTTGGTACTCATTTAAAAAAAAAATTATATTCAGTGGTAACAACACAAAAGGACATTGTGACAAATCAAGTATGGATCAAAAAACACTTGTACCACCGTCCCTCCCTCCCACCGGGCTCCTTTAAGGAAGCGGATGATGAGCTCGTTCCTTCCTATTGCCTGGCCGCACGTAGACTCTGCGAACGCCGCAATGGCCGCAACATATACTTTGAACGTGAAGGGGGACCTGCCCATGTCCAGCAGCTCTTGAAGGAAGCAAAGCATCCACGAAACCCCACAAATGTGTGGGTCCAAACCTTTGTCAGTGCACCATTTAGTAAACATAGACCATTTGGACGTGTAGAGCCATCTCGTAGAGCAGTGGTTCCCAACCTTTTTTTGTCTAAGACCACCTTTTTCCCAAGAAAATATTTGAGGGCCCCCCTTTACATTTAATGATATTATCGCTCTTGTAAGCTTGCAGCAAGTATGACAAAATATGTTGTTTTCAAACAAACGGTATGTTTACTATAACCAGATATGTTTATGCACAAATAATAGCCTATAAAATTGAAAATACAATAACAAAAACATCAGTAGGCCCTTTGTAATTTAAAAACGTAAGCCTAGGAGTAGCCTATAAATTGGGCCTATTTGAAATGCAATAACATTATTCACACTGGTGTGTAGGTAAAAAAAAAGAAAGAATATAGGTACTATATGACTACTGTCTGGGGCCTCAATACTTGCCTGTTATTTGTGAGGTTTTATCAATGTGAGGCTTTATTTTTTATGCTTTTGGCGCTATAGCGAGCGATAATAAACTTGCGTTTAACAGAATAATGCGTCTTTCGGAAGAACATTGTAGCCGGAACTACTTCTCTCTGTGGACATCTATGACGAGTCACGCAGGTACTGGGCTACTCCGCAGCGGCAGCGATCCGAACCAGTGTAAAATAGTCCCAGTTTAAATACTTATTATAGGAGTACCATAGTGGTTCTGGATAAGACAAAAACACAGATTGGAAAATGGATTCATGATGAACTCGCTCAATATATATATTTTGTACATTTTGAACAGAAAAAAGTTAAGGACTTTTTTTATTTAATGCTCATTGCTCAAAACTTTTCAAAATATGATGCGACCCCCACACAGAGCTCGCTGAGGCTCCCTTGTGGGCCGCGACCCCCCTGTTGGGAACCGATGTCATAGAGGGAGCTTTAGACTGCGTGATCGTGTTCACAACCCCTTCTGGCAGAGCAACGGGTATCCGTTGATTATCCGTGCATGCAGAGACCAGCGCTCTGGATGAGGATGCCAAATCGAACCTCCGGCTTGAGAGAGGAGATCTCTCCTCGCCGGGATCGGCCATGGGGCTAAGTCTGACAGCCGCATCAGCTCTGGGAACCACGTCTGGTTCTCCCATCGCTGGGCTATGAGAAGCACTGAGGGGCGAACCTCCCTAATTCTCCTGATGACCTGAGGCAGCAGTGAGACCAAAGGGAACGCGTACAGCGGGCAGCTGGGCCAAGCTTGGGCCAGCGCGTCCCCGTTCTTCGAAAAGAACGCTACGTAGTGAGTGTTGTTCTCCGAGGCAAAGAGGTCGACCTCTGCCTTGCTGAACACAGATGGACAGGAGATGGACCACCTGAGGGTTGAGAGACCATTCCCCGAGGGGAGTGTTGTCTCCAGACACCATATCCGTATCCAGATTTTGGATGCCTGGGAGGTGAGCAGCTCTCAGGAAGCTTGTGCCCAGGCAGCTCTCTTGTGCCCAAAGAAGGAGGTTTTTGGCCATGACATACAGGTGTTCTGATCTGAGGCCACCCTGATGATTTATGTAGGATACCACCGACATGTTGTCCATTCAGACTAACGCCGGTTTCACACCGCAAGCGTCAGCGGCGCGTGAGCTGCGCGTATTTTTTTCGGCGTCCATGTTATTCAATGAGTGCTTTCACACCGCACGCAGAAGCGGCGCGGCAGCGCGTAGCAGGAGCAGAGCAGGAACAGTAGTGCCGCGATAGTTTCGGCGCCCAGTCTATTTTTAACGCGCCGCTTACGCTGAATTAAAGTGACCATGCATTTTCCATGGCCAAAACACACAGCAGTTTCACCCAAAAAGCACATTGATGAGATCTCTTGTGTTTTAAACAGTCAATCAAATTACCTTCATCAATTTAAAATTAAATGTCCAAAACAAAATTGTTGACCAAACTACAAAAACAAGTTTAATCGATGTATACTGCCAGTTTACAGATTAATTTAATATATGTAAGTATATACACACACACACACACACACACATACATACATACACACATATTATATTGCCATAAGGATGTCATGCTGACAATCAAATAAAAGCACATGGTGTCAGGCGTGGTCGAGTGCACCTGACCTGAAAATATAACTATGGACGACACTCGTCTCATTGTGGAGGTTGAGAAACATTCAATTATTTATGATCCAAGAAACATACTTTATAAAGACTCACAGGCAAAGGAAAAGGCATGGGAGGAAGTTGCAGTGGCTCTTGGTGCAGATGGTAAGTTTTTAAGTTTTTTTTGACAAGTTTAAATGAAGAAAACCTTTCTCCAAGAAACAACAAATTTATTAAATTACCCATTATAGAGTAGGTTACTCTGTCTGTAGCTACACACGCCGCGGTTCAGTTTCGCGTGTCAAACGCTGCCAGTGTGGAAGCAAAACGCGCGTGTCCTGCTTCCGATCACTGTACGCACTGCTTATGCGCTGCTGACGCTCTTCTAGCGCATGCAGTGTGAAACCGGCGTAAGACGTGGTGTCCCCTTAGGTCTGGCAGAAACTCTTGGGCTAGACAAACTGCTCTCATTTCGAGGCAGTTGATATGTAAGCTCTTCTCCGGGCTCGACCTCGTGCAGTGCTCCCCAACCTAGGTTGGAGGTGTCTGTGAAGATTGTCTTCCTCCTGAAGACCACACCCATGGCCACACCAGACTGGTACCAGTCCGGGGTCTTACAGGGAGCAAGGGCCCTTATGCAGCCATGGTTGACCTTGATGTGAAGGCTTCCGGAATGCCATGCATGGGCTTGCACGTGGCATTTTAGCCAGTGCTGTAGAGGGCGCATATGCAGTAGTCCCAGTTGGAGTACAAACGATGCCGTGGGCATGAGGCCCAAAAGCCTCTGAAACTTTTTGAGGGGTGCATGGACACCCGCCCTGAAAGAAGCAACTAACTCTGATGTGAGCCGGGCTCTCATTTGTGTCGAGTCGATAACTGTGCCCAGAAAGGTTACGTTCAGGCTGGGGGACAGTTTGCTCTTGGAAAAATTTATCCTGAGCCCGAGGCATTCCAAATGACGAGGAGCCAGAGGGCCCTATCTTGCACCCAGCGCAACTGACTTTGTACATCGACGCATTTATCATTTATAGTGTTCATTACCCAATTAGACACTTCGAGGATGGCTTGCCAGGCCTCGGCCCGTGTGGCTAGGGGGTTGAATGAAAATTGGGGATGGGCCGCCTAGCATAGGGGGACCTATTACCCGTGTGTTGTGTTTTGTGCACATACTCAGTACGGGGCTGACTTGCAAGGACTTGGCCCGACTGGATAGAGATAGAGTGACAACTGGGCCTAGTGAAGGGGGACCAGTTACCTGGGTTTTGTGTGTTTGAAACATACTCTTTTTGTGCTTTATTTGGGTTGCTGTAAAACAGCGTTTGTTTGTAGGGGCGAGTGCAGCATTGACTACAGTAGAAAAATCTCCAGCTGTGAGATTTAAGCGAGCTATTTTCTAGGGTGGTCTGGCCGGGGCGAGACTCAGACCCTCTCTCTATCCTCTTGTTGCTAGGAGGTCTTCGGAGGCTCAGGGTCCAACACAAACTTGGGTTGGGGGCGGATAGCTATTAGCCGGCTGGGAGCGACGATGGGTATCAGCCGGAGGACGGGGCTGAGAGACCCGAGGCTTATCTCAAAAAAATTAGGATTACATAGAATAACCACGATTAGATAATCAATTAACCATGGTTATTCAATCTAATTGCAATTATTTGTGATAACCGCAATAAAAGACAAAAACAGGTTCTTTTGTTATTCTCTAGACATTCTTAGCGTTTGTCAACCTCTTGTGCAAGTTTAGATTTTCAGTGTATACACAGATATTTCTGCCAGATTACGAAAATAATGTGTCGACAATCATATTTATGAGGAGCATGTGGCAATGGTTAGTGATGAAATGGTAATGCGAAGCATTTGAAAAAAAATGCATTGCATAACAATTCAATTGCCGACCCATGTGAACTCATTTGTGCTTGGTGTTGGGGTCTGTAGTAAACATGAGTCATACTGTGGAGCAGACACTTGTTTAGCCCTGGTTAGGAGGAGGCTGAATGTCTCTGTTGGAGAGGAGAATGTATTATTCAAATATGGCTCACACTGTGGGGAGGAAGGGGATGAGGAGGGGATGTGTTGAAGTTCGAGGGCCTGATGATGATGATGATGCCCGTCCGTAGGCTGTCAGCACTCACATCACCTGCTGGCATCACCTACCGGCTGGTTTTCCAAGCACACTTCAGCACTTCACCTTCCTCATGCCTTAGCCTCATCCGGCAGGCCATGCCAGAGTTCAGCCTCCTGGAGTGGTGTGGTTGGCTCACTTTTGACTGAAGATGAGAATATTTCATAAAAAGAGGTTTTTGCAAAAGGCTTGAAGAGGTCATTAATGGAATAAATATTGGATACTGTTATAAATTCATGGATTATGTAGCAAGTCCGTTCGTAATTTATCATTTTTATATATGTATGAAATATTGCTGCACTGGATTTTGTAGACATATGTGTGTGAGGTACACAAGCAATCGAGAGAATATGGGGAATGCGTCTTAAATAATGTATTTGTATGTATTGACCGGCGAAGGGGATTGTGACGAAGAAAGCGAGGCACTCGGGGACGTAGCCGGTGTGGGCTCGCTTAAATCAATGCGCTTGGGCTGCCGCTGACTGAGACGTTTCTTCATCCGCGGCTGAAGTAGGGCGGAAAATGGAAGAGCGGAAGGAGTAGTGTTGCCATCTTGCTTGAAGAGAGCTAACCGCGTCCGCAGCATGGAGATGGGCAGACTCTTGCACTGAGAGCAGCTTCCAGCAGAGAGTGCAGCTTCCGCATGGGAGGGACTCATGCACGTGGCGCACCCTGTGTGGCTGTGTGCCCGTCCGCCTCGTGCAAATGTGAACCGCACGAGGTGCAGAGAGAACGAAGCATTTGAATTAACGCTCGTGCTCTCTGAAAATTAGCTTTTTTACAAACTGTCGCGATGGCAAACACACAATAGCAGTGAAAAGGATATGGCGTAGTCGCTGGATAGCCACAGGAGAATGGCGACAGAAGTCAAGTCAAGTCAAGTCATCTTCATTTATATAGCGCTTTTAACAATGTAGATTGTTTCAAAGCAGCTTTACAGAGATAAACTTATAATTGAAGGTAATAGAGATTGTTTTGGCTTCATAGCGATTCTTGAATAATGTTCTTTTCCAGCTAAAGTTAGTTTTGATTGATTCACTTCCGTAAAAACTATTATTTGTTATTAAATTAGTGGCCGCTAAGACGACACCGTTCTTTCTAAACAGACTTTAAACGCGAACCTGTGATAAACGCTGATGGCGCTCTCGTGCGCATCAATAATTAATTCTATAGTTATGTGGGTTTGAATATATGTGGGCAGGTTTGTAATTCCCTACAAACCATGCCTAAACAAAATACTTGTCTTGGCTATAAATTTTGAAACAGAATTTTATTTTATTTTATAACTTCGGGGTAGGTACGCGAACCGAATTTTCCCTCAACGCTTTATCTGTAGAGTGGTAAATGGATCTTCCATAGGGAGAGGCTAGTTGGCACTTCAGCACTGCGTTGTCATCGGGTCCAGCAAAGGTCCTTCTTCAGATCTGGATACGGCAGGCTGCGGGAAAACCTTGGGATCAACAAAGACACTAAAATGAGCGTTGATGCCATTCTTCTTATGATGTAAAAGAGACAGAAGAGAAGCGGCTTTTAGCAGTCAAGAAGGCGCTGGTCCGCTGCAGGTAAAGGCTCTTTCTAGCTGATATGGCTTGTTTCCACAGCGACGGCTTCGTTGAGGAGACAGAGACGTGTAGGTCCCTGAAGGAGATTAAATCGGATGCTATGGCGAAATGGTGGGCTTTTATAGCCATAAGCCGCGCCCATTCTGGCGGGCTCTAACGCTCTAGCTCCTCATTGGTTTGTGCGTCTGAGCTGCTTCGCCATAGGATGTGCAGTTGCTGCAGCACAGCCACGAGCCAGACGCTCTGCTGGTGCTTGGTGTGCAGCTGCACTGCGTTTTAAAATATAATCTTCAATATTCTCGAGGAAAAGAGTTTCACCACTGTGTATTAGCTACGCAATATGAAGTGACCGTTCTCGAAAGGGAACTCTTACTATTACTATCATTTAGGCTATTTTAAATGGCAGTAATATATTTTACAATACAGTACAACTGTTTTTACTGTATTTTTTATCAAATAAATGCAGCCTTGGACAACATAAGAAACACTGTATAAAAACAATAAAAATTATCAATTAAATGAAAATATTTTGAACGGTGGATGTCCAAAAACATGGTATAGGACTGTCACAATCACACATGCTTTATGCTGATGTTTAATGCTTAATTCATTTTTGTTCATGTCACTTAAGTATAAGCCATAAGTATTTTTTACTTGGAATCTTGAAATATTACTTGAAATATATAATATAATAATACAAATTATAATAAAATAAGTCATATTTACTTAAATGCTGTAAATAATAGCCTATAATATAATATGATGCACTCTGATTAAATATATTTTTGTATACTTTGTTAAACTATCTTTAATTTCTCTACAACAGTCTTTTTTAATAATCTTTGGCAAACTGTACTTGAAATTTAAATTGTACATTCATCGCGGTTATCTAAAAAAATTGCGATTACATAGAATAACCACGATTAGATGATTAATCAACCATGGTTATTTGATCTAATTGCAATTATTTGTGATAACCCCGATAAAAGACAAAAGCAGGTACCGGTATATAAAACGTTTAGATTTTCATATGCCTGTGGTTTTGATTTAAACACTTTAGACATTCTTAGCGTTTGTCAACCTCTTGTGCAAGTTTAGATTTTCAGTGTATACACCGATATTTCTACCAGATTACGAAAATGTGTCGACATTTATATTTATGAGGAAGTGTGCAGCATGTGGCAATGGTGAGTGATGAAATGGTTATGGGCAGCATTTCTAAGAAAAAAATGCATTGCATAACAATCAATTGCCGACCCATGTGAACTCATTTGTGCTTGGTGTTGGGGTCTGTAGTAAACATGAGTCATACTGTGGAGCAGACACTTGTTTAGCCCTGGTTAGGAGGAGGCTGGATTGTCTCTGCTGGAGAGGAGAATGTATTATTCAAATGTGGCTCACACTGTGGGGAGGAAGGGGATGAGGAGGGGATGTGTTGAAGGTCGAGGGCCTGATGATGATGATGATGCCCGTCCGTAGGCTGTCAGCACTCGCATCACCTGCTGGCTGTTTTCCCAAGCACACTTCAGCACTTCACCTTCCTCATGCCTTAGCCTCATCCGGCAGGCCAGGCCAGAGTTCAGCCTCCTGGAGTGGTGTGGTTGGCTCACTTTTGACTGAAGATGAGAATATTTCATAAAAATAGGTTTTTGCAATAGGCTTGAAGAGGTTATTAATGGAATAGATATTGAAGACATTATTATTGCTTTATTCAGCATGTAGTGCGACGGAAACATACAAGTGTGCTGTTATAAATTCATGGATTATGTTGCAAGTCCGTTCTAATTTATAATTTTTATATATGTATGAAATATTGCCGCACTGGATTTTGTAGGCACATGTGTGTGAGGTACACAAGCAATCGAGAGAATATGGGGAATGCGTCCTAAATAATGTATTTGTATGTATTGTTCCTAACCTTAACCTTACCGTTGTGGATAGTTGCAGAGAACAAAGGAGGAACTCAAATAAGAGTATGCATAAAACATGGAATTTTCCGTGTAAGGCATGGTGATATATCATAATATTTTTGTGATATATTAAATTCATATAAAATAAAGCAGCATTGTAAACATTGCCATGGTTTTAATGCAGTTTTTATTTGGATGTTGAGTCTTCTGAAAACTGCATCTGAAGTTGTATGATCCCTCCCTGACTAATTGACTTATATGTGACTTATTGTTTTAGCATTTATTCAAATGTTTTAATCCAATATAGGTAATAGGTATATGTAACTATTGCAGTTTATTATTTTTTAAATGAGTGCATTTGACTTATAATGATTAATTATACTTGGGTTTATTTAGTGAAAAAACATGCTTTGCTTTTGCCTGATGTTTATAAGGTAGTCCTGGGATTTCACTCATGGGTTGTGAAATGAACTGTGTCCTAAGCATGTCAGTCAGCCAGGAGATGATCTTTGAGGTCGTAATCAATTTAAGGTTAATCCCGGCATGACACCTATTTGGCCTCCGCTGTGCCAATGCAGCAACCGACAGCATTAGCACTGCTGCCAGGCTCTTTTCCAGGGCATCAGGGCAATGTGAAGTGTGACCGTACCAGCACCTTCCCAGGGGCTCACAATACCAAGTCACCAAGCCATCCGAGTGGGGAAGTAATCGCCTCCATTATGCTCTAGGTGCTTTTGAAAAAAAAGCGAAAGAGGAAAAAAGGCAAACAGCCCTGCAGTTGTGTTGCCGCGGATCAGAATCCAATTAAACACTGTTTAGTTCTACATAAGCCGCCAGTCATAGCCTGTTGACTCATGAAATTAATGCATTATTGTGGCACAAAAGAAACCAGTGCACTAGAATGCACAGCATTTCCTCAGGCTGCATTCCAGACAAATTGACATAGCGTACATACCTGGCAGATGTTAACACCAAAGTGTACACTCAATGACAAAAAACAGCACCAGGATATCGATAATCCTAATCACGTGCAGAATTGACTTTTTATTTTTATTTTTTTTGTCCCTCGATTGTTTAGTCCTCTACAAAAGAAGGTCAATATGCTTACTGGTTCTTCTTTTCTTTTCTTTTTTTGATGTTTGATGGAATCCATCCCACTATGTTGGGATGCATCCCTGGGCTCCTTCCACACTGCAGCCTGTCAATGTAAATAATGACCACTGCAGTGCCCCTGTGCATCTTGAAGGCAATTTATGAATGCGTAAAAACTATTAAAGGTTAAGGGTTGCAAACTTCTACGGTTGTTCCTATAATGGACATGGGAGATGCCCTGCGGAGGTGACAAATGGAGGTCCTAAAGTTAAATGCTCTGTGAAATCACAAAAAGGAAAGCTTTAAATGAGTAAACAGCATTCATGAACCTCGTCTTCTTAACAACAGTTGATAAACTTCCAATGCAAGGCCTATTTTCTTTTCTACAAAGAGCTATCCACCTAATTTTTTAATGCGGAAATGAGCCATTTCCTGAGAACATGCAACATTTATAACAAAGAATAAAAGAATAGCAAAGTGCACTAAATGATAAAACTATTTGTCAAGTCAAGTCACCTTTTTTTAATTATATAGCACTTTATACAATACAGATTGTTTCAAAGCAGCTTTATAGTGATAAAAGGAAAATGATGCAATGATGCGAACAGTGTCAGTTCTCCTCTGGCCAACGAATAAACAACGCTGTGATTATGATTCAGGCTGCATCACAAGTCAGAAATTAGATTGTGGATCAGTAGCATTTAAATATTCATCCATTTTCTTTTGCTTGAAGAACGGATTCATCACGCCGGTATGGAGCCGAAGCTGGTCATGGGTCTGTGCGGAGGACTTGTCTGGTTCTTGTGGTCTTTACTGAGGATCTGTCCTGATCATGTCAACGAGGCCTTCACAGGGGATTGTCTAGTTGACAGGATCTTTGCTGACATTCAGGGCTGCGTTGTGGTCGTGTCTAGGCTCAGGTCCGCCTACCGTCAGCCGGTAGTCAGCCGAACGGTAGTCCTACGGATTAGGATGAGACAGACTAATATTAGCGTAGATGCCATTCTGTGTTATGAAAAGTGCTCCTGGTTCCGGTTGACCCAATTTATGTAGCCATTTGTGCTACAAACCAGTCTGTTTATTATTATGAGAATACATTAAAATAGTATGATAACAAATACCAGTTTACAACATCAAGCAGCATAAAGCGGATGACGCCCGTGCTTGCGTTAATAATAAGGTGGATAAACCAAGATTTGTTGGGTAGCATAAGCAGCTAGCCCATGCTGGTAGATGTTGTAATTATAATTATGGGGCAAAAAGTAGTTTTTTCATGGAAAATGCTGGAGACCAGAAATGCAAGCTCATGCAAAGAAGTTATGCCAGTCTTATTTCTGCAAGATACAAGGGTCAGTGGCTCTACTATTGGAAAAAAGCATAACGGCTAACTTGGATCATGTGTGCCTTGATATCCAATTGCATTACAGCCTTGACGTCATTGAATTTCGTTTTGAGTTGTGCGACATTCAATCACTGTTTGCGGATACCATAGAAATGAATGAAAAGTGCACCGTAAACACTGGTTGGGCAATTTTCCGTGACTTTTCTTATAAAACTGCATTTTTTTCTTGTGTAAACTCTAGAAATAGATTTTAAGAGCAAACATGTTGAAGATTAGGATGTCGATTTATTAAACGATAAGCTACTTCCTCACAAAAGCGGTTTATTCAGTATAGTGAAGCCTCTCCTCCATTGACATCTATTATAAAAACAGACTCTTGTCTCCTTTCCTGTGTACCCCAGCGTTAAGGCCATTGCACACTGAGTCCGAAATTTTCATATGCGTTTTTTCGTATTCGTGATTAGGTGGCTCTGAATTGTAAAAGCACCATTCAAACACCATTCAAACTGCTTGTTACGGATGCGAAAAACGCAGAAAATCGAACCCGTTTCGATTTTTTTTATGACGGACGAAAGTTTCGGAGGCAGTGTGCAAGCATGATTGACATAACGTGAGGGTCGTATTTATTTTTTAACGTGCGAAAATTTCGGATGCGAATTTCGGACTCAGTGTGCAATGGCCTTTAGTGTTACACTTTTTTCAGCTAAAGTTGCAGGCTTGCCTTTAAGTGGCTTTGGTTTTGCATTTCGGTTCCAATGTTTAAGTTTTAGTGAAATCTGACATGTGTATTCGTATATTCGTATAGTTTAGGGGTGGACCTTCATGCTTACTTTTTTTTTCGAAAAAGTGTATGTTCTTACGAATCACATTGTACGAATTCATGCAAAATTGCCACCTTGTAACATAGTTACGTTTTCTCTCATATGTATGCTGAAATGTGAATTTCTATGATTACTGTTGGTTACATCACATGACATTAATTTGAAACTTTTCAAAGTACTTAAAATTTCAGAACCAAAATGTAAATGTTTTTACACTCGATTTTTTTAATTTATCCTTTTTTTCTTATGTCACTGAACCAAATATAAGATGTAAACGAAATGAATGGCCATGAACAAATACCATGCGGGTCTACTGTTGCTAATGCAACTACCATTGAGATAAATAGGAATGCTAACAGATAGCTCTCTCCAGGCCTCCTTAATATAAACAGGCTTCTCCTCCCCCATACCTCACTAAACCGTGTCCCAAGGGTCAGTGTGTTAGGATAGAGGCCTCTTTTTACTGTTGCATGGGTCACTTTTTTAAATCCAGCTAAGCAGGTGCTCAGTTTCAGTAGCCTAATGTGTGTTGAGTGTCTGAATGCCACACTGGAGCGCAGGCAGCCCTGTCTGAATCACTTTGGATCAAATTAATTCAACCAGGTGTGCCCCCACACTGCTGGGGTGCAGGTGACACCTGCTACATTCCTTTAATTAGAGGTAAAACAGCTGTTTCTGGATAGACCTATGGAATAAACCCCGTCCACCGGCGCTCCCATCGGAACGTCTCCTTTGAATCAAGATGCATGAAGTATAAGCGACATTTGACTCGCCATCGTGAGAGGGACACGCGCAGGACATAGAGGAGACTCATGCATAATAAGGGAAGATCTAGGACATTTCTAAGTGGTTAATGTTTTCACCGTTCAGGAGACTTGGGTTCTCTCAGTTTTATTGAAGTCTCAGTGTCATATCCGATGTTTCAGGTTTTGAAATAGGCTACCTCAGAGAAGGACAATGATTCAGATGATTCGGCTCTGAATAAACGTGGAGATTGAGAGTGATAGTTTGACAGGTTGTATCTGTAACAGTTGCTGACTGCATAGAGAAAGTCATGAATAGCCACTGACTCAGAGTGACTGGACTGTGGCCAGTCCTAATGGCAGAGCAACAGGGGGATTTCATTCACACTCAGAGTAACAGCAGGGGAAATCCCATGAGACACTGGGGGGAAGGAATGGTTTAAGAGAGCTTGGATGGTGCTTCGCAGTGACAGAGTGCTCTCTGTATGGAGTCCAGGTCTCTTGTGAGGGTCAGTAAGCTTTAATGGGTGACTTAAGGCCTGTTCACACTAAGACGAATGTTTGTTGTGAAAATTCGGGGCGACAAATATTTTCATTTGATTGAACGGCTGTTGATGTGTCCTTTTTTAGTAGAGTAGAGTTGTTCTAATTTATTTTCCATTGCACTGCGAATAAAGCTGGCCAAATGAACATTTCACGATTTAGGTCACATGGACAGATCGCTGTTACTATGACGTTCAAGAACAGTATTTTGCGACTGAATATCAGAGGGAAGGGCTCTGTTTTGTCTGGTGTTGTTTGATAAACACCATAGCGAAAGCAAATATCGGAATGGCTGAGGGGCAAAATTAAACCTATAATTCACTCTCTGACAGTAGGTGGCGTTATTTTTTATTTTTTTTACAGTCTATGGTAAATACGGTTTGAGTTAATTTTTTTCTCAGTGACAAGCAGGTGTCAGAAATGGAAAATTGAGCAGCAATTTGTGTACCGGAGGAAACTTTTTTGTAAGCGCTACCTATGAGTGAAAATTTGAAATTGTGACAAAGTGCATGTGAAAATCAGACTGAACTTTTGAGTTGGTGTGAACGGGCCTTTAGACAGTAGAACTTAGTATATAGGGCATCACTGAGCCGTTACTTGCCCTTATTGTGGTTAGAATGCGATGTAGCTTTGAATTCTTCTTCTATCATTATGTACCAGCCAGTTATGGGACCTAATATATGCTCTCTCTAGAAATTAATTGCCTTCAGCAGCACAGCTACATGCACAGTTATTTCCTAGCAGTGATAACAATAAGTTATTACAATAGGCTATTGCTTGTTTCTAATAAGTCAGTTATTTTTCCTGGTTTCAATTTTGGTGGAAATGTAATGATCTGCTTGCATTTTCATTGTGGTAAATGAACTGATTCTTTGCTGTGGATTGCAATTTGATATCAATAATGAGAAACAAAAACAAAGCTGTTCTGATTTTTTCTCTTTTTTTCAAAGGGTGGATTTAGGACAAAACTGTTAATGGAGTTTGGTGCAACTCTCCACACTATACACACGTGACCAGCAGAGGGCAGTAGTGTGACAGCTATGCCACCAGACCCTGTGGCTCAGCACTGCATTAGCAAATGTGAGCAGAATGGAAAATGATCTCCCATTTTACCCACATGCTCATGGCTTGTGGGTCCTTATCATCTTTACATGTATGCAGTCTATTTTCAACTATTTTATTTCACACTGAATCCAATGACGATGGACATCACCCACTGATTTATAATAGCTTTGCTAAGTAAAAACACAAAATGATATGTGAGGTTCAATAAGCCTCTTTCAGTAGAATACCTTAGAGAAATTCAGACAAAACATGTCAAAATAAAATTGTATAGGATATGTTCTCTCTTAGAACATCACTACAATATGTCGATCCATGTATTTCCAAATCATCAAAATTGTTTTATGTAATGCATCACACATTATATCACAAAACAATATACAGTATTATTTGTTCTTTTCTATTGTGTCCATCCATCTGTAGTGAACGCAAACATATGGTTCACATTCCATCTATCACGTTTTCCATGGATATTTTTTTCCTTCTACTAGATCAGAACGTATACTGTACATGAAATCAACTACAAAATCTGACAGCAGACTGATCACATGACCTCCACTCACTGTTTTTACTTCGATAGCTGCTGCATCAAGTCCCTCCACATTTGCTTAACGGTTTAAAATTTAAACTTTTCTAAACATTAGTTGCCAGCTCTCGTTAAAATGAGCATGTTCAGGGCGTTCTGTCCTTGTCTTGTGAGCAAGTCTTTATCCTTTAGTTTTCTCTGCACATTAAGCTGTGATAGATGTAACATAATATAACATGGTAAAAACGACATGTGACTGTTAAAGTCGGCATGAATCGGAAGCTGCTATTGACTTTTTCCCTTTTGTAGCGTATATCTGAGTGATACGGCTTTTTGAACAAGAAAAACTGTAGGGCGGGACTTGATTTTGTCCATGGGGAATTGATTGGATGGTTGTTGTTTGCTATTGCTGTGATGTCATGTGAGTGACAGGTTGTCCTGCCCTCACGCCAGTAAACACGCCATCAGAAGCAATGTTGCTGCAAGAGGGAGAGTGAAAGATTACGCAAAGTTAAAATAATGATGTGCAATAAAAACTGCAATATTACATAGACAATAAGAATTGTCAATTTAGATTTTACAGTGACTTTAACAGAGACATTATTAACAGAGGGTTTTAGCGTAGTACGTCACATCGTTGCTCCACTTCAGTTCAACAGAATTCACAAATGACGGCAACATTCATTACACGCGCACATGTCCCACGAGGCTTTGTTATGTAACTCCGACTGAGCCAGCATTGCCTACATTCCCAGAGAACTCCCTTTCTAGTGAACACCTGGCATAAGGACTGCAAAAGATGGCTTGTGGCAGTTTGCGAACAAACAAAACCTTTTGGGTGTGTGGGCGTATGACCTTGGGACACATGCCCATTTTCCAACTGGGTCAGCAGTTACCTTCACTCTTCTCCAGCACAAGAATCACATGCCCTGGGTGGATGCCTTTCCCGTCTTCAGGCTGCACGTGGGAGGGGAAGCGTTTGTGCTTGTTTGCCGTGGGAGTGAGAGATTGATAATTCTTCTGGCACCTGTGACCTGCCTCGCTTTCTGCCGCTGCCAGCTGCCTGGTCACATCACGGCCACATGAGGAAGATGCCCTGTGACAGAACAGTCAAGTTTTACAGCAAACACTGTTCTAGGCCACTTATTCTACTCAGTGTTTCTGAAAACCTCTTCAGTCGTGCGACGTTAGTGTGTACGTAAGTGCAATTCCGGCTGTCATGAGTTCTGCCGGATGAAGCCGAGTCTCGTTTGGACCCCAAGCACAGTTGAATCGTATTAGTTGTGCTTGACTCATGTGTCAGTAGACTGCGGGATAATGGCGCTGAATCCCACTAGATCATTTGAATGCTGCTCATAGTGTCGGACGCCCAAGTACGCCTCTCTATGTATCATGTTCTTACATTTGAGTATATCAAGAACAAGGATTAGCATGGTTGGTTGATTGATTTGATTGATTGCACACAGTGGTTTAAATAGTTGTTTGAATCATATTACATGCTTAGTGTTTTTACACAAACATGATTTAAAATCTTATGATGTAAAATAAAAAAGTATTTGATATTGATGAGTATTATAGTACTTATTTCTAGAATGGGGAAGCTTAACCCCAACAGGTGAAGGCTAAGATGCGCAGTGTTTTTGAGGAAACTGATTGCCGTATAATAATTTCACAGATCTCATAAGTATTGTTTTTTAAACTTACAGTAAATGGTTTGTACAAAGCCCCAAAGGGGAAAAAGGAAATCATTAGTACAAACAGTTGATTTAAAAAAAACAAACTTTATAAATGTTATATACTAGCAAAAAAAGGTACAATTTCAAACTGCTATAAGCAAAATGCTGAGGAGATAGGGATTTCAACAAATCAAAATGACCATTAATGATAATGCAAACATTAGCCATTAAATACTTTAATAACTAATTGGTACAGCAAATAAATGTCTATAATGGATAATGAGCATGCACATTGAAAAATCAATCATTGCAATCATTGCAGTTTGGATTGCTTAAATAAAATTCTAAATAGTAGAAAGATGCTTCTGGGGAAAGTTTTGAATTGGATCACTTGCATTCTGTAGGATCACAAAAACTAAAACTTTTTTTGGGATTAGAACAAGACTGAAGGTGAAAATTATTAATTTATAATGATTTTAGCTTAATTATAATTAGTTTTTATAAATGTAGTATGTTAATTATGTGGTAATTATATGCTATAAATGTAAATACCTTGAGCTTTGCGCAGGGACAGACACATTTGACACTTTTTTTTTAAACAACCATTACTGCTTGTGTACTCGTGTTTTGAATCACAGAAGCATAGTGCCGATAGATAATTTATTCTGAAATAACATTCCCGGGCATTGGATGTCTTTATGCTTGAAGTCCACTGCAAGCAGTCAAACTTTTCTACTTCGATATATCCACAAGGCTTACAAATACCATTGTGTTTTGGGCTATGGGAATAAGGGAAAGTCAGAAATGAAGCTGAAGAACTATAAGTGAACTGGCTGAAGGATCACATTTCCCCATAAGCTTCTTATACCTTCAACCTCACAGCTCTGGCATTTAATTGTTTTCTATTATCTCCTGAGGAAAGTTCCCATGGGCACTGTGCTGTCAGTCAATGGAATAGTTTAGCTGATTGATTCCTTGACATCACTGGTGTGACAGATTTATACTTTCTTTCATGCTAATAGTGTGTTTTAAGATCTAAAACGATGGAATTGCTTAAGTTTAAACTGAACTATTTTTCTCGTGGAAACACGGGAATGGTCTTAAATGTCTGCTAGCTTATGGATCAGACCAGTTTAGAGTGTGTACGTGATCCCCTTAGGTAGATATAACTGGTATTCGTATGTAGAGTGTGGTTTTAGCACACATACATTTTTCATACGTTTGCATATACTCTGAAACATACTTGAATTAATATAGATTTTATTGGGCTTAATTAATAAGATGATTTAAATGTGTATTTTAACATATTTACAGTTATTTAACGTGTTTGATAACTGTTTGAAACCATGAAAACATTTTCATTACTTGAAATAACTTAAACATTGACAGAAATAAAATAAACCTTTAAGTAAAACTAAATTTCAACGTTTTGTTTAGTCTAAACTGAAAGACTAAAATAACAAATAAAACGTAAATCAAAATGATATAGTCATATTTTTTTTAAAGAAATGATAGAAATGACACAAAACTACCAAAATTCAAAATATGAACAATAACTATTATAGTAGGCTATATCAATGATACTAAAATAACACTGGTATAAACAACATTCACTATACATTTATCCACTCCATAAAAGTAATGCCTCACCAACCACGTCATCTCAAGTGAACCGGTTTTTGATGATGCTTGAACCTTGTAATTTCTCCCATTGTCGATATACTGTTAAACTGGAACATGGGCCTGAAAACTGTCACGATCAAACCCCTCCAGCTATTCTGAATGCAGACAATGTCTTTTACTTTCGACAGCTACTGAAAACAAAACAGCAGTGCTTTACAATGCTCTACTTGGACAGTTACTATCATCTGAATCTACAGCCGCCGTCTCAGTACGTGCCAAAGACTATTGTCTTTAAACCTCGACGACAGCACATCTCAAAAAGAAACATGACTCCATTCTGTCTTTGCAAGCACATCAAAGACACTTATCAAAGGAACTCTTGCGCACCTTCTCAGAGAAACAATGGAAATTAGGCAACAGGCACCAGGAGAATTACAGCGAATACTTAAGAATCTGTGTCAGTGTTTCCCCCTCCGATAAATAGGAGAGGAAGCAGTTAAATCGCAAATGACTGTGTCTTCTTTTATTACAACATCAATCCAATTCCGGCAAAGGCGCAAATAACAGTATATTAGTGATTAATAATTCTTGTTCGCAGTGACGTGGATTTGGCTTGTCGAATGTTTTTCTGTACAGTAATGCCGCATTAAAACCGATTCAATTCCACAGTGGATGAACTCCATGTTCCTATTTCACACCCTGTTTGACGGTGTTAATGGGAGAATAGGTTTCCTGAACTTTGTGTACCATCCGAGCTTGTCCTCAGGCATCAGAATGCCGTCACACACTCAGGGACACGATAACTGCCCTACCTGTGCAATAGAGACGCTTCCTTAGTGGCTGACTCTCCCTTCTTGCCTTCATTAAAGCACAGTCATACATCTTCCACGCACATCTGTGGTGTACAGGGAGCTATGCCTTCATCCAGAGAAGCTCTCTGACATATACACTGTATCATCTATGGCAAGCTATCAGCACTGGGCTAACCTTTCTAATGCTGATTTAGAGGGAGATCTAAGGGGCTGGGGAAAGGTGCGGATGATGCGTCCCCCTGCTGTACAAAAGAGCCCGTTGAGATCTCTTGTTCTCTGTGAGATGCACTACGAACCATCAATGACAAGACTTCTCCACCTTCCCTGCACTGTTGCTATAAGAAATCCAGTCTCTGAGGGCCTTGATCAATTAGTCAATTTCTCAACTGTGCCCTGCAATTAGTGCCGTGATTCTCTATGCTGCTGCTTACTAGCAGGATATGCTTGTGTAATGGTTCAAAGTAGAGGAATCAAGGGTGTAGGGTTGGTTTTAACATTAGAAGGGACATTTTAAAATCCATCTTTAACTATAAAGATAATGTGTTCATTTACTTAATATATACACTACCGTTAATTTTTTTGGGTCAGTAAGAGAAGTCACCAAGGCTGCATTTATTTCAGTAATTTCTGCCAGGACCGGTATCGTCAAAACAATTAGCATACAGTTTGGATTGGCGGTATGGTTCCGTTCTGGGCAGGAACTCCCTGCGCATCCATGCAGCCTAGCAGCAATAACCCCCTTGGGATAAACAGAACAGAACCAACATGAGTGTATGCAAATATATTTAATTCAAGATTTTAAAGTACAACATCATTCGAGAATTTATTTTGATTCAAGGGGAATCAGAATGCCAAATCCTGACTAGCGAGAGGAGGAGCTGGGGATGGAAATTCGCTCCTGAGAAACGCGATAGCTGTGGTGCTGATAATACTGAAGGAGCTTACGGTGATAGGTGGCGTATTCCTATAGGTAGACGTGGATCAGCTGAGAGTCAGCTGATGCGAGCTTGACTAACGTGACTTGCCAGAACTAATGCTACGCTTGATATTGTGAAATATTATTGCGATTTTTTGATATATCCCAAATTTGAACAAAAGTCACATTTAATTAATGTCCAAGCAGTACACTGGAATTTGATGACTTCATTACAAATGTCCAGATAAAGCTCCTGCTTATTTTATTTGCCAAAAAAAAAAATGCATGTCAGTGTGTATGCGTTTAAATCCAATTGAAGATTACACAAATGTAAAAGTCAATATCTTGAGGCTTTAATATATCCATAGTTATCTTCTAGCAGTCCATTCCATGCCTATGAAGTTGAAAATAATACATTTATTTAGCAAATTTAGATTTATGTGTAGCTCCCTGGCTTAAGAAAGGTGGACTCTTCAACAAACAAAGTGAAACAAAATAGCAACAAACAAATAACCATATCTTATTACATAAAGAAACACATCCAAACAATACAGATAACAATAAAGTCAATATTTTTCCTTGTTCTTAATTTAAACCAGGAGCTAAATCCTTGAAGTTCTCTTTGACCGTAAAACCTTGAATGAACTGACCATGTGATGTAGGTGAAGATGTAGGTGGTGTACAGATCTAGGTGAATTGATTTCAATATACATTTGAGAGGATGTGCCAACCACACAAATCGGTGCTTATGGACAGACGTTTGATCTAAGGAAAATCTGAGAGTGTTGGGGGATGCTTGAGACATCTCGGTTCAAACAGAATGGTGTAGGAAAGTGTTGGCCCCCAGTGTTCTGGTGCCACATGTTGCTTCCCAAATCCCTTTCTAGTGCATGGATGCACTCGGTGTCGGGGGGATTTCAGTACGTGAGGATTGCGGTAATTGAAGCAATCTGTTCCCACGGCCTGCGATGGACGGAGGTTCCTGGGCTGGCGGTTTGTTTGAGGTCAGAGCTCAGGCAGGATGTCTTCTGTTTCTTTGAGCCCTATTATAGAACTGCAGGCCTCTGTCTGATGAGCTGAAGTCCTGGTCTGGTTGACTCTCGGTCTACTTGTCTGAGTGGGTCCTTAGGAGATTCCATATTATCATGAGAAAACCTCTCTCAAATCGACAGTGCTCTTTCAACATTCTTTCATCTTAGAAATTAAGTCATGTAGACTCAATACTCTGTCAATGGTTGGACTGGGAATCAAGGGAGTATTTTTGATGAATTTTCTAGCAATGACATGTCATAAAGTTAAAACCACAATGAATCTCGATACAGTAATACATCACAGTTTTCACTAAGGATGTCATTTGGTAATCTTTGAGATCAAGGTAACTTCCTAGTTTGCTAGTTACCTCTACTACAGTTTAAGGGGTTAGTTCACCCAAAAATGTATATTCTGTCGTTAATTACTCACCCTTGTGTCGTTCCACATCCGTAAGACCTTCGTTCATCTTCGGAACACAAATGAAGATATTTTAATGAAATCCAAGAGCGTTCTACCCCTCCATAGAGATCCAATGCAACTACTGCTTTCAAGGCCCAGAACAACAGGAAAGACATTGTTATAGAACTCCATGACTCCAGTGGTATAACCTCAATTTAATGAAGCAACACGAGTGCTTTGTTTATACAAAACAACATAATTTACCACTTTATTTACGAAAATATTAATCTGCAACAAGCGTTCACGAGAGCATCACTCACATGCATGTAGTGTTTTGACTGGCGCGATAACACATGAGTGTTTACGAGAGCACCACGATGCATGTGTTCACGCGAGAGCTGACTTTGGATAATATTATTTTGTAAATAAAGTGGGGTTTTTTTTCTGTGCAAACAAAGCACTTGCGTCACTTCATAAATTGAGGTTAAACCACTGGAGTCACATGGATTACTTTAATGATGTCTTTCCTACTGTTCTGGACCTTGAATGTGCAATGTCGGATCTCTATGAAGGGACAGAACCTCTCGGATTTTATTAAAAATATCTTAATTTGAGTTCTAAACATGAAAAAAGTTTTTACGGATGTGGAATGACACGAGGGTGAGTAATTAATTACATCACTTTTTATTTTTGGTTGAAATAACACTTTAAACAAATGTTTCCCCGCTTGCATTACAAGCACAGACTTTTTTTTCGCTACCTCTGAAAATAGAAAAACTTAATATTGTTAACCTCTGCACATCATTTACATTCATTAATTTGTCTTGCTTAGATTTAACTTAGGTTACGTTTCACTGCTGTTGAAAAAGAAAAACAAACAAATGTCTTCATTTTCTTTTTTTCTTGATGAATAAGGATTTTTTTTTTAAATTTCTAAGTAGGCCTACTTGTTCTGTTATTTTCTGTGTTTCCAAAAATACCTAAACAATCAATCAGACAGGGTCCAACAGGGCTAAAGGCACATCTTAAGAAAAATGTGCTTTTCACTATACTCCCATAGTGTATGATTGCAGAAATATATATATATAGTACGGTTTTATTGAACATTGATGGAGCAACAGATTTTGTGCAAAAATAAATAATAAAAGTGGTTTATTTTATTTAAAAAGTCTTATAAATTAGGTGGCTGGGTGGGTAATTTGCTGGCAATTTGTAGATGTTGTTTATGCTCAAACAGCAAGATTACAGCCTAACTTAAGTTAAAAAAGTGAAATCATAATAAAGGGCCTCTTTAAAATATGTTAATAAAATATAATAAAAAAATACAGAATCAAAATTATTTTAAAAAGAAAATATTCTGAAAGCTTTCAAAGAAAATGCAAAAGTTGTGTCTGTTAACATTTGTTAATGCACTGTGAACTAACATGAACCAACAATGAACAATAAAATGTTTACCTATTAATGCTAATAAATGCTGTAAAATGCTCATTGTTAGTTAATGATAGTTAATCCATTAACTAATGTTAACAAATGTGACCATAAAGTTTGCAAATGAAACCTTAAATCAAAAGTAAAAATCGGGTTCCAAAAGTACAAATCCCATTCATTTTCTCCATGTGGAATTTTTTTAAGATTATAAACTGTTAATGACAGATCTACTGTGTGCTACAAGGTTGCTAAATGATGGTGTATGCTTTTGTTGAGCCTCAAGTCCACATTATTAAAACTGATTTTTTTTAAATAATCATGTTTGACAGAATTCCAGGTGAAAATTTACATTACCCATGATTTTGTAGAGAAATCTTTACCAATCAGGAAATTATGCAAATGTGAGGGAGCATATGTCTCCCTATGCTCTCAAACATATATTTTTTGCAACAAACATGACATTGTTTCTGTACCTGTATATACAGTCTTAAAATCCTTTTTTGTTTGTTATTGCTTTGAATCAAAATGTGTAATGTGCACCATGTAGCTGGTTGCATTGGTTCATTATAAATCTTTAACAAAGACTTTTAAAAATCATTGTGTGAAAATGAATGGGAAAAATTATTTTGGAACCCAGGCTGCTGAAAAAAGTGGACTAGTTGCACTCTGTAGCCCATCAGTGAGTCCGTTATTTATGAGCGTTGCATAATTTAAAATCTATACCTGTTGTGACCAGCAGGAGCTGAAACTAGACTGTCAGTGCACAGTATTTTCGGAGTAAACCTTGACTTTGAAGCCTATTCCACTCTTTCGCACACAGTGAATCTGAACTTGCTCAGTCTGTCACTCTGATCATGCTTGTCCCCCAAGGTGCTTCTTCTCTTTAATATATGATTCTGTATCCCCAGCATTTTCATATACATTATAGTAGCTGAATGAAACTACCTCGTTAAACTTCTTTCAAACGTTTTTCACCTAAAACATATTACTTGTTCAAAAGTACCTTTCTGCTCAGGGTTTGAGTGTTTTTTTATCACCCATATTAGAATATGGTGTTAGCGTAAGGCCTTCCTGCACTGCATCGTCTGATAATCCTTAACCTGCCAGTGTCTATCTGATTTAAATTGCCATGGATAATGTGATCATCTTGTCAGGGAGAAATCAGGCATTCAGCACTCCAGAGCAGAGGAGTAGGAGTGAGCGCGGGGGAAGGGAAACGTCAGGCAGGTCTCAGGTGATCTCCGCAGAAGTGTTAACTCATGTAATAGAACAGGGCCATGCTCCTTCAGCCGTAACGCAGCATACATAAATGGCCACATAAATCCTACATTCATCGGAGTCAATGGACTCCCATCAAAGAGGTTTGGGCAGATGCATTACATTTTCCGGCTCATTTAAACATTTTGCTCCTTTTTTTCCCTTTCCGAATTAGACATGCTTTGTTGCCGAAGACACGTCCACATAGGAGGACTAAGTGTGATGGGTCTAATTTGAGCTGCTGAGATAGGTGTGATCATGTTGTGAAACAGTCCATCTGTCTCCCTCTGTATACTCATTGATTGTTTTGGGGAGGAAGTGCTTCATTATAGTGTTGCGGCTAATGCTGTCCATGAGTTTGGTGGGGAAAAGTTAATAAATATAATGCTTGTACCCCTCCCCCCTAAAAAAAGTTCAGTTTAAGAGACCGTTAAATATGATTTGCCCCTGCTTGCCATAAATGAATAGCTGAGCCATAAACAGAAATCCAAACCATTATCTTCCCTCAATGACAGTTGAAGGAGGCTTCCTCATCAAAGCTTTTTAATTGGATCAAATTACGGGCAGCGAGAGCCTGAGCCCTTCTTGAGTTCATGAAGCCTAACTTTCAAATCACTTCTAATAAGACCTCTGTACTGCCTGACAAAGGCAAAATGCAGTGACTTTGCCAACACTGGAAAACGAGAAAATGCATTCAAAGATTTGATGTCAATATTTGTTCCAGGTTTAATCCAAATCTGAACATAGTTGATCACAAGACAGATCATAGTCTACAGCTCTATTCAGAGGGGGCTGGTTTTAAATGAGGAGCTGGAGTATGTAATAATTACCAGAGTTTCTCTGTGTGTTCTTCAAGACCCCGCGTTCCTTTGCTCGTAAAGATCGCAGTGTCTTCCTTCACCTGTAAAGCGCAATACTGAATTTACTTTGCCATTAATAAATGCAAAGTACTCAACATGTATATGTATATATATATATATATATATATATATATATATATTATTTTTTTCTATCAAGGCACTCGAGGTTTCGGTTTTCTTTCACTGCACCCAAATCCATTTTGTTACCGTAAAGTTGCAATGAAACTGAAGTAGCGACAGATCTTTTATTCTGTATTGTGACGTACTGTTCATCTGAGTGTAATGGATTATTGAAAAAGAAAAAACGCTTTAAAGTAATATTTTTCATAATATTGACCATTATTCAGAAAGCGTAAGAGAACACATTCCATTTGTAAGAATATCCTAACAAACAACATTGGACCACTTTGGGCCCTGTCATACACCAAGCGCAATGCAGCGCCAGGCAGGATGCAAGTTTTTTTTGCTAGTTTCAGCCCGACGCAGTTATCATTTCACGTCCTGCACCACGTTGTTTAAATAGCAAATGCATTTGCGTCCATTTGTGCGCCCATGGGCGTGCTGGTCTGAAAACGAGGTGTGTTGGGGCGCATTGTTGGTGCGTTGCTATTTTAAGGCAACTGAAATAGACTGCGCAATATTTTTATTGTTATTTAAAGAGCGTATTAGTAATGTGCGCCTATAGGCAAGTACACAACACGCGTACACTTTGTCCCGTAGATGGTCTGCTCGCGTACTTTAACCTCACGCATAAGCAGATCTGTTTCCTCGCTAGAGAAGCGTTTTTCCAGTTTCCAGTTTAGTTTTTCCGCTTCCAAATTCCACCATGTAAATAGCAAATCCGCCATGGCGCGAGACCTTGCGACGGGCACGCCGACCAATTTTCCCATCGTTAAACTAGCAAAAGTGGTTTCGGACACGCCCTAAGTGCACTTGTGCCGGGCGCTTTAGACCATGCGCTTAGATCATTAAAATAGGGCCACAGAAGAAAAAAAGTCATACAGGTTTGAAACAACATGAGGGTGAGAAAATGACTTCACTCATGACTACATTTTGACAAAATTTAGTTACTTTTGTAAGGCTAGCACATGTGCTTGAATAAACAGCGTAACAGAGTAAAAAACAAGTTGCATGAGTTAAAATATGTGGTGTGTTTGGCCCATGTAAAGTCCTAAATTTCCACATATGGGTGACGGCGGGAGTATTGCTGCAGATGGTGGAGTGCTTTGTCGTTCAGAATAAAAAACTGCACGTGTGGCGACATGCTGTCATTGGTTCTGTGCTGCTTTTGTGGTGAGCAATGGTACGGGGAGTTGAAAAGGAAGCCAGCATCCAAATGAGGCCAGTGCTCTGGTATTTCAGAGCTCAGCGGAGGGGACAGAGCCAGGGGTGAAGGAGATGTTCCTAAGCCGAGCACCGCTATGGTCATCATTCACACTTACCCTGCTGACAGTACACCACGGCAGGGCTACTTATCTCATCCTTGCCACAGAGAGAAAGCGAGCTCTGCTAATGTCCTGCACAATTATCACATGCCGAAGTATTAAGGATGCGCTTTTCTTGCCAGTCCTTTGGGTGTAATTGCTGTTTAAAACTGGCAGTCACGTATCTGTTTATGCTGAAGTGCCTTAAATGTGCCGTATTTTTTCTTCATTTAAGGGTTTGGTTTAGAGATGATGATAAGGAAGTAATCTGCCTATGCAAAATGCAAGGAAGACCCATGCTGAGGTTGCTTCAAAAGCCTTGCCAATGGATCTGTGGAAGGGATGGAGTCCTCCATCTGTACTGGGAAGATATATCTGGAGTGACATTAGGCCTCTCCCAGAAAACCCTGGGATGCCTTCTTAACTGAATTGCCTGGTGCTACTCGACTCACTCGACGCAGCATGTATTATAATGAAAGCCAAGACACTGCACTTCCCATCTCGGGTAATGAAATTCAAAGGTTTCCATGGTTCTGTCTGGTGCCTTTCAATTCGCTCCTACAACTTTTTCCCGCATCAGTCAGAGAGCATTTACGTAAGTCTCTGAAATATTAATTTCTGATATAACTTTAATGATAATGATTGGATAAAGATGGCAAATGGGAAGAAGATTTTTAGCAGAAGTGTTAAAAAGAGGGCAGTGCAGTCTGCTGCTATACAGTACATCCGATCCAGCCTCTGTGGGATCTGAAGACAATCAAGGAGAGCTGGTAAGACTGGCTTCATTGTGATATTAATGAAAACCCATAGACAGTGGGCTGTCATCAATTATAAATCATCGGGCTCATTCAACTTGGTAGTTTGGAGAGGCGGAGTTAGTAAAAATGAAAGAGAATGCACTTAATCATTTCTTCCCCAGCCCATTACATAGCATGAGCGCATTGCCGAAAGTTATTAGTGCACTGACACAAAGATATGCTCTGTTTATGGAAGACGAGTCACTGCATTTTATATCATAAAGTCCATTCTCCCAGCTGTGCCGTGAATCTGAGTGTTTCAAAACGCTCATCTAGCGTGAAGGGTCATTCCAGCGATATTAGAAGAAAGCTTATTACATTCCCACTGTTTCTGAGCCATACAAATATAATTGTTAGATCAATCAAGAAGGGGGAAGTTGTAGTCCATGCATACAATTTTACAGCCTATATAGCCAGCGTGACTTGAATTAATTCTTTAATTGAATTGATTTTTTTTCTTCTGGAAACACTATATTCCTCTTCCAATACAATCTCTGCTGAACACATCAGGAGCAATTTCACCATGTATATTTACTTTCTGTGAGGAAAAACCAATGGAGTGAAATTGGATATTTGACCTCCCCTTCTTACAGCTGCTCAGAGAAAGCAAGCCACTTCCTGTCATTTTCTCTCGGTCACTCAGTCATTTGGTAATAGTTGATCAAACAGCAGGTTTGAAATTCAGAGACTAAAGTGTACTTACAGTATTTGGAGAGAACAGATGATGTGTGCGGCTAGTGTGACCTTTGAAATCGGTTTCATTACTGCTAACAAGACATTGGAGCAGTCTAGGGTAAGCAGGGTAATCCGCTTGGCCCTTTTCCGCCACCTCTGCTCTGAATCTCAGAGTTTGTTCCAATGAACTCTTGATTCCCCGCAGTCAGAATATGTCTGCGAAAATACATTTACATTCACACCAGCCGACTATAAGCAGTGTTTGTCAGCTTTGTTCAAGGAAAGCTGTTATTTCGCCGGCAAAGAGCTCTGGAACAGCAGGCTGGTGAGAGCTACTGGTGTTCAACCATGAAATGAACAGGTCACGTTGTGTTCTGCTGCCGAAATTCAACTTGTCAGTGTGATCCTTGATCCTTCGGTGCCATAAACATGTTGGAGTGCCGCTGTTGGTCTTTCATATGCAGTAACTGTAATCCCATTGACAAAATAGCCGCAGAAACAAAATCCTGTAATGCTGAAAAGCACGGTCTGTAATTTCTGTTAAATAGAAGAGAGAACACCACTCATAATGCAAATAATTGTAAACAGTAAATTAACCCATGCCGAGCATGCTCTTTTTAAAATAATGCATAAATTAAGAAAAAATTAAATGGGAAATTCTGCCAAAAAAATAAAAATCCCAATAATTAGGGTTTGCGACAATTGTTCTTCCCCCCCCGGAACAAAACCTCAGCAATACAAATATAGAGCTCTTTAAGCTTGTTGTTGTGTTGCAGTTAAAAGAGAAGCAGGCAAAATTCAAATGAACTCTTTAGGGGATGGGGGGCCGCGCACTGAGACTTTCAGCGGCTTTGAAGTTGCAAAGCAAACGCTCACATGTTTATTGTTGACACTCACCGCAAAGCAGTTCTGTGCAGTAGCTACAGGTCATGCGTCTACCCAAACAACAACCGTGAATAATAACACAGAGCACCATCTGGGGCACTTCAAAGCATGCTTTTCAGATAGACGTTAACAATGGAGGTGTTTCGAGGTCACCTGTTGACGTTTTGTCTCAGTGAATTAACTGCCGACTATCCAGGTGTGGAATTGAGCTTTTGATTGAAGGAAACTTGCGTTTCCAAAGTGTGTGGAGCCACCGATGTGTCATCTTAGTGTGATTTGCACCAGAAGAGTTATTCTGTTTTCCTGCAATGCTCTTTTGTATGCTGCAGACGAGCATTGCTTTGTGCCCTCGGTGGAATGAGAAGACATAAGGTGGCTTGCATTAGTATGATCTAGGCACTGACACATTCTGTTCCCACCGACTCTACCTGGGGGCTGACGCTCTCCTAGAGGCGAGCAAGTGACTGGTAAGCTCTCCAGTGGAAGTTGCCCCGTCTTGTGATTTTGAAAGCACAAAGTATCCCTGAGAAACCACCTTGCTCGCTGCTGCTTCAGGGAAAGGCAGACTTTGGAGGTGGCTGTTGTTACAAGTGCAGACAAGTGCTGTCTTTCTGAGTCACGGTGTCCTTGAGGGCAAGGTTTCTACTGCTGCCTTCATTGGCATGAATAGAGAATATAGAAATTTGGAAAAACTATTTTAAGCAGAAATGTGGTTCCAAACATTCAGTATCTCATGCTCTTCGTGTTTTAAAACTTGACATATGTCATTTTTTATTGTAGCAAAATGTTATTGCGTAAGAACAGTGTTGGGGATTGTTACTTTTTTAAGTAATGCATTACAATATCCCGTAACACATAAAAAATATTATTATTTTATTATTATTTTGTCTGCTGCACCGGAAAACTCTTCCTTTGTTGGTATTTTCCAGGTATTAAAGGGATAGTTCACCCAAAAATGTGAATATATTCACCCTCATGTCGTTTCAAACCCGTGAAACATTTGTTCGTCTTCTGAACATAAATTAAAGGAGAACTCCGGTCAATTTTAACATTGAGCTCAATTTTTAGTAAATTTGGAGTGCTGTCAATACAGAGAACAACGACAAAAATCGGTGTTGCCTACACCGTGTTATCCTCTTTTTAAAATTTGCACCCTATTGACTTGAATGGGGTCTAATTTTAAACCTGCTTTTATTTCTCTTATCATCCTTGATGTGTCATACAAGTGCCCAGTCATGTTGAGTGATAACTTCAGAGTGAACACGAGTGAATCTGACTGCAGTAGATGTGAAAGATATTAATAAAAATGATGTTATATCAGCCAGCGCACAGACCTGTATTTAGTTCCTGTTTTCGGTCGAAGTCCAAAGTAGTCGATTGTCGAGTTCACGCGCGTGATCATTGGTAACTAAACCTATGCGCGTCAACTCGACAATCGACTACTTTGGACTTCGACCGAAAACAGGAACTAAATACAGGTCTATGCGCTGGCTGATATAACATCATTTTTATTAATATCTTTCACATCTACTGTAGTCAGATTCACTCGTGTTCACTCTGAAGTTATCACTCAACATGACTGGGCACTTGTATGACACATCAAGGATGATAAGAGAAATAAAAGCAGGTTTAAAATTAGACCCCATTCAAGTCAATAGGGTGCAAATTTTAAAAAGAGGATAACACGGTGTAGGCAACACCGATTTTTGTCGTTGTTGAGTGCTGTATTGACAGCACTCCAAATGTACAAAAAATTTACAAAAGACCGGAGTTTTCCTTTAAGATATTTTCTGTCAAATCTGAGAGCTTTCTGTCCCCCCAGACAGCTACTAAACTGAAACTTTGATACTTCAAATGTTGGAGAGTACATGATGCAATTTTCATTTTTGGCTGAACTATCCTTTAAGACTTATTTCCAGAGAATACTTCTTGAATTATGTTTATTTTTCTTATACCTCACTGGCATTTTTTCCGTCTTAAGCATAATACTTAAGTAGATTTTGCTAGATTTATGCTTAAAACAAGAAGCACTCTAATTTATTTTTATCACCAGCAGTATTTAGTTTAGTTTTTTATGCTTGTGTGTGTGTTTAAAAAAATCGACACATTTTGCCTCATTTGCCTCATCAGGAAAGAAAAAAATTCATTAAATCTTAAGACTTGTTTTCAGAGAAAATATATAATTAAGGTAAGACACTGCAGGTCAGTTTTGATAATTTGGGCTATTTGACTATTGCACTTCATCTGTTTATCACTTTATTCTATCTAGATTCTATATATTTTTCTCACTCTGAGCCAGAAATCTCTTCTGCACCTTTCCAGTTTTAGTCCTTTCTAAGGATTTTACAGAGGGGTTTGTTCATATTACAATTCCTTAAAATTTAATTCCTAAAAACATTTCTGAAAACTTGTAATACAATTTTTTTTTGCCATTCTTAATATAATCAATCAACTGGGGGATGTGGTGATATCTTTTTATTTTTTATTTTTTTAATCCAATTCACCTGGGGTGTTTTGCCTTAAAGGTAGGGTTGGTAATCCTGTTCAGAAACATTTTTTTTTATACTGGGTGAAATGGTCCTTCCATTCTGATAGTAGTCAATACATTATGTGTTCAGAAAAAGGAATAAAAAAAATCTGACATCTGTAGCAGCTGTAGGACAGTAAAAACTCTGACCAATCACTGCCATTCGGTGCGAATGTAAAGAACCAATCAGATGCCTTCATGTCTCGTGCCCGAGCACCACTGCGTGCACAGCAGTGATGCGCGGGTCAATGTATAAACAATCCGCACCCGACGGACGTTTTCAACTAACCCGCCCGCTTAGACGGAGGAACTAGGGGTGCGCATTTTTCAGAATGCTGTATGATATAGCCTGGCGTTTTGTAATAAAGGCTTGATTTATTCATTTATTTCGTTTCATTTTCTTAACAATTAAGATGCTGCATGTGTTTATCCAGTCTAATCGACGTGTGCGTCTCTCCCCGGACTTTCCCAACAAAAATCCCGCCCCCTCTCAGCAAATAGGCTACATAAAACTGACATTACTGAGCTATATGCGTTTAAAAGTAGCCTATTAAAATGGCACAATGGCATTGCTCAGTTCAACGCGTTGGGAAATCGGGCATTTTGTCCCGCGTCAGCTTTTATTCAAAAGTTAATAACGTGCTCAACATTCAAAAGGTAAATAAGGATTTCCCACTTTCATCTGCAGACTGCTCGTGCGTCATCCTCGCGCATTCAGCCAATAAAATGTAGGCCTAGACCTATGTATTTCATAGAACATTGTGTCTAGTACTATATAAATTACAAAGGTAAACGACCCGACCGACCGCGACCCGAATATCATTAAAAATATTTTTGGATGACTCGTAACCGCGGGCGCAGGCACCCGCTCATTTTGGATCAACCCGCGCATCACTGGTAGGTACATACAGCTGACTCCAAATGTGGATGCGCGTTCATGTTTGTGGGGGGGCGTAGCTTTGGACGGAGCACTGACAGGAGGGGGCGGAGCTTAGAAGATGTGCCACTTTCAAATCTGGCTAGCTCTCCAACATTACCTACTCTAGCTTTAAGCGTATTTTTCTTACCTCATTGGGAAATTGATTTTTTTTTTCATGTTTAAAGTATTAGCTTCACTTTATTTTACTAGATTTATGCTTATAACAAGAAAAACAAAACAATATGCCAAAAGGGTAAGAAAAATGCATGTAGCATTTAAGGAATCCACAAACACAAATGTAACACATACTTGAATGTTTCAATTTATACAGAAAATTAAACTGCTTAAACTACAACATTGAAAGTACAACTGGATTCCACTGAAGCACCAGATTTATTTTCATCACCAGCATAAATCTTAAGGCCTAAACGGATAGTTCATCCAAAACTGAAAATACCGTCATCGTCACACATGCTCCTAATAGAAATGCGGACAGATACTACAACATATTTACTATATTTTCCATTATGTACACTGGGGAACAGAAAGTGCACTATTCTGGAACAGACATGACAAAAAACAAAAACAAAAAACACATCAAATATCAAAGTATATTTATCGAATTTAAAAGGGTCAAAGGACTTTTGTTACATTTTGTTAATATGTAAAGGCGATTTGGTACATGCATTGGCCGTGTTTGCAGAGGACATACAACTGTTGAAGCAAAACTGCTGTCGGGAGAGAATAATGCAAACTTAATTACTGCCAGCTAATAACTTCAGGCAATCAAAACCTACTCAGCTCTGAGACTCCATCTAATTGTCATGACAACTAAAACCCTTTGTCTTCCATTTAGTCTGAGGCTAAGCAGGACCTCCAGCCCTGTAAATTTCTTCTAACTGGTGTGACTCGTGTGATAAGAGTGGCTGTGATGACTGTGGCTCAGTGGCTTTATTCTGCTGCCTGTCTGTTCAGAATGACTAATTGCGGTGGAATGTGAACACGCTGGAGATGAAATGTGTATGGCTAATCCAATCATTTCCAGTAAAGCTACAGGAAAATGAGGACTGAAGAGACACTCAGCAGTGGAAAAAGAAGGCGCACATGTGCCTTGGATCATTTCTTATAGAAAAACCCATTTTTTATCATTAGACTTACCTACTCATTTGCAAGGCATTAGTCTGCTCTTTAAATGCTCAGCAGGTATGACTCACCGCATGCTGCAGATGTTTAATGATGCCGCTGTTGAACTTCAGACTTTTAGGGAGGGAGGGAGGAGGGGCATCTTTCTCCATTGATGTTTATTCAAAATTAGCCATGGATTCATCAATAAATAAACTTTTATATTTTTTATGTAACGTAACGTGTAACGTATATGAAAGCGGTTCCTGCCATGGAATAAAAATATAAAAAGGTAATTGCGAATTTTTATCTCATAATTCTGATCCCCCCTCACAATTGCATGATTCTGAGAAAAAAGTCAGAATTTAACGTTATAAACCTATAATTGTGCGAAATAAAGACGAAATTTTAAATACAAACTCTCAACAAGCTTTCATAGAAATGGACTATAATACAATACAATACATTACATTACATTACATTACAATACAATACAATACAATACAATACAATATAATATCAGCCAATCAACAAGGATTTTTTTCTGCAGTTCCAGAGTGGTTTGTCTTTAACTTAACCTTTTTTATTTTTGACTTTCTTTTACATTTGATTTTTAGACAAAAAAAAGCTACATGCATCTGTTACTCCTGGAAACCAATACATTACATTACATTTAATAATTTAGCAGATGCTTTGGTAACACTTTACTTGAAGGGGTGTGTATAAGACTGACATGCCACATTCATAATCATGACATAACACATGTCATGAATATGAAGGAGGTTTTATGCATGTTTATGACAACTGTCATTAAGTGTCATTCGCTCAATTATTACATTTATAAATCAAATATGACATTGTTTGAGATGTCTTTTTCATGACAACTTGACATAAACCAATACATCATAACCTGTCAGTGTCTTCGTCATGACAACTTGACAATACCAAGACAACATAACCTGTCATAAATATGTCTGAAAATGATTAATTATCAAACTTAAGAAACCACTTAGCTTTATGGTTTAACATTGCATTGAACTGTCATGTGGTTGGTTTTGTCATTGGCTGTCATGAGGCATTATAACTGTGTAAGGAATATTTTTCTTGACCTCAACTACAGTGGTACACATTGAATTTGTCATTAAAATGAAAAATATTGTAATATTAACCCATAAAGCTAAGTGGTTTCTTAAGTTTGATAATGAATGCTATGTCATGTTTATGACAGGTTATGTTGTATTGGTAATGTCAAGTTGTCATGACAAAGACACTGACAGGTTATGATGTATTGGTTTATGTCAAGTTGTCATAACAAAGACATCTCAAACAATGTCATATTTGCATTAAATATGTCATAATAGAGCAAATGACACTTAATGACAGTTGTCATAAACATGCATAAAACCTCCTTCATATTAATGACATGTGTTATGTCATGATTATGAAGGTGTCATGTCAGTCTTATACACACCCCTTCAAGTAAAGTGTTACCAACGCGGTTATCCAAAGCGACTTACAAATGAAGAGAGCAATAGAAACAGTCAAATCAACAATAGGGCAACAATATGCAAATGTAGTGACCAGTCTCAGCTAGACCAGCGCAGCACACGTAGCAAGGATTTAAAAATATATATATAATATAAAATAGTAAGTGTTAGTATTATTGAGTCAAATGTGGGCGAAAGAGATGCGTCTTTAGTTCAATCTTGAAGATGGAGCTCGGGACTCAATCAATGAGAGGAAAAATATTCCACAGCTGTATTCATCATCCCCAAAGCATCTGTTGAAGGCGAGGATTTCTACATGGACATTTTGTTTTGCCGTTGCAGACGTGTCAGACTCTACCTAGAAAAAAGTTCAAAGCATTTGGCAGTTTCTGAAAGCTTTGAGACACGAGGCTCTAAAGACAAAAGGGGATCAGAAACCACTTTAAAAAATGATGTCAGGAAAAAAATCAATACTTAGTGCAAAAAAACACAAACGTTGCTTCATAGCAAAGCGAATGACCGCACAACCCTTTATACACTTCAAGCAACATGAAGCAGTGACCCAACATCATCATTAACTGTGACCAAATGTTTTGAATGACGTTCCCAATTTGAAGCATAAGGCAAAATATATTGGCAATTTAATTACAAAGGAAAAGATTTAATTTGCCCTCAAATTTTTTTTTATATTATCGCCTGTGCTCATTTCAATAAAGCTTAATCACGGCAGATTAGATGTGGTGTAGTAGGAAAATTAAATTTGTTCTCATCAACATTCATATCTGTGATATTATAAGCATCTGAATTAAATATTACTGTGAATACTTATTAATGCTTTATAATAAGGTGGGCTGGTTTGATGTTTATTTTACACTACTAGAAATGCCTTCAGACATCCGTGTATCAACTGTAGACACAAGTTTCTTTGATTTTGTTATCAAACAGACACATGTACTTCCTACCTCTATTTTCTTGTGTCCAAATCACCCTATCCACAATTACAGCTTGTACTTTTATCTGGAACATTATATGTCTTACATGTGTGTAAACAAAGGGAAACTTTCAGGTTTTAATTTCAAAAAATTATATTTTCCCACTTACAAAGCATGTAGAAGAAAAAAATCCAGAAAATCACATTGTAGGCTATGCTTTTTAAGTAACTAATTTGCATTTTATTGCATGACATAAGTATTTGATACATCAGAAAAGCAGAACTTAATATTTGGTACAGAAGCCTTTGTTTGCAATTACAGAGATCATACGTTTCCTGTAGTTCTGGACCAGGTTTGCACACACTGCAGCAGGGATTTTGGCCCACTCCTCCATACAGACCTTCTCCAGATCCTTCAGGTTTAGGGGCTGTCGCTGGGCAATACGGACTTTCAGCTCCCTCCAAAGATTTTATTTATTTATTTTTATTTAACCTTTATTTAACCAGGAAAATCTCTGCAATTTTCTATTGGGTTCAGGTCTGGAGACTGGCTAGGCCACTCCAGGACCTTGAGATGCTTCTTACGGAGCCAGTCCTTAGTTGCCCTGGCTGTGTGTTTCGGTCGTTGTCATGCTGGAAGACCCAGCCACGACCCATCTTCAATGCTCTTACTGAGGGAAGGAGGTTGTTGGCCAAGATCTCGCGATACATGGCCCCATCCATCCTCCCCTCAATACGGTGCAGTCGTCCTGTCCCCTTTGCAGAAAAGCATCCCCAAAGAATGATGTTTCCACCTCCATGCTTTACGGTTGGGATGGTGTTCTTGGGGTTGTACTCATCCTCCTTCTATAATAAAAATGACAGACCTCTACATCCTTTGTAAGTAGGAAAACGCCTCCAAATCGGCAGTGTATCAAATACTTGTTCTCCCCACTGTATTTATTTATTTATATATATTTTTTGAATGTTTAACTTTTTTTAAATATCACTAAAAAAATTATATTCATCAAATGCATTCAGAAGTTGCAATGCCAGTCAGATTCATGAACTAAATCTTTTGAGTAGCCTTTTTTTTCTATAAATTTGCTGATTCAGTTAATCCATAAAACTGAATGATTCATTCACAAAGCAACTGACTCTATGGCTGCATCCGAAATCATAGAAGGCATATATGGACACTTTACTATCCCATGAGGCCACGGGAAAAGGATTTGTGAATGGCTGTGAAGTGATGCAACTGATGCTGTAGGTCACATGATAATGACAACATGGTGAAAATAGTACGTCCGGATATCATTCATACTACACACATTCATACTATATAGAACATACTTTCTTAGCGGTTGTGGGGTAATTATTCAAAATACGTACCTAGTCAAGAGAGTATATGATTTCGGACAAAGACTATGACTCCACTTTTTACTTATGATTTCAGGTTGACTCCTCATACAACGTTGTCGTGTGTCTTCAGAAAAATGTAATTAATTGCACAAATCAGAAATGTTATTATGCTTAGTGTTTTTGCATCCTTTTTTAAAGGATCATTCCAGCTGCGTGGAAAAGAGCAAACAGCACATTATTACAAATTTCTCCTTTGGCATTCCACAGAATACAGAAAGTAATGCAGGTTGGAAAACTACATGATGACAGAAATATCATTTTCATGCGAACTATTCCCATAACCTTACAACATGACCTCATTTAAAGACATCCTCAGAGTTTGTTGATGCACTGAGGACTAGACACACATCCCATTATCACCAATACCATCACCCTACAGGACGATCCCTTTATTGATAAAGAAAGCTACACTCAGTATTTCATCAGCACAGCCTCCATCAGTGAACTCCATTTAGGTGCGGTGTGAGATGATTGGGTCGCCCTGATGGGAGGTCACTGCTCTCTGTATAACTGCACTACGGAGAACTTACACAGTGGGGGGAAAAATATATAGTGGCGCCATTTATTTGCCATCCCCAGAAAAGGGCACCAGCGATCTGTGAAATCACTTTGTTCGTTTGAGATGGTTGCACATTCTGTCCATTTAGGTCTGATAATGACTTAGATTATATGCCTCCCTCTCTGGCTGCCTCTTTTTGGCATCTGCAGTTATTCAGACTGGAGCATCTCCACACCCTCCCATCTACATTTAATTCAGCTCCTGCCAAAAACCCTAACAGCCTCTGCCCCATACTAATCAAGAGAATGCATTAAAGATGGAAGTCAAGTCATTCCTTTGGTTGCGAAAGCGGACGTTTGTTTCCCGTGACCCATGCAGTAATCTACCTGTCGAGATGTTGTTCCCCTGATTTGCATTTGACTTCTGTTTTAACGTGGGTTGTTTTCTACCGCTGTGATTTTTAGTGTGATTCTTAGGTTTTGTTGTATGCTTTACATTCGTGGTTCGTCTATCTAATGAGGGATTCCTAAGGCTTGAATAATCATCACTGTGCTATCACATCACCAAAATAACTACCATCGCTCAGAGTTGTCTTCTGATGGTAAACACCATATGCATAATAGTGCCAGTGTCATTTCACACGGCACCTCAAGGTAAATCAACACTTCTTTAAGGAGATGTTTTTAGGTTTCCGCTAATAGAATGTAATTTAGAATGTTGTCTCTTTTTGAGTGGCTTTTGCAAGCACGTCTAGTAATGGGATACCTGTACATACTGCAGCTAAATTCGGTCGCCATTTCACTTTTTAGTGCTTACTCCTGTGAAATTACAGTAGTGACAACTGCATTAACTCAGGCAGTGACAGCCGCATTTAGAAAAATTATACCTAGTGTGTATGGATCCGAACTGAACAAGTTGTTAATTACATATTTAAACGCACACCAGAAATGTATCTCTCTTCTGTATGTGTGTGTTGCAAGAAAATCACAGGGTAGAGGCATAGTCTTCTCTGAAACTGTGCGTTCACACTGGACGCGAATAGCGTGTCAAATTCGCGCCTGCCGTGTCTAGTTATACGCTTGATCACTTTGTGTCCATTCGCGCGTCAAGAGCGAAATTGACGCGCGTAAAAACATAAATTTGAAGCGGAATTTACCCGCGTCAGAGGCGAAAGTTTCGAAACCCGTTGGCGGCCATCTTTTTACAACATGTCTGATGTTAATAGATCATTTAAATAGTTGTAAACTAGCAGCACGACAGCTTGCTAGCGAGTTAGTAGGTCAATAACGTGACACAAAAGTGAAATTTGTATATCTTACAACTTACCAGGTTGTACAATCTCCTCACTTCTTCCAAGCGAGGTCCTTTTTGTTCCTGTCTCTATAAAAGTTTGAACTTGAGTCATATAATTCTGGGTGACCACTCAAAGCTAAAATAATTTTCTCCTCCATTTTGAATGAGTGACATCGAGCAGGAGTTTGTTATGCTATGTCACTTTATGCCACGTGAAGCAAGCAGGCTCCTGATTGGGTAACGCGGCGCAAATTGACGCAGAAGTTCAGATTTTTCAACTCGAATTCGCACAAAAAGCACTACATGCATCATTCGCGCTTAACGCGCCAGACGCTCAATTCGTGCCGTCTACCGCGCCACACTCTACGCCTCTAGGAATTTTTTATGCTCGTAACGCGTCTTTGCATTGACTTAACATTGAAATCATTCGCGCCTGACGCGCTATTCGCGTCCGGTGTGAACGCACCATAAGAGGTACGAGCATTGACTCATTTGTGTTGCCAGATCTTCCTAGAAAAAGAAATAAAAAAACAGCGAACAAGAGCAAGCCCATAGAGAAATCCAAATGCTGTATATTGCAAACAAGACCAAAATAACATGACCTGCACCTGCCTACTTTATTAACTCCATAAACGGATCACTTTATGAGCCAAGTTTAAACGACAAGCTCAGAAAAGTTTATAATAAATAGACATGGCAACTATTGAAGTGCAAGCTCTGTGAAGCAGCCTTGCAAATGGCTGACATTACGCCCATTTAGACAGTGGTTTAGTTTTAAACAGCAGAAAATAATGAGTCTGTGTTCACTGTATTAATTTGGACAAAACTAGCAGATATCAAACACGTGAGACTTGTGAATTGAATGTTCATTTCTCTACCTAAGCCATCTTCAGAGGCTTTTCAGAGAATTTGGCAGTACATCCAACCGGCCTCACAACCACAGACCACATGTAACCACACCAGCCCAGGACCTCCACATCCGGCGTCTTTACCTCCAAGATCGTGAGACTAGCCAGCCGGACAGCTGCTGCTACAATCGGATTGCATAATCAAAGAATTGCTGCACAAATTGTCAGAAACTGTCTCAGGGAAGCTCATCTGCATGCTCGTCATCCTCATCGGGTATCGACCCGACTGCAGTTTGTCGTCGTAACCAACTTGAGTGGGCAAATGCTCACATTTGCGTCTGGCACTTTGGAGAGGTGTTCTCTTCATGGATGAATCATGGTTTCCACTGTACAGGGCAGATGTCAGACAGCGTGTATGGTGTCATGTGGGTGAGCGGTTTGCTGATGTCAACGTTGGATTGAGTGGCCCATGGTGGCGGTGGGGTTATGGTATGGACAGGCATATGTAATGGACAGCGAACACTGGTGCATTTTATTGATAGCATTTTGAATGCATAGAGATACCGTGACGAGATCCTGAGGCCCATTGTTGTGTCATTCATCCACGACAATCACCTCATGTTGCAGCATGATAATGCACGGCCCCATGTTGCAAAGATCTGTACACAATTCCTGGAAGCTGAAAACATCCCAGTTCTTGCATGACCAGCATACTCAACGGACATGCCACCCATTGAGCATTGTTTGGGATGCTCTGGATCAGCGTATACGACAGCGTGTTCCAGGTCCTGTCAATATCCAGCAACTTCGGACAGCCATTGATGAGAAGTGGACCAACATTCCATCGGCCACAAGGCACACCTGTGCAATAATCATGCTGTCTAATCAGCATCTTGATATGCCACACCTATGAGGTGGATGGATTATCTTGGCAAAGGATAAGTGCTCACTAACACATTTAGATTTAGACAAATTTGTGAACAATATTTGAGAGAAATAGGCCTTTTGTGTACATAGAAAAAGTCTTAGATCTTCTGGCAAAAACAAAAGTGTTGCATTTATTATTTTGTTCAGTGTAATTGTTCAGCGCTTGTCACTCCTGAAACTTAACAGTGTGTAAGTGGCCATCATTTAATCAACGTCATGTCATTTCGAACCTGTATGACTTTCTGTCTTCTGTGAAACACAAAGGAAGATACTCAGCAGAATGTCAAAGCTGCTCTTTTTCATAGAGTGAAAGTGGCACTATTCAGTTTTATTGTATGGAGTAGTAGCGTGGGCATTCTGCTAGAAAACTTGTTTTGTGTTCCAAATACAAGAGAGTCTTATATTTGATTAGAATTTGCATCAGATGCAAATTCCTGTTTGGTTACGGGGTTGTTGAATGAGGTGTAAAATATGAATGAAGAAGTGTCAGTGTGCCATGAATAGGTATGCTGAGGACGAGGTGCAACTGTCTGTAATATGAGCCATCATTGCAAATGACTCATCTGGATTTCCATTGCTCAATGACTTTATTTCAGACTACACTTTGAAATCATTTGGAGAGTGCCTGTTGAATGCTTTATGCAGATTTGATGCTTTGAGCACACCTAATTGTAGGCTTCAGGACACAATATTACATGTGAAAGGTCTCTCTTTACTTCCGCCCATCCATCTGTTTTTGCTTTGGATTGTTTGTGGCAGGAAATAACCTCAAATTGGTGGTCCAAGTACTGTAGTTGTTTTACATCAAACAATGGGAATTTGTAAGGCTGGATCACATGGATTATGCTTAAGCAAGTTCCTAGAATACATAAAATGCTTCTGGACAGACTCCCTGATACCTGTAAAATGTTGCGACAAAACAAGATCAGAAAGGGGCCGATACTTAAAAACCGAATAGAGTAATGTCTTAAAGTTTTTACAAGAAGATTGCAAAGTGCCATTCCTTAAGGGTCTCTATTCAGCTAAGCCCCTGCTTCTTTGTACTCGCACAGAGAAATAATGAAGGCCAGAAATGGTCGAAATGGCCTTCAACAAGCAGCTCTACTTTCAGGGTTGAGTATCTAAGAGTGCTTTGAACCTACATGGAATATTAAGGCATGCATCTGGAACTGACATATACACATTTGAATTCCACACTTGGATAACAACTTCAGCTCACAATAAAGGGGATTTTTCCTGCTCCCTCTCTGTTCTCTTTGGCAAAAGCTGAGACGAACCCAATTAACCCGTGTTAGAGAGAGAGCAATACTAGCAGCGGTGCCCTTATCCAACACTCAGGAGATCAGTCTTTACTATTAGACTGAATACACTAGGATGCCTCACGCTTTCCTAATTGAAACCTTTGGGACTGTCTTTTTAAGTTTTGAGAAAACCATGAATAACTGTAAGCACTAAGCATGTACAACCAAAGGTTTCCTTCTACTTGAAACGTACACACACAAAATTGCGGTTGCCTCTTGTTATGTCAAGAGCCAAACAACATGTTTATCACCTCTTTATAAACTTGTAAAGAATCTACAACACATTAAGTTTATTAACCTGTATTTATTGAGGACTGTTTGTGTTTTCTTTCACTTTGTGCATTTTTTTTCATGTTTTTAGAGGATGAGGATGTCACACAAGCTGGCAATACACACACCACCATTCAAAAGTAAGGTTTATTTTAAAAGAAATTAACTTTTTATTTAGCAAGGAGGATGCATTAAATGGATCAAAATGTATAAAGACATTTATAATGTTTCAAAAGATGTCTATTTAAAATAAGTGCTTATTCATCAAATAATCCTTAAATGTGTCACTGTGTCCACAAAAAATTAAGCAGCACATCTGTTTTAAACATTGATTTAATAACATAACATTGAATAATAATAAAATCGATAATAATAAGAAATGTACTGGAGTAATGACTGCTGAAATTCAGCGTTTCTATCACAGGAATAAATTACGCTTTAAAATAAAAATAAAAAGAGAAAACAGTTATTTTAAATTGTAACAACATTTCACAATAGTACTGTTTTTACATATTTTATCAAACAACTGCAGCCATGGTGAGCATAAGAGACTTCTTTCAGAAACCTAAAAAAAAATCTTACAGACCCCAAAACATTTGAACTTTATAATAATTTATTATAATAAAATAGTTATATATTATAATAGTTTTTTTTAAAATTAAATATAAGAAAAAAATTATAATAATAGGACAACATCATACTACTATATAAGGAAATTTCAGTGTTTTAAAACTAAATAATACTCTTGACTTTCAAGGCACCACATCCCACACATTTGATCTGTTCACCCACGGCCATTGTATTAGTACGTGAAACAGGTGCATTTAAGGCGAAGGGGCTTCTTTGTTCTTGAGATGATGCCTAAGGGTGTAGGTTAGACTTGAAAGTCGATAGAGACATATTGCAAGGAGGCAGAAGACAATTCTGAGTTATAATTTTTAGTGCTTAAAGCAGTGAGTCACAGAACCTTGATGATCATATTCAAATTGTTGGTGTTAAGAAAATGCCTTTTGCGTGGATGTCTGCAGTCAAAATAACAATATTTCCTCATATCACAATTCACATTTTATATTGCTTTGTCTGCACCACAATATTAAATATGATTCATATTACCTATATATCTCCCTTAAATTTTGTCTTTAAAAACAGTATTTATTACATTACATTTTATTAGTTCATGTCGTCTGTGTCAGTCCCGCTCATAGGCTCTTTTGGCACGATATAGTGCACTGTTGGTTTTGGGTTTTCTGAAATTCGTGTCCCTACCATCCCTATGACTTTGCCCATAGCAGTAAATTGAGGGGCTTGCACATTTTTGGAAGATCAATGACCCAACTCATTAAGAACGCAGCACACTTTAAGAAAGACCCCCACAAAATCCATTAAGGCACTGTGGGATTAAGAGAAAGAACATTTGTCAAATTAAGTGCAACCTGTGCTATTGATTCCTGCTAACCAAGGTAAATGAAAGGGAATTAATTAAAGCGGATTAAGGGATAAACGAGGGCACGGCAGAGGCATTTCCTTAGGCGCTTTTAATGACCCACAGGGCAGATGAAAGGACTTTTGGTTCACTTTATTTGTGTCTGCTGGATAATACTCCACAGAAAGCGTTTCATTGTTGTTATGTATGACGGGCCATTTGGAAAGTTGGCATGAAAAGAATAGTGAGTGGAGAGCAATGACTGCATTTTTAAATTCAGGTCAAGTGTTCTGGGTGAGAAGAGTAGCGATCGGCGCAGCTGTAATTGCACTTCTCTGGGGCTGGGGTCATTTGTCCGCTGACAATGGATTACTGGTCCTTACTGTTTGTGATTAAGCCTACAAAAAGCCAGCGATTCCGCATGGGGCTCCTGGCTCCAGCCTCCTGAGTGGAAACAGCTGTTCGGTCCTTCTGTCTTCAGGAGGAATATGAATCATTGTGTCCCTTAACAAGTTCCCTTTGTCACTTAAGCTACCACAAATTATTTTTTAAACACCGCTACTCCAGAGTCCATGTGTTCAATTGTCAATGTCAATCACAGCATATACGCATAACTTCTCATTACAGGGGAGAGCGAGGTAATATTTGTCAGTGGGTAAGCTGTTTACCTTACAAATCGATTGTGATTAGTATGCTTTAGATCCAAATCCAGGAAATACAATGACATTGATCCCATCAAGCTTTTCGATTTTGACGGGGCACCAAAAGAAAATTTGAAAACACAGTTGTCATGTATTTTCCTAAAAAGTTGTGCATTGAAGTGTTACGATTTTCAGGATGAACCCAATTGCAGACAGCTTGCAGAACACAAGGTTTATTGATGACAAAAAACAGGGAAAAACAAAACCCACGAGGGGGCAAAACATAGACTGGACAAGGGTGACAAAACTTGACTAGGACTAGAAAGATTACAGAACAACAAACACAGAATCAGAATTCTCACCAGACAATACGTTTGACAGAATATCCACTAGGTCTCACAACATCAAATAATGAACCGGCACAGGACAGCAAACACATGGGGATAATATAGGGAACACTAATGACGAAGACAGGTGAAACTGACTAGACAATAAATCACAAGACGAGGATAACAAGGGGGTGGGGTTACGTAACGAGACAACACAAGCACATGGCCCAAACAGGCCATGTGCTTGCACACAAAACATGGGTCTGTCATGATCCTGCCTCAAGACTAGAGAAAATCAAGGACACGAAGGCAGAATCATGACAGAACCCCCACCTTAAGGAGCGGCTTCCAGACGCTCCTCAAGGGGACATTAAACACGGGACAAGACAGACTGTGACAAAGACACAAACCAACAATACATGACAAATAATAAAGGCATACACGAATACACAATGGCAGGGTTAGGGTGAAAAATTAAAAACAACAAACATGGAAGGGGAGGCGGAGGAAACACAGAGTTCATGGGGGGTGGTCCAGGGTGGATAGGAGGACTGGGGGTCTTAGGTTTGCAGGGTGAGGACTTAGGGCGAGGAATCCGGGCAGACTTGGAAGGGGACACATGAGGAGAAGCCCTGGGGGAAACAGTCCGGGGTTGAACAGTGACAGGGGGTACAGTGGAGGACTGAACATTACTCTTGACGGGGGAAACAACAGGTAACAAAACAGGACACATGATAGGGGGTGTAACAGGCGGCTGTGGAGCGGGAACAGGAACAGACACCGACTCAACGGCGGCCATCTTGTCAGGGGACACCGGCACGGCAGACGCTGGCTCAGAAACCGTCACCGGCTCAGGAACAGCAGTGTGAGCGGCAGACTTAGGGACAGCGCTCTCTGCAGCAAACCCAGGAACGGCACTCTCCGCAGCAGACTCAGGAACGGCGTCGACAGAAGCTGACTCTGGAACAGCATTCACTGAAGCGGACTTGGGATCAACGCTCTCAGACGCAGTTGGCTCGGGGCTAAAAGACATGGCAGTTCTGGTAGGAACATCCAGGATCTTGACTAGACTAGACAAATATTCAGACAAAGCTTTGGCAGCAACGACAACTGGCATCTCTTGGCGAGCTGATACAGCCCGCAGTACCGCTTCTGCAGCAGAGTCGGCCGCAGCTCTCTCTTCAGCCAGCTCAGGAACAACTCTCTCCAACACAGACTTGGAAACTGCGCTCTCTGCAGCAGGTTCAGGAACAGCTCCTCCTGCAGCAGACTCCGGAACCACTCTTACAGCAGCAGGCTCGGGAACAGCGCTCTCAGTTGCAGCGGCGAGTGGGAGAATCATCGCGGACTCAGGGGAAGACGGAGGACAGAAAGCTCCCCTCTTCTTTCTCTTTCTTCTTGGCCGCGGAGCAGAAGCCGTAGCCGGACTTGTGACCGGTAAGGGGGCCGCAGCGGCGGCCATTGCAGGAACTGGGGAGCCCACCGCAGGCAGGGAGGATTCGGTGGAGGACGACTCCGACGCAGACTCCCACGACAGACGTCTTCCACGCTTACCGCGAAGACTGATGGACACGGATGGTGTCTCAGGAGTCGTGGTGGAACAAGCCTTGTCCCCAAGCGTCGTGACAGCCAGAATGCGACCCTCCGGGATCACGGGCAGCATGCCAGGCGATGAAGACACGGTGGGACCCCGCAGCTCCTTCTGAGACAAACAGTCCACCACGTCGCGGAACGGGCGATGGACCAATCTCTCCCGTTCAGCCAGAGGAGGAGGGACATTGAGACCCGCGATGAGGTAGCGATTGACCAGGATCTCCGGTAAGAAAAACCTCCTCTCCTCCACGACCTGGGCATACTTCCTCAGGGTCAACTCACCCTGGGGAGGGAAAGGAAGCTTGCCCTTCATGCTGTCGGCGATAGCTGACTGCCACCATAGTTCCTGGTCAGTCGGTTGTAGAATGGTGGGAAAAGACACACTGTCTGCTGGGTTCTGTAATGGCCGGTTCATTCTGTTACGATTTTCAGGATGAACCCAATTGCAGACAGCTTGCAGAACACAAGGTTTATTGATGACAAAAAACAGGGAAAAACAAAACCCACGAGGGGGCAAAACATAGACTGGACAAGGGTGACAAAACTTGACTAGGACTAGAAAGATTACAGAACAACAAACACAGAATCAGAATTCTCACCAGACAATACGTTTGACAGAATATCCACTAGGTCTCACAACATCAAATAATGAACCGGCACAGGACAGCAAACACATGGGGATAATATAGGGAACACTAATGACGAAGACAGGTGAAACTGACTAGACAATAAATCACAAGACGAGGATAACAAGGGGGTGGGGTTACGTAACGAGACAACACAAGCACATGGCCCAAACAGGCCATGTGCTTGCACACAAAACATGGGTCTGTCATGATCCTGCCTCAAGACTAGAGAAAATCAAGGACACGAAGGCAGAATCATGACATGAAGAAGGTACAATCGATAGATAGATTAGATTACAATGTTAACATATTCTGAATATTAAACTTTTTCCTGACTGGTTTAATATTTTTAAGAAGATGTGAGCAATATGTAGTAAACCAATCCTTTTGAATATGACAATGTGTAATCAATTATTTAATCAAATTTGAGTGTTAATATTTGTCTTGGATAAACAATTGTGTTCCTATTAACAAAAAAAAAAAAGAATTAGCAAGAATGACAAGAATGGATAAATTCAACAAAAGTCACAGTAAAGACTTTAACTTCGCTACAAAATGTATTTCAAATAAATGCTGTTCTTTTGAATATTCTGTACATCAAGCATCCTGATAAAAGTGTCATGGTTTCCACAAAATATTAAGTAGCACAACTGTTTTCAATGTTGATTATTGTCAGAAATGTTTCTTAAGTATAAAATCAGCATATTAGAATGATTTCTGAAGGATCATGTGACACTGAAGACTGGAGTAATGATGCAAATTCAGCTTTACACTTACAGGAATAAATTACATTTAAAAATATATAAACATAGAAAACTGTTATTTTCAGTTTTCATATAATTTCTGGTGTAACGGTTCACAAAATTCATGGTTCGGTTCGATACGATAGGATACACTGGTGTCACGGTTCGGTTCGATACGATACACTGGTGTCACGGTTTGGTAAGTTTTCAATACAGCAAAAAGAAAGAAATGCCAGAGAAATTTCTTGCCTTCATTTTAATTTTTTTATTTATTAAAACTAACATCATAAAGTATGATAATTTTTTACTTTGAGCAATAATGGAGCTATAACTTGACATATAAAACAAAAACCGCTCCTTATAAAAAAATTAAATGTAATATTGTAGTAGTTAAAGGTTTATTTTATTTCAGATTAACATTTGAGCGCAGCAAATTTATTCATAATGTCAAAATAAAACTGTCGTAGCGACTACAGGATAAATAAGGTACAAAAGAGGGACAGCTTACCCGACTCTCCACTGCTGTCAAGACTGTGAGTAACTGTTCAGCTTGAAGTCTTCAAGAGAGTGTAACTTCACCGGTGATAGTCCGAAATGGGAGTACCAGTGATGTTTTATTACCGTACAGGTTCACTCCCTAAAATGCGCACTAGAGAGACAGCACTATGACCCAATAAAGCTCTCAGCACTGGTGCAACTCCTTGAAAAACAATATCTGATCTCCTTTTTTAAAGCAACTGGAGTGCCCACAAATCATTTCCCAATGTGTGGAGGGGAAAAAAAAATCAATGAAGATTTCTGCAAATTGAGTTTGCAGCCTGCGTGACAAACTTTATGCTCAGCATCCATTGGAGCAAAAAATCTAAATCGAGTTGTCAACAGGCGTTCTATCATGGTGGAATGCGGGTTTGAGAGCGTTTTACAAATTCTCTGTAATCGCTCCTAATGCACACCAGATGTGAAGAAGAGGGTATGGACGTGAACTTAAAATCTACTTCTGCAGGAAATAGTCCATATTCCACTTTACGGTGCCAGAAACATCAAGACATCCCAGTGAGACAGAGAGAGTACTCTCGTTCTTACATACCCTTTTTATTGCACGCTGACTGAAAGCTATCGGCCTGCAGAGGGAAAACACAGCCTGTTGTATTGGCTGTCGTCTCAGATCTCGAAATTAAACTCAGAGGAGTGTGAGTGTAAAAAAATATGGTTTTATAGGTTTTATAGGGAATTAAGCAGCCTGAGAGAGTCTGTGCAGATTAACTGTCTTATTTGGCAGCAAGAAACATGGTTCCTGGGCATTCCCCCCTTTTCAATTTGTCAACTCGAATGCAGGATGTTCCTCCAGAGCTTGTTGTATCTCCATAAATTTGCAACTCATTTGCACTTGCCGATTTTGACAGAGACCCCTGGACAGCGACACTTAAACCGGTCATTATTTATTTGATCTCATTTGGTGTGATTTAAGGCTGGACCTGGCCAGTAATTAAGCTGTGTCAGCGTGGAGACGTGTAGTCGGTATGGGTGCTCATTGATTTACAGTAGATTACCATCTTTAGGGGAGGATCGGCTGAGAGCATGATTCACTCGCATTTTCTCTTTTGCCTCAGGCAGTATACGCCAGTCGGCCTTCCACGACTGACCCTTCTCTTTGTCAGCCGCTCTTTATTGCTACACGCGTCGGATGTGCTCACGGTGCCGTCCACGTATCAGTGTGTTGCACCGTTCTATTTGCATAACTCATTTCCAGGAATGCGGTTGTCCATTGCTGTGCTTGACAAAAAGGCAATATGAAAGAAGGGTGGCGACAAAATATTAATAAAGTAGACGAGGCAAACTACATCGTGGCAGAAGTCAAGTGTCATTTAACGATGAACAATGACATATTCTCTCGCTCACTGCTCCGAAGGGAATAACAAAACATTACTGAATGTACTCCTGAGCAGGAGGATGGGGAGGGAGGAGAACTCGTGCAGTGAGAGTCAAACATTACATGACGCACTTGTCTGTCTGTAAGCAGATTTTTTTGCCTGTGTAAGTCAGTGAGACCGTATACATATTTAACCTTTAAATCAGGGCTTACAAATATATATATATATATATATATTTTTTTTTTTAAAGAATATACTGTATATATAAAAATTTATATAGGGTACAATGGGGCTAATAGCCTGGCTCCGCCCTCCTACGTACTGCCGCTCAACTAACATTTTCCTTCAGTACGTCGTCTGGGTTTGCGGTATATTCGCAGGTTTTCTCCGGCCAATTTTTTACCGGTCCAATCAGTGTACAGACTGAGTGGCTGAGAACGATAACGTTGAGGTCATGCGCTAGTTTGAGTTGTAGTTTCGTCACGATCAAACGTTAGTGATTGGTTATGGCAGATACAGAGTGGCTCTGGGCAGATCCAATAGTTTTAAACTTCAACAGAGTGCCCGCCTACAAGGAAGTTAACACTTGTCAATTGGGAGTGGCCAGACTCTCTGTACAAATGAAATGCACGAGAGTCTGGTAGAACCAGGCTATGAGGCTAAAGGCACACCAGGGTAAATGGCACATTTTACTTTATTCTCTTTTAAACCACTAGATGGCAAAAAAAATAAAATAATCATCTCAGCACTTTTCTTAAAGGGGTCTATAATGCCCTTTTCACAAGATGTAAAATATGTATCTGATGTCCCTAGAGTGTGTATGTGAAGTTTTAACTCAACAATTCCTTGCAGATATTTTTTATAGTTAAATGGTCACTTTTTAAGAGTGAGCAAAAACAAGCCGTTTTTGTGTGTGTCCCTTTAAATGCTAATAATCTGCTGCTGCTCCTCACATGGGTGAAGCTTCAAGAGCTCATGTGTTAGCATCTTCGATTAACTCACACAGACACACACTGAAAATGTATTTTTTTGTTAGCCTTTTATGTTCAAACCAGAGTCAGGCAAAGATGGAGAGACTTAAGAAGAAGTGACAGCATGTATAAATTTGGCTCATCCTTGACGCGATTGCAGACAGCAACGCAAAGTTGATTCTGTGCTAATTTAATCTATTATTTAATGTTTTGTAAAACGTGTCGATAAAATCAATAAAATTAATGTCTATAGTTTGAGACAAAGGCCTTGTTAATGATTTTCAGGTTTGTTCAAGATAATTAAATTCAATAGTTTTTAAATTACGGAAGAATATGTAAAAGTTTTGGTATTTGTGATAAAAGGAGCCCTGTTGGGGCGAAAGGCACAATAATCGACATATTTGTTGACATGACATGGTTAGATTCAGATGGTAAATTAATTCTTATAGATCCAATTTTAAGTCTGATAAAAAGACTTTAACAAAATAAACTAACAATAGTACAACATTGCTAAAGTGATTGGTTTGAACAAACTATTTTCAGTTTATTTGATTAATAAAAGAATTAAGTTTTATATATATATATATATAGTGTAGCCATGTCTTGGCATATTAATGATAAATAATCTCGGAACAAAATGCACCTATTATAATATAATGTGTTTTTATACTTTGTATAAAATGATTATATCAGAATACAGTTTTCCAGAAGTATTTTATGCTCAACAAAACTGAATTTATTTAATTAAAAACAAATATTGTGAAATGTTATTGCAAATCTTGATATCTATTTAAAAACACATTTTTTTTGTATGTGATCAAAGCTGAATTTTCAGCATTTTCACTTCAGTCTTCAGTGTCACATGATTCTTCAGAAATCATTCTCATATGCTGATTATACATGCTTAAGAAACATTTCTGATTATTATCAGTGTTGAAAAAATTTGTGGAAACAGTGATTTTTTTTTTTTGATTCGATCTATTGTAACATTGTACTGTCAGTCTTAAACAATTTTATGTATCCCTTCGGAATAAAAGTAAACAATCTTTCTGACCCCAAACTTTTACACAGCAGTGCATTTGAATGGACAAATATGCTTTTTACTGACTGATGTTGCAGTTATAGTATCTTCCAGCAGGGGATAACAAGGCCATGCTAACCAGCCCAATCTCAAACATTTGTTGGATTTAATGAGTGATCTGGCTATACAGTAAGTAAGATAGCCAGTATATTTAATAATATATGTAGGAACATGACCATGAAGTTAAGAATAAGAAGATCTTTAATAAATAATGAATAATACAAGCTACGTGATTCCTAGCACTATGTCCATAAATGATTACCCCGTTGTTGTTGTGAAAATAAAATAATGGTTTGAGATAGAGAGAAACCATTTTTGTGTGCTGCGCATGAATGCATCTGTTTATCTTCTAGTCATTTGGAGACCCGTCAATTGCTCCGCTATTTGTAGCTATCTCTCAGTTAATAGTCTTGGCCGCCGACGCCCATGCACCACACAAAGACGTCAATACATCGATGCATGGAGGATCTGCTGAAAAAGTTCGTTGTTTCTCTCTTTGTGCCTCCTCTGAGGTGTTTTGCACAGAGTCCAGCCCCTGCTCCCCCTGCACAGACGCCTGCCAAAACACTGTTTGCACCAAGTTTCTTGCTTATGGTCTGCTGCTCCCTGCCTGCTGCAGCTTGCTCTAGGGTGGTTCATTCTTTCTTATGTCGAAAATCTGTCCTCTCCATCCCTGCTAATGTGGTTGCAGTCCAAGACGTTTTTATTTGCTGGGAGTGAGTCTCAGAGACGTAGCGGCAGCATCCGGAGGGAGGGGTGGCCTCGGTTCTCCAGAGGCCCTGCTGATGATGTTTGTGTTGTCTTGTCGGTTGCTGTCTCTTCCTTCCCCTCAAGCTGTAAGATGTAAGAATACTGCTTTTATCTGAAAAATGAGGCTACGTCTACACTAATCCGGATACATTTGAAAACACATCTTTTTTTCTATGCTTTGGTCTTCCGCTTTGGCTTTCCCCAAGTGGATACGACATGAAAACGACATTTTCATGTTGTAGTGTGGACTGTGAAACCTGAGGTATCTAAAACGATGATGCTCGTTGAGTCAAAATCTGCTAAGGGGTAATTAAATGGGAAATTAAACTACATTTTATATATAAAAAAACCCCCCACAAGTTTATAATGTATATTACATCAGCAAATGAGAGACAAATTAGAGGACTACAGGGACTCATCTCTAGATCACTCATTTAACAGTTCATCTAATGCCAAAAATGATGAAATAAATGTCAAGAGTAGAAATTGATTGAAAACATTCAAATCAGGAATTTCAGAAACAGAAGGCGTAGTTTGTGCATAAAAAAAAAAGTCTGTCAAAACCAAAACATGTTGAACGACGCTCCACCAACCCAGCAGCGTTTTTCAATCAGATTGCAGTTTATTTATTTTTTGTGTGTGTAGTGTGAAGTATTTAACTCAGTTCTTATCATACCGTATTATGCGTGTTATCGCCTCTGACATACAGCATGTTGAAGCCGCTCAGCTGCCATTTTCTCCCTCTTCTCGTAAGGTCGATGGCGCATTAAAAACATCCGGTAGTGTGGGTTTTCCAGGAAATGCGTGTACTCGCTGGACCTCTGCTTCTCGTAAATACTGTGTTGTGCATGTTATTTTTTGACAGACATCGATGTCTGATATTCAAATTATGTGGATTTGGAAACAGATGGGCTAAAAGGTTATACTGTACATATTTATTAAAATGGCTGTCCTGCGGCAAAATATGAGGGCAAAAGCGTTTTAGACCAGACATGGAATGGCGATTTTAAATGTGTGACCTGGACGAACCAGTAAATATATAATTACTGAATAACTAATGTTTACTATTGTTTTCTTACAGCTTCTTTACAACAGAGTAGGCACATCATTTGTTTGCATCATTGAATCTGTATTTTCCTGTTTATCCCTGTAAAGTTGCTTTGAAACAATCTGTATTGTATAAAGCACTATGTAAATAAAGGTGACTTGACTTGACTAAGTGGGGGGAAATTTTGCTAAAAAAACGTTTGTACCAGAAGAACTGGTCTATCTGTATCATCTCAACGAGTTATGATGTTATTATGTTTTACGCATGCACAGTAAGATGACTTAAGCATTTGCCAACGTTTCAGTATGGACAAGAAACTTTTTTGAAAATGCTAGTGTGGACAGAGTATTTTGAAACTAAAATGAGTTATTTGAGTAAAAGCGTGGCACAAATCACACGCATAAATGTACATCGTAACACGTATGATTAACCGGACCTCCGTCTGGCCTTATTTTACAGCCAATAAAACCTCAGACTTAATGACTGGTTTGGGATTCATATTGGTTACATGCTGGAAATTACTCAGAGGGATTTGTTTTGCATGTAGGTTTGGCAGGACATTCGCTGACCGGGGAGGATTTATTTAGTTAATAATGCGGAGCCAGATATAAACTCCCGAGTGCAACGAGTTCTTTAATAGTCACTTTGGTTGAGTTTAACAACTCATCGTAAAGGCAATCTCTCCGATGACACCTGTCTCCCATTACCTCTCATAGAAATGGCCAGACTGCTTCGGTTTCCCAGACAGCATTTCAAGAAGCCTTTGCTGAATCTGCACGGGTCCTGCAAGCAGGCGGCTTTAAGCTTTCGTCATGCCACCAGACAAGTGTCAGGGATGCTATGATAGCTGGCAGGTTGTCTATGAGGCTTGAGTGGATGTGCATCTCATTCGGCTATATGGCTTTTCAGCCCTTTCTCTTCTCAAACCCGTAAATCCATCACTGCGTGCAATCCAGTAAACACTGTTCTTCCCTCTGCCTCCACGCTCTCGCTCTCTCAACGATTCAGCCTGGGGAATTGTCTTCAGATTTGTGTCAATCATTCTGTCTGTCTAAGCTGGCCAGTTAATCCTAACGCTTCACGACAACAAAATCCATTCTTCAGAGTCTCTCCACAAGTTGCTCTGTTGTGATTTACTTCTCTCGTGCACGTGCAGTTAGACTAGCTGATGTTTCGGACAAAGAATTCATGCTAAAACATTAATTTCCATACAAAATCTGATTCTCTGGCCCTGTTTCACAGACAGGGCTTAGATTAAGCCAGGATTCGGCCTTAGTTTAATTAGGACATTTAAGTAGCTTTTATAAAACCACCTTAGAAAAAAACATTACTTGTGTTTATCTTGAGACAAAACAATGGCACTCACATATTTTAATATATATATAAAGAATTAATAAAATTCACAGATGCATATTTGATGGAAATGATGATGCATTTAATTATTTGAAAAACTTTGCAGTTAATTCACTTTCAGTTTAATTAAAATAAAATAAAGTAATTTATTTATTTAATGGTACCCCTTTAGAATTAAAATCTGTGCATTCAATTACTATTATTTGTAAATCAATCAATCAATCAATCAATCAATCAATCAATCAATCAATCAATCAACCAACCAACCAACCAACCAACCAACCAACCAACCAACCAACCAACCAACCAACCAACCAACCAACCAACCAACCAACCAACCAACCAATCAATCAATCAATCAACCAACCAATCAATCAATCAATCAACCAACCAACCAACCAATCAATCAATCAATCAATTAATCAACCAACCAATCAATCAATTAATAAAACACATGGTATACACATGGTTTGTCATGGTATACATGGGACTTCCATCAGACAAAAGCTAGTCCAAACATAAGTTCGCCCCCGAAATCTGAAGTTTGATGAAGTTTACGTACATTATATTTTAATTTGACATCTGTGATATATTTTTGCAACATGGATTTGAGCAGCATTTCATGATTGGCTATTTACAAACTTAGATTGCTCATTAAATGTGAGACTTTGTCAGGATATGATTAATTATCCCACAACACAAGACTTCTGTTTGTGTCAAGTTGATATATAATCTGTTTTTCTTCCCTAATGAACAAGGGAAGCGCAAGCTCTGCACGAGCACAATTTCTGCACGAGCATTACTGCATTTAATCTGGCATCAAGCCCTTTCCAAATAAAAACACAAAACTGTCTGAATCTCTGAATAAATGTCTGGAGAAAAACAATCACTGCCCACGCAACGACTCAAGAGTTTATTAACACTCATGGAAAACATAATACCCGTAGATCAGTGTAGCCAATACTGAAAGCCTCTATGACAAATGTACATGCTGTAGTTGTTTCTTTCAAGCTGTTAAAGTTATATCTTGTTTGATTTATACGGCATGGTTTATTACAGTATATCCCAGAGTGAAATAAGCGAGCAGTATATAGTACTGGAAAGGTAACTCCCCACAGAGAGGGGAGAGAAAACTATTTTGTGGTCTTTCTTTCAGCTCACACCTGACTGTGTTCCTATTTGTCTGATGGACAGTGCAGCAGATTTCTCTGGCCGTCTTTAACTTCTGCAACTGTACTGTAAATAAAGCGATGGTTTTAAAAATTGCTGTTTTGACCCTGGAGGAATGAAAGTGCTACTTTGGGAACAGCATATAGTGCTTCCATTTTTCAAGCCTCGCCATCAAACTGTCAGAGCAAAACGGCCCATTTTACCCCCCAAATCCCTCAAATCTACATTCAACTCATGGATTTTTAGCTGTGATGTTATTTAAAATACTACAAGCTCAAATTTACATTTACAAAAGTTTATGATTGCAATACAGATTACCACAATTTTTGGAAAAGTCACACCTAGTCAAAATTGCATTGACAGGAAGAAAAACAAACAAACAAACAAACAAACACACAAATAAGTTGCATCAGTGTACAAGTGACATTTAATTACATTCAGAAATAGTGCATTTTAGTTCCCCTCACTCCATAAGATTACAATTTTACGGTTTACATTAACTGTAAAATAATAATGTGTAAATACTGTGTAATAATACATTATAGTGGCATTCATTATTAACAACATTTATAATAAACGGCAAGTTTTAAAATTAATTAATCTGAAGCAAAAAAAATGAAAAAAATGAAAACAATGTGTTTCATCGTTCAACGGAGTGCACTTCTCATTCAGCACAAATCTTTGTGCAGTTTGTTCATTTTTGCATGCGTTAATTTCATTATATACAGCGATTGGCAATATGGTATGTTATTATGTTAAGTTATACGTTATGTTATTTTGAAAGTTACCCTGGTTTCACACAAGCTCCATGGAAATGGCTTGACTGCAGTTTTCATTCCTGTATTTCCTATTTAAAGTGTTTGGGCAGAACATCCAATATTCATTTTTTTTTTCTTGTGAAAATAGACAATAGACTTTAGTTGATTTTATACTTACTACTCAGTGGCAGATGGTATCAAGGGGAGTGATTTCTCTAGAAAACATTTGATTGGACAGAAATAGTGCAGGATTTTCCAAGAAAAAAAAAAAGAAAAAAAAGAAAGTATTTCTGCTACAGGTTAACTGTGGTAACTTTTAGGAGTGCACTAGCATATGACCTCAAATATATAAAACATGGACTACTTACAACTAATTTTCAAGAATTTTTTAAAACATAAATTCATACAATTTCATCACAAGCGGAGTACAGTTCCTCAGGGTTTTTAAAAAGGTCACAGGTTAGTTCTTTGCCTTTTGGATCCAAACTAAGTAGACAGTTTTCAGACTAGAGGAAGAGTACAAGTGAAAGAAAGTAGAAGGGGAGGAGGGAGAGCAAGGCCACAGAGAACATTCGTCTCTCACGAGGCCTGTGCTGTTGTTGAACATGTCATTGTCCTCTTCTATAGAATGCTGGAAGGTATATGGCAGAAATATACATGAGCAGGAAAATCTTCCCTAACCAACAGAAGTAGATTGTGAAGATTTTACCTTTGCGACTTGTCTGAAGTTCATAAGGGGACAATATGGTGATTCTGAATAAATATATTTCTTCATAGAACGAGCGTTTTCTCTTATTGTATGTGGTTGAATATTTGAGCAGTTTTTTTATATTTTGTATTTAGTTTTCCAAAACTCTTTTTCAGGAAATGCTTCATGTAGTTCTTTTAAATCCCAACTTATTGTTTCCCCAGTAGTAAATATACTTCTTTCAGATGACTCATCATCTTCCCATGCACGCATGTACCAAACATGTACATTTTTTAAAAGGAATTTTTTGTATTATTTTTACCTGCATACGAATCTATATAATTTACAGTAGTATTACAATTGCAAAGTTACTTTGATAGAAGACATAACTGTTATTGTAGCTAGTAGCCATAGTTATACTGCATGAGTTTACACATCTAAAAACGTATGTCCAATATAGTATGAATGTGTGTAGTATGAATGCAATCCGGACGTATACTACATTCACCATGTTGTCATTGTCATGTGACCTACTAGCGACAGTTGCATCACTTCACTGCCATTCATAAATCCTCTTCCATTTCCTCATGGGATAGTAAAGTGTCCATTGTATGCACACTTCAGAATCTCGCCGGAAGTAGTAGGTCTGAGTACTGTAAATTCAGACATATACTCTTGAAACTGTCATCTTCACCTTATACAGTAGGGAAGTATGCGGTTTCAGATGATTTGTTGACAAAATCTATTTTTTTAATAGAGTGTTTGGTTTTCGTTTTAAATGCTTGAAATGCGTTTTTGAGATTTTGTTATTTTTTTCAGAAATGTGTTTTGGGTTTCAGGAAATGTCTTGGTGACTAAGGAAAACTGTGATATGGACACACACGTATTGCTGGGACTGTGGAGTTTGACCATGGCAATGGGGGATAATGATGTCAGATGGAGCAACAAAGGGTCAGTGCAATCATGAGTAGCCGTGCTCAGTAAGCAGCCACTTCTGTCAGGCTCATTACCTTCAATGACCGCCGTCCAAAGAGGATATCAACTTTGTGTTATCCACCATTGCAATCGCAGAGATGTGCAAGCATTTTGTAGAAGTCTATACATGTTTGCGCCAGTGTTCTGACACTTATTGTTGATTGTTTTACTTATCCGTGCTCTGAATTTTACCTGCCTTTTGTTTAATGTGAGGAAAATTACAGCTCCCTAATCATCAGTGGTTGACATTGAAAGCCTGGTACTCTATTCTCTACACAAACCTTTTATTAAACAGAATTATTGCAAAACATCAAATGAGAAAAAAAAAATACAGCATTTCTCATATACCTTAGTCGTTATTTTGGCCTCTGGCACATTTTTCTTCATATATAATGCATGGCTGAAATATATACAAGGCATATTTCATCTTTAGAATCATAACATGGTGAATCAAACTAAGCTGAACAAATGGAATGGATTTCACTGATAATGTAAGCACGGGAGGCCACAACTAATAGTAATGGTGGGAAACTAGGCTATTTGTCCTACCATCCCTGTTGACAGCGGCCTAATATTTGCAAAAGAACTGGAGCGAGAGAGAAAAACATGGAACATATTGTTTTAGCATTTGTCTGCATCAGTGTATAGCCTTCCCCTTCCATTAGTCCTTGCCATCATGGTTTAAAATCAGGAAATCTGGTCTGTTTTACTCTGAATTGTTCATATAATTGATTAAGCAAAATGCTATGAAATGAAAATCTCCATTTTAGTTGTCATTTGTTGTTTTACTTTAAGCAACAATTTTGTCTAGTCACACAACAAACTAGTTCTACTATCAAGTCAACTTAATTAAAATGTTTTAGTAATTATACAAGCTGAATTATACGAGCCAAAGCAGACCTCAATTAGCCTTTGTGATAAAACTATACTATTTCTGTGAGTCGGAGACACATTAGAAACAGTTGCGTGCTCCAATCTGACCCACAATCTGGCTAACATCAGCACCTGAATCTGTGCTACATCTCTGAGCAAGAAAAATGTTGGGTGACGCGGGTCAGGGACTGACAGTTCCATTCGCTGGTTTACAGGTACCTAAACAACAAGGCGGCCGAGCCACAATAACACACCACAATATATTTTCCTGACATTCGGTCGCAACACATTTCCCAAGACTCCAAGAATATGAGAGGAAACCTGCACGAAAACACATCCTCAAAGCCGTTCCCTCTCTATTTGTTTCCTTGTAAATATGCGAGAGGCAGATTGTATGCCTCTTATGCAGAAATGGACAAAAAAGCCAAGCAGGCGTTCAGAGGGGTATTGACATGAGGAGAAATGAGAGAGTGACTGTGGACGCGGAGCATCATTTAACAGAGCCTGGGGCGCTGGCTTGTCTTGCTTCTTCCCGTGGAAGGCCTCTGCCACTGCTCTGGATGCTTGCTGTTTCATTATGATGAGGCTATGGGCTAAACGTAGCCAAGCATATCAAATATCCTCGAAGCTTGTACTAAATAAATCATTTTATTCATTCCATTACTGGTATGGAAGATGTGTTTGCCCAGTAAAGCATCATGGGACAGAAGCAAACAAGAAGCTTTGGTGCTTCTCTTAAAAGACATACGTGCTCAGACCAAATGGGGACACAAACCATCGGTCAACCTCATGTGATGCATCCAGGGCCTGACATTAAAGGATTCGTTTTCTTCAGAAGTAAAATTGCCTGATAATTTACTCACCCCCCACGTCATCCAAGATATTCATGTCTTTCTTTCTTCAGTCGCAAAGAAATTAAGGTTTTTGAGGAAAATGTTCCAGGATTTTTCTCCATATAGTGAACTTCAATGGGAACCAACGGGTTGATGGTCCAAATTGCAGTTTCAATGCAGCTTCAAAGGGCTCTTCATGATCCCAGCTGAGGAATAAGGGTCTAATTTATTGAAACAATCAGTCATGTTATAAAAAAAAAAAAAAAAAAAAAAAATCTATATAATGTTTTTTAACCAAGTGCTTGTCTTGCACGTCCACAACTCAACGCATTATGTAATCAAGTTGGAAAGGTCAGGCGGTAACCTGACGTAGGTCGAAAATGTAGGGTAGGGTGAAAAACATAAACCTCTCATTTTCTCCTCCAACTTAAAGGGGTGGTTTACTGCTTTTTTTCTTTGCATGATTTAAGCCTTATTATTCATAAATTTCACCTTTATTGTAAGCTGATTTCTCCTCTGTCATTTGAACGACCGGTTGACTTCCTGATTCTATGAAACCACTCCCTCAGAAACAGGCATGGGCTCAGATTGGTTAGTTGGGCCGGTGTGTTGTGATTGGCTAAACTGCGCAGTGCACGTTGTCCGGAAACTTCACGCCCATTACCTTTACGGGCGAAACTTGCATGTGCTCCGGTCAAATGTAAATAATGGTGTCAATACGCCCGTGTCAGTTTGAGCCAGAATCAGACCCAGAAAGCGGCAATGAAGAGAGTCAAGCAGAACCTAATTTAATATAACAGAATAAATGACTGAGTAATACCGCAGCTAAAGTTTGCTGTTGTGATTACATATAATTTTTTGACCTTTATACACATTTGTCTTATAAATAGCATCGAACTAACTGGCTACTATAAACAAACCACGTTGGCATTGGTTTACGTACTTGATCAAATCGAAAAATTACGTCATAAAGTAAAATACATTTACAAAGTTAGTACATAATTACAAATTCAGGTTAAAAATGTTGGTACGTGTTTGTCATAGACAAACGAAATAGCATAACTAAGTAGCTAAAGCCAGCGCTGGCATTTGTTTACATCCTTGATAAAACTAAAACATTACGTCTGAAATTATACATGCAAACATTTAAAATTATTAAGTCTTACTTACAGGTTGTGGCCCAACAACGGCTGCCTGTGGGTTTAAAGTTGGAACTGCTTCATGTTTTAGTAACAGTTTCTTGTTTAATCCGGCATTGAATTCGTGGAGATTCTGGAAGCTGTCTTCCGTAAAATGCGCAGCACAGAGAGCTAAATTACGATTGTAATTTTCAGGAACATAATCAAACAGAAATTTTAAACATTGTTGACGAACTACAGCGTCCATAGGAAGCCCGAACACAGAAGACATGACAGCTGGGTGAAAATAACACACTTTCGACGGCATGGCTACAGCTCTCCACTATAATTCGTCCTCTTCCACGAAGCCGCAGAAATATGGCCACGCCCCCTTTTTTTTCCATATTCCGGAGGGAGGGTTGATGTAAATATATGGGTTAGTTACGTATAAAACCCGGGAAGTATCTCGTTGTAGTCCCATTCGAGTCGTTTTTGTAGGCATTAAACTTCCTGATTTTTAAAAGACGATATCTCTGCTTACGTTGAACTTTCAGCGCAGCAACTTTGCAGATACTGTTCATGCACCAACAGCAACATTACACACTATTTAAAATGAAAAAAAGTGAAATCGCAATCAACCACCCCTTTAAAAAAATGTCGAACATCGTTGTTTTCTTGTATGTTTCTTGTGTAAAAAAAAAGATTAATCTAACCTAATTATTTTTTAAATAATTGAGCCAAAACCAAAATGCGTTAGGTTGTGCCCCGCTCTCCCCTAAACATAACCTTATTTCACATTGAACCTTTTTAATTCATGGAGTCAGATTAAAACGAGATAATTGCATATGAGAACATGTGTCTTATTTAACCAAATTACTTTGAGACGCTGGAAAGACTTGAACACCCGTAGATATTTTGAAAAATGTCAGTAACCAAACAGTTACCAGGTCCTATTGACTTCCATAGTAGAAAAAAAAATTACTATGGAAGTCAATGGGTCCTGGTAACTGTTTTGTTACTGACATTTTTCAAAATGTCTTCCTTTGTGTTCAGCAGAAGAAATAAAACAGGTTTGAAACAACTTGAGGGTGAGTATATGATGACAGAATTTTAATTTTACAGTGAACTATCCCTTTAACCGGCTGGTCGGAAACCGGAAGTTGGGCCGAGTAGCCGGATTTTACACCGTGTATTCTCCATGTAAAGCATGCACCGAACCGTGACACCCGTACCGTTTCGGTTCAATACGAATACATGTACCCACCCAAATACATATATATCCGAGTCCTGATCGGGAGGTAACGTCCGATTCCGAAACCGATCACGTGATCGGATCTGGACATCCCTAGCAATAATCATGCGGTCTAATCAGCCTCTTGATATGCCACACCTGTGATGTGAATGGATTATCTCGGCAAAGGAGAAGTGCTCACTAACAGACTTGTGGACAATATTTGAGAGAAATAGGCCTTAGGAGTTCAGATCATGAAAAATGTGTTGCGTTTATAATTTTGTTCAGTGTAATAAACTAAGGGCAGTGTTGACAAAAATATAGATTTTTTGATACATATCAACACTGAAATATGTTGATATAAAGTAACTTTGGAAAATCACTAGCCCCAGTGGCTGGTGAGCAAAAAAGTTAATTCCTGCATGCATCTCATTTTGATGTGGTGCAGTTGATAATTACATTTCAGAAAATAACAGGCTAAGTGCAAAGCAGCACGTCTAGAAATCAATGCCGATACTTTTAACTCCTTCTGTTTTCAGCAAATTTCTTCCTGTTTGAGCCTTAGGCAGCCAAAATGATTATTATTAGTACAATCATGTTGATTTGAAACTGTCCTGCTAAGATAATTCCTCTAAATAAGACAATATTTTTCAAAATCAGATAACAGAGTGAAGGAAGGAAGGCATTATGATCTTTTGTTTGACGCTCGTGGCTGAATTTACTGGAGCTCAGGTGGTGTTTCTCAGCGCACTGTATTTTGTGAACCTGCAGTAATGTGGGACTTGTCTGGTGAATTTCTAGTCATCGGTTTATAGTTCCCTTGCCCGCATCCACAGTAGCTGTAAAACGATTTTTTTCCTTTATGCTATTTTCGAGATTTCTATCAATATTTCTGACACACAAGGACAGGGAGAGAGATGCTTTTTCAGGAGTCTCTAAAATCATTTGAGTCTCATTCGGAAGAAAATCTCTCTAGAACGTGAACTTGTGTCACATAAACAGCTGGTATTTTAGCAGATTTCACAAACTCGTAGGCGTGATGCAGTTTGTTAGAGGGCTAAGGGTGTATTTACCTGACAACGACATACTTTCTTGCTAGAACAATCTGAAAGATGACGGTCTTCTTGGGGAAATCTGGATAGGGAGAGGAAAAGCGCTGGGAGGTTCGAAGGCCTCGTCTCTGGGACTGACAGCTTGAATCAGTGTCTGCTAAGGGAAAATATCACAGGGCTCTTTTCTCAAAAGATAATTTGCTTTTGTTGAGGAACTAAACCCATTTTACTACCCCTGTGTGTTCGATGGTGAAAATTGAATAGTTTTATTTTTCTTCTGAGCAAAGAAACAAAGCTCCACTAGGGCCAATGACAACATGCGAGGGAAATTGCTTTCTCAGTTTAAGTTGTGTATCCCTATCCTTTCCCTGGATATTATGAGAAGAGCCCTCTTAAGTAAAGATTGTCTCTCTCTCATACAAAATTACCCTCTTTCCCACTTACAGTAACAAAAAAAATATATATAAACATTTCTAAGGGAAATCAATAGTAACAATCAAACCAGACTGCTTCGTCGTTTATCTTCATTTTCAAATCAATTTACACTTCGCAGAGACAACACCCAACTGTGAAACTCTGCATCAGGCATGTTTTGAGGTCAATAATGTGTTTAAACAAGGAAAAGTATAATTACTTAGGCTTATTAAAATTAGTGGTATCAGGATTTAATTGTTGAATTAATTTACACCTCATAATTTGTGTTTTTAGTGCATGTGTAAATACAGGAGAGGATGACTGTGAGAAGCAGTTCTACACCTTGTCACTGTGAAATTTAATGGGTCTCTGATCTGCGACTTACAAGACATCTAGCAAGTGGGTAGTTAATTTACAAGTATTTGAACATATATGGATTTAGCATGACGGAGCTTACAGTGTATTGTCAATGAGAAAATTTCACTTTCATTTATATAGCGCTTTTTAAAATACAGATGGTTCCAAAACAGTACGGCAATAATAGGAAATTAATGCAACAACGTTTTTTTGGCTGTACTGTAGCTCTAGAAGAAAGTTAGTCTATCTTAAGTACGTTTTTAATTGATTCATTTCTGTTGTAAAAATCGTTAGCTAGTCTTTGACTAGTTGACACGGTCTCTGCTGACACTTCAGGGTTGTGATGTGGTCGTGTCTAGGCGCAGGTACTTCATCTGATCTGGATACTGCCCAGATCCGGCTGAGTTTGGTAAACCTTGGGATAAACAGAGAGACTAATATTAGCATAGATGCCATTCTTCTTATGATATAAGGAGTACATCAGGTGTTATGGGAAGTGATTCTCGGTTCCAGTTGACCTAATTTATGCAGCCTAATAATCGTTTTACATTATTTGAATTATAGCAATTTATAATGTTTTAGTGGTTTGACTGGGTTTTTCTGGGGTGCCAACTTAAGTCTACTTAGAAGTGAACATTTTAAATCGTAAAGTCATTCCTACAGAGGATTCAGCTTGTTACTTTTTAACAGATGAACCCTGTTGAACAAAACACAATGATATAACAGATAACATTAAACCAATTAATTTACATCGCATGGATGTTTTGTATTCTTTCACTCTCCTGCCTTAACATACACAACGAACAAAACAACAACAATTCAAACAACCATTTGATAAGAAAATAATTCACAATCAGAAAAAGAAAGAAACAAAATTATATATTCAACAAATTTGTGACGTCAGTTCAAATAGTTTAACCCAAAATACTTTAACACTTTTTCTAGAGGTACCTCTCCTACGCCTGCTTCATTCAGCCAAGTTTTCACTGACCACGAAACAGTAAAAAATACAACTGGAATAACACACTTGTTGCAAACACAACCGTAGTATGCAATCCAGGTTTTATAACAGCGGTTAAAACATGCATTGATTAAATTTAAACAGTTCAAAAATTCAATGATTCAGTTTAAACAGTTCAAATACTCACTGTTTTCCTTTCTCATTGTTCAATGATGATTCAGTGAATAAATTCAAAACTCTTAATGATCCGTTCAAAAGTTCAAACACTCCGTAGCGAATTGAGTCAGGGCTCAATCACTGTGTTAAACCTCCAGTGTTAGTCCATATTTCCCATCTCTAACTTCCGAGATCAGACGAAATTAGTGTGTTCAGGGTGCTGTGGCGGTAGTACGTCCTCTCTCTAGCTACCTATTTTATTTCTTTGCTTTTATACTCGCAACTCTCTATGACAACATCGCCCTCCTGTGGACATCACAACCATTTTTGGTGACAACCTCCAGCTCGTCACAATGTGATGTCAAAAAAACAAAACAACCCATGACATATCCCCCCTCTATGTGTGGCTCTAGACACCCAACAAAAAACAAAACTAGACAAGATAAAGTCCAAGAGGGCGGTCTTGGGGAGGGATGACGGGCCAAGCCAGTGAAGGGGAACAAGACTAGGACTGTGGCATGGCAGGCCTGGGCCTTGGAACATGGGCAGTGCTGTCAGGCTGGGACACCTCCAAGATGGCACCGGCAATTCAGGGGACCAAGGTGGTGCTGACAGTTCGGGAAGCCAGGGAGGCGCCGGCTGTTCCAACGTAGGTGTAGGCCGTTCAGGGGACCACAGAGGCGAGGCCTCAGTGCCCTACAACAAGGGATCTACTTCCCCCCCACCAAAATGTTCTTGGGCGGAGCTATGAGGTCGTGGCCTGGAGCGGATCTTGAATCCGTCATAGCTCTGGCGTGGCGGCAATGACTTGGAGAGGCTCTGGCTCGGCGGACGGCTCTGCGGCCGAATACTCTGGCTTGGCAGGCTCATGGGCTGGAGCCAATGTGTGTGCTGCCCACACACACAAAATAGCCATGGCCACGATGATCATGGTCCGCAGCTGACTCAGGCGTGACAGCCATTTTGGCAGAGGGCTCTGGAAGAGCGGCCATCTTGGCAGAGAGCTCTGGAACGGCGGCCATTTTGGGACGAGGCTCTTGACGTGAAGAAGCTCAGGCTCGGCAGACATGGCGTGAAGAGACTCAGGCAAATAATAGTCCTCTGCCTCCCCCACTGTGAAACTTGAACCACATAGAAACAAAATAAAGTCAATAAACTGACATAGTGTACAAAGGTGTTCTAGGGCATGAGTTCAAAGATCATGGTCCAATCCATAACGTAAACATGTTTTTAGTTGAATCTCGTCCCAGGGCAGATAATCCATAAAACACAAAAAAATCCTTGACATAATCCTCAATAGCCGCTTGACGAAGTTGAAGCAAACAAACTGCTGGGTTCATGGTTGGTCAAGTATTCTGTAACGAATCCACTGGAGGCAAGTTGCAGAACCCAAGTGCAGTTTATGTACAACAATATTTATTTTCCAAACATGATCAAAATACAAAACAAAGACTTGACTAAGCATCACTTGACTTGACATAAACACTCACCACACAGTGGTTACATGAACAATACTTGACAAGGACACATCGCATACATGAAAGCTTAAAGGGGTGGTAAAATGCCCTTTTCACAATATGTAAAATAAATCTCTGATGTCCCCAGAGTGTGTGTGAAGTTTTAGCACAAAATACCCCACAGATATTTTTATATAGCATGTTAAAGTTGTCACTTTTTGAGGGTTTGCAAAAAAGCACAGTTTTGTGCCTGGCCCTTTAAATGCAAATGAGCTGCTGCAGAGGGCGGGGTTTCAAGAGCTCGTGTGTGTTAGCAGCTGCGATTACCTCACACAGACACACAAAAATGACAGAAACTGTTCTGCCTTTAATGTTAAAACGGAGTCAGACAAAGATGGAGAGACTCAAGAAGAAGTGACAACATGTAGAATGCAACATGACGTCTCTGAATGGTTAGTTGATGAATTTATGTTGCTGATGTGGAGTTAAAGGATAATTCCGGTATTTAACACCTTGAGTCTATATTGTAGTTTGTTTTGGATGAACAAGAGTGGTGGACAAAATTTTTTTGACAATGGTTCCTCTCTCGAGTTTTTGACTATAAAAGAATTGGCCATGGACCCATTTAACATTGGAGTCAATGTGCATGTCCGAAAATGTCATTAAAACAGCCAATAATGTTCGTTTACAAAACTGTGCAACTCACCGAGTGATTAGTGATGTTAGTTGATGTTCCAGAAACAAAAAGTGTTGCAAAATACAGTTTCTGTCGTGTTTTATTCGTCATTTTGTAAAATCCCATTGAATTCTGTTAAAGGACTGAGTGCTCGTTAATATAAATGCGCTACCGGAAACGGAAAGGGGGCTGTTTACATTTGGTCGATGTAGTCTTTTTGCTCGCTTCCGTTTCTCATAAGGCTAGCGAGCAGAACAACTGTGCTCCGGGAGAGTAAGCGAAATAAACAATCATTTTTTTAGTAACTTTACCGCAGTTTTTGACCGCACAAATTCTAACCATATTGAAAGACGTGACCACTGACAAGTGCAATATGAAGTTGAACTCGACTGTGACCGTGAGTGTCCCGCGAGACATAAACATCGGTTATCGCCATCAAGTGGTCGGCAGTGTGCTAACGCTTCAGATTCAAATATTGAGCGGAAGTTACACGGTTGTGAAGTGTCTGAAAAAATAGTTCCACTATAGCAAAATAAACGGATTGGAATCATATATTGCGACGATATATTGTTTATAATCATCAACGAACACCACTAACCACTCGGTGAGTTTAACAGTTTTGTAAACGAACATTATTGGCTGTTTTAATGACATTTTCGGACATGCCCATTGACTCCAATGTTAAATGGGTCCATGGCCAATTCTATTATAGTCAAAAACTCGAGAGAGGAACCATTGTCAAAAAAATTTTGTCCACCACTCTTGTTCATCCAAAACAAACTACAATATAGACTCAAGGTGTTAAATACCGGAATTATCCTTTAACTATCTTCAATCTGCATTTTCTGTCATGATAATCTATTAATCGCTCGTATAGGAACTGTGGTGAGATGCACCACATGCTTCCTGAACAATGCTAGGAAGACTGTTCCAGAGTTTAGGTGCTAGAGAGGAAAAGGATCTACCGCCTTGAGTTGATTTTAATATTCTAGGTATTATCAACTGGCCAGAATTGTGAGATTGCAATAGACGTGAAAGACTATAATGCGTTAAGAGCTCTCTCAAGTACTGGCGAGCTACACCATTTAGTGCTTTTTAAGTAATCGGCAAGATTTATAAATGTATACAATGTTTAATAGGGAGTCAATGCAGTGTTGACGGAATTTGGCTAATATGGTCATACTTCCTGGTTCTAGTAAGAACTCGAGCTGCTGCATTTTGGACCAGCTGGAGTTTGTTAATTAAGGGTACAGGGCAACCACCCATATTGTTGGGACTTTCCACAAATGGGGTATAAAAACAGGATAGCTTTGATTTTATAGTTTTTGATAAACTTATACCCCCCAAAACAAATAAATAAATGTGTTTGTCCGTTTTTCATACGGCAACAGGGTTGTCGTCAAAACAACAACATTTAAAAAAAATTACAAGATGGTAATGTGATTTACTTTTCTTCCAGTTTGTGCTGTAGAAAAAGTCAAAATTAATACTTTTTAGGTAACATAACCAGTTCCATTTCAGCAGAAGTATAATCTTGTGGTACTAAAAAGAGCTAATTGTAAAAATCACTTACACAATCCCAGTAACTACATCAAGAGATCTGTTTTGCATTTTTTTTTTATCCTGATCAGCTTACTTTAAAACATTTAGCTTTAAAATATACATCATGGGAAGAGAAATGGTATAGGCTGTTTTTAGTCATACAAAAACATCCAGTGCTTGCTTACATTTAACATGAAATGCCAGGAGAAGGTTAAATGTGAGCCTCCAGAGGCAAAAACATAACTTTCTTGCATTATTTACACAGCCAACAACAGGTGATTACTGTCTACCAGCAGTTATCGGAGCCAAAGATAAAAGCAAACAAGAGCTAAATCCAGTTTCATTAGTTGCACACCGTCACATCTCAACGTTTAATGTGCTACAGAGAGTTAACATAATCTGTGGGACCTCTCTGATGGATAACCTGCTGTTCTCCTCAGCCTTAGGCATCTGCATTACAGTGTCAGCGGGGAGGCCGACATGAGCGACGCCATTCTCCCACTGTATATTACAAGCCAGCTGGTGGAATAGTGCAGCGATTACCGTTTCTCACAGTGCGATACATCTCCAAACTGAAGTTAAGACTTAAGTCTAGGTTTGCAGGTTGACAGACTTATTCTACTCGACACATTAGTCTAGTTTAATTTTGGAGTCGTAATTGCTTCATAAGAAATGTAATGTAAACATGATATTTATCAATATTCTAAATGTGTAAGCCTTTGGACTAAAAAGCCTTGATTGTTTTGGGCATTCCTGTGATTACAAATAAATGGACTGTAAACCATAATGCTCAAAATAATTAATTGGTTTAAGTAGGGTAAACTTACATTTGTTAAATCAAATTAAAAAAGTATTTAGAACTTTTTGTTTTGAGGTCACAAAACTGACACGTTTTGAGTAATCTGAATTTTCATTGTTTTGAGTTTTATGAACTTGTTTATTTTAATTTAGAAAACTTAAAATTAACTGAAACTGAGCTGGTATTTCCATTTCCCAGCATGCTTTGCCATGACACTCGAAATGGAGCATAAATTGTAAAAAATTTAGTGTTATATAATGTTTTTTGTGCAAGATTAATGTTAATTGGGAGATTTAGTAGAGTTTAATTTTCTGGTATGTGGCTTGCATGAGCTTGGTTGGAGAACATATATGGTATGCTCTTGTTGTATTCAATGATATGCTATGTTAATGCTATCAAAGCATTATGTTACCAATTAGCATGTTAGCATTTATTGAATTAGCTAGGTAAAGCTAGTCAAGTTTTCACTAAGCATATTTAAGTTTAGATTACATGACAATTTTAAATTAAACGTATGAATTAGCTTACTCAAATATTTCAAGTTAAGATCAATTAAAATGTACGAATACAAAATAAATATCTGCCAGCTCTACTAACGTAAACTTGGAATTTTTGTACTTAAAATTTTTGATGCGACTGACTATTCGGGTTTAAAGTGTGGAAGCAGGTGCAACTGAATAGATATTCAATTAAATTCAATTCAAGTTTATTTGTATAGCGCTTTTCACTATACATATTGTTTCAAAGCAGCTTTACAGAAAATGCATTTCAAAAATATACATACAAAAATACAGTTAGTTAATCATAAAACTTGTAATGTCTCTTCACAGGCGTCGAGTCGTCTCATCACAGGCGTTGGGGCATCTGAAGTCTCCATGAGAGGCTGGACACATAATGTGTCCAATTAATGAGAAGAATAAATGAGAAGATATGGGTTCTCCATATCTGGGATAAGATATGGGTCCAAAATAAATGAGAAGATATGGGTTCTCATTTTATGTGAAATGGTAAATACCGGTTTGATTCAGTGCACTCCTGAGACAAATTAATAAATTACAGTCACAAAATTCTTTGGTGTGAAACATTGGTCAAATATCGATGCTGGAATCTTAAGTCTTTTAAGTAAAGACGAAATGTCTGCTTCTGTCATGCTCATTTTGCTATCTTACTAGTCAGTCAGCATGTGAATGTTGGTGTTGTCTGACGTCGTTCTATGGAGACGTGTTTTAGGGTAGCACTACGGGCTACTGGCCAGACGGAGAACGCAGCTTGATTTGGCCTTACTGCTCGAGGTCCGAGGCTATTGGCCCCACCCGGCACGTTGTTAGCCCTGGCTCGCATGGGCCCGACAGTGCATTAGCGGCTAAGTAACATCTCATAGCAAGAACTTGCAAAACTGGTGCAGTCCATAAGGAGGAGAGGCACTGTATTTAATCAGCTGGTGGCCACACCAGATAATGACTGCTACTTTTGATATTGTTCAGGGACTCATTTTGACATTTCTGTTCATCAAATGTCTTTTGATGATTTATCTTTTGTGTTCATACAAATACTTACGCACACAAAAAATACAGTCAGTCACAAGCGATACCCGGGGCATACAAGGTAATACAACGCTGTTTGCTAACCGCCACAACAGGAAAAAGAGCAGAAGAAGAACAGAGTATGTGTGAATGACTTGAGCGCTTGAAAACATGTCCTCTAGTCCGTCGAATGCATCTTTCTGTGCTCACGGATAAAGGAGGGTCCTTTGAAAGGCTCGCGCAATCAACTGTGCACGGAACTGAGAAAATAAAGTATAGGAGGGATGGGCTTAGGCTTTGAATGTTTAAATATAGTTTAAGTGGAGCAAAGTTTTATTTTTCATTATTCTATTTATTTTGTACTTTTATATCACAAGATGCTTTTCAGTTTAGTAGCTGATTGTGTCCAAATACCTATCATTTTTATCAGCCCTGCCAAAAAATATGACCTATGCAAGAGTGCATTCTGTTTACTGCTTAGTACACTAAACTAGGCTGTACCAACTATCTCAGGGGGGACTGAATGCCACTATAGGTGGAACAAACTAATTTGCACTACTGTCTGTTCAAAATAATATAGGAAACCTAGCATTGTGGATTTGTTGCTTTTTCTGGTAACACGTTAGTTTAGGGTCCAAATCTCACTAATACCAAGTTGCTTATTAGCATGCATATTACTAGGGTATTGGCTGTTTATTAGTACTTATATAACACATATTAATGCCCTATTCTGCATGACTTTATTCTACATACCTTAACCCAAAACCTAAACTTAACTACCGTACTAACTAATAAGCAGTAAATAGGGGTTTATTTAGGCAAAATTTTTAGTTAATAGTCAGTTAATACTGAAAATTGGACCCTAAAATGTGACCGTTTTTCCATATATATGTAGTCTTAGAAAGAATAGTGCAGTGATTACTGTTTCTCACATGGTCTAAGAGTGCGATACAGCTCCAAAGTATCGTTGAGTCTTCACTTTCAGGTCACAGGTTGACAATCACTTCTCCTACATGACACATACAGATGTCTCATCAATCTAGTTTTATACTGGGGCTATAATTGCTTAATAGTTGCATTTTTCCAGCGATCTCCAGAGATACAGCTCTTTTTCCGTGACAGTGCAATGTTCTCGAGTTTCTAATCGGATGGCGCTCTATAGATGTGCTATACGCCAGATGTGTGTCTGAAATGACCAGGTGTCACAAAGCGCATAGAACTAACGTAAATATAGCTCAGTGGAAGCGCTGAAAGACACCACCATACAGTACATATCGGGAAGCAGACCTTGTGGGTCATGTATGTGGATATAGTTGCCTCATATTGTTGACAGCATTAGTGCTTTATAATTAAATATCCAACATTACACACTAAGTTAAATCCAGAGCTGGATTCATAGCAGAATATGAAACCCAAGAGTGTTGCCCACTTGACCATCATAGGCAGGCATATGCCTGTTCAATATATATTATTTCAGGGAGAAGTGATTGATTGTTTAGTAGTGTTACGGACGTGGTGAAGCTGAACACACAACCATAGTAAAGTATCGGTCAGGGAAACGAGAAAGCAGAACTGAGATGGAAACCATGGCAACTCTCTGTGCTGTGTTGCTCAGCTCCCCTGGCCCTGCCCAAAAGGAGAAGAGAGGAGGAGAGGAGACAGATACCTGTAGAAGCCTAATCCCATTCAACACCTGCATACAAAGAAGCCCTCGCTTTCGACGTGATATGAAAATACACGGGGGATTGACAAGATACATTTTTGATGGACTGCTGTTTTCCCGCACTGCCATATCACACGCTGCACACACCAGAAATAACAAACAGTACTGGCTACCTTCCTTCTGATTCTGCTAGTAAAACATTTGAGCAAGGAAATTTGAATTAGTCTAGCTTCTCTTTATTTCCTCCTCCTCAGCTCGAATGCCACTTGCCAGATGATTGATAGAAGCTGTCAGGGCCGTAATCACTTGTTTAGTTTGGCTTCAGTCATGGGTTTTGCATACGGGCACTTGAGGTGATGATCTAGGAGAAACGTGAAAGATGCCGTATACTGTTCATTTCACATTGACATTCAGTAGCAATGACCGAGTACAATTTCCCCTGATATTATAATAATTTACATTTAAATTACATATCTATCTATCTGTCTATCCGTCCGTCCGTCTACATCTATGTCCATCCGTATGTCTATATCTATATGTTCTATCTGTCTATAATATATATATATATATATATATATATATATATATGTACCCACTGTATATACCTCCATCCATCCATCCATCCATCCATCCATCCATCCATCCATCCATCCATCCATCCATCCATCCATCCATCCATCCATCCATCCATCCATCCATCCATCCATCCATCCAAATCTGGATGAATTGGTTGATTGATTGATTGGATGCACCAAATATAGTTCCGATTTTTCCTATTGACAAGAAAGCACATTTTTAACCACTATATGTCATTTTTTATATACAAGTGTAAGACATGCTAGTTGCTCTGTTTTTGTTCGATGTGAAAGGAAACCTGGGGGTAGTGTGGGTATGATGAAAGATTTTTCCTGTGTAAAGAAAATAATCTACTGTTGAAGGTGTGACTTCGTGACCAAATCTATACATGTGAATGTGTTATTTTTGCCACATACCTGTACATTCAACTGGACTTTGTCTTGACAACATTTGACTTACTTTCTTCAAAAGAACACAAAAGTTGTTAGACAGGATGTCTACACTGCTCACAATAAATGTTAATGGTGAAGTCTGTAAAGCTTCAAATATGGGGTAACAACCCCTGAGTCATGCTTCAATTGTCACGGGTATGGTGCGGATGAAGACAGGCAGAGGCACAAAGCTCCAATTCAAACTTTTACTAATAATACATTTACACAAAAACGGGTACAGGCAGCTGGGTAACACATCCAATACAACGTAACATAAACAGGTGATGAAAATGAACTAATGAAAATGACGACAGAGATGAAGAAAAACACTGAAAGAGAAAAACAACCTAAAAGTCCATGGAAACAACAGAAAACACATTAACAATGTGACAGAACCCCCCCCCCTCCCCCCAGGCGCGTCCTCGCACCGTAAAATATCCAAAGGGGTGGGAGGGTGGGCGCCCTGGAGGCTGATGAACAGGTGGCCGATCTGGAGCAGGAAGCCTCCAGGGCGGAGCAGGACGTGCAGGTGGCCAGGGCGGAGCAGGATGAGGGCGTGGCCATGGCGGAGCAGACGGACCCTCAGGCGTCCATGGTGGTGAGGACCCTTCGAGTGGCCACGGCGGAGACGACCCCTCGGGCGGCCACGGTGGTGAGGACCCTTCGGGCGGCCATGGCGGTGAGGACCCTTCGGGCGGCCATGGCGGTGAGGACCCTTCGGGCGGCCATGGCGGTGAGGACCCTTCGGGCGGCCATGGCGGTGAGGACCCTTCGGGCGGCCATGGCGACCGTGTCGGAAGGGCCTCCACGATCCCCTCAGAGGACTTATTGCCCCCCCCCAAAATTTTCTTGGGGAGGTCAGCACTGGACTGGACCCGCGGCGAAGAGGACTCTGAGCTGACCGGGGCCAGCGGCGAAGGCGGTCCTGGGCTGGACGGGACCAGCGGCGAAGGCTCTGGGCTGAACGGGACCAGCGGCGAAGGCCCTGGGCTGGACGGGACCAGCGGTGCAGGAAGCTCTGGGCTGGACGGGACCAGCGGTGCAGGAAGCTCTGGGCTGGACGGGACCAGCGGTGCAGGAAGCTCTGGGCTGGACGGGACCAGCGGTGCAGGAAGCTCTGGGCTGGACGGGACCAGCGGTGCAGGAAGCTCTGGGCTGGACGGGACCAGCGGTGCAGGAAGCTCTGGGCTGGACGGGACCAGCGGTGCAGGAAGCTCTGGAGTTGGAGTGGGGCTGGTGGCATCATCGACGGTGAAGGATGATCCGTTATTCCATAATACCCACTCCACATAGGCAGCAAAGTTCTCCCGAGGCCCATCTCCGGGCAGGCGTGCTTTGGCCTCAGCGTTGAGGCCTGCCCGGAAGAACATACAGAGGCTGATATCATCATAATGTACCAAAGGTACCAAGTCCAAATACCTCTGTGTGTGGGCCTCGAGAGACTGATCCTCCTGGGAAAGGAGAAGGATCTGGACGGCTGGAAGATCCATACTGTCTGGGTCGGTCAATCTGTCACGGGTATGGTGCGGATGAAGACAGGCAGAGGCACAAAGCTCCAATTCAAACTTTTACTAATAATACATTTACACAAAAACGGGTACGGGCAGCTGGGTAACACATCCAATACAACGTAACATAAACAGGTGATGAAAATGAACTAATGAAAATGACGACAGAGATGAAGAAAAACACTGAAAGAGAAAAACAACCTAAAAGTCCATGGAAACAACAGAAAACACATTAACAATGTGACATCAATATACAAGTCTATGCACATTTTCAAATTTGGCACATTTCAAATGGTTAAAAGAAACATGAAACAATTAACAATTCAAACCTGTGATGCGCCATTATATTAAATACAAAGATGAAATGAGAATTCTTGAGAATAACATAAAATTTAATATAAAACGCTTATATATATGATATTTTATGGTGCTGTTATGTCATATTAGAAGTTTGACAGCCTCTGGTCACTAATTTCAATGTATGGAAAAGTGCAGTTTGCCTAATATTTCCCTTTGACTTACACATAATAAAGAAAATCATTCGGTTTTATAGCAATGTGAGGGTGACAGAACTTTCATTATGGAACTATTCCTTTAATGATATTCACTCATTAGCCTACATGGTATCATCATGCAATGTTTTTCAGTCCTCAAAGTTCACCTCACGGTTCTTTCATATACTCTCTAAAGACAACAGAGACAACCCAGCCTTGAGTTCAAAGATAATAGCTGAATTCATAATATGCTGATATACTATGTAGTCCTCAGTTCTAGTCTACTGCCACGCTGTTGTATTCAGTCCAGACTGCCCTTGTGAAATAGAAGTGTGTTTAATTGTTTTAAATGTTCACTTGTAGTGTACTTCAAATCTTAAAATAATATTTAAAAAAAACTATTTGCATAAATTATAATTGGAATAAAAGGATGCTTAAATACAGTATTTAGAGTACACTTTTATGATTATAATATATGTTTCTTTACAAAGTTAACACACTTAAAAAACAAAACAATTTGTAATAATGTCAAATTAGGTTTCACTTTAAGGTACGTCAAAAGTTTGGAATAATTCATATGTATATTTATATTTATGTTTTTGGAAGATGTCTCTTATGCTTTATTTGATACTAACACAGTAAAATCAGTAATATTGTGAACTATTATTACAATTTAAAATTATTGTTTTATATTTTAATATTTAAAATGTAATTTATTCTAGTGATGGCAAAGCTACCTTTTCAGCATCATTACTCCAGTCTTTAATGTCACATGATCCTTTAGAATTCAGATTTTTATATATATATATATATTAAAACAAAAAACTATATTGTTATACAATTTCACATTATTACGGTTTTATTATATTTGATTAAAATAAATGCAGCCTTGGTGAGCAGAAGACTTATTTTACATTTATTTAAATTTTTTATTTATTCCAAACTTTTGACCGGTGTACATTTTAAATCATTATGTTAATAATCTTTGTTGTGCTATTGAAAAAGTAAAAATATTTTAATGTGTTTTAATGTGTGTAATTTTATATTTTATATAAAATATATATTTTAAATGCACTAAATTGCATTTTCATAATTACAAATGTGTAATTACATATACATAACATATATACGCAAGTTTCAGTTAATGACATTAAAGTATAATTTAGTTTACCATAAATGCTTGTCAGCACATTAAAAGTAAACTTTAAACGATCTGAAACGCAAGTATCACACGCGAAACACAAGTAACTCTGTGGGCCGATCTCAGGCGCTGTTGCTATTATAACGGCAGGATAAATGACTCTTGTGTGTTATGAAGTGTGGAGGATGAATCCAAATAACGAGTAACGAGACAACACAAGCACATGGCCTGTTGTTTGGGCATGCACAAAACATGGGTCTGTCATGATCTTGCCTCAAGACTAGAGAAAATCAGGGACAAGAAGGCAGAATCATGACATTGTGCCCGACGCAAATCTAAAATGGGTTGGTCTGAAGTAGCTACATTACTCATATGTGTGTTTGGGCGTAACGTGTAATAAACCAATCAGAGCGTCATCTCGCATTCAATTTAAGAGCAGGCGCGCTTGTTCCACCGTGGATTGCTATTATAATGGCGGATTTGCCAGGCGCACGCAGCATACATGATGGTAAAGGTGATTTCACAGTCTTCAGAATTTTGTTTCTTGGTTCTTGACGGACAACCCACTTTGTCAAATTTCCTTATATATGTGTCTTGCCACTATTGATCAAACAGGTTTGATCCGTCATCACTACAATTAGCCTGAATAATTTGGGTAAATGTGTAAGGTAGATTTATGCCTATTTTTTCACATCTTCATGGACACCAGAATGATTTCCCTCATGTGGTAATATTTGTCCTTGTAATTATGTATGGTTTGTAAAAATATGAACTGCTGCGTCTGTGTAGATGAGAGAAGCAAAGTGTATGCGCGTTGTGCACAGGCTACATTATGGCAAAGCATGCGCCCTTAAAATAACGCGCCACTGACTTTAGACTAGGTCTTTCCCTGTCTGTGGCGGAATTGTTTTCTGAAACTGCAAAATAGCAACAGGGAACGTTTGCGCCGGAACACACCTCTCTTTTCGCATTCCCCAATTTACCAACGTGCGTCGGGTGAAAAATAGGAATGATACATGCGTTGGCGTACAAAGTCATTTTGCGCTGGGTGCAAGATAGGGCCCTAGAAGTAATTATGAAATTACATAGAAAGATGTACTTACTGGGTCAAAAACATTTGAATTCAGTTAATTGCATTTAATATAATTTGTCATTTAATTGCTAATAACATGCAATTAAGTGTCGGGAAACATTCAGTTCACACTTATTCTTTTAAATGAGATCCTTTCCGTAATAAGTACTCTTTTGTATAGTTTTTCACAAGGTGTATGATAGCTTTCCACTTAACCATTATTCTCCAAGCAGTTTGCTGCAAACCCTGCATTGTCTTCCACAATGGTATGTGTCTAGTGGGGAGCTTGGGTTATGTTGCTGTAAGCTCATGTCACTCTCGCCTTATACTACACGCTACCGAACATTCGAGTAAATGTACCTCTCCGCTGAAGCTCTCATCACTCATATACATGGAATAATAAGCCCATTTTTAGCCATTAGAGGAGGTTTTATGATTCACTGACTGAAAGAAATGGTGGCCATTTTATGTATAGTGCTCTCTTTGCCTGTTGGTGTTGTGTAGCACAGACTACTGCATGTTCTGAGACTGTATCAATTCCAGGTGCTGTATTCATAGTGAGTTGCAACTGAGGGCCATCGCGCATTAGGTATGCTGTGTGTGTTTGTAAGCGCGTGGGCATGTCTGTGCGAGCATGTGTGTGTGTGTGTATGCCGGCTGCATGCTCATATTTTTTTTCCCCCTCCATTTGAATTTTAATTTGATTTTGATAACAGCACCATTTTGCAGTAATTATTTATCACTGATGTAATTTTACAGTCTGTCAAGTTATTCACTAACACACCTTGAATAATATAAGTTGAAACAGAATCAGCCCATATTTTCTCTTTCCTTTTGTTGTAACTTTTGATAGTTTCAGACTTCAGAGACAATAATTAACAAGTTAAACATGCTCAGACATATTTAATTATATGCTGTACCATTTTTGCATAATTTATGACTGTTGAATTCAAGCTGAAAATATGGGCATCATAATGATTCAGCTTCTTGTTATGCAGGTGAAAAATGTATTCACACTTTTTGAGAGAGCGAGAGATGGAGATAATAATGTGTCCATGTCACAAACATGTTTCATGTTCTACATGTAGTCTGTAAGAAATGTAATTAAACTGCTTTCGAAAATGTGTCTTGTTCAGTAAAAAATACAACAAAAATACACAGAGAGAAAAACGGATCAAATTAAAGTTCCACAGTGAACCATTTTCACATTCAGCAAAATAAATGTCAGAGCTTATCTTTGATATCTTAAACTCTGCCCTCCCAATCGTACCATCTTTGAACCTGCAGGAGTTTTATTTGGAGTTATCTTTATAAAATAAATAGCTACAGTAGAAGTCGGCAGCACATCAAGTAGAACCGTTTTCCCTGGTTCTGCAGGAAACAAGTGAAACGGCAAATCTGATTAACATCTTTCGCAATTCAATTCACAACGTGGTCGCTGGGCAATGAGGTAGTGTCTGCAAATATCGCCAAAGTGCCAAAACATTAATTTACAATTTAGCAGGAGTTCAATCTTTGTCCCAAATCTCACATGCCACCATGCCACCGGAGGATGATGGGAGAGAGGAGATGCCACTTCAGAAAAAATAACTGTTTATGTGCAAGAAAGAGGCTTTGAATAAAAATAACCACTAGAAAAAGAATAAAGAGTGCCAATTAAAATGACATGTTAAAGCAGAGGCTTGAGGCTATGAGGAGCAGAAACGTCGGCTAGCTTTAATGGTGAAACCAAAACAAAGAGGAGTGTTTTAATGAGCGTCTCTTTTCAAAGGAACGCATTGTCGGTGCCTCTCTCACTCGCGTGGCTGGCGCACGCAATTCGTTACGCCAGGCTTGTTTGAACTCGAACACTCGAGTGGCAACCGGTCGCTGATCCTGTGTGTAAATCACAGAACCCAATAGCACAAACATCAGTAGATAACCATAAACACATTAGCCATGCTAAGTGTGACATTTGCTGCTGAGCCACAAATGCAAATCATCAGCATGCTAGTGTGGCATGGGCGTTACTTTATTCTACACACACAGTGCCGGGGACAGTGTCGCTTGATAGATAATAAAAACAGGATAATTATCTAATAAATGACATAAATCAGATCTACAATAGCCTCCTGAGACCCAGATTTTTTTTTTCATGTCATCACATTGTTTAGAGCATAAGAAACAAATGGTAAAAAAAAAATATATATATATATTTTATTCATATGTTATGCTATGTCCTCTGTAGTGAACACCAGGACTCAGTTGTTTAAAAAAATTCCAACATTTGTATAAAGATGATTCTCAACTATGTTATGAAAGATATAACTGAATGCATTTATACACCATTTTAATTTATGCAATATGTGGGTAAAATTGCCATATTCCCATCCAATGTCATGTATCTATACACTGCATCTAATTTGCACATTAATGTGTTCTTGGAGCAACATTTAATGAAAAAATAAGTGTAATAATTGGAGTAATAATAAGCAACATTTTAATAATAATATCTAATATTTTATAGGAATGTTGATGTATCATTTATTTCCATATTCACTTGTTTCCATATTCACTTCAAGCATTTTTAAAGACAAAGGAAAAGTTGTTTTCATGGTGAAACCTCCAAACATTTGGTATCTCTGAAAAGCCCTGAATGTGCTCTTTACAGGACACCCAGGTTGTGACATGTGACATGTATGGTGTCAGAGAAATTGACTAAAATATAATTTCCACCACAGTGGACAAAAGTCTATTCCTGGGTCCCAGGAGGATACAGCAACAGCTCAGTTCCAACTAAGATGTAAACAATAACATCCTAAATTACTTAAAGAGGCTATATGTAACAAGTGTCATGTATTAATCACTTTTTTATTGCCAATAATTAAACAGCTTTAAATGAAACTTAAAAAACAAGACTGACTTCCTGCAGTTCACTAAACAGCCACCGGTGTCACTAATAACAGGGTTTTGTGAATTCCACAAACAGCCCCTTTTAAAAACAAAGTGAATAGCTGTTTCCATGTCATTTTACTTCAGTAATGTGACAAGTGCAAAGTGATATTCAATGTGGAAAAAATTTAAATATAGATTTAAATATATTTTTGCTAAATCAGTGCTTAGCTAACTTATTTTGATTAAAAACTGGTGTTTTTTCTTTTGCATGGATTAATCATTCACAATAAAGCTGCCTATTAATTATCTTCGACAAACAACAGACCAAAAACCATTCATTTCCAATGGAGGGCAGTAGGGGAGCTGCAGGGAGTTTTAATCATATGTACTGTAGGTGGAGTTTTCCGATCCGATTTGGGCCTTAGATGCATTGCAACATTTGAACTTTTGCTGCTTGGCCATATATGACTGCCGGACCAGATGGGATGTATTCCAATCAAAACTATGTGTATTGAAGGACAAAGTGAAAATTAGCAAAATAATTGCTACACATAAATAATTGAATACACAGAAATAATAACGTTATTGCGTTATTTATGCGGACTTGAAATAACGCAACAACACAGAGTGCCTTTGCGACTTAATTGTTGACTGTTGGTCTAGTGGTAAATGTGTCATAATGCAACTTGTTTTAATAAATCATAATTGCAGCTGCATGGGTGTATACAGTGGACAGGACTAGGCTTAAATCTGTTTGCATTTTGTTTAGTGATGCCACACTGAGACAGACAAGGAACTGCGGAAAAAGCGATCAAGATATGGATCATGGTTCTGAAAGCTGTGAACAGTGACACTGTTGCTTTCCGGCATTGTTGACAACCACAGCAACCACTCAATAACACATTAAAAATGACAAATCCCAGCACGGGATCACCACTTATTATAACACACACATGAATCCTGCTTACCAATTGGAGATGCTTCCTCTCTATTAGACACACACCTGCTGTGACTGTCATTAATTGGCTGTGGCAAAAATTTGTAGTATGTCCCCAGCATAAATGTTTAACTGTGTTGCACGGCGTATGCTCTCCTGATTGTACAGAGAGTGAAGCACGTCTGCTGCCTTTTTTATCTGCCCTTTCAATGGGGTCTTCACAACATAGCCCCTTACGACCCAAGGGCATGGGAAGAATGAAATTCTCACTTGCTTCTGCCCAGGTTTTCTGCTGTGATTCCAACCCGATCTCACGGCAATTCGTACGAATTTTACGAGGTGGCTAATTCGTACCAATTCATACGACCTCACTATTACGAATTTGTACGTTTTTTGCTAAATCGTACATATTTTACGATTTGCCAAAATCGTATGAATTCATACGAATGACCTACCCCTGACCCCGCCCCTAAACCCAACCGTCACGTGGGTTTAGACAAATCGTACAAATTCGTACGAGTGAGGTCGTACAAATTCGTACGAATTAGCCACCTTTTAATCACTCGTACAAATTCGTACGAATTGGTCGTGAGATAGCGTTGGTGATTCAGCTCTTATGTGCTGCTTGCTTCCACACTTCTGAAAGATTTTCATCATTAGGAAAATAGGCATTGTTTAAATCTTTTATTTTCTCTGCACACTCAGCACTGTTCATTGACTGTGGCACATAGTGAATCAATACTGTTTATTATTAATGGCTGTCTTCACAATGCTGCTGAGGATTATTTCATATGAAGCGGTTTCCTGGAGTCTGCGCTCAATAATTCAAGGCTCGTTTCTAATAGGTGGTCAGCTTAAACGTCAATGGAACACACACACTCACACACACACACACTTGCACGAAGCATTGAGATACGTCTATGGCGTGTTCATTAGGCCCCACACTAAACTAACAAGGACTGCAGATGTTCAAGCAGACATCAAAACCAAATCTCTCTGATCTCTAATGAAACATCCTGTGGTTAAATCTCCAGCACGGATATTCGTCACTGCCTAATATTTGAAGATGGAAGGCTTGACCTCGGCTTGTGGATGACTCATTTGTGATAGTCATGGATTTAAGCCTGGTCATTGTAATACATTGTTGATCTGTTTGAAATGCAATTAGAGCTTCAGAGTCTTTTTTTTATATATTTAACCACAGCACATTATCTGTGGGGAAATTAAAAGGGCCACATTTAATTGCCTTTGCTTTCTAGTTTGTTCCTCTAACTAACCAATTAATGCTTGTAATCATTCTCATTAACCCTAAAATGCATTGGCCTACGACTAGTTTTTTTTTCTTCAGTTTTCACATCAAGTGATCCTTTCATTTAACATTCCTCAAGGTGTCTTTGATCACATGAACACATCGTTATAATATTTCGTTTTTATTAGAGTTACGTGCGTTTTAAACTTCATTTAATGAATTATCTAACACGAACTAACAGTGAGCAATCTATTTTTACAGCATTTAGTAATAGTTAACAAAATTTTTAATGTTGGTTCACAGTGCATTGACTAGTGTTAACAGATGTTTAGTAAAAGTTGAAAATTAACAAATGCTGAGGATAAACGGTTCATTGTTGCAGAAGTAATGTTAACAAATGAGACCTTATTGTAAAGTGTTACAAAATATATATCAACTATATAATATATAATCAACTTTTAAACGTTGTATATAAATATATGCATGTGGTAGGTCCTCATTTATAAGTAAACATGTACATGTGTATCTAACCTCAGGTTTCTCCAGTGGGACTGTCACAGTAATAAGTACTCTGTAAATCACTTTAGATAAAAGCATCTACTAAAAGACAGCTTGCTAAGTAGAAATCTGACCATGAACAGTATTTACCTTTATAATCACATAAAGTGATAGCTGATGGAAACTAATGTAAACAAATGGCACCTTATTGTAAAGTGTAATCTTTTTGTTTGTTTGTTTGTTTTGAGTCTTACATTGACTTTTTTTGTTTTTTGTTTTACTGTGGAGATCGATTTTTGTCAAGATTTTGTATACTGCACTCTCTGAAAAAAGGTACAGTGCTGTCACTATGCCTAAACCTCTCAACTATTGAGTTATTTACGCATTTTTTTCTCTCATGGGGGCTGTTGGCTGGATGCCACATGAAGGCAAAACCTGTAATATCCACCTGTCCACCCACACATACTCAATCTAAATGATCCTTGTTAATTTTCATTGACAAACAAAACATAAAAAAATAAATAAAATAAATGTAGGTAAATGAAGCTATACGTGTTCTAGGGTTAAGTATCCTATTAAAAGGCTTTATTCTGAATTCTTTATTCTAAAAAGTACACGAGAGAGCACTTGGTATCAGCTACAATTACAGTAGGTTCATTTTCCCTGACACAGAACGCCTCAAAGGAAACCTGTTAAATGGTGCAGCACATGCTAATTCTCTATAATAGACACACCCTGCGCAAAACAAATGAGAGAAGATTGCTTTTGTGAATACGCGATATTCTGAGTACAACGTGTTTTCAGCTTGAATGCTTCAGTAGCAACCTTTCACAGACTCTGTTTGTAAATCTTCCAATAGGAGAAAACATACTAGAATAACCATAAACATGGCCGAGGTGATATTGTATCATGCAGAATAGCTTTGTGTTGACAGATAGTGCTTGGGAGTGCCATGAAAAGAGCTTGACAATATAACTTTACATAGCATTTTTATTCTTATATCGTATGACATTTTTGTTTTCACATAGCCTTTTTACATTCATTTCATACACATATAGACGGTTAAATGTTTTTTTTTGTTGTTGTTTTTTTACATTTTATGCTTAGAAAATCATAACTGAACAATTAAATTTAGCTGTATAATGAAAATAATGTTTACTTTCATGTTTACTTTCAACGTAATGTTTACGTTGAACCAACTTCCTAAGTTCATAATAAAATCCTAGACTCATTTCATAAAGTCAAGAAGTTACTTCTGACATGATGAACACACAGCAAGTGTGTGTTTTCTGCATATTAATTTCTTGCACTTCTCACACAGTGCTGGTTTCCTTCTGCTTGCACTGACTCAACCAAAGATTTTCATCCTTAATTTGCAATTAATTCTGAAGACCGTGATTTAGCTTTTTGGTGTGTTTGTTTTTTTAGTGTGTTTGGTTAGGTTATTAGAGCACTTTTAGATACACTTGCACTTTAGAACTGGAGTTGAAGTGCCCTGACATACATAAATACATAATGTTTTTATTTTGTGTCTGTACAGTTGCTTTTGAATAAATGCCTATGAGGGTCAAATTGACCTGTGAACATCACAAACGTAATAGTAATTTTGTTTGTGTATGTCAAAACACATTAGCTTTTTGAAACTTTGCATGCATGTTTATGATAAATGAGAAAAAGTCACAAAATATCAAGAAAACAAAACAAAGGTTTAATATTATTTCAGGTAGCTTGAAAAAAATAAACAATAGCTAATTTTTACCATCTGTGGCTGAGAAAATATTTTTCTGTATTGAAATAAGTGGAAAAGCTCACTTTTGGCGTCATAAGGTAGTAAATAGCCAAAATAAAAAAAATATATAACCAATAAATTTTATTATTTTGGGTCGGTACAGTTGCCTTAGCTTAGAGCATTAAAATATGTGGGTCAAATTGACCCGCGTACATCACGAACGTAATAGTAATTTTGCTTGTATATGTCAAAACACATCAGCATGTTGAAACTTTGCATGTGTGTCCATGATGATAAATGAGAAAGAGTCACAAAATATCAAGAAAAAAAACATAGGTTAACCAGTATTTCCAATAACTAGAAAATCTAAACAGGTCAAATTGATCCGCAACATAACACAAGGGTTAATGTGTTTTTTCTTCTTCTGCCCTGTTTGCAATGTGACAAAGAACTGTTAACATATGCTGAAAATGTTCACAAGAATACATGATCCCAGGTTGAGTGGGGGAGTTTTGGCCATCAGCACAGTAGATCTAAAGCGGAACAACAGAGATTGTCATTGATTGGCACAGAGCTGTATAATTTCATTATCTTGGTAAAATCAATGGGAGTCTCTTCAGATTGCTTAGGTGCTAAGAAAAAATAAATACATGGCCATGGATTCATTCCGTGGTTGACTCTTGCCCGTCTGGTTGAGCTGGGAGCCAAGAGTAAATCACTTGTGAGCAGGTGCTGCTATTTTGTATTTTTTTTATGGCAGTGTGCGAAGTAACGTTGTAAATGATTTGTATCTCTGAACCTATGCCAGATTGGACTAGTAGTGTTCAATGCCTGCCAATGGCTAGAGTTGTTGGCCATATCAAAAAATGGAAGGTCAAAACCTGGAGAATGTTTTACTAAAATTTTAAATTGCAGTGGATCAAACATACCAACAAATATATACAAATGCAAACAAACCAGAATGAATAAATTAGTCATATTAGCCTATGACCAGATTCTTAAAGTCCGCGTGAACCGGAAGTTGCAAACGACTTTTCTCAAGTGTTGTGACGCATTTCCGAGTGAAACGGAATATTGAACAGAGGGCAGGGTTTTACTTTAGCGCTCCTCCTCTACATCTCTCGCCCATAGCAGAGTAACGGTTTGAGGGGAGTGGTTAAGCGTTTATCCAACCCAAGCCGTCAAGCCTATGACATCAGAAAATGAACCATTCCAGACCCGGAAGTAACTTTTCAGACTTTGATTAAAGATAACTTCGGCAAACAATTTTTTTCCGTGTATTAACTTGCACGGACTAATTGTTCACCACAAGACTAGTAATATCCGCTAACAAAGGGTCAATTTTGATTTCATGCCGACTTTAAGGAATACCTCAAGAGCATGAGTACCTACTGATGTACATGCTAATATTGAGCACATTTCATTTTGGAGACAATCTATTTTTGCACCGCCCGTGATAATAGTTCTAAAAGTCAACACGCAGTAGTGCTTTGAACGAATAAGTGCACAAATCGGTTGACTGCATGATTCAATGACTCCCTCTTAAAGTCCCCCTGTAGTCAATAATTTTATCCCATCTAAAACTCATCTTTGATCACCAAAATGACATATTTAAGCGTTTTTTGAATTGAAGCGTTAATTTCCCCTTGAATGTAACTCGACACCCTTGCCTCATTTAGTATACACGGTTCTATGAATATGCAAATTAGCCCCATCTCCACTCACTCACACCATCTCAGAGATCCACTCGTTGACGATCACACATTGACGTAATTGGTTACAAGGTAGTTTGTGATGTCAGAAACACCAGCGATTTCAAGACTCTTTGGTTCACTGTAATTTTTATGAGAAAATACTCAGCAATGGTGTTGACTTATGAATTTGCACATGGTTTGTCTTAAAGCATATTAAAAACACCACATAGACATATATAAAAACATTAAAAGCTTGATTTTCACCACAGAGGGACTTAAATAATTGTTTCATTCTTGAATGTTTCATTCTAAATTAAAAGGCTGCGTCCTAGTGAGGCTGCATCATTCCTATACGAATCCTTCTGAGGCTTGGAGGCTAGAGTCAAGGATTGTGGGTGAATATAGAACTTGAAGGAAACTTGATATATTCTTCAAAATAAGCCCAATAATGGACAAGAAACAAAATTTGAACTTCAAATTGAGACATCCCTTGACGGAGCTTGATGATATAACAGCCTAGATATGCAGCCTTATTAGAAAGCAGCCTTCCAACTGAGAAGCACCCAGAGAATCAGTTGAGTGAATGATTCAAATGACTCACTCTAAAGACAGTCAACTATGTCCAGATAGATAGACAGACATAACTTAGATACAACTTCAATTGTCTGCAGGCATAATGGGTTAACATAATTTGCATCTGGTTTGTTTAAATGTGAAAGGTACATGGTTGTTTTCCATTTGCTTGCTGGTGGTGTAAAAGGCGTAGTGGGCACATCTTCATGATGAGGTCCCAACATCAAGAGGCACAAATCAATTTGTGTTCTGACAGTTTGAAGAATAGCAGCTGGCTGTGACCTTAAAATTACCTCAGGTCTGTTCTTCTGCAATCGATCTGCAGTTATCTCTGTAGAATATTTAATTGGCTATGCACATTCCCAGCAGAGAGCTGCATGTGTAAAATCCTTAATTTTAAGAGAGGTTCAAGCCACAAGATCATTAAATGCTATGGAGGCTTTTTTTTCTATCGACAATTCTGATAACTGACAGCTGTGTGCATACATATTATTAATTCAGTCTGAGAATAATGGTTCAGTATTTACTGACCCCTTGTACGAAACCAATATAATTTTGTGCCAAACGTACACTGCTCTAATTTTGGGCTTTGGGGTCTTGTGTGAGCACCTGAATAATTTAAATGCAAAACCATTTGATGAAGTGCCATAGGTCATTATAGCAAATGGTGCAATGGCACTCAGGACTGGAGCAAACAAATGGGGAAACAATATGAACGGACACAGAATATTCAACTGGTTTGAATTAGCTGTGCTGTCGTCTGTTTGCATTATGTTTGCATTATCTGTTTGTTTTTGACTATCCCACAGTCTATAGAGACCACTGGTAAAAATGCTTTGATTTTGCATTCATTTGTAATCTGTTAAACATTTGTTATGAATGTTTAAAGAATTGAAAACCTAACATGAGTTTTAATTTGTGTTTATTTTAAATGGCAAGTAAATTGACCTTGATAACATCAGCACTCAATCTGAATAACAAATATTTCTTCTTTATTTTAATGACTGTATTTTTTTTTTTTTTTAGATTAAAATAGATTTTGAATCCAAGATTTTCAATGTTGCCACTTATTTTTAGAGAAATGCTGTTGTAACTACACCAATTTTCAGTAACACTTTAGAATACTGTATTTTAATTACTGCATTTAACTTATAAGGAATTATTGAAGAACTACACTGTAAAAAAAATTGCTGCGATTATTTAGCACAACTTAAAATCCAACATTGTTTCAACTTCAAAAAGTATGTGTTCAAGCTTGACTTAAAATATTAAGTTTAGTTAACTTTAGTTTAGTTTGGTTAAGTTGGATATTTAAGTTATCTCAACAAATTTTAACTAATCGCAGCCACATTTTTTACAGTGTAGTTGGTAATTCTTCATTAACTACTTCTTCACTACTGTTAACTACTAAGGAAGATGTGTTAACTAATCAGTATGTAATATAATTGTATGATTGTGTTAACAGTTAGTTAATCAATAACTAATGAATTCTGTCATACCTCCTGAATAACTACTACTAATTAAGGTTCAAGAAAAATAACGAAGAAGTAACTAATGAACATTGATACAAAACGACATTGAGTTTTGACCTTCTTTGTCTACTAAAAAAAATATAAATCAATTAGGCTGGAAAATACATTTTCACATTCATTTGAATTAAAATTGTGTGTCCTGATCTTAATTATTACCTATCGCAACATTGTAGATCCATTTATTTTTTGATTTTGTATTGATTATTGAACTTAATTATAAACAAAGCTGTACTAAACGGTATGAAGTTTTGACGTTTCCTAATTTTTTTGCATGTCTATTCACGTTGTGATTGCGGTGAAAAAAATGTTTGACGCAAAACTTTCCTCACATAGAGAGGCAGCACCTGTCGGGGCAATCTTTCTTTTGTGCTGGTTTTAAGGCCGATAAAATCATAACATGACGACAGGAATTAAAAGCTTCATTGGAAAACTTAAAGAGAAGGTTCAAATGTAGATATGACATGACGAAAATTACGTTCAGTACGGGCATATGAACGTCAAAGTATGAACGGTCAAAATGACCGCTATGGTCGTTCTAGTAGTTATGGAATTCCGGTAGTTCTAGTGTTAAAGACCTGGATGAGGGCGAGGGACCGACTGATATTGCAAAATTGAGAAGAGCCACAGATGGGTCTCTCCGGGCCACTAAAGAGACGGCGCGCGCTATTGGCCACTCTATGGCAGCTATGGTGGCCTCGGAGAGACATCTGCGGTTAAATTTGTCGGGAATAAAAGATAAAGATAAATCTTTTCTGCTGGACGCACTGCTATCGCCTTCTGGCCTGTTCGGCGATGCAGTCACTACTGTCGTCGACAGGTTTCAGAAGGCGAAAAAGCAATCAGCGGCGTTCCAACAGTTTCTCCATTGCCGCTCAAAATCCAGGTCTAGGAGGGCTGGTCCAAGCGGCCAGCCCCAGCTGTCAACTAGCTCCTCCCATCGCCAGGAACAGAAAGAGAGCGGTTCCTCTAGAGCCCCTCCTGCGGGAGCTTGGCAACAGAGGAAACGCTCTCGACCTGAGGGGCGTCCTTCAGGCGAAGAGGACTTCGGGAAAGAGGTCCTAACAGAAGTGGTAGGACATCTGAAGGCTGCTCAGCAATCTAGGTTGTTCTCACAGCGGAGCCCCCTGGAAAAAGATGTTGTCCCGCTGTCCTGGACGCTTCAGGCCGCAACGATTTCCAGCGAACGCACACCGTGGCGTTCGCCCCAAAACCTTGCAAAAGAGCATCGACTATGGTCACAAAATCTTTCTCGACTTCTTCCTGCCGGTCCTTCATTTCAGGAGGTCGAGAACAGTGCTCGAAAAACACCCGAGGCCAGTCTCGAGAGGCTGGATCCCTTGGTAGATTTTGTGGAAGAATGGCAACGCCTTCCAAATATATCTATGTGGGTCCTGAATATAATAGAAAATGGGTACAGACTGCAGTTCGGTCACCGACCCCCCAAGTTCGCTGGGGTGGTACTGACTGCAGTGGCTCCAGAACAGGCTCGGATTATGGAACAAGAGGTACAGACTCTTCTGGTCAAAGGGGCCAAATAAATTGTTCCCCTACCAGACAGGGAGTCCAGGTTTTAAAGCCGGTACTTTATAGTTCTAAAGAAGGATGGCGGGCTTAGGCCGATTTTAGATCTGAGGCAGTTGAATTGTTCTCTGAGGAGATTCAGGTTCACTATTCCCATCATCGTGAATCAAATCAGATCCGATGATTGGTTTGTCACGATAGATCTAAAAGACGCCTATTTTCATGTCTCCATCCTTCCATGTCACAGGAGGTTCCTAAGGTTCGCTTTCAGGGGCGAAGCATACCAATATCGGGTTCTTCCGTTCGGCCTAGCATTCTCTCCCCGTACATTCACCAAGTGTATGGATGCAGCTCTGGCTCCACTGAGGCTTCAGGGTATCCGTATACTGAATTATATCGACGACTGGCTCATAATTTCCCAGTCTCGAGAAATGGCAGTTCGGCATTGAGATGTCGTCCTTGGCCACATTCAGAACCTGGGGTTGAGACTAAAAATGAAGAAATGCGTGTTGGAACCAGCCCAGAAAATTGTGTTTCTGGGTGTGGTTTGGAATTCAGTTATATGTTCGGTTCGGGCACATATGTCTCCCATGCGTATCGAATCCATCCTGGCCATGGTGTCCGGGACAAAGCTAGACCAGGCCATCACTGTAAAGCAATTTCATAGACTGCTGGGCCTCATGGCAGTGGCATCCAACATAATACCTTTGGGTCTTCTTCACATGAGGCCCCTTCAGTGGCGGCTGAAAGCCCGAGGGGAAATCCATTCCGTACAATCAGGGTTACGCGTAGATGCCTTCGTTCCCTATTAATATGGAAGAAACCTTGGTTCCTGTTCCAAGGGCCGGTGATAGGACGCAGTGCGTCAGGACCATCATCACTCTTGACATATAAATTGCTTAGAGATGTTGGCTGTGTTCAGGGCTCTGATGAGCTTCCTCCCAGACATCAAAGGTTATCACGTCCTGATACGTTCGGACAATACATCAGTGGTAGCTTATCTGAACTGACAAGGAGGACTCAGGTTGCGCCCTCTATCCAGACTGGTGCATCAGATCATTCTATGGTCCCAGGGGAAAATATTATCTATCAGAGCAATATATGTCCTGGGAGTTCAGAATCAGGGAGCAGATATCCTGTCGAGGCAGGGGCTGAGGCCCGGGGAATGGAGACTTCACCCAGAGTTGGTGGAGTTGATATGGCAGAGGTTTGGACCAATGGAAGTGGATATATTTGCGTCTCGAGAGACGTTCCACTGTCCACTTTGGTTCTCCCTCACACATCCATCCCCACTGGGGTTGGATGCCATGGTACAGGCCTGGTCGAGGCTTCGCCTGTGCGCTTTTCCCCCGATCGCTCTGCTCCCGGGAGTCCTTGAGAGGGTCCGTCAGGAGGGCATCAGTCTTCTTCTGGTAGCCCCAAGTATGGTTTTCAGATATAATTTCACTCCTGATAGCTCCGCCGTGGCAGATTTCCCTGAGGAGGGATCTGTTGGCACAATATTCCACCCTCGCCCAGAGCTGTGGAAATTGTGGGTCTGGCCCCTGAGGGGGTCCAGTACCTAAATGCCGGTCTATCAGCCGGGGTGGTTGAAACCATACTTAGGCTCTAGGGCTCCATCCACTAGTAGATTATATGGCCTCAAGTGGAATGTCTTTTCCACTTGGTGTAGTGAACATGAGTTAGATCCAGTTAACTGCCCGGTGGCTTCAGTTGTGGAGTTTATCCAAGATCGTTTCTCTGCAGGTCTCTCCCCGTCCACACTTAAGGTGTACGTGGCTGCCATTGCGGCTTTTCATGCACCACTGAACGATGGGCCTTTGGGGAGGCATCAACTGGTCATACGTTTTCTCCGTGGTACGTGGAGGATGAGACCGACAATCAGGTCCAGGGTTCCTTCCTGGGACCTGGCGGTGGTTCTCGAGGGGCTCCCTTCAAACCCCTTTAGTCGGCTTTGCCCAAGGACCTCACGTTCAAGTTGGCTTTTCTCTTAGCTATTATTTCTATTAAGAGGGTGGGAGATCTTCAAACCCTGGCAGTAATGCCAGCCTGCTTGGAGTTTGCCCCCAGCGGAGTTAACCCTCTGGGGACGAATTGGGCGGTACCGCCCAAAAAGGCATACTTTTACAAATGTGCAATTATCTTCAAAACTATTAATGATAGAGAGGTGCGGTCTTTTTTGCCGTCTTCCTCAGATTCCGCTGAAAACAGTGATATCCCGTTTGTATTATACACAGACTTCGCTGTTGCGCAATACCGCTGCATAAAAAGGCCAATGAAATCGATGTTGTTAGGCAAACTCCACCAATGGAAAAATTGCCGCTGGGAGGATTTTTTTTTTTACCCAATCAGAAGAAGGTTACCATGACATATTCTAGCCAATCAGAGGACTCTAGCCTTCAACATGTGCAAACAAACAGCGTCATGTGGACGGAGAATGAGACAGATAGCGAACGGAACGGAGTATTACAGAGCGCACAGAGATCTATATAAGAGAGAGACAGAATAACTTAAATAGCATTATTATTGTATTGTTTTAGCACTTTTATGATGGCAAGCAGTACAAGAACAAGCTCTGGAACAATTACTGCAAAGTAAATCTGCCAGGTTGTGAGTGTGTCTGTTCTTCAGAGCAAGCAGGTCTCATTTAGTTCTGAGCAGACCGCTTTTTCACGCCTGGGACTGTTTGTAAAAAAAGTTCCTTATTTCATTGTTCTTAACACATTTGATTGAACAATGACAAATGAATGTCAAGCAAAGGGTTTGACAAATATTTTTTTGGTTCAAAAACTATTCACTATTGTTGTGTGAGGGGTGATTTTCAGTAATAAATGACAAAAATCAAATTTTCGTTATTGAAATTCTCTCGATTATTGTACATTTTTCATTTTCTCTCATCCTAGCTTAGTGCCTGAGATCAGTTTCACTCTAGGACAGGCCTTTTTTTGGTACGTGGCGTAGTGGGCATTCGTTCCCCAAAGAGTCGTTTTCAAAGACGCAGTGTTTCGAAAGGGAACGTGTCGGGTTGCGTCTGTAACCCTTGTTCCCTGAGAAGAGAACGAGACACTGCGTCGTCTTGCCACGCCCCTTAATGCCTGGGAGTGGCTTGCTTCATCGCGAGGCTAATGTGTGTGTGTGCCGGCGTCACTTTTATGCATCCGGTTATGCCGTCACATGTTACGTCATTACGCAACACCAATCAGGATTGGATTAGTTTCATTCATACTTCAGAGGTGCACGCTAAAGTCGTTTTCAACGATGCAGCGTCTCGTTCCCCTCTCAGGGAACAAGGGTTACAGACGTAACCCGAGACGTTTTCCTCAGCATAGAATGTCATTGAGTAAATTCATATATTTGAGGCAATGACTGAGGGAAACTGAAAATATAGGGAACTTATTAGTAATTAATAAATAATTATCAAATAATTCTGCAGGAATTACTTAGAACCTGAAGCAGTATTCTAAAATGAAAATATAGGGAACTTATTAGTAATTAATAAATAATTATCAAAGAATTATTTAGGAATTACTTAGAACCTGAAACAGTGTTCTAAAGTGAAAATATTGGGAACTCAGTAGTAATTAATAAAGAATTATTAGATCATTCTTCAGAAATTACTTAGAAACTGAAACAGTATTCTAAAGTGAAAATATAGGGAACCCAAAATTAATAAAGAATTACCACATACTTCTGACTCAAATAAAACTTATTAAGTTTTAAAGTTTTAATAAGTAAAAAAAAAAAACACTATTAACGTAATCATCTATACCTTTGTAAAATACACAACAATGACTCGTTTAGGCTACATAATCTTCCTTTATTTCAGATGATATATCGTTTTAACATGTACAATACTGCCTACATTTAAACTCGTTTAACAAAAGTTAAACCTTTGAAAGCAATTCAAGTAATCAACTGGTCCCGTTTCCATGGAGTGGTGCTGGATCTCTTGCAGGAGCTGGGCTCGTGTTCGGCAGGGAAACTGCTTTAACTTCAGACCGCCGCCCTGCGTTTCACTCATAGCTGAAATATGCTGTGACTGACTCCATAATCTGCCCATAAACAAAGACACAGCTCTAAGAACATATTTTAACATCTGGTGTAAATAGATTTAGTATATTTATGAATAAAATAATTTGTTTTATACAAGGGATCAGGCGTTTCCATCACGCAAAAAAGACTCCTTAGCTTGGTAGGCTAACTGACATCACGTCCTTGTATGTTGCCTTGCATAAAAATAAATGATTTATAGCACAGTAATGATTTTATAGATTAAACAAAACATACTCAAACCTGTATTTCGCAGAAGAAATGCACCAAATCGGCGGCGCTGAGAACTCTCCAGAAGAGGATTCAAATGTCTGCATGATTGCATCACCAAATCACTGTAAAATGTAGGCTACCGTAATTTTGCCGTTTTTTTGAGTGGTACAAAATAAGTTTAAAATGTGTAAGAACTATGTATAATAATAATATGCTTTTTACTTTTTAAGTACTTTAAACATTACTTTGTACTTTTACTAAGGCCTAATTATAATTTTACTGCAGTAATATTTAATCGGGGTATCTGTACTTTTACAGTATCTACTTAAAAATCAAAAATACTTAAAATAACATATCTGTTAAACCATATTTTGGTCATTATCTGACTGGGCTTGGAGGAGCCAATAAACAGTGCTTCTGTACACACTGTTGTTGGTTGTCAGATGTTTTCTCTTGAATGAACAGCAGGCAGATTCCGAAAGACTAAACTACAAGTTGAGATTATCATAAGGACTGTTCAGTCAGTTACACCATATAGTAATCAATCATGAAATAAAAAGCATTGCTGAAAAAATGGCAATGAAAGAAAGATTTACAAACAAGCGTAGATGTTAAAGTCTATCATTTTATCCATTAAAACTCATCTGTGATAATCAAAATGACATACTTAAATGTATTTCCTGTGAAATATAATTTGTTCATACCTTAAAATAGTGTGAATGTGACTCTACACCCTTGTTTCTATTAGTAGCTATACGCTGAGCCATTAATTTGCAAATTAGTTCCGCCTCCACTCACACCAGGTCAGAGATCCACTCGGTCAACTTTACTGTAGTAAACACACTACACAAATGGCAAGTGGAAATATTGGTTTAATTCAGCCATATATTTTATGTACTAGAAACTGATTCAGAAGAAGTTATTAAGAGTGAATTATACAGGTTGTCTACAAGTCAATGTATCAAAATGGTAATGGTAATGTATCGCTCTATATAACTTAACTGTAATTAATATAATTAGCCTTCAGCTTGACTACATTATAAAACAGCAAATGATGTGTTGCTAATATTACCCAAACCATGTTCCCATTCGCCACCTCAGAGTCAGACAGATGCCTTCTAAAATCAAATCTAATGGCTTCTAGAAATAATTAAAAGACATTGATGGGATTGGTTACATATTTGTGACGGTAGGAATTAGGGGCGGTTTTAAAACACGTTTTTGAGACTGTCTTTGGTACACTGCAGTTTTAAGGAGAAAATACTCAGCAATGGAGTTGACTGATGAATTTGAAAGCATATTGAAAACACACAAACAACATTCAAATATATTACCACTGGGGAAAAAAAAAAGTTTCACCACAAGGGGTCTTTAAACAAGTTATAAAGGAGAAGGGTTCATAAATCAAGCATACGAGAGTGATGTTTTTGATATAATGCTGAAATTTAAATAATGTTTAAAAATGAAAAACAATTGTGGACATTGAATTTGTTCGTTGAACTCTCAGTTATCAGGTGTGTGATCATGCTGTAGTTAGATGTAGATCAGGTTAAAATCTGATGTTTTAGAATAATTAAATGTCAGAAAAGAGAGAGTATGAATGCAAGATGAAACAATGTCTGTCAGCCATTTTGGCACAGTGAACCAAAGTGAAACCAGTGCACCAGCATTTTAACACAAGACACTGCAGTAAAATGAAGACTGCTCACATTTTCAGCAGTATTTTCCCCATTCATTTTCTCCAAAACTGGAACCTGTTCTGAGATAAACCATAACTTTATAACATTTGATTTTAGGTTAAAATTATTTAAAAACTCTAGTGTTGTATGACTAGAGTTTGACTCGATTACATTATTCACAATGCCTTATGAAAGTGGACGGTCAATGCTGGGCTCATTTCCAGTGTAATAGCAGCTTAGATTGGTGGCAGGGTTGTGGGTAATGTAGTTCTTCACTCGGAATTCAGCAGTTGAAATCACACTTATGGCTCCTACACTGTAAAATAAATGAATGGGATTGTACTGCTTTAGTTGTGTTCAATATAATCCACATTGTATCAGCATTCTTTTAAACAACAGAATTACCTATTTCGTTGTTTGTTTGTTTTTCGTGGCAGAAACAAGTTTTTATTTATTGCATTTAAACCTGTTTATTATTTTATTATCAACATTGTATTAATATGTCTAGTATTTAATATATGTATACAGAATAAGCTACAGCGTACATCTTGTCCAGTCAGACATGAAAGGAATGGCGCCACTGTTCCTTTCGGAGCCATTTAAGCGATGACTAATTGCAGAGCATTTGTCTGGCACTGGTACATCATTTGTTCAATACTGCAACAAAAATCTTTATTAATACAGACAAATACAGAAAGGAAGAAAAAAGCAACAGACCACTAAAAATGACAGCAGCATAGTAAGAGGAAAAAAGCCTCTAAAAAATGCCATTAAAAAAAACACTCGGATGTCCCTCCCAGCGGATGCTGGTGCTATCAGCTGTAATGACATGGCCTGTACTGAGGCGGACACTGGGAATATTCAATCTGAAGGCCATAAAAGACTATTGTCAACTCGGTTAACAGCCAGCTCCTAAAAGCAATGTCTGGTAACATGTTAAGAATTTGCGGGTGGAAAAGCTTGCTCTGTGCACTCCATCTACCCCAAGGAGATTTAGTGTGAAGATAATGCGGTGGGAAAAATGTCATAAATAGTCAGAACCCTGTGTTTTTGCCCTTACACACTCACTCTCTCTCTCTCTCTCTCTCTCTCTCTCTCTCTCTCTCTCTCTCTCTCTCTCTCTCTCTCTCTCTCTCTCTCTCTCTCTCTCTCTCTCTCTCTCTCTCTCTCTCTCTCTCTCTCTCTCTCTCTCTCTCTCTCTCGGCACCTTTACAAGGTGTAGTGATGTGTTGGCGTGAGATGTAATACACACAGACTCAAGGCTTCTGCCACACATTGTCTTAGAACAAAATGTATTGTAAGGACACAAGAGTTTTCATGGCGCATTAAAAGGGCAAGGTGAAAGAGAGAAAGAGAGAGAGTACAGCTGGCTGCTGACTGGTTCTTTCCTTATATACCAACAAAGTCATGTCCAGTGTGTTCCTGGGAAGCAAAGATAGACTTTGATTTATAAAGATGGAATGGGTTTAGAGGGCTTTAACTGGCTGGATGCCCCAACTTCTCAAAGTCTGGAATCCCTTTAAATCTTCTATACTGGCACTTTCCATGGACAAGACACGTGTTTGGTGTCCCATTCATTTGTATTAGTGCAAAACAAATCACATAACCCAAGATTTTGTATTCAACTAAAATCATGCAATTTCATTATTTTCACATAAATATTACATTTATATTCATTTATTTTTTTATTCACAAAACCATAAAATTAGTAGTTTTTATTCATTTATTTAATTTGTATATACGGCAACTTTTAATGGTTTGGTCAGGCTAGATTCAGAAGAGATGTTTTTTTTTTAATACTTTTTTCTGCAAGGATGCTTTAAGTTGATCAGAAGTGACAGTAAAAATAAACATTTATCATGTATTTTTCAAATAAATACTGTTTTTTCCCCTAGTCATCAAGGAATCATGAAAAAAAAAATGCGTCACATCCGTTTTTAACATTGATAATCAGAAATGTTTCTTAAGCATAAAATCGTCATATTAGAATGACTTCTGAAAGATCAAGTGACACACTGAAGACGAGTAATATGATGAAAAATTAATTTTTGCATCACAGGAATAAATTACATTTATAAAATATATTCAAATAGAAAACAGTTATTTAAAATTTGTAAAATACTGTACAATAAATGCTTTGGTTAACATAAAAAACTATACCATAAAAATATACCAACATAAAAAAATATACCAACTCTAAACGTTTGACTGAGTATGTATAACATTTAAACACTGAGGTTGATGGCAAGATTTTTGGAATGTTGAGCACCTCTGTTCATTGGAAATTTTTTGGGAAAATATTGATTTGTAAAAAAAAAAAAAAATCAGTTTAAGGCCATGTTTCTTTAAGTCCATACTTAAAGAAACATGACTCTCTGTGGTCATTAAAAATCCTAGGATGTCCTTCGAAAAAGAGTAGGGGTGTAACCCCGGCATCCTGGCCAAATTTGCCCCTTGGCCTCTGTCCATCATGGCCTCCTAATCATCCCCATATACGGATTGGCTTCATCACTGTCTCCTCTCCACCAGTAAGCTGGTGTGTGGTGGGCGTTCTGGCGCAATATGGCTGCCGTCGCATCATCCAAGTGGATGCTGCACATTGGTGGTGGTTGAGGAGATTCCCCCCTTGTATGTAAAGCGCTTTGAGGTCTCAGATAAAGCGCTATATAAATGTAACGAATTATTATTATTATTATTATTATACTTCACTACACTAAAATGTATGCACCTTTACTTTTACATTTGTTTCACAATATATATATATATCTATGTGTGTGTGTGTGCGTGAGTGTGTGTGTGTGTGTGTGTTGAGTGTGTGTTGCATTATGGGATCTGACACGCTTCAAATAAATCCCTTGATTGCCCTTTTGTGTCATTTCAATGAAATGTGGTTTTGTAACATTTCGGTGCTGCTAGTGTTTCACATGTGTAATTTCAATCCTAAAATGCTGTTTTCATGCAATCACAAATGATTAAACGAAAACAAACAAATTAAACATCCTCTGATTTTTCATTTCGATTTGTTTGGTTCAGTGCTGCATTGTGAACAGGACTGCAGCGTGGGGAAATTGTCCTGAAGCAGTAGTTTATAGTGATATGGTAACAGTTCCCTTCGTAAGTCACCCCCTTGACCTTGCTTGAGTGAGCCTGGTAAAAAGCCATAAGTGGAGATTGAAATGTACTTTTCTTGACAGGGTTATTTCATGTGGTCATGGGGGAAATGTGGATGTCAGCGCTCTGTTGTCAAGCAAAAATGTAAACAGATATTTTACATGCTGTCAGACGGGGCTAACGCCACTAACCCACTGGAGAGCAGCGGCAGCTGCCTCGGGATCACAAGTGCTCTAATATTAGATGCAGAAGAGAAGCGTCTCTGCTCTGAGGACTGGAGACCTGTCACTGAACGCACGCCCCAGAACTGCACTCGAATCAGACCTCGGGACTTCATTCAGGGTCACAAACCAGCCATTAATGTGAACAAATTGCACAATGACAGGATCTGATGTGTTGACATCCTTTTTGATGGACTGACAGCACATGTAGTCGAGGAAATGAGGCTAGTTAGAGAGATATTAGCCTCACGGCCTGTTCCTCGTTGCAGTTTATTCTGGCCAAGAACTGCCCACTCATACAAGAGACCATCTGAAAGATATTTAAAGCAACCGACCACAATTCATGCTGCTGTTTTTAAATGCTGTTTAGCGGCAGGGTATACCGAATCCAGCCCGGTCTCACCCCAAAACGTCATATACTGACGGGTCTTGACCATACGTCAACATACGACGAAAAGGGTACCCCTATAACGTCAATATGAGACGCAGACATAAGCGCACCAGCAGCGCCTCCTAGCGGTACCCTAACGCATACCTAAACCCAACCATTCCCGAATCGTCACACATGGACGTTAAAGGGTACCCTTTTCGTCGCATGTTGCCGTATGGTCAAGACCCGTCAGTATGTGACGTTTTGGGGTGAGACTGTGTTAACCGAATCATACCCCAGTGATAGACCATGGGCCAGATTTACTCCAGCGCAAACCCTTAAAAAACTTCAGGATTTACTAAAGACACACAGTGAAACATTTTGGACAGGGTTATTTTTGCGGCTGACTTTATTGCATATGCATTTGTATAGTTTCCCTTGCAGACGCAAAATATATGGGAGGAAAATGAACCACGCAAGGTGATTTACTAAAGTTTGCGCTGGTCAATTTACTGTATTTGCGCCATTATTTAATGTTCTTTAATCAGATGCTAATTTGTGCTGCTCTTGGTAGATTGCATTGGTCATTAAGGAAATTAGGTCAGTAGAAAATTGATCTACTGACCAAATAAAAAATGGTCAGTAGATCACGCGTAGAATATTTCACTCCCACGGGCGCTTTTTTGGAATTGCGCTCTCACTCTAATTTGTCTAATAAATCTGACCCTATATTGGAAAAAAAATCATACAATGGCACAGCAGTTTCTGCAAAAGAATGAGCTGATTCTTGCCAGTCGTAGGGCTTCAGTAGAAGTCTCAGTGGAATGCCATTTCTGAAGCGCATTTGGTTTCCATCCAGCAAGTTGTTCTGTGAAAGGAATGTGAAAGTTGATTGAAGCCTTACTACAGTATACTGTGGGTGGTCTGTGGGCGAACTGTCTGAGGTTGAGACCAGATAGATACTGGTGCTAAAAATAAAACAAATGAACTGAATTATTTAAAAAACTTTTCTTTGTTGTTCAGAGATCTGTATTTTAGATCTCAAAGCCTGATGATTAAAACTTGTGGCTGAATAAGTGTGGCAATTTCATTTCCCAAGCGCTTCATGCCTTTAAAGCCATAGCTGGGATTCTTGCTCGCTTTGCTATAGAAACCAATTATGGGCACAAAGGATTTGGAGATATTGAGGAAGTATTGAGGATGTAGCCGAGTCATACATGGTCATACACACATTTACTTCTTTCCATATTCATATAAGGCAAGGTCATTAGAAATTAGAAATAGTCCGATTTCCAATTCTGTCTAGCAATTGTGAGAAATGCAGTCGTAGTTGTGAAGACTGATGTTTCAGTTAGTAGAAATAGTCGCATTGTGAGAATTAAATGCACATTGTGAGATACAAAATGGTGAGTTACTGTCACAAATTATGGTTTGCGATGCATAATTGCAATTACAAGAAATACAGTCGCAATTGTGAGAACTAAAGTTACGAGAAAAAGTCACAGCGTGAGTTTTAAGTTTACATTGTTGAGTTAGAATTACAATTGCTAGAAAAAGTTGTTTTGAGAAATAAAGTCATATTATGAGATGTTGAAAGTTGCAATGTGGTATATAAAGTTACAAATACAACAAAATAAGTTGGCAATTTTGAGAGCAGTCATAATTGTGTGAACTAAAGTTTCAGTTACTATAGTAACTGAATTACTATAGTAATTCTTAGCCACATTGAAAGATTTAAAGGGTTCATATAATGGTATGGTACATGCACTTTTACAAGTTGATTGTACTGAAATGTGTGTTGGAAGTGCCTTTACACAACCATCATATAATGATAAAAATCCATCCAGTGTTTTTTTTTATTTTAATCTCCTTATATGTTTTCCCCTGGCTCAAATCGTGCTGTCTGACCGTGTGACAACAAAGAATCATTTCTCACCAGACTGCTTGGGTCAAGTATATAAACGTGGGTCAGTATAAAGCTAGTTTTGCTTAGAAGCTGCTCCTGAAAAAAAGAATCGGTACCAACTTTTCGTGTTCCTGCTGCACCTCCAGAAGAAGTGAGTGTAACGTTTTTATGGGCCGTCATCTTGTTCTGGGTCCGACTCTGGTTCAAATTGATACGGTTGCACAGATGTGTCCTCAGAGACTCCCGCTGCCATTCTTTCTCCAAAATATACCCTCAACTGTTGTCAAGGCAACACTCCACGTGTGCTGTGTCATAACGCCCCACAAAAAAGAAGGGGCGGGGTGAGCAAAGTTAATTATCATTTAAAGACACATGCACTTAAATGGTGTGCTGAAAACAGAGCTGTTTTTGACCAGGTACAATTTGTGTTTTCTTACAAGACTATTGAGAATTTTTAATTAAAGTAAATTACAAACTTTTCCTTTAGACCCTAAAGAATCATATTAACTTGTACAAAAATGGCATTATATGACCCCTTTAAATTTACATAGTGATATATAAAGTCAAATGATGATATATAGTCACACTTCAACCGGGAGTTTGATTGACAGGCAATCTGACCAATCATAACGCCGATATTATGTGCCCCCGTTGCTATCTGCCATTTTGTCCGACAAACAAACCAGACAGTTAGTAGATTACCGTCAGTGGACTTGAACTTGAAAATGGTGTGTATTGACATCTTTTTGTGGTTGAACCAGCATACCTTCTAATGTTCATTCAGGTTTATTTTGTGATATATAAGTTAGTAGGAAGAGATGATCGGTTCATGTGCCACTTCAACTGAGGCGCTACAGCGATCTGTCACAACACGTTAAAGAGCCGCAAAGCAGTATTGTTTGAATTTCTTAAAAAATATAAACATTTGACACCAAAAGTAACTTGCTCTGTCTTGTCTGTGGATGCGTTGTCAGTGTCCTCTTTGCTCCGAGATGTATTTTTCACTGCTTGAGACTGTGTTTACAAGTGCACCAATAATAAAATGATTTCCAATAACCAGAGGAAGGACTTAATCGAAGTAAGATGATTACATGACAAACCTCTTCCCTCCCATTTACATGCAATTTTCATTATTCTGATTATTTGCTATAATAGGTGGTTATATCATATATAGCAGCAGCCATATCACCCTGTAGCCCAAGACTGATTGCCCACTGAAGCTAAGCGGGGCTGAGTCTGGTTAGTACCTGGATGGGAGACTCCTGGGAACACCAGGTTGCTGCTGGTAGAGGTGTTAGTGAGGCCAGCAGGGGGCGCTCACCCTGTGGTCTGTGTGGGTCCTAACTCCCCAGTATAGGACGGGGACACTATACTGCCAAAAGAGCGCCGTCCTTCGGATGAGACGTTAAACCGAGGTCCTGACTCTCTGTGGTCATTAAAAATCCCAGGATGTCCTTCGAAAAAGAGTAGGGGTGTAACCCCGGCTTCCTGACCAAATTTGCCCCTTGTCCATCATGGCCTCCTAATCATCCCCATATACTGATTGGCTTCATCACTGTCTCCTCTCCACCAGTAAGCTGGTGGGCGTTCTGGTGCAATATGGCTGCCGTCGCATCATCCAAGTGGTGGATGCTGCACATTGGTGGTGGTTGAGGAGATTCCCCCCCTTCTATGTAAAGCACTTTGAGGTCTCAGATAAAGCGCTATATAAATGTAACTAATTATTATTATTGTTATTTTTATTGCCATTTTTCACATACCCCACAACCCAAATGATAAACTAGCTGTTACTGGCCTCTGTTTTAATCTATTTACATCAAGTGCAAATCACATTTCTATGGACAGACTGGAAGATTATTCTCCTCTGTGATGAACATCGCAATGAAGCTGTAACTGGGTTTGTCTACGATGCACCACTTTCTTCCCGCCATTTTTGCATGAAGATATGGAGCAGAGACTGTGCAGTGAGTTGTGCTGACAACTTAACGATTCGGAGTGGAGGGAAACCTTCAGAATAATATCATGGAGTTCATTCATGAAGTTGAACAACACATTTCATCTGTCTGGACCAACCACAATGCAAATAAGGTGTCTACATGCCTGTTCATTGCGATTAAATTAGGCATAATCCATATAATTTATTTGTGAATATTATGAGCTGAATTGCATTAGTTTAATCAAAGTATTGTGTTACATGAGGTAAAGTTTAATCACAATATTGAAAAAAATCCCATTATAATCGCATTATGAGGGTGCATATTGCTAGAATTTGGCTACTTTTACACTGTTGCCATGTTGTTGTTTTAGCGGGTTGAAGCGACCTCCCGGAACTCGATTCTTACCCACTGAAATGCGATTTATATCGTGAAACGCACGCTGACTAGTTTTGGCTGTTATTGGGCGGGTTTTGAATAGCAATTGGGCTGGTTCTGTTACATACTCATTGATCTGTGGTGCGAGAGCATCATGGCTGGTACCAAAAACTTGTTGGATGTAGCAACAGTAACTAAGGTTCTTTGCTAAGGGTCAATTAGAAAATAAAAATATGCGAGATATAAAATCACATTTTGAGATCTAAAGTATACCCTATATTTTTCACTCGGAGGAGAAAACAGTTTTCTAATTATGTGAACAAATTTTTAGCTCCGATCTGAACCAGTTCAGGTCACATTCCTTGTGTATACATGATTCCCTTCAGAATTTAATATGGACAGATTAATGGACAATGTAAAACGCTCCACCATGTACATCCACAAACTTTGTTTACAATATTCATGCACTGCTTGAATTTCAAGACCTACCTACTCCTTTTTTGTCAGCTCAGATTCAGACTCCAGGGGTTAAGTGGTGCCCATGGCTCTGTTTAATCATTCAGTCCATGTTCCCAGCACACGAGTGTGCATGCAAGAGTATCTTCTCTTGTTTATATCTCTGGATGTCGTATCTCACTGGCCACAAATTAAGGATTCCAATAGACTGCCCCGTTGTGCTTCACTGTGACGTGTTGGGAGTACTAAATATGATGGTGTGCCCTGGGCGCCCCTCGCTCTTGTTCCTAGGCTTTATAACTATCAGAACTGTCATCACATCTGACTGTTTAAATGGAAAAAGTGCATACATATTTTTTTTTTTCATCTTGCAAAACAAGTGACTTTGGCCAACCAACCAATCTATTTATTTATTTATTTCTTAAGGGGAGAGGTTATTGCAGGGCACACTGCTTCAGCTCATTTGAGGTGGAATAGATGAAAGTGGTTGACACTTGAGAAGTCCAAATTTTATCTTTGACAAACAAGAAGAAAACTCAAAGCAAGGACAAAATCATACCCTTTTTAAACTTTGACAGTCCTTAAATCCTTTGATTTATCGCCGTTTCTGTAAAGTATACTGAGCACAACAAAATGTCTAAAGGTCCAAAATGTATGTGGTTTTATAATTTGAAACCTAACAAAGTATTTTGTCAAATGCATGAAAAATGGGCTTGTACTATATTTGTGTAAAATAAATGTCAGTTGCTTGATTTTTTTTTATGGTTTGTTATTTGTATTTATTATTTATATTGTCAATTCAGAATCACAGAAGCAAGTAATTTAAGCTGTTAATGTTGTCGATTGATTAGCTCAGGTTCTTAAAGTGAGTTATTTTTTCTTGAGTTATTTTATCCCATATAATGCTTAACCACTTCAGGTAATGTTTTAAACTGTTTCCAGAGTAAGGCAAAAATAACAATGACTTTGATGAATGCCACAATATGCACAATCCAATTAATCAAAATGAAATTTCCATTAGAATTGGGGGCTCAATACTTTCATTTCCAGGAAGTAAGATAAAGTATTTCCAAACTCAAGCAGAAATGTCAGCAGAGAAATGAAGATCTATGCACTAGAGGATCCTGTATCATCTCTCCTCTATCGTATCACCAAATCCAACCAAATCCCTCTCCACTACATTATCCACCCTTATAAGAGACACAAAATCTACACTTTCATTTACTGTTAAATGTGTCTCCCCCTTTCCAAATGCCTTATTACTTAAATGTTAATTTATGGAAAAAGTTTATGAGAGGGTCTATTCTACCTCCCAGCGCTCATTTTTGGAGTTAACTATGATACCAATTCTGCCATTGGATTGCCCATGTTTAAAGATCTTACAAAATGATTGGAATTATGTTATTTGGTTAACATTGAGCAAATGGCTGTGGAACATTGAGTGAATGCATGGATGCAACTGGTAGCTTGGGTCATTTTTTTTCCTTCTGTCTGCATAGGACAACTTTACAAGCTTGTTAAAACTGCTATTTGACCCGATCTCTCGGAATTCATAGCTCAATGGATGTGACTTTGGGGAAATCCTTAAAATCATCTCTTTCTTGCTGGCAGCATGAGGTAGAATGAACACTTGATGAAATAAAGTGTTAGGTGCACAGACAATCAAACCTTATTTTGTGGTAATGTACCATGTGACTTGTGTATCAAGCTATTGTTGCAATAAACACTCTGGTTTCAATCTCCTGGGTATCTGCTTTATTAACTACATGTGGAAAACACCTGACTTAGACGTGACAAAATTTCAACATTTTCTCTTGAAGCAGATTATGAACATTTTAGTTTAGTGGTTGGATACCACTCACAGTTTTAAACAATAGTTTGTAATTTGTAATTTGATGAGGGAACCTTGACTTTTCAAATGCCTGAATGTTAATTCAAATCTTAATTCAAGGAAATGTATCAAGAAAAGAAAATTGGTGAAGACAAACTTTGAATGCTGACAAAGATGTGTCTGAAAAGCCTTGAAGTCTGAAGGTTAAATAGTCCTGTTGTACTTTGAATACATGTACTTTGAATGCATATATATGTATATAAATAAATAAAAAGATTTGAAGGTTGAAAACTTTGATGTTGCCAGTGTGTTGTAGGTGGTTGCTATAGGCAGTATAGGATAGACAGACAGACAGATATAGATAGATAGATAAAGTCCAGCCAACTAACAAACTATGACAACGAACAACTAACTTCCAAAAGATCTTAAGCTTAAATATGTAAATGTAAAGGATTTATGAATTTTCTACAGTTCCCCACCCACACAATCATGCAGCACTCAATGTTCAGTCATAACAGCAGCAGACAAGCATTTCTCGCCACTACTTCAAACCTACGGAGAGGCAGTAAACACTTTTGTATGAAAGGTACCAGTGTTGAATAACTTTTTGTTCTTATGGCAATGCAGTACAATTTGTGTATAGAACTCTATGCAGAGAACCCTCCTCATGAATGCTGATAATTTTAACCATTCTCTCTTTTCAGAATTGAGCTGCATGAGCAGATATATCTGTACTGCTGGGCATTATGTTTACTGCTTTAAACAAATAATTGTGGCTTCCAACTGAACTTAACCAAACCAAACCACTGATTAAACTATCTATTTTGTGATCTGAATGTTTTCAAGTCAAGTCATAACCTCATTTGAAGAGGAAAACATTATTCAGATCAGAGCTCTTTCAGTAACCACTCTGTAGACTCCTCTTAAGAGACTAGACTATAGCTGCATACAAATAACCTTGGTCGAAGAGCATTGACAGGTAAACAAAGCTGTCTTTCATAACCATACTCTATCAAATGCAGTGTGTACATTTTGTGTGAAGCACATATAAATCAATTAAAAGCCCATTAAGTAATTATTACTGCAGTTATTGATTCTGGTGTGGTATTCCTGAATACACAATTTAATTTTTTTATTTAATTTATGACAACATAAATGTAACATGACACTGTAAGCATTGAATCACTACAGTGTGTGTTTGTGTGTGTGTAATGGGCCTTCTATACCTACCACTTTAATAAACCGGAAGTTAATACTGAGTGTACTGATATTTCCAATAGTGACGAGTCGTTCATTGCGTCTGTCAAATGACAAATGAACGAAAGACTCGGAAGGTAAAATAATTATTTATGTTCCTGTAAATTATTTTTGAATGCATTATAATGATTTCTTAATTCAGAATATGATCAAGATTGCGTAGGTGGATGTGTTTGGGAATTTGCCTGTTAAAAGTATAACATTTAAATGAACAAAATGACACGAAAAAAGATTTGTTCATTTTAATACACGAGATCGATCAAGAGAGTCAGTAAAATTATCCGAACTTCCCATCACCAATTTCCAAACAAAGCCACCGTAGAACCATCACTATTAGACACACAAACCAAACCAATACAAACAAGGAAAGTACCTGTAGATGACAATAACCCAAACATGAAAACATAAATCCAAACAGGAAGACGATAATAATCCAACAGGGAACAGAAACGTAACAGCTATACCAAACACATGTAAAGACGATGACTGACAAACAAAGACTGAAACACAGGGGTATATACACACAGGAAAACAAGAGGCTAACAAGGAACAGGTGTGGGTTACTATGAAGTTACTATGAAAACTAAAAAGGGTAACTATGGTTCTATATAGAACCCCAATGAACCCTTTTTTTCTAAGAGTGTAGAACCTTTTAGGGGTTCCAAATACGAAGCGCCTATAGAACCTTTTAAGGTTCTATATAGAACCTTTTCTTCTAAGAGTGTAGGGCCCTATCTTGCACCCAGCGCAATTGACTTTGTACACCGACGCATGTATCATTCCTATTTTCACCCGAGCACAGCAGACTTTTACCTCCACAGACGCACGTCGGTAAATTAGGGAATGAACTTGTGCTCGCGGGGGCGGTTCGGCGAAAAGAGGAGGCGTGTTCCGGCACAAAAGTTCCCTGGTGCTATTTTCCAGTTTTAGAAAGCAATTCCGCCACTGACCAGGAAAAAAACAGTCTAAAGACAGTGGCGCGTTGCGCGTTAGTCATATGGTATTTTAAGGGCGCGTGCTATAATGTAGCGTGTTAACGCGCATACACTTTGATTCTCTAATATAAACAGACGCAGCAGTTCTACCAGAAAGACTCGGGAGAATTATTTCAACAATCGTACATTTATTGACAGCTCAGCAAGCTGATAATATACAAAGTCATTTGGCGTAGGCCCCGTCCGTAGTGCATAATCCGAGGGTATCGGATTTGCAATTCCTACCTGAAGATGAAGGCAGGGGCGCAGCCGACCCCCTGCAAGGTGTGGGAAGGGACCATCCTGGTGGTGGTGGGGAGGATGGAGGTGAATGGAAGCGTCAGCATCTGCGAACTCAAACATGTGTAAGTACTGAGCTTTTATACAGTGAGCATGAGAATATGATTGGATAGAAGTGAAGCAAACGATGACGTAGTAATTGAGTCTTCCCAGCAGAACTTATGCTAAAGCTTTCATTTTTCATTTTTGCAAATCATACATTATTACAATGCGCCTGCTCTTAAAGGGAATGTGAGAGGATGCTCTGATTGGTTTATTTCACGTTACGCCCAAACCACACCTATGAATAATGAAGCTACTTCAGACCAACCCCTTTTAGATTTGCGTCGGGCGCAAGAGGCATTTATTCCGCCGGGAAAATAGCAACAGCGCCCATGCAAGACCCGCCCACAAAGTTACTTGCGCTTTGACACTTGCATTTCAGATCGTTAAAATAGGGCCCTTAGAATGAAAACCAGAAACAGCAAGAAAACAGAATATCAAAAGAAGAGTCCTTGAACACAAAACACAAAAAACACGCGAAATCGCAAACATCAGATACATCATAATAAAAATAAAATACATCAGATACATATATCAGATGTTATATATATATATATATATATATATACATACATATATGTTGACTCCTTTGTTGCCCTGGCAGTGTGTTTCAGGCCGTTGACATGCTGGACTTAGCCACGACCCATCTTCAATGCTCTTACTGAGGAAAGCAGGTTGTTGGCCAAGATCTCGCGATACATGGCCCCATCCATCCTCCCCTCAATACGGTGCAGTCGTCCTGTCCCCTTTGCAGAAAAGCATCCCCAAAGAATGATGTTTCCACCTCCATGCTTCACGGTTGGGATGGTGTTCTTGGGGTTGTACTCATCCTTCTTCTTCCTCCAAACACGGCGAGTGGAGTTTAGACCCAAAAGCTCTATTTTTGTCTCATCAGATCACATGACCATCTCCCATTCCTCCTCTGGATCATCCAGATGGTCATTGGCAAACTTCAGACGGGCCTGGACATGCGCTGGCTTGAGCAGGGGGGCCTTGTGTGTGCTGCAGGATTTTAATCCATGACGGCGTAGTGTGTTACTAATGGTTTTCTTCGAGGCTGTGGTCCCAGCACTCTTAAGGTAATTTACCAGGTCCTGCCGTGTAGTTCTGGCTTGATCCCTCACCTTCCTCATGATCATTGATGCCCCATGAGGTGAGATCTTGCATGGTGCCCCAGACCGAGGGAGATTGACCGTCATCTTGAACTTCTTCCATTTTCTAATAATTACGGCAACAGTTGTTGCCTTCTCACCAAGCTGCTTGCCTACAGTTGAAGTGCACCTATGATAAAAAATTACAGACCTACATGCTTTGTACGCAGGAAAATACAAAAATAGTAGGAAAATACCAGTAATATAAATACTGTGTGTGTATGTATATGTGTAGGCTATATATATATATATATATATATATATATATATATATATGTGTATGTATATAATTTATGTATTTATAAGTTAGCTGGACAGAATGTAAAATAAAATAATGATATTGACTTCACAGGGATCATTCAAGCAACTTCAGTGCTTAAGTTTTATTTTGTAGAAAAAAAAAAACAATAGTAAGGAATAAAAATGGGGATAAATATAGTTAAGACACAATAAGGACATATGCATGTGTGTGGGTGGGTGAGAGAACACCTCAAATACTGATACAATCAGTTTTTTTGTGTATTTTTTTTTTTTTTTTTTTTACTTAGGGAGAGATCATAATTTATTATTGTTTTATAAGTACTTTATAATAATTGTAGTAGGTTGACCTTTCCTTACTTATCACCATTGACACAAATTGCATTACAAGCCTGAATGCAAAGTGTCAACTGTAGAGGACATGGGCATATGTAACTCTGTGTCCACTGTGTTCATCTGTGATTTAATAATTCATGCATGAGAGTATAATCTAATCATGTGGCTTCTTGAACTGTGGGTATAATATTTTTGATGCACAAACAACAGGTGACTTGAAGACATGAGAGGAATCTCACACCATATAATTACCTTTCACACCTTAGAAATGGAAATAGCAGTTCATTTGAATTAACATAAGATATAAATGGATTTACAGTGCAAGTGTGATTGGACGACTGAAATGTGGACTTTGTTTTTTGCATGAGAGTGTTGTCTGGGTGACCTAATTGCATAGATTTAAATAAAATTATTAATTATTATTATAATTATTAGATTAAATTACCCCACTCTTCCAAACTTCTGACTAAGCACCACACAATAAATTAATTAAATATAATTATGTAAACTATAAATAGCCAAGCAGTTTTACCTTTATAGAAATTTGCATTACAAAAGCTTTTGTTCTTTAGAGCTTCAGAACTCAGATTGGACATCAAGTGGCTTTTGTACAAAACTGAATCTTCCCATCATCCAATATCACAAACCATGATTACTTTTGTAAACAAACTTCTACAAAGTGACAGATGAATTAGTGTCAGCCTTTGAAGTCAATGATAAAAGATACAGGAAGCATTTTTTTTTTCAGTTTACATTTATTTCAGTTGCTATGCTAACTATGATTATATTTATTTGCATATACTTATTATTTGCATATACTTCTTTGCATTTAGCATTGTAGTTTCCCTGCTCTCTGTGACCTTGTCAGAACCGACTTGCGACCCAGTGGTTGAGAATTACTGCATTAGAGAAACAGTCCAAACACACTAAAAGCTCGTCTACATTTGTTCACTTGGCAGAAGCTTTTATCTGAAGTGACTTATGGTGCATTCAAGGTACACATTTGATCAGTATATATGTTCCCCATTGACATTGCTAGTACATAAAAAGATAAGCCAGCCAGGTAATGACTGATGTGACAATATTTTTAATTACTTCATTCAGCAGTGGTGGAAAGTATTTGAGAACAATTTAATTAGTTATTGTACTTAAGTATATTTTTGGCTAATTTTTACTTTGACTTAGTATTAAAGATATTAACAACTTTTACTCTACTTGACTACATTTTTGAATAAGTACATATACTCTTTATTCCAATACATTTGAAAAAAGGAATGCAATGGCTGTGTCCAACATCACCCCACATACCCGTAAATAAAGCACTATTTGAGGGGACAGCCATTTGTATGGTGTCCGAAACCATAGTGGATGTTTTCGAGTGAACTCATTTAATCCCATAATGCACCTCAATAACGAGTGCATGCACTATTTATAAGCCGACCGCCATATTGGATTGGTCAAAGCTGTGAACATTCGAGAGCAAGTTGACTGAGTGTCTGCAACCGTAGTTAGACGCATGTATGAATATCTATATAATAAATAGACTTCAGACGATGATTTTGCTAAACTAACACAATTCAAAAAGATGGGAATTAAAATAACGGCGGTTTCACAACAGTAGCTGCAATGTTGTGGCATAATTTATTAGTAATTGTAAGTGACGACACGCTGACCATTGTAAGATGGCGTGAACGCCGACGTGTCTGGAGTGGTTGAATGTGGCAGCTAGAGAATACCCATAATGCACTATGAGGTTTGTGCCAAATTAATTCCCACGTCTCGCTAGAAAATGGCGCCTCACAGCTGAATCATCCATCCATCCATTTTTACAAACCGCTGGTCCAATGTGGGTACAGTGTAATATTATACAGGTATACAATCCTTTTTAATTGATTATTAAATTGTTTAACTAAGGTTTATTCATATGATAGTTTGCATGACAGCAGCAGTTTGCTAAGAATAAAAATAATATTAAACATCAAGCACAAACTAGGCAAAAGCGGCAGCCATTCCGGCGCACCCAGTGTCTGAATTCATTCACTCGTGTTTATTCACTCCTGGACTATATTAGTAGGGAATAGTGAATTAGGGTATAGGGGGCGATTTCGAACACAGCTTATTACCCAACATTTTGCCATCAACTGGCCATTGAAGGTAGTACAGTATATCTTGTGGGTTTTTTCCTTACTCACCCAAACTTGTCAACAAGGCTACTTTACGCAAATATGAGTGCATTAGCAGGTAGTTACTGAATCGCAGGTGTTTCATAAATGTGATGAGGATGTGCACTATGTTCACGCCCAAACAGCAACATATGTTGGCCCAGATCCGGCCCACATCTGGTACGCATGGAATCCACATACCAGATGTGGCCCGACACTATGTGGGCCGACACTATGTTGCTGTCTGAGAGCCATATCCTAATAGACCTTAGTCAGGTTAGACACCATATTGAATTTAACCAAAGACCATAGATATAAGGTTCACTCCTATTAATTATGAATGGAAGAAACTGCACTGTGCAATATGGCGAATTACGTCCTGCCTTCTAAGTAAAAGAGCAGTTTTTGAGATTTCAGGATTCCCCAAGACATGGTCTTGGATACCCAAAATAGCTGCCCGGAGACGTTGCAAATATGGCCACCGAATGACTGTCTACTAAAAGCTCTCTTTGAGAAGACAATTGTGAACAATGAACAATCGTTAAACAGCAGTACAATAAATTGAAAGCACTTTATTTTACCCCTTACAGCCTAATTTTCACTCCTGTCAAAAATTAAATATGCCGCTACCCTGACTAAGGTCAATTACCTTTAAGAGACAACATGTTAGATTCTACGTGGAGCATTTCTATGGCAACACTATCAAGGCATAAATTAATCTGCAGTTGTCACGTGGTACTGTACAAGTCAGAGATTTTTCTGTTTTATTTAGATTTTTAGAAAATACTGTTTCTGTTTCTGAGTGACTTACACAAAAGTACATACACAAAGACAGTCTCAAAAATGTGGTTTGCAATTGCTGGTGTTTCTGATGTCACAAACGACCTTGTAACCAATCACGTCAATGTGTAATCGTTAACGAGTGGAACTCTGAGCTGGTGCGAGTGAGTGGAGGCGGGGCTATTTACATGTTCATAGAACCGCGTATACTAAATGAGACAAGGATGTAGAGTGACACCTTTTTTTTTTTTACTGCATTAAAGGTGCTGTATGGAGTTTTTCTACTAAAATGAATCCATTTTTTATTACCTGTGTGTGAAGGGGTTGTAATCTCACAATAAAATGATCCACTTGGCGGGTTTTGCTATTACCTCTGAAAGCAAGTATTCCTATTTCTATGTGAAGTCTCCGGGTCGGATTTGCCGCGAAATCCAGTGACGTGACTGAGACCTGCATGCGCGCTCCCGAGCGTCTCGCCTCTCGCCTCGTCTACTGACTTTGCACTCAACAGCGATGACACTGCAACTTTATGACATGGAGTCTGCTAATACTAGGAAACAACTAGCACAACAGACTCCAACACAAACTCCACATAATAATAAAAAACAACAAAAGAAAGCACGCGCACGAGCACTCGCTTGTAAACGTATTGGTTGCAATCTGAAACATCACTGCTAGATGCCGCTGAAAACTCCATACAGCACCTTTAAGTTTTTTTTTCTCAAGGAAAAAACATTTAAATATGTAATTTTGGTGCGCAAATATGAGTTTTAAGAGATTAAATGAATGACTACAGGTGGACTTTAAGTAGTGCTAAAATCAGATCTCTAAGACTTTTACTCAAGTTATTGAGTATTCATTTTTGCTGTAAGGTATCTTTAATTTGACTCATATGGTCTTCAGGTACTCTTTACACCTCTAGCATTCAGTACTCTTTTCCTCATAATTAGTACTTTCTTAATTTAGGTTGGATGAAGACTACTGTTTCAGGTGCAGTGATACGACTCTATGGGGGATTCCCTCTTTGCTTTCAAGGCTGAAACATTTCCTTTGTTTTCACCCATTTAGATGTGTTATATTTATGTTCAATCTGCTACCTTTACAAAAGCAAATCTGATAATGAAAAGCAGTTTTATGGTGAAACTATGCAAATTGGTCAGGAATAAACTTGTCATTTTTGAATAATTATTTAATTGTTTGCTGAAAAAAAAGAGAGGAGATAGTTAGTAAAATAATTCACTGTATTTTTACAAGGAGAACATTTTGATACTTGGGTACCAAATGGACCCAAAAAACAACAGAATTATCTGATGCACATGTTTATGTATGTGAAAAATAGCCAAACAAAACAATAAAAAAATGTCCCTAAATATGAGTGCATTGTCTTATTTGAAGTAATGCACGGTAACATGTTTCAGGTATTATATTATTAATCTCCAAATATAGCACCTCATATCTTGCAGTCTCATTAATCATTCAATCTTGTCTCATGAAACATAAACAGCGATTGTATTAAATGAATTATTAATCTTATTAATGGGCCACACAAGCAGCCAGACCGACGCTCTGCAACTGTGAGTTAACAATTTGACAACAGTAATGCATCTTGTCTGTGTAATCGCTATACCATTCCTGCAAAGCATCGCACATAAACGGCTGCACATATCAGTCATGAGCAGTCTTGACTGTGGCTGTCCAACTACCCAATGAAGGCATATCAGGTGACTCAGACCAAATGATCTTAATAAGTATGCTAATAAGGCCCATGCGTGTCTTTAATTTATCACATCCTTCAATTCATAATTAGTTTAGAAATATATAAGTAAATATTTAATGACTAAATAAATCATTCCGCATTGGTCCAGTCCAGTATGGATATAAGATACAATTTCTGAAATAGGAACGCAGTCTTAAAATAACACTAATTAGGCTGGAATGAAAATGTATTTTGAAATGCTGCCAAATAGTTTTAAAGGGACAGTTTTACAACAAAAGAAGGAGAGAGAGAGAGAGAGAGAGAGAGAGAGAGAGAGAGAGAGAGAGAGAGAGAGAGAGAGAGAGAGAGAGAGCATTTTTATTTTTTACACTCCTTTATTAACACATTCTTTGTCTTTTACCATTCCAACTCCTTTATAAAAAAAATAACATTTACAAACTTTTCCTCCAAATTAAAAACCTTTAAATAGGAAAAATATATATAATTTAATAAAATAATAAAATGACAAAAGACAAATTAAATGTTCCTCTTCATCAACTGTAGACCAAGTTTGGTCCCACTTTATATTAAGTGGCTTTAAGTACTATGTACTTACATCGAAAAACAAGTACAATGTACTTATTGTATTCATGTTTTATTGTAAAACACTTTTGCTGCTATTGCGGTGTGATACGGGTAAGGTTAGGGACAGGTGTGCTGGTATGGTTAAGTTTAAGGGTGGGGTACGGTATAAGGGAAGGGTCAACAGTGTAATTACACATGTAATTACATACATTGATTACAGCTGTAATTACATGCAGGTATTTTAAAAATATAAGTACAATGTAAAAACATGTATGTACACAATAAGTCCATTGTATCAAATGATTAATTTCAATGCAAGTACATAGTACTTAAAGCCACTTAATATAAAGTGGGACCCAAAGTTTTTCCAATTCCCCAAATTTCATTAAAAACCATTAAACTATTTGTAATTTTATAGTAAACAAATTCTGCTTTAATTATTGCTGTTATTAGGGCTTTAAAAGTCAGATCAGGGTCCACTGAACATTCACCATTTAGTTTCCGCTTCCTTGTCAACCATATTGCCAACTTTGCCTCACCCACTATAAAGTTGATCAAATAAATATTCTTCCTCTTTGCAGCAACATATTTAAGACCAAAAATAAAATTCACTGTACTAAACACTTCTCCCAATTTTATGAACCAATCCTCCAAGGTCTGAAATAATCTTCTTAATCTATGATCTAAAACATGATCTATTGACTCCTCAACATTGCAAAAAACACATCCCTTTACCACAGTGGGATCAAAATGTGCCACATGTTTGTTTGTGGCTATCGCCCAGTGAACAACTCTCCACTGGAGATCTGCAGTCCTTTTCTCTATGGGAGGTTAATATAAAGTTCGCCAACATCCCTTAGGGGAAGAATCTGCCCCCAAAAGATCTGTCCATTTTGATTCCTTTACTTTTGCTAGGGAGGAGTAGTGAGTCACACATCTTATGTAGATTACTTTCTTAGATGTTTCTTCAAACTTTATTAGCTGAGGAGTTCTGAAATTGAGAATTTCAATCCCTCCTCTGGTTGTTCTTCAATGGCTGCAGAAATCTTTAAGCATGGAAATTCATATTGTTCTTCATTGTTCTGCAGAGTCACCTCATTATCTTCTTGAAGCTGTCTCAATGCAGAAGGTAAAAATGAAAATATTCTCTTTAGTATCATCTTCATGAATCTCACAGACTTGATGCCAGTCAAACAGCACATCTCTTCAGGACTTTTCCAGTTGTTGCCAGTTCTTAAATAGGATACTTTTGTACAATGAGCTTTTGCCATTACAGATCTTAAGCTCTTCAGAGTTAGTTCCTTGACTTCTATCAAAGGATTGCTGAAAATTGGTTCATTTTGTCTCCAAATTCCAAGATCCGAAAACTCTCTCTCCACTTTAAAAACAAGTTGCCATGCTTTTAAAATGGACTGATAAAAGGATGAAGTGCCACTCAAATCCAAATCAGTCAGCCTTATTAAAAACAACTGTTTGTCATATTTAAAAATGTATCTTCTTGCCAAAAGGCTAAAAAGGCTCCTATTGCCAATTCCCCATAATGAACCCTTCACTTTTGTTCCAGTTGACCCTTGCAGATGAGGCCTTTTCATAAATGTTAAGACTTTCTTTTAATACGTCAACATCATTTTTGTTTTTGATAAAAAACAGTGATATCATCTGCATAAGCAGATACTTTAATAGGCCTGTTTTCAAAACCTTGAACTGCAAAACCTTGTACATTTTTCCTTAATTGACATAATAGGGGTTCAATTGCTAACAGTGTTGGGCAAGTTACTTCAAAACTGTAATGCGTTATTTATTACTTGTTACTGTCATTTTAAAGTAATTTGTTACATTACAATATTACTGTATTTAAAATGTAAGGCATTACACTACTATTGCATTACTTTTAAGTTACTCTCACCAAAATAACTGCAAATATGGATTTGGCAATCTAAATGTAGCTCATGATGCTCAATTAGCTCATTACACATCCAGTAGAAGGTGATGTGGTATCCGACTGAGCTTGGATTGTGGTTGAAAACAGTAAGATATAATAGCCACAGTGATGGCTCATGGTGCAATACAAGGAACAATCATCCCAAGAACAGACAAAATGTCAAAGTCTGGCAAACTCTGATAGAAATACTGCAACTTTAACTTTATTCATAATAACATTAATTGAACTGTATTGTATCGTAATGTCAAAAGATATGACAGGATAGTACAAAATTAGCATTTCTATGCCTTTATTGTTTTACAGCACAAGGCACAGTTTATGCTTCATAAAAAAAGATTAGCCCTAAGAGATATGACTTCATCTCAGAAACGTAACTAAAATTAACATATGGCAAATTGTAGCCTTCAATAAAACTGGCCAGAGATAAAAAAAAAAAAAAATAAATAAAAAAAACACAAGCCTCCTCACCTCTTGAGGCTGAAGTATATCTCAGATCGGGAGAACGTTAATTTTAGCTGCTTCATCATCGTGTTATCGCCACTGTCATCCTCTGCGTTCTTCCGTTTTGCTGCTAACTTCACGTGACTGTGGCACCTCTGTAAGCGTTTGGTTAAATTACTGGTGCTATTTCGGAAAGTTGACAGTTCTTTAGGTGTAACACACAAAGTGCATATGACTACGATGTTCTTCATATCCTTATTTTTCACAAACTTAAAGTAATGGGCATATGCCCATCTGGAGAATGTACTATCCGGCGAATGCGGCGATGTTAGATCAGCTGCAGGCTCACGCATCTCTGCTCTGTCTGACTACAGAAAGTGAAACATTTTGCGCGCAATGCGCGGATGTTTTTCCTCTGCTGATCTCGCGGTGATTTTGGCGAATTTGTATGAAGAAAAAAAAACTACTTCTTTATTCCGGGTTAACTAACATGCATTGTAACGCGCGTTACTGACATATATACCGAGTAAAATATTACATTTTTTCCTCCTGTAATGCCTTACATTACCGCGTTACAGCAAAAAGCAATGCATTACAGTAATTAATTACTTTTGTAACGCGTTACTCCCAACACTGATTGCTAAAGAGTAGAGTTGTCCTGATAAAGGACATCCCTGTCTAATACCTCTATTTATTAAAACTGGCTGACTAAGTCCACCTCCCAACTTGAGCATGACTGATGCCCCATTATATAAAAGTTGCATTCATGATAAAAAAAGAATATCCGATTCCAAAAGCTTTGAGAGTATTAAACAAATAACAATGATCAACTCGATCAAAAGCTTTTTCTTGATCAATTGATAGTCTTGATTATCCATGTTTGCCAAATCAATAACATCTCTTAAAAGGAAGAGGTTATCCATAGTTCTCTTTGGTATACAATAAGTCTTTGTATCAAAGACCCAAGGTATGTTTTTAGTCTATTTGAAAGACACTTTGCAAGAATTTTATAAGTCTGTACATAATAAGGCCATTGGTCTCCAGTTTTTTTAACAGACCAAGGTCGCCTTTCTTGGGGAGTAACGAAAGTACAGCTCTTTTACAACTTGTTGGCAATTCCTTCTTTTCAAGAGAGGCTTTGAAAACCTCCAACATGTCTTCCTTGAGTACATGCCAAAAATGTTTATAAAATTCTGCAGGAAGTCCATCAATTCCAGGGGCTTTTCCAATAGAAAGTTGCTGAACTGCTTTTGACAATTCTTGCACCGTTATCTCTGAGTCCAACTCCTTTTGCTGTTCAGAATCCAGTTTAGGCATATCTTTGAGTAAAAAGTCCATACTTGAGACATCACACTTTTGTGCTCCAAACAAGTCCTTATAAAAATCCATTGCAAGCATCCTCATTTCTTTTTGATCGGAGGTTAAAGTTCCATTTGCACGTTTCAGATGTAACATCTGTTTTCTTTCCATTACTTTTCTTTCCGAATTAAAAAAGAAAGAACTAGAAGCGTCCATATCATTCAAAGAAGAAAAACGAGCTCTAATTAAAGTTCCTTTTGCAATTTCATGAAGAAGTGTTCCCAAAGCTTTCTTCCTTTTCCCCAACATGCTTACATCTGTTAAATTATTATTAACTGCATGTATTTCAAGTTGTTCTATATCTCTCTCAAGTTCTTTGATAATTTTGACAAAACATTCTTATTTGGGTTTTCCCCACTTCCTACCATTGCACAATATTATCATAATCATTTCTCCTTTCTTTCCAGTTATTTCTTTTCCAGTTGAGCCGCTATCAATATGCGGGAGACTCCCAGAACTTCCGGGAGACTTGGGATGTCTGTATTTCTATACTGAAATAATATCGCCATTATAATTATTGATTTTTCATTAGGCTATTTTTTATGGCCTGCTGGAAACTTTTACCCATGTGTAATGTCTTGCCAAAGGATGATGTTCTCTCCAGACATCAAATAAATCATAATCCCTAATAATGTTACTTAAAGCTAGGGTAGGTAATGTTGGAGAGCTAGCCAGATTTGAAAGTGGCACCTCTTCTAAGCTCCGCCCCCTCCTGTCAGCCCATACCCCCCCCCCCCCCCCCCCCAAACATGAACGCGCATCCACATTTGGAGTCAGCTGCATGTACCTACGACCTGTAACGCAACTGGCTTTACACCGACAGAGAAGCTACTGTTAGCATTGGGATTTTTTTGAGAGGGGGCGGGATTTTTGTTGGGAAAGTCAGGGGAGAGACGCACACTTCGATTAGACTGGAAAACCACATGCAGTATCTTAATTGTTAAGAAAATGAAACGAAATAAATGAATAAATCAAGCCTTTATTACAAAACATTAGGCTATATCATACAGCATTCTGAAAAATGCGCACCCCTAGTTCCTCCGTCTATGGCCCATGATGCGATGAGCATTTACTATAGCTACTTTTAAAAAACGCGGGTCAGGAAGCGGGTTGGGTACAATATTTTCTTTCTTTTTTATTTGCGGTCCGAGTTGCGGGCGGGTTAGTTGAAAACGTCGGTCGGGTGCGGGTTGTTTTTACATTGACCCGCGCATCACTGCTGCACGCAGTGGTGCTCGGGCACGAGACATGAAGGCATCTGATTGGTTCTTTACATTCGCACTGAATGGCAGTGATTGGTCAGAGTTTTTACTGTCCTACAGCTGCTACAGAGGTCAGAATTTTTTCATTCCTTTTTCTGAACAGATAATGTATTGACTACTATCAGAATGGAAGGACCATTTCACCCAGTATATAAAAAAAAATGTTTCTGAACAGGATTACCTACCCTAGCTTTAACACATTTACTGAAGGAGGACAAGGTTCCTCACCATTTCTATCCAAGGTAAAATCCAAGGTGCAATTCCAATCACCACCTAAAACCCAATATACATTCTTATCAAAAGCTTTTGAGCCATCATTTACTTTCTTAAAAAACGAATTCTCTCTGCTCCATTATTCGGTGCATATATATTAATAAATACAAACAAAGAACCCATTATTTGGACCTGAACAACTAAACCCCTACCTTTTTCTATTTCACAAGTAGAAACAACAGTCATATTTATAATTTTTCCAAAAAGAATAGCAACACCCCCACTTAAATTTGAGCCGTGACTAAAGAAAATGTTTCCCTCCCACCACATTCTATCTCATCTACCATATCACTGTGGGTTTCTTGTAAAAAAGTAATATTAATGTTTTTAGTCTGTATATATTTAGATATAACTCCCCTTTTGTTTTTTTTCCCTCCCTCCATTTATGTTAATGGTTCCTATTTTTAAGCTCTCCATATAAAGAGGGAAAAGAAAGGAAAAAAATAGGACAGAAAGAAAAAACAATTTACGATAGAAAAGATAATTCACTGTTGTGACATTAAACAAGTTTAGTTAGTCTTTTAGTCGAACATTTGTCTCTCCTTAATGTTGTAACAATTTTCTTTAGTCTAAACCTTTTCCTTTTGCTAAGTTCCTCAAATCCTACGGATCTCTGTATTTTCATTACTGAAATCAAGAACTTGTCAACATCTGGAAAAAACTCTCTTTCTTCAAAATTTCTGCCAAAAGTTTCATCTAGAAAATCATTGATTTCTTTTACAGTGTACAACTGCTCATCCCCACACTGAGATGGGATGTCTGACATTTCAGAAAAATTATCATCATCATCACCTTCCTCCATTTCATGACCAATTCCTTCTTCCTTTATCTGTGAAACAAAAAGGTGATCTTCACTTTTATTACCAATACTAAGCCTATCTGTTTCAAGAGTACAAATGACTTGTCCCACTATGTTCCTCAACTAGTACTTCACTTACTGTTAGCCTTCTGTCTTCACTCTCTTTTACAACCTCACCATTTACATCTTCACTTTTTCCTGTAGGCCTATTATGTTGATATTTCCTTACCTGCTCTTCTAATGTTGGTAAAACTACTACTTCAGTTCCATTTGTGCTTTCATTTCTTTCAATCTGCTTTTTGTTTGGACAAGCGTTTTTCTTATGTCCAATATTTCCGCACTCAAAACATTTGAGGCTGCCAGTATTCGCATAGATCATATAGGATTTCCCTTCATGCTGAGAGAGAGAGAGAGAGAGAGAGAATTGAATTTCAAAATCTATTTATTACAAAAAGTAAAACATTGTTCAGTCAATTAACACACTGTTAAAATAAAATCAGAACAGACAAAACAAAATTATCTTAGGAGGGATGTAAAAAGCAGGTTATCATCAATAATCTCACACAAAGCCCACTTATTGCACCAAATCTGGTCAAAAGACACAAGATCATTCATGGCTTTAAAATATCGAAAATCAATTAAAATTCTAGATTCCACTGAATTAAAAAAACACTGCCTCCAAATTATAACTTTTATCCCGGTCAATTTTATGTTTCCTGGTTTTATAAATTGCCATTTTAGCTTGGCCTAGCAAAAAATTCACAAGTTGACACCGAAAACGGTGTCTCCTAACATATTTAAAACCACAAATAAAAACTCCAACAGAAAAAGTTTCACCAAAACAAACAAATTAACTCTGTAAAACAATAAACAAAGACAAAGTCTAGAACATTGCATAAATGTATGGAACACAGTCTCTCTTTGCAAACAAAATGGACAAATCACCTATTTTCTTTGCTAATTGTGACTTGTACTTTCGAGAGAGAGAGAGAGAGAGAGAGAGAGAGAGAGAGAGAGAGAGAGAGAATAGAGAGAGAGAGACACCATGACTGCCCTTGTGGAGAAGAACGAAGTGCACTTACATGTATTGAATGTGTGCTTGTATTATACTACAAATTTTAAAAGTATAATTTAAAAAGCATTACTTGCAGGTCATAAAAATAGTTACATATTATTAATAATACTACTCCCATAAATTAGCCGTCTGAAACCGCCTACAAAATGGCAAAAAAATGACCCTGTCCACACCTTTTCAGTGCAAATTTTTCACTGCGTGTCTTTAGTAAATCCTAACAGTATTTTTTTTTTAAATGCTGGCGCAAGCTGTTAGTAGATCTGGCCCTTAGACATTATGTGATGACTGAATTTTCGTTTTTGGGCGAGCTGCCCCTTTAAATCATTGTGAAGCAGAATGTCGCTCACTGAACAACAGGGAATCCTGCAGTGCTTGGCTGAAGGCTGAAGGAGAGGTGTCAAACATCCTTGACCTGAGCGTAGGAGGGGGCCAGCGTGATTCTGGCCCGCTCAGGCTTGAGTGAAGGCCTTGTTAAGCAGGCCGGCCTCAAGTGTAGCACAACCAATTCTCCACTGGAGAATGGAGCGAAAGAGGCCCTGTCAGTCCCACACCGTTCCCCAGATCTTTCAGGGCAATCAGCGATACCTGATGCAAGGCAATCAAAAACAAAATGAAACCCCGTTTGCGCGTATTTTCATCAATTTAAATCAGCAGATTCATTTTCCCTTTCCATTTGCTGAAGATGTGTGATTGAAAGGCAACGGTCCTCCCCTCCCACCACGTAAGGTTAAATAGATTTTCGAGACAGTTGTATGCGAGACTGGCTTTCTGGGTATGTTTGTATTCGATTAGCTGGACCCAGAGCTCTGTGTGAAGCAGTTGCGGTTGCTAAAGTATCTAAGACGGCCTTAACCTCTTTCCTCACCTTTTCTCTATTATTCAAATGTGTCCAGGTCCTCCATGGATACGGAGTCTGATCAGGCAGTCATTTTCTCTGACCCTCTCCATCTAGTGTTTTCATTGAAACAAATAGCCATTGTTGCTGTAATGGAAAAACAGACAGTTGCATAATACAGTTAGAGATGCATCACTCACAACATCATATGTCAAGGGTTGTGAGGTTGTTTTTTCCTTCTTTTTTTTTCTCCCTGAAGATGCTACAAGACGTTGCATAAAACGCTTAACCCTCTGTCATTGTCTTGGAAATGGTTTCTTATCTGCTCCGTAAGCACAATACGGATGTGCAATGCAATGCTCGGTCACAGGCACATGAATGCGCAATGACAAACACACTAGGCGCACAATGCAGCGTTCTCTTTAATAAAGTTAACAAAGCGTGCTGTAACACTGGCAAAGGGAAAAGGGCAGTGGAATAACAAAACATAAGAAAGCAGCAAAGACGGGGGCTTGATGTTTGATCTGGTGTATTTTCACATGACTGAAAATGCAAAAATGCATTAAAAGCATTCTGCAAGGTTGAGGAAAAAAACTGTTGTCAACATCCCAGGGTTGCACATCTTTCCCCCTGGAGGAACAGCGGTGAGCGGATATTTACCTGAAAGGCAATAACAGAGAAGCTCATTTTATTCTAGTTAGGATCTTTCAACCACAATCAATTTGGCCTGTCATCATAAATAATGGGGGTCGCAGAGAGTTGTGAGGTGTGTTGTATTCACTCTTGACAGTGCGGTTTTGCCAACATTCGTTCGGACCACTCATTTTGAATTAGAAATGCGTGTACATCAAATTGCCCATAGTCATTTTTCAAATCATCCCCTCTGATAAGCACAGCGATCCCCAGCTTTATTATTTGAGAACAGTTTTGTGTAATTTGATTAAAATATACATTACCTAAAAGCTATGCTTGTCTAAGCTCTTTCCACTGGCTGGTCATCAGATATGTCACCGACTGCTCAGGGGTAAAATTTTACCAATGGCGCTACACATTGATGCTCCTTTCTCACATAGGCTCACTCGAGAGGCCATGATTGTATCCTTATATGAAATGGTATTTGAATGAGCAAAATAATATCAATACTTGATGGTGTATGTTTGTATATATATATATATATATATATATATATATATATATATATAAATAAAATAAACACACACACATATATATATATATATATATATATATATATATATATATATATATATATATATATATATATATATATATATATATATATTATTTTTGCTGTATATGTAGGATAAAAGGAGGAGTGACGACGGTAAAGACGTAACTTTATTTACAAAATAAATTAATAAACGAAAGTAAAACGGACGACATAAACAAAACACAACTTAAAGTCCAGGCCTGGTCCTATCTCATCCTAGTTTTCATCAGCTGCAGGGGCTCCAGTGCGTCATCGAGCCTTCTGAATTACTGTATTAACTTCAGTAAGAAATGTACTTGTGCTATGGTTAAACAAATGTTTTTTTTTTTAACCTTTATTTAACCAGGTAGGCACATAGAGGACTCATTCTCATTAAAAACGGCGACCTGGCCAAGATAAAGCGTCATAGTGCAGACAACAATAAGTTACACATAAAAGACAAGACAATGTAGTACAGGTTACAAACAGGTGTTCAGTTGAAGCACATCATACAACAATAAATCAAAATACAATAACTAGACAATTCCTAGGAATCAGTGCTTAAGAACGTACTAGGTAAATAAACTATATGAAAGTAAAGTTGTAGAAAAGGCCCCAAAGTTATGTTAGTTTTGCTTTATTTAGTATTAATTATTTAGTATTTAGACCATATTGTGCTTTATGTTTCATGTTTACTCCCGTGTATTCAGTGCTTGTGACGGTAAAGCGCGCGCTGGTTTGTATAGTATATCTGACGTTGCACAGTTAGTATGCAGTACGATAGAGATAGTCGGTTGGTTGTCACAGTTGTTAGTATGCTGTAAGATAGAGATCGTCGGTCGGATGATAATTGTGAGGGACACTTTTCTTCAGAGTGTGCGTCAATGAGGAAAGTAAGTATATCTGCTGCATTACTCGTGATATTGTATTTATTTGTCTGCTGTTATTTCTGCTATTTGCTATGGATGAGAGTTAGGAGTTTAAGGGTCGCTACGCGACCGTTGTGTTGATTATATCCACGTTCGTACGTTACTTTCTAGCTTCGGTCCATCTGGTTCGGTGCGTCGGGTCAAAATGTGTCACAGCATCGTGTTTAGACATGCTTATCCTTTACTATTTGTTGTTATGAATATTTATTACTTTGGTTGAGCAAAAAGTGGCGTTAAATATTATTATCTGGGCCGCTATTGAGGCTTTGAAGTATTTTATAGACGACAGAAGGTTATATCTACGTTATTGGTAACTTAATGCATAGTAGGAAATCTGAGAATCCCATATAAGTGTTTGAATCCTTTCTCTCTTCTTACATTCTTAGAGTTTAAGAGATATATAGTCATATTCTGACTATTATTTATTTTATGTTTGTAATGTATATTAGTGCTTAAGGAGGAATGAGTGTATTCATGTTTCCTTTATTCATCTGTATTTTGTTTCTCTCTTTATAGAAACCACACACACACTCAAAATTACATTCCCCCTTAAACTCACTCACACAAGAAAAAGCAAAGAATAAACGGGATAATAAGAACTTTCTCTCAGCTCTTCATTTCATACTCTGGAATATTTGGCCTTAAGTGGTGTTCTGGCCGACACATCTGAGTGAACCTGGTGATAAACCCAGAATTAGCACCTAGACTGAGCGTCTACCCATTATCTTCACTTCATTGATGGTCCTTCGAGCCGGAGCACTGGGTTTACGTCAGAGATGGAATTACATCCAGAGTATGATGCTAGTGGTGCACGTCCCAGACGGCATGTTCGCCCACCTGTGCGCTATGCAGATTATGAGGTTGATTATAGAGGCTACATCGATGAGAGGTACAGAGAGGAACTAGAGAGTACTCACCAGGAGGGAAATGCCAGGATGACACCCCTCACCTCCCCTTATGACTCTCCCCTTCGCCTGCAGAGGCGGGATGCTATTCTTCAGGAGATGGACCTGGGCTATAGGACGGAGAACCAACAGCACAGCCAGAAGAATCAGCTAGCCCCCCAGCGGTTTCCAGAGAGAGAGTTTAGGGAACAGCTACGAGATTACTCTACTCCCCTACCTTCAGCGCTGCACCCTATACATCCACAGGAGGAGAGCCAAGTTGAGTTAGATGACATTCGTCATGAAAGACACCTCCTGCAGCAGACACAGCGGCACATGGCATCAGACTTAGTCGAGCTTAGAGCGTTGCGAGCAGACATGAGACAGTTAGTAGATGCTGTTCGCAACATGCAGAGTCCAACCTCTATTCATACCAGAGAGCCAGAGTTAACGGTGATGTCATCACGGCCACCTGTTGAAAGTGAATCTAAAGCAGAGGAAGAGGATGATTGGCCTGCACCACCACCATGGCCAGACCCAGTAATGGACAAACTTCTGCCTAGTGACCCACCTATGCTACATTCGCTTATTAGGAGAATAGATGAGGTTCCAAGTACTAAGGAAGAAGCACTGCCAGCCCCAGCTCCTGACATGTTTGTGGGCCAGCCACAAGTTAATCATTTAGCACGTGGGGCCCTTCATACTGCAAAGCCATGGGATGACACTGGCCGTCATCCACCGCCCTGGTTCAAGCCCATTCAGTTTCTGCCGCAGCCACACGGATTACCTCCAGCTGAGCCCAAGTACCCTACAGCTTATGTTGGTCAACGGAGTGAGTTTGGCTGCAACCCAACGCCCCAACAGCGACATCCAGGCATGGCATGGACCAAACCTCTGCCCTTTAGCTCACCTCAGGGTCATAACTACAATGTCCCAGAGCCAAGTTACCGTGGGCCACGCCCAACAATCCGCAACTTCGCAAGTCGGGACCCAAGTGAGTTTGCACGGCTCAAGATCTCATTGGAGAACCTCTTACCACATGATGCATCTGAGCTGTTTAAATACCAAGTGTTGGTCGATCACCTGCAACTAGAAGAAGCCAGGTTAATAGCAGATGCTTACCTTAACTCCCCAACACCCTTCTCAGACACAATGGTTGCCCTAAATGACAAGTTTGGCCAACCACATCAGATAGCACTGAGGCGTATTGCTGCTGTGATGGACTCACCAGACATAAGGCGGGGAGACTTTGCTGCATTTGAGAAGTTTGCACTCCAGATACAGTCACTTGTGGGAATGCTGAAGACACTAGGCTATGAGGGTGAAGTGGAACTACAGTGTGGCTCACATGTTGCTCGTCTGCTGAGCAAGCTGCCACCTGAGCAGAGAGCTGAGTTTCGCCGCTGCATGTACCATCAGGGCACACAAACCCACACCCTAACTAATCTTTCAGATTGGTTGAAATACGAGTCTTGGTGTCAGGACTCTGAAGGACAGTTAGCTGTGAGAGGAGCTCGGGAGAAGCCAGTGTCCAGACATGAGGGTAGGAAGGGCAAGCTACCTACCACTGTTCTCCATGGTGTGAAGGACACCGCTAAGAAACCTGAGGCTCCAGTGCCAAGCAGCTCCTTCAAATGGAACAAGAGCAAGCCATACTGTCCATTCTGCAATAACGAGGAACACTACCTTAGCCAGTGTACAGAGGTATCCAGGCTAACAAAGGATCAGCTAACTGAATGGATAAAGAGTAACAAGAGATGTTGGCGATGTGCACGGCCACACCAGGCGGCCCAGTGCAACTTAAAAAAGACATGCAGCCTCTGCCAAGGGAAACACCTCCAGGTGCTGCATGAGGTGAATATGAGGTCACCCAAGGTGGCAGCGTCAACACTGGCAGCAGAAAGCCAAGGCACAAGGGGTACAACAGAGGTTTTGTATCTAGACAGACCCACTGAAGGCAGTCGGGTCCTTCTGAAAGTTGTCAAAGTCCGCATTCACCATGGTGACCAATCAATCAACACCTATGCAATACTTGATGACGGTTCAGAGAGAACTATGCTGTTGCCAGATGCTGCAGAGAAGTTAGGTGTGCAGGGGATTCAAGAGGACCTACCATTACGCACAATTAGAGAGGAAGTGCAGATCCTCTGTGGTGCATCAGTGTCGTTCTCCATTTCTTCGCCATCAAAGCCAAAGACCGAGTTCAAGATTATAGGTGCATTCACCAGTAGTCGTATTGGACTAGCTGCCCATACTTACCCCATGGAGCAACTCCGGAGCACCTACAAGCACCTCACTGGCCTTCCCATACGGACTCTTATAAATGTCAAGCCCCTGCTTCTTATTGGGAGTGACCATCCCCATCTCGTCACTCCCATTGAACCTGTCAGATTGGGACCTCCAGGTGGCCCTGCTGCCATCCGCACAAGGCTGGGCTGGACTCTGCAGGGCCCAGCGAGTGTAGTCCGTCACCTTGCCCAACAACAGCAGTGTCTATTTACAACAGTAACACCCCAGGCGAGCGAGCTGATGAAACATGTTGAGAGATTATGGCAGGTCGACACTGTTCCATTCAGAAGCGAGAAACTAGTTACTCGTTCAAGGCAGGACCAAGAGGCCATCAGCATCCTGGAGGCCAAAACCATCAGGGTAGAGGTTGATGGCATTCTCCGTTACGCAACCCCGCCGCTCCGCCGTAAAGACATGCCGCTCTTTCAGGCTGCTAAAGAAGCCGTAATGCCCAGTTTACGAGGTGTAGAGAGGCGACTGGCCAGAGATCCTGTACGGGCAGAAGCCTACAGAGTGGAGATGGACAAACTTATAAAGGCGGGCTCTGTCATCAAGTGTGGACCGAAAGTTTCCGACGAGGAGGGTCGTGAGGAATGGTATATCCCTCACCATATGGTGAGCCATAATGGCAAGAATAGGCTGGTATTCAACTGCTCCTATCAGTATCGAGGGCAGAACCTCAACGATCATCTACTGCCTGGGCCGACCTTAGGAGCATCACTACTGGGAGTTCTGCTAAGATTCCGAGAGCATGCAGTTGCAGTTAGTGGAGACATCAGAGGCATGTTCCACCAAGTTCGCCTCCTCCCAGAAGATCGTGCTCTGCTCAGGTTTCTTTGGCGCGACATCAGTCAAGAAGGACCTCCTGCAGTCTACGAGTGGCAGGTGCTACCGTTTGGTACAACATGTAGCCCCTGCTGTGCCACATTCGCCTTACAACGCCACGTCTCCGATAACAGCCAGCCAGATGAAGAGGTGAGGATATCGGTTCAGAAATGCTTTTATGTAGATAACTGCCTCCAGAGTGTCCCCACTATTGCTGAGGCGAGGCATCTAGTCGACAAACTACGAGCCCTTCTTGCGTCTGCAGGCTTCGATCTACGTCAGTGGGCCAGCAACGAACCAGGTGTAATAAGTCATCTACCAGAAGAGAGCTGCTCTGCTAGTGTTGAGCTATGGCTGGCTCAGAACAAGACGGATACCCCAGAATCTACTCTAGGGCTAAGCTGGCTCTTCCACACTGATGTCCTTGGTTACAAGCATCGTCATGTGGAGTACGGTGTTCCCACGATGCGTAATATCTACAAGGTGCTGGCGAGTCAGTACGACCCCTTGGGGTTCATCCTACCCTACACCACCAGGGCTAAGATAATTGTCCGACACCTTTGGGACAAACACAGGGGATGGGATGATCCACTACTACCGCAGGAGCTTCTGCAGCAGTGGAAAGACTGGGAAGAAGAACTAAAAGTCTTACCTCAAGTCACCCTGCCCCGACCGTACTTGTCGAAGTCCGTGGACATCTCCGGTCTTCAGAGAGAGGTGCATGTATTTTGCGACGCCTCACAAGAGGCTTATGGTTCAGTGGCGTACCTCCGGACCACTGACAGACACGGTGAAGTGTATCTGTCATTCCTGATGGCCCGTTCCAGAGTCGCTCCCAAGCGATTTCACTCTATGCCCCGATTAGAACTCTGTGCTGCCCTTACTGGTGCACAGCTCTCACAGGTGCTGAAGAGGGAGCTTACCATCCACATTGATCGGACAACCCTTTGGTCAGATTCCACAACGGTGCTGACATGGCTGAGGTCTGAATCCTGCCGGTTCAAGGTCTTTGTGGGCACCCGCGTGGCCGAGATACAGGAGCTGACTGACGAGCATACCTGGAGATATGTTGATACCGCAAGAAACCCTGCTGATGATGTAACACGAGGGAAGAAGCTGCGAGAGCTTGTTCAGCCAAATAGATGGAGCCTGGGACCTGCCTTCCTCCTGACCAGTCCAGACTCATGGCCAGTAGACCCCACTGTTGACCAAGCAGAAGATACCTCAGAGCTGCGCAAGTCTATCTTCTGTGGGGTCGCCGCAGTTGCATCAAGCCAGTCGACTTCAGATGTGGACCAATACGGCTCGTGGAAGGAGCTGCTGGAAGGGACAGTGCAGGAGCTGCATGGGGCGGCCAACTCTAATGATAAGCCCACAGCTGAAGACTACCGACAGGCTGAACAGTCAATACTTCAGAGGGCTCAGAGGGATAGTTTTCAGCAGGAGTACAGCCTCCTGAAAGCTGGTAAACCAGTCCCCAGGAGCAGTCGACTTCGCACTCTATCTCCAGAGCTGGATGAAAAGGGAGAGCTCATTCGTGTTGGAGGACGACTCCGTCGAGCAGAAGGCCTAGAACTGACCACTCTTCATCCAGTCATCTTAGATCCAGGTCATCGAGTGTCTATGCTCTTGATCAAAGACTTCGATAACCGCCTCCGCCACCCAGGCCCAGAGCGGGTGTTCGCAGAGCTTCGACGCTCCTTCTGGATCCTGCGAGGGCGTGAGGCTGTCCGCTGCTACCAGTATAGCTGCGCTGACTGTCAGCGATGGAGGGCAAAACCTGCGGTGCCGAAGATGGCAGACCTGCCATCAGCCCGTCTGCGCCTTTTCAAGCCCGCCTTCTATTCTACAGGGATGGACTGCTTTGGGCCATTTGAGATCAAAGTGGGCCGGCGCCGAGAGAAGAGATGGGGGATCATCTTCAAGTGTCTCACAACTAGGGCGGTGCACTTGGACCTCCTTACCTCTATTGATACAGATGCTTTTCTGATGTCCCTTCGACGGTTTATTGCCCGTAGAGGAACGCCTGCAGAGCTGTTCTCCGATCAGGGGACAAATTTCAAGGGAGGTGAGCGAGAACTCCGTGAGACCTTCATTGGAATGTCTAATGAACTACAACATCTCCTTGCACCACAGAAGATCTCCTTCCGCTTTAACCCCCCAGCAGCTCCCCACTTCGGAGGGGTATGGGAGAGAGAGATACGCTCAGTTAAGAGCGCACTCTATGCCACAGTCGGTGCTCAGCCTGTTCCAGAAGAAGTGCTTCGCACCGTACTTACTGAGGTAGAAGGGATCCTTAACAGTAAGCCCTTGGGTTATGTGTCTTCAGATGCCAGCGACCCAGATCCAGTGACTCCCAGTGTTCTTCTTATGGGGCGGCCTGATGGTTCGCTACCTCAGGTAGTCTACCCCGAAAGTGAGCTCATCTGTCGCCGCCGCTGGAAACACTCACAAATCTTGGCTGATCACTTTTGGGCCCGTTTCATCCGACTCTATGTGCCGAGTCTGCAAGCTCGCCAGAAGTGGCAGGCTACACCAGCTGATATTGCAGGGGACTGTGTAGTGATGATCGCTGATCCACATCTTCCGAGGGCCCTCTGGCCCATTGGGAAAGTAGTCAAGACTCATCCCAGCCCTGACGGGCACATCAGGTCCGCTGATGTTAAGGTGAAGGAGAGAATCTACACCCGGCCAGTTGCCAGGCTGGTTGTCCTCCCTGCACTTCCTTCTGGAGAAGATGGAGATGGTTCCACTCCTGCCACTACACCCCAGCCATAGAACTTTGTTGCCTTTAATGATGAGCGAATGTATTACATACATTCGGGGGCGGCTGTAGAAAAGGCCCCAAAGTTATGTTAGTTTTGCTTTATTTAGTATTAATTATTTAGTATTTAGACCATATTGTGCTTTATGTTTCATGTTTACTCCCGTGTATTCAGTGCTTGTGACGGTAAAGCGCGCGCTGGTTTGTATAGTATATCTGACGTTGCACAGTTAGTATGCAGTACGATAGAGATAGTCGGTTGGTTGTCACAGTTGTTAGTATGCTGTAAGATAGAGATCGTCGGTCGGATGATAATTGTGAGGGACACTTTTCTTCAGAGTGTGCGTCAATGAGGAAAGTAAGTATATCTGCTGCATTACTCGTGATATTGTATTTATTTGTCTGCTGTTATTTCTGCTATTTGCTATGGATGAGAGTTAGGAGTTTAAGGGTCGCTACGCGACCGTTGTGTTGATTATATCCACGTTCGTACGTTACTTTCTAGCTTCGGTCCATCTGGTTCGGTGCGTCGGGTCAAAATGTGTCACAGCATCGTGTTTAGACATGCTTATCCTTTACTATTTGTTGTTATGAATATTTATTACTTTGGTTGAGCAAAAAGTGGCGTTAAATATTATTATCTGGGCCGCTATTGAGGCTTTGAAGTATTTTATAGACGACAGAAGGTTATATCTACGTTATTGGTAACTTAATGCATAGTAGGAAATCTGAGAATCCCATATAAGTGTTTGAATCCTTTCTCTCTTCTTACATTCTTAGAGTTTAAGAGATATATAGTCATATTCTGACTATTATTTATTTTATGTTTGTAATGTATATTAGTGCTTAAGGAGGAATGAGTGTATTCATGTTTCCTTTATTCATCTGTATTTTGTTTCTCTCTTTATAGAAACCACACACACACTCAAAATTACATTCCCCCTTAAACTCACTCACACAAGAAAAAGCAAAGAATAAACGGGATAATAAGAACTTTCTCTCAGCTCTTCATTTCATACTCTGGAATATTTGGCCTTAAGTGGTGTTCTGGCCGACACATCTGAGTGAACCTGGTGATAAACCCAGAATTAGCACCTAGACTGAGCGTCTACCCATTATCTTCACTTCAAAAGTGCAGTTTGCATTATTAACAAGTAACAGTACAGAGAGAGAAAATGATAAATAATAATTGCTCTAGTTTACACAGGAGGAAAATGATAATGCTAACATGAACAATGGTGACAGTAGGTTAATTATCAATCGTTTGAAATTGGATAACGGAACAATAGATTCAAGCCTTAAAGTTTTTTGGAGTTCGTTCCAATCATTGGCGGCAGAAAACTGAAAAGAAAAACGGCCAAAGGAAGTGCGGGCATTGGTAGTGGTTAATGAGATTAACCTACTTGAGCGTAGATTGCGAGAGGGAGAAGCTACCGAAATAAAGTTTCTCAAGTAGGTATGTAGATATGTTTAGCAATATCTTCCAAAGATTTTTGTATTTTGCCACAGTTTTTTTTCTCTATATAGTGTTGATATAGCAACTAGTAAGTTTTGTCATGCTAGCACTTCCCCTGTTGCAGAAACAGGTTAGGATAACAGTTTCAGTGATATGTCAGGTAATAGGGACATTTTATTTGTGGCATTTTCAAAAAATCACTTGGAGCACCCAAGTTAATGTGTAAATACCAAATGCCATAAGCTAATAATTGGACAATTAAGTACAATTAGTAAAATATGTCAGCATCAATTCATAATAGAGATATGAAATCCAGTTATTAACATGCATGCAATGGTGCTAAAAAAAAGCAATGTGATTCATGTGGCTCCAAAATTGTTAGGAAGTATTTACTTTGAAAAGGTATTTGCAGGTGTGCCACCCTGAAAATCATACAAGTAAAGCAATCTAATCTGAGAAGCTAAGGTACTGTTGTATATTTTAACATATATAGGCCTACATACAGACTGTATATACCTTCTGCTGTACCCTCTGCTATTTAACTAGCTATGCAAAGATTAGCTTGACATTTGTCTGGTAAAGTATAACACTGCAACAGCAATACTCCTCTGAATTGTTTCATTTCTCAATACAGCGATATACGTGATGTCACTGTAAAACAAAAAAGTCATGTTAGGACACATCCAGAATAAGAAAATCTATATCGTTTCTATATGAATATTGTGTTCTTTTTAACGCTTAAAAAGTGTGCACTTTTCAACCGGTTTACATTGTCTAATAATAAGGCTATATTAATCTAAATCAATATAATAAAATGAACAGTATTATTGCTTTTAAAGGTCAGACATTTTCATAAGCTAAGATGATTTACTATATGTAGCTTGTTTAAGATGGTCTCCCAGACTAGGTAAAAAAGTGCCCTATACCCCTCTTAAACCACCTGACAGACCGGCCTGATCAGGCAGGGAGACTCAAAAAAATATTGAGGGTTCATGGTTTTCACACAGACAAAATACAGAGAAAATTCACAGATGTACAAAAAATATGATCAGGGCTCAGAGCTCAGGGACAAACTTGACGACAGACACAAGCTTCGAGTTGCAAAGTGAGAATTAAACATTTATATTTTTAAGCAAATAGCATACATGATGTGTACTGAAAAATGGATAAGGCATCTACTGTCTGCCCTGCACAATGGTTTTTATACTGTACTAACTGTATATTCTATCCCCCTACACTAACCCTATCCTTAAACCTACTCATCACAGAACACTCTCTGGATTTTTACATTTTTAATTAAACATTGTTTAGTATGTTTTTTAAAGCCATTTTAATTACAAAGACTCATGAAATGTCCTCATAAACCACATTGATGGTGTAATACCAGTGTAATACAAATGTCATTATACAAATTTTGTGTCTTCATAAAACAAACACACACACACACACACACACACACACACACACACACGCACGCACGCACGCACGCACGCACGCACGCACGCACGCACGCACACACACACACTCTCTTCTTTTTCCCCAACACTGAACACAACAGAGAATAACATTTACATTTCTATTGGAAACTAGAAAGCTGACTGTTTGACATATTTCCAGCACAAAGTATGAGTGAAGTACAAATAGTAAAAGGGCTTCACCCTCTGTAACTTTACAGTTGAAAGAGCATGCCTTCTTTTTTTGTTATGTATTTTACAAGGTTTTTGGCAGTCTTTTACTACACCAACATACATAAAAGGGTCCATGGGAGCCTAAACCTCTTAGAATGGCAACACATATTCACACAACATCTTTCTGCAGCTCTCAGTCTTGAACTAAACGAATGCTCTGTACTACTATGTCAAACTGTGTCAAAAAAAATCTGTAGTTTAGTTGCTAATTGTATGATCTGCCATGTCTTTTAACAGGTCTAGGCTTTCCAGCACCACACCAAAATGGAGTTTGAGAATACCCTTATTGCTGTCAGAAAGATCACATTTTAACACAAGGCCAAATTATCAACATTGGAGTGGCTCAAGAACAAAATGTTAATCTCCAACAGTCCAAGCTATGATTTTGATCAAATTCATAATAATAATCCATACCAGTAATCGAAAACGTTGATGTATTAGCATCATCTATCTAATCTAAACCAAATTATTCAGCAATACTTTGGACTTGTAAGAGTGGACTTATATTATGATGACTAATGGTGAGTTCACATTTACTTTTGTCATTTCAATAGGAATCCATGGGTTTGGGAATTTCGTGTAAGGGCGAAATATTTCCCAACACAGATTTCGCAACAGGTTCAAGTTGGTCACGTGGATTCACCGTGTTTACTGACAGAAAGCTACTTGGTTTTAGTGCTGTAGCGGCGCGTCGATGACGAAAATTACGCTACATATTTTTTACATCGACACTTCTTTATTTATTTTTTTGCACCGTTCCCGGAGGTACAGCTCGCCACACACACGTGGGAGACCGAAACATTGCAGAATGGAGGACAAAACAGCAACCTCTTCACAGAATTCCCAATAGTGTTGTCAAAGTACCGGTCGGTACTGAAAATGTGACGGTACCAGCATTTCTGTAGTACCGGGTATATTCGGTACCCACTAATAGGCGCTGCTTTCTGTCGCTTCCGTGTTTATCTCAGCGCGGGCTCAAGACTAACTTTTTTACTATGAGCACTGTAGCCTATACCCCGATATAGTGTCTGTGTGTATTAAACTGCAAAAAGACTATTTAAATATTAACCCTGCATGTTCTGCTTGTCTCTGTGTGAATGGATGGCGCAGACGCACGGTTTAATTTACCTCACACACACACACACACACACACACACACACACACACACACTGAAGAACGAGTGACGTTCGCGCTGTTTTTAGTCTCTGCTGCCTCAAAATATGATGACATGATGAAATCCATCTCTAGAGCCACTCTGAAAGTCACTTCATGAGCATTTTACCGTTTTGAGAAAAACTATCGTCATATCATACACACACAGAAACTCAAGGTCTTCACGGCAACCTGTCAAAATAAAAGTTCGGTTTAACTTTGAAAAAATGTACAGAAATAATGATATTAGTCTACTGTACAATAGATTTAGCTACATCTCCATGTATTAATACTACTACTACTACTAATAATAATGTCTGCATAAAAAAGTTGCTTATTTTTAAGCAATATTTCTCAATATTTGCGTTTTACAGCATGTAGCCTTCAATGTATTATTTACTTATGATTACTGTCATAAATAATAAAGTGAATGTTTTTTTTTTCTTTCAAATAGTTAAATAAAATAGAAAAATAGTTCCAACAGATTTTGAACTAATGTGAACGGTAGCTACTAACCTAGCACAAACAAAATGCACAGAGCTAAGATGCCTTGGTTAGTCCAGCACCAGCAAAGTGCACAGCTGCTAAATCTAGCTAACGGTAGCAAGCAGATTGCAGTAGCTTTTAACGTTACGTTAGCTAACTCAAGTCACGACTTAACGTTAGTAAGCATTAACTCATGCTGTGGTCGTTTACGAGTCAAATACATAACGTTAGACTAACGTTAGCCAGCTTATAGTATCATGATTCAGTACGCTAGTTCGCCAATGCCAATTAACGGAGCCAAGCAATGTCCTGGCCAGGGTTTTTATTAATCGAGCAACAGAAAAATAATTGTTATATTAGTCGACTAATCGATAAAATAATCGCCCAACTAATCGTTTTATTAATAATCGTTTACCCCAGCCCTACTTGGTTTGCAAAAGTCTGCTAGACAGTGAAGGCGTCGCGTACGCGTTTACGTCACAGGCATGCACCACAGGAAAATAACAAAACATTATCAAACTAAAATATAGCATTAATTTCATTGACAAAAGACAAATAATAATTCTGAGCGACACGCAAAGAGCACCAAGGGTTAAAGGAGCAGCTTTACCGTATTAAAACATGAAAAACAGTGTCAGCGGCTCTTTCACTTTCAGTGCTTCATATTGCCACCTAGCCGCCTGGAGTGCACACTACATCCAATTTCACACACTTTTGCATCACCATATGCACGCAGATTTCCCCCTCATAATGCTTGTCTAAACGCAGAATAAAAAGTGATAACGCAACGCCACTTTTGCGTTTTCTCTTCAGATCGTTTCCATATAAACATAGCCTTAGTTTATTAGTTGAAAATGGTGTCATGTAAACACCCCTTAGATATCTCCCTAATCAAACACACCTGATTCAACTCAGTAGTAAAGACTCCAAGACCTCAGTTGGGAGTTTTATTTCATGATAATGATATAGGCTACAGTAGCCTATAACTGTTGTCACTTTAAGACCGAATGCTAGGATATAATATACTGACATACATATTTAAATTCAGAGTAGTGTGCTGTCTGAGAGTGTCACAGGTCGAGGTGGGCCAAGCCAGACTGCACCCACCCCTAGACCAGGATCACCCTGAGGAGCGTGTCAAAGGAGGAGGCAGGAGACAGGAATAAAAAGAATGACAGGCTTTATTAAATATAAAAACAATTTGAAAATCCTAAATCTAAAATTCCTCTTCCTTCCTCTTCCCAGGAATCCAAGGCAAGTGGGGGTCAGGCTCACTTCCTTCTGGCGCTGGTGCCAACTCGCAGTGGTAGGTACTGAACAGGTGGGTATCGCAGGTAAGTAAAATGAGTCAGGCTTACTTCCTTCTGGCGCTGGTGCCAACTCGCAGTGGTAGGTACTGAACAGGTGGGTATCACAGGTGAGTGGGGGGGTCAGGCTTACTTCCTTCTGGCGCTGGTGCCAACTCACTGAACAGGTGAGTATCACAGGTGAGTATCGCAGGCGAGTAGGTGGATCAGGGCTCACAGGAGTTGTAAGGGCGGGCACTTCGCACCATACAGGTGGGTTTCAGGGTTACAGCAGACTCAAGTCGCAAGCGGAGCGGGGCTTTGGCTGGCCCATACAGAATCAACACTTCAAATAGAGGTGAATAGCTCTCACATGGGTGGCAGGAGACAGAGTCAATAGCTGAACAGGGCTTTCACTGGAACAGACAGCATTCAAACTTCAAGCAGAGGTAAACAGTTCTCACGTGTGTTGCAGGGGACAAAGTCACAAGCTGAGCGGGCGTTCACTGGAACAGACGGAGTCAACGCTTCAAATAGGGGTGAACAGCTCTCACGTTGGTGGTAGGAGACAGAGTCATAAGCTGAGCAGGGCTTTCACTGGAACAGACAGCACACAAACTTCAAGCAGAGGTAAACAGTTCTCACGTGGGTTGCAGGGGACAAAGTCACAAGCTGAGCGACGTTCGCTGGAACAGACGGAATCAACACTTCAAATAGAGGTGAACAGCTCTCACGTTGGTGGCAGGAGACAGAGTCATAAGCTGAGCAGGGCTTTCACTGGGACAGACAGCATAAACTTCAAGCAGAGGTAAACAGTTCTCACGTGTAGTGTGCACACGGGGGCTTTTCCTTCTGACATCCAACAGGTGACTGCAATCGGTCTTGCTAGACTCTTATGATGGACGGTAGACCAGCATAACACATGGGGAGTGCCCGGCGATAAAAGGTAAATCTTCCACACACACACGACAGTCCAATTCCAAACATGCAACGTGATGGGAAACGTCAATTTCAGCACTACAAATCCACTCTTCAAGTGTAAAGTAAGGCCAACACTCACCCAGAGGTCTCGATCTGAAGAGCCGATGATAGTCAGAGTTGGGACAGATGCGGTGAATAATTTCCTCACCACTACAAGCGGCTTCACTTCGCTGGTTTCAATGGCCGAGGAGGGAGGCTAGAGATCGACAAGGAATCAGTCTATTTCACTCAGTGCGATGTATACCACGTGATCCAAGCACTTCAAACCAGTATCCAATTTAGTGTAGAAAACATGCGTTTATGAGATTCAATTTGTCAATCACTCATCTCACTCTTTCCCAGTCCAGACGACGAATTCCACTCTTCAAAACTGCCCTCGGATCCCACAAGCAACACTCCGCTTCTTTCACGATGGTCCTTCAGCTGCAACACTCCACAAACATTTCCCAACAGGAGAGAACCACACCAGATCGCCGGGGGAAGACAAAGAAACAACCACACAACGCGGAGGGAGAACACACAGGAAGAATCGACAACCTTGCTATGGCCTCTGTACTTCCTTTTTATAGGGTTGCCCCGCCTCCATAATCCTCTCACAGATCGCCACATCAGACCCTCCGCACCAGATGTCAATCGGCCAATCAGTGCCGTTATGGAAACATACCGCGCAACCCGGAAGTGGGCCGGTGTTACAGTAACACCGTTCCGGGCGGAACACAATTCCAGCGGGAACTCAGTTCCGCTTTGCTTTCGTCACCTCGTGACAAGAGCACTTCTGGTGTATATGTCATTCAGCGCGATACTACATTGAATTTTTTTTCACAACTTACTGAGCATAATAACCCGATTAACTCTCTTTGAAGATCCTTGTTAAATGTAAACACGCGTTTCTTTAAAATCTGCGCGTCTGACTCGATCTGCATCTGCTCAGCGCTCTAATATCCTGCCTTCACTAACTGCAAGTTATCGAATTGTGATTGAATGGTAATGTTGTTCTCCAAAATGTACTGTGACAAGATTGACTACCTTTGATTAACACATTCTCCCTTTACAGAAGTCTTCTACTCGCTGTTATATGATCACCCAGAAAAGACAATTTAGGAAAGAAGAAATACAGGACAAAACATTTATTTTTTCATAATAAGCCAGGACACTAAAAATAGAGCTGAAATATGGGACTGTCCTGGGAAAAACGGGACATCAATGCAGTATATGATCAAAATGTCAGTGTATAAGCATTGGTTTCCTACCTGATAAGATCTAGTGTAAGATCATTAAGTTTTCAATCTTCTTGAGGGACTTTGTTTTCTTGAGGAACACTAGCAACAGTGTTGTTTTAGTAATAATGATCATAAATGTATGAAGGATTTCCATTATCAAATTAAACATGCAAGATGCGTTCTTTAAAGTGAGATAATGTAAAAACCATGAAATCGAGACACGTGCTCAACTGGGTATGCATGGTCCAGTTAGACTCTACTTATACTACTCCATTATGCGGTCAAAAACTGCTTTCTGCCTTCATTGAGTGCCATTGAAAAATAGTTGTTTATTGTGATTTATTTATTTTGATAGCAAAGTAGATGTTTTACCAGTCAGATATATTTTGGAGGGCTCTTAAAGCACGAAATGGTCTTATGTTTTTCTGTCCACTCCAGCAGGATAGTCGGTTGTGAACCTTTGCTTTGTTTTCTTGTTCTTGGACATATTTCACAAGAATAATACATTTAGTGCTCGCTTACCTCGCTGCTTTAATACCTTTGGTGGAAGTTTACTCTATTATTGATGTTTATGTTTTTGTTGTTTCCTGGAGTAGGCGTCTCTCTTCTTACTGCTGGATTCTGCAGTAAGGGGAAGTACAGGGTAAACATAGTTCACATAACCACTATGAAAACCATGGATCCAGAGCTGTTTTATCTGTACAGACTACACAGATTCGTGCGTGTTGGAGCCATGCTGATAATATACTGTAGACATTCAGAATCCCTGTAAAACTGCAGGGTCTTATATAGGTCTCTGCTACATATAGCCTACATATTTATGCAGCAATTCTGGTGAGGCAGCAATGTTGACAATCAATGGGCAGACAAATCTTACTACACATAGCATTTAATAGCTTCTTGTCAGCCAACATAATTATAGTGGAAGGGAAAAGGATTGCATACTGCACTGATACATTTGAATTATCTTGAAAGCGTGGTGTTTTATAGGTCAGGTGTTTTCCCTCTGCAGCTCTAATTCAATTAAACTGAGACTGGTTCAATTACCCATGCTGTTACAAATGCTGGAAGATCTCATTATTGTGCAAAGATTGACCTGAGCCACTTCTCAAGATAACCCTAACAAATAACACAAACGTCATTGTTTATTTGAAGCAAACACTTTTTCTTTTGAACTGTTTGTCAAGTCAAGTCATCTTCATTTATATAGCGCTTTTAACAACGTAGATTGATACAAAGCGGCTTTACAGTAAAAAAAAAATGGATAATTTAAGGTAACAGAGATTTTGTCTTTATAGCGGTTCTTGAATAAAGATATCTTCCAGCTAAAGTTAGTTTTGATTGATTCACTTCCGTCGCAAGGATCATTAGTTATTAAATTAAAGGCCGCTAAGATGACATCGTTCTCTCTACACAGACTTTAAACGCGAACCTGTGAGAAACGCTGATGGCGCTCACATGCACATTAAGAATTAATTATATAATTATTTGAATATATGTGCGCAGGTTTGTAATTCCATACAAACCAACCCTTAAACTACTTGTCTGGCCTTAACATTTTTAGACAGAATTTTATCACTTCGGGGTAGATACGCGAAACCGAAATTATCCCGACAACGCTTTATCTGTAGAGAGGTAAAGGGATCCTTCAATGCAGGGATCCTTCAATACAGGTTTGCACCGTGCATGTTGAAAATCTTGGATAATTGTATGTTAAATGTTATCATGCAACACTGCATTACTCATTGTCAATAGTTGCCATGCAAGTTAACACTTGGATAGATAGAGTGGATTAGTTGCTTAAAGAATAGCAAGTCATAGTATTTTATCCAGATAACGTTTTCCTATTTCACGTCTGAAATCCCAAGGCTGCTACTGAAGATTAGTGATTTCTTTGGTATTTTTCCAGCTGAGCACAGATAACTTCACTTGCTCAACTTTTTCAATCGCTTCCAGTTTAGTATCTGCAGTTACTGCAACTAGCAGGCTGTTAATAGTAGGAAGCACTCCTGAACAACAGTGACATGTGTAATGGCTCTCTGCCGTCATTTTCAACAGTATGACCTTGACTTATCTTATGTCTGCTTTCTGGTTATTTTAGGAGTTGCTTCCCTTTTGAAAAAGTAGTACACTTTGGAATGTAATGTAAGGATTTCAGCCACTTATCTTCATGTTAATTGTACATATATGAAAAGGTATTGTAGTTTAACTCTTTAACCCTCTTTTTAAACCCCAGAATATTTTGTTGTATGAGTATCTGAACATGCAACATGTCAAAGGAAAGAACGGATCATCTGATTTTAAACGACAACAAAAGTTTTATTCTAGCTTCATGCAATCCTTTTTTAGCGACACTTGAATGAGGGTAAATTTAATTGAAAAAGCTAAATTTTGAGCAAAAAGCTGAGAAAATCGCATTTTTGTCAAAGACCACATCCAGATTTGATTCAGAACGGTGATCAGAACATACATGGAGTAGATTGAGTCCATCAACACCCCCAAAGCTTCACAGTCATATAGCTCATCCTGGGTCAATATTTCATTCAGTAACATTGGGCAGTTTGATATGTTGTTCAATACTGAAGATTGCATAATTTTTCACATGCATCTGCTTACATATAATATTGCATATTTATGCATCTTCCTCACACTTGTTTTGATCAGGAGATTCTGTACTCTTTCAGTAGAGATGTCATAGCGCCCCCTACCATATAACAGTGAAAAGCCGGAAAAACAGAAATTTCTGTCAATGCGGGCAAGCGTTTTTTTCTCCACAAAATTTTCGTCAACCGATCCCCTTGAGTAGGACTTTTAGTACATCTTAATATGTAATTTCATAGGGGCTTTTGTAAAGTAGGCTTTCCAGAATTACCCGCTTTTTGGCGTGTTCACACTGCAGGAACTGGGAATGATTTTAGCAATAGGAATGCCTTTTAGGGCTACTAACAGTGACGAATGTGTACGCTGAATACCCGAACGCATATCATGCGAAACACCGGCACCCACCATTTTTAAAAATCAGGTCTAAACACACAGTTTACATATACTTCCTCCACGAACATGGAAAACCATGATAGATGGACCAACGTCAAAGCTCAGGCACTTCTCAACCTTTACACAATGGAGTTTGTGACGTTGTTGAATGACACGCTTAAATGACACCACTGTCAGCCGGCTTACGTCACTTCAGAGTTCCTACTGGCGGTGCGATTGTAATCAGGAAAATGGCCCTTGAAAATGTTGTTCTCCGGGGACCGTCCTGGTAGCCTGATCCTACCAGACTCTTGTACATTTCATTTGTACAGAGAGTCTGGCCACTCTCCATTGACAAGCATTAACTTCCTTGAAGGCGGGTACTCTGTTGAAGTTTAAAACTATTGGATCTGCTTCTTTAAAGAACAAAAGATAATTCAAATAAACAGTTTAAAATGTTATGCACAATATTACAAAGTGCACTTTTTAAAATTGTACTTCAGTGATAGTCACGAAAGTGTACTCTCTTTTTCTATTAATACTCTATTATCAGTGAGTGCAGTTTAAAGGTGACCTTATTCTTGCTCAAACAGCAACATTACACACTAAAGAAAGTTGCAAATGTAAAAAGGGCATATTCGGTCACTTAAGAATTTAAGCGCACTTCTGTCAGGACCACTATCGCCAAATACGATTGACAATTAGCATATAGTTTGGATTGGTGGTATGGTTCCGTTCTGGGCGAGAACTCCCTGCGCATCCATGCGGCCTAGCATTGATAAGAGCAGGGAGAGCAGCAAACCCCCCCCCTTAGGGTAAACAGAACTGTATTGCAGATATCATTAATTCAAGATTTTAAAGTGCAACATAATTCGAGAATTTATTCTGATTCAAGGGGAATCAGAATGCCAAATCCTGACTGGACGAGAGGAGGAGCTGGGGATGGAGGAGGGTAATTAGCTCCTGAGAAACGCGATAGCTGCTGATTATACTGAAGGAGCTTATATATACAGTGATAGGCGTCATATTCCTATAGGTAGACGTGTATCAGCCGAGACTCAGCTGATGCGAGCTTGACTAACGTGACCTGCCAGAACTAAGCTTGATAACTTTTTCACAAGGGTTCCTATTTGTTTTAAATTATTATTTCACTTGCGTGTAATTGAGAGGAGATGAAACTGCTGAAAAACAAGAACACATGAGCTTGAAAACTTCCAGAAACATGGTTGTGTAGTGGGCAAACAATGGTCTGTCTAGCCTTACTGGTGATCATTGTCAAACATGTCAGCTATGGTGTCTGTCTTAAAATACCCTTGAAACATGTTTCCATGGGAGAGCAGAGAGTATGTCCAGCAGCGTCCAGCTATCTGTAGTCATTCTTGAAGGCCAGAGTCACACATCCAGATTGATTGTGGATAGCGCTATCATCTCCGTCCATCTAGAACTCAGGGGAAATCACAGCTTGTTCTATCAATCAGAGTGAGGAACCGTTTCAACTTGTTCTGTGCCTCGGCGGTATTTTAGGTCAGATTTTTCACTACTTGCCATCTATGCAGAGATTGGGTTGGAAGAGAAGTGCACTGCATTTCCATGTTCATTTTAAACAATCCTGATTTTTTGTTCAAGTCTCAGACCTCCTGATTATCTTAAATGCAAATCCTGCCACTTAACTTGATTTTTTAGCTTTTATCATATTAATGCATCCCTTTGGATTCTAAGGGTTGTTTGTTAGATTGTAAAGGATGATAGAGATCAAACGGCAGTGTTTACTTCAGTGAGAGACAAACAAAAAGCAACACCAGAGTTATGCGGCATATCCGGTCCATTAGGCCTGGACATGCAGCAGGGAATCTTTTGTGGCATGCATTAAAGGGGTAATTAGCTTGTGGTACTCAATGTTCAGATAGCTTCTTTGACTTTTTTTTCCCTGCAATGGATGAAATCCAATTTAATGACAGGAACTAACTCTCTGGGTTTTTATGAACCGCCTACATGCTCTTTGATGCATAAGCACAATGTTACAATGGAAGCCTGATTACAGGAAAATACATCACATTGTGCGCTGGGGAAAAGCAGGAGCCTAAATGACTAATACTGTGCAGAAAACCATCCTAAATATTAACTGCTGTAGGCAATGAATGCTTTACTTAGTGAAGTATATTAATACCTTGACTGGAAAGGAACAGATTGAATGAATACAATGAAGGCTTTACTTAAAATTTTAAGACAAAAAATAAGCTCTGTCTGTCTGTTTGTGTTGTTTGAATGCAACATTATGCTTTTCTATTAAAAAATAGTGATTAAAAGAAAATACTGACTGTTGTTAGTCTATTTGTCACACTCTCACTCCACACGGACTTTTGTTTTCAGTCAGTACCATTTTCCCTTAGTAGCCTATATTTGTTGTCATGAACACTCATTAGTTTTAGCTGTGTACTGTTATGGAAGTAAAATAATGACAAATGTTTTTGAAACAAAAAAGCTTGTTGAATTGCACCACTTGAAAAAATATGCATTGCATTAACCCTGCTTGCATTTTACAGTTTTTCTCAGTCGCTTTGGTGCATTTCTCACATCACTATTTACATTTGCACAACAGTTAATGCAGTTCTCAAAACAATTAGTTCAAACTGCAAAACCTAGTTGATAACCTGCAAAAGCGTGTCACTTGCTCAAAATGGATAGCTCATTCCTTTGACACTTTCATTGACATGAATATTTGCTTCTCCCTTTGGGTAGAGCTGTGCACAACTGTAAAGAATATTACAGTACATATTGGAACTGAACATACAACATACATAGTGTCACTGTAATCATTCATGCACATCCAGACGTTCCTCTCTGTCTGGCCACATAATTTCATCTACATCACCGCGAATATCATCTCTTGCAATGGAGCGAGGAAAGTATCTCCTCGAGTGGCGAATCCACCCTCTGGAGGACTCTGCTGTGATGTCATAACATGCTGCATCCATGGCCGCTAGCAGGGCGGTATGTGGCTGCCGGTCATACACCTTCCACCTCCAGGAAGAGAAACTCTTCTATTGGATTTAGGAATGGTAGGGAGTAGGGAGGGAGATAATCCACTATGGGGTTATTATTGTTGCAATATTCCAAATAAATAGATTAATAATCACAAATAAATGTAAAGAGATTCACAAAAATGTATCGAATTACAAATAAATAATAAAGATCCACAAATAAATGTAAAGAGTTTCACAAAAAATTATAAAATTCACAAAAAAAATAAAATGAGATTTGCAAATAAATAAAATGTTTACAAATGTTTTATAATTTTACAAACTCAACTCTGCCTGGCCTTTATTTGTGAACCGTTTTCTGTGCATTTGTACATCGCTGCACACATTTGTGAATCGGTTCCTGTGCTTGAGGGGGTTTGTGAATCCCCTCACGCATTTGTGGATTTTGAAACACTTCTAGCGTCAACGTGCAGAGAAATCCACAAATAAGTGGACTCCACCCACCGTGTACTCAAGCCAATCAGATAACGGCCACATCGAGCTGCCCAATCGTAGCACGCTATCGCTTCAACCAATCACGCTTGGCAAATGTTAAACGCCTTCACTGGGCGATCTTGTTCTGAAATAATTGCTCATTCATCATTCATCTGCATGCATTTGCTCAAATAGCAATTTGCTACAGCAAAATATGTTTAAAGTTTGGATTTTGTTAGAATTACACCATTAGACTACTTGTCAAGCCAAGCCACAATTTTTATGAGCCTTGAAAAAAGCCAGAGAAACAGCACTTTACATTATGGGAACAACGCGTTATGGAGGCGTCACATTATTCAAGATAGAACAGAAAAGCATCAATATAGCTGACTAATAAATAACTGGGTTCAACCCATAAATTGCTACACTATTTAAACTCTGCTACACAGAGTTTTTAATTTGCATTGCAATATTTTTATTTGCAGCATCGACCCCAACTACACGCTGATGCTGAGGCTTGTACTGTTACATATTTGGTATTCTACATGACATTTTTTTATGTCCTATTGCTATTTGTCACCACGATTGTGCTTTAAAAGGCTAAATCATATGTTCTTTAATTTCATGCACCGTGTCTAAGTTACCCCGTGCGAGGCTATCTACACATGGGCAAAGCGAAGTGCAAAAACATTTGTCTTAATTGCGTGAAGTAGCCACTACATCAGTAGAAGTGCGGGCATCTGTTTACTATCAGTGAATGCCCCGCGTCCAGTACACTATCACGAAATATGATTTTTCAAATAACCAGCACTAGTCAATAAGTAGGCTACGATCAGAGCCGTTAAGAGTACGATTATGCAGATGTCTGCAGCTAAGCAGATGTCACATAGGGAATATGTGTTGACATTTCAAACATGCTAGTTTTACATTATTTGAAACTGCTACGGCAGCAGTGAATAGACAGTGCCTATTTGCTTTTGACGCGATGTGTCGCGCCTCTTGCCAGTGTTCATGATGCTCGATCTCTGATTATCATAATTCCCTGAGTGTATCCTGATGGAAATATAAAGAGGCCTTAAACTCCAACAAAAAAAGAGTGTTTTTACCACACAAACAGTTCAGCGCTACTACTGCTCCTTTCAAGGATGCATGCAATAATCAGTTCCCGCACCGAGTGTAAAGCCAAACGTGATTGGTTGAAGCGATAACGTGCTACGATTGGCCAGCTCGATGTGGCCGTTATCTGATTGGCTTGTGTACACGGTGGGTGGAGTCCACTTATTTGTGGATTTCTCTGCACGTTAACGCTAGAAGCGTTTCAAAATCCACAAATGCTTGAGGGGATTTACAAATGCACAGGAACCGATTCACAAATGTGTGCAGCTATTTACAAATGCACAGAAAGCGGTTCACAAATAAATGTCAGGCAGAGTTGTGTTTGTAAAATAATAAAACATTTGTAATTATTTTATTTATTTGCAAAATTCTTTTTATTTATTTGTGAATTTTATAATTTTTTGTGAAACTCTTTACATTTATTTGTGGACCTTTATATATTTATTTGTGAATTCGATACATTATTGTGAATCTCTTTATATTTATTTGTGAAATTGCAACAATAATAACCCCATATTCCACCAGCATCCTATCATGTGCTGCAAACCACTGTCTGACGACATCGGAGTGGTGAAAACGCACATTATCCAAAACAACAACACGCTTGCTCAGATGGTCTCCAGTTAGATCCCTCTCATTCTCAGGGATTATATCCCTGTCTAAAAAAGTCAGCAGATGTTGTGTGTTGTATGGACCAAGACAGGGGATATGGGAGAGGACACCGTTTTCTGAGATGGCATGCACACATAGTAATATTCCCTCCTCGTTGGCCTGGGACATCAATGGTTGCTCTGTCCAATGCGATTCCTTCCACATCTTCTACCTTTTGCCAGATTGAAACCCGCGTCATCAAGGTATATGAATGTGTGCAGCGGTTCCCTGGCCTCCAGCTCCAGTACATGCTTTATTACAGAAGAGGGAGTGAGAAAAACTATAACAACTTTTCCTGTGTAACATAATGCATTTTGGACAACATATTGTATGCACTGTGAATACACATACACAGAACTGTCATGTAAGTGTAGTGCATGACACGCTCCTGGGGTATATGGCAGACCCAGCCACATGGCTTCCTCCATATGGAGACCACTTCAGCACTGGCTTAACCCTCTGGGGTCTGAGGGGTTTTCTGGGTCCTGGAGGTGTTCTGACATGCTCTAACATTTGCGCTTATTTCTGTTACTTGTGACATTTTCATGGCTAAAGTCTTATTACACTGTATTCAGCACAAACTCTTCTACAATAATATGTCAGCAGCATTTATGTCAAATTTTGTAGTTTTGAGATAATACAATTTATGCGTGGTTTGTGAAAATGACAAAAAAAAAGTCACTGAAATAAGGTCATGAAACCCAAACTGATTATTTCTTCACAAGACTTTTGAAAATTGTATCACGTAGCCTAGAATATTTGCTCCAAAACTATGTGAAAATCATCCTGAATAATCATTCAGATAAGACAATATATTGATTTAAAAATTGTAAGACATGTCTTGTGAAAGAAAGCTTAATGAATATTGAGTGTTTCACACCTGAGAAAGACAAAGACCCTCCCATAATGGCCCTATTAGGAGTTCTCAGGCACTATCATTACATTACCTTGCACAAAGATTTTTGATTGTTTGGATTTATTTATAACACAACATAATCCAAAGATACACAACAAATGGCAAAAAAGCACATTATTTAACACACTGATCTAAAGACAGAGACTTAACCAGTCACACACCTTTGTGCCATTCCTGAAACATAGTACATACCTGTCATTTCCAAGGTGTTTGATTTTTCACTTTTCCTCCTCGTGCTCATGTTGAAGTCAGCAGGACTGGTACCTAACAAAATTAAATAAAAAAAACCTGTGAACATGCTGATATCAAGAGAAACTAGGGCTGCATGATTTTGGGAATACATTTTAGATTTGTTCTAGGTTAAAATTGCTTTTGAAAAATTTACAAAACACACACACACACACACACACACACACACACACACACACACACACACACACACACACACACACACACACACACACACACACACACACACACACACACACACACACACACACACACACACACACATATATATATATAATGAACACCAGGTTTGTTATGCCTTGTAGGCATATACCTGCAGGGCTGAATATAATAATAACAATAGTATAGCAGGCATCGTTAAAAAGGAACACTTCAGTAACACTACACTAGAGAAAAATATATTGATTATCATATGTTACTTCAAATGTTTACAATCGATATGACGTTATGAAATGAGATTGGAGTAAAAACATGGTGCGATTTGCTTTTCAAACGCACGTCGCGCGACTGACTCAAACTCTCACAGCGCGTGCAGGGAACATTCACTGAAGCATCGAGCAACAGTTCAATGGCTCAATAACACTAATATAATTCAGAATTATTTCTTACCTTAAAATATTTCTTGTCTTCAAATCGCGTTCTTCTTCTTCTGATGTAAATCCAATAATCTCACAGCGTGTCTTCCAAACTCGACGACAGCAGAGGACTGATAAAGTTTGGCGGTGCTTTGTTTTTGAGGTATTGAGCGCGTTCGCGCGACACATGGACGATTTGCATCTCTATATGTTTTCGCGTGTGGGTGTGGTCACATTAAAACTAATGAGCAAGGGTTAGAGAAACTGGATATCTTGTTGGTTTTATACAAATGACTTAAACAGAGAATATTTGTTTTCGTTTTGAATCAGATCATTTAAAACTACACTCTTAAATGTTTATAAAGATATAGAGCTCATAAATGTGTGACAAGTATTCGCTGAGTTTTGTTTATGTTTAGAGACGTGCTCAAGAAAAAAAACTTCACGCGACGGAGAGGCAGAAAGCACACCCTATTTAATTCCTTTATTTTACAAAAACACAACATTTTGTTTTGATTGTAACTGGACACATACAAAAGTGTCACAGTGTCTGGTGGTTCCCTGGGTTTAACACTAGAGGTCTCAGTTTTCACGGTGTCTAGGCATTTTCACTACATTTCCCATAATCCTGTCTGTCACTGATTGTTCATTTCCTTCAGCTTTTTCTCGTCACCTTGTTTGCACTTGTGTATATATACCATGTCTGTTTCAGTGTTTGTCACAGAGTCCTTGTATATTGTCCCCACACTTCCGTTCCTGTTGTTCATGTCGGTCTTGTGTTCTTTGGACTGCCTTTTGATTTCGACCCTTGCCTGGACTGATTGTGAGCGAGATTTTCCCTCCAGGAAAGGAGGAAAGATCCTCAATTTCTTTATTGGCATATTTCTCAATGTGTGCTAGAAGGAATGAGGAGACCATAGCCGCCAGGCTCGTACAGGAGACGGTAACTTCCCCAGAGATGGTAGGTTCGATGCCACCGAGACGCCATCATGGACGGAGGAGGAGGAGGAGACACAGCCCGTCTTCTCAGTCAGAGACTGTTCACGTCCCGTCTGCCCAGTCAGAGACTGTTCACGTCCCGTCTTCCCAGTCAGAGACTGTTCACATCCCGTCTTCCCATTCAGAGACTGTTCACGTCACGTCTGCCCAGTCAGAGACTGTTAACGTCCCGTCTGCCCAGTTTGAGACAGATCTAGAGATGCCCATTTGTGGGGCCGCCAAGGCAATGATGGACTATTTGGAGCGTCTGGCTCAGATCCTGGACAAGCCAGTGTCTGCCCAGTCAGAGACTGTTAACGTCCCGTCTGCCCAGTTTGAGACAGATCTAGAGATGCCCATTTGTGGGGCCGCCAAGGCAATGATGGACTATTTGGAGCGTCTGGCTCAGATCCTGGACAAGCCAGTGTCTGCCGTTCCAGAGCCGGAGCCAGTGTCTGCCGTTCCAGAGCCGGAGCCAGTGTCTGCCGTTCCAGAGCCGGAGCCAGTGTCTGCCGTTCCAGAGCCGGAGCCAGTGTCTGCCGTTCCAGAGCCGGAGCCAGTGTCTGCCGTTCCAGAGCCGGAGCCAGTGTCTGCCGTTCCAGAGCCGGAGCCATTGTCTGCCGTTCCAGAGCCGGAGCCAGTGTCTGCCATTCCAGAGCCGGAGCCAGTGTCTGCCGTTCCAGAGCCGGAGCCATTGTCTGCCGTTCCAGAGCCGGAGCCAGTGTCTGCCATTCCAGAGCCGGAGCCAGTGTCTGCCGTTCCAGAGCCGGAGCCATTGTCTGCCGTTCCAGAGCCGGAGCCATTGTCTGCCGTTCCAGAGCCGGAGCCAGTGTCTGCCGTTCCAGAGCCAGAGCCAGTGTCTGCCGTTCCAGAGCCGGAGCCAGTGTCTGCTGTTCCAGAGTCGGAGCCAGTGTCTGTGTTCAGTGTCAGTGTTCCTGAGTCGGGTCTGGTGGTTCCGATTCCGGTGGTCCGGAGACGGAAGAGGAGAAGGAGAAAGGCCTCTTCAACGGACCATCCGGTGGTTCCTAACCCAGAGACCATCCCAGAGGTGACTGCCATCCCTGACGCGCCGGTTAGGCATGCTGCTCTGCCGGCCCCGCCCGAGCTGCTCGCCCTGCCGGCCCCGCCCGAGCTGCTTGCCCTGCCGGCCCCGCTCGAGCTTCACGTCACGCCCGCCGAGCCTGAGCTTCACGTCACGCCTGCCGAGCCTGTTCCTGAGCCCGTGTCTGTTCCTGAGCCGGTGCCCGTGTCTGTTCCTGAGCCGGTGCCCGTGTCTGTTCCTGAGCCGGTGCCCGTGTCTGTTCCTGAGCCGGTGCCCGTGTCTGTTCCTGAGCCGGTGTTTGTTCCTGAGCCGGTGCCCGTGTCTGTTCCTGAGCCGGTGTTTGTTCCTGAGCCGGTGCCCCTGTCTGTTCCTGAGCCGGTGCCTGTGTCTGTTCCTGAGCCGGTGCCCGTGTCTGTTCCTGAGCCGGTGCCCGTGTCTGTTCCTGAGCCGGTGCCCGTGTCTGTTCCTGAGCCGGTGGTGTCTGTTGCTGTTGCAGTTCCTGAGCCGGTGGTGTCTGTTGCAGTTCCTGAGCCAGGGTCTGTTCCTGTTCCGGCTTGGTCTTCACCACCATGGTCGCCCGAGTGGTCGTCTTCACCCTACTCGTCTCTGCCATGGTCGCCCGAGTGGTCGTCTTCACCCTGGTCGTCTTCGCCATGGCCGCCCGAGTGGTCGTCTTCACCCTGGTCGTCTCCGCCGTGGCCGCCCGAGGGGTCTTCACCGCCGTGGCCGCCCGAGGGGTCTTCACCGCTGTGGCCGCCCGAGGGGGTCTTCACCGCCGTGGCCATCCGAGGGGTCGTCTTCGTCCTGGTCGTCACCCGAGGGGTCTTCACCGCCGTGGCCGCCCGAGGGGTCGTTTCCGCCCTGGCCACCCGATGGACTGTCTGCTTCACCCTGGCCGCCCGATGGACTGTCTGTTCGCCCTCCATGGACCTGGCCCCCCATCCCACCCCCTGATCCTCCACCTTTCCACCTCCCGCCTGGACTCTTGTTTTGTTTGTTTCTTGTGGTCTTGGAGCGTCTGGTAGCCGCTCCGTAGAGGGGAGGTTATGTCACAGTGTCTGGTGGTTCCCTGGGTTTAACACTAGAGGTCTCAGTTTTCACGGTGTCTAGGCATTTTCACTACATTTCCCATAATCCTGTCTGTCACTGATTGTTCATTTCCTTCAGCTGTTTCTCGTCACCTTGTTTGCACTTGTGTATATATACCCTGTCTGTTTCAGTGTTTGTCACACACTTCCGTTCCTGTTGTTCATGTCTGTCTTGTGTTCTTTGGACTGCCTTTTGATTTCGACCCTTGCCTGGACTGATTGTGAGTACGGATTACCCTTTAAATAAATACTGCAATTGGATCTTCTCGTCTTGTGTGTGTTTCGTGACACAAAAGTAGACATCTCACAGATTATTTTTTCATATTTATTAAGTCTGTATGACCATAGATGACGGAGTATTTTAAGTCTATTCATCTGTTATGTGAAAAAAATCGCGCAAATCACGCCGGCATGATTGCCGACCCCAGAGGGTTAAGGTCGAGTCCCGAGGTAACCGTGGCAGAGTGGCAGGCCCGGTATGACAACAGATCTGCTGTCAAACCCTCAGTCCGCGATCAGTCCTTTCGTTTCTCCGGGCCAACCGCCCCTAGAACGAGGTCCATTTACACTGACTTAGGGGCCATGTACAAAGGGTATGCTTCAACGGAGGCCTGGGTGACCTCCGACTGCATTGGTATCCATTACCTCGAGTTGTTGCAGTTCACCTCGCTTTGAGCCACCGCTGCTCAGCGAGCTGGTACTGATCTGAAAGACACATCGTGACTGTTGCGCTAAGCTTCCCTCGCATGTCACAACTCGCCCGTCGCCTCCTCCATTGGAGTCAGAAGCTTCTGAGGTCACTTCATTCCACTATTTCTTTCGGCCTGCTCAATCGTGCCGCCGTCAAGCCTCATGACAGCCTATGGCCAGGGAGAGTGGAGACTCCATCCTTAGGCGTCCAGCTGGGCAGTGACCACTTCGGGGGCACACAGTTACATCTGTTTGCCTCTCCGGATTCGTTCCTCTGCCAGTGGTGTTATTTCTGTCCAAGCGGACAACCCTTGCACAGACATTGGCTTTCAGCTGGCCCTGGGGTCCAGATCCTGAAAGCGTTCAGTCATTTCAGTGCTCTCTTTCCTCCAAGATGGGTTCGGACGCGGCGGAGCGTCCGAAGCCAGGCCAACCACTCGTATGCACCCGTGGAACTTGTGCTAGGCTGGGTCCATATGTTGTGATCCCCACAGTGATCCCATATGTGTATTCTCCCACGATACGGCTCCCTACGGCGAGCCCGTGTCTTCCCTTGATGGGTCTGGTGAGTAGCTCCCCCCCGGTTATAGGCTGGAGCCTCCCCAGTGACATTCCATATGTTGTACTGCCCGTCAATTCGCCCAGTCCATATGTGTATTCTCCACATGTTATCTCCCTGTGAGTAGGATGTGGCTTCCGCAGCGTCCCTTCCTTCCATGTACAGGGAACAGCAGTGACTTCCCTGGCCTAAAGCCCTGTCCCTGCTCCGCCTTAAATCGCGGGGGGGATCAGGAGGCTTCTGTCTAGGCACTGGAAGGTGGCAGCACTAGTGGCGTTTTCAATAGATCCCCTTTCAGTCGACGTCGACTACATCTGACGTTCTCGACCGAAAGGAAACGTCCTGGTTGCATATGCAACCCACTGTTTCCTAAAGGAGGGAATGGAGGACGTAGTCCCCTCGCCACTACTGCTGGACCACCCCTAACTCCGGGGGCCGCTCGGCTCCTCAGCGAAAAAGCAACTGGTGCGTGCGTCCACTTCCGTGTTTATACTCGCGCTGCGGGGTGGAGCGTGTAATCACGCACGCTAATGTTGAATTGGCTTGATGAAATAGTAGTACGGAGAAGACAGGCTCCCTGAGTGTGATCCATGTCCTTGTTATTAATATTATTAATATTAATATATTATTATACACTATTATTTTTTGTTATTATTGTTATTGATTTTGTTCATGTTAAATATTATCAAAGTCGAAATAGTTGTGCTGCTTTTCGTAATTTTTCATTCAGGTCTTTAGTGTCACTTTTCATAATTTATTATTTTTCAGAATATAAGTAAAATACAAATACAAATATACTAACAGTAGTCTTCAAAAAAAGAAAAAAGAAAAAAAAGAAAAAAGAATGAAGACAGTAAAGGCCAGTTGCTATATTTGCAATTTCATAAATAATAATGTAAATAATGAATATTGTCAAAACTGTTTGGACCGAATCAGGCTTGAGCACACCATGTTCATTATGTGGAGCAGGCTCAAATATTAACGTCTCCATGAAATCAATATTGCTTAATTCATCTATGTGCCTCGTGATTGAGTTTGTTTCTTCATCTCCTTTGCTTAATCTTGTCACACAATAATAGATTATCCTTGTTGAGGGGCATAAAGTGTTAATTTCCTATCAGAATCACTTAATTACCTTTAGCCTCTGCTCTCACTGTAAACTAAGGGCAGTTCAACTTAGACACAGCTGATTGGTTTCTTTGTGGAGGGAGTAAATCATAATGAAAAAGGGATCGATGCAAATGAAAGTGCAGGCTCTAAACATGCTATTGAATTCTATTAGCACTGCAAAATTGCTTCCAGGACAGTAAGTATTAAGCTTCCTTCACTACACGAAGCCTGTGCCACACTTTCCCATGGGCTTAGATGATATTTGGTAAAAACTAAAGAAAGCATCAATTTTAGTAGAGCTTTGGCTATTGTGTTTTCTCTTTAAAAAAATCCAAGAGTGTGACTGACAGTCAGAGCAGGTTATGAATTATTTTAGCATCTGTAATGATGTTATGCAAGTATTGTGTTTTTTAAATTATAAATGGTTTCACTGCAAAACTGTTATTAATTATGTTATAACAATTATGACCAAATTATTATTTATAACTTATATATAAGACTTGCTTATAGAAAATATATTGTTTGTTTTATGTAAGTTCAACTTTAAATTAGCTTTTGTTCAGTTGTTTATGGACACAAGAACATGTCTGCCCATTCTCTGCACGACTGGTAATGCAGGTTGCCTGTAGGCTATAGGAGGTCTATATTTTACAGCTTGCTTTTGTCTCGTCATGTCTATAAATATAAAAGTTGCTCACGCTACTTTGAGGTGTGTATGGTCTGAGAGTGGCAGATGTTAGTTGTTACAACAAGCGAGATAGGTTAACATGAAGCACGCTACCTGTTTAAATTAAACACCAAATAGAGGAGAATCTGCTGGCAAAAAGAGAAACCGACAGAGCTCGTAATACATTTTTTTTTTTGCTTTGGAAACAAATACATTTTTAATTAGGGTGAGTAATTTATTTTATCGAACCGATAAATTGCCATTATGTAGCTCTCTAACAGAGTTCATTGTAAAGCATTATCTATTGTGAATGGTCATTTCATTATGATTGTTGTAGCGCTGTGTGGGATGTTATTTTCAAGGGTTTATTGTTAGGTATAGCTGCAGTAAAGTCTTCAACTAGTCAGCTTGATATCATTTCTAAACTGGTTATATCTCTTAAGCCTAGTAGTGAAAGTTTTATGAGAAGTATAGGGTAATCATATTAATCCAGACAGTCACACAGAGCCGAATCACAACCAAAACAATGTTCTTCTGCAAAATGCATGCAGTTTTGTTTTTAACCTCTAGAGGGCCAAACCTTACATAGTGTACCTTTATAGTTTATACCTTTAACACTTACAAAGGTGTTTCAAATACGAGAGAGAGAGAGAGAGAGAGAGAGAGAGAGAGAGAGAGAGAGAGAGAGAGAGAGAGAGAGAGAGAGAGAGAGAGAGAGAGAGAGAGAGAGAGAGAGAGAGAGAGAGAGGAGAGAGAGAGAGAGAGATAACCTATTTAACCTAGTGTGCCGTTATTAGTGTAACGATAATAAACAGCCCGGTCTCACCCCAAAACGTCATATACTGACGGCTCTTGACCATACGTCAACATACGACGAAAAGGGTACCCCTATAACGTCAATATGAGACGCAGACATAAGCGCACCAGCAGCGCCTCCTTGCGGTACCCTAACTCATACCTAAACCCAACCATACCCGAATCGTCACACATGGACGTTAAAGGGTACCCTTTTCGTCGTATGTTGCCGTATGGTCAAGACCCGTCAGTATGTGACGTTTTGGGGTGAGACTGTGTTATAATAAACAGCAGAATGGAGACGGAGAACTTTCTCAAGCGAGACTTTACTGAACAACTCTCACAACAACAACACTTCCTTGTTCAGCCTTCCACGTGACCGCCCTAACCAATCAGAAGCGAGAACTGAGATAAACGTGAGGAAATCAGAGAGGCATATTCAGCAGCATATCCTGACTGTTAAATATGTAAACACGTAAATATGTAAATAATTAACTGACTAAACATTGTAAATACACTTCTAGTAAGTTAACTCAAATACAACTTATATTAACTCCTAAGCATTACACCTTTCGAATATGAAATATGAACTCCACTTCTAAACCTTACATTAGTAAACCATAGCAGGATTTCTTTTGGGATAAAAATTTCTGATACTCAATCACACTAATTTAACACATTAAATCGACAGCCCTAGTTTTAAGGTTCCCATTATTTGGAGATTATCTGTCTGTGGACAAGGTAGCTACAACATGGCTTTTAATTCAAAAGCAAATGACAAATAGGACTAAGATCATTGTTGATAAGTAGTGTCATTTAACAGACGCCTATCCTTGTCACATCTACTTTTGTCTCTCTCTTTCACAGCTCTTCCCCTGTTGAGAGGTAGACCACCATGTTTGTCAGTGTTTCATGTTGAGCATGGTTCTTTCCCTTGTGTGAACTCTGATTTTCTTTTAAGTGGTTTTTCCAATCCTTTTAAACCTCATCCCTCCTTACATGTCCCTCTAGATGGCTCTGAATTAAATAGTTCATTAGCATTTCATACATCAACGCAACCTGCCCCGTGAGGACCCAAGGTAGTACAGAGGCGATATTACAACACAGGCTTTTATATTATTCTCTCATTGTTGATTGAGGGTTCATTAGAAAAAAAACTAATTACTGGTTTTAATTATAGTCCTTTCTTTATTAATGCTTGTCTGCTTGTTAGAATGACTTGACTTTTTTTTTTAAGTACCACATTGTATTAATGGCGGCACTGGCATTACAATAACAATTTCTAACCAAATTATAGTTTCTTTTTTTGTTGTTTTGTAACTAGAAGGTCCCTTTACTGTTTATTATGTGGATTTATTATCACTAATACGGATCATTATAATGTGTTTATATGATATTCATGTTATAATTGAATGCAATGTTTTTTCTTTTTTTAATTGTACCCTCAGGTGTGACTGATGCTGTAACATTGCTGGCCATGCAACTTTTTAATATACCGTAGCTGTCTGTAGTATGGTCAGGGACAAAAATATGTAAATTTGTTTAAAAAATAAAGCCATTAATATTTTCAGACAGAGCAGCAGAGCGCCAATGACATGTCATTAGTTCCTGTTTTTTAATTAACAGGTTTTGGTGAGGAACTTCAGCTTCACACTTCTGAATGTAATTTGTATTTTCTTTGTGCTAATAAGATGTGTCTTTAATTACCTCATGATTGCGTCGCTTCTGCTCCTGTGAGAAACTACAGCACTGTAACTCTCGCTTCAGTGGATGAGAGAAGCTGTTTGATCCCCTTTGTTCAAACATAATCAGTCAATCATGAAGGTGTGATCAGCCTTGTGTTTATGGGTATCTATAGAGGACGATCTAAGTTTTGTTCTGGAATTTCCAGACACTTTGATTGATCTTTTTTTCTCTCATGGAATCGTGTATCTCATCATAAACAGTGAACAGCCATTTACTAAGTCAGGGATAACGTACATCCAGCCAGTTGTAATCGCAGGATAAACTCCAACAGGGTTATCAGGACCCCGACGCGAAGTGGATGCAGGCCTACATTATGCCACTTATTACATGGCTGTTGGTTGACTTTTAGCCAGGACGACTGAACAAGTTCAAACTAGACGGACATTTAAGGGATAAAGTACAGTCATACCACTTACATGGCTTTTCACCACATAAATAATTCGGGGGACAAGATATATCGATCTGAGATTAAACTCTTTTGAAATCTTTCCTGTTTATTATCTTTTAATCCATTACGGTGTACAAAACAATCGTTCTGGCAAGAAGATGAACACAGCAACAATATTATAGCAGTTTCCATCCGATTTCATTATCAAAACAACCGATAAATGAACAGATGGTGACAGCAGTGTTGTGTGAAACAAGTGAAAGTGAGTCCGCAGAATTATATGAGACATGACAGACATTTCAGGTACCCGGATGGGTGATATGTAATTCAGCATTGCTATTGACGCCGGTTGCTATATAAGCAGTATCACATGAGTGGCCGTGCAATATCGCTCTATATCTGCACAGCTGTGATTCGGATTTACAACCGTGCTGATGCAGAGCCATAACGCACATCTACTCTTGTGATATTGCATTAATACAACAGTTCAACGGCACAAGTGTGTAAATAAGTAAGAAACAACAGTGTCTTTAAAATTTTGTGTCTTTAAAAATGTTTAATACTATTTTGTGCGGAACTACTTCCTTCAGCCAAATTTGTTAAGCTAAGTTGCGTATTTGAGGTCTAAATAACTATATTCTTGCAATAAAACTCTTAAAACTGCATTCTGTGACACAAAAAAAGTAGAATTTGCAAAATGATGGTGTTTGTTTGTCCGCCATTACACTCGCTGTGAGAGAAATGCTGCAAGCGGAGTGATACAAATGGTGAACCGTTCCCGTGGTGATACTGGTAAAATATCACATGGCTGGAAAAGTCTCTCAGCCAATTTGAATCGAGAACAAGAGAGAAATGGATGCTTTAGCATAAAGTTCTGCCGGGAAGACTTAATTGTTACGTCACTTTACCTTTATCTATCTATCCAATCACATTCCAATACTCGTGGTATAAAAGATTGGTCACTTAGTCTTGTCTGAGTTCGCAGATGCTGACGCGCCAATTCACCACCATCCTCCCCTCCACCTCCAAGTGGAATCCTTCCCTCCATCCTCCCCACCACCACCAGGATGGTCCCTTCCATACCTCACAGGGGGTCGGCTGCGGCCCTGCCTTGATCTTCAGGCAGGATATGCAGAGTCCGGACCCTCAGATTGCGAGCTACGGACGGGGCCTACGCCAAATAACTTTATTGCTTGCTGGGTTGTTAATAAATGGATAATTGTCACCATATTTACTCTCCTGAGTCTTTCTGGTAGAACTGTTGTATAAAGGGGAAAGGGAATAAATTAACAGTAAATATATAGTTAAAATCTTTATAAATCTAAAAGACAAGCAGAGTCTCACCACAACCGTAATGGCACAGAGAACAATTATTTCTGTAAACTATAAAAACAATGCCAGGCTTGCCAGCCAATCAGAAACCATTAGAATGCGCAGACCACTTCAAGTCAAACACCTAAAAATGTAAGTGCAGTGTTATATCTCTGGGGGTGGGAATTAATCATTTGATTCACCTGCTATTTTTTATTTTTATCAATTTTTTGCAATAGCACAGAGCCTCGCACATGATCTGGACAAAAACGTATATATTTTGGCCACAAATGAAGAATTCATATCCACAATTTATTGATTCATTCCCTTATTTTAGTAAATCATGGCCACATTGAACTAACATAATTTGTTTTCTCATTTTGATTTAGCTAAATCAAGGGAACAAATTACTACACCATGATTTTGATTTAGTAAATTGAGATTTTCTCAACATTATTTACTTTATCTAATATTATTATTACATTTTTGCAGTGTAGTCTTAATTAATGCAAAAGTTCAGAAGATAATGTTTGATATTCGTTGACCTTTTGAAAGCACTGGGAAACAATTGTGCTTAACCCATTTAAATCTGAGAATGAGCTTCGCATTTGTAGGATGGTAAAGCATCTACAGCTTAAATGTTATCCTCCTTTAGAGGATTACCGGAATTCTGTAAATTGGTCAGGGTGGATTTGCAATTTTTGCTTCGTAATCAGTCCCAGTTTTTCTGATGGCTTCTATGTCCCTTCTTGTTCATGTAAATGAAAATAGCTGTTTGAAGTTATCTATTTATGAAACAGGCTGTGGTTTTGTAATAACAGAGTTTGTTTTTTTATGTTCCAGCGTGCCGCTCTTCTCCAGACAGAATACTATTGTCACTCCAGAAATGTACTCTGAGAGGAATAAAAGATAAAAGGTGAAATAAATGGTTCCTCACTCAAGGGAAATGCAGACAGAATTGTATAATGGCACTGTGTGATAAAAACGAGAGAAAATGTTGCAGGAAAGCTTTTCCAAACCCACAAAACAAAAGCACATCAGGGGGTGTCATGTGAGTCAGTATGTTCACAGACAGTACCGTACCCCATGCATGTGTGTCACACTCTTTACAGGCATTTATTTATATAACTCACTGCGTTTTCTGTTGTTTTTGGCCCTTTTATAATGTTTTGCTCATGTACAAATTAGGTCTGGGAAAAAGGCTTATATTACATCACAAAAGAGATTCCTAAAATTCATATTTTTATGGAGAATGTGAGAGAACTGCACCCCTCCCCCTTCTGCAATGCAATCCCTCTACAACAGGGGTGCAAAAATGTATAACAGTGAATTTCACTGTTGCGAAAAACGCTGTACTATGACTTATAAATATGCAGGTAAGACCACTGTAAGAAAATGAGTGCTTCTCATAGCTTGTTTGGGTTCACTAAGGCCTACTTTTATTCAGCAAGGAAAGTGTTTATTCAGCATTAAAGGTTCAAAAGGGACAGATGCCATGTTTTCAACATTGGTAATGTTTCTGCATATTAGAATGATTTCTGTGGGATCATGTGACACTGATGAAGACTGAAGTAATGATTTTGAAAATGCAGCTTTTCCATCACATGAATAAAATATTCAATAAAATATATTAAGTTATTTTAAATTGTAATTATATTTCTCAATATTGCAAGTTTTTACTGTATTTTGAATAAAATAAATGCAACCTTGGTGAGCATAGACTTTCTTCAAAAACACATAACAATCAAACCAAGCGTTTGAATGGTAAACTTTACATATGTAATATTTATTATACATTATTGTATATATTCTATTTAGCTTAATTTTTGCCTGGGCTTTTTTGAGTTGTACATTTCCCCCCCAAAAGTTGTACATTTTTAGACTGGACATATCAATTGGACAAACACAGTAAATTAAACAAAAAATAAGAATCATTTTTACAGTGTGTACCCGTGTATGTACAATATACACTGTATTCAAAATGCTATTTGCATATAAATAAGACTTTAAATTCTTATTTGATAGCCATGTTTTTTCATTGTTGCATTTGATTTTCACTGGTGCTTCCACAAAAATGTCACATTGTGCTAATCTTCATGTATCAATCAAGGCATGAATTAGTGTTGATTGTACTGATTCACATCATATGGAACTGGGGACTATAACGAGACATAGTTAAGTTATTATTATTAGACATTCAGCATTAGTGAAAGTGAAAGATTGTGTTTTCCCCTTGGAGTGAGCTGGTGCTATGTGCTTTGCTCAAGGGCACGAGGGTGATAGAGGATCCCAGTGACTATCAAGGTCATGCATGAGGCATCCCTACTGGGGTTTGAACAAGCGACCTTTGAATTACCATCCCAGATCACCAATTACGGAGCCACAACCACTTTCACAGGTTTTCACGAACAAAATTAGATCATATAAGGACTAACATTTAAAGCTGAAGATTGTCTGAAGTTGTCATATCAAAGGCAGGGGCAATGACAGGCAAAAGAGACTTCTCTTTTTTTTTTTTTTCTTATTAAGGATGTTGTACAGATGAATGTTGCAGTGCAGAAGCTGACAGCTCAGGGTCTGTATCAGCACTAGCTGAGGTGAAATATTTAATTGAACACCCCTTCCTGCTTCACTGATCACAGCTACTGCTCAAATTTAACTTGTCCTGATCATGCCTCCCTCACACTGGCCCTATTCCTACACCATGTGAAGACTGGAATTGAAAAGCTGCTTTTGCTCTCTTCTTTTTCTTGAGAACACGGATTTTTAATGAATGGCAAGTATTCAAATGAAGGCCTCACTACGTTATTCACACCGTAGTTGTGTCAGAGAGTGAGGCTGGATTTTTTTTTTTTTTTTTTTTTTTTTTTTTAGAAATGCAGTTAATTGAAAGATTTGTTTATTATAGTCTATATTTACACATTTTCACTAAATTTAAAGGAACAGTTCTCTATAAATGAACACGTTGTTATTTACACATTGCTACAATCCTGTATGATTTTCATTCTTCTGTGGAACACAAAAGAAGACATTCCGAATTATAAACTGATCGTTCTTTTCAATTGCAATTGGAGATTTCAAGCTTCAAAAAGGAACTGAAGTGAATCATATGGTTTGTGATCATGAACAATTCATTCAGACTGGTTTTGTGAACTGGATCAGTTATACTACAGGAGAAAACCTCTATTAACTACTAAAGTAGAACTCAGTCTTCTTTTTAATGAATGATATAACATGCATTCTTTATAACAACTTGCATACATCATTCGTTATTCTTTCAAGCAGACATTTTTATTTGTATATGTAGTGGGTTGATGGTGTTTATATATTTTTTATGGTGACTGACGTCACGGCGGAAAGTGTGCAGCGTAATTTCCGCCTAAGCGAGTTAAAGGGTGGGTGACGCAATGCTGTGGGAGACACGCACATGATCGTTTGGCGTGGCATTGTTGCGAGTGGGAAGAGCTGCTGCACGCTGAGGGTATCGCTTACCTGTTCATGTTGCCAACAATCCCCGGGTAGGTCATTAGATTGATTGTGTGTAAAAAGTAGAGTATTGTTTGTTGCTAAGTATGTGTGTTTTGTGTTGTAGTAACAAACGTGGCAGCGCGCGCGCTCACTTAGAGCTGTACGCGTTATATCGTCCAGCTTCTTTTGTTCATGTTGCTGACAATTCCTGGGTAGGTCGTTTGATTTTTATCATGGCAAAAGGAAGCAGAGTATTGTTATTGAGCATGTGTTTTATATGTGTTCTATATGTGTTGTAGTAGCAAGCTGGTATCGCGTTCATGACTGGTGATATGTGTTTGATATAAAATAGGACACCTTGTGGAGGTAATGAGATGTTTTATGTGGTTTTATCTTTTATATAAAGATGTACAAATTAAATTATGATCTAAATGTTATTTGTATGTTTTAATGGTGTATAAATGTAGGTGTGCTGAATGTGTATTATGTGTTGACAGATTCATCTGGCAGCTGATGGCGCATATATGACCGCTGTTTTTCCCAGTATTTAAAATTATTTACAAGTGTGTGTTTGCTTGGACTTAATTTCTTTGTTTTTGTTTTTGTTTTCATATAGTTGCTGTCTGTTAGTTACATTGTATAGTGTATTCGTCATTTTTGTTTGGTTGTATTTTTGTTTGGGCCATTTAGGGGGCCTGGTACTGGATGTGACCATATCTCCCTTATTAGGAGTTAGTGTGATGCAGTGATAGCACTATCTTGTGAGTGATTTGAGGTTTGGGTATTACATTTGGCACGTGTTATAATATTTCCTTGGTTGCACTTAACTAGCGGAGACTGTTACTTCCAGCCCCAGACTTGTTTACACCAAATCAATCTTCCCCTTTTCTTACTGTGGCCCTTATTTTGTTTTGTTTTTGTGGTCATACATTGTGTAAGGTTATTGTGTGTGATATTTGTTTTAGCTAGTCTAACGTTTATATGTGTATATTTCTTTTAAAGAAATAAAAAGACTGTGTACCTCACCAGTGCCTATACTTTCATTTAATTGAACAACTTGAGCGGGTTTATTCCCTCATTAATTATAGACGGCGGATGTCGTACTTGTAACATATAAATTATATACTTTATCCTTGTAAAAGCTATTAAAGAGCAGTGAATGGTTTTCTCTTTTTCTTTAGTTGTTTGCTTAATATTAAGGGCACAAGTGACATTAAGACAGAATGTGTGGATCCAATTTCACCAAATGCGCAATATTCTCACAACGTTCTGTAAAGACATAAGTGACTGCGTTTAAGTGATTGCTCTCCAAAAATTGACATAGTACAGACATAATATTGTGTGTATTTGTCCATTCAAACGCGAAAGAGAGCTCAATTCAGAACTCGCGCGCTGTTGAGTAACCGTTAGCTTTCTAAGTGCATGGCTGCAGCTTCGGGTGTGTGCTCGCAGAAAACCGTACGTTACCGAATAGACCTCTCTTTTGCTGCTCTTGTTCAGATAACGTTATCCATATGTCTGCTCTTCTCTTTCTCCCAGACGTTTAACGTTAATTTTTTTAAGACTAACGAGACATTCATCAATACCCTGCCCACAAGCATCTAACGTGACCACACACAGGACATATTCTGACTAGATGTCTTCCCAAATCGTCCATATCTAACATTTTCGTCTACTTTTTATTCGTTAACGAAAATTTCAATCGATTTTCGTCAAAGTTTTTTCCATTCAAACTATTTTTTTTATTTAGTTATCGTCTCGTTTCCGTCTATGGGTAAAATGTCGGTGACGAAAATTATTCGACAACGAAATCAACACTGAATAACACACTGTCAGCTAGGAAATATACGAGTCATTGCATGCGTTAAATTCAAAGTAATATTAATACTCACCTACAGCCGTAGGGCAATATTAAATCCTCGAAGAGGCAGGATGAGCGAACTCCAACATGATGCCACCGATAAAATGGGGAGCTAAACACAAAATGGAGAAGGGAAACCCTGTGCATTTGGCGCAATGTTCTTCCTCATAAGGCATGCGCAAATTATTTAGATCTTAGCATTCGTTCAACATAAAAAAGTGTATCCAGAAAACTTTGATTAACATGTAGCTGTGACATTTTGGAGTATTTCGTTGGATTAACATGTATTTTTATGTAGATTCACAGTCACGGTATTCACAATTCCTAATATGACTCAAAAAGCACAGTATGCTGGACAAATGGTAAAATTTTTTTTTTTACAGTGTTGATTAACTGAAAAGTAGAAGTAAGAAAGAAAGTTAATACAACTAAATAATGAAAACTGATTTCCTGACTTGAACATCTTAGCAAAAACGTTAGCAGATCAAGATTCTCTTTGAATCATGGCTTATATTTTGGTACCTTTCTCACACAAAGTTGTATACTTTGTATAGGATTAACCTAAAAAAAATATACTTTGTTACATATGCGTATAGTGTTAACGCAAACATGGACCTGATTTATGAATATTTTAGAGTGCCTTTTGTTTGTCATTTAAGAGCCCTAGTTCACTTTCATTATATTGAAAATAGTGGTGATGTCTGTCATAGGTGCTTAAAAATCTGACGATGTACGGAGTTTCTGGTGGATTCAGATCTTAAAACATAATTATGTTACTTAGATTTCAAATGCAGTTTGCATAATTCATTTAACTTTATTCTGAAAAAAAATCAGTAATCCAAAAGAAAATCAAAAGAAAAGAACGTTTCACCTAAATTCTTTATTATATTCTATTAGCTCATTTCACTTAAAACGATAAGATGTAACTGAAACCATTTAAATCAACATTCAACGTTATTCTATCAAGACATTGAGTTTTGAATGTTAGCAGATAACTAATTCACTACACCCAAGGGTGCAGTCATTTCATCATTTTGCTGATGCATTGTGCTTAAGGCTAATAAATTAGCTATAAATGGATGTCACTTAACCAAATGATGCTATAAATATGTCATAACTGTACAGTCTTTGGTGGTCAAGCTGCAGGAGAGTTTCAACATAATGGAAAGGCCAAAGCACAAGAAACGCTCTTCATATATCATTTAATCAACACTCAGGGTAATGACCAGCCATTGAGATAAAAACTGCCTCTGAAGAGAGTGGCTTACTGGTACTTGCATATAGTGTGTTAAATCAGTTTAAATTATGGGTCTTGGAGTTTATAGACTTTGCTATTTTTAATATCCTAGTTTATATCTTGCTGCACCACCATCTTCTTCTGGTTCAGTTGTCTGTATTTTTAATTGAAATATTTTAAGCACATTCTTTTAAGAATTGGTTCACAAAAAAAAAAAAAAAAGAAAAAACATTGCACAAAATATAATTGAGGATGCAAACAATTATTTTGAGATTTAACTTTTAATTCAGGCTTAGTTCATTGTCACACAACATCCTCTGTAACATTGATTTAACCTAGCTTTTTAATGCCTAGCTTTTTAAGACGACCACATAGTATTAATGAATGAATGAATGAATAAATAAATAAATAAAATGGAAACTTTTGCTTCAGTTAATTTTCCCAAGAGAAAACTTGGATGTTTAAGTAATTTCAACTTAAATTATATTAAACTGAGTTAAAACAATAGTTGAATCTTGTATAACATAAAAAGTTGAAAATGTCAAAGTTTCAAGATAAAATAGAAAAGTAAATCTAAGTATTAATATCTAAGTTTTGTATCTAACATATGAAGTTTGTGCAAGATCTAGAAAGGAGAAGGAAAAAGAGAAGAAGAAGCCCTGAGTCTTCTGAAACAAAACATTTTATAATCTGTGCCTATTTAACAGGAAAGGACCTATTGAAGTTCTTTGTAAATCATTTAATGATGCACTCAAGACAAAATGTACCCTAGCAGGCCTTATTAGATCAACATAGTCCTTGTAAAAGGCACACGGAATTACTTTGTGCAATTAAGCAATTGTGGTTTTAACATCTTTAAGACATTTAAGAGAATATCACTAAAGTATATACAAATACTGTACATATATCACAAAATCAATTCTGATGGAAAACACACCTGCTCAACAGGATGAACCCCTCAATCTTACAGCACAGAAGAGACAAAAGATCTTACATCTGAGAATAATCGGTAAATACGGGAATTATTAAAGAAATCAATAACATGTAGAATCTTGCAACATGAGGAATATAACGATTAATGATTAAATTAACACATCAATGACTAGAATTCATAAAGAAAAGATTAATATGATTCATAAAAAGCAAAAAATAATTAAATAAATGACTTAAAGAGCAATAAAACTGAATAAATTCGAATATGAAAGATTTCACATACACCACCTTCACTCTGCTCACTATATCACTGTACAGCGTTGCCTACATGAGCAATCACAGCAGACCGCAGTCTGCTCACTGTTGTGACTTTGGAGTGGGAGAAGGCGTCATTGATCTCTAAATAATTTTGGGCAGCTGATGAACGGTGCTTAAAGATTCACATTTTGTCAATTGTTTGAAAATTTGTTTTGTTTTTTTATGGAGGCAGATTCAAAATATAGAGTTAACAAATCTTGTTTCCTACTGGGGTGGTTCTTTAGAAATACACAATTTACTCCGAATAAGATACAACATCATTTGAAACACGACTAAATTACGAGTAAATTTCCGCATATTGACTTTTCAGACATAATTAGTAAATTGCATGTCCTTTCTTTAGTACTATGGACCAAATTGCAGAGAATCCCTAGGTGGTATAAGATTTGATCTGCCTTTCTCATGAGAAGTGACAAAAGGCGATGTTGACAAAGGCTGTCATAATTGAGGGTTTCTAGTGCTGCAGCAATCATTTGAGATCATAAATGCTATTAGGCTGTCAATCTTCTGGTCTTCGAGGAAAGAAGTGGAAAAATGATGCAGAATGGACATGTTTGGTTGTATAAAAAAAGGCCTGTATTTCTCCCATGCACATCTAATGGGGATGCTTTCAACTCGACTTTCCCGTAATGAGCGCTGACAGTTCCTGATAGGATTATTGCAAGAGTGATATGCACAGCCTTACCAAAAATAACCCAGTACATTTATAGAAGCAGTCATTACTATATGAATCAGTGGCATAATCTTCCTGAGTTTCTCTGAGCTGTCATCTTCTAACAAATGGACCTTGTTTTGGCAGCGCTATTACAAAAGCACATGATCCTCAATATTCCTCTTTGTCTCCTTCAATAACGTCCCGCCACTTGCCGCGTAAATGACACTACCACCCCACAACACAGGCTTCTACGTTTCCAGGGTCTCTGCCGTCGAGTCTGCCGGTACAGCTGAGCGTGTTAAAATGTAATGAATCACAAAAAAAACAAAACAAAGACTTGTTGGAATTGCAGGCACAAGCCAAGATCGTGGCCTTCAAGCACTGGGACCTTTGACAGCACACAGAGTAGGGCTTGTGTGCTACATGTGTGATTCTGCATTCCCTGTCTCTCGCGGCCCAGACGCCCACACTAAAGATTCAGATACCTTCAGGCAGAAAGACGAGGTGTCAGTGCCACACAATGAAAGCCTGATGAAACTCCAAGGGCACACGCTCTCTCTGTTAATCTGAATCTAATGTTAGTTTCTAACAGAAGCACACAATGGAGCTGCTTGTTATGTATTTTATCTTCTTTTGAAACAGGTCAGCATGTACACATTATACTATTTAACCTTTTTGTTGGCGTTATTCTGTCATATGAAAACATATAATTTTCCTGCTATTCAGAAAGAAAAATATTGCAGTATTGCATTCTTACCAATGTTGTTTTCTACATCCGTTTAAAAAAAAGAATAAATAAATAGACATGGTCTAACATACTGTAGTTTTACAGTAAATTGAGAAAATATGCATTTGACTGTACCAAACTGAAAAACACCCCAGTATTTATGCAGAATTATGGAGATTAAGATATAACATGTGTTGAATAAACACAGCTGTGGAAATGTGATAAATGATACAATTCAGTCAGTTAGTAGGATATACAATATTTCATTTATTAAAGGGGTGGTTGATTATGATTTCACTTTTAGTTCAACTTATAGTTAGTGTGCAATGTTTGAGCATACACAACATCTGCAAAGTTACGACACTCCAAATTCAAAGCAAAGGGAGATATTGTCTTTTACAGAAATCGCTTTTTAAGGACTACAACAAAAGGCTGCTAAAACGTGCTTCTTAATGGGTTGGTGACATCACTAACCCTCAAATTTACATAAACCCCGTCCGCGGGAACACGATTTTTAGGTTATTCTTCATCAACTAACCATTCAGAACTTTTCTTTTTTATTAAAATAAACATGGGTCACACTATATTTTAGATGGCCTTACCTTAACCAATTTCCTTATTATGTATATACATGTTGGTGTGTTGTAATTACACTGAATTACTTGCATTTCATTAACATTTGTTGTTACATTGTTAACTTTACCCCTAACTGTGACCCAAACCATTACCCGAAAACCTAATAAACCCTATAATCCTAACCGTTTACTCCCAAACCCTACCATACCTCAAACTCATTAGTAATAATAAATCTGGGCATTTTCAAGAATAACAGTAAATCCATAGCCATGCATTTAATGTTATCGCAGAGTAAAAAAACAACCTAATGTAAAGTGTTATCGAAACATGCATTAAGGGGCCGTTTACACAACACCTTTTTCAACTGAAAACTGAAAACCTTTTTTGGATTTTTGGCCGTTCATTTACACAAAAACAGCATTTTGGCGGCCTTAAAATGCATGCTTTTGAAATCAGGATTCAAAGTGCAAGTTTTTGAAAACTATACTGTTATTGAAAACGGAGATGTCATGTGCATGTGTATCATTTGTTCAGTCTATGCGTGGTGTTTCTTTACAAAGTGACATTGCCAACTTGGCCTGGCAGCAAAATGCAACGTTTTGTGTTGTTTTTGGGGATCAATGTGAGTGGGGATCATTTTGACAAAGTTGGCGTCTGTATGTGAAGAAAGCAAAGGAATTTTTTTCTCCATTTTTTAGTACATCCTTGTCATGTAAATGTACCCTAAATTAATACATTGATTATAATTTATACAAATTTTCCACGGTGGTATGTTGGCTTTAATTAACTTTTTTTATGTCAACAGGTCACATATAACTGGGTTACGTTAAACAAACATAATTTGTTCATGTAACTTCAACATCATGGAAATAAGTCATTTTAAGTGACCCAATTTAAGTAGTCTCAAAGTGAATTTTTACAGGCTTCCTGACATGATCCAGGTATTTTTTTATATTCATTCATCCATTAATATTTCATTCATTTTAGTAACACATAGTTAAAGGGGGGGTAAAATACTTAGTTTCAGTCAATCTCATGTTAATCTTGAGTACCTATAGAGTAATAGTGCGTCCTTAATATCTCCAAAAAGTCTTTAGTTTCATCATATTTATAAAATAAAAATACAGCTTTCCGATTCTAACCGGAAAAAGCCGAGGTCCTTGATTCTGGGCGTGGGCGGAGCTATAGAGTCAAGCGGGAGCGCCCGGGAAGGTTTGCTTATTATCGATCGTGGTGCGGTATGCCATATTACTATATATATATAGTATTTGGTTTGCAAATCCAGCGACGACCTGGGTCTTGTTAATAAAACATTCGTCACTGAAATGACCAGAACACAAAACCGCACTTGCCACACTCCTTTGCTGTCCCGGAAATACAAACTGCATCCACTGTTCCAGTAACACTGGGTTCTTTGGGAAGCTGAACAAGGTAAACTTTCCCTCACATCCCAAAACACACTTTTTTGGAGACATTCTTGACATCAACCATTCCTATTTAGCGCTGCTGCTGATGATTTCCGGTAGTAGCACGTCGATGCATAGATATTATATAGAGATATATGATGTCTATGCGTCGATGAGCGCGGTCTTTCTCTCCTCTGGTCGACGTGTGCGTGAACGCGCTTTTCCGAGAGCAATGCTCATATAAGGAGTTCCACTCTGGTCTACGTCATTAGATCTACGATAGAAAAAAACCAGCCGAAACGTGTTGCAACCCGGAAGTATGATTTTCAGCACAGAAATTCTCTGTTATTCGTTCAAAATAACTTTTCAAACTTTGGCCATTATTAGCATGAGAATCCATCTCTTTAACACTGTAAACAACTCTGAATACATGAAACACCATTGTACCCCCCCTTTAAATTGATAGACTATTGCTAGCTATTTGTTGACAGTAGCACATATTAGCATCTTAAATGGTAATATCTACATGCTCCTTCAACCAAAGCATTTTAAATTAATCAAATCAGTCCACAGCCAAACAAAATGCTCCACTCTTCTCCACAATGGTAACCCACTGTAATTTAAATGGTTCTAATAATTTAAATGAGAATAATTCCAAATTCCAACATTAAACACAATAACACACTATCAAGTCTTCCCTTTTTCTCATTTTCTTCAAAAACATAAAATAACACTTAATTTTAACATTTATTCTCTCTTAATTCAAACATATGCAAAGCATGCTGGGAACTAACAAGCACCGCCCAGTTTCAGTTAATGCAACACAAATCATTCATGTAATCCAACACAAACGAATTAAGTAAACTTTTACATATATTTAAGCAGATTGAACACAATCAAATTAAGTTAGGGCAAAAATGGCAGTTGGGGTCGCACTACTCTGGATGTAAGAATTTTTTACTTAACATAAATGGTTTGTGTTTAGACAACGCGTTGGGTTTTTGTACTGTTAAGTTGAGACATAAATATGTGGACCGTAATAGAAAAAAAAATATTCAAGCCAACAAACACAATTATTATAAGTAAACTAAATATAAATATATTATGTAAAGTGCACAACCTTCCTCGTTAATTTTTTTGAGTGAATGTGGCAACATGTCCTCTTGATTTATTTATTTATTTTGTATTATATTTTGTCAAAACATGATGAAAATATTACATAAAATATTTAAAACATAAGTGTCAAAGGCAACAGCTTGGGGATTTCTATGCATAAATAAAGTCAAGTCAATGCACACTGTATTGCTAATCAAAAACTATATTTGTGAATCTGTTGTTGTAGTTTGTGTCGCCATAAATGTCATTGCCCTATTATTGATGTTTTTGAGATTGCACTACCTGATAAAAAATACAGTCCATAAACTCATAGAACAGCTTGTGCACCTCTGCTGCATTTGTATTCAAGGCACAGTTGTCAAGAGCAGTAGAATGCAGGAAGCGCTCATTACCAGCTGTCATCATTTCTTGCATTAATGCACACTATTCTGCTTCTTTAAGAGAGCTTTTATTTGCAGAATCATTTTTTCATTTTTTGTCAGTCTCAGGTTAGTCTAATCATCTCTGCCTGGATGTTTCTGCCATTGTTGCTTTCAAGGCAAGACTTGAAATAAAACATTCTAGCATAATATTACAATGTATTTAAAGTACTGATAATATAACAAAAAATGCTTCATATGCTACTAATAATTATATTTCCTTTAGTGCTCACTGACCATGTGTTGTTTCTGATAATATGGAAAAATACAAGAGACTTCAACCTTTCAATCCGAGAGCAATGGAGAAAGGACCCCATTATATATTGAATGTTTACATTTAAGACTGGTAAATCTTAGTTTTTTTCTGATGCCACTTAAATTTTGAACGATGTGTGTGAAAGCTGGTGACACTTCTGTCAGATGGTGAGAAAAGCACATTGTCCTAGATCAGTTGGCTATCTTCAGTAAGATGAGATGTTGTCAGGCCAAATGTCAGTAAAACGAACTTTCCTGTCCTGTCAGCCGTTGTACTGTGCTCGCGGTGCACAAATGCGGCAAGCTGTAGCCTTAGTTTTGTCGTCAATTGACTCGTGAAATAATCAAAAAGGCGATTAAAGCTGTGTCAAAACTGCATGCATGCATCATGTGTTTGTTATATGTGTGCAGAGGTGGACTCTACTTGAGTATGTACTTAAGTACACTTTTTGAGTATCTGTACTTTACTTGAGTATTATTTTTTCTGGAAACTTTTTACTTTAACTTCACTACATTTGAAAGACAAATATCGTACTTTTTACTCCACTATATTTCTGCCAAGGTCCTTGAGTAGAAAGTAATAACGTCAGGGATGATTTGGTTTGAATTGTTACATTTAGGTTGGAAATGAAAGTCTGGTTGACGTCAGAACTCGACTGGGAACATCCATTTGGGTGTCCGAAACCATTTTGGACGTTATTGAGTACACTTATTCAATCCCACGACTGGAACTGTGATCTAGAAATGAATGTGATATTGATATGAGGGTAGGCAGGCAGATTCAGGCCACATTTACACATAGCCGGGTATTTAGAGAAACGAATATTTCCCCCCCTCCGTTTTCAATAATAACATCGTGCACACAACCCGCATAAATACGCCGTCGAGTACCATCATAACTATGCCAAACCTATGGGCGGCAGTGTAGGGAGAAGGATAAAGCCATGCAAGCCAATCAGAATCCTCAGAATCGACAAGAGAGAACCTAAAACCCCGTTTCTCCCAGTTGACACGGCAACATATAACCGGCGTTTTCAGAAATCTCCACTTTGGCCAGAGTTTTTAGAAATAATCGTTTTCTGGGATAAAAACGGCGTTTTCGTGTAAATGACAGGCCAAAACGCAGAGAAATATCTGCGTTTTCCCGTCGTGTAAACGGGGCCTCAGAGGCATAAGATCCTGTAAGTATTACATGCAACAATGTAACAATAATAAAATAATGCTTTGACATTTACTTTTATACTTAAGTACTCTTAAAAACGAGTACTTCTGTACTTTTATTTAAGTAAAAATCTGTCTTTACAACTTTTACTTGTACGGGCCAGTAGTATCTGTACTTTTACTCAAGTAAGGAAGTTGTTTACTTTGTCCACCTCTGTATATGTGTCACACATGTGTCTGGGACTAAAATAATCTGCTATGTGAGATCACAATATAAGGCACAAACTGATAGCCTATGTCATTTTTAAATGTAGCCTACAAATAAATGTGAGCACTGTGCATTTGTACTAGCTGGTGTTAATTTTGCGTTAATTTGTAAAGGAGGACAACAAATTTTATTTTACCTTCTGGCATGTATGTGCTGTTGACTTCCGCCTTGTTCACATTCTTGCACATGGGGATTCAAAAGAGACTTTTTAATTTAGGTATGGTAGAGCTGTTGCAATTATTTATTTTGACAACTAATATAGAAAGTTAAACATGCAGTGTTTACTTTTTCAGTTGCAACTTTTTTGACAAACTCAGAATTGGTTGAAGAGTTCAATGATTATATAAAATTTAATGAGGGTTGATTAATCTTTGAGCTACAGTAGTTATCTGCATGTCTCATTCATGAAGGTGCAACAATGTAGAACAAGCTATTGGGGGTTTTGAGAACCAGAAGCAAGCTAACTGAGCAAGTTGAACTTTAGGTATAGTGTGTGCCCCTTTAATAATATGCCTGGAGGTGGTGAATAATAATAATAAAAAAGATCAAATTCACTCAGTATTCCATGATTCCTAAATCACTACTATCTCAATTACAATTAAGTATAAATTAACTGTATTCAGTTGTGTATGCACTAAAACAGCCCAATACTTATAGTCAAACTAATTTTTTAATTAAAATAAATACAATTTCTGTGCCACCCCAGACTGGTTGCTGGCCCTTGCCTGGCCACCCCTATGAACAAATCCTGGCTCCGCCACTGCAAGCACATATTATCTGTCACGGGTGGTTGCTGGCAGACAGATGAGGAAGACGGATACGATTAAAGGGATACATCAGGATTTAGCATTAAGCTTTGTATCAGTAGAAAACCTGTAGTATTTTAAAATTACCGCACTTCCCTCCCTAATATCCCCCTGAGACAAGAGATTTATGTATTTTTTGTCTGTAAAAAATCCTCAGATGATGCAAAAATCGTAATTTTGCATCATTGGAGGCTCTTTTGGCCAGAGGCTAAGAACTACAGCCAGTAAAAGGCGCTAGATCCGCATGTTTTCAACCCGCCCATAGAGGGTGGGCTCTCACTCACAGAATGTACAAATAGTGTCACTCAGCCATCTTTTTTTTGGAAGCTAAGCTAACAGTTTCTTATTCTGTGGAGAAAGCCCAGTAGTAAGGGTTGCCATCCTCTTTTTCTCGGACATGTCCGGCCGTCGAGATTGTCCAAAATGTCTGGGATTCGGCTTTTGCTTTCTGCAGTCGCCATTCATTGTTTACACGCACACATTTTGTTTAAATCTAACTGAATTAATTCCGATTGGTGAATTTTAATGTAGTTTTTACATGAATGCCAAACAAGTGATCGCTTGATGTGCGTTTTACCATTGCAAAGAAAATTCCCACTCTTCCGTGAGAGATACGAGATCGGTACGTCTCACAAGTGCTGCTCATCAGTAATCACGCCATCGACCTCGCGCCATTCTCCCGCAGCCATCAGCCTTTTCCTGCTCGCCACAGTAAACATAATGAATGGCGTCTGTACAACGCAAAAGCCGAATCCTGGACATTTTGGGCGGTCTCGAAATCCCAGTCAGACTCGTCACGGAGACTCACTAGTAGCCTAGCCTTGTTGTTTAACTGCGCTCTGTTACCGGTAGGCGTGGCCTCGTAGGGCAGCGAAGCAAGTGCATTCTGGGAGGTGTTGTCTTTCATCCACATGAGCCACAAATACATTTTCTGGATTTTCTCAGTCTAGAAGGCTCCAAATTCAAAAATAATTTCTACTAGATAAATGACCCATTTTAAATACACATTCATCTTTCCAGAGGTGAAGTATCCCTTTAAGTATAAAGGTTTATTTACAATAGTTCCAACAGAATGGCAAACAGGGAGCAACACACACTTAACATAGATGATACCGGACACTGAACTGAAACAGAACTGAACATACAGGTGTTAATGGTGGTGACTGTTGAGTGCACAGCTGAATGTGATTAGTGTCCGTGACAACAAATGAGTGACGAAGGCGGGCGATGACAAAACATACGGAGTCCAAACTAACGTGAATGTAAAATTATCATAATGATGTGTTTACAAACTTTTATGATATATGGTTTATACATCTAGCCTACATTTGCTACCTCTCAAAAGTTTTGGGGTCGGCAATATTTTTAAATACAGTAAAAATATTATTACAATTTAAACTGCATTCTATTGTAATATATTTTAAAATGTAATTTATTCATGGGATGTCAAAGCTGCATTTTCAGCATCATTACTCCAATCTCCAGAAATCATTCTAATATGATGATTTGACGCTCAAGAAAATTTTTTTTTATCATTATCATTGTCATTATCCATTGAAGGCAAGTTATTAAAAATATTATATAAAACATTTTTTTTTACACTAAATTAGTTTGAGATCAAACAGAACTTGTGGAACCCCTGCAGCACCCTTGTCTAAATAGCCGATCTAAACAAATGTTCAGACTAATGCACATTAGCTTTATGCATCACCTCTTTTCATCTATCTCAAACGCACTAATTTCACCAAAGATAATTATCATATGTGTTGATTTACAAACCCGAGAACCTGGAATATAAAACCAGCTATTTGCAAACATCAAAAGGTAACACTGTATTTTCTCTGCAGGGCTAATTATCCTGTCCCAGAGTCTTAATCAAGAATCACACCAATTCAAGATATTTGACTAGCAATCCAGTGACTGAAGAAGGGCATGTTTGTTTTGCAGATTCTCTAGCATAGCCGTTATGAGCAATCTACACTGTCAGTATGGATTAGCCAGAGCAAGATGAGCTTAAAACAGAGACAGTTTTAGCGGAGTTCAGATTCCTCCTCCACTGCACAGACGCAGTGTGACAGCGCCCCATCACAGATGTTTGTCTAGGTGCCTTGCCAGTGTTTTTGTGAGATTTGCATTCACTTGTTGTGCCTCTGGCTATCCTGCTTTTATCTAAACAGCTGCTTGTTTCTCGACAGTAAGACTCTTGGCTCGGAGATGTTTGGAAGGATTGAAAACCATCTTAGAAATGTATGGTTTTAACATAAATCACAAGGAGATGATTTTGCTAAGTTTTTTTGCCATTGCCCTTGGTTTATTTGGACATGTTACTTAAAACACATTCTTATGTACATGAACATCCTGACAAGACGGAGCTTCTTGAGGGACACATTAAAATGGTTGGTGTTTAAAAACAAACAAGAAGAAAAAAAAGATGGATAATCAATATATAACATTTACAACAGTTGAAACAACCAGATTTAGGAAATTCATGCTTGTCTAGATGGTGGACTACTGTATACTGGTCGACCAGGGGTGCGTTTCCAGTACAACGACGTAACTAGTTTAGCCATGAAAAGCATTCATCTGAAGTATTTAGAGTAATGCTGAGAATGAATGGCCATGCACCAACACAGGGAAAATAACTGCAGTAATCTTACTCAGATTACACTATGAGAGCGATATATTTAAAAGCAGAGGTTTATCATGCAAGTCCCTCCTTTGTGCTAACTTTAATGTGGCATTTGTTCTAAATTGGCTTCATTTGGACCTTCTTTTGAGGGACAATTGGGTTCATCTCATAAATATGCATCAGTACTGTGTGTGTTTCCTCAACTGAGAAGCAGGTGCCCGCAGAACCATTTTATGATCATTTAAATACAGGAAGCTAGTTTTGCAGTAAAAACATGAACTATTGCAGTACATCTGTTCAGAGTTGAGCATTGTGTGCATCTTTAAAGGGGTGGTATAATGCCCTTTTCACAAGATGTCAAATATGTCTTTGATGTCCCCAGAGTGTGTATGTGAAGTTTTAGCTCAAAATACCCCACAGATATTTTAATATAGCGTGTTAAAATTGTCGCTGTTTGAGGGTGAGCAAAAAACGCACCGTTTTGTGTCTGTTCCTTTAAATGCAAATAAGCTGTTGCTCCCGGCACAGAGGGTGGAGCTTCAAGAGCTTGAGTCCTTTTACCTCACGCAGGCATGCACTGAAAATGTCAAAAACTTTTAGCCTTTTATGTTCAAACCGGAGTCAGACAATGATGGAGAGACTCAAGAAGAAGTGACAACATAGAATGCAATAGGACATTTCTGAATGGTTAGTTGCTGAATTTATGTAGCTTATGTGTAGTTATCTTCTAGTCATTGATTAGCATATTCTGTCTTGATTAATCTATAAATTGTGTTCAGCAGTTTCTTTAAAAGCAAATATCTCCCTTTGGTTTGAACTGTGAGCGTCATGAATTAGCAGATGTTGCTTATGCTCAAACAGCAACACTAACTAAAGTTAAAAAGTGAAATAAACCACCACTTTAACAGAAGTTCTCTTGGTTTCACTTTGTAAGAGATGGCTTTGACGTATTTTTGTAGGCCAACCCGGAAATTAACATCACCCTGGTTCCCTCAACAAAAAATCAAAAGGACTTTTCCACTGGCTTTTGAAATATTACAGAAAATAAGCAATGTGAAACAACAAAAGTTTAGGAATCTTACTTGTGCACTTTGTTCATCATGATAATCTCAACCTCTGTAGTCCCATTTAGACGTTAACAACTGCCTTTTTAAAGACAAGTAAAAGCTTCATAAAACCACAACGTGGGTATTACTGATGTATTTCATATCATAGAATGAACCGGGATTTTGTCTTGAGCTTGTGTTAACTTAAACACAAACTTATTTTAGGAATGTATACCCATTCCAAAAAACTCATTGACTTTCGGACGGAACTGGAAATGCTAAAATGCTTTCTTGTTTCTGCGTTTTTGCCCATGAAAATATATCATCCCTGCAGCAGCGCTATCATTTTTAATATATTGTCAGATTCGTCAATAATGGCTCTCTAATTTAGACAGCATGCTGTCCAGAAATGTTACTCATCACCACGGTGGTTTAAAGTTAGCCTTGATTCCATTGTGAGTTCAGTAATGATGCCATCTAATATGCCGTGATTGTTTGTTTTTTCAACATACAGTAATCTAATCAAATCACCCTCCCTTAAATATGCATTTGAACAAAGATTGATAATACTGGGAAAAATTAATCCAAAAGCTGTCTTTTCTGATATATGTTTACCTGCTTTAATGAGCAAAAAGCTCTTTGTTGAAGGAAACATTACACTTTGTAGAGGTATTCGAATATAGTCTGTGAAGTAATACCCATCTTGTTAGATGACATTATTTTTTTTAACCTTTTTCCCCTGAAGGGTGTCTTATATGAAGTGGTTTTGTGAAGAGTAAGTATGATCTTTTTCATCTATTCCTGTCAATCAAGTTTTAAGTAGGCTATATATGAATTAGCAAACTTGTGAAATGCAGATTATTATACAGTTGCCTGACAGGCACTGTAATATAAAAAAAAAAAATATATATATAAAAAGTTTAAGATCCCTAGACAGAATTTGTTTTTCCACAGTGCAACATGCACCTCAGGCTCCATCAGTTCTGACTAGCATTGGTCGGCGAAGGGGATCATTACTGGATACCATTGCATTGGTCCTCTTTGCACTGTTTAAATCAGCAGAAGGGCTCCTGACTAAATCTGGCATGTGTCAGCACCCATCAGAGCCTTCATGTATGACTGTGCACTAACAACCACATCAGTGCGGTTGTGTAGGTTGATCCACAAGGCCCTGAGAAGCTCATCACCTAGGTTTGGCTGTGCTCCAACTGAGCCAATTCAAAGTCACTGCTGCTGATAAGAGGAAAGTTAAGAAATAGTGTTTTCTCTGCAAAGGATGCTTATTCTAAGCATTCCAGGGATGTGATGTTCAGTCCAGAACTACATAAATACATGTAGCGTTAAGACTGCTTCATCTGGTTGAATGGCATACTGGATTTCTATGTTCAAGGCCCGGATCTGCCAGAAGACATCTTTCCAGGATTCCCCTTCGAGTCTATAATGTACCATTCTCCAATATTGAGGAAAGCCAGCTGCTACCTCTTAAAAAGGAAGCACATTTGCCTTTTACAGCCAGAAGATTAAATCATCGCCAATCAGGGGTGTGTTTCCTGAAAGTATTGATACCTAGCTATAGTCGCAAGTTCTGTCACTAACAACATAGGTAAACGATTTGGTGTTTCAGGAAACCATAGTTCCAACAACAAACATTCACAAACAGCATCGCAAACTTACATAGTTGTAACTACAGCTCTCGACCTGTGGTTAGAAGCATTGATTCTTGTTAAAATTACATGTGGACTTAATTAGATCATACTTTTAGGCGGCAGACGCAATAAGCAAGTTAACATTCAGTACATTCTTCCCATTTAAATAATAAATAATACATATATACACATTTTAATCTATATATTTGATTTTGTCAATAATCATTGTTCTTGAAGAGTGAAACATGAGCATAAATGCGTAAGGGAACTCGCCAAACAACATGACGTGTAAAGGAACCCGCTACGGGTGGTTATTGGTCAAGCAGCGAGTTACGTTGTTGTACGAGAAACAAACCCCTGATCAAATAGTTAATGGTTACTTGCTGCCTAGCTTGCTAGCTGGACACATAGGTATCAAAACTTCCAAAGAGGATGCTGGTGAAATTTAAAATGGTGGTTCTATCCCCTGGTTTCTCAGACAAGGCTTAAGCTTGTCCCAGACTAAAATGCATTTTTGAGCTGATTTAACTGAAAGTAACTTGCACTGATATATCTTAAAATTTGTGAGTGGCATTGTTTTGTCTCAAGATGCACCAGTTATATTTGTTTCTTAACAATATTATTTACTATAGTGTATATACGATGTTTACTATTAGTTACTAATTACTAATAGTAATAACAGTAAATTATACATAATTATATGCAGCTAACCCTAAACTTAACCATAACTCTATAGTAAGTACAAATAGTTAATTGTTATTATTATTAAATGTATGACTACACTGTAACTAGGACACCTTAAAATAACATGTAACCAAAAAATACACCTAAACGAACTAAAACTTAAACTCAATAGTAATATCTTAATTAAATAGGGGGCGACAAAAGCTCATAACAAAATCACTAATAATTAAACTAAAATGTTTTCTTAGAAAAATTATATTCATTATAAAAATGCCCATAGAGTTGTACGATTTTGTAAATGTAGCCTACATTATTTATAAGTAGGCAAAGAAAACAAAATGTTGAAGGGGTGAATTAAAATGAGACACGCTGTCTTTAAATCATTTTAAGTCATCGTAAGGCTCCCTTGGGAGTTTTCTGAGGCTCCCTGGTTGAGAACTACTGACATTAAAAATGACAATTGAGACATCTTGTGCTCTTGTAGGCTTCATGGACCACGAATCCACATCATTTATTTGGGACAGAGCCACAGAATCCATCACCATCAGTTATAAGCTGTCTGACAGTGAGAAACATCTATGTATATTTTATTATTGAGTCTAGAAGGCTGGAGTGTGTCTTTGGAGAACTCAACCTGCTGTCTCTGCAAGACCTACAACCTACTGGGCATTAGTGGTGAACAAGAGGAAACAAGCCATTAGAGCCACCAAAGTATCATAGTAAATAGAGTACTGAAATATCTAAAAGTATGACCAACTCTTGGTTTGATGTGCTAAGACCTAAAACACACTATGAACCTTACAACACTTAAAGGGATAGTTCGGCCAAAAATGATATTAAACCCATGATTTACTCACCCTCAAGCCATTCGAGATGCATATGTAAATGAAAATAACTGGCTTCCGGCAACGGTCGACGACCGTTCACGGGAGATGGTTGCCGGCATATGACGTAGGACGTAGTGTAGGAAGCGTCGTGAGAACGTAGAACTCAATATCCTCTTCTCTAATATCGAAATCCTCTGACATTTTCTTTTAAATACACGTTTTTTAAATCGCAGAAATCCTGACAGGAGTTTTGTTTTGCTCTGCTCTCTGGCTGCGCTGTCACGGCGCTTCCTACGCTATACGTCGGCAACCATCTCCCGTCGTCGGAAGTTCCAGGTGTCGACCGTTACCGGAAGCCAGGTATTTTCATTTATAAAGTTTTAAATATGTATATTTTTACGATAAAACCGGATTACACTCAGAAGGCCTTCGTTTATCCCCCTGGAGTCGGATGGATTACTTTTGTGAAGGATGCATGCACATTTTTGGGACTTGAAGGAGTTGGTCCCCATAACTTGACATTATAACCACTGAAAGATCTAAGACATTTTCTAAAATAACTGAAAATGTGTTCTTCTGAAAAATGATTGACATATGCATCTCGAACGGCTTGAGGGGGAGTAAATCATGGGTTTAATATAATTTTTGGCCGAACTATCCCTTTAATGTGTCTCCAAATGTGATGTTTTTGAAAGTCTCTGATGGTCACCAAGGCTGCATATATTTGATTAAAATACAATTGAAAAAAATAATATTGTGAAATATTATTGCAATTTAAAATAAATGTTTTCTATTTTAATATATTTTGAAAGGTAATTTATTCCTGTAATATCAAAGCTGGATTTTCAGCATCATTATCCAGTCTTCAGTGTCACATGATCCTTCGGAAATCATTCTAATATGCTGATTTGATGCTCAAGAAACATGTATGTGTCATAGTCACCTGTTAGTCACCGTCTGCACTACATGTCCCATCATCCTCCCCGGATCACACCTGCACTCACTCCACCATTACCTGCACCTGCCAACTATCATCTGTGTCACCTGTGTCTAGTTAATGTTCATCTGTGTCACCTGGTTTCAGTTAATCATGTTCCTCAGTGTTTGTATTTAGTTCCTTCAGTTCAGTCAGTCCTTGTCCGTCCTTAGGCATTTTTAGTGTGTGTTTTCATCCTGCCTGCCTGTCTGTCAGTACCTGTTAGTATTATTGTTAGTATGATTGTTAGGGGTGGGCAGATCGAGGCTTCGTGAAACACTGAAACAGTTGAAGCAAATGTGCCGTATTGTGTCGAGGCTTTGAAACAATCCGACACCCGTCTCCACGGTGACCCCTAGTGGTCGGAACAGTGTAAATGCAACAAAAACCCGTGCCAAACATGCACAAAAACACATTTTTACAAATCTATTGCAAAAAATGTATTGAAAGTAAAATTGGAATGCAATTGGAATGATCTAATCGTCTTATAAGATTATCAAGTGTATACACTTCTGAACAAAATCTTAAGACCGGGGGAAACATTATCAGTATTCGCAATTCGCGCTGGTGGATCGTAACTGGGATGTAAGTACTGCTTCAAAATGCCAAAAGAAGAAACAGGAACAAGAGACAAAAATTAGAGAGTGGGCAATTTATTGAAAACTGCATTTAAACCAAAACAGGCTGTTCATCAGCTGATCAAAAGTTTAAGACCATAGCCTTAAAAAGGTAAAATCGACACAAAAATATGGCTTTCATGTCATTGTCCTTCGAGCAGTCACACTGTCATGATCTCCTGATGGCAAACGTAAAAAGGCTTTCTCTCTTTAAACGTGGCACGATTGTTGAGTTGCACAAGCAAGGCCTTTTGCAACGCGCCATCGCTGCCGAGTTTGGACGCAGTAAGACAGTCATTTTACATTTCTTAAAAGATCCTGAGAGTTATGGGACAAAGAAGTCAAGAGCTAGACCCCAAAAAAAATCACCTGCACTGAGCCGGAGGATCCGACGAGTTGTCCGTGAAGACACAGGTCGATCCTCAACCCAAATTAAGACCCTTACAGATGCTAACTGCAGACCAATAACAATAAGACGTCATCTGTGAGAGAAGGGCTAAAAGAACAAAAAATGTCTTCAAAAGCCACATCTCCTCCTACACCACAAACTTGCCCATATGGAATTTGAAAGGGAGAACCAAACATGGGACATTGAAAGGTGAAAGTTTTATTTTCTGACGAGAATTTTTTTTAAACCTGGACGGTCCTGATGGTTTCCAACGTTACTGGCATGACAAGGAGATCCCATCTGAGATGTTTTCTACCTGGCACAGTGGAGGAGGCTCCATCATGATCTGTGGTGCTTTATCCTTCAATGGGAAAATGGAGCTTCAGGTTGTGCAGGGGCGTGCGGGCATCCCTCTTGACTGAGGGCCCTCATCTGTGCAAATTACTGGGTCTTCCAACAGGACAACACTGTTCACAACGCCTGCCTGACCAAGGACTTCTTCCAGGAGAATAACGTTGCTCTTTCCCTAACGTTCCCCGAGTGGTGAACCATTGAAATTTCAAAGTGTTTCGAAGTGTTTCGAAACAGTTATGACGTAATGAAGCCTCATTTACTGAAATCACGTGACTCTGGCTGTTTGATACACACTCCAAACCATTGATTCGGCACAAAATATTCGTAAAGGCTTCGAAGCTTAATGAAGCATTATTTTGAAATTGCCATAATTGTTAGTAAAACGTTTGTATTGGAGCCTTTTGCCTCTTCGTCTTCTTCAGCCTACACCACACCGTGACAGAAGAACTGACCTAAAACGTAATATGGGCATTTCCCGCACCCATCTGAACCCGACCGATCGCATTCCGACCTGTTTTCAGGACGGCCGCCCTATCGAGGAATATGTGAGGGAGTACGTCTCTGCCATGGCCGCCCGAAGGGTTGTCTCTGCCACGGCCATATGGACGTTCTGCTCCGTCCTGGCCATCTGCTCAGCCTGGTCTCCTGAACTGCCGGTACCGTCCTGGAGTCTTCAGTCCCTGTTGACCCGCCAGAGGAAGACTCCAGGACGCCCGCCCCCCCATAAATATTTTGTGCCGAATTTTTTTGACGGATCAACACTAACTTCTGACCAGTAGTTTGTGTGTTATTAGTAGCCTATCTCTTCTACTGCCTAAAGGTATATTATACACTTTTTACCTTCAGAATAAATGTTTAAGCACACACACACGCATACTTTTTTAACCTTTAAATTCATGCCCAAATAAATGTATAATCATTTGAATGTGTGTACTGCATCTAAACATTTAAGTGATTTTAAAATAACGGAATAATCACGAGACTATAGTGCATGTTTATGTCACATCCAGTGAAGATAGCCCACCCCACCACCCCCCGTGACAAAAACAAAACAATTCACGTTTCGCAATCCTTAAGGGGCAGGTGTGATCACTGGAGACAGATTTTACATTTATATCACGAAGGCAAAATCCCACAGATAATCACTCAAGGTCAACTGAGGATGATCTGTTAAAACAGACCCATGAAAATAGTTTTTAGAAACTGTTTGCTGTTCAGGACCATCAACAGACCATGAAGATTAGAGCTGCCCAAATGAATAAGCATTTTGCATGTATAAAAACAGCCTATTTTTCTCCAGTAGTGCCACAATAATAGTCAGTTATTTCATCTATTCACATGGTATCTCTAGCTTCAAAGCACTTGTCTTAGACAAAAATAATAGCTTTGCTGGTTCTCGGTTAATTATAGAAGCTCTGCAGCCTCAGCATCTTCACATACTGGTATGCATGTCCTAATGCCAGCGGATCAGAGAAATTCTTTTCTCCACTTTACCATGGCAAGATTTTCAATGGCTCTTTTCGTCATCCATAATATATAGTAAGTTGCTTAGTGTTCAGATACAGGTTATCGCTACAACATGATCACAGTACACTTAATGCACAATATCATTTCATAAATAATTTATTTTGAAGCATAAAAGCAGGCTCGGGGATATAAACAACCATTTCTCCCACATATGGAGATAATGCATATTGCAGTAGACATATACTAAACCTCTCTCTGGCTCTCCTTCAGTAAAGTACAGCGATGTGTAGACCTCTAGTTATTGCTTTGTGTACATGGCCCAGACAACCAAATATAAACACAGCAGCTAAGCGTTGCCGTCAAATGTTCCAAAGGCTGATACGTGACATGTTTCAGCAAATAATAGTATTGCTAAACCAGATCCAAAACACAACAAACCTGGGAACCCTCTCTGTGCTCACTCACTGTAAAAATATCAGAGGTGTTGGATGTTGCTGCAAACACATCAGAGCCATTTTTACAGTATTCAAACATATCAGATCTCACACATGAGCGAGCAGCTGAGAAAGACAAGAAGGTTATAATTTCTCTCGACAACACCACGTTTCCATCACATCCAGCAATATGGAATGATTGGTCGTTTGCATTGGTTGTTAAGGATAATTGGCAGACCAGAGTAATAAGCTACCTTGTGGGGAGAGTTGGCTGAAATGTGTCTACCTTTACATTTGCAACTCACGTGATTTGTTTCCAAATAGTATCTTAGATATTCAGTTGCACATTCAATCATGCAAAACGCAGCAAACGGAAAACAGCAATTATACGTGACATCAGAGGTTGCATAAACCACATTTCTTCTGCCATTTACCAATTTTTTTTTTTTTTGACAGATAAAAAAACCCTGTCATTTTAACAGATAAAAAAAGCTATCTAATATATTGTGTTCCATTTTTGACCAGGAGAAAGATGTGAGTGAGGATTTGGGAAGAGAAACGAGAGATGCCAAGTGCAGTCCAGTAGAAAAAATTATAGGATTTTGTTCATAACATTGAGTGACCTGATCACAAAACCGCAGTGTCTGTTTTTCCCCCTCCCCACAATGCGAGAGCAGAATACAAAGAAAAGAGCTCCTTCCACAGGAACCACTAACCTACAGTAGGCTCATTGTAAATATGTGCCTATACCTACATTCTGTATGCTCCTAGCTATAAATTAAATAAACAGCATTTTCCAGCTGAAATGAACACTAGAGGCAGTAAAAGATCAACAACTTTCATTCCTTTTCATACAAATTATCTTTATCTGCCAGAATTTTTTATAATTTTCACAAAACTTTCATGGCCCCCAGAATTTTTAATGAATATCTGAAGAACAGACCACTTCTGCACCATTTTTTTTTTTTTTTCAACACTTGAATGTTGGTAAGTTTCATAAAAAAAGCAGACTACAACTATCATATAGGCAATGATTTTATCGCTTGTTTCTGCTCCTTTTTTGCCCTGGATATTCTCTTTTCTTTCAGAATGTGCCTAACATATAACCGGAAAATGTCGTCAATTGAGGAGAAAGAGTTAAAGTAACACCAGGTAACTTTTGCTCTCGGGGTCCCCCTAGACTTGGGAAACAGTATTGTCCTCTACTACGGTCGTAAACTCTGTCATACATGCACTTGCATTTGTTGACAACCATGATAACCCTGAACACTGTAGGATGAGTTCACATGCAGGTGTTCTGCGTGCGTCGCGTATGAAATGTCTTCATCTCAGGTACAGTGGCATATATTTCAGCATGTCATATGAATATAATTTCATGGGTTTAATTTTTTTTTCAAACGACAAATGATCGCGATGCTCACGTTTACAAGCTAGTAGCCTAGTCTATTGGTTACCGTTTTACTGAATCTATATGATACTTCAATGCAATGTTTGAGTGGTAGATAATAACCATATATCATCAATATTATAATATTAAGCTACCATAGATGAATCTGCAAATTTTACAAATCGATTTGCATTATAGCTTGAGGCAAGACAAATAAACAAATATCACAGACATGTTAGGTATCCTAAAATATGATTTTGTACATCTTATATATTTACTTGTAAGAATGTAGCCTCTACCAAACTTGTAGGCTACACACCCTTTAGACATAGGCTTTCATTTGATATTTGAAAGTCCGCATCGGTCGGGCATAGGGTTGCCACCTTTGATTTGTGAAAAACCAGGACACTCAGATTATTATTATTGTTTGGGGTCTGAGTTGTAGGTTGTAAATAGTATTTTCTTTGACACTGGTGGCTCATCCGATTTTGTTGTGTTATCCTCCTCGTCCGTCTGTCCCCCCATTTCACACAATAGATGCAAATAGACAGTTTTTAAAAAGCTAGCTAGCAACTAAACTCACACTGTATCATCTTGGATGTGTGTTGATGCGCGCGACCGACAGACCGACAGCACAGGCAGTTGCTAGGCGATAGGCGATAAGTTGAGCTTCCAATCAAATAAAAGTAAACGCCTGGCATTGGCCAATCCACTGTTTTACTCGTTTTTACCATGGTTTTTACCCGTTTGTGGACACAGGATTGGATGTACTGTACACAACTATGAAGAAAACACAGTAACAGTAGATGGAAATGGTTTAATTTGAAACCAGGAAATTCTACTTTAGAAGTACATTTTCACCAAAAAACGGGACAATTCGTGTATAAATATAAATTTTCCGGGACTGTCGCTCAAAAAAAGAGAACACTGGAAAACCGGGACGGGTGGCATCGGGCACCCCTCCTCCTGCTTCAGCTCACGCCAGCGAGAAAACAATTTCTCTACATTATGGCCAAGCACGCGCCCTTAAAATACCATATGACTAACGCGCAATGCGCCACTGTCTTTAGACTGGGTTTTTCCTGGTCAGTGGCGGAATTGCTTTCTAAAACTGGAAAATAGCACCAGGGAACTTTTGCGCCGGAACACGCCGCCTCTTTTCGCCGAACCGCCCCCGTGAGCGCAAGTTCATTCCCTAATTTACGACGTGCGTCTGTGGAGGGAAAAGTCTGCTGTGCGCGGGTGCAAAATAGGAATGATACATGCGTCGGTGTTCAAAGTCAATTGCGCTGGGTGCAAGAAAGGGCCCATTGTTATATATGCAGTTATTTGTTAATTATAATTATGTTGATAATGAAATGCAGGTGCAATTAATAAAATATCCAAAAAAAATTCCATGACCATCTCCAAGTTTGGTTTCAGTGATCTGATCCCAATAAATAAAGGGGGCCTATAAGTAGAATTAATTAAAGCATTGATTTGCACAGCAACATGAAAACTATAGTATATCGGCATTCAAATAACTTGGTTGATTATTTTACTTTAGTGATAATATGCTGCTAACCAGTGACTCAGTCCAGCACTCCTTTATGTAGATCAGGTCTCATTTCAACTCTTTGCCTTACAGGCATTTTTAGATGTCTCCAGTTTGAGATGAAGTCCCATTGCGAGTCAAAAGTCCATCCTTTCTCAAGAGGTCAACGTGAAGAGAATCCACCCTAAGATTTATCCTCCCTAATCCACCCCAACATTTCTCAGCTGTCACCTGTAACCTGACTCAATACCTGTGAGTGATTGGCTCAGACAAGGTCAGTTCTTTTAGATACTGCATCATGGCTCTCTTCAGCACAGCACAGCACGCTGATTTCACAGGAATCTTCAATCAACTAACAAGAAGGCAGAGATTATCAAACGATAGGCCCTGCTGGGTCTTCCTCTTCGATTGCACTTCGATCTGGCTTCTTACGTAAATCTTAACAGCATGTTGCAATTTTATAGTAAAAATCGTAATCTTGCAGGTAAAAAAAATTTATATATATTTTTTTTGTTCATAATACAGCATTTGATTAAAATAAATTGGGGAGACATTTCTATATCTACAGAATAAAGTCAAAATTTGTGGCACAAAATATAATTTTTTCATGCCGAGTCAGAAATATTGTTTATTCAGTGTAGGTCATTTTTTTTTTTTTTTTGGATGCTGAACAATTAATTATGGTATGCTTATTAACTCTTCCCAAGAATTATGAAATTTGCCTTTGGATTTCATGTTAATATTTTTTATTCTGAAAACAACAACTTCTAGTTCTACAGTATCAACTGTTCCCTATCAGTCGCTGATGTGACGACGTAATTGGGATCACTTCAGGGAGCCCTATCATCTTCGAGTGTCTACAGAATGAGCCAATGAACGTTGGCGTGCATGAAACGCGCCCTGCCCCGCATGATAAACAGGAAGTGGGCGCACACACTCATTGTCTTTCACTTCGGAGCCAAGCTTCCTGTTTGGTAGATGCGAATACGCCTCATTGGCGCGTCAAGTTCGCGCGAATTGAGCGTCAGGTGCATTACGCGCGGATGATTTTATAGTGCTTTTTGTGCATTCACGCGTTTGACACAAATTCGCGTCTGCCGCCCGAGTTGAAAAATCTGAACTTCTGCGTCAATTCGCGCCGCGTTAACCAATCAGAGCCTGCTTGCTGCTGTCACGTGGTGAAGTGATGTGATAAACGGGGGAATGCCCGATGTCATTTTAAATGTTTGGCCTCAATAACTTATGTTTGGCTTTAATAAATTATTTTGTAATGACTAAATGCCCGCGTGAAAGAAGGAATGACATTGTTCAGATGTTAACTATGAATGTGACACGACAATGAACACTTGCAGTCATAGGCTACATTTCTGAATGAGATGAAGAAAAACTCACATAACGTTAATTAAAGAAGTCGTTTGACCTACGTTATAACGAGTCATTAATGTATTTTAATTTATATGTTTCATATAATAGAGCCGAAGCTATAGATTGTGAATTTAAACATTTCGTCAGGAGGACTAGCCGAGGTGAGGCTGTTCAGGCGTGTTACATGAGCGCTGAGCACCCGGTGATCGGCTGGATCAAATTTTTTAAATAGGCACTATCTTTATAAACAAACCACAGATTTGAGCTTTAAACAACTTACATTCTCAACTGAACAACTCTTAAAACTACATTTCGTGACACAATTTGACAGTAGTATTTTTAAATTTCCCGCAGCAGTTGCCTCTCCCAGAAGAAGCGGATTTCGCCTCGAACGCGCGTCAATTTCGCTCCAAACGCTTGCTTTTTACGCGCGAGTATTTCGCTTTGGAAGCGCGAATGCATTCAAAATGTTCAAGCGTCAAACTAGACGCGGCAGGCGCGAATTTGATGCGCTATTTGCGTCCGGTGTGATTTACAGAGCCTGTGGACAGGCTGCTTCCATCCTCCATGCCATGGCGCTCATGCAGGTCCACCAGGCCCAGGCGCTCATGGACATGCAACAAGGGTGGTTCTGGGTGATGAAAGAAACCGCATGTTCCGTCGGTCCGGCGATGTCCACCTTGCTGGTCCAGGAACGCCACCCTTGGCTCAACCTGGCTGATATGAGGGACACCGATAAATATTGGTTCCTGGATGCCCCTCTCTCCCGGTTTGGGTTATTCGGCGACGTGGCCGAGAGCTTTGCCCAGCAGTTCTCGGCCGCCCAGAAGCAGACGGAGACCATTCGGCACATCCTGCCCTGGCGGACCGCTGCTGCCTCCACCCGTCCGCTCGTCACGGAGGTCAACCTTCTGCGGCATCCTCCGCTCCCGCTAAGCCACCCCAGCAGCCATCACCCAGGCCTCAGCGTGGAGCAAGCCGCAGGAAGTCGGCCCCGCCCATCCAGGCCGCTGCAAAACCAGGAGGTGCAAACGACCCTGGGACGGCGGACCCAGAGGTAGATAAAATAGCAGTTTCTGAAACCTCTGGGTCCCAAGAGGGCGCACTTAGCGGCCTTGTCGATGCTGCCCCACCCTGGGTACGTCTGTGGTGCCTGGGAGCCTGGCTAGCCGCTTCTCAGCCCGTCTCGCTGCCTCATCCATACTATCAGACTCGGCTATACGATTCAGGTCGCCCGGCGCCCCCCAGCCTTCACCCGGTTTTCTGGCTAACAATGCCCCTGTGCTCCGGGTTAGGTTGTGGTACTTCTTTGTACCCAAGAAAGGCAGTGGGTTACAACCAATCTTGGACCTGCGTGTCCTTAACCGGTCCCTTCACAGACTGTCGTTCTAGTTGCTTAAGCAGAAACGTATTTCCAAGTGTATCTGTCCCCAAGATTGGTTTGCAGTGATCGACCTGAAGGACATGTGGTTTCATGTCTCGATTCTCCCCCGACACAGACCGTTTCTTCGCTTTGCGTTCGAGGGATGGGCATGGGCATATCTGTACAAAGTCTTACCTTTCGGGCTGGCCCTGTCGCCCTGTGTCTCCATGAAAGTCGTGGAGGCGGGCCATTGCTCCCATGTGCGAGCATGGTGTTCGTATCCTCAACTACCTCGATGACTGGCTTATCCTGGCCCAGTCGAGAGTGCAGTTGTGCGAACACAGGGACATAGTGCTCCGTCACCTCAGCCACCTAGGGCTTCAGGTCAACTGGGAAAAGAGAAAACTCACCCCCTGGCAGAGGATTTCTTTTCTCAGTATAGAGTTGGACTCGATCCACATGACAGCGTGCCTCACAGAGGCCCGTGTCCAGTCAGTGTTGAACTGCGTGAGCTCGCTCAGACGCAGAACAGCAGCACCACTAAAACTTTTTCAGAGGCTCCTGAGGCATATGGCATCTGCAATCGGATTGCTTCATATGAGGCCGCTCCAACACTGGCTCTGCGATCGAGTCCCGAGATGAGCGTGGCAGAGCGGCTCGTGCCGGGTCCAAATTACCCCGCACTGTTGCCAAACTCTCAGCTTCTGGTCAGACCCTTCGTTCCTGGGGGCTGGTGTTCCCCTAGAAAAAGTGTCCAGGCACTCTGTTGTCACCACAGATGCCTCTGCCACCAGTTGGGGGACCACGTACCACGGGCATACAGCTTCAGGTCTGTGGACGGGGCCTCAACTGCATTGGCACATCAACTACCTCGAGTTGTTAGCAGTACATCTTGCGCTGGGCCAATTTAACCCTCTGGGGTCGGCAAACGCGCGGGCGCGTTTTGCTCGTTTTTTTTTACATAGAAGCAAAATAGACCTAAAATAAGTTCCCCAATGCCAATGGGGTAAGAAAAAAATTATTGGTTTCCATTTGAATTAAGATTTTTTTTCTTGTTTTCCATTCGAGTTCAGATTTTTTTCTTACCCCATTGGCAGATAATTTTGCTTGTTTTATTCAAAAATTACTTAAATTGCTTTCTTTTTATCTTAAAACAAAATAGAATTTCTTATGTCATTTTACTTCTCTAGTAAATGCTTCTTGATTTAATAATTTTTAGATATTTGGACTGGAAACAAAACAAAAATACTAAGTAAGAAAAGCATTTTTTGCAGTGTATACAGAGTGTGCTTTCTGCCTCTCCGTGAACTTTTTTTCTGAAGCACGTCTTTAAACTTAAACAAAACTCAGCGAATACTATTCACTCAGACATGAGATATATTTCTATAATCATTTAAGTGTGTAGTTTTAAATTGTCTAATTCAAAACTAAAATAAATATTCTCCGTTTATGTAATCTATATAAAAAGAGCGAGAGATCAGCCGTTCTCATTATCGTTCTGGCACCTCATTAGGCCGGTGACACACTGGATGCGTGGCGTGAGCTTGGCGTTTCTGTTGCGTGCCAGCTGCGTGGCGGCTGCGTCGCGTTTTCTCTGTCTTTACACACCAGCACCTTGACGCGGTGCTGGCGCGCTGCTGCAGCTGTAGGTGACAGAGGGACAGAGTAGGTGACAGAGTTTCTCCACCTCTTCAATTAACCTGCCGTCGTCCATCGTTGCAAACTCGAAGTGTAGCCTACTTGAAAGTGTCAAGTCGCGTGATTTGGATCACCCTTGTTCACATATGGGGAGAGAGTTGTGGAAGGCTATACTTCATGTTAAGCATACATTCATATAAAGCCTACTGATAAAGGACACCGTCAACAGTATTGACGGCAAAATAGACTATGTTTGACAGGTGCATTTGAAAATCGATAATTATTAATTTTTTTGTTTTTTAAATTACATTTATATCTGAATTTATGTCAACCTAGAGACTTTCAAACATCAAAATGTCATTAATTAATATGTATTTGTGTACAAAATGACATATAAACATATTTTCCTGTTATATTTTGCATGGAAACGCTTCCAACACGCTTGCGTGTCGCGTGAAAAATAGGCGTCGGTTCTCTTTCTAGCATGCACGCATTTTCCTGAGACGCGCGTGTCACACAAGCAGTGTGCAAGCTCTAACCTGTTAACATGGGAGCCGAAATAAAAACGGACATGCCACGCAGCTGAGACGCTTACGCCACGCATCCAGTGTGTCACCGGCCTAACGCCTGATTTACACTGCACACGTCTGCGGCGCATTACGGCTGCGGCACGGCTACCGGAGCTGATCGCGCCCATTCTTACACGTATGCAGTGTAAATGAGGGGTTACTCTGCTAATTTGACACGCCCATGGAGAGCGCGCGCTATTCAAACGCAGATGATCTGTAGCAACACATGCAAACCAGTCAACGCCCACAACAGCTGGAAAACACACTGTAGTGAGGAATAATAATATTGTGATAATCCCGGAAATTTTACATCAAACGTGCTGAAGTAGCCTAACAACGGATCCAGCTGCAGATCAGTTAGTGCTTTGTTCTAATCGATATGAAATGGTGTCTGTAAACCGCAAAATACTGTTTAAATTTGAATCGCGTTTCTGTGTTTGAATGAACGGCACATATGCATGCTGTTGTTTACTACAGCTCGCGCGTGTCTGTGTGTGAATGAATTTAGCTTTTAGCAAACTATCTATATTGCCTACTGAGATGAGTAAAAATCGACTGAATACGTTGAAATAAAATGTCTTTGTATAAGCAACATATTAAACTGCAAATTAACATTTATGCCCTAATATATATTATAAAAGACGATATGTTACAGACGAAATATGAAAGACAACATTTCGTTTTGGATAGATTATAAAGTTTTTACTGCCACATCAAAACCTAATTTACAAGGTGCAAACTAAATCTTAAAAGGTCAATATAAGCCTTCTCTTTAAATTATTTTTGTGTTTTATTAGTGACAAATTTGGGGAGAGGATAGCCTACATCCAAAACTTTCTGACAATACGAATGAGAATTAACTGCACAATTACTAGAAATGTTTACCTTGGATATTATACAATTTACAAGCATACACAGTTTGTGGAATACACAGTCTTTTTTTCAAGATGTTTCCAACTCTGAACCAATTCTGTAGTAATATATATATATATATATATATATATATATTTGTATATATATATATATATGTGTGTGTGTGTGTGTGAGAGTGTGTATGTATATGTGCATAGCTGCCAACTTTTGAGTTTAGCTTGGAGTGAGATTGGTGGTGGTGGGGTTGGGGGATGAAAATTTCTCCCACATTTCTGTGTGTGGGAGAAAAAAAACTTGCATCACAATAAGTTGTGATTGTCAAAACATTTGGTAACTTATTTTTATTAAGTTTACTGACAACATGTTACAATGTTTAGCTGCATGGTTACAATTACTGGCCGGTTACTGTATTTATTATTGCTTGACATCTTGATTCAATATCGATTCATTTTGATAATTATTAGTTACAGTAGATACATGTTAACAAATAAATCACTAATGCTGAAAACATAGAGAGCCCTATTTTTTTATTAAAGGTTAAAAATAACAACTTAAATAAAATATAATGCGTTCTTTATTATAATAACAACTTTATAATATTTTAATGATATAAGTAAAAATATATGTAGCCTAATATAGTGGACATATTTAACAAAACTCTCTAGCTAATTTTTCCAGCCTATAAATGGTCATTAAATTGCTTTCCTGATGTAAATGTAACTTATGTGACATTGTTCTAGCCGACCTGTTTTGCAGTCCATTTACATTTACCATTTACCTGAGGCCTGTACCATGAAGGTAGCTGAACAAACTCGGGGTTACAGGATTAGTTTTGAGTTGACAAAACCAAACCGATGCAATCAGGCTTTATTGGTACCATGATGCAGCTCATCAACTTTCTCTGTCAACTCAGGCTTTGATCTTAAGTTATGATTAATCCACAACCTGTTTTGTAGTCCATTTACATTTACCATTTACCTGTTTTATTGACTTCTTACCGTGGTTGAAAAACACTGATTGATCCGAGGCATACATTTCGGTGAGTTCGGGTTTATTTACTAATATCTCTCAGCTGAGCTCAGATTCTCATCACCAGTCGTCGCGGTTTTCCGGTTTTCCCCGCCGTCTTTCTTGTATCTCTTCTTCTGTTACTAAGTTCGGGGTGCAGCGCATAGGGTTCAGTGACGCTCATCAGCGCCATCTATGGTCGGGGATTTATTTATTTTTTTGGGTGAGAAATGTGATGTGTGGCGTGAGTGCGTGTGAAAACAGGCAAAACCGTGTGTCACACGGCGAAAGCGTGAGAGTTGGCAGCTCTGTATGTGTGTTGTCTTTGCATTCTTTCTTGTGGCTCAGTGACACCTGAATGAAAGGCTAAGGCCGGTGACACACTGGATGCGTGGCGTGAGCGTGGCGTTTCTGTTGCGTGTCAGCTGCGTGGCGGCTGCGTCGCGTTTTCTCTGTCTTTACACACCAGAACCGTGCTTGGCGCGGCGCTGGCGCGCTGCTGCTGCTATACGTGACAGAGGGACAGAGTAGGTGACAGAGTTTCTTCACCTCTTCAATTAACCTGCCGTCGTCCATCATTGCAAACTCGAAGTGTAGCCTACTTGAAAGTGTCAAGTCGCGTGATTTGGATCACCCTTGTTCACATATGGGGAGAGAGTTGTGGAAGGCTATACTTTATGTTAAGCATACATACATATAAAGCCTACTGATAAAGAACACCGTCAACAGTAGCCTATTGACGGCAAAATAGCCTATGTTTGACAGGTGCATTTGAAAATCGATAATTATTAATTTTTTTGTTTTTTAAATTACATTTATATCTGAATTTATGTCAACCTATAGACTTTCAAACATCAAAATGTCATTAATTAATATGTATTTGTGTACAAAATGACATATAAACATATTTTCCTATTATATTTTGCATGGAAACGCTTCCAACACGCTTGCGTGTCGCGTGAAAAATAGGCGTCGGTTCTATTTCTAGCATGCACGCGTTTTCCGCGCGGCTCGAGCCGCGCCTGAGACGCGCGTGTCACGCAAGCAGTGTGCAAGCTCTAACCTGTTAACATGGGAGCCGAAATAAAAACGGACACGCCACGCAGCTGAGACGCTCACGGCACGCATCCAGTGTGTCACCGGCCTAATTAGTATGCAGCATTAGCAGGTCTTTGTCTCTCAGGTGTGAATTAAGACATTATTCATGACCTTGTTGGATCATTCACGCCCACCTGCATATTGCCTTTCCAAACAAAAAGTGTCTTACAAAATTTAAATCAATCTATTGTTTAATGTGAACGATTAGCCCGGATGATTTTCAGATAATTTTGAAGTAAAAACTCTAGCCGACAACATCCATTAGTCAAAAGTATTTGTGGGAATATGTGAAGTTGGTCGTTTGTGGTCTTATATCAGAAAATTTAAGTTTAAGTTAAATTTATAACCATGCATAAATAATATTCTCTCAAAAATGCAAACATGTACATACATGTTGCTCACATATTATGATAGCCATGTTCGTGCTAAATAGAGTGTAATTACACCTTTGCCATTAATACGTTTATAAGCAACTGAAAAAAATACAAATATCAGGGCATTTCAAAACATCTCATGCTCCCCAAAAACACCTTAGACCCCAAAGAATTAAAACGCCGCTATTAGGCAAGCATGTACTGGTCCGTACGGACAGCACTGTGACCGTTGCGTACCTCAACCATCAGGGTGGTCTTTGCTCCCGCTGTATGTCACAACTTGCCCGCCATCTCCTCCTTTGGAGTCAGAAGCATCTGAGGTTGCTTCGTGCCATTCATATTCCGGCCCTCTCAACCATGCAGCCGACGAGCTCTCACGGCAGCAGGTGCAGCAGCAGGTTGAACTCCCTCTACACAGGCCTTCCGCCCCAGCCAGTTGGGGGTCTGAGAGTCTTGCATAGGGCGCTGGATGTGGCAGCAACCGTGGCGTTTTTCATAGGGATCCCAATTACGTCGTCATGTCGAACATGAGCGACTGATAGGGAACGTCTCGGTTACCAATGTAACCCTCGTTCCCTGAAGGAAGGAACGGGAAACGTAACGTCCCGTCGCCACCATTGCTGTACAGCCGTCACAATCTCTGCTCCTCAGTGAAAAACAATGCGTGTGTGTGCCTGCTTCCTGTCTATACCCAAGTAAAATGTTTATTGGCTGGTTCTGTAGACACTCGAAGATGATAGGGCTCTCTGAAGTGATTTAATTACTTTGTTACGTTGACGTTCCTTCAGGGAACGAGGGTTACATTAGTAACTGAGACGGTAGAACATGACACTATAGCAAAGCCAGTGGTGTGGGTTAGATTCCCAGACCACTAGGTCCTATTGATTATAAATGTATTAACCTTAAATGCGAATGTCATTTCCTTCGGATAAAAAAAAAAAAAAACCATATGCGCAATGAATACATGTTTTTTTCAGTTTGTTTAGTTGCCCTGTGTGTGTCGTGACCAGGCCTTAATTCGACATGAATTCAAAAATTTTCAGTCGTACATGTTGAAACCTTCACGAATAGTATCTCATGGACACTTCCAACTGAAAAATAAATAAATTAACCAAAATAAATAAGCCTTGCTTGTGCGGATGACTTGAATTTAGAGCTTGTACTTTTCAAATGAAAGACTTTTGTCATTGGTTAATGTGCTTCAATGACATCCTTCAGGTACTATTGTCTGTTTTTTTTTTTTACAAGGTGGAGGTAAAACAAGAATAACTTAAGACACTTATGTCAGGGCATTCTCACTTCCAAAAGAAGTGTACTAGTTGCTAGGATACAGAGAAGGTGGCCATGGTAAGATGTGAAGTATGATAAAAAGAAATTAATGCCAGAACAAAGCCCCCCAACAGACAAACTAGTGAGAGAGAAAGCACTCTTTCAGAGCATTTTACTGTATGCATACTGTAAAACAGTGCTAACATTGATATTTCCCTCAGATGCAGTGTGACCGGAAATCTGAACAATGTGACATTTGATGTATTTTTCATGCTATACAACACAGGATATGAAAACAGCTGTGAAAATACAAACTATACACTTGCTTTTATGTTAACCTGTCCCTCTAAGACTAACACTCTCAATAATGCATATCTCTATTCTAAAACCTGCTGCCTGCATAGGCCGCTGGCTTCTAAGATAAGATCATTAAACCTTATTAAGTAACTAATCTGGAACACTACATAGATGGCAAGTCTGTGCACCACACAAATCGGCTGTTTTTTGTTTGTTTGCTTTTTTTGTTGTTGTATTGAATTGACCACCCTGATTTTATTGATTGATTGCACGATTTATGCTTAGAATGCAAATTTATAAAAACATTATTGTCGGATTTTATTCCTAATTTAACACAGTTTATTTAAAGGAAACTTTGACCACTAAATGGATAAAAGGATGCATTTTTCATTGCACAGAGGTATTGTTATTGATAGTTGTTTTTTTTCTATGCAATGCATTCTGGGATTGGCTTCTCCTTGAAAGGATATATTCTATAATTGGCAGCATAATTAATTTGCCTGCTTTCGGAACAGCCTTTGCGTCTGGAGTGTGCCTATGATGCCTTTAAATGCTCTCCATGTCTCTGTAGGCAGCTCAGGTTTTGAAATCAGATTACATCAGTCACCAATGTCATCATGTCCTCTGTTAAAAAAAAGAAACATATCATTAATGATTGATCATCATTATGCTTTGATGGAACTCTGTTTATTGACAAAATTTAAATATCTGCCCATCCCCCTTTCTGATATTGTGGTTAGTAAACCATTTGCAGATCTGTCTTTGTGCCACTGCCACCTCTCATTCATGCGTTTTCCAGCAGCATCTAAAAACTGGATGGAAGTCATCGCTTGCCTAATTTGTTGCTTGGAAATCCGACAAGAAGGCTAATGCCATATGGCATCATTTAGAAATGTGCATTGTATAAACTCAAATCATCGCTCATTAGTGTCAGAGAGGTATCTGCAGAAAATTCACAATACTAGTTATAGAGTATAAAAATAAATAAATAATAGACCCCAAGGACTTCATCTATAAACAAAGTCTATATGAGGCTTTTTATTGTAAGCTGTATTTTTTTTCTCTGGAAGCGCGAAGAGTTTGATCCACCCCTTTACAATATTTATTTTTAACATCAAGTAAATCTAAAAGGCATTTTGTATAAGTATTGCATCCGCCTCTGTGAACCGACATGTTTGCTGTTGTATCATTAGTTACTTTTATTCCAGACACACAGCTAGTTATGTTGCCAGCATGCTCTTTTCAAAGTTGTTATTCACAGACTCTGAAATGAATAAGCAATACAAACCCGAGGATTATATTTCTCTTTCTGTTGAATGATTTTATGTTTCTCAAAGCAGGATTCATTAATTCTGAACATTTGTTGTTAGGAACTTTAATTGTGCAAAGTTTTTAAAATCCACAGCCATTAAATCTTTTGTTTTTGTCAGACATGTAAAATTGTTCTTTGATGTCACCATTCTATATATCAATACCAACACTACACATTTATACCCTATTATTATTTATATTTATAAAAGTAATGTGTTACTGTAGTACTCCAAGTAAACAAGAAAATTAAGAGAAGACCGCTGATATGATGATGGCTTCTCGACTCTTCATTTACTACGAATTAAAGGATAATTCCGGTATTTAACACCTTGAGTCTATATTGTAGTTTGTTTTGGATGAACAAGAGTGGTGGACAACATTTTTTTGACAATGGTTCCTCTCTCGAGTTTTTGACTATAAAAGAATTAGCCATGGACCCATTTAACATTGGAGTCAATGGGCATGTCCGAAAATGTCATTAAAACAGCCAATAATGTTCGTTTACAAAACTGTGCAACTCACCGAGTGAGTAGTGATGTTAGTTGATGTTCCAGAAACAAAAAGTGTTGCGAAATACAGTTTCTGTTGTGTTTTATTCGTCATTTTGTAAAATCCCATTGAATTCTGTTGAAGGACCGAGTGCTCGTTAATATAAATGCGCTACCGGAAACGGAAAGGGGGCTGTTTACATTTGGTCGATGTAGTCTTTTTGCTCGCTTCTGTTTCTCATAAGGCTAGCGAGCAGAGCAACTGTGCTCCGGGAGAGTAAGCGAAATAAACAAACAAAACCTTGAAAATATTGAAAGACGTGACCACTGACCAGTGAAATATGAAGTTGAACTCGACTGTGACCTTGAGTGTCCCGCGAGACATAAACATCAGTTATCGCCATCAAGTGGTCGGGAGTGTGCTAACGCTTCAGATTCAAATATTGAGCGGAAGTTACACGGTTGTGAAGTGTCTGAAAAAATAGTTCCACTATAGCAAAATAAACGGATTGGAATCATATATTGCGACGATATATTGTTTATAATCATCAACGAACACCACTAACCACTCTGTGAGTTTAACAGTTTTGTAAACGAACATTATTGGCTGTTTTAATGACATTTTCGGACATGCCCATTATCCAATGTTAAATGGGTCCATGGCCAATTCTATTATAGTCAAAAACTCGAGAGAGGAACCATTGTCAAAAAAATGTTGTCCACCACTCTTGTTCGTCCAAAACAAACTACAATATAGAATCAAGGTGTTAAATACCAGAATTATCCTTTAATCAATAAAAGTATGCATATTACAACCGTTAAGCACATTACATGGTCAACACATGTATGACTTTTGCATAGTAATGCCTGAATAATAAACAATAACAACTTTAAACATTTTGCATATTCAGCATTTACAATTGCCAAAGTGACACTCTAATCGATAATTGATATGACATTTTCACTAGTAGGCTATTTAACCTTTATCTAAATAATAACATGAGAATGATGATGTAAAAATACATCTAGAATCATCTAGACTACAATCCATATTCTCATTTGAGAACATACTACTCAGTTCGTTGTCTGATGCATTACTACATTAAATGACGAGACAAGATTAAATTCACTCTTCAAATAGCCTACATCCACTCAAATGTAATGTATAACACACAGTTTACAGACATCACCGCAGATTAAACGACCACATTTGTAAATAATTCATAACGCTAAACAATATTATCTCTTATATATTCGAATATTATTTATATTATAACCATTTGTAGCGGACTTTCGCGCTAATCGCGGAGCACATTAGGGCCTATGCTGTAACCATGTGCTCAACATGACAAACTTTTACTAAAGTATAAAATATCAGCTTTAAACTCATACATCTCGTTCGTATTATATTAACAGTGTTTATACTTAAATCGAAAGTGTGTTTTGCATTATACTTTGCAGTTACCTGTACATAAACAAGACAATGAAGAGAAGAACGCTGATATGATGGCTTCTCTTCTCTGCATTTACTACGAATGAAGCACATCACGGCGCGCAGTGCACCAAACTAGCGTGCGGTGACGTCATGCCAAATGAATAATACATTTTATTCTCATAAACACAAATAACGAATTCAATACTATTTTACAGTATTAGAAAAATAACATTAAACAATTTTATACTAATATTGGGAACTTATTAAATATAGAGAATATATATATATTATTATTTTTAAAACATTTTTTTTTATTATTTTTTTTTTACATTCTTGCTAGTTCAGATTTCATTCGTGTGAACATCCATACGCAGCACAAAAGTCCGGCATCATCAAGGGGGTAATCCATCCGCCGGAAACTGAAGCTTCCCCGGGCGCCGCCATTGATTAGCGGACCCCCACCTGCTGTTAGCATTCCATTGACTCCCATTCATGTTGGCGTCACTTTGAATAACTTTACAGCTGAGGCGTTTAAAGACTCCATTTGTCCATTGTTTATTTCTAAATAAACACGAACATTTATAAAAGGCTCCATTACCTTGTATCTTACGTTATGGCCCCGTAGAAGCAGTTTTTGTAAAAATAGGCTAAAGATTGCGTCATAACCAGGCGACTCTGTCGCACAAGTCGAGAAATGACTGTATAGACAGGCGGAGAAGCTCACAAGCAATCGGGGGGATGTGGAGGCATAATGTCCGATAAAGTCAAGGGAGAAGCCAGGGGTGGGGAACGTTGGTCCAGGAGGGCCATTGTCCTGCAGAGTTTAGCTCCAACCCTGAAAAAAACTGACCTGATTGTAGCCTCAGTGATCCTGAAGACATTGATTAGCTTGTTCAGGTGTGTTTGATTAGGGTTGGAACTAAACTCTGCAGCAGAGTGGCCCTCCAGGACCAACGTTCCCCACCCCTGCCATAGAGAGTGATAAAGTTGCTCCTGCTGCTACAGTAGCTCATGGACAGCTAATGCTCACGCTCTCCGTCTCTGCGAGATTCGGAAGGGAATGATTCAGATTTCTCTCAGCACAGCTAGAAGACTGACAGCTGTCAGACAGGTTGCTCACGTCACATCTACGTCGTCAAGCTCAGTTTGAGCCTGCGCAGTTGACTTCACTTTTCTCTATTGAAACCTATGGGGTCGCTGTGTCCAGTTTATATACTGTCTATGGGCATCATCTATGAATTCGAAGTACAGGTGGAGATAGCAGCATTACCTAGCTACTTGACAAGACCCCTGTTCCAAGATGGCGGCGGTTTTGACACATGCTTAGAACCCCAAGACGACTTCTAGTGTATATATCTATGTTGAAACCCCACCCTCTGCAGCAGCTCATTTGTATTTAAAGGGCTTGGCACAAAACGGTGCGTTTTTGCAAACCCTCAAAAAGTAACAACTTTAACATGCTATATAAAAATATCTGTGGGCTATTTTGTGCTAAAACTTCCCACACACACACACGCTGGGACATCAGAGATTTATTTTACATCTTGTGAAAAGGGCATTTTACCACCCCTTTAATGATGCATTTAAAAGTTAACGGCCAAACTTATCTTTATAAATCTCCCCATTGTTGTTGCAGATGAAATATAACACGGACAGCATTAAATATATATATATATATATTTTTTTTTATCAGGTTAAACTTTGATTAGTCACTCAAACCGTTATCTAAACCTCTCACCACCGGTCGCGGTTATCCACCATGTTTGTAGTTTTTTAACACTTTTTACTTGTGTTTAGTTCCTCCAAAGCTTCCGTGGGTTGTGGACAATATTTGCTGTTATAGTGACTACGGATCCACACTTCGAAAATCCACCAGATATAGTAGACCATCCGGGGACTTCTGGCATAGGCTACTCTTTTCAACACATGCTTTGGGACACACTTACTTTAAGTAGTCTTTTTTTATCCTGCATCCTATTCTTCTGCAATCCAGAATGGCAGTACAGCTGAACTGGTTGTTTGAGCTGCGTCCTCTACTGTACATGCATGAATTTGAAATTCCCTCAGCCATATTATTGACATTTTGGTGTGCAAGGGCCTTTACATTTGCCAAAAAAAAAACAATTTAGTGCATTTAAAATTTTTTTTTTTTTATTAACTAAATCATTATTGTAATTAAAACTTTCCCAACACTGCATATAAGGTCTGAAACTGTTTTCTTTTGCAGCAAATATTCTGTGAAAGAAGATGTTTAACCTTCAACATATTGAACCTTATGAACATCTAGAGCTTAAACTAAATTATTTTTCTGATTTAGTTATTTTCTAGCAAAAGCATGGAATAACATTTTAAATTCAAAAATAAACCAGTTGAAATGGGTAAGATGGTTGCAGAGTTGTCAATCAGTTCAGGCTAGCTAATTTGGGACTAAATATTTGTTTTTGTTATTGATAAGCATATCATTATATTTACAATACTGTATATTAAAGAGCTTTTTTTATTACAATACATTTGGTAACACGGTTGAATGGTTGAGCTTGATGAATGTTGTCAACACAAAATTACATTACTTTTTGAGTGTCAGGAAAAAAGGGGGAACATTTTTCGTAATTAAAATTAGATAATGACTAAACAACAACTGTAGTACAAGCACAGCAACACAACAACAAAAACCGCAAAAAAAAAAAAAAATTGTAGATAATTTTAAACAAAGGAACAGTGCATCCAATGTATACATTTGTCATGCATTCCTAGGAACCATGAGCTATAGGGACTTAGAAACATAATCATTATAAAATGCCCATAGAGAATATTATCGTTTCAAGTTTTTCAGTTCATGATCTCGCTCTCTCACACTCCTTCATAATTAACAAGTAATACAATTTGAATGATTTGACAAGTTTCACAAATCATTTTTCATTCATAATGTATACTATCTATATTAATAATTCATAAAAGGGTTCTGGACAAGCCCTTCCAACAATGTATACTGATACTGGCAAAGCATAAGAGGGCAAAGAGGATCAGTCTCTCGTTTTGTTGTTGTTGTTGTTTTTTTCAACAGTTGTGACTAAACATAAACGTATGGTATAGTGCTCTCCCTGATTTACGCTATTGAAAAGTATCATTTGATGTATGTTTATATCAGTGTGTTCTTGTCAGAATTTTAAAGTGTTTCTTTTTTTCTTTTCAAATCTTCAGCAAGAGAATGATATGACAGATGTAACGTTCAAACTGCCATCCCTCCTAATAATTTGGTCTCTGGAGCTCAGAAATACGCCAGGGTAAATCCTCTTCTGTAAATCTGTGATCTCAGAACTATGTTAATTACCAAAGAGAAATTGCAATGCGTTGGTTGGAAATTAAAGCTCAAGTGTCCTTATAAAATATACACTCACAACTCTGTAACCTATTAGACATGCTGACTTTGAAAGATTCAGTCCGGATTACCTTCTTTACATTGATTTTTATGGTCGCTGAGAATAGTTGAAGCAATATGTTCAGTTGATGCTGTTTCTGTCATGTTTCCTAAAGTAAGTGTTGCAACACTATAAAGTTATGATAAAGGTAGTCCATTTTACTTGTGGACTGTTTTTTTGTATGAGGGCAAGACTGATATTTAAGTCGTTGTTCAATGGGAATCTATCCCTTCACACGTTCCGCTTCAAGACGCTTTGCGTATAACATTATTAAACTAGTATTTTTGTGATATAAACATAGTACAACTTTTTTTTGTGGTTGAAATCATATTCAAATATGAGAAAATCCAGTGTGTGCAATTTTAAGCCTTCTTAGAAAACCGAAGCACACTCTCATTTTATCCCATAAAGTGGGTCAAACTTTTTTTGACATTTAACACTCAAGTCCAGATGACTCTATAAACAATCCCAGGCTTCATTCAGCTGAACCATTAGAGGAGTTTTAGTCTCTCTGTGTTGGCCGGTGACTGACTGAAAGCACTCTTAGGGAGAGCAGCAACATACTGCCAGATTTTTTTTTTTTTTTTTTTGTGCTGACACTGTGGGCAAAACGCAGGTGCATTCATTATCCTGTAATTACCCCGCTGTTAGTCCTCTGGTATATTATTCATTACATGCATTCTCCACACAGTGCAGTGACAGGGTGGGGAGAGTCCACACTGCAAATGGATGAGCACAGCACAGCACAGCACACCGCACTAACTATATCATCCCACACCATCATCATTAATACTTCAGTAAAGGTGAAAAGTAAATCATCACAGTTCAAGGCCAACTGTGAATGACCCGTCTTTTTTTTTCTTTTCCTTTGCTAGAGGAGAAATTGTCCTCTCCTTGTCATTTGTATTTTGTTTAATGGAGAGTATCACCTTTAAATGCAAGCTTAACAATTAAATGGCCCATTTTACATCAAGTCAAGTTTTCTTAAATTAAATACATGCGAAATTTAGTTTTACGAGACCATTTCCCATGCCCTCTTTGAATTAGAATTAAACAGCCTTTTTTTGTGTGTGTCTAACAAGGAATTTATTGTAAAAAGATAGTAAATAGACAATAAGTTGTAAAATGTAACAAGTAAATTGAGACACTTCCTTTCAGACAGACCTGAGGGGCCATCACGTGCTTGTTCGCACAGACAACACGTTGGTGGCCTTCTATATAAATCACCAAGGGGGTCTGCGTTTACTGTACATCCACTATACAAACTGGCGCACCAGATTCTCTTGTTGTCCCTAGGTAAATTGCTCTCCCTCAGAGCAACATATATTCCGGGACATCAGAATGTAGGAGCAGACTTCCTGTCGAGGCAGGGGCTGAGGCCCGGGGAATGGAGGCTCCACACCGAGGTGGTAGAGCACATTTGGGGTGTGTATGGCCAGGCAAAGGTGGATCTGTTCGCGTCTCAGGATACGACGCATTGTCCACTTTGGTTTTCCCTCGTGCACCCAGCCCCGTTGGGTTTGGAAGCGATGGTACAGACGTGGCCGAGGCTACGTCTGTGCGCTTTCCCCCCGATTGTCTCCAATGCCCTAATTTCTGGGGTGTCTATTCAAGAAGTTTTTGATGCAGCTGGCTGGTCTTCGCCGCTTAAGATTTTATGACCTAGGCATAGATAGCCCTGGGTCTAGAGCTCTCATTTCGTGACAGTTTAACATGACAGGTTCTTGGCCGTATGGCGTTCGGGCATTCTCATTCCCAAAGCATCATCGACGCAGTGCGAGTTCCCTTGAAAGGGAATGTCTCAGGTTAGGACTGTAACCCTAGTTATGAAACGCTGCGTCCCTTTGCCATACTTCCCACATCCCTGTGATTGACTTGCTTCTGCCTTTTTTCGAGGCTAGTGCGGTTCTAACCGGATGTGCTTTTATCCTTTCCTGGTCATGACGTCACCCGCCCGTGACGCTCACTCTCGCCATTGGACTAGTTGACACATGTGCTTCAGACGCAATCACACAGGGGCGTTCCCAAAGTGTCATCGACGCAGCGTCTCATTCCCTACTCAGGGAACTAGGGTGACAGTCGTAACCTGAGACATTTGGTGGGGTGAAAAAAGGTCAGACATTACCTTATATTTAAGAAGCTTAACTGATTTTCAAATGCACATTTGATGTATCCTTGACAAATGTTAATTTATATTGTTTGGAATCTAGCATAGGACTGTTTGTGCAGATACCTACTGTAATATAACCTGGTTTAGATTAAGTCAGTGGGTTTTAGTAGTGTTCATTAGTGTTCATAATTTCATTGACCACTGGGACATTTCCAAGACTGGTCATACATTTGCAATATTTGGCTAAGACCTTTTGCATAACAAACTATATATCCATTACTGCTGTTGTATTCTAAAACTGTTTGATACAGCTTTCATACTACAGTCATTTATGTTTTTGTTTATTGATAGTGTGTTGTTTTGGTGGTGGTTGTTTCATGACCTTGGTTATTCAATTCAATTTAATCAAACAAACTATAATTCATTTGGGAATACTTTATTGTTTTGCATTTGAATTTGATTTAGTGGTTGTTGGTTTGTTCTATGCATTGAATTTTGTGTTTATTTGTTATGCTGTTTTTGGGTTCATCAATGTGTTAATTGTTACCACCCTGTGTTTCAATACAGTTGTTCACTCCCTATTAAGACTCTTTCAGTTATTGTAAACACAACCATTAGACAAATGTAATTCCCCATTTTATGAAACTTATTGTCCAAAATTAAGGTGAGGTAGTTACACACTGACTCACTCAAAAAAGACTTGTTTCGTTATTGAATGAACTGTCTCATTTCAAAGGCTGTGCCGTCCAAAGGCTGCATTTGTCACCCAAATACATTCTTGAGGCTGCCTCATTTCAGTAACCATTACATTCCAAAGAAATTACAATATTATATGCTTCATGAGGAATAACAATCATTTTAAAATAGTTACTTGTATTGAAATGAGATATCCTCTGTGATGTATGTGGTCGACAAATGTGACACCATAGAGCGCAGCCTTGGAATGAAACTGTTGAGTGAACGATTCAATGACTCACTCATAAAGACGTGTCGCTTGACGCCACCTACTGGTGTATCGTAACCTGCAGATATAATCACTGAAATATCCCTACCACTTATATAAACAGACTGACAGCCTATCTGTAACACAAAAACAAGCTGGGAGATGCAGTACAGTAAAAAGTCCCAGTGCTGTTGGGCTGTTATATCAATGTTCTTGGACAGCCACTCAGCCAGTCAAATTAAAGGACTAGCATTAACTGTTGTAGCATTTCCAACATAGAACATCAACATTTTACTTCAGAAAAGATTACAGAAACATCCTGTTTTCCATGACATGTCCCCTAAGAACTAAAGAAAATAATATATTTTTAAAAACTTTAAAGGTGCAGTATGTACAGTAATATTGGCAGCTAGTGGTTGAACTGGGTACTGTAAGTTGATCAGCTAATGTATCCATGTTTAAATATGCCTCTACATTTTTTTGTTGGACACTAGGCTTTTTAGGTCGTGAATCTGTGATCTTTGACCCAGTTCATGTACTGGCTTCCATGGCTGCAGTACGCTGTGTTTTGCACCAACTGGCAACCAGGGTGTTGAAATAATATTGGGTAAATTGGCAGTGGGCAGGATCACACAGATCAAAACAAAAACAGATATTCCGACATGTAACGCACATTAAAAGTAGAATAACTGGCTATAGCATTGTTTTTCAGAGGAACAAGTATTTGAACTTGGCATGTGTCTTAAATCTCTGCAAACATAGTATGGTATTTTTATTCTGTAGTACAGTCAAATACATTTTGTTGTTGTTGTTGTTGTTGTTGTTGATGATGAATTACTATCTGCCCAACCAAAAATATTGATGGTTGGTAATAATGTCAGTCACAACGTTTCCTGCAGGAAATTGGTGGGTGTCAGTAAATATGATATGTCAACATAAATAATAGTTTCATGAGAATTTTACATGAAACCTAGCATTTAGTGACTAACAGGAGAGCATACTGAAACACTCCGGGGGATCACGTCACAAGAGTAGTGCTCACTCACTGAGGAGCACGGAAAACAAGGGCCACTAGTTAGATCCACCCGACCTAAAGGAGAATAAATTGAGGATGTATCGATCCCCAAGGCAAGCCCAGCAAGGAGCAGACACTGCAGCTCTCGGAGAAGGAGCTCATCAACCACAGAGCTGTTACACTACATGTGAGGAAAAGGACATGCTTGAAGTAAAGAGATCAAATGGACTCCTTAATGGGGTTGCCTGCAAGTTTTGCACAAGAAAAGCCAATGATGCTTTTAATACAGAGAGGGTAAAATACTGCCATTTATTATGCAGAAGAATATGACATTCAGTTTGACCTATCCATTTTTGGAAAATCTTTCATAAAACGATGATTGATCAAGTAATTTTCAACATTATTTCATTCTAGTAGCTCCTGGGTATTTTGCTCTTCAGGGCAAACAAAATTGTTAACCATCATTATATATTATTTTACCCAGTCATACCTTCACGTGACCTTTTAAACAAGGGCTTTAGATGGCTGGATGGCTAAAATATGTACTGAGGATATGAAATGATCTCGTATCGACCATTTCTCAAGAGCAGCAATTTTATTAGATTTTTTTTAATGCCATTTGGAATATATATTAAACCTAAATTTATAATATCCACCCACATATCTGTAACCGTATACTTTTTATATCAAATTAGCTATTTATAGCCTATTCATGTTAGAACTCACATTAAAATACATATCCACCCAATTCTTCATTCTGGAGGCATTTTTAAAATGTATGTGGTCTCGCACAATTATTGTATAAAGAAGCCCATTGTCCCCATGAAACAAATAGGTAAAATCAAAACGTGGTACAAAAAGCCTGCTTGCATCTGAAGAAGCATAAATGTAATTGTAAAGATTCAGTATTCTTTTCAGAGCACGCTGACATGCCATCCATGCGTAAGTACCGCAGAAGCTGTGTTGCTCTGATTAGACTCGCATCCATTAGCATTTAGCAGTCAGCATTTCACGTTATGCCTTTTGAGAAAATGACAACATGCTGTTAAAAAGTTGGATTCCTGGTTTAATACTTGTTAAAAAGTTGGATTCCTGGTTTAATACTTCAAATATGAAGCCTTGAGAGCTGTTTATTTTGTAACTTTTGTCAACAGCACGAGTTTAAATGCATTTTTGAACTCTGCAATTACATTGATGCATCAAAGACATATACTAGATAAAAGGATGGGAGTGGAATGTGTGACCTCTTCTCAAAATGTGAGAGATGGGCAAGTAAAATGAATGGCGCTTGCATGGCACTTCCTACAGTATACTGAAATTATAATACTGAAAAAAGTATTCTATATTTGCTTTTATTTGGTCCTAACTCCTATAGCTGTTGTAAGGCTAGTAGTGTTAATATAACCTTTCTCTCAGATCATTAGACATCAGATCCTCAGTAAACACCCCAGGTGTCGTGAAGGCTGCAGGCGCAGAGGTCCAACTTTCATTTAACTGAACCGAGTGCTCTCTAAAAACTACAGATCATCATTTCAAGCCAAGTTGACTTGGATTCAGACGAAACCGATCGCAAGATAAAAGGTGGGTAGTATTGCAGTGACGGGATAATCAGCCAATTAATTTAATGAAGAAATCTGGAAAGGCATGTTACATTAACATGGAATCTATCTATCTATCTATCTATCTATCTATCTATCTATCTATCTATCTATCTATCTATCTATCTATCTATCTATCTATCTATCTATCTATCTATCTATCTATCTATCTATCTATCTATCTATATGTATATATATATATATATATATATATATATATATATATATATATATATATATATATATATGTATGTATGTATTTTTTCTTTTTCTTTTTCTGGCTGCTCTCTCAAGGGCCTGAGTGTGCTCATTGTTCCATGGTGTTGGACAGTATATTACATTTATACCTTACTTAAAGCTGCAGTCCGTCGTTTTTCCTCTTTGTCGCCATCTCTGTTAGAAATCTGCAATTGCAGTTATTCGCGGAATTATTAACTGTGCGTGGGTAGTAAATCGGCATGAAACAGCGCGGATGAACACAATGTATTGAGGAGAACCTGTCGCGTCGCTGTGGATACTGTACTGTCATCAGCAATGTTAGAGTATACCTTTTGAAAGTGTCAACATTAGAATTTTCATCGGTAAATGTCATCTGAACAAGTAAGTAACATTCACTTTTGTTCTGACCAAATTCGGGGGGTGGGGGGAAGCATTGCATAGGCTATATCATGCTGATTAAATCTAACGATTGCTTAGGCTATATCACGTCAAAACGTGAAAAATATATTTTTTCTGTAGCCACTCTGAAGTCCGAAGTCTTTACAACTGGTGAATCTCCAGTTGTCACTGGTGATTGTCGCTTTAAACTTTCGGGATCCGCCATACCAAGTGCTAAGCTAAATCTCCACCTCCATCATCCACACACGCTAGCCGGGGACTCCTTCTCTATGTGTACAGAAGTGACGTAATGACGCAAAGACATGCTCGAAATTCCCGCGGAAATCCACCAGTACCACTGGAATTAAAATCATTATTACAAGATTACCGTTTTGAATCGAGGTAAGGCAAGCAGATCGTTTTGAACACTGGCTGGTTACGTTTTTTTTCAAAAATGTCTTTTTTGATATTTTTAAACCCAAAAAAGTGCCGGACTGCAGCTTTAACAAAATAACACTACATCCTTCCAATTATATATATATATATATATATATATATATATATATATATATATATATATATATATATCATTTTTTTCTTTCTGGCTGCTCTCTCAAGAGCCTGAGTGTGGTCGTTGTTCCATGGCATATTATATATATATATATATATATATATATATATATATATATATATATATATATATAAATGATGTATGTATGTATGTATGTATATATATATATATATAGAGAGAGAGAGAGAGAGAGAGAGAGAGAGAGAGAGAGAGAGAGAGAGAGAGAGAGAGAGAGATGTAGTTAAAATGAGTATATATAGAGTATATATGATATACAGTAGCCTATATAACACTTATTACTTAAAAAATATATATATATATATATATTGGAAGGATACTGTAGTGTTATTTTGTCAAGTAAGTAAATGTAATCAATATATAAATACATTACTACTACGTCCTGACAAAGGATATTCATTTTAGTAAATTTAAAAGGTTATGATTTAATTTTCATTTAAATATAAAAAAATGTATGAATGGAAAAAAGGGTATGGCTAAATATCATAAAAATTTGTAAATAACTTCTGACACATTTTATAGCAAGGGAAAATGTATTTTGAGAAAATGGAAGCAGGTGATTAATGATTTTGTTTGCAGTTCTGTTTTGTCCATAAGAGTATGTGGTACATAAACATGAATGAGAAATGAGAAAAAAGCTACACACTGTACTTCATTGGGACTATATTTAACATAACAATTGATGGGAGTGAAAACCCTTTCAGTTACTCAGTGCAGTGTGAAGAGATAAGTTAATATGTGCATGATTCAATCATTTCATTCCTACGGGAAAGCCTGTCTCCACCTGTCAGCATATCCAGGCATCTCTGCTCAATATTCTTCCTGTTTTGACTCTTTCACCCACTGTGACATATGCAGCTCCAACACAGAGAGCTTTTTCTATAATCTATATTTTCAAACGAGTGACTAAATGAGTGACTAGCTGATGAAGCTTTCCTTGCAGCTGTCTTTGGTCTACATTCTAAATTGATGACTTCTGGACCAACAAGAACTTCCAACACAGCCCTCCATGTGGATTCGTACTCTGGGCTCTTTAGAAAAAAAAGAAAAAAAAACGACCAAACACGATGGATTCACTGCAGAAGAGTTTATGGATGGGGATCCAGTCTTTGAGAGCTCCAGCAACACAGCTCCATTTATATTTCAAAGGTCCAATATGAATAATGCACCGAAACCAGTAAGAAGGAATTTAATGATGCCTTTTTGGTTGGGTCTGCCTCTCAGAGCAGACACATCTCCTCTTCCTAGTCATCTGCTCTAGCTTAGTGCTGATATGAACAAACCTTGACCTCATCTGTCTTATACGTGTGGAGGAGCGCGTGAGGTGAGGGCTGGATCTCTTCAGCATCTCGGCATATTGATCTGCTCTGACAGCTCTTAATAATGTCTATTCTGTAATGAAATGACTGGAAACTGAGCTGTATCAAACTGCTTTAATTTAAAACCCTTGGAAAAAGCCTGTCGAGCTTCATACACCTATAACAAGTTTCCATCCATCCATCCATCCATCCATCCATCCATCCATCCATCCATCCATCCATCCATCCATCCATCCATCCATCCATCCATCCATCCATCCATCCATCCATCCATCCATCCATCCATCCATCCATCCATCCATCCATCCATCCATCCATCCATCCATCCAACCAACCAACCAACCAACCAACCAACCAACCAACCAACCAACCAACCAACCAACCAACCAACCAACCAACCAACCAACCAACCAACCAACCAACCAACCAACCAACCAACCAACCAACCAACCAACCAACCAACCAACCAACCAACCAACCAACCAACATTAATTTAATTACAATTATTTAAATAAAGCTTTGTCAAGCCAACATCTCAGTCTGGCTAAGACTCATCTAGCATTAGATAACTTTAGATAACTAAAGTCATGAACAATGTCAGGCCATTTCTATTGATTTTGTCTTTGCAGGCTTTCAAGACTTTGCACCTAACGCAGGCTTTCTCACTTGTACCAAACAGGCAAGATGCGACACTGATGGCCACTTTTGTAGATTTGAGGACTAAATCCAATATTGTCGAAATAATTGCTGGCAATTTTGGCTTTATATGACATTTTGTTCCTTGTGATATAAGGAGCAAATTGACATTTCCAGGCAATACACATGGACCTGTGCTCTGAAATCAATGTTTGGACCACAGTGTACAGCTCTTAATAGACACTTTACACAGTTGTTGTCCTTTTTAACTGTCCAGGTACAGCATTATTTTTCAAGGAAACTGTACAAATCTATCCATACTGCAATGCTGCTTTCAACTACAGTCATTGATTAATGTGCAGTTTTATATAAGTGTATGATTATTTTACCTAGTGCATTGGACTGTATATGTTTTACTGTGCAATTACCACTGTAACTGTTGAGGTGAAAATAAAAGCCAAAAGACTTTAATGTGCAACACAACTTCACACTTCTACTGGGTCTTTCATTGTAACCGCAAATATTGTTTAAAGGGATAGGAATTTGTCATAATCCACTCACCCTCAAGTTGTTGCAAATGTCTATGAGTTTTTGAGTCTGTTGAACACAAAATAATATATTTTGAAGCGTAAGCAAATCTGCTTATCAAATCTGCTTAAATAAGCTGCATTATTTTAACAGTATTGAACATGGTTAGTTGGGAAAATTGATGATACTATAAAAAATTAATAATGCAATTACTCTGTCTTTTTTTTTGTGTGTGTGTGTTTTGAATTTCTTTGCAATTAAAATATATCCCGTCACTGCACTTCACTTTCAGCATTCTGCAGGACTTATTAATTAAAAGTGAACCAATACTTAAAGTCCGAATTTTACAAAACCTTGCTCTAAGAATTAGTGTTGTTTCCTCTAAAATCTGATCAATGGCTTTATTACCGCAAGCCATGTATTTACATTATAATTGGAGAGAGAACACCGCCTTACTGAACACAATCTGTGTTCTGCTCAACCTCAGCCCGGTGATTAATGATGTTACTGGAACATCACACACAAAGAGAGAAAGAGACACAGGGAGAGAGTTTTATTATTGCTATTTTTCTGTTACTATGTGGTCATAAAACTTTTATGCACCCCTAAGGTTTGCTCAAGGTTTTTTGAGACTTCAGAATCTGAGTACACATCTTGATGCCTTGCTCTAGTTTTCAGTAGAATACATTCAAATGGATTTTAGGATTTCTGTTTCTGCGTGTCAAACCTACAATCTCTAGTGATTTCATCCGCTGACTGTTTTCTATGCAATTAAGTGATAAGCACTCTTCCACACCATCCATATACGATGTAGGAATTCTCGGAGTTCATGAATATAACATAGCGGTCTCGAAATACAGCAGGCAACAATTCTTTTGCTAGACTCCCTTTTTTTCAAGTGAATGCATCTCATATTCCTTTTGAGAGACATCTGTTTGTTCAAACCAAACAGACCTAGACACATCCATACAGCAGCTGCAAACTCCCACCCTGAGGCTGGTGTGAATCCAAAATATTATAGTAATTGAGAGAATAGCAGTAATGTGTTGTTCTAAAACAACGTATTTCTTCAAACACTAAAATAAAACATCAGATTATAACTATCTAACAGCGATAATATGTTGTATTTCACAGCTCAAAGACTAAGAGACTATAGCTCACAAAACAGCAAATTTGAAGTTGGAAAATAATAACAAATGAATACTTATAACCTCCCATGACAATGATTCCCTAAGTTTGCTATTGCATTTGGATTTGATTGCATTCATTATTATTATTTGTAAAAAAAATTTGCTGCCGGATTGTTTTATTAAAATGTGCTCATTTAGTACAAACCTTAAATTGGTGGTACAACTTAAATGGATCAACTTTTATCTAGTTCCCAGCATGATTTGCATTGGATTGGACGGGGAGAGTAAATGTTGAAGATTTTGTCCCGGTTTCACAGACAGGGCTTAGATTAGCTAAGCCAGGATTAGGCCTTAGTTAAATTGAGGGCATTTAAGTAGCTTTTATAAACCTTCCGTAGAAAAAAACAAAAACATTACTGGTGTGTATTTTGAGACAAAAAAATGGCACTGACATATTTAGATGTGTCCGTCCATGTTGCTTTCAGTTAAAACAGCTCAAACATGCATTTTAGTCTGGGACTAGTTTAAACCTTGTCTCTGAAACCAGAGGTTAGTGGTTTGTGTGTGTGTGTGTGTGTGTGTGTGTGTGTGTGTGTGTGTGTGTGTTGATATAAATGATTATTTTACAATGGATGCCAAAGATTGCTAATGTGAATGAATATTATACTGTATAATTATTTAGTTAAGATGTCTCTTCTTTCCTTAGCTTCGCGGAGCTTTCATTTGGTTGTTTTTGTAATAGATGTTGCGTGCCAGCATGTTTAAGTGTGCTGTTGCTATCTAGGAATAGAAGAAGTTTCGGTAACACTTTACTTGAAGGGGTGTGCATAAGACAAACATGACACCTTCAAAATCATTACATGACATGAATATGAAAGAGGTTTTATGCATGTTTATGACAACTGTCATTAAGTGTCATTCACTCAATTATGACATTTGTAATGCAAATATGACATTGTTTGAGATGTCTTATGACACCTTGACATAAACCAATACGCCCACACCTGTCAGTGTCTTTGTCATGACAACTTGACAATACCAAGACAACACAACCTGTCATAAATATGTCATACACATGACATAGCAGATGAATTATCAAATAGAAGAATCTTAGCTTTATGGGTTAACATTAAATTAAACAGTCAGGTTGGTTTTGACATTGGCTGTCATAAGGCCATTATAACATTTTAATGACAAAATCAATGTGTACCACTGTAGTTGAGGTCAAGAAAAATATTCCTGACACAGTTATAATATATGATCATTAATCTGCTATGTCATGTTTATGACATATTTATGACAATTTATGTTCTCTTGGTAATGTCAAGTTGTCATTACCAACAAGACACTGACAGGTTATGATGTATTGGTTTATGTCAAGGTGTCATAACAAAGACATCTCAAACAATGTCATATTTGCATTAAAAATGTCATAATTGAGCGAATGACACTTAATGACAGTTGTCATAAACATGCATAAAACCTCCTTCATATTCATGACATGCGTCATGTCATGATTATGAAGGTGTCATGTCAGTCTTATGCACACCCCTTCAAGTAAAGTGTTACCGAAGTTTCTCAGTGGAGTTAGTTGGGCATGTCTAAAGTTTTGGGTTCTCAATTCAGTGAGTGCTTGTATTTATGCTTGTTTTCAGTCTTCTATTTTTCAAAACAATTTGTACTATGACAAATCCTCATAACACCACAGATCTATTTGTTGAATACATCAACATATATCAGACTAATAACACTCAGTCTTGGCTGGGAAATAATCCCACACAGGTTCATTACTGTAACACGATAAGATCTTACAGTTTGAATGTAAATTATAGAATATTGTTAGATTGCTAAAATAGTTATGTTTTAAGAAATATCTTGCAACAAACAAACCAAACTCTGTAGCAAAGACCCATGAGCTTTTTGGCATTACACATGTGTTCATGCTTCCACACAGACAAAATCAATAAACCACCTCATTAAATGTCTTCGGAGACTCAAGGGCATTCACAATATGATCTGCTGGATAAAATATTAATACTAATAAAGGAAAACATATGAAAAGAATTTATACCTAGACTGAGAACCCTTCAGAAGCATTTTATTCATACGGATGAAAGTTTCCACTCATCTTACATCTCAAACGAACTGAAACAAAACAGAGACTGTGTAATACTAGAGGATGTAAATCTCTATTCTACAACTTATTATTCCTCCTTTGGGTGCAGGCACACATACCAATCAGATCTGGCGTCTCTTTGTCTTGCATCATTTATGTGTTGCCAGGGCGAGATACAACAGAGATGCACAGCCCATTGGCAAAGACCTCTGCCGTGTTTGGAGGAATCATGTCGGCTGTGGATTTCTTGCCTATTTAATCAGGGTGGGAATGTCTGTGCTCCTGAGGTGGAATATATTTGCATAAAGAACATTCCACCATGACTGGACTCTCTTGTACCAGACTCTTCTGAGAGTTCATTTCTCAAACTGTACAAATGTGAACAGAATCAGTGATGTGTGGTTTTCTCCAATTTAGTTCATTTTACATGCTTTTAAATTTGGTTTATACTGGCATTTTACATTATGAATCTAAAACAATGCAGGTCTCCTAATTTGCAAAGCTATGCAAACAACTTCAAAGAAAACCTTTAAAGAACAACAAATCTCACACAACATATATCATAACATAGTATAACATAACACATAAAATACAACATAACATAACATAACATATAACATAGCATACCATAACTTCACATAAAAGCAACACAAAAAAACTTTTCATACCATACAACAACTTTACAGAACATATCTACACATAACAACTTGACACAAAACGCAAAAAAAAAAAAAAAAACTTTACAGAACATAACAACTTTACCAGAACAATAACTTTCAGAACATAACTTCAAACAACAGAAAACATATCACAGAAAACATAACAAAATAACAACACAACATGCAACACGTATTTAAGCCAGTTATATACTGATATAACTATTATAATCCACAGCTAAATTAAATGCAGAATTAAAAATACTATAAATAAAACAAACAAATGAATAATAAATGTGGGATTTTCTGAGTCCTGGGAAAACCTTTAAGGACATTACACAATGACTGTAAACATTAAAGCAGTAAAAGCAACTGGTTAAATATTAAAGTAATACTTTGGGCAATTGAAAGTGGAAGTTAACTGCTTTTAACATCTCCGATATCAGTCTTTATTTCAAGCACAGAACAACATAGATGTATGCTATTTAATAATTGAGGCTTCTAAAATCATTTAAAAGGCATTATCCACGTTTCCTTTAGAGCTCAGGCTGACTGACCTGAGAAATGCTAAATTATAGCAGATGCTTCTAATGCACAAGGGAATAATGACTATGCTCAATGTTACACATAAAGATCTCACGTTGTGCACTTGTTTAAATGTGTAAAAAGCTTTGTGCATAAGGCAAAGTAATGAGAGAGAATAATGCAATCACTTCTCATAAAGCACTGTCTTGCCTGAAGTGTTTATGGGCATACGCACCTAAATTAATGTCGTTTTCTATATTTAAAATGAAAGGAAAAATGAGCACGACTGAAAAGTGGACAATAGTCATGGGTAACAATTCTCGTTGCTGTGGTTTCATGTTCAACAGCACTAATAAAAAGAGTTATTTGTGAAAGAGATGTATTTGTGTTTCATATTTAGATAAAAATACAGGAAAACAGTAGGAAAAAAAAATACTTGTTATGGGTGTGTAAGCAACCATAATGCACATTTGGACCCATTAAAACCTAGTGAAAATGTATTGAGGGAAAATGAGCAATCCAAAAGATTAAAATGATCAGGAAACGGAGCAAAACATACTCCAATGCCTCTCTAAACCACGTGAATAAAGTACAATAAAGCATTGTGCTGTTGAGCATCCTTGATCAGAATGACCAAATTTAAACTAATGTTCATGCTTGAAATATATATATATATATATATATATATATATATACATATATTATGTTTTAGGAGTAATATATTTTCCGTATATGGATACGCAATTGCAATTCGAAGAAGAAATGTAAATGTTCACACAAGCAACAGAATTCAGGCTTGTGCCTAATTATAGTAACATTGTAGTAAAATGTAATTGGCTAATTTTATAAAGTTTTAACATTGAACACATTTTAATTTATATTTTTGGTTAAGATTGTGTATTTAGAATCAGCCCCACAAACTAAATATTGTTCATTGTGTTGGTAGTTTTGTGTGTGTATGTGTTTGTGTGTGTTTTATTTATAGGCATTTTTTTATGGTATTGATATAAAAAGTAGACATATGACAAGAAAGATCAGAACATAACACATGTCCGATTTGAAGCTGTGTCTCTTGCATGAGCATCTTGTTTCAATTTGTCTGGGCCTTGTTGTGTGCTTCAAGCCACAGTACTATATTCGTATAGCTTAATTTGTCACATTTAATTGCACTTTTCTGCTGAATATGCACTTTTAAATAAGTTGATACAAAATGTTCCAGGGGCAAAAGCAACCGAATCAATTTCTGCTGTATTGCTGCATTTTGCTGCAAAATGAAGGTCTTTAACAAGAGGAGCTCTGCGTCTGAAAGTTTCTTGGGGCTGTAGTGTGTGAAATCCTCCCAAGTGCCATTTGGTATTCTAGTGTCACACTCCAACAGAACACACCTCTCACAAACATAATGAATGTTTACTGGCAAAAGGTTAATATCCACTCGGCAGAAAATGAATCAACACTCTATTAATGAGACTATTACCAATAATGATGGATAGAGAAACTAGACACCTCCACAGCCAGGATCATTTTGGAGGTATTGATTAGTGAGATGATGCATTTTTAAACATCCCTGTCTAGATGGCCTGAGGGGGAATTCGAGGCATTTATTCTTTATTTGCAGTATGTTTGGACATTTCTTTTTATTATTCTGTTTAGTCAGAAACCACATCACAGCACATGCAGTGAATCTACGTTTTGACTTCACTTTATTACTCTGCAGTGTCAATGCCACCAACCAGAAATTACACAGATTGATTGTCTTTGCTTTACCGGTGCAACACGAAACACGTTGTTGTTTTTTTCAGCTTGTGATAACAGGCCAACTGCAGTGGTTCTGATAGGAGTGAATGACTCCGCCTGTAGTCTAGCAGAGATCAGTCCGTCTCAGAACCACACGCCATAAACCCCCCATTGGGACAGGCAATTCGAGGACAGCTTTGCATGTCTTTCATGCAACAGATCTCTGGTAGGGTGTATCAAAGAGGTATTTCTCTGAAAACTGGCCCTGCATACCTGAGGGGTTGAGCAGAAAAAAACAGTTCAAATCAAAGGCTAAAATTAGGACTGTAGAGTTTACTTTTCTTTCTTTTTTTAATTGTAGAGTCTTTGTGGAAAGATATCTTGCTCAGTATTAAAGAAAAAGCAATTTAGTGTTGAATAATTTTGTTAATGAAGGTGCATTTAGTAGTTAGCATTAACATCGCTGTTCTTAGTGTACTTGTAGTACTGATACCAAATTTTTGTTAGATGCAGTGCAATGTTGTCTCTGAGTTTTATGTAAATTACACTAATACTAGTGAGTTTTAGAGAGCGATCAACACATTCATTTCCTTACCTATCCAACAAAAAAAACAAGCTAACTCATACACTTAGACACTTTTTAACTTAAAATGATCATGTAATCTCAAGCTAAACATCTTTAATAGTGGAAATGTCTGCTAGCTTAAACTAATTCAGTAAATGATAACTTGCTAATTGTTAACACAATGCTTTGATATAGTTAGCATAACAACTGCTGAATTAATATGGCAATAGAGAACATATAACATACCTGCTAAACATTAAACACTACTAAATCTCCTACTTAACATTAATCTTGCACTAAAAACATTATAAAAAACTTCACTCTAAAAAATGCTGGGTTGTTTCAACCCAAATTTGGGTCAAATATGGACAAACCCAGCTGTTGGGTTACATTTTTTAATTACCTGGTGGGTATTGAAGGACGGCGGAGCACGGAGCCGACACGCAGCGGAGCAGATCCGCAGCCGTTCCACAGTTGGTGGAAATCCGGGGTTAGTGTGTTGAAATTCATGGTTATGTTAAGGGTCGTGACATTTCCGAAACATTCTAGAAGCGGTTGACCAATCACAACACACTGATCCAGCTGACCAATCAGAGCACCTTGAGCTTTATATATAGTTCACATGAACTAAGAAGAGCGTTACTGACAGACTGGGAAGAGAGGTGCTGCAATAATGTTAAATATGTGAAAAATAATGTGTTTTCTTTCTCTCTAGTAGATTCTAGTAGACCCCAAAGACAAAATCAAGAATGATTTGCAAAAAGGGCATAATAGGTTCACTTTAAAATACGTGAAACAATCCTAATCCAAACCACATACTGTAGGACTTGGGGTTGTGCTCTTTTGATGTACGTCAGTAAGCAACCACACTGAACACCTTTGCGTTGTGTCAATGAGTTTGGAAATAATACATAAAATCATGTCTCAGTAAAAAAAAAAAAAAGCAATGTGCATATGTATGCTCAATGATTCATGCTATGAGAAGTTTACCTGCAAGTGCTTTCACACAGTGGATATTTGACTCCAGCACTGCAGCCCTCCTGCTGTATGATATTTGACAATATCAGAAACTGATTTAAATGTAAAACCTCAGGTTTAGCTCTAGAATAACAGTGCCAGAAGAGGGTAGGATTTGTATTATCCCTCTTTTATAATCTCGGAGGACACTGAAGAAACATCTCTTGTCGGAGCACAGAAATGAAAGACTGTAACGTAATCGAAATTTAATTCCTTTCAAGTTTCACTTTTTTCCTCTGGACTCTCAGAGGTTCGGGTTTCTTTTCTCACTGCACTTCTGAGCCTTCAAAGCTCTTGTTTCTATCTTTTTGCTCACTGAGTCAGCAAAAGCATTGTCAGTACATTACATTACAGCGGCACATCAGTTCTCTCACACACACATACAGGAGGCCGAGACCTCGGTGGCTCTCGTTCCACTTTTATTTTCTGTTTGAAAAAGAATTGTAGCTGCATATGTACATTATACACTTCTGATATTTACATCATATCATATTTTTTCTTTCTAGATCAATGTTTTCTTAATCAGTGTGCAAATACATAGAATACTCATGAAGCTGTACATTCCAAAATATCGGCAAGAATCTATTCACTGCTGCAGCTTATTCAAACCTTGAGTATGTTCACACCAAATACTCATATCTTCATTTTTTTTCTTCTTCACAGTGTGTTGATTGTAGTCTCGTTCTGGTGAATAATTCTCCTCATGAAACTATGGTTTATACCATGTCCTAACCAGAACATTTCCAGCAAAAATATAAACTGATATGCACTGTGATGCATTATTTGATGCTGCAAGGATGACATGTTTTTGTTGGCCAACTCAGAAGTTCGCACCACTTTGGTTCCCTCAACAAAAAGTCAATAGGATTTTTTCATTGGCTTTTGGACTGTTGCAGAAAATAAGCTCTATGACAAACAAAAGTTTATGATTATTACATGGTTTGTTCATCATAATAACCTTCACAAATGCACACAAGTTTTGTGAATTTTGAAATACAATCCCCAGTACTAAAAAGCTAGACTATAACCGAACAAAAACACAGTCGCACAACTTCAAGATCAACACGACTAAGTTTCCAATGACTCTTTCCATTTCTCTTTATAATTCACGAGTTGAAAAGCTTGTGTTATAATAATTTGCAAGAGGCTGTAAAAGTGGACTCGTGAGTAGATGATTTTATCTCTCTGGTGTGATGATGTTTAATGCCAAACAACCTCTGTAGACCCATTTAGCCACTTACCACATTTTACTAATTTATTATTCATATGCATAGAATAAAATGTGAAAATATATTGAGCTCGGGGTAAAACAAAGACTTATTTCATGCAATACAGAATAAATAAATATTCATTGACTTTAGAATGATGGAACCAAAAGGCCAAAACTCGTTTCCAGGTTTTAGGACTAATTCCTTCAGCAAAATGTCACTTGCCATGAGAGAGCGAGCGGATACAGTTTACCGCATCGCGCCTGGTTAGGACATAGTGTTTGGGAAACCATCATTTAAAGTTAGCACTGCTTGGCTTGCAACAAACTACTGTATAAAAAAAAGAACGAAAGATAAAGAAAAAGCAGCCAGTCGGGTCCCACCTGTCTTAATCCACAGATCCGTCGTTGAATGGAGGTGTGTGTGTGTTACATGGAAGAGAGAAAGTTGAAATCAGAGCGCTGTTCAGCAGAGCACCAGGGGGATAGATACACGGCTGAGGCTCAAAGCAGAACGGGTGACCTGGGATTTTGTGGTGCAGGCTTCAGTGTTCAGTCAGGGGGATATAAAAGGGCAGCACAGCGCTTACTCTGATTGAACCAATTGCTCTGTGTAACTATCTCTCAGGTCTGCCATTCCCCCCGGGCAAAAAAAAACAAAACACACCAGCTCAGCACTGAGAACATACAACAAGCCAGAGAGGTGTGCTGAGGGAGGGGCCGATACACTGCAAGGGAAGTGTATTAAGACCGTGTTTATTGATTTATTGGCTGCATTGATTGTCGAAGTTGTTAAATAGTTCAGAGACATGGCAAAAAGATTGGATGGAGGGGGAATTCGGAAACATCCAAAAGCAATGTTGAATGGACAGTGACACCCTGTTATTTCTCTTTTCAAACAAGCCAGATTCGTGTAAACCACATTTTTACTTTTTTTTTTTTTTACTAATAAATGATGGAATAAGTAAACTTGCAAAGTGAATTAAGTTCATTATAGTCTGAATGTTTGTAATCAATTGAAAATAAATTCCAAATGTGAGGCCAATGAGATTTACTTATCTCAGTTTTTGTATCCTGAGGGTTTACTTTAAATGTCACAGCACAAATGTAATTAATGTTTTCTTAAAATTATCCAAATGGCTGTTTCATTTAATCACTGCTTGCTATTCAAGTAAAGCTCTTTTTTTTTTCCCCAGCTGAGACTTGGAGTCGTGTGGTTTAATAAGCATATAGCATAACACAAGAGTTAAATTGCTAAATAAATAAGTATCCAGTGAAATTAAAGAGTAGTCTTCGGGATGAACAGGTCATGCAACAGTGCTTTGCATAATATTTAAATGTATGACAACACCATCTGAGATGAGGGAAATTGAGCAACATAGCTTGGGGTTATGAATGACTAAGACTTACACATTGCCATATTTATACTGAAGGACTTTTGTCTCTCCCAAGCGCTCAGAATATTGTACATATAACAAAATCCACAAAATTTTCAGTACATTTGTGAGAAAAACGTGGCTTTTTGGAAAAAACAAAATCAATATAAATGCAGTGATCCCAGAAATATAATTTCCATACAGAGTTTTTTTTTAAACATGAACCTGAAATGTATCCATCAGGTAAGTTGAACATTGAACAATCTTACTTCCTTGATGATTTTCACATGAATCTCTTTTAATGTCCCATTTGTCTATAATGACAGGACTTTGTTACAGCAGATGTTTGTTAACTCCCTGCTGCTCCCCCCGCAAGCATTGGTGCTACACTCATTATCATGTTGCTGCTTCACTATGCCAGCGGCTGCGTAAAAAAAGGGGGAAAAAAACAGGAATGGGGCATATGTGCAACACAGGATTTTTCTGAAATAAGCAGCAAGTGTGATAATGACAGTTCCCTTTCGTAGTCACTTCGAGTTACGTCGAAATGACGACGAATGGGGTTCGCTTAGAAGCCTATCATCTTCGAACAGTAATAAAACGAGCCAATGGCAAGCAAATGCCATGGGTCTGCTGAATTTGCATAGCGTAACTCCGCCCCACAGTGTGGGTATATAAGGAAGTGAGCCGGCAACATGCAGATATGTTTTCGCTTTCGGAGCCAAGAGCATTCTTCACTCCACAAGCCATTCTGAGATCATCTCTCTTCACTCTTCGAGACGAGCTACTCTTCAGAAGTGTTGGTGTGACGGCGAATTCCAGCGAGCTTCATATTGCCTGCCGATCTGCGCAGTGGTCTGCCAGTCGTGTGTCTCTCCCTGGGCGCTTCAGCACTGCTGTTTGAGTTTTATCTCTCTAAAAGAGCTGCACGCGGCGCGTCTTTTTAAAGACGGTTCGCCCGTGTGTTTCTGGGTGCGATACACAGATTAAATCAGCTGATGGGCACGGACGCTGTCTGATGTGTTTGGGCAAACGCACAGACAGCGTTCGTGGATGCGTCATGTTCTCATTGCGGGGACATGACCATCGCAATGTAACGATCGAGACTCGATGACCTCCTCGAGAGAGAGTCCCCTCATCCACACCCCGATCTATTCTCTCCGCAAGAGGGAATACTTCGGCTGGTGGCCAGGGTGATCAGAGGCTGCTGTGTGGAACCAACCCGACGATCTATCCTCGGTCCACACACTCCTCTTCACATTGCAACCCGTGTGGTATCCGGATGAGATCGCTGACCAGTCCCGGCCAGAGGTCGCGGGCTGGTCCAGCATTTCATTCGATGCCCCGGCAGATGAAATCTTGTCTATCGCCGCATCACAAGGTGGGCGTGAGTACGCTGGAGAAGACTCGGCTGTGCTGCCTCCTCCGGGTGTGCCAGCATTGCCCGAGTCTGAACCAGAACTCTGCCATGCTTCCCCGGGCAGTCGCGAGCATTTGGGCTTGTGTGGAACCCTCCGCCATGTCCCAAGTGCTTAAAGCTGATGATCGGTTTTTGGGGACGCACCGGCACACGTCGGCCCGCCCCCAATTCCTTTCTTCCTGGACGTGCATGAAGAGGTCATGAGATTACTCAGCGGCCTCTTCCGCCTTCTCTGCCCTCGATGAGGTCGCGGCCAGTGGGTACACTGGGGTTCCCCCTATGGAGTGTTCTGTGGCAACACAACTGTGTCCCCACAGCGCCTCCACTGGCGTGGCGGCCCTAAGCACCCACCCACCCCAAAGCATGTAGGTTTTTGTCTACTCCGGTGGCAGAGATCTATAGAGCTGCGGGGCTGGCTGCCACCTCACTGCATGCTATGCCCATCCTTCAGGTCTACCAGGCCAGGGGTGCTCATTGCTAATGCACGAGGGTAGGGCTGTACCAGGGCTCTTGCAAGAGCTGCGTGCCGCCACCGACCTCGCTCTACGGGCGACGAAGGTGACCACACGCTCCCTGGGTCAGGTGATGTCCACATATGTGGTCCAGAGACAAAAACTGGCTTAGTCTGGTTGATATGGGCGAGGCTGAGCGAAGCCGCTTCCTCAACTCCCCATATCCCAGACTGGCCTCCTCGGCGGCGCAGTCGAGGACTCTGCCCAGAGTTCTCGGCTGCCCAGAGCGGACTGAGGCTCTGATCCCGCGGCCAGCTGCTCAGCCGCCGGCTCAGCTGCCTCATTCCGCTCGCCGCCGAGGGCGCCCTCCTGCGACACTCCCTGCCGGCCCTAGCAGCACCCTTCACCCAGGCCGTGCCATGGAGGTAGTCGCAGGAAGGCGCCCCAGCCCGTACCAGCCCCGCAGCAATGCGGTGCTCCCGTTACGGGCAGCTCAGAGATGGGTTGCAGTTCTTTCTAGGAGGTGGTTGCAGGGCCACTCCTTCCCCCGGTGGAGGGCCGGGGGAAAACCTCTTTTTCCAAAGAACTGTCTCTCCCATCTCTGAGCACACAGAGTTCTCGGACGACAGTGCGCGCCACCCTCGGGTCCCGCCACTCTCGCCCTCCTCTGTCACAGAGTTCTCGGATGACAGTGCGCACGCTCACGGGCCTCGCCACTCTCGTCCCCCTCTGTCGCCAGACCCCTGCCAGAGCACGCCCCTGTGGAACGCTGGTCCTTCCCTGGCCTCCTCTGGCAGGACGCGGCTAATGACCGTGCCCCCACACCGGGCCGCTATGCCACCCACGTCTGGGCCGGTCATTCCGCTTCGCTGCACCCCCGGGGGGACGTCTGTCGTTCGCATGACCCCGCTGGCACAGTCCGTGGGAGCCTGGTTAGAGCTTCCCCCCTGTCCCGCTGGCTCGCGCGAACCATCAGGCTCGGCTATGCGATTCAGTTCGCACGGTCTCCTCCCCGCTTCAGGGGAGTCCGCTTCACTATGGTCGGTGGCAATGCCCCTGTCATGAGAGTGGAGGTCGCCACCCTGCTGGCGAAGGGTGCGATCGAGACTGTCCCTCCAGCCGCAATGAGGTCCGGCTTCTACAGCCCCTACTTCATTGTCCCCAGGAAATCCGGTGGGTTACGGCCAATCCTGGATCTGCGCGTCTTGAACCGTTCCCTTCACAGGCTTCCGTTCAAGAGGCTCATGGCCAAGCGCATTTTCGAATGTGTGCAGCCACAGGATTGGTTTGCAGCGATCGACCTGAAGGACGCCTACTTTATGTCTCCATTTTTTCTCGACACAGACCGTTCTTGCGGTTTGCTTTCGAGGGGCAGGCATACCAGTACGCAGTTCTCCCATTCGGGTTGGCCCTGTCTCCTCGCGTCTTCACGAAGGTCGTCGAGGCAGCCCTTGTGCCGCTACGGCAGCACAGGGTTCGCATCCTGAATTATCTCGATGACTGGCTAATCCTAGCTCACTCTCGGACCAGGGTTGCGAACACAGGGACCTAGTGCTCCGGCACCTAGCCCGTCTGGGCCTTCGGGTCAACTGGGAGAAGAGCAAACTTTGCCCCGTGCAGAGGATCTCTTTTCTCGGTAGGAAATTCGACTCGGTCGCCATGTGCGCGCAGCTTACGAGCGAGCGCGCGCAGTCACTGCCGACTTGCCTGAGACAATTTGAGGGCAAGAGTGCGGTTCCACTGAAACTTTTTCAGAGGCTCCTGGGGCATATGGCATCTGCAGCCGCGGCAACGCCGCTCGGATTGCTTCATATGAGACCGCTTCAGCACTGGCTTTGCGATCGAGTCCCGAGGTGGGCATGGCGTCAGGGCACGTTCCGAGTACCAGTTACTCCGACCTGCCATCAGACCTTCACCCCGTGGACGAATCTCAGCTTTCTCGGGCCGGAGTGCCCGTAGAACGAGTTTCCAGGCATGTTGTTGTCTCAACGGATGCCTCCTCCACGGGCTGGGGCGCCATGTGCAATGGACATGCTGCCGCGGGCTCCTGGACAGGACCCCACCGCCTATGGCATGTCAATTGCCTCGAGTTGCTGGCAGTACGTCTCGCTCTGCACCGCTTCCGGGCGCTGCTCAAGAACCAGCACGTACTAGTCCCATCAGACAATACCGCGACAGTAGCGTACATCAACCGACAAGGTGGTCTACGCTCCCGCCGTATGTCGCAACTCGCCCGCCACCTCCTCATATGGAGTCAGAAGCATCTGAGGTCGCTTCGAGCCATTTATATTCCGGGAGACCTGAACTGTGCAGCCTACGAGCTCTCACGGCTTCAGCCTCTTCCGAGAGAATGGAGACTCCATCCCCAGGCGGTCCAGCTGATTTGGGATCAGTTCGGGGACGCACAGGTAGACCTGTTTGCCTCCCACGACTCGTCCCACTGCGCCCAGTTTTACTCCCTGACCGAGGGCACGCTCGGCACGGACGCTCTGGCGCTCAGCTGGCCCCGGGGCCTCCGCAAGTATGCGTTTCCCCAGTGAGCCTTCTTGCACAGACCCTGTGCAAGATCAGGGAGGACGAGGAGCAGGTCATATTGGTTGCGCCGCACTGGCCCACCCGAACCTGGTTCTCCGAACTTGTACTCCTCGCGACAGCTCCTCCCTGGCCAATTCCTCTGAGGAAGGACCTCCTTTCTCAGGGACGGGGCACCCTTTGGCACCCTCGTCCCGATCTCTGGAACCTCCACGTGTGGCTCCTGGACAGGACGAGGCAGGTTTGAGTACCCTACCACCAGCGGTGGTGGCTACCATCACTTCCGCTAGAGCGTCGTCCACTAGGCATGCCTACGCGTCGAAGTGGAACCTCTTCGTCTCTTGGTGCTCTTCTCACTCAGAAGACCCCAGATCATGCCCGATCGGTGTCGTGCTTTCCTTCCTGCAGGATGGGTTGGAGCGAAAGCTGTCTCCCTCCACCCTGAAAGTGTATGTTGCCGCTACCGCCGCACATCACGACGCAGTCGAAGGTAAGTCCGTGGGAAAGCACGACCTGGTCATCAGGTTCCTGAGAGGAGCGAGGAGACTACATCCTCCTCGCCCTCCTCTCGTTCCCTCTTGGGACCTCTCAGTGGTTCTAACTGCCCTGCAGAGTGCTCCCTTTGAGCCTCTGCAATCAGTGGAGCTTAAGTTCCTGTCAATCAAGACAGCGCTCCTGGTTGCATTGGCCTCCATCAAGAGGGTAGGGGACCTGCACGCATTTTCTGTAGACGAAGCGTGCCTGGAATTCGGGCCGGCCTTCTCTCACGTGATCCTGAGACCCCGGTCTGGATATGTGCCCAAGGTTCCCACCGCCAGGTGGTGAACCTGCAAGCGCTGCCCCTGGAGGAGGCAGACCCAGCCTTGGCATTGCTCTGTCCAGTACGCGCCCTCCGTGCTTACGTAGACAGAACGCAGTGTTCAGGACCTCAGACCAGCTCTTTGTCTGTTTTGGTGGGAAGCTGAAGGGAAAGGCTCTCTCCAAGCAAAGGTTGTCTCACTGGATAGTGGACGCCATTGCTTTGGCTTACCAGCAGCAAGGTCGACCGTGCCCCCTTGGTGTGACGGCCCACTCCACCCGGAGTGTGGCCTCCTCTTGGGCTCTAGCGCATGGCGCCTCACTAACAGACATCTGCAGAGCTGCAGGCTGGGCGACACCCAACACATTCGCCAGATTCTATAATCTCCGAGTGGAGCCAGTGTCCTCCCGAGTACTCGCTTCAACCAGCCGGTGCTAGGACCCGCTCAGGTGTCTTCGCTTGCTCGCCATTCCACTCCACGGACTGGATACGTGCGATATTCTCCTCAGGTGAGCCTGATAAGCCCTGAGTTCCTCCAGCGCTGTTGACGTCAACGCCAGAGTTATGCCTCCGGCAGCTTTCGCGTTGGCTAGGTGCCACCATGTGCATGGTTCCCCCGCTGGGTGACCCCCACGTGTGTATTTCCACTGTAAGCCTCCTTCGAGCATGTGTCTTTCCCTTGGCAAGCCAGTCTGCCACCCCTGGGGTTGAAATATTCCACCCTACGGGCTGGACACCCCAGTGTTCTCCGTATGCACCCCCCTCCGGGTCATATGTGTTTTCTTAAGTCCCCCCCCCCTTCGGGCGGGCACTGATTGCATATTCCACTGTGATATGCTTCCCAGTGTACCTTGGTATTCCTGTGTTAAGTAGGAGTCCTTCGTCCGTGCTAGTCTCACGACAGGGAGCTCAGACTTACGCAGGGCACTGGAAGACAGCCGAGGTGGCGTGATTGGACTGGGAACCCCATTCGTCGTCATTTCGACGTAACTCGAAGTGACTACGAAAGGGAACGTCTCGGTTACGGATGTAACCCTCGTTCCCTGAGTAGGGAACGGAGACGTTACGTCTTCCTGCCACTTCCGCTGTACCGCTGGAACAGCCTGAGTTCAAGCTTGGCTCCTTCAGCGAAGAAACATATCTGCATGTTGCCGGCTCACTTCCTTATATACCCACACTGTGGGGCGGAGTTACGCTATGCAAATTCAGCAGACCCATGGCATTTGCTTGCCATTGGCTCGTTTTATTACTGTTCGAAGATGATAGGCTTCTAAGCGAACCCCATTCGTCGTCATTTCGACGTAACGTCTCCGTTCCCTACTCAGGGAACGAGGGTTACATCCGTAACCGAGACGTTTTAGTGGCTGTGATCAACTCACATGAGAGATGGCATGAAGTTGTGATTAATGACACACAATGTTCCACAGTGTCAGAAATTATATAAATAAATGCTAGATTCAGGAACTATTTGAAATGAACGAAGGTATTTTCCTGTTAAATCACTCACATATCACTGTGACCTGGCATCCAATGAATTCACACTCATCCAATGAAAATAATTCTGCAATTCTGGTATAGTAATGTTATACATACTGTATAAAACCTTGATACTGTATACCATGGTACTGAATGATTACCATTTTAATAGACCAAGGCATTAAATACTTAGGCATACTGATGCATTAGCAAGGTCAATTTCTACAAGTTCTAATTTCTTACCGTGTACACTATCCCGTTCAAAAGATTGGGGTTAGTACTATTTTTCTTTTAAGAAATTAATATTTTTATTCAGCAAGGTCACATGAAATTGATCAAATATAACAGTAAAGAGATTGTAAATGTTACAAAAGATTTGTATTTTGAATAAATGCTGTTCACTGTTTTGACAACAATATGAAACAGCACAACTGCTTATTATTGATAATAATAAATGTTTCTTGAGCAGCAAATCAGCATAGAATATTTTCTGAAGGATCATGTGACACTGAAGGTAATGATGCTAAAAATTCAGTTTAAAATATTACTGTTTTTACTGTATTTTATCAAATAAATGCAGCCTTGCTGAGAATAATACACTTCTTCCCAAAAAAAAACAATACAAAATATTACAGATCATAAACTTTTGAATGTCAGTGTAAGTGAGCAATTAATCAAATTGAGGAAATACTGCATGTAGTGCAAGCTAATTTATTAAATACACAGAGTGGTCCAAAAGCATGATATCTGATAGAAAGAAAAAAAATGGATATCGAGTTTTAAGATTTGAACATTTAAAAATATGCAAGTAAAATTGTCATTCCGATTTTGCATAATATAAAATGTAATATATGATATATGATGTAATTAAAAATAATATGCTTTTGGACCAAACTGTCTGAATTTGTATTAGCTGCAAAATAAACTGTATGCATAACATTGGGCAGAAATAGCTGAAAAATTCTCATTCGAGAGGATTGCTGTATTGATAAGATCTGCATTTGACTGTAGTTTTTAGTTTTCAGAATCGACAAAGATCCTCGGTTGTCAATTGTACTGCACTCACTGCTGGTGTGCGAGAGAGAGAGAGAGAGAGAGAGAAAGAGAGAGAGAGATATTCAAAAATAAAACCCTCAGGGTGATGGTGGGTAAGGACACTTAACTCATCGCATGCATCATCATTGAACACATGATTCATATAGCAACTCTTTCTGAACAAAAATGAATAAAATCCTCTTCTCTTGACAAATATAAATATATTTATGTTAGAGATAATATCTACAATAACGTTTGCCATCATAAACACCAATGGTACTGGGGGTTGACAGAGCAGATTAGCACTCTTGCTATGGGTACACACACTTTCGCAAAGACAGCAACGATGAGGGATGGGGAGGGTTCGGCTATGAGAAGGCTGGTGGTGCGGAGAGCAGCAGGGGTTTAGTCCCGAAAGCCAGGCGAATTGCCATCCACCTCCAGTTCCCACTGAAAGTTTTGCCCTGTCATTTGGTAGAACATCATGTTAAAGGGCTTGTAGAATTTATGCAGTCTGCGAATGACATCGGGCTCTATTTTGGGGTGAGTTCTGCCCTTGGACTTGCCAAGGCACCGAGGGGTACTGCTGTCCTCTGGCTTCTTCAAGCATGGGAATCCCTTGGTTTTGTTAAAATAGAAATGTTTGTCGGTAACAATACGCTTGAGTCCCAGGAAATCCTGCACCTTTGCCATCTCGCCGGCCGGATCAACGATAAGCCGCTCCCCGCTGACAAAGTGCATCTGCGAGAGGGGGAAATACTGCATCCAGCTCTCCAGGTGAAGTGCGTAGATCCCTATTCGCAGCGCGCTCCACGATGCGTCGATCAGGCCCAGCGTTCGGTTCTTGAACGCCAGCACTTCGAAGGTGGGGATCTCCGGCCTCTTGGAGAGCGTCTGAGTGTAGTCCGAAATGGCTCTGGTCACTGGATTGCGGACGACTATGATTAGTTTAATGTCTCTCGCCATCGTGTGGATCCGCTTCGGCGCGCTGTTTGTCACAAAATAGCTGGGCGTCTTCTCCATTGTGATCTGTCCCTCCAGAGTAGACGGCATCAGCTCCCTGCAAACACCAGAAGCGAGGCAAGTAAATTAGTGTGAAGCAGTAATTCGCACCATCTTTATCATTAATACCCAAGGACACAGTATGTGCTAAAAATGATTCAACTAGTAAGTGGTAAATTATTTGGAATCACACATGAAGATAACTATTTGCAATACATAATATTGCAAGTAGAAGAGTACAGCTAATTACGGCCATGGAGAAACATACAAGAGATAAAAGACCAAAGATGAAACGCGTACGTGTATGAGTGTGTTCATTGTTTAATTGACTCCATCTGTGTTACTTCTGTGCTGTTTTTGGAACTTTAATAACAAGCACACTGCATATCATTAATACTGCTGAGCCTGGGGTATTGTTTTATCATACATTTACTCAGTGTTACACTATCCCAGTAGGCACAAATGCTTTTTACAGCATTTTTTTTAATGTTTCATTGTGGTCGCAATTAGATAATGTTGCATTATAACATACAAATCACACAGAGAAAGTTAATTTGAAGAAAAAATATTTTGAAATCTTGTGTTAATACCAGACATGTTTTCTTTAACCTCAAAATGTTAACAGAATGCACGCACACGCACACATATTGCATATACTGAGTTGATTGTTTTTAAAAATATAATCCTATAAAAATGTTATGAAAAAAAAATAAAAAAAAAATGGCTTGGTCAAATGCAAATCTCTGCCAGAAAATATGTATAAAAAACATTTCAACAACCTCTGTAAAGTTTTTGAAATAACATGACATTAATGTCATAACATTTAGATGCAAATTACTTACCTGTATATTGGGACGTTTATTTGGTTACACTTTTTTTGATAGTCCACTTAACTTTGCAACTACACTACATGTCAGCTCTCATTTGATTATTAGTAGACTGTATAGACACTGTATTCGGGTTAGGGTTAGGGTCAGTAGAATAAGTTGACATGTACATGCAAAGTTTGTTGTCAAAACAAATGTTTGTTGTGGAGCATCAAAATAAAGTGTTAGCAGATATAAAAGACAGTCTTACTCTGAGACACTCTAATGAGAGTTAGTTGACATGAAGGCCCAGTTGTGAAGTTACTTCTAGTTAGTAGAATGTCTAAAGTGTTACTGTTTATTTCAAAAAATGCTGTATGATTTTTATTTGGAAATAAATGAATCATATATTCTTTCATGTGATTTGAATTCAAAATGTCATTTCTAAATATTATTGAAGAAATTAAAGAATTTGACACTGGAATATAACTAATACTGTATTTTGTTTCTAAACACTTTCATTTGTAAGATTTGAAGACATTTTGACGATATATGTAGTAGCAGGCATGACATGGTAATGAAATGTTGATCAAATAATGATTTTACTTTCCTCAAAGGTTGCAAAGGAACCATTACAAAAATAGAAGTTTATTCAAGTGGGCTATTATTGTTTCTTCTAAACTAAAAATAAGAAAGCATACTTCCAGTCTGCTTTTCATACTTCTCAGAAATATACTTAAAATTAATCTTAAATATGCTTGACTTATACTGCCAGAAAGTAAGTGTTTGACATATACTTGTACTCAATCTTTTGACCTAGATACACTTAAAAGTCTAATTAAGTATTCTAAGTATACTTGGCATGTATGTGTGATTACACTTCATTTAGTAGCCTACTGTATCTTGTTTGAAGATATTGATTTATAAAAAAACTTACAAGTGTACTTACAGTGTAAAACTACTAAGCTAGTAGTTTACTGAGAGCAAACTTCAAAATGTTTAAAAGTGTACTTTTATACACTAAAAAGTTGGCCAATGTTGTCCCAAGCAGTATTGAAAATACACTTACAAGTATACTTGTACATTGATATTGGTATACTTATTACATTAAAGGTGTGGTAAAGTATGATTTCACTTTAGTTAGTGTGAAATGTTGCTGTTCGAGCATAAACAACATCAGCAAAATTACAACGTTCAAAGTTCAAAGCAAAGGAAGATATTTGCTTTTAAAGAAAAGGACAACAAAAAACGGCTGGTAGGGACTACAGGACATTCCTCCGGGGTTAGTGACATCAGCGAGCCTAAAATGTACATAAACTACACCCCCGGGAACACGCAGTCCATGTTGAGAAGAGGAAAAGTTGTCAGCTCAAACTTTAGCATCCATCTTTTCACATGCAATAGAAAGTCACTCTGTGTGCATCTCACAACAGTTCCTATACGAGCGATTTATAGATTACCATGACAGAATATCCTAGTTAACTCCACATCAGCAACATAAATTCATCAACTAACCATTCAGAGATGTCCTGTTGCATTCTCATGTTGTCACTTCTTCTTGAGTCTCTCCATCTTTGTCTGACTCCGTTTTAACATTAAAGGCACAACAGTTTCTGTCATTTTAGTGTGTCTGTGTGAGGTAATCGCAGCTGCTAACACACACGAGCTCTTGAAACCCCGCCCTCTGCAGCAGCTCATTTGCATTTAAAGGGCCAAGTCAAAAAGGTGCGTTTTTGCAAACCCTCAAAAAGTGACAACTTTAACATGCTATATACAAATATCAGTGGGGGTATTTTGTGCTAAAACTTCACACACACACACTCTGGGGACATCTAATTTTTAAAAGAGATTTATTTAACATCTTGTGAAAATGGCATTTTACCACCCCTTTAAGTATTTTTAAAAATAGACTTAAACTTTACTTAAGTATATACATAATAAATAAACGGGTATGTTTATTTTTTGTAAGGGAAATGTGCTAACAACAACAAAAAACGAAGCTGCAACATTGATAAAATGTGTATTTAATAAAATTTAACCCTATGCATCTGTCGTATTAAGTTCATGGAGTAAAAACATTATCAACATCTTCACTGCTTAAAAAAAGGCACCCAATGACCTTTCTCCTCTTCTTGCTCTGATTAAATGTTCAAATGCCTCACTGGAAAGAAAACATAAATTATGACACTCTCTGTAAGAAGAGATGTTTGTGCTTTGAGCGATATCTGAGTGATTACAGTCAGCTGTTTGTCACCATGTGAAGTATTGTGTTCAACTTTTTATCATCAAGATCAAACTGGGAGATGAATCAGTGCAGTAGGAAAGAGTCATTCATAAGTGAAGAAAATTAAATAAATATTTATCTCTCTTTTGAGTTTATATTGCAATGTGATCCGTGCCTCAGGAGTGCAAAACAAATGAATATTTAGCAAGCTCTCTGCTCTATGATCTATTCATACTGATCTAGTCAGTATTATCCCTCATTAAATCTCACAACAAGAATTTGACCTAAATTTATGACTACATAATTAATTTGCCTTCAGTTCTACGTAATTGAGACGATATGAGGCCCATCATTACATTCAGACCCCCCCCCACCCCAAATATAATATTCATAATATCACATTCATATCAAATTCTATGTATATTCACAAAAAGAAGATGATTTTATTCAATAGCCTAGTTAAAAATAAATACATATTTCACAGAATGACTGCTAACAGAATACAATAACATATTATAATATAATGGCAATATTGGAGAAGCTGTTATACAACTGTAGCTTGTCAACGACAGCCTTGATAAAGTAAGCCTAACTTCTACAAGCTAACTTCATTGAGTCTTTTTAAGGACAAGCAATTAATACGATTTATATAATGCATCATTTAACAGTATTTCACTGGTTTAAAAATAATAAGGGTTTTTGAATCGAGATTAGGGGGATAGTGTTAAACGTCAACAGACATTTACACAAAAAAATACTATATTTGTTAAATAATATTTTTCCATATAAAGACAGAGACTTAAAAATAAATGAATACAAAATTACAAAACAATAGAAAAAGCAGCTTGTTTTAGGAAATGTTACATTATTTTTACACCGTAAAGTTGGTAGTGTCACCCCCTTAAAACGAGGGCTCAATGTTACCAGCTTTGGGGAAAGATAAGTGGTAAAAATGCAAAAGCTTTTGAAGAGAGACAAAATAAATGTATGGTTTTAAATACACACAGTTGTTGGTATTGTAATCCTGTCCGTGGCTGTATAGACCCAACCACCATAAGCCAAATATAAACTGTTGTTGAATGATTTCGGCTGAATTACAGCATTCCAGGCTGAGGGTCTTACTTCAGGGCACACGGTTAAAGAGCAGGTCTTTAGCTGAAGCCTGTCAAAATGTTCGGCACTCTTTATTATGTAACTCTTGACATGTTTGCTTTCTCGTTGTGTTTGACCTTTTCCAGCTTTAATGGAGCGGAAAATAAATAAATAAATCTGAGTCTTTGTTAAACCTGCCATACACAAACCAAAATAAAATAAATAAATAAATCACAACTTAAACGCCTTGTTGCACACACTTTCTCAAAACTATACAGACAAATACAACAAATATTAAAAGCTTGTTGTAACTTTAGATTGAACTACAGCACTCACTTGTGTGCAATGACAAATACTTCTAGTGAAATGAAGAATAGGTTCGTCGTTTATTATATGGATGCAGATGGATTGAGGAGATGTGTAAGCACTGTCCATCAAATCCTATTATATTGAAGTGTACCTCAGTTCACAGGTGAAATGATGTCTAAAAATGACAATGTTATGTGTGTGTGATTTCTTCAAAGCTGAATTTGTGCGTTTTTTAAAGTTAAAATACTACTCTCCTATCCCAGTTTAATATGCAGTTAATACACAACATTTGTAATCAGCATTGTAGGTTGATTTTGCCCCAAAATAGCAAGACTTTGGCTCTGTGGCACTTCATCCATCCATCCATCCATCCATCCAGCCGTCTGTCATGGGTGGTCTGTGCTTGTGTTTGTTTTGGGTGGGTTTTGCACGTGTTTGGTTCTGTTTCATGTGTTTGAATTTGTTGCTATGGTTTCTCATTGATTGATTAAGTCAGATGCCTGTTGCTTGTTTCATTGATTGTAATCATCATGGTTTGTTAGTGTATTTAAACCCTGTGTTTCTTTCAGTTCTTTGTCTGTTCTTACACGTTTGTTCTGTTCATGGTTTTCTATTCTGAGTGATTCAAGTGTTTTGTTTTTAATAAATTTTTTGTAATTTAATAAAAAATCAACTGCCTGCACATCCACCCATCCACTTTTTTGGAGGCGGGATTTTGGGAAACTTGTTTGAAAAAGTTAAAAAATATAAAATTCTCAAATATATATTTTTTTTCTATTCCATTTTAATCACCAATGCTACCAATAATACATTAAAACAATTTAAATTTGTCAAATAAAGTTATTCAAGTAAAATTGGGTTTGAAGCAACAAATAAAAAAAATACTTTTGCCTCTTGTTCGTTTAATTAATATTAGCTAAAATAAGACAACCATTGAATATTTCGAAAAACGGCATGTTTAAGGATCAGAAAATTAATTAAACATCAATAAATGTATAAAAAAATAAAATAAGTTGGACTAACATAAGAAAATGAAGGCTGTGTAAATAGTGTCTCAACTATAAACTATAAAAAAAGTGTCTCAATTTCAATCTGTATAGAATGTATTCTGATGTGACAGCTGTCGGTCTCGAACAAATATGCTGATAGCACGAGCTAATCAATCATTCCATGTTGGACACATTTTAAATGAGCATCTCTCCAGGCCACATTCGAATTCTCCTTGTGGAACACGTCAAATCGAGTACATATATCCTCCATGCCCCTCAGCACACGCATGCACACACTCGCTCACAAGTGCCGCTGTAATTTCATTTCTGTAACATTGAACTTCTGATGGGTAATTTCCCAATGGATTATGCTTTTCTCAACATGCTATAGAGCTGTGGCCACTTCTAGAGCAGTAATGGGATATAAAACACATCTGTAGATAGCACAGTGACTAGAAGGAGTATTAGTTTTCATTACATTCCATCAATGTTCTACACTTCCTCAGTGCGGTAATGAATGACTAAAGATTTTTTGCCCTCTCAAGGTCTTCAGGAGCTGGCTATTTTAAAGTCCGCGATAAAGCACGCGAGTCGCCCAGGATGGGGGTTTGTTTGCTCGGAAGTTGAATCAAATAATAAAACTTGCTGAGAGCAACCAAAACGGAGGGAAAAAACCCATAATGAATCACCTTGGATTCACCTATGTAAATCGCATCTAAAGTACAGGCTCAACCAACAGCAGACCTCGATGTTTAATAACAACACGTCATGCTTCTCCGGAAGAAGTGTTCCGTCAACAGGACAGATGACTGATGCTCAAGGTAACCTTCTTCATTTAAGACGAGCACATAACCGGCCATTGTCCTCATCAAGCTCGATGCAACTCATTATATGTGTAATTGCAAAAATATGGAGATTACGGAGGCGCGATACCTTCATTTGTGATTGAGGTCGAACTCATTTTGATTGTGAGTGAATCAGTCATGGATGGTCTACATTTCAAATGTCAGAGGGAGGGAGAGGTGGAAAAGAAAACAGAATGCTGATAAACAAGCTAATTTTCCTACGCGCCGCGGATGACTCGGCTGGCCTCGCGCTCGGCTGGAACGGTGAAAAACTGATACAAATGGTTAACAATTGCTTATGCCTGCATGAGGAGTTGCAGCATGACACGGGTCATTCGGGTGGGCAGGTAAATACAGCACGAGGGGCTGAAAAGGCTTCCCTCGCCATCTGCTGTTTACCTACTCGCGCAAATCGCATAATATACCGGAGCTATTTGTCTATAGGCCTTGTCGTGCTTGCATAACGCTTGGATAAACATGCTTAGGACAACTAGACTTAAACAAGACAAATTCCTCTCCTTAGCTTCGTGGATCATTTGATGTGGAGGGATTTTTTTCTGCTTAATAAACAAAACAAAACAAAAAAATGCATGATGCTTAGATTATTGTGAAATTCAAGTTGTGCATGTTTTCCTTTTCTTTTGTATTACTTTTTTTTACGTTTGACAGGCATTCTGCGAATGGCAGGTGAGCACACTTAAGAATAAGGACTAGCAGTGTAATGAACATCATTTTTACAGGAATGTTGCTTTCAGAGCACAAAACTATATTGCCTCTTTGTGCTTTGAAGTTAAAAGCATTCTAATTGGCACTTGCTGTGATCTACAAGACTGAGAAAGATAATGCATTATCCTGAGGTATTATTTCCCAGGTTTATCTCCAAATGCATCTTCTAAGCCACTTCTCCGTCTCCAAGGCAGACATGAAAGGGAAAAAAAGAACACTCACCTTTAGGAGTTACAATTTCTAAGGGCCTTATTGTTCACTTTTATTTATTATACATTTATTTATATATTTTTGTAAAATTTGAAGTTCATTTAATGCAAATGTTAGTCGCTTAATTCTGAATAGCTGTTGGTATGTAAATAGATGCTAAATTAAAGTTTGGATTGCAATAACAGGAATACTTTTCAATGCAATACACCTTTTTGTGGCTTCTCACTTTTGAAAATGTATTAAAAATTAACATAAAAATTAATTAACATCATAATTCATTTTAATTTTATAGAAATTAATTATAGTATTCCTCAACAATAGTCATAGACCATATTCTACAATGTTCCATTTTTTTAATGAAATATATATAAATTATAATTTCAAACACCAATTGCCAAAATTACCAAATATCCATTGCTAACTTTTTTTTTAAATACCCCATTTATTATATTAGTTATTTCATACAAAAAGGACATTTTTGTATGAAAGCAGCATTAGTTGCTCCTCACAGTGAGATAAGCTTACATTGTTTGCGTCCTTTTATAACTCTGAATAGTTTCACACACAATGTTTCCCACAACAGCTCTACCTCAGTTGTTTATCAAGGGAATGCAATGGCAGAATTGCCTGTTTGTTTCAAGAGGAGGGAGGGGCTCGTGGCAGAGATTCAAGAAGAAGTCAATAACAAGAGCAAGACTTTTCCAAAAATAACTCAATGAGTGCAATGATGAAATACTCCGAGACATAAAACTTTGTTGTAATTAAGGCTTCAAACAATATCAGCATATAGCATTTCTTCTTGGTATATATGCAAGTCAATCAAGCGATGAAGGTAACATTTCTGTTTCAATTGGCAAATTTCTCCGATCTACTACTTGTAATGCAAACAGATAGCTCCGCTTCAAACTCATGCCATTGGTTAAACCAGTGTTGCCATGTCAGGATGCTCAAACAAGAGCAATGTTTTGATGTCATCAAATAGACAAAGGGTTTACATTTTTTGGTGGAATCAACCAACGAATGGTTTATTTATAGTCATCTCTTCATATTAGTCTGAGATTGCATGAAGTATTTTAACACTGAAATATTATACTTCAACTTTGAAAAACTGAAAATGATGTCCTCGTTTACTCACCCTCATTTTTCTTCTGTGGAAAACAAAAAATATATATATTGGAAAATGTGTTTTGTTGTTAATGTTGTTTTGAACCCATCTGACATTCATTGTATAAACAACAAAGACAAAAACTGTGTTCCGCAGAAGAAAAGAAAGTCATACAGGTTTGGAACAACATTAGGGTGAGTCAATTATTGTACATATGTTCATATGCATCTAAAACATGGTTCTGCCACACATATATACCAGCCAGCATCTAAATATATATTGCCAGCACCTAAAATCTAACACACATGTATAAACAACTTTACAGACATACAAATCTTCAAAGGTAGTATTTAATATTGCTTTTTTGTGTGTGTGTGTGTGTGTGTGATTGTTGCAATACATTTTGCACTTTGCACTTTGGGTATAGGGTTATTAAGTTTTTTTTCTATATTTTAAAGAAAGGTTTATGGTTATATTTAGTGATAGGAGAGAGACTAGAAACTCAAATATCTATATAATGGTATCATTAACAAATTCATTATTATTTAATATTGTTGAGAAGGTTTGATGTTTAGGTTTTGAGGTGGGGTTAAGGGATCTAAAATAAATGGTACAAATTCAACTATATACATTTATGATATAAAGGAATCATAAACGTTTTTAGTTCCTAAGGCAGTCGGAAAACTTCTTATGGTTTAGAGGCTGTCAGTATGTCCATAAAAAGCAAAAAAAAAAAAAAGTGTTTTGTACCTGTAAATGTTACATACGAATACTGTGTAAATAATGAGACCAGGCTGAACATAAAGTGCGCTGAAATCACAAGTATTTACCAGACAACCGCGAAAGCCAATGCAGCCAAACTTCAAGCGCTCAATAACATCTAGACTTTTTGGTATCACATGAAGAGGGCCAAAAACACACAGGGAATTGTTTTTCTTCTCTTATGGGGTGAATAGAAAGGCTTTCTGAGAACAATGCCAAGAGACTTGACAGGATGAAGCACCTTCGACAGTTCCCCAGACAGTTGTGCCTGTGTTTCCTTTGCGCTCTCACCCGCCTGACTGATGTTGTGCTAAGAGAGCTGCAGAACAGTCAGTTTATAAGTTACATGGAGAGAGGTGCGAGTAATTAAGACAACAACACGTTCTCCCCGCTGCAAGTAAAGCCCCTTCCGCTTCCCTGAGAACTGTTCACTTCAATGAAACCGTTTAGGAGAGAACTGACAGCCGGTCTTGATCAAAAACCTTTTCTGTTCTCTCCTCCTGCGATCCCCAGAAGGCCATTCTACGTCCAACAGCGAGGCATTGCATCGCTACCCGTCCTGCCAGCCTGCTGCACTCAGATCTGAAGCTATGTTTATGAGCCTCTCGGACATGCTGAGCGTGATGAAGTGAACCAGAGGAGAAGCTTTATGGATCTTTGGAATATCACCATAAAGCTGATAATTGCTCCATGAAACCAGCCTGTATATCACCCCGTAAATGAGCTTGTTTTTCCCTCGCAACATAATTTTAACGAGAAATTGCAGAGGAAGGAGCCACACCTCCGAGCGTCAGGCTCTATTTATGAATTCAGTCCTGAGGGGAGAGAAGCAGCACATTTTGTTTTCCCTTTTCATCACTCACAAGGCGTGGATGGCTCTAGAAACCTGCCATTCACTGGAATATGTATGCAGGTTCTTTCAGAACTTGTGTTTGTTTACGTTCATTTTGATGGGGTGAGAAGAGCGCTTCGGGCTACGCGCATACAATTTCCCCACAATAGCCACAAATATCTTGTGATTGGTGAGGCAATTACAAAAACAAGTATAGATGCAATATTTGGCTCCCTGCTATAGAGCACTGGAGAATACACAAGCACACTGATCAGTCATTTAATATTTTACCAAGATGCAATTGAAAAATATTGCCATCTGGAAAAAAATAAAATAAAAGCAAGGTAGAAGTCACACCTGGGTACTATAGAGGCAAAGGCTATCATTTCTATCCAGAAAATCTAGCTGATTTGGTTCAGTTAAGCAGAACTGATTAATATGACAGATTGGATGTGATAGATTTTATTGGCAAAAAGGAACCGCGATGAGCACTCATCCAGGTACTGAGAGAGATTGCACCGCTGCCCGTGAATGATAACACCACAGCTTTCCTACTCTGCATGAGTGACAGGAGTTACAGGCGTCCATTAGCGATAGGATAACCGTGTAGACCCACACATTAAAATCAGGCTTTTCCATATGGCTCCCATCCATGATAACAGACTGACATCAGAGAAGAAATGCACCATGAATCAACCATGTCATTTCTTCCACTTGTCCATACAAGTAATACATCATGATCCAATGTGTAGGAGACATATTTAACAATTAGAGCTGCCAATTGATTAAAGATTTTAATCAAATTAATTGCATGACATGGCAATTAATTCATCGAAATTAATTCATATATCAGCATTTGCTGAGGAAAAAGTTACGAAATTTTGCAACTGGTAAGAGGTAGACTTTCACAAATAATATTTTCTGGCTTTTATTAAGTTTTCCAATTGATTTATATAAACATCTTGTTTTCCAGTTGCAAAATGTTGCCCATTTAAATTTACACACAGGTCAGAAGCATGATTGATTACATTTTATTGTATTTTTTTTATTGCACTACCATTCAAAATGTTGGCATCCGTAAAATTCTGTTGTTCAGCAAGGATGTATTATATTGATTAAAAAGTGACAGTAACAACTATCACAATGTTACAAAAGATTAAAAATAAATGCTGTTCTTCTGAACTTTCTATTCGCCAAAGAACCCTGGGGGGAGAAGTATTACAGTATCCACAGACATAATAGGCAGTATAAGTGTTTTCAACATTGATATAATATGAAATGTTTCTTGAGTGGCAAATCTACATATTAGAATTGACTTCTGAAGGATCATGTGGCAATGATCTATATTTTTGATCAAATAAATTTTTTACAGTATTGCATTTTTAATTGACAATTATTATTATTGTTTCATTTTTAAAGTAGTTCTTCACATGAAATGGATGCTTTAAAACGACAACAACAGCAACAAAAGAAAGAAAGTCTGTGGCGTAGCAGTAATGCGCGTGCTTGCGACACACTGGAGCTCTCACTGAGGCACAGGTTCAAGTTTGACCTTTCCTTTCCCCTTTTCTCTTCCCAATCATTTATTTCTCTCTATACTGTATTTTTTTGTAAAAGGCAAAAAGCTCATAAATAAAAAAGGAGGACGCAGTCTGCCTCTACGAGCAAAATAAGACCTAAGTAGACTGTCTTATGCCGTTGTTTGCCTGATGTGCTGAAGTCCTCTGAAGCACAACAGTACTTTTAGAGTGCTGTTAGTCTGCAGGCACTCCATTGAGTCTGATATTTGCTTGAGTCAGCATCACAGGACCCCATTTGTCCAGTGCACTTACTTATAATAGCTTTTGCAAAGCAGCATCTGGGAGCAGCTACGGCTCCGCTCATTCCACGAATGACACTTCACTGCTCTAACATCACATACTACGGAACATTTCTCTTTTGATACAGTCAAACGTGATGTATTTTCTCAATTTCCCTGCTCGGACACACTAGACTGGGAATTACTAGCCTTTGAGAAAATCGAGGCGCAGTGGATTCATATATTCACTAACAATGCACAATGGGTGAGCCATTCAGATATCATTGTAGCAGTCATTATTGAAATAATATCAAAGTTTTCTGTATCGTCTGCTCTTTGGTGATAGTGTGATGTGCAGCATGAAAGTGAACTCCTGACCATATTTAAATTAAAATACCCCCCTTCCTCTCTCCCTCTCTCTTTCTTGAGCCAGTTTAGCTAAATCCTTTAAATAGGTATATATAAGATTCAATTTCTTTCTCTATCTTTGTGAAAGGCTCTGGCTGGCAGCAGCCTTGTGAACGAGAGGCTGTTCACAGGTATGGTTGAGCTCTTTGAAATATGGAGAACCTGGAAGGTATTTTTATTTATTTGATTAATTTATTTGTATTTAAGAAAAGATTTAGTTACTTACATCAGGGCAATTGTCTACAACAGTCTACAACGACGAGCTGGATGGCGCCTTGCATGGCTGAGTGAGTGAATGGGTGAATGTGAGGCAATATGTAAAGCGCTTTGGTGGCCATTGGGTCTGTGAAAGCGCTATATAAATGCAGTCCATTTACCATTTACAAACGTATCCATAAACCAGCAAAGGAGTCAAAATTTTAGTTTCTGAAAATGTGTTTTTACTTGTCATTGTATATTGCACCCTAAATGGTCACTGTGACTTTGCCATGTGAGACTTGTTCCTCTGTCAACATATTTTGTTGATCCTGGAACAACATTCCTATACGAAAACATAGTCCTAACACTATCCCTATCCCTAAACCTACCCCTACCCCTAACTTATCATTTGATTCAGAGGGAAATGATGGTGAACAACACTGATGTAGAAATACTTAACCCTGTTATAAAGCCGTTATCTTCGGAATCATTGGCAATAACGTTTGAGTGTTCTCAAAAGATGTAACTCGCAGACTAGGGCTACATGGGACAGTTGTTACAAAATGTTTAGCTCAGTAGCTATAAGGTTTGGAGTCAAATTTTTTATTTCAAACGTCTACATTAAAACTCTCTTAAATTGAAATATTTTTTCATAAATTCTATCCTACAAAATAATATTTCAAGACTATCATGTTGTGAACAATAAAACAAACTTGCATGCATTCAGGTGAGAGTCAACCAAACAATGAAGGCAAATTTAAGCAAACATGTTCTGTTCTCATCTCAAGTTGTCACATAAATACAATATTCAATGGCTAAAACAATGGAATTATAAAAACAATTTTTTACATATTACTTTTTACATTTTTGTGCGGTTCCATGAATTGGTTCACTGTCTAAATTTAGCTGAAAAGCCTAAAATTGTTTCTTTAGTCAATTTCTATTGTGGCAACTTACGCCATATAGTGTGACAACAGAAATGACAATGTGCATTCAACGAACTGTTTATTTTTTCCTGTGCAATAACAGTAAAACATATCCAATAGCTTTTTTTTTTTGCAGCCACTACTTTAAGCTATGTGTCTATACAGAAAATAACTTTCAAAGATTGAGAAATTGAGAAAAGTGAGAAATATTCACTTGAATAAATAGTGTCAATTTGCACACATCAGTCCTGAAAGTAATTTTTTTTTTTTTTATCACTAATAAAGGTAAAGGCAAAGGTCAATATTTGCCTTCAGATTGAGGGCCAACCCAAAATGGGCAAAGCTCACTTTTACATAGATTTAGCTGCTAAATAAAGCTACATAAATTCATATATTACATATATTCTAAATCAGAAGAGTAGAGTGAAGTGTTAATATAACCCTTACACCAACCTACAAGAGTGACACAAAAGAGAACAGAAGACAGAAAAATGTTCTTGGACTTCACTAATCCATCAAAGCACTGCATACTTTTTTCAGGCTCTGATACTCAATGCGTTGACCTTTGATATACTTTAAGGGAGAAAAGTATTAAAGCGTTGAAAATGGAGCAAAAGCACCAATGCTTACAGCTAATGTGCATGCAGTGTTGTCATTCAACTTTAAAATGTCACCATTTCTTTTTATCTTGTGTCTACTGCAGCTTCAAGAGAACATCTTCACTGCAGTTAACCAAGACAGTCACACGCACAAACATGAAAACAAAAACTACTGTAATTTGTAATTTCTATTGAGACTTGTAAATAATTACACATTTGTAATGATGGATTTTCAATTTAGTACACTTAAATATATTAACTTTAAATGTATATCAAATAACACACCACTGTTAAAATTGCAAGGCGCTTAAATATGTTAATCAACACACTAAACTAAGTGTACTTAGGATTATGAAAACATTGATTTAAAATGTACACATTTTTACACTATTATAAAATGCTATTTTTTTAAACTTCTACTTTAGGGTGTTCTTTATGCTCCCTTTAACACACTCAATTGGTCGTTTTTATTTGATTAATTAATATTTTCTGCAAGTACACTTTTTTAAAATTCAGATTGGAAGTACACATTCAAGTACATAATGTACACTACTCCTATTTTTTATTTGCATAAGTGAGGAGTGAGTTTTTACATTTTCTCAAAAAAGCAGAGCAGGTTTAGATGAACCTTTCCTAATCAAAGAGCTCCTTGCCATTGTAAGCGTCTTTATTTTAACACCAAAATGATGCGGGTCACTAAAAGCCAAACTAGACCGCATTAGCTTTAATGGAGACATGATCGCACGGTGACATTTATTTGTGAACATCTGGCTTCATGGAAAGAGCCTGCTAAGAACGTTATAATCACGTACTGAAAGGACTAAGCTGCTCCATTAAAGGCTAAGCTGAACTATTACTGGAACATTTGGTAATTCAAATTGTGCTTTTACTGCCACAAATAACACAGTGAAAAAAGAAACCTGCTTAAAAAAAAGACTCCAAAAGCAGGTTTTCTGTCACCTGATGATATGTTGGAGATGAAATCAAATCTCTTCTCCTTGAGAGTTGCAGGTGCAATCGTGAGGGATTTCTGGGTAATTAAAGCTGTAGCGGTTGTCTAGCAGGCTCTTACGTAAGTGTTAAATGAACACGATGGATATTCAAGCAACACATATGTCATGTGGTCTGCCGCAGCATATGGAGAGGAACGTCTGTTTACTTCCTGTCGCCAAATGTCCATCATTTATCTCTACCTACATACAGTATGCAATATATATAGAGCTCACTGGCATATAGAGCTTTGGATGACGCAGCATTTCCATATGAAATGACTTTAAACACTAAACAAAGATCCTGCCAAAAGTTCGTATTGACATAAAACACATGCCAACGGATTCGATTACAATGTTTTCCAGCAATCATTAATGACCGGACAGCTTCTCCATTTTAACCCTCGTTCCATACCGGAACTATACTCTAAGCTAGACTAATACTGCTTCAGCCCTCTTTTTAGTTTTGGTTTTCATGTATATTTGATGATGCTGTGGATCAAAGCACGAGATGTACTATTCAATTCCACTACGTCACATGCAACCCTGTTATGTGCAATGTTGCACCGCTGTTGCTCGATGGTTTCAAGCCGTGTACTCTCCTGTCAAATTTCTGCAAAATATCTCCCAGCAGCATGCTGTGTCGGCTCAATAAACGAGAAAAATCATTCTTTATCTTCAGAGGGAGCGACATAGAGCATGCCAACTGTGAAATGACTGTCCCAAGTCATTGAGCACCTCGCAGGCTTGCGATTCGAGAGATGGGTCTCGATATATGGGTAATCCTAGAATGGATCTCGGCACGGCTCTCAGAAAACCTTGGGGCAACGAACGGCTTGTTTAAGCACTTCCAATAAACCACTGTACATATGTGTAATCTCTTCATCAGAGGTGGAGAATCGCACATGGCGAACGCAGGATAATGTTTTACAGATATCCAGATTAACTTGTGTAATCTGCATGGCTGAAAGGAAGATCTTAAATGGGATGTGTCAACGTTTATGGATTACTTAAAACCTGAGTATTAAATCCTTGTCTCTGGGGTTTCTGTCGTCTCGATAATCTCAAAGATTGCTCTCTTCTTGGAGGAGCTGTTTGTAGACATTTACACTTCAAAGTGTTCGATCAAATTCGGACATTAAAAAATCAATCAATCAATCAATCAATCAATCAATCAATCAATCAATCAATCAATCAATCAATCAATCAATCAATCAATCAATCAATCAATCAATCAATCAATCAATCAATCAATCAATCAAAGATGTTTAGTGTATAGATGAGATAAATGTGAATGCAGCTAAACTAACCTATTTCTACTGAAGAAGAGAAAGGAAGCGAACAGCAGAAAAATATGCTCAAAGCTATAAACATTGTACGCATACTATTTCACACTTAATATTAAATACATCAATCAACACCAGCCAAATCATAAATTTCAGCATTTAGCAGCCCTTTGAAGCCACTGTGAGTCATTGATTAGAGAATGTGAGCTGCCCTTGTGGATTGTGGGATAGTCGGTGGGCTAAGGTTTTAGGGGGGTGGTGTCGAATGAGGAAGGGCTTCGGTAGCACTGAATATTCTCTAACCAGAAACAAGATCCTGCAGGCGCAGATCTCCAGACGCTGATGGAAGATCCTGTCCTTCGATCCCCAGCTGCACATCCAACCTTGAAAAAGCTTAATTTAGGCAGCAGGCAGAGGAGGATGAAAAATTACGCTTTCAAGCAACTTTGCCATTATCACATCGCACATGTAAACAGGGGCCAATGCACTGAGAGAGAAAGAGAGAGAGATTCAACAAAACCACTAACATTGCTTAGCCTTCAACCCAAATTAAAAACTGAAATATTGTTCCAATGTGTTTCGTTGTTGTAAATGTGCATTTATTGATCTGGAATGTTTATAAAAATGGTCCATTATTATTTTTTGTACTTTTTTCTATTTTCATGAAAGGCTTTGTGTTTATACAGTATATATATATATATATATATATATATATATATATATATATATATATATATATATCTATATCAAACCAAGACACAACATCACAAGAGTCACAGGACTAAGTATACAAGTAAAGGTTGTCATGGCATTTACTCTTCTGCATTCTGCAACATTTGTTTTCCTTGGTTTCATTCATGAAAGAGTTCCCATGTGTGCATTTGCTGTCAAATACTTGAAACAATAAGGAAAATATGAGAACAAATCATTGCTAGAAGCGAGCAGTAATCTCACTTGGTAATCAAAATATGCCTTCGGCTTTGTTTTATTTGGGAGTGATTCTGTTCTCTTATTCGTACATGCAGTTATTCAGTGTCAATAGAGGCACTGGAGTTCAGTCAGCCTCGTTTTCCACATCCAACCCTTAAATAACTTCATCATGACCCACTTCGGGTAACTTTAGCCACTCGCTTTGTTTATGGATTTCTAATAGAGCGCAATGAAATTAACCTGAATGTTAGCATCTTTATACTGCATTATTGTTGTGGCAATAATTGTTGCCTTATTTAGAAACGAATACATTTAGAGTTCTTAGTATCAAATTATGGCTTTATTTTCACAATTTTCCCTTTCATTTCAGCTTTTGCAGGGGTAAGTATATTCATAGGATAGCAAGCAGATCCTATTCTGTGGCTGCCGGTTAGAGATAAACAATTTTTCCAAGCGCTTTAAAATTATGAGATTACGGTTGGGTCAACAGTACTTCTTATACTCTACGCGAGAAGTGCAAATAGACTGTGGCGTCAGCCCACAAGAGTGTCTCTGCAGGCTGTTATAATCATTGCTGTAAAGTGAGTTACAGGACACCAGTGGATAAACCCCCACTGCTGTTTCTGAATGAGCCTGTGGACTCAAACAGATCCTTAAACTGCCTTATTTAAGAGCAGATTTTATGAGTCTGCTCATCACCAGACATTACATAGGCTATATAAACAGTGTGTTATATGTTACACGCTGATGGCCAGTCTGATAAAAATACTCTGAAAGAGACACCACAATCTAACTCTCATGCCTGCAGAGCTGTAAAGATGAACTCCAGGTCTAGAAATCTGACCTCATAATGCGGTCATGAATGATGAAGACCTTTATTACTTTTTTAAAAGACCTTCAGTTTAAAAGGGACTAAATCAGATTAGCTAACCTCATTCCTTCAAGTCTTTGGGCACAGCAATCAGTGAGTTTCAAAATAGCTGGCTGTTGGTCAGATCTTTTCTAATTCTGCTTAAAAGGCCCGCTTGCACCTGCATGCATTGCCATGCGGGTCCAGTACAGATTTTGTGGTGAAGCTGGATGATTTCCAGCATCCAAAGCACATTGAGTAAGTCTGACATCAGCATGACTCAATACTCAAATAAACACAAAATAAACACAAATATTGGGTGAATTGTGTATGATATTAGGGTAAAAAAAGAAAAGAAAAGTATATCGTGGCCACGAATTAACAATTTGTTCCCTCGACTTCCTCATAAGTCAGCACGTTTTACTAATCCATTCCCTCGTTTTAAGGAAATTGTGCGCACAATATAAAAATGAGTTTCCTCGATTTATTAACTTGTGGCCACATTGTACTAATTAATTCCCTTTACGAAACGAGGGAACAATTAGTTTAACATGGCCACGATTTTCTTAAACGAGGGAACAAATAAATAAATCGTTGGAATTAATTCTTAATTCGTGGCCACAATTGAACTAAACTAGTGAACTAATTAATACATTGAGGGAACGGATTATTAACTCTTTCCCCGGCAGCGTTTTTTTAAAAGGTTGCCAGCCACCACCAGCATTTTTGATAATTTTCACAAAAGTTTCATGGCCCCCAGAATATGTTGTTGTATGAATATCACAACATGCAATATATTCAAATTGAAAATAGACTAAAAAACAGACTATCTGCTATATATATTTAAAAAAAAAAGATTTATTTTATAGCTTCATGCATTCTTTTTTTTAATTAAAACTTGTATGTGGGTAAGTTTCGAAACAGATGAAAAAGACAAAAATTTCCGTCAGTAGCGAGGAAGCGTTTTCTCACAAATTACAGAAATTTACGTCAATGGCGGGGAAAGTGTTATAAAACATAAACAAAAGTCTTAAGGAGAGACACTACAGGTGAATAGGGTACAATTTTTAACTTACAGATATCACCATGAAACTTTACCAGTTGATTACTCGCATGAATAGGAGAAAAAAATGTATTGCAAGTTTTCTGTCATTTTATGTTTAAATATGCTAATCAGGCTATATCTAATTAAATATGTGCTAATTTGCATACATTTTTAAGTGACAAATCTGACCATTGAAAAAAACAAGGTTCAAAATTATTTTGATGACATATGAAAAGACACAACCAGAGGGGGTTATGAATTTAACCCTTTTGTTACCCTGCAGAAAATACTGCAAATGGCCGTAACAAATGTGAGAGAAAAAATAATTTTGAGAAAATGGCCTGTAAAGATGTTTATGGCAAAATTCCACTAATTATTGCAAGCCATGAATTACAGACAAAATATGCTTTAGGTCCAAGTAAAATCCATGTACCACACTGTTTAACATCCAAAACTCATTATGTCTTCATCCATCACTGATCATAAGATCCAAAACATGACAACACTTATAAATGCAAATAGTATGAAATGTCAGAGCCCGTCACGTGACGATTCTGAACGAATCACATTGTCAGAAATTGGCATCAGCCAATGAGATCAACATTTTGAGTTAAATCGCCCATTTTACTTCCATGATGAAATGACCACATTTGGATCTGACAGCATTGTAAAGGAGAGAGAGAGCTTTCTAACGGTGTATGTGATGACAAGGGTGCAGACAGCGATCGCGGAGCAGCGGGATGATAAAATAAATAAAGACCTAAATCTGTATTTTTGACTTTTTGTCAGCACAAGTCTGAAAGAAGAAAAGTTATTTAAGACAAATAGCCCAAAATCTCAAAATTGACCAGTGAATTTTTTTTTTTTTTTTGCCTGCCTGCCGTGTCTCGCCTTAAGAAACCCAAGCTTTTGCATGGTAGTGTTAGTACTATGTTCTTGGGTTGATCTTTTGCTGTCTGCTATTTTACCAACATTCAATTAAACCCTGAGATCTGATGATTTGACACAGAAAACGGCAATAAGGCTTTTTCTGTGCTTCCCCTACCCCTACCGCGAGAAACAATAAACAGATGTCATTTCAAAGCCAAGCTTTTTAATGCAGAGAAAAAAGGAGGAATGGGATTTAACCCAGATTATAGACACGTTTAAAGCATACCACTGACTGGGAGCTTGCAAACTCACAAATACAAACATCATGCATCATTAGACATACAAAATTGTCTCTAATGTTGGCAGTGTTTCCATGTGTCAAGGAGGAAGGGTGAATCCATTCTTGACTGATTGAATTTACATTGATTAGATTTACAATGACTCATGCATGACTTAAAATGCGCCAAACATCAGCTTGTATACGCCGCCTTGTGAAACCCTGCAGTTTCAGTGTTCACACAGAAGGTGCTGCGGTGTGGAAGAGACATGCTGACCGGTACTTGAACCCCAAATTGCTTGGAACAGACAAGAGCAGACAAGCCTTTTAGAAGGAATATTCTCAACTGATAATTTACAATGCCACGTCTACACCACTGATCTCATTGTATGAAAGAGAAATAAATCTTATTGAGTTCTGAAATAAGAGGTTTTTAAACCCTCTTGGACTAAGGACGTTTTCACAACAGGCTCATTTGGAGCATTTGTTTGGGAACCTGGTGTGTTTCCATTATGATTCTCCCGTCTGCCTTAGTTTGGTTCGTTTAGGCATATATGAATACGGCAATCGGGCTTGGATCCACACCAAAACAATCGTACCGAGATCGTCTGAACGAGTTGGTCTCGGCACGATTGAAAACGAATACTGGGGCAGTTCGGTTGAGGTTAGAAAGCAATCCGACCAAACGGACCAACAAAACAAGTGGTATCATAATTAATAACGAGAAATCTGTTATATAAAAAGCAGCAATGTCTGATTCTGTGAGTGAGCACATTAGTTATCACAGTTGAAAACCATTTTTCATCTAAAAATGTTGTGTTGCTTTGATCCGTGCATTGCAATAATGCTGTCCCGATGAAGCCTTGATAATTAAATGTATATCATTTATCAGTCAGAGCGGTGTTTGTGTGTGTCACGACAGCTACAGATAAAGCCACAATAAGCCCGAATAGCGAACTTGTCAATCGACGCAGAAGAAACTCCAATAAGAGGACAGCTTTACTCACATGTGACTTCTAAAAACACATTTTGAACATGCTTTGAAATGTTGCCTTGTTAAAGCGGACCAAACCAAGAAGAAAATGCGACATTATCACAAATTAAGTCCCGTTTTTTGAAACAAAGCAAATGATCTACAGGTCTGAAAACCGTAGATCATTCAGACCATGATATGTACCTAATAAGCATTAACATATTCATCATAATTAAAATATGTTGTATATTCAATAGAAATGGTTAGTGTTTATCACAATTTCTCCTGAATGAATGAATTAGTCTTAAGCCTATATGCAATGACACATAATCAAATTATTTACAGAACTGTGTCCCTTTTAATGTGATTTTTCTCAGTCCATTAAAATGTGTTAAAAAGAAGCAAAAATAATTCCCACAAGCTGAAGGTGTTTGAAATGACAGTCAAAACTGGATTCATCCTGTGCTATTTTGGACAGTCATGCTGATTAATAGCTATTTAAATGCAATGATGCAATTATGCGTGAATCAAAAACACATTTCCAGGGCATTACACACATTTGCTGGTGGGCAGCATTCGTAAATGCTGTTAACATCTTTTAGTGATTCTACATGCTCATCCTTGAAAGATACAAACAGATCTATTCAGAAAATCTGCCTTTCATGATTCCCACAATCCTAGACGCATGGTGAAAATGTGTCATCTTCGTTTGTTTGTTTACGTGAGGTTTGTTTACACGTAGAGTAAGGTGAAGCATATGAGCCACGCAGAGCCTTGGACGCTTGCTGAGCGCGTGCTGAACGCAGCGAGAGGAAAGCTCTCGACTACGAATAAAGAAAGGCCTAGCTGATGACGGACACATTATTAATGGATTTTCTGTTGGCTTGGAGCTAATCTGCAGTGATTATTGCCCCCTAAAAGGTTCATTATTTCTGGAAGCGATTGATGCAAGCATCTCACACAGAATTCCCTCCTTTACAGCTGGTTCACACCAAGATAAACCAGAGAAGCTCACCATGCTCATTATACATTTCACTTCTACCTCAAAACTCAGCGGCTCTGCCCAGAGGAACATTTTATTGCTCAAAGGTTGCTCTTTCATAGCTCAGAGACCCAGTGGTGACCTAATTATCTTTTACTTAACTTTTACTTCACTTTCTTTTAAAAATGTCTTTGGATACATATGGAGCCAGACGAGGCCACTTTTGGTATGAATAACTTGGAGGAACTTGATGGAAAATGTTCATATTGAAATCTCTGACTTCTTATTGCAGATTTGTTGTCAGATCATTTATGTTGAATTTAAGATTTTTTTTTTTTAATCCTGTTGGCGAATAGTTTTTTTCTTGTTTATATATATACATATATAAACCATTACAGGATTTAGTAATATTTTGAAATAGCTATTTTAATTTCAGTTTAAGATTTAGTAATTTTGTTATGTGGTTTTATAATTGTATTAGATTTTTTTTATAGCTATAATTAATTGTTTTTTGAGTTTTAGTCATTTCTGTTGAATTAAGTTTTAATCCTGTTGGCAAATAGTTTATTTTATTTGATGTTTCTTCATTTTAATTTCAATTTGTAATGTGGATTTATCATTTGAATAGATACAAAAAAAAGAATAGCTTTATTTCACTTTACCTTGAGTTTTAGTATTTTTAGTACTTCAATTTTAATTTTAGTACTCATTTTATTTCATGTAGTTGAAATGGAAACTAATCTAATCTAAAATCTAATCTAGATTTCTAATCCAATATTTACATTTAATTTTATTTCAGCTTTATACCAATTACCAAAATAATTTTCAATAGTGTTAATTTCAGTCAACAATAACAACACTTCTCCGAGTGACGTTTAAACTGGTCACCTCACGCATCCCCCACTCACGCCCAGCGTCCTTATACTGAGTCTTCAAATAACAGCGGCTTCAGAGATACATACGCCACGGCTGCTCTGACTGTTGTTCTTGAAGATATTACGAGGCCAGTGAGATTCAGCCTCGGTGGGGGCTGAATATGTCTTTCATTATTAATAAAGATGTGACTACAGTCCCTGCCTGACAGCCCTCAAGTCCCACACTGCCTTAATGTGCAGCCGGTGACAAGCCGAGAGCGGGAGCACCCACGCACACTCGAGCCAGGCTGTTGTCACACCATCCCACAATAACCTGTAATTATTCATGCTGCCTAAGTGCTCCCTACCAGATATTGGGATCATTTGTTAGGTGAGTCTAGTTTCAAGCGAGAGAAAGAGGCAGAGCAAGTAAAAGAGTGAGTGAGTGAAAGGGTATAATCCAAGCTATGCTATAGTGAAAGTGTCTTTCTTCTCCCTTCAGCAACAGGGCTTGATTGATTTGAAATTACTACCTGAGATGTGAACCATGGACTGAAACACTAATTTAGAACATCTCATCTCTGGTAATTTCAAAGTCCTGGTGTTATCTCAAACATGCCACTCAAGAGAGACTGGCAGCGGTCGAGGCTTCGTCAGGAATATTAAAGCAATATTGCTGCTTTAATTCTTCATCACACAAACGTAGTACCAGGGACAGGTTGGGATACAATTCCTCGCTCACAATGTTCAGTCACTCAAAGCTCAAGGATGCATTTTCTGCAACAAATCTCGTCTAAGTTGTATCTAAGTGTTTTTTTTTGTTTTGTTTTTTTTTAATTATGAGAGTAAATAAATGAATAAATACGTAAAATAGGCATTTTAATTATTTTCAGTGCATGTTCCTCTTTCTTATGAAAAAAAAAGATATTCTAAGTGCTGTAATTCTAGGGAGAAACATTCAAACTGTGATTATTAATAATATCTTCCTAAAAACAAACAAAGGTAGTGATTTCAGTGTAGCATCAGACACCTTCAAACCAAAACAAATTCCCTAAAATAAATAAATAAATGTGATGATTACAGTGTAGAATCAGAAATATATATAAAAAAAAGAAAAAAAAGAAAATTAATCCATCTATCAATCTAATTGTACTAAATTTAAATACATTTTGTTGAATTATTGAAATTAATTTCTAATTAAATTTGGGAAGTTCACATACGTTGTGCCCTCTTTGGTTCAAACTAAATTCTGTCATCATCTACTCACCCAAACTCACTTTTTCTCTCCATGGAAATGTCAAATCTCCATATTTCCACATGGTGATCATCAAGTTCAGCTGCCATTTTGCTTTGTTTACGGAAAACAAAATGTTAGGTTTGAAATGTTACAACTATTCTGTTTTAGACTTACTAGACACCATGTCATTCAAAAGTGTATTTTTCTTTCGTGATGTCTTGTCCCATATAGAGCACCAAGTGTGCAGGACTGACACTACACCCTAAAAAAATAGAAAAATAGGTGGATGGCATCCCTATACAGTATTTTTTGGTCCAAAGAAATGTGCAAGGTTCACCCCATGCACTTCAATTAATGTCTCAACAAATCAGAGTCGAATCCCCTGTGTGAAATAACATATTTGAAGGGGGATTCAATGTGTCGGTGTGATGGCCTCTCTCTGTGAGCTGAGTCAGACAAAATCAGCTTCTGTCAGTCTGTCAGAGCCACTGATGATGACAGAGTGACACGGCTGCAGGTCCCTCTACCGCTCCGCAAACAAACAGCCTTTTCCATGTGTTTTAAAGGGATACTCCACCCATAAATGAACATTCTGTCATCTTTACCTCAACCTCATGCTGTTCTAAAGCTGTATGAGGCTTTCAAACATTAAAAAGGACACAAAAGCACCGTAAAAGTATCAGAAAAGTCTCCCATGCAACTCATATATTGCTATATGTCAATTCTATTGAAGCCGTTTAATAGCTTTGTGTAAGGACTGACATTTAAGTCATTTAATAGTGACATCAGATGAAAAAGTTTATAATGCCTGTGTGTCCTTTTTGAAGATTGAAAGCCTCCGTCTCTTTTTATTATAATTGCATAGAAACCTTATGTTTCAGGAAAGAAAGAGTCATACAGGTTTGAAACTCACAGGGTGAGTAAATGATGACAGAATTTATATTTTAGAGTGAACTGTGGCTTTAAGAAGGAGGGGGACCAGCACCAGGCATCAATTTCAGCAGTCAGCAGTGAGACACCTATTCTCAGATGGGATGAGCTCAGTCTGAAAGCCCTGAGACTTCCCCATGGCTGTCTCAAATGGATAACACCACCGCATAACTGCCAGACCAGAATCCTGGAAAGCAGCCTGACAATTTAGTGCAGAGGTTAAAAGGAGACACTTAAAACACAAATTACAAACCCATTAGGTCGCTTAAATATGAACATAAATGAAACTAGACAGTATTGTGACAGAAGAGATCAGGCATTTGTGCAGCTATAAATAAATAATTCACCAATGCATTTTTAAGAACACAAAAATGTATTATTGTTAGAATTCAGGCTGCTTTTTTTCTATTCAATGAAGCCAAACTGGGTCAATTAAGCTCCAAAAAACTATTTTTTTTTATAAATATTTATTTCCCATCAATGATGTGTTAAAATCGCTACCTAGGAAATTCTAAAGTTCTATCATTCTGAGCAGTTTTGAGATATTGAGCTTTAAAGTTTTTGCATTCCATTCGACTTTGTTTGAACCTTTTTGTTTTCTAAATACAAAGTCTCAAAAAGTTACTGAACATAAAAATAACATAATGCAAATAAGTTATCGCAGAATAACTCAATTTTGACAAATGTCAGATAGAACCCTATTCCAAGCTGGTTGTTTAAAAGTCATAAAAAAAAGTTAAAATTTTAATTAATCAATGTTTCTTTGATATATATTTTTCTTTGATTTATCACATTTCCACCAAAATATGAATCAGCACAACTGTTAGGAATCAGAAATGTTTCTTGAGCAGAAAATGGTTATTTTAAATTATAATGCTATTTCACAATATTATTATTTTTACTCCTATTTTTGATCAAATCGTGTCAATCTTGGTGAACGTAAAAGAGATTTCTTTCAAAACATTAAAAATCATATCCATCCTCCAACATTTGAACGGCAGAGTAGCTCTGTGTGAACTGACAGAAATTTCAAGTCATTATTCACTGAAAACCTGTGGCTTTCGAATCAAATCTTTTATTGAAGTTTAAATTTCAGCCCATTTCTCACACAAAACTATCATATGGCTTTAGAATGGGGCATCAATTGTGGCTTTTATGGAGTTATCAGGAATTTGTGGAGTTTGAAAGGCCCCGTCCACTCTTATTTGTATTGTATAGATAGATAAAAGTGTCCTGGATATTCTTACCAAAAAAAAACACAACAGTTTTGGAATGACATGAGGGTGAGAAAATTATAACAGACATTTAATATTTGGGTGAACAATGCCTTTAAGTGTCAATCCAGTCCTAGTTAGCTGAAAAAATGCCTGAAGCTCAGAATCAGACTGATATGAGCTATAATCTTGACTATTGGCACTTGCACCTCACCAGTGCACCGACGCACAGATACTTCAGTGTGTGTGTGTGTGGCCTGGTGTCTAAAGGCATGATTGAAGGACTGCAGAGGCTGAAGATAATATGAATGCCGGTGAGCACTACCAATTGGCAGGAAGAGGAAGGTGCTGGGATTTGCCTGACAAAATCAACCCAATGAGAAGAGCACGGCGTTAATGAGCCTTTTCATACCAAACCATGAGCAAGAACCCTGGGGAAACGGGGTAATTAACAGCCGTGCTGACGAAAAATTCTGATACTTTTCAGAAGCACTTGCTGTTTTCATTATCCAACTCAAAACATGTTTTGCTGTTTTTCGGTTTGATAATTCTCCGGCGTCGGGACAATAACAGGCCTCTGAGGTCCTCGAAACATGCCGGATGTCATTACGAACTGTTATTTCGACAGACATGACGTAAAGGTCAAATGTACAGAGGGTAATTACGGCGAGCGCGACCGATCTGTGTCTATCAGTGGTAATTATGGTAGGGCATTAAACAATCTCGTTGGTGGAAGTGAAGAAAAATGTTCTTTCCTTTGTGACAAATTCTGCTTTGTCGCGACATCGCTTGAATCACTATTGTGGCGCAGACTACAGATGACTCCCTGGCTTGAAAAGAAACGTATTGGCTTGCTTTTATCAGTTCAGTACCATGTTATCTTTGCCTAATGTCTGTTGAAAATGACCGTCATTCAATCAAAAGTGCAGGCATTTCAAAAGGTTGCACGGGAATGGGGGACGTCGGAAAGAAGGCTATTACCCGCATAGGCAGACGAGTTCTGATGGGCACATTGATATGACGAACTAGCGGAATTTGTGTGCGGAGAAAGTGAATAAAATGCCAGTCAAGGCAAGCAAATGTCATCTGGAAAAATGGGACAGATCAGAGCTATAAAAACCTTTGTAAGACCAATTAAAGATAAATACGACAAAGATTGATAGGGGAAGCAGCAGGTTATCGGGGCACTTTCATTTTGGAGCAATTAGCGGCCGGGCCTATGAGGCAGCCTCCCGAACACAGAGGAGCCAGAGATGAGGAACATGACATCATTTTGCTGGAATCAATGCGTGTGACCTTTACAGCCTGAAAGATCGCTGGGTTTTTTCGCCGGAGTACTTGATAGAATTACAGTGAACACGAGTCATGGACAGGGGGATGAACCGCTGACCTTCTGGGCCAGATGACCATCACGACCCGCCACGCTCTCAAACTCTGATACGTGGCCTTTTTGATTTCGCAGACATAACCTTTCTGAACCCTTGCAGAACGCGCTGGAGAAATTGACCCATACACGCCACATTGATCAGTTTTCCTTTCTCTCACGTCCACAAAATTCCAGCGTGATTGTTTTGTAACAAAGCAAATATTCTGGGTGGAAAATGGTGCGTCCAGTGGGAGCAGCGGTAGAAGGCAGAATTCGCTCACGTGAAGAGAATCTCACAGATTGCCCCATGAAAAATGCACTTAACATTGGAAGTGGTGCCAGTTGAATGCTGGTTGAGTTGGGATGGGACTCAGGAGAACAAAGGATGAGACAAACAAACAATATCATCAAATATGGATGATATTCTTTCTCTCCCAAAACGATGCATTTGACCATGTAAATGGTTCCTTTTTTATTGTAATCCGGTGAGACTCTTAGAATATGCAGTGAAAAACAATGCAATAAAGAGTCCGATATAACCTGCAAAGGTTCAGCATACTACAGCTTCCAACATTGGACTTTTTATAATAAAATAACACAGTACAAACGGCTGCATTATAAATAATAATATAAAAAACATAAAATGGTAGCCCTTTGTATTTTTTGTAGAAACCGTGATACAATTTTTTTTCTTTGATGAATAGGAAGTCCAAAATAACAGCATTCATTTCAAATTGAAAATTGTTTGCAGATTTTTTCAATCAATCAATCAATCAATCAATCAATCAATCAATCAATCAATCAATCAATCAATCAATCAATCAATCAATCAATCAATCAATCAATCAATCAATCAATCAATCAATCAATCAATCCCCAAACTAAACTTAGTGACCAAACTTTATAGAATCACAACTTAAAATCTGATGGCATGCGTAATCAAAATATACATCATGTATTACCACTAGATTTGCTATGATAGTCTGTGTTACCGGTGTTACACAGTGTTCAGTCACAACACCGGTTTCATCACTTGCCCACGCGGCACCGAAAAAAAAAGAAGAAGTTTAAAGCGTTATAAATATTTAACACAATTGACTAGCGTTGTATGATCACTCTTATTAATATGAATGCTTTTAAACCATTCAAGCGTGACAAGAATGGTTGTCATTCTAAAGAGACCGCACTGTAAGGCCCGGATCACACCTAACGTGTTTTTCAGGTTCGAAAACGCGTGGCGCACAGCACTGCTAAAAAAAATACCCGATCACACCTGAAATAGCAGTTCGCTGCGGTTTTTATGTTGCTAAGCAACCGCCGAGTCAGCTGTCAGTCTAATAGCGAGCGCGCGCGCAAAAAAAACTTTTGTTGTCAAGTAAACTGTCACATTGTAAACTCGTAAAATCGTATAGCTCCGGGTAACACGAAACATGGCATTCAGAGCACACCACATACCCCAAACCACCTCACCCCGAATACACCAAATAGCCAATACATTAAAAATCTCTTATGTTAGCTTTGGTTATTTGAAAAGCCACATTATGGAGGTCAGAATTCAATTTTCCTGCTTTGAGCAAGTAACTGCATGAACGGTTAATCAATTACAGTTTCTTAAAATCTGATTCACTCTGCATAATGCCCAAACAGCCGTGCCACTTCTCACACTACCCGCCTCGGCTACCCCAACTCTTCAATTTTAGCCACTGAAATGAAGCGTTTATAGAGACTGCAGTTTAAACTTGGCCTGGACCAGCTCCAATTATACAACGCTATAGAAAATAAATTGACTTAGATCAGTGCTTCTCAATCCTGCTCCTGGGAGCCCCCCCAGCTCTGCACATTTTAGGTGTCGCGCTAATCTGACACCCAAATCAGGTCTAGGAGCTTCTAATGAGCTGATGAGTTGAATCAGGTGTATAAATGAGGGACACATCCCAATAGCACAGTGCTGGGAGGCTCCTGGGAGCAGGATTGAGAAATATGGAGTTTTGAGAAATATGGAGTTTTACACCATTAATGGATCAAAACAATATAAATCAAACTTAAAAAAAAAAAAAATCTAATTGTGGGATGTGTAATGTAACACATTTTGGGATGTAATATCAGAGTTCTGCACAGGTCCTGTTTGGTACACCCGCAGTATTTAACAGAACACCCGACCCGTTGCCTGTTATTAGAACGTTCAGTGCATCATGTAATCAACTGCTAAATTCAAAGTGTGTTAAAAACTTAGCGACTTTTCAGACCCCTTTAACAACTTTTTTTTCTATCAAATCTATCGACTTTTTGGCCAAACCTCAGTAATTTTCCAAATTTTGCAAGTACTGTCCTGCGAGCACAATGTCTTGCTTTTCCTTCTGCTGTCACACCTCTGTTCAGTGAGTGGCTGAGAACAACTTTATTGGACTTTCAGCTATATTATATTTATTATTAATAAAATATTAATTATGAGCATGGATTAGGAGAGAAAACAGACATTTGTCAAACGATGTGATGACGTCACAGATTTTCTGATTGGCGCATGATGTCATTTAGCGACTTTTTTGAGCAGGCTGTAGCTAATTTTACTTTGAAAATAGTTGGCAACACTGAATTCAAATGTGCTTCAGTGCGTTGGCTGAACGGTTCAGCGCTTGTCATTATATCACAACTATTCAGTGTTTTCAACCACATGAGTTTTTTTTTTTTTAGTTTTCATACATTTAAATGCACCTAAGTAGCAAAACAATATGTTTATAGTTTGTAGCAGCAATAACAATCCTTTCCATTATAAATTGACGATGTATTTTATTAATATCAGATTCACATTCCGTAGTTAAATTTCAAGTTTACTCTATTCTTCTCCCACTTCACCGGCCACTTACTTGTATGTTTTTCGAGTGAAGTGGATGAATTTACGTGTTGTAAATAAGACCGGTCCGATTCTCTGAATTGTGGGACAAACTAAAATGGCGGCCCCCACCGCGCGTCATAGATCAGATAACACGATCATTATAAAGGACATAAAAAAAACTACAAAACACATTCACTTACGCGTATTTGAGAATCAGATTATCAGGTAGTTGATGACATAGCCAACAAGTTCGTGAATATTTTGAATAAAACGACCCATACCGGCACCGCAAATGACTACGTAAATATTATTCCACCTGTTACATCAAATATTAGCAGGTTTACCCATCTGGGACCCGCCTGCGTGTATGATTCTGTCCTCTTGCATTCTCTCTAAACATGTTTCTATCATTTGCACCTACTAATTTTCCGGTTAACATGTCATACATTTTAATATGACATCACAAAATAATTCCCAGGTGGAATCCAGTCTCATTCATTTAATCTCCGGAAGGAGCATCCACCCCACCGCAATCCTGCTTTCAGACACAGTACGTTGAGCCGTGTCGCTTATTTACTTCTCGCAGGCATCATCTTCATGTCAAAACCACTTTTAAACTCGTATCACTTAATCTGCGGGAAGAGGAATGAAACAGCATGGTAAAATGAAAAATGTGCTTTATAATGATAGTGGCACGGCGCGTGATGAAAGGCGAAGCAGCACAATGACACTTCCTTGACAAGTGCAGGCCGGCATCAACAAATATCTGAAAAGCACAATATAGGCGTGTTATTTTTTAATTCCATGTCTCATTTTGAGCCGAAGCGACAGACCTATGTGGGAGACACGTTTGCAGCAAACTTTCATTGGCTCGCAGCGGTTTCCACGGTAACGATGAGGGAGGCAGATATCAGAGAATCCCTGGTACTGGCACAAATCGCGGCTGGTATATTGGAGTCACATGACCAGCAAATCCATGAGAAAACACAATGTCTTCAGATGATCAACAGTTACAATGTCAAAATGGAGAGCACACCAAGTGTCAATCAGGCGACTTAATTTCTGCATTTGTTTCCCCAGTACATATGATTACAGTGGCATTTTTCTCCAATTTTAACGTGGCAGTTTAGAGGCTGTAGCAATGAATGCTGACAAAAGCTTCTCATTAGAGACCTTTGATGCAGACGGGGACAGGAGAAAGTGAATTCACAGGGCTTCTAACCAAATAAAAAAAAATCACCAAAACCCAAACCTGGCAAATCGAATTGCCTGGGAACAAAATAGATTTGAGCTCTGGTATAAAACAACAACAACAACCAGCAGATATTGCAAACATTGACACGCAGCTAACAAAACGGTTGTGGATTTCACATCCCCTCACCTATATAAAAAGAGTGAAGGTATATTAATTTCGCCGTAATATTATTACGACAAACAGCAGCGCAAACTACGTCCAACTAGCGTCCTCTCAGCCTAGAATATTAATGGGATTTTATATGTGAGTTTTTACTTGCTAATTGTTGCCGTCTCATAAATAGAGCATCTGGCTGTTTATGCTTTAAGGAGAGCAACAAATGTAAATGAGATTACTTATCTCCTCTGCCTCGTTTGGATGCTTTATCTGGGCTGCACAAACCAAATGACTAATGTGTCAAAAGGCGAAACGCTTACAGGAATTGAGGAGCACTTTTTTTGACAAGCGCTCCTCTGTTTTCACACATGGCTGATAACAGGCTGGGAGCAGAGGCCGTGTTGAAGACGCTGTCCCCCTCGGCTCTGCTCCGATTGGCCACAAAGGGTTGGCAGCAGGGGAGTGTAATGTCTGTCTGAGCATTGTAAATAAATAACGCAAGTTGGGGCCTAATTAGCCCAGCATGTAATATGGGTTTGTTTTGCTTATTTTGCCAAGCTGATGCTGGCTGAGAGATAACTGATTATTTGTGGTTCTCTTTTAACTCATTGTACTGCACATTCACAACAACAACAGGAAAGAGATGACAACAGCTTCTGGATCGTTTGCGTTCTCTCCTGTGAAGACTCGCTGTCCAAAAAAAAAAAAAAAAACGAGGTGTTCGTACACTGCAAAAAATGTGCGATTAGTTAAAATTTGTTGAGATAACTAAACTTAATATTTTAAGTCAAGCTTGAACACATACTTTTTAAAGTTGAAATAATGTTGGATTTTAAGTTGTGATAAATAATCGCAGCAATTTTTTTTTACAGTGTAGAAAGAGAAATGAAGGATAAAGATTGCATGATTGTTTTTGAGTTCAATTCACTTTACTCCAGTAAAAGTCTTGGTTACACTTTATTTCAATAGTCCACTTTAGACATTCTACTAACTATAAGTAACTTTGCAACTACATGTTAACTAACTGTCATTAGAGTATAAGTAGACTGTCTGCTTAATATCTGCTTAATCTTTATTTTGATGCTCCACAACAGACATTCTACTGAATATAAGTAACTTGGCATCTACTGTACAAGTCAATTAATTCTACTTGCCTGAAACCTAACACCTAACCCTAACCTAATTGTCTATAACAGTCTACTAATACTACTAATACTGAGAGTTAGTTGACAAGTTACTTATGGTTAGTCTAAAGTGGACCGTCAAAATAAAGTGTAACCAATGTCATATAAGTTGCATCACTTTAAAAAGGGAAAATCGTTACTAAACGTTGTTGTTGTTTTTGTTGATCAAGTTTTTGAATAGTATCCCTCCTGACAAAAAAAATCTTAAACCAGCCAAGTTTGCTGTTCTTTGGCTGGTTTCAGAGGGCACTTTCAGCTGGTCAGGCTGGGAGTCCATCTTTTAAGGTGAGGTCACATTTATAGTTTTTTTTCGCAGACAGAACCCATTCATTTCAATAGAAATCCACAAAATCCAATTTGGTGTAAGGGCAAAAGGTTTCCCTATAAGGATTTCACAACGGGTTGAATTTGGTCACATGAATTCTCCACATTGACGAACCAAAAAAAACTGCTTGGTTTTAAAGTGAGTTCTGTGTGAGCTGTTCTTCATACATCACTACACTGGTGACAACAATGGGTTTTTTTTTTTTTTTTTTTTTTTTTTAAATCTGACTGCAACTAAAAAGACTGCAACTATAGACATAATCACATCAGCACTTTTGAAGTAAAATTCCCACACACGGCAACACTTGGTGTGTACATGTACATCCAACATGGTAAGGATAACAAAATAAATATCAACAATGAAAAAAATAAGTATTCACGCCCCGGAGCATGGAAGATAATCTGAACCACAAAACATTTTGTTTCAGTGTGGGCTAAAAGAAAATAGGCATTTTATTTCTTCTTTATTGTGTCACTTCATCTGATTACCAAAATTTGTGTGATTTAGGCAGTCTAAATTTTTTTTAGGTTAATTTATCTAATTGCGTGTCTCTGGAAAACAGTGATCTGTGACATTGTATTATGTTGAATATCAAAGTGTTTTTGTGTAATGAGAGATTTTAGATTCATATAACTAAGAGTGATATCAAATGTAATGTTACATGTTGTGCTAAATTAGTAGATGTTTTATTTACTGATGCTCTATTATCCTGTACATGTTAAACATGTATCCAAGAGCAGTATGTTACAATTGAAAAGTAAATGCACATTGTTCTTAAGGGAGGCTCCTTTCCTATTTTACCCTACAGTAAATCTAACATGAAAAGTTGTACTGATATGCTTTACTCATGTTCAAAGAACTGCAATAATCAAGTAAATGATTAACTTGAGCTAAGCATCATTTTGTTTTTACAGTGCTCTGCGATTCCTGGAATGCCTGCACTGGTTTTCTTAAAAATATGTGATTTACCAGTATCCACAAATAATGATTGTCAAAGAGAAATGAGGAATGATGAGCAAGTAGAAAAGTAATTTGGTGTGTATGTGTCGCATGGGCATTTCTTCTTTTCATCTTGTGTCTTAATAGTGTGTGTATTTCTTCCTCTGATTATGGCAAACTGAATGCAAGGATTTACTTATGAGTAATCTTTTATCAGCAGTGTGGTCGAGGATTATGGCAAGTTCAACATTTAGTAGAGCTGGTTATTGCTTGTATTTTTGCTTCAGAATCCAACTGGAACGGCTGTAATCCTCTTTGGAAACCATGTTTGTGGGGTTTAAACCGTGGATCTATGAACGTTTGGCAGCCATATTAAATAATAGAACACTCTCCTGTCATGAAAATCGCGGTCCAGTCAGGATTTTTTCAGCTGGATTTGAAAACCCTCCTCTCATTGGGTTGCTATCTTGTCTACACTGACTGCTCCCATTTCAGTGAAGAAAATGAATTCAGCTCACATAGTATTGTGGTGCTGTAGATCTGCTTGCATTGCACTTTGTATTGAATGCTTTGCTCTAATTACAAAATAATATAACAAAATAATCACAGGTTATGTCAATGATATACAGGGAAAACGATATCTGTCAATAGCATTCAGCTTTCCGTGATAGATCTTCTTCATAGATAGAGCGAAATTAAAAATAAAAACCACCCACCGACGATGAGGCAGTAAACATCAATCACAGCTGCAGTAACATCTGGAGTTGGCAGGCCTCTGCAGAGTTCTACATGTCCCATTAATCCCTTCAAATTCCCCCAAATTCGGGGTATTTGGGAGAATAATGGAGTTTCATGAGCACTTTGATATTTTAGAGCGTATTTGTACAGATATAACAGGGAGTTTTGGCCAACAAAGGATTGAAAGCGTCTTTGCATGTGTGTTCCAGAGATTTGGTTTTGGATGGTAGGGACATGTTCCTATTACATTTAAGAGACTACTAATGATCCCTATATTTCTTGCGAACGCAGTTGTAAATGTAATATTGTGTTATGTTTTCTTTCGTTAAAAGAAAATATTGTCCTTCATAAATAAAATCAGTTCTTAGGGACTTTATGCAGGTCTTTGCTTATAATAAGCCTCTTTTTATTCTGGAGTGAACGGATGGTGCTCACATCAGTACTTCACCTGCTCTGTGTTGCATCGGAAACCACAGGCACCAAACATATCGGGCGAACCAGCAAAAATAAAAAAAGGAGGTAAAAAAAATGTTTCTTGACATTTACCAGTGTTGAGTATAATGAATTACTAATAAATGAATTACTATAATTGAATTACTTTTCCATAAAAAAAAGTAAAGTAAGGGATTTCTATTATTTTTTTCTGTAATTTTATTAGGTTACTTCTGATGTTATAGCCTGGTCTCATTGTTAATACGTATTAATACGTAATTTTCAAAGATAGAAAACCTACTTATTTGTACGTTTGGATAGATGCTGAAACGTATAATATGGACATATCTGCAACATTTAAACGTAACATTATTACAGTTTACAGCTACAAAACGTTAACTATTTACGAATATTTGACATCATAAAGATATCTGTATAATTTCCATTTTCCCATTTTAGAGATACATTTAAGATCCCTTAACCCTACTCCCAAACCTAAACATAGGCCTACCCATTTTATAATATAAAAATGGTAAAACATAATGGAAAGAGATGTGTAAAAATATATTTTGAGCCACTAATCCTACTCCTAAAACTACCCATAACCATTTCTTAAAACTACGTGACGTTAGTCTACAAATTATGAAGAAAAACAGAACAGACAGAAAAGTGTAATCGCACAATAATTTATTTATTGCGAAAATGTCAAAACCGGTACCAAAAGTCGTTGACATGACGATGTTTTGCAGTTGCAGTCGCAGTCCTATCTGCCAGTATATAATAGTTTTGTATGAGGTACAGAGCAGAATTTAAGTTATTAATCCATGAAAATGTTAATCCGGCTTCGCAGGAGCTTCATTACAGAAGCTAACTCTGTTGCGTGCAGGCGTCCTTTTGTAGCTTTCTGTCACATTGTTAATGTGTTTTCTGTTGTTTATCATGGACTTTTAGTTTGTTTTCCATCTTCAGTGTTTTCATCATCTCTGTCGTCATTTTCATTAGTTCATTTTCGTCACCTGTTTAGTTAATTAGTCATTGTCAATCATCATCATCATCACCTGTCGTCACTCGTTGTCATCTGTGTATTTAAGTTCCTGTCTTTCACCCTTCAGTTGTCGGTCAATGCTTATGCTAATGCTTATGTTTGTTTATGTTACGTTGTATGGAGAGTGTTACCCTTGCCTGTACCAGTTTTGTTTAAGTTTTATTATAGTAAAAGTTTGAATTGGAACCTTAGGCCTCTGCCTGTCTTCTTCCGCACCATACCCGTGACAGATTGACCGACCAAGAAAGTAATGGAGGAGGACGCCATGGAGGCATTTCTGTTTGATCAGAATGGGAGTTCATTGGAGGAGTTTGTTGAAGTTTACCTGCATCTGCATCAGGATGTTTACTGGGAGGAGGAGTTTTTGAAGCAACGGTTCTGGAGAGGACTTGATGATCCACTAGCCCAGATACTGCTGCTCAAAGACTTAGATCGACCTTTTATTGAGTTTATGGACAGAGCTCTTTGGGTTTGTGGTTCCTCCCTCACGGTAACACCAGCCGATCCAGAAGCAGTTGAGCAAGTCCCTGTCGTCTGTCCAGCCGATCTTGCACTTCTCTTCACGCATGCCGAGCCAGAGCTTCAAGTCCCGCCTGCTGAGCCCGATCTTCACGTCCAGCCTGCAAAGCCCGAGATGATTCGCGCCTGTCCAGCCGAGCCTGCTCTTCACGCCAGTCCAGCCGAGCCCGCACTTCACGCTAGATCTGCCGAACCCAAGGCAGTATACGTCATGCCCGCCGCGCCAGGGACTGAGAGTATCATGCCTGCTGAGCTTTTTCCATTAATCCCGTCTGCCTTGGATCTCCCTCCACCGCTGGTCCCGTCCAGCCCAGAGCTTCCTGCACCGCTGGTCCCGTCCAGTCCAGAGCTTCCTGCACCGCTGGTCCCGTCCAGCCCAGAGCTTCCTGCACCGCTGGTCCCGTCCAGCCCAGAGCTTCCTGCACCGCTGGTCCCGTCCAGCCCAGAGCTTCCTGCACCGCTGGTCCCGTCCAGCCCAGAGCTTCCTGCACCGCTGGTCCCGTCCAGCCCAGAGCTTCCTGCACCGCTGGTCCCGTCCAGCCCAGAGCTTCCTGCACCGCTGGTTCCGTCCAGTCCAGAGCTTCCTGCACCGCTGGTCCCGTCCAGCCCAGAGCTTCCTGCACCGCTGGTCCCGTCCAGCCCAGAGCTTCCTGCACCGCTGGTCCCGTCCAGCCCTGAGCTTCCTGCACCGCTGGTCCCGTCCAGCCCAGAGCTTCCTGCACCGCTGGTCCCGTCCAGCCCAGAGCTTCCTGCACCGCTGGTCCCGTCCAGCCCAGAGCTTCCTGCACCGCTGGTCCCGTCCAGCCCAGAGCTTCCTGCACCGCTGGTCCCGTCCAGCCCTGAGCTTCCTGCACCGCTGGTCCCGTCCAGCCCAGAGCTTCCTGCACCGCTGGTCCCGTCCAGCCCAGAGCTTCCTGCACCGCTGGTCCCGTCCAGCCCAGAGCTTCCTGCACCGCTGGTCCCGTCCAGCCCAGAGCTTCCTGCACCGCTGGTCCCGTCCAGCCCAGAGCTTCCTGCACCGCTGGTCCCGTCCAGCCCAGAGCTTCCTGCACCGCTGGTCCCGTCCAGCCCAGAGCTTCCTGCACCGCTGGTCCCGTCCAGCCCAGAGCTTCCTGCACCGCTGGTCCCGTCCAGCCCAGAGCTTCCTGCACCGCTGGTCCCGTCCAGCCCAGAGCTTCCTGCACCGCTGGTCCCGTCCAGCCCAGGGCCTTCGCCGCTGGTCCCGTCCAGCCCAGAGCCTTCGCCGCTGGTCCCGTCCAGCCCAGGACCGCCTTCGCCGCTGGCCCCGGTCAGCTCAGAGTCCTCTTCGCCGCGGGTCCAGTCCAGTGCTGACCTCCCCAAGAAAATTTTGGGGGGGGGCAATAAGTCCTCTGAGGGGATCGTGGAGGCCCTGCCGACACGGTCGCCATGGCCGCCCGAAGGGTCCTCACCGCCATGGCCGCCCGAAGGGTCCTCACCGCCATGGCCGCCCGAAGGGTCCTCACCGCCATGGCCGCCCGAAGGGTCCTCACCGCCATGGCCGCCCGAAGGGTCCTCACCGCCATGGCCGCCCGAAGGGTCCTCACCACCATGGACGCCTGAGGGTCCGTCTGCTCCGCCATGGCCACGCCCTCATCCTGCTCCGCCCTGGCCACCTGCACGTTCTGCTCCGCCCTGGAGGCTTCCTGCTCCAGATCGGCCACCTGTTCATCAGCCTCCAGGGCGCCCACCCTCCCACCCCTTTGGATGTTTTACGGCGCGAGGACGCGCCTGGGGGGAGGGGGGGGTTCTGTCACATTGTTAATGTGTTTTCTGTTGTTTATCATGGACTTTTAGTTTGTTTTCCATCTTCAGTGTTTTCATCATCTCTGTCGTCATTTTCATTAGTTCATTTTCGTCACCTGTTTAGTTAATTAGTCATTGTCAATCATCATCATCATCACCTGTCGTCACTCGTTGTCATCTGTGTATTTAAGTTCCTGTCTTTCACCCTTCAGTTGTCGGTCAATGCTTATGCTAATGCTTATGTTTGTTTATGTTACGTTGTATGGAGAGTGTTACCCTTGCCTGTACCAGTTTTGTTTAAGTTTTATTATAGTAAAAGTTTGAATTGGAACCTTAGGCCTCTGCCTGTCTTCTTCCGCACCATACCCGTGACACTTTCGCATATGCCGTCACACGTTATGTCATGACTCATGACGCAACACCAATCAAGATTGGCTCAGTTTCATTCATGCTTCAGAGGCGCTACGCTGAGGGGCGTTCCCCCAAAGCGTCATTCGACGCAGTTCTCGTTCCCTTTCTCAGGGAACAAGTGTTACAATCGTAACCCAAGACGTTTCTTTTTTTTCTTTTTTTTTTTTGGAAAGTGAATTTCTAGTTCCCAGGGCACTCATTAGACTGGATAAGGAAAATACAATTTGAAATTAAGTGTTAGTTTATTAATTAATTTTGAGTTAATGGAAAGACCTGTTAGTGTTTAATGCTGTTAATGCATTTAAAGGTGTAGTAAGTAATTTCTAAGAAACACTGTAAAAAGTGGATCAGACAGAGCACCACAACAAACTTGTAGCCAGCAGTGTCCACTCATGATGGGGGAGAAGAGAGAACGAGCAAGAGGGAGATTTAAAGAAAGACTGTAGAAAGAGAGATGGCTGAGAGACATTACAAAAGAGATAAGGTCAGAGGAATATCAATGGAAAAAGAAGGGTTATGATCAGGCAAGAGAAACCATGTTAATATTAGAAAAGCTTTCCAGACCTGGAGAGAGCTAAGCGGGAAGGCCTGAAAACGGACACAGAGGTTGAGTTGTTTCTGCTTTATACGTGAGTAACATTGGCTTTGCTGTTTCACAGAACCAATATATGCTGTTTGTGTCATGTTAGCTTTAGTAACAGGACAGTTTCAAGTGTCATTTAAGGATTATTTTCCTTTGCTTCAGCTATGATAAAGAGACATCCACTCTTGCATTGCATTTTCATGCATTTTGGGGGTGGAACAATGAAGGGAGGGGTGTGTTTGTTTGGGCTGATTTCAAATATCAAAAGTGTTTCTCAGAAATCGCTTACAAATAGTGTGTGTTATGTTGAAGTTTGTGCAGCAGAGTAGATGACATGAAGGTAAACATTACATTGACTCTATAAGCAATGACTGCACTATTGCCAGTGTCAAGTAATATCTTTCTTGTTCATTAAATGCACATACTAAATAAGTTACATTTAGCATGTGACAAGTGCTGTGGATTTTAACTAAAATATATGATATGAATTGGTTCCAAGAAGGAACATAATTTGAGTAACATAAACAAATTGTGTTTATGTTGCAAATTATTAAGTTCCTCTAACTCAATGTAGTTTGTTGTTTATACATAATTCACTGAACGTTTCCATAACTCAAAAAGATTGATGCAAACTGTTGCATTAATGTTTTTACAATATTTTTTAGTGTACTAAAAAATGATACTAATGCATCATGTTGCCTTTTTTTTGCTTTCCTTAACATTTCCCAATACAGTGTTTTACAGTAATTTTATTAAATAAAATTTTGTTTTTAAACATGTTATAAAAACAATCATGTCAGCAAATCAAAACAGCTTATTGGAAAAACAAAGAACAAAGTTCAAATCCTTCCCCATTGCAGTTTCTAAGATATTAGATAAAGTTACAAGCCACTTATATGCTAGCCAAGAAATCATTGAATGCATAAAGACTGCAATTAAGCATCTGTGTGCATGTCTGTATGTAACTGTAAAGACTGCCAACAATCAAACCAAATCAACGGTCCATCAAAAAAATAAAAGCAGATGTCTTTACTGTAAACACACACGTATTCTGCGGTAATTATTTGATTTGAGCATAAAGCTCTATAATTGTTATTAAAAGGTATGACAAGAAAAACACAGAGTACCTAATTGAGCGTGATGAGTTTTCTCAGTCTAAATGAGGTATGACTAAAACGTCTCCTTGGATATATAAAAGCGGCATTTGCCGAAGCTCGCAGAAGATAAAAAGCATGAAGTTGTGCAGCGTGCCAGTTACATAAACACAGTAATCAGTAAAAAGGGGGTGCCAAAATAAAATCTATGTTGCTTTGACATGCTGTGACTATGGATGTCTTAAATGAGGTGAGTGTTTCACAAGCTCATCCTCTTCATCACTGCAAATAAAGGCTGATGTTTGATTTCAACAAGTCAATGCCAAATCACACGGGATCAATCAAGACTAACGGGTAAATGAGAACCCATTTGTAAGTCGTTCAAAGCTCTTCGCCATCTGAATTTCTCGAGAAATAAGGGACGTGTCCCTGCGCCCGGGAGCTCAGATGTAGCAAAACCGCCTTCGCTGTGCTTTCTCTTTCATGGCAACAAAAGAAAACAAAAATAGACACGGTGATCAAAGGCACATCTGGAACTGGCAATGGGATATAGAAATCAACATTGCATGATAAAGAAAGGAGGGGAAAAGACAGTCATTTTGTTGTTTGTACAAGCAGATCGCACTCTAGAACACATCTCATGTATCCCATAGATGCTCTACATCACCCGGGGTCACTTACGCTCCCCCCGCATGGGCTTCACGACAGGCTCCATCAATGTTTAATACCCGCCCGGTTCGTATGTGGCATGGCAGAGAGGGAGGGACACAGGTGAATGAGGATTTTTTGACATCGCAGGAGAGAGAGACGGCGAGAAAGTGGGATTCAGAGAAGGTGGTCAAACATAGTCCATCCCACCTCCGCCATCCGCTTTCCGAGCTTTAAAGTAGGTCACATGTTTCGCCACACTTTGTGCTGGAAAATCTAACAAAATCAGCATGCAATGTCCCCTCTGCCGTTAAAAGCAGAGTATGGCGATGGCTTTAAAAAAATAATGGAAATACAGAGTTCTCTGAATGCCAATTAAACCTCTAGAGGTCTGTCCTCAGAGACCCTCAAAACAATACACACAATGATTGTGGATGAGACCGATTTGCATGGCACCCTAACACTTAGATGGGTTGCATTAGTCACCTAGAGCTTTGGTGCAGAGCAAATCTGGATATATTGAAGTTCTCAGATCAGACCCCCCCCCCAAGGTCCACTTATGTTTTTCCATACTCTTCCCACCCCCTCACTGACCCTTACAAATTAAACAGCTTTTTTTTTTTTTTTGCTTATGTGCCTTTTGCGACTTTGATGTAAACACTCTCTTTGCATGTGAAAGTGAAAGTGCTTTTCTGAACTAACACACTGAAGGATTTCTGTGGAGTCCAACATAACATTTAAGTGCTCCGTCCTGTAATAACATGTCTGAATGGCTCTCTGACATATTCACAAAACCATCTGCACTAAAATGAACCACACAAACCGTTCAGGTCAGACTGAAGCTATGAGGGATCTTGTCAAAAAGAAACGTTAGACACTCGCTACTCTAATGCTCTGAAATTATTAGGAATAATATGCAGAGCTGTAGGTGCTACACAGCCAGGAATTTTGTCATATTTTACTCTGACTTATTCTGGTGTTTTGGAATAACAGTATTTATCTTTTTAGGGAATTTAGGGTATAAAGCAATGACCTTGGCACTTCCAGTGCTATATATATTTGTTTTATATTATTATAATGTATGTGTTTATTTAATTGAATAATTAGCTTAGATTGAACGTCATAACACTCCTTACATATTCTAGTGTGACAACAAAGTTCATTGATGTGCCTGCCTCACAGAGAGAGACTGGGTTTAAGCTGTAATTGAGAGCCAGAGCCCTGTTGTGTTTGTCATGCCAATCACAACCATCTGCTGGGAGCTGGCTGGGAGGGACACCCATTACTGCAGACACTTGTGCAAATCACAAAGTGCTCTGCAATCCAGCTGAGCACCACCGGAGAATGAACAGAGCATGGCAACTGTTTAGCTCGGTAGTGCAACACACAGTAATCGTGGAACATTTTACAACTAAAATCTCTCCAAAAATCGTATTTCCTAAAACATTTGCAGAAACATCAAAAAATGCGTATGTCTATTTTTGTATTTAGAGCAGATGCGGGTATAAGTCAGATTTGTGTGTATAGCCTGCCTAGACGTTGCTATTGGAGCGACGGCATCTCACCAAACCTGGTCTCATTACTCATGGCATCATTATCTGAGCACTCACACCCAGACAATCAGCCTTATGAGACTCTGTAATGACAAATTTGCAAGATAAAAGACTGTGGCCTTTCTAGAGATGTGTAATGAATCTTTATCTATCTATCTATCTATCTATCTATCTATCTATCTATCTATCTATCTATCTATCTATCTATCTATCTATCTATCTATCTATCTATCTATCTATCTATCTATCTATCTATCTATCTATCTATCTATCTGTGATTTTGCTATAAGACAGTTGCATGGTAAAATACTCTCGGGAAATGGTGCGTTTTTAAACAAATCCCGTTTAAAGCACTGTCGCTACAGGCACACATTCAGACAGATGCCTTTGGCGGTTTTAAGAGCCGTGTTTAAGACGCTGTGTCAAGTTAAAAATAGTGTGATATTTAAAAGCACTGCACTCTGTCCAGCTGTTTCTAAATACAAGAACGTAAAGAAAAGTGCAGGTGAATCCGAAACCATCATAGCATATATAATGGAGGGATAAACATGTTTTCCTGGGCCACTGATTTGACTGCAGTCTTCTTCTCATGTGCGTGGACATCATTTTAAACAGTCCTATCCATTTATTTACACAGTATGTTAAACTTTTTTTAACTAGAGAAAATGCACCTTTAAGAGTGACTAAAGTCAACTAGTCAATTTTGAAGCTGTCGTTTCGCACGCCCCTCTCTGAACCTCAGCACTGAATGTAGCCTGAACACCCACGACAACACTTTGTCCTCCCGACTGAAGCACCACCGCTGTGCCGTAAACGAGATGTGACGAGGCCTGGTGAGAGGTGTCTGCACAATCTGTCTTACCATATTGTCTTGCTCACCTTGTACTGATGAAGTTTTGACGGAGCACAAACTCCCCTTCACATAACAGAGCCTCTGCCTGGAAATGCAACTCTAGCGAATCTCATCAAATTACAGACTCAGGTGAACAGTTTTAGAGGTGAAGAGTAATTCCATTTTCATCTCAGAAAAGCTGATAATGAAATCTTACAGATGTCAAGGGTTTCCTCTACATCGCACCATAATTATTTGCGGAAACTGCAAGCCACACAGTATTCTCGTGGCTTCATGATGGGTTTTTTTTTTTTTTTTTTCTTGCTTTCTTTTCTTTGCTTCCATTTTAATGTGTAAAATAATAATGACAACATAAATGTGATACAAAATATTGACAATCTACTATGCCCCCAGACCTGTGAATAAATTATTTAAGTTATTTTCACACCACCTAAGCTATTCAAGCTTAAACTGTGAAGCCTCTTGACATATTTAGACAATTTTAATCTAGTGTGCATTAAAAAGTGAGCCTCGACACAAGTCAAATCTAGCACATATGCACTGACAAAATGCATAACAAAACAAAAGAAAAACAGTGCAGATGATGTGACAAAAAAACAAACCAACAAACAATAAAACAACTTATTGCAATGTTTATTCAATAACTATTGTAATCTTCCACAATAATGTATTTGCATTATCTTAACTGTTCAGTGAATGTTTGTATACTGTATGTACTCAGTTTGATGAATTAATAGCCAAATCACGTGCTACATTTGATTAAAAAACGTAATCAATTGACAACACAAGTACTTTCCATCACAGTCAGTGATGATTTCAGAGAGCTAGCCCTTTTCTAAACTGCAATATGAATTCATAACTAATCCCTGTAGGGAAAAGCAAATATGCTGGACAAAGTGTGCCAGGATCTTAACAAGCCATTACTGGAAGGACATTAGGAGTGTCTCAAAGCAAACGTTTCTCTCAGAGACAAGACTGGATTTATGCTAGACCTCTCCCAGCACTTCAAAAGGTAAACCATGCATAGAGCTTTTTACTTATTCATTACGCTGTTTCAGCTGTTAAAGGACATGGAGCATCTACACATAGGGCATCCTGACATAACAGCACATCCGTGAATGAACTCAGCTGCGCCTTTATGGATACATTGTATTCCATCATATAAGCAATACGCCCCGGGTGAGACGGAACTAAGATGGAAGCTCCTACACAAAGCTAATGTCTTCCCAAGAACAGATGTAATGGAACGGAAACATGGGAAACCAATGTGTATGTTTTAAGGGTTTGTCAAAGGAAACCATATTTGAGACACACACACACACTTTGCGGTTTATTTCCAGATTCATCTAAAAAAAAAATCAAAGATGTAATCTCAGATTTGTGGACCTCACTGTGAGGTTCATCAACAAAGAGGCTTTCTCTGAGCTTCGCCAAGCTGCAGATCTGTCTTTCTGCGCGACTACAGACGGCCCTTCTCAGAGAGGAGAGGCACAACAACAGAGTGTGGCGAGTTGCCCTCCCCCTCGCTGGGGACTGGCTCGTCGCGCTCAGCAGCCTAAAAAAATACTTGACATCAAGATTATCGTCTCAAAGAAGTCCTGATGGCTTTGTGCCCAGGTCTGTGGGGACAGCCACCCTCGGGACGGGGCATGTAAAAACACATCAACTAGCTCTTTCCCGGCACCCTCGTGTTACATCCCCACTACCTCTGGTGATTCAGGGGGCAGCGGTTTCCAGCAAAATGTTCAACAGCTGCAATATCTTCTTTGCAAAGGGGTTATATAACATGTTCCCCTCCAGAGAGATAGTAAGGCTACTACAGTCGGTACATTCTGGTTCCCAACAAAGATGGGGTCTTGCGTACGATTTTAGTTTTTCGCAACTTGAACCGTACCCTCAGAACATTCAAACTCAAGATTCAAGATGATTGTTACAAATCCAACATCGTTATTGGTTCGTCACAATCGATCATAAGGACACATACTTTCATACAGAAAATTCTGCCACAACACAGGAAGATCCTGAGGTTTGCTTTCAGGGCAAAGCTTACCAATATCGGCTTCTTCCGTTCGGCCTAGCCTCATCACCCTGCACTTACACAAAATGCACGGATGCAGCCCTGGCTCCTCAATGACTCCCTCCAGGGCATCTGCATTTTGAATTACATAGACGACTGGCTGATACTGGCCCAGTCTCAAGAGCTTGCGATTCGGCATCGAGTCCCCCAGCCCTCCTGGGTCTGGACGCAATGGCGCATACATGGCCCAGAATGCCCGTCAACTAGAGTCTTGCCTAGGAAACATGCCCCACCACTCTCATGGTTTATGTGGCCACCATTTCGGGAAGCACCATCTGCTCACCCGCTTCATCCATGGGACCAGGCGACTGAGGCCTCCTGTTAGAGCCAAGATCCCCTCTTAGGACTTAGAACTCTTAGGCATAGTCTTCGAGGGTCTGGTTGAGACCCCCTTTGAAACTCTAGAGTCAGCTTCTGACCCTTAAGTTAGTTTTCCTCATGGCTATAACTTCACTAAAAATAATTGGGGACTTGGAGGCTCTGTCGACCTTGCCATTCTACTTAGACTTTGCCTCTGGGAAAAGCTACAGTATTTTGCATCCTCACCCTGACTATCTGCCTAAGGTTCCATTCTCTATCGTACATTCTGTCACTCTTGAAGCCTTCTGTCCTCAGCCGTTCATAACACAGGAGCAGTAAAAACTTCACAGACTGTGTCCAGTCCGTGCTCTTTAGACCTATGTCCAGCACACTAGCCAGTGGTGTAAATCAGAGCAACTCTTCATTTGTTATGGGGGTCAAAACAGGGGGGCAGCCTCCACCGAGCAAACAATGTCACACTGGGTGGGGGATGCGATTGCTCTAGCCCAGTGTTTCCCAACCCTGCTAGAGGCACACCCACAGTGCACATTTTGGATGTCTCCCTTATCTGACCCATCTATTTCTGGTCTTTGAGTCTCAACTAATGAGTTGATTCAGGTGATTGATTAGGAAGAGTTGGAAAATGGGTAGTGTTGGTTTGCCTCTAACAGGGTTAGGAAACACTGCTCTAGCCTATGAGGAGCGCTGTCATGCTTCGCCTCTAGGTGTCAGGTCTCATTCACCAGGGGGGATTGCTTCCTCCCAAGCTTTGGCAAGTATGTTATGCAGCAGGCTGGTCCTCTCCGCATACATGCATTAGATTCTAATGGTAACCCAAGCACATTTCAAGTAGTGCTGTGTTGAAAAAATCGATTCACCAATTCTAAATCGATTTTCATATTAATTTCTAAAGATCGATCCGTAACTCAGAGGATCGATTTAATAACAGGCCTACATTTCCCCATAAACACACTGAGACACAGCGACCGGCGGCGCTGCTAATGCGGTTTCTCTGAATCCACTTGTTGACAAGAAAGGAGGAATGAATCGTTCACACAGCGCGTTTTTTGCGCGTGCAAATTCGTTTTCCAGGCGCGCCTCTGTTCATGGTTGCATAGCAACGGCAGACGCAAAGGGAAAGCACGCGCTTGTTGAGAGAAGAAAGCGGTGCAAACTCGTGCAAACTGCGCTCTCCATGATGACGAGGAAGTATCATCAAATAATTAATTGATTTCTAGCCCTTGCATTAGCTTTACTACTAGATATATTCATTGAGATGAGAAATAAAAAGCCGCCCTGCACAGCTATGATCAGCTGTTCGGCCGAGCTTTCCATGTTGTTACGGAAAGGCCGTAACAGGCTTGTTTTTGTCACATGACCTGTTGAGATGCATTGAAGTGCTTCTCACTGAATTTGCACGCGCATAAAACGCGATATGTGAACGGCCCCTAAAGTGGTATCGTGTGCGGTTCGTTGTATCTAGTTTAAAAGGCCTTTTAAATATGAACGCAGTTTTGGATTAAATAAAAGGACAGTCAATTAAGTCAAATAAAACACGTTTTATCTCCTGTTTAGTTGGTAACACTACATTAAGACACCATTCATTAACATTAATGCCTTATCTAACATCAATACATTGAGTGAACAATACATTTTTACAACATTAATGTATGTTTGTGAATGTTATTTCACGAGTTCACACTCACAAATAAGTCAGATGGAATAAATGGTATGCATATTTGGCGTGCTGTCCGAGGAGAGGGCTCCGGGCTCGGTATTCGGCCCGAACCCAGAGTACACCCCCCGTATTGCTGGTTTAGGAAGTAACCAGGCGAGTGTGAGGAGACGGGGTGGTGGAGGGATGCTGAAAAACTGTCGAGGAACGTTGGTGAGTCGAATGAGTATTTATATAGGTCTGCACTCATGCTGATTGGATAGAAATGTTGATTACTGATTGTTGACAGCTGGTTGGAATGATGTGATAATTGGATCAATTATTTGAACGTGCTCCTCCCGAACTTTGTTTATGAAACATAATTTCACGAGTTCACACTCACAAATAAGTCAGATGGAATAAATGGTATGCATATTTGGCGTGCTGTCCGAGGAGAGGGCTCCGGGCTCGGTATTCGGCCCGAACCCAGAGTACACCCCCCAAAAGCTGCAAATTAAATGCAGGACAGCCGCCATGATGTTGATGACCCCCCAAAAACTTGCAGTGTGCAGAGCTTGAGGTATCTGAAGTGGGAAGGGGTACGTTGCTGGAAGTCTCCTTGTGACATCGGACGGGAGTTGATTGTCATGACGTCAGATGGGTGGGCCTCTAAGGTGGTAGACTGGGGATGGTCATATGTGGTGTACTTCCTTAATATCCAAACTATTTGGACGTAGAACTGGGCTCCTGCAGGAGCGGAGTAAATGACACTGCTGCGGCAGTGGATAAGTTCGGACCGAGTAACGGAGCTCCTGCGGGAGCGGAGTAGATGACACTGCTGCGGCAGTGGATGAGTTTGAAAGGAGTAACGGAGCTCCTGCGGGAGCGGAGTAAATGACACTGCTGCGGCAGTGAACAAGTTTGGATGGAGTAACGGAGCTCCTGCGGGAGCGGAGTGGATGACACTGCTGCGGCAGTGAATGAGTCTGGACAGAGTAACGGAGCTCCTGCGGGAGCGGAGTAGATGACACTGCTGCGGCAGTGGACCAGACTTGCTTTCCAACTTGCTTTTAGATATCCCAACGATTTTGGACATAGAATTGAGCTCCTGCGGGAGCGGAGTTGAAGACACTGCTGCGGCAGTGGAGCAAGTTTGGACGGAGTATCGAAGCTCCTGCGGGAGCGGAGTAGATGACACTGCTGCGGCAGTGGAGCAAGTTTGGACATAGAACTGAGCTCCTGCGGGAGTGGAGTAGATGACACTGCTGCGGCAGTGGATGAGTTTGGACAGAGAAAACGGAGCTCCTGTGGGAGCGGAGTAGATGACACTGCTGCGGCAGTGGATGAGTTTGAACGGAGTAACGTAGCTCCTGCGGGAGCGGAGTAGATGACACTGCTGCGGCAGTGGATGAGTTTGGACAGAGAAACGGAGCTCCTGCGGGAGCGGAGTTGAAGACACTGCTGCGGCAGTGGAGCAAGTTTGGACGGAGTAACGAAGCTCCTGCGGGAGCGGAGTAGATGACACTGCTGCGGCAGTGGACCAAACTTGCTTTCAATTTGCTTTTAAATATCCAAACTATTTGGACATAGAACTAAGCTCTTGCAGGAGCGGAGTAGATGACACTGCTGCGGCAGTGGATGAGTTTCGACAGAGTAACGGAGCTCCTGCGGGAGCGGAGTAGATGACACTGCTGCGGCAGTGGATGAGTTTGGACGGAGTAATGGAGCTCCTGCGGGAGCGTAGTAGATGACGCTGCTGCGGAAGTGGAAACAAGTTTGGACGGAGTGGCGAAACCTCTGCGGGAGTGGAGTAGAGTAGCTGTAGTAGAAGAACTTGGTTGACTTGCTCCTAACTGACTGGAGAGCCAGTTGCGTCGAGAGAGGTATCTTGTTAGAGGAAGAGGTGGTGCTGCTGTGGTGTTGATGATGATAACTTGCTTTCGAACTGTGATCTGAAAGGTGGGTGGGACGGAGATCTGAGCTCCGGCTGGAACAGAAAAGTGTTGCTGTGGCAGAGAAGCGAGGTAGAAAGGGGATCGAGGCTCCTGCGGGAGTGGTGGTCTGTAGGGTTGGGTGGGAAGGGAGTTGGCAAAGTAATTAACTGATGAGGGTTTGTTGGGCTTCATTGATATGGAAGCAGTTTGAGCGGATGTAACTCTTGAAGGCTTCCGATGACCGGCGGCCAAGAGATTGGATCTGCTGCTGGGAGAGGCCTTTTTGAGCAACTGTGGTTGCTGCGCCTATGCGGAATGAATGGCTGGAAAAGTGTTCTGCTGAACACTGCTGCGGCAGTGGATGAGTTTGGACGGAGTAACGTAGCTGCTGCGGCAGTGGATGAGTAGTGGAACCAGAACCGTGTGACGGGGCGGTTGGAGTCGTCTGCGAAAAGTGGGTCGGAAGGGGATTTAGTCCGTGAATTCTGAAAAGTAAATAGGCTGAGAGAGTTTGGTATGGTTGGATTGGTGATAGAAAATATATATGAAATGGCCTTTCCTGATTTGATCGGTTTTACTTTCTTGATGAAGTAGGAGATGGTTTTGTTGTCTAGCACTGATAGATCTGTGGTTGTGGGGTGGATTTTTGGGGTAAAGCTGGAAGTGATGGTGAGTTCTGAGCATCTTAGGAACCGAAAAAGCCAATATGAACATTGCGTCCAGTGTGCGGGCAGTATTGGTGGAGTGGTTACCTCTGCGGAGGGTGGAGATGGAATTAAGGGAAGCGTCAAGAAGTGGTTTCAATGGGTGGTTTATGGGAATATCAACTCTGAATAGTGAGGTACTGGAGTTGGGAATGGGTCCGCATCTGGTGCCAGTGGCCTGAATGTCTGTGAGGATCTGGGCTCTGATGTTACTGGCAACGGGGGGCGGTTCCATAGCTGTAGCGTTCGGTGGGATGGGCATCGGCGTTGCGGAAAATAGTGTGAAAGGGGGACGATTTTGGGAAAAAATAGGAGGAAAAACCCCCCCGGGGCCGAGGCCGTTTGTGGAGGCAACCTCACGCTTAGGTCGGCCCCTGGAGCTTGGAGGAACAGAAAAAGTGGGAAAGGAAGGGAGCTGAGTAGGCAGAAAGTGAGAAACTGGTGGAAAGAGTTTCATGCAAGCTGTTGAGGAGAATGTGACCGGAATGAGCTGTATTTCGCGTCTGTTTGGTGTCATTTTATATGTTCTTAGTAAACATGCGATGATTGAGCTCAGCATACGTCTTCGTGTGGTCCTTTCTGGAAGGGTCGAAAGAAAGAACTAGAGTGGGTTACACCTGTGTATATTCACCACTGACACATCAATTTGATACTGGATAATAATAATAATAATAATACATTTATTTATAACGCACTTTTCATTCCAAAGAATCACAAAGTGCTACACAGTAAAACGACAGTAACTAAAACGAATAAAAACAATTAGCACATAAAGCCTTTCTGAATAAAAAAGAAAGGCTTTTAAGGATGATCATCCAACAGCAAAGTACAGTCTGATTTATATGATCGTTTGTTCATTTATCTGTTGCTGGTTCATTTAATTGGTGACGTTCAAAAGAGACTCGCTTATGCCTGCTGCGGCGGCTTAATGCTGGAGGAAAGTCCCGTTCCTTCGCATGAAGAGGGCAGTATTGTCCGAGACGCAAGCGTGGTGCTCGGCGGGCTTTATTGTCCATTTCTCTATAGCAGGAATTATTGAATGTTCCGGTTTGAAAAAATGCGCTGAAGGAAGATCCCGGATGTTTCGCCCGTGGTGACGATGATCCGTTTGTTTGGCCTGACGCCCGCGAGATAACGCCGGAGGATTCTGGCAAAGATTCCTGAAGGGCGAAAAGATTCTTCATCGGACGGGAGAGCTCGTTTCGGACAACGTTAGGCTATATGGGACGCGGCCAAAATGCTGAAAAACTGTCGAGGAACGTTGGTGAGTCGAATGAGTATTTATATAGGTCTGCACTCATGCTGATTGGATAGAAATGTTGATTACTGATTGTTGACAGCTGGTTGCAATGATGTGATAATTGGATCAATTATTTGAACGTGCTCCTCCCGAACTTTGTTTATAAAACATTATTTAATACAAACACTTGATTGTTCATGAACAGTTAAAACTTTTGATTTTAAAAATATAAGATCGGATCAGATCGGATCGAATCGAATCGAATCGAATAATGATAATCGATTCAAGATCTTGAGAATCGGAATCAAATCGATTCTTGAAATTTGAATCGATACCCAGCACTAATTTCAAGTAACACTTTTTACATTTTAAATGTTTCATATTTATTAATATTTACTATTAATATATTTTCTAATTAATTTTTATATTTCAATATTTTATATTTATATATAAAAAAAAACATTTAAAAAAGTAAAAAAAACGAAGGGATTTTGATGTTCCACATATGCTGTCCGCAGCCATTAAGCTGGATTCTGACTGAACTACCACAAGGCCTCACTATTGTTAAGTGCTAATGATGAATAACTCACTTGCAGGGTCCATGTTGTCTCCTTGATCAATGTTATCTGCAGTTTTTCAGAGATGTGCATTGCGCACCCCACACTCGTCCACTCTCATTGTGTCTCACTTGAGATAATGTCACTGGAAGGGCATGCGGAGCACTTTCATCCCTCTCCACTCTACGGCCGCTCTCCGCTTTTCATCAAGCACACAAGCGGACATGGAGAAGCATGTTGAAAGGTTATCACTGGCCCTCAAAGATCAGTATCAAAGACAACATCTTAAGCAGACAACCTGACCGAGAACAAAAAAAGGGACAAGGAACCATACTTGAAAAAATACAAGATGTGGCTAAGTAAAGCACAGCTGCAGCAAGAAAAAGAAAAAGAAAGAAACTAAACAACAACAACAACAACAACAAAAAAGCCTATTGTTCCATAAGTTATCAGAAGTATTTCTGAGGACTGCTGTGAAGGCAGTAAACAATGCCCTCAAACCCTGACTAAACTGCGATTTCTCTGAACCTTGAAACAAAATGTCTCTCAGGAGATGTGCAGACGAAAGAAAACAGAGCTCATTTGATTTAGAGCACAGTGGTGCAGAGGAAAGACTTGAAAGACATACGTTTACCAGAGTGAGGCAGGGCTTCCCCCGGCACACTGTAAATAATCTGACATTGACAGGAGCTACAGCGAGAGCAGTCGCAGATAAACCTCTTTAGAGGCCAAAAGGACTAAGACACAGGGATATATGAGACAACCGAGGGTGTACAGTACTTTATAAAATACTTCATTAGTGTTTATATTGTCAATGAAATTACCAACACAAATATTAATCAAACAAAGTTTTTATTCACCCAGAAAGACAAATAGAAAACTCGCATGCTATTATTTCAAGAAAAGGACACTTTTCTCATGTTGTATTTTTGTTTATGTTGTCAAATACGTTGATGTTTGAATTATTTGTTTTTTGATTGTTTAATACGTTTTCAATATTTGGTTAAGTTTTGTCTGTTACAGTTTAACATGTTTTTTTTTTATGTTGTGCATAATCATCAACTAAAATGGTAAAGGCCAGTTCACACCAAGAACGATAACTATAAAAATGACTATAACGATAGCTATATTTCTGTCATGAAAACTCTCTGAGTGTTTGGCATGGTAATGGATATGACAATGTTGATATGTTTGGTTTTGGCGGAATAGACCTGCTAGGCTACTTCTGGTATACTATGATACATACACGGCACACTGCTGTGAGCAAGTAAGACATGCTGCTGCTGCACAATATAGCGTACATGAATTACCCATAGCAGATCTATACAGGTGGATGTGGGGAAGGTGGATGGCTTCTAAAGGGGTGCTGCAACTGCTACAGCAAATGCTGGCCAAGCATTTGAAGATTGTGCAGCGAACTCATTGGCTACTGATATAGTAGGAACCAATCAGCTGTGCCCTAAAGGAATGATGTGATTGCAAGTAGATTGAGCCTGCGCCATCTAGAGTTTCATGACAAAATGTCTAGCGGATGATGGTAGTTGGTTTACTCTAAGTGTGTGCTCCCGTTTTGTAGTTTGCTGCTTTAAATGCTCGAGCTCAGTTCATTTGGAGAAAGAAAAATAGTTCAGAAAGTGAGTCCAATGATATAATTTCTCTGTGCAGTTCTTTTTATAGTTGTGTTGTGAACTCTGCTATTTTTTTTAGATTTAGAAAGATTTTTAGAGCTATATATGTATCGTTATAATTATAGTTGCTGTCCTTGGTGTAAACGGCCGTTAAGTCAAAATTAAGTATGTGTTCTGAGTTTGTCACACCACAGAAAAATGTGTTATAGCCACCCAGCCAAATTTGAATGATAAAAAAGCCGTCAAGTACATAAAATAAGCTATCAAAATATTGAAAAATGAGCAGTAGTCTCTGCTGTCAAACGCTGGGGGTGTGCAACTTACACTCATTGGTGGGCAGTGGTGCAAAAAGTGGGTATGCGCTAAATGTGGCGCAGCACCATGGGGGCGCCAACACGATGGTAAAAACATTATTATTATTTTTTGTTGGTATTTTCTTTATGTAGCTGCTGGTGTGCTTTTCTAAATAATTTCTTTATATCCTCAATGTTATATAACATTTCAGAGGACTAACAGGCTAGAGTAGGCGCCCTCATGAGATTCCATAATATAATTAATAGCTAATTAGGTAATATCGCGAGCGGGCGGGGGCACCGTGAGCGCTGAGCGAGCAGGAACGAGTAGTGAGTTGTCGTCGAAAAAGATGGATAAAGAAAAAAACCACTATACCACAGCTTTACCAACAATTCTGTGAGAAACTGGTATTGCTATGCCTATGCAGCTTATAGCTTTATGTGGAGTATAGTTCAATTGTATTAATAAATGACAATGTTATACTTATGTCATCTGTTAACTCTCACTCCTTCCTACTCAGTCATTACATGGCACACTTATAAAAAAAAGTTGGTGGGCACGCACCAACTTAATTTTTTTATTTAAAAAAACCTGTTGGTGGGCACGCACTGCTGATGATGGCACCAGTTGTCGGCACGATGGGAGGATGAAGCCCGATGCGGGAGATAGTCAGTTCGGCCCCATTCACCAGTAGCAGCGGATTATCAGTAAATCCCAGTTGTCTCCAACTAAAGTTTATAAATCTATCCCGTGTAAAATGATCACTACAGACACAGGTTTTGGCGTTGATCCTCAGCTCTCCATCAAGGTGGTTCTTAACAAAATTAATCCACCTCTTCTTGATGTGATAGTTTTTCGGAAAATGAAATAAGGACACCGATTTGTTTAGTACGTGATCGCATCCAGGTAGTACTCATTTCTGCGACGAAGGCATAGCTAGCTAGCAAACTGTAGGCTGTAGTAACAAAAGGTACTGACATTAACTCACGATTGAGCGGCAAACTGATGTGAATGTGCTCTATTTATATTGTTAGGGGAGGGGCCAGCGTCAGGGGCTCCAGTGCGTCATCAAGTAGGGGCGTGTCCAAGAGCTCAGTGGCTCCAGTGCGTCATCAAGCTGATTGAGTAGCCATCAAGCCATCAAGCCGATTGAGTAGCCATCAAGCCATCAAGCTGATTGAGCCGATTGACCGGTTTAGCCCCGCCCAAAAAATCCGGAACACAGCAATGGTGAAAAACTGTTTAACGGTCTAACTCCACAATTCAGTACATCACAGTTCACAGTCTTTGTAATGTGTTTAGCAATACATTTCTAACATTTATAATGTGTTTAGATTTTTTTTATTTTTTTATTGCCTATACAGGTTTCATTTGTTAACATTAGTTAACAACATTAGTTCACATGAGCTAACAATGAACAATACTTACAACAGCATTTATCAATATTAGTTAGTCTTAATCTAAGTTAGTTAACCTGAACCTGAACATTTGTATTAACTAACATCCACCAGTAAGCTGGTGTGTGGTGGGCGTTCTGGCGCAACATGGCTGCCGTCGCATCATCCAGGTGGATGCTGCACATTGGGGGTGGTTGAGGAGATTACCCCTCCTAAAGAGATGTGAGTGCAGAGATAAGCGCTATATATAAATGTAATGAATTATTATTATTAAGAAAGGTTAATAAATGCAGTAAAAACATACTGTCCATCGCTAGGTCATGTTAGTTAATGCATTAACTTATGTAAACAAATTTGACTTTTTTTGTAAAGCATTACCACCAACATTATGTGCAATTGCATTCAATAACATTTCATCTTTGAATTTGAAGGACATACATGTCTAAGACAAAAACTATAAAGACAAAATAAAAATAAAAAGGCTTGTTAATATAACGCTACTTACAGTATTAATTTAGGGAATTTGTACTTGAGTAATATTAAAACTGGATTGTGCTAAAAATAAATAAAAAAAATAAACATGTAACTCATTTAACAACAAATTAACAGTGACTACAAAACAGGATAAACTTTTGTAACATAATATACAATTTTAATTGATCACTGGATATTTATTTCATCAGTCAATTACACAAAAGTGTAAGTTTTTGACGCTACTAAGATTTCAACATCCACACTTTTAAGGTATCATTTCTTAGTATGTTTTAAACCCCTGAAGACTAAACAGTGGGATTTCATTCTGGAAACTTTACCGGGAGCATTTTCAGAATTTCCTTGATTGGATTTTCCCTTTTCCCTCCCAAACATCCAACAACAACATTCTCAAGCAAATGTTCTCAAATATCAAAAAATCTTTTAAAGGTGACCTATGTAACTATTTTTTGTTAAAAATGTACCACATTTTTATAATGAGCAAAAACACTATGAATCCATCTTCCAAACCCTGTTTTTGTCTTATCCTGAATTACTACGGTACACATATTATAAGTAAGAAATGGAAAAATTGTAAGAAACGGTAAATCATACTAATAATGCTATTTCACTATAATGCAAATACAAGTTGCTTTTGCACATTCGCGGAATATAACTGTGAAAATGGATCAAACATGGACATTTACAGAGCTAGCAGGACAGCCCACATAACTATGGGTTTGATTGATGTGATGTCAGGCTGTTATGACATCTCACATAACATTGATCAAAGGTCAGATGTATGACAGCACCATTATAACCATCACAAACTGTTATTATCTCTCATGACTATTGACAACATCTGTTACAGCCGGCATAAAACAGTCTCATGACTCTGAGGATTCAAGTACATGTAAAATCCAAACGCTTGACAGCTATAACGTGATGATTAATTCTTCTAATAAGTTGTCACAGATGGTTCGTGCTCCAAAATCTTTTACTATTTATGCACTTTTTTTAAGGATTAATGGAGCTGCCGTTAGTTTACTTTCAAATTACTGACCACATCCTTAATTTTCTCAAATGTCATCAAGCGTTATATTAAACATTTCCGGCCGGGCCGATTCAATACCTGTTCTTGTAAGAGCACAAATCAATTTTAGTGCCCTGACTGCAAGCTGTCATGGATAAAATAAAGGAGTCGAGTCAGCTCAAGGTAACATACCATAAATCTTTGACAGCTATAATAGAAACATAGACTGTTGTGGAAACACATACTGTACATTGTACGAAAGGAAAAAAGAAAGCTTTCCCGCAATAAAATTAAGTTTGCCCTTCTGGTTCCTGACATGCTCAGACATGCTCCAAGTTCCCTGCATTTAACGGTTTACACGCACTGTGGATTCCAATATGTTCGCTAAAGTAAAAGGGAGGAGGATAGAGGCAGCCAAGCATTTTATAAGCTGAGCAAATGGCTTTGCCACATTTAGAGCGCTGGAGGAGTTAGTATAGGAGCACTATGAAGCGGCCAGTAGTACTTAAGCATATACCAATGTCTCTGTTTTTTTATATTTCAGCTGAGTCACTGGCTAAATCAATGTAGCTTGACAGGTGATGCACTTGTGCCAAACCTTATAAGAATGGTCTTCGGACACTCTGTGAATAATGGAGGTGCTAGTATTTTTTTAAGCCAAGCGAGAATGTCTTCACCTCGTGCAAGCTGATTTCGAGGGAGATTGGTTCTGTGTGACAAATTTAGAATTGAATTGGAAATGTCCATGTCACAAGCACTGATATCTTTAAGCATAAATCAAGCTATAAATATGGCGCATGCTTCCCGTGTCAGTGCTAACGCATTCATTTGTGTAGCTAGTGCCAATCTGAGACCTGAATGACTGACGCGGTGACGGAATACACTTTATTAAACGCTTAAATCTCTGGCTGCCGGTATTTGACTCTAGACGATCATTCAACAGTTCAATCAATCACAAACATCTGCTCTTTCCACGTGTCACATGAGATAAAGAGATTAAGAGGCTGAGAGAGCTAGAGACAATATTTACACATGCAGGCTTGCTGAAAGTGCTGCAACATAATTATGAAAATTACAGAATCTCACATAAAAAGACATTTTTATGGGCCACATTTAAAGGTATTGAGAGTGCTTCTAATTTGTGCTTCAGTTATGCCGTATGCTTCACATTATTTAATGAGCGCCATGTGCATATAATTACCGTAATTGGTAACATCTTCTGACAGGATTTTAACTGTATTAACATTCATTACACATATTCAGCGAATGCAAAATACCAGTCAAGCCAAATTAATGCTATTTGCATGGTGTGCAATTCAACATGCAAAAAGCTTGAACAGACAGCAAGGTAAAATGCAAGGGAAAGGAAAATAACACGAGACAGAATTTGAAATTCATATCCAATCGTTGCATTTTGGAGTAGGAGAGATCGGGGCTAGTTGTCACAGGGTTTAAGGTGAGGTTCAAAGTTGTATTTTTTTTTTACGTGTACATTTTATCTGAAGTTTACCCACAGAACTAAAGGCTATGTTCAGACTGCCAGCAAAAAAAAAAAAAACATATTTCTTTTGCATATCCAGATTATGTCCAGATGGGTTTTTGAAAGTCTGGACAGCAAAAAACACATGCAATCTGATTCAAACCCCATTTGGAGGTGGTTTGAAATGCAATTCTGATCGGATTTTTACAAATGTGTGCCAGTCTGGACGCTCTGACTTCTCTAATCGGATTTGTGTTTTGCGACACACTTAACGCTACACACAATGATAATGTCAGAACTGGTGACGGAAATGGCGGAAGTATTTACATGGCATATTCAAAATGGCATGTCCAAAGACTTTGGCCATGACTACAGCACAGAGTCTTAGTTCTGCACCGCGACTCGACAGGACGCCTATTTGGAGAGCGAGATGATGCACCTCCATTATTCCTGCATCCGTTTTAAAAACCTCGCCGCATATGTATGTACACCTATAGCTACCAAAGCAACCCATGCAGACAAGTTGGTTGTGTCTGGACACACAAATCTTATTTGATCACTTGCAATTAATAGTCTCACTATTAATATTTCTCACTATTAACTAGTTGCTTATTAACATGCATATTAGGATATAAAGCACATATTAATGCCTTATTCTGCATCTCTTAAAATGCAATACATAAAACTTAACTACCATACCAACTTATAATAAGCATCATTTGGGAGCGTATTGAGGCAAACGTTACTTAATAATGAGAATTGGACCATAAATGAAAGGGTGACCAAGATCTGATCTTAATTAACACTGGAAAGAGTTTGAAAATCAAAATAAGAGAAAAGTGTGAGCTCCAAAGTGTTTGATGTCACAATTAACATCAATGGTGCATCCCATGAGCTTTTATCTTGGAAACAAGGCTGACCTATGGTTCAGACACCATCTTTTATAATCATAACAGTATTTTTTTTTTTCTGTGATTACACTAAGCCAATCTAATTGTTAACAGGTCATCCTCTGTCAGCAACAACAATCCTTAGTGATTATGAAAAACAATGAAAAGAAAAAGATGATTTATGATTAAAAAAAAATAATCATAAAGCTGCATTGCAAACAGCCCAAGTTTCCTTTCAGCAGTCTCTGGCAACCGCCACCTCCGAAATTACAGCCTGTGCCACTGTAGTCATGGGATTTAAGCCTGGATGCTGGCAAACGGGTGAGTATAAGGATTTTTCCTGATTAGCACATAAAGACACTGGGCACACGCTCTGGTGGAAACGAGTGCGAATGCCTGAACATGTCTACAGAAAGGAGTGAATCAAATTCAGCAAATCTTCTCGTGATGTTATGAGGAAACATATGAAATGCCCTATTGTTAGAGACTTAATTAATTGTCTTTGAACTCTTGACTTGTCTGGCTTCCACACAGGAACTCGGAACAAAACATAAAGAGATGAAATAAAAAGTATCCAATATTGAATATTACGCGCAACGCCTCGGGAATCTCTAATGAACTCCATCCAATTTAATTTTGAACGGTTATCAGAGCGATTTGAGCCGTCCATCGCTTTTGTCTGATTATTGATTGTCCGAAGAAAGGTAAAATAAACAGCAGCTAATTAGTATTCCCGGGCAGACGAAACTGTGCTTTTATTAATCTGACCGAACAGAGAGAAAATCTTCACCTTGCGTGCCGAATAAAGAACTGTCTTGTGTCTCTGGCCAGACAGCTTTTATATTTTTCATATTCAGAATGATTATGGTAAATGGAGACGGGCACAATCGGAGATTGGATAACACTGACCTTTTGCGGTTTGGCGAAAAACTGACAGAATATTCTAAGCCAGTCATCTATTAGGACGGAGAAAACGGCAGTGTCGGGTGACACATCTGTAACCGAATTCTCATAGGAGAGGCTTATGTGTTGTGGATGAAACAGAATGGAGGGGAAGGGACTGGCGCAGAGACGCTGTGATCGGGTGGAAAGGGTTTTGAGATGAGCTTGTGAATAGGCTGCCATCAGCCCTCCTCGTGGCAGTGGTGGCACTACGAGCACAGTGGGGATCAGGACAGCTTGCTCACTGTTTACTCAAGCTAATAACTGCTTTCTACATACTCACAAACACTGATTACCGCAGTCGCAGCGGGCGGCCTGCGGAGCGCGCTCTTTATGGAGCGCCGCATTAATTCACTATTATGACACCCGCACAACACTGGCGCATTAGTGATGACATTCCAAGTCTCGTCTAGAGAGAGGTAATGGTGATTGGTTTGGCGGAATTTAGCGGGTTTTGGTTGGCGTGCCGGTGCGGTTCCTTTGAAAATGTCCCTGTGATAAAAAAAATGGTTCTAGTTTGAACTTTTGATATGATGGGCTGTTTTCAAAGCTGTTGTATAATGGAAATGAACACACACCCGTGGCCACACATTTTATATGAATGCAGCAAGTAGATTGCTTACAACTGTAAACAGATACCAGACTACCTTCAGTAGTCAGGGCACTGATCAGGGTGTCGACTATTTTAAGGGGTGCCTCAAATGCAAAATCATTCCAGTGCACTGAAACGTTCACTCCCTGAAAAGCCCCACAATGCACCGTGAAAGCATCAATGCTGCTTAATGGACGTTCTGAAACACAGAATACATCAAGTGAGCAAACCACACATAATGACAAGGGATAGATGTTTTTATCTTTATCCAAACTATTATTTCATTATATTTCAGCATAAACATACATCGCTACAGAGTAATGAACATAATCTAGCTAACATATATAATTTATTTACGGCTGAATTGTTGCACGTATATGTAACAAGCACAGCATTTATCATGATGTACTTTAAATAACATAAAAAAATAATGTCAGAAAGATATCAGCTCTGCTGTTGTTCATAAATACCAGTAGTGATGTTGTATCATGTCACTGGAAATAGAGTCATCAGTGCCCCAATGTGTAGTGAGACAGAGTCTTTACTATCCTTACCAGGGCCCGACTTTGTGCAATATACTGATTCGACCTAGGGAGCTGACTGAGACACAATCTACTGTATAGAGATTCTTGCACAGCATATCATGGTTTCCACAAAAAAAGTTTGTCAATGTTTCCTAAGCATCAAATCAGCATATTCGAATGATTTCTGAAGGATCATGTGACACTGATGACTGAGAATTCAGCTTTGCGTCACATGAATAAATTACATTTTAAAATATACAGTTATTTTAACTTATTGCCATTTTATTTATACTACCATTTTATAACTATTTAAAAACATAAAACATAACATAAAAATATATATATTATCAACCCCAAACCTTTGAACGTGGGCTAAGTTTATTCAACATTTTACAAAATCATCAAGTGATTTTTGATTGTGAAATTTTTGACCAAATCTGTGTTTTTAGCCACTCAGGTTCGTGTTGTGCTAAAATCACTATTATCCATCAGCTCTCTTGGCTTTATTGGATATCTGCTGAGAAGCTTGTTTCAAAACAACGAACTCGCAGCGAGATGATGATGATGCTCCCGGATCCACATGTCACAGGAATGAGCGCTGTATGGTCAGGTAGGTGTGAGGTTGTGCCGGTCATCGGCAACAGGGGGAGTCAGTAAGGGAGCATGACTGACTCATATGAAAGTGAACCTGCTGCTAGTAATGGTGCTGTGCTGCTGTTTAGGAATGCTTACTACAAATGTCACCTCAGCGCACGGCCTGGCTCTCTGCCCTCTCTCCAGCACGCCGACAGAGAGACGCAGCGTGCTGTTCTGTTGCCGTGCGCTTCCTCCCGATGGTTCTTGGAGAGAAGCGTGACTCGGTTATCTCTACATGCACCAGCAGTGGCCCTACATGGAGAATCAGCACAGGGTGACTAATGCTGGGCCTCTTTACCATTTCAGAATTCACCTTCTGCAAACTCTCTTTTACTTCACGCTCCGCTTATCTCCCGACACACTATCTCCAGCTGCTCCCGGCCTAGATGCTTAGTGATTCTTGCATTCTTAAACTCAGTGGGTAAGTGAACAACCTGTCCTCTGAATAGCGCCTCCCACACAAACAAAAAATAATGCTCAGAAAAATAAGCGTTGGCACTGTATTACTTATGGGAAAATGGGCTTCATTAATCATTATGTAACTTTTGCCACTTAACTAATCAAGTTATATTCAGTTCATTTAAATGTTGTGCTGACACAGTCTTTTATATTCAGCACACAATACATATTTTCCAGGCAACAGTGGGCTTAATAAGCATATGCAAGAGGAAAGGTAAGGTGCAAACTCTTTACAGATCCATGCATTAGCCGAATGGACAGTCTGTCCGTTAAAAGAGTGAAAAGCTGACATTACAGTGTGACTGACAGTGTTCCTATAACTATATAGTGCTAGCAACCTCAAGTTTATGGGTTTGACTCTTGTGAAAAAGTACACTTATTGTGGAAATGATATACTTTGAAAGAATATACTTAAGTGCAAACTGAATTTAATGTTTTCGGGATAGTTCTACCAAAAATGAAAATTCTGTCATCATTTAATCCCCCTCATGTTGTTCAAAAGCTGTATGAGTTTCTTTCTTCGGCTCAACACAAAGGAAGATATTTTGAAGAATACCAGAAACCAAAGTAAGATTATAAAGTGCCGGAATATAAAATCAGAATTGCATGATGCAATTGAATGCTATAAAGTCAGAATTGCAAGATTTAAACTCACAGTTGTGAGAAATAAATGTGCACTTCTGACACAGTGCTACCTTTTCTCTCGCATGTGCGAGTTTGTATCTTGCAATTTTGACATATTTTCTCACAATTGTGAGATATAAAGTCACAATTGCAAGTTTTAAAGTCCAATTCTGAGGGGGAAAAAATGTACAAAATTGCAAGTTGATATCACGCAATTGACCGTTCGCAAAGACCCGCCCCCTTTAGTTTCTGTAGCTATGTCCGACAAGCTACGCCTCTCTCACACCATGTTCTCACACAGTAAAAAATACATCGTGGAGAAGAGAGGACACTGACAACGCGCTGACAGACAAGACAGACCAGGTTACTTTCCGGTTACTTTTGATAGTAAGTCTCTTTCATATTTGGCCATTTTTTAAAAGAAATGTAACAATAAATACCGTTTTGTGGCTCTTTAATGTGTCGTGACAGATCGCTGTAGAGCCTCAGTTAAAGCTGCTTGTGAACCGATCATCTCTTCCTTCTAGCTAATTTGTAGCATCAAATAAACATGAATGAACATAAGAAGGAATGTTGTTTTAACCGCGGAAAGACGTCAGTACACTCCGTTTTCAAGTTCAAATCCTCCCATGTTAATCTACTAACCCTCCTGACTGCTTTGTCGGACAAAATTGCGGATGGTGAAGTATGATTGGTCAGATCACCTGTCAATCAAGCTCCCTGCGAAGGGTCAATTCTGACTTTATAACACGCAATTGCAAGTTTATATCATGCAATTCTGATGTAAACTCACAATTGTGACTTGGAATTGTGACTCGGAACTCGGAATTGTGAGATGAAAAAGTTCAAATTACCTTTTTCATTTTTTATTCTGTGGCGGAAACAAGCTTTCATACTTTAGTGTGTTAGTCAGCATATCAAAATAAGCGTAGTTATTTAAAGCACACCAAAATATAATAAAAAGTGTACTTCTTAAAAGTGTACTCAAATGTGTTTAGGAACAAGTCACTTCAGGTACACTTAAGTGGCCTCAATTCTATATTGTGTGTGTGTGTGTGTGTGTGTGTGTGTATGTGTGTGTGTGTGTGACATTCAATAAAGTGCACTTATTTTTCACAAGGACAGAAAACACTTTAAAGTCCACGTGAACCGGAAGTTGCAAACGACTTTTCTCAAGTGTTGTGACGCATTTCCGAGTGAAACGGAATATTGAACAGAGGGCAGGGTTTTACTTTAGCGCTCCTCCTCTCCATCTCTCGCCCATAGCAGAGTAACGGTTTGAGGGGAGTGGTTAAGCGTTTAAGCAACCCAAGCCGTCAAACCTACGTCATCAGAAAAAGAACCATTCCAGACCCGGAAGTAAATTTTCAGACTTTTATTAAAGATAACGGCAAACAATTTTTTTTCTGTGTATTAACTTGCACGGATTAATTGTTCACCACAAGACTAGTAATATCCGCTAACAAAGTAAATAGGGTCAATTTTGATATCATGCCGACTTTAACGATACGATATTATGCACACTGTACGTGTACATATTATCAATCAAACTCGTTAATTTCATTAACTGTTAAAAATACATTTTAGATACAACAAACACTTTTTTTTCAAATTTGTTTTTTCACAGTGACTGTTAAGTCTAGAAACGATCTGAAAAGTGGAGGGTGTGTATATATAAGACTTATCCTGACTCGTGAATATTAATTATGTGTCATCGTGTAATTAATATTCATTAGACCCAGTAGCCCTTCCTGAATTGTTTAAAAAAGTATTGCCACTTGTGTTCTGCCACAAAACAAATTTAACTATTAAAAAAAGAAAAATCCCAAAATGTGTTTTTTTTTTTGTTAACAGCTAGGGGGGCTGTTTTAATATTTCAGAGACGGTAGCTATGTTTTGAAATCCTCAGATAGACGATAACGTAGTCTGCCTTTGATTGAGCAGACGATGCATTATTTAAGTATCTCTTAATGGCACTTAGGGAGGAAAAAGAATTGAATAAACTTCAGAGGAGGAACAACTAATTAAAACAACCTTTTTATTTATGCACATCCTCTGCACAGTATGTGCAGTGCAGTATGATCCAGGTGGACTCGAGGCCTGCTGGAGCGCTGATGGATGGCCCGCCTCTGGGCTCGGCTGTCTCCCACTGACGCGGGATGGTCGTATTGATTACACCTGCTGCCAGTCTTCCTGAGAGCTGCCAATACTGCTATCAGCCTCCCGACAAGGAGGGCCCAGCCAAAATAAAGGCATCAAGAGTGCATCTTGAATGAGAAAGATGCCTCGTTCCCCGTTCCCACACCCCCTGAGAGCCAAACAGATGGAAGTGTTGCCGTCTGCCTGGTGGAGAACAAACCCTCGGTTGCCTGAAACCCATACGCCGCGGGGTCCTACCGCACGCTTAAATACGCACTTCATTTCTGCTGGAGATTAAAGTCTTGAATGTGCTTTCAGGTGAGCTGAAAAAGAAAGAGATAAGCCTCTAGACTGACCAGGTGATAAGATGCTATCTATGGAAGCGGGCACGTACACCTGTTTTTCAGGTACGGGGTAATTATTCATCGCTGTTTTGTCCCCTGCGGCGTTTCGTGTCATCTGGGACAGCGTAGTGGAGGCTGATGACACTGTACATCACAGGACGGGAGTTAGAGGTCACTCACTAATGTCTGTCACACAAAGGAAACATCCGCCTGATACGTAAAAGACGAATGCGAGCGAAATCTTTTTGTGCCGCCGTTCGTGCAGCAAGCGGATGCTGGGAAATCTCAGCATAGAAAGAAATATATTCCAACTGGCACACATGCCACTGTGATTAATTCTGCCAAATAACTCATACCATAGAATTTTAGATTACATAGTGCAAACGGCAGTGTAATTACACGATAAAAGTTAGACAATTACAGCCATGCTCTTTCCCTGTATAAAACCAGTGGCATAATCACATGCAAATTACCCAGGAGCCTCTAATCGGGTACCTACTTGAATGGCATTGTGAAATCATCTGGGAGCAATATCCGTCTAACATCACTTATTCTACTGTCAGAAATCGCAAAAGAGCAGGGGAAAATGGGAAATTGGAAAATCGTTATTGCAGCAAAAACACTATGTACAACACATTCTCTTTAACAAGCAATGAAGAAATGATTTGTTTTGCAGTAAACTGATTACTGAGGCTGAAAAAAACGCATCTTCTTTCTTGCTTGCTTGCTTGTGAATGTTATACATGCTGTGTCAAGCTGTCCCATAGAAATGAATGAAAAAAATGGTCAAAATGGCCTCACCCGTTTTCTTTTAAATGTATGTATAATTTCATAATGTTAATTTGTTTCCTTCTCTTGTACATTTGCAAAAATAAAATCAATCAATTAAAACTTAAAAAGTTGATTAAATGTTTTTAGATAAATAAATATTTTGTTTTATATGCTGCAGCTTCTGCAGGTTGTATACAGTAGCTAGGGGAGAGCCGGGACGATTGAAACGCGGGACGGATGAAACATTGAGGTTTCCTTGAAAACCACTCACGTCATGTACGTCAAATTTCGTCAGCACGTACAATTTACGTCATGCCGTTTTGGATTTAAAGCCGGAAAGCTGTTTTTGAGTGCAGTAAGTGAATTATTTCGTGCGGTACTTTTTTTTGACTGACAAGTTGTATTTATTGTTTCATGTGCCATTGTAATGATAATACGGCAGGTGTATTAGTCCTGCAACACACCCTTAAGTGTGCAATATCAAAGTTTTTTAGTTTAAGGGGAAAACAGGTTTAACTGGCGGGATGCGATGTCGGGACGGATGAAACAGCGCCTCCTGCCAGTTAAACCTGGTCATAGGAAAACCACTGTTAAGGCTATTCAACTTGTAAACACTCGATATGACTCAAGGAAGAAGTATAAGATAATTAATTGTAAACGGATTTGTCTGTCTTCGTCAAAATAGCCTATTAGAAAGATTACCCAAAATGCGCATAGGCTTATCGCCTATGTTTAATGGGTGATAGAACAAAAATGGTTAAAATTAACCTTTAAATTAAAATAAATTACAAAATATGTTTGTAACAATATGTACATAAGTTGCTTGTCAGGTATTGTTCATAAAAACAAGCATTAGATGAATAGTTGCCGTTTAAACTGTTATGTTTCATCCGTCCCACCCCTGTGTTGCAACCGTCCCGCTCAGGCGGGACGATTGAAACAAAGCACAACTACCGATCAAAGTCAATTTGTACTTAAATCATTCTATATTTGTACCGAATAACACATGATACTAAGAGAACACGTATGTGCGTTGTTGATCACACACACACAAAAAATCTATCTGTAACCTTATCGTAGAAAATGACGTTTATCTGAAAATTGTTTCAACCGTCCCGGCTCTCCCCTACTGTAGAATAGGATCCTTGCAGACTGGCTTTTGGTCAGAATATATTTAAGAGACCACTACTAGTCAAAAGTTTGGACAAGCCTATTCACTGTGGTCTTTTGGATACAGATTTCTAAAAGATTTATTCAGAAGTGTTACTGCACCCACACACCGGACGCGAATAGCGCGTCAGGCGCGAGTGATTTCAATGTTAAGTCAATGCAAAGACGCGACTTAACATTGAAATGACTCGCGCCTGACGCGCTATTCGCGTCCGGTGTGAACGCACCATTAAAGGGCCCCTATAATGGATTTTTTTAAATGACCTTTCATGTAGTGTGTAATAGCTCTAAGTGAATGAAAACATCCTGCAAAGTTTTAAATCTGAAAGTGCACCGTATATAAAGTTATTGTCTTTCAAAAGTAAGAGTCGACTCTGAGTCAATGAAATGAATCGTTTTTCAAAGAGTCATAAGCCGTTTCGTTGTGACGTCAGGACGAAACATTAGCATATTGCCCGCCCACTTATTGCGCGCGCAGACACCAGGGAAACATGAACCTCAAACCAGCAGCTGATTCCTGTGGATACTGGACAGCATCATGTCGAGGAGACGCTGTGCTCTACAATGTGAAGGTAAAGCCAGTTTTTTTCACTGCCCAAGGACGAGCATGCGAAGAATCTGTGGTTAAAATGAATCTTTACCACGATACCACACCAGAACAATCCCAAAGTTTTGCTGTGTTCCCTTTATTTTACTGACGACTTCTTCTCAAATCTCTGAGTTCAAAACCGCTTGCTCTTGAAAGATGGTGTGCAAAATACTTAGTTTTGAGTTTTATATTGTGTAGGTCTCCTTCTAACCTGTCTAACTCACATTATCACTGTATTACTGAAATACTTCTGCTAATCAGTTGTGGGCCACTATTACCTACAACTGTGTCTATAAATGCAGATTGTCTGTCGTTCTCTCTACTTTGAGGAAAGATTAAGCATGGAGCAAGATTTCTTTTACCAATGTTTACATCAGTCATTCACGCTAGAGCTCGGCTAACGTATGCCTTGTTTATTGATACCGTTTCCTTGTGTTTTAATTAGAAAAATATGCTGTAAATAAATGAGTACAAGTAAAATAATAGGTTTGTTGATGGACATGCACTTGTTAAAGGAAAACTCCGGTCAATTTTAACATTGAGCTCAATTTTTTGTAAATTTGGAGTGCTGTCAATACAGAGAACAACGACAAAAATCGGTGTTGCCTACACTGTGTTATCCTATTTTTAAAATTTGCACCCTATTGACTTGAATGGGGCAAGTTTTAAACCTGCTTTTATCCTCTTAACATATTTGATGTGTCATTACAAGTGCCCAGCCATGTTGAGTGATTCCTTAAGAGTGAACACGAGTGAATCTGACTGCAGTAGATGTGAAAGATATGAATAAAAATGATGTTATATCAGCCAGCGCAAATACCTGTATTTAGTTCCTGTTTTCGGTGGAAGTCCAAAGTAGTCGATTGTCGAGTTCACGCGCGTGATCATAGTAACTAAACCTATGCGCGTGAACTCGACAATCAATGCTGATGGTGAGGAATTACGGTTGCAACACCTCATAATGTACCTCAAACTGAGTAGTGTATCAGTGAGAAACGTCCTTGCGATGGAGGTTTGGGTTAAATAACTTGTTCTATCAATGTTTCATCATCGGACTGGCACTCGGATTGATATGGTCGAATCGACATCATCGTTCGTTACTGTGTTTAGTTTACAGTGTAGGAAGCTTCAGGACACGCAGAGCTGACGTTGTTATGGCAATGGTCGTTTTTGTACGCGAACTGCACGCTGTAGACCTATCACAACAGACTGATCTGTCTGGCCAATCAGAGCAGAGTAGCTCACGGAAAGGAGGGATTTAGAGGGATTGATTCATTTGATGAGTCGTTTGTGAATCGTTGAAAAATGTGGTGATGTGCAAATGTATATTATGAGAAAATGAAACAGTTTTTTGACATTTGATGCATGTAAACCTGTTGTAGGAGACTCCAAAACAACATTAGGAACCTTTAATATAGCACTTTAGGGTGCTATTATATTTTCTCTTTCTTTAGTGTGTAATGTTGCTGTTTGAGCATGAAAAAATTCTGCAAAGTTGCAAAGGCCAAAGTCACTCTGAAGGGAGTTTCTGAACTACCTGAAACAAGTTGTCTTCCGGGAATGAACATGTCACAACATTCCTTATTCAAATAATTCTCACCTACACAAGTAAAGCATACAAAAAAAAAAGAGGGAAAAAACTACAATTTTGTATATACATATATCTTATTGGTGCAATACTTAATACGCTATGCACATTAAGGCCACAAGCACCCACCCTCACCAAGGTTACAACCAAGTTTCAACTCTGTGAGCTCATAAATTGAACACCAGCTCAGTGGATTTAATCTAAGCGTAGACAGTGGTACAACCCATCTCCAAGGCCCCGAATCACAGTCACCGCTTATCAGTAGGCAAATCAGCTTAGTCATTGACCCTGCGACCTCCTGCTCTCATTAGTTGTGTCTGTGACATTGATGGAGGGGTGAGGCTCTCCTGCAGTCAAAGCACACAGGTCAGTGCTGGAGATTAGAGAGCTCTCTCATGTTATCCCGCCCGAGGCCAGCACTCGCTCACTGTATGAGAGCTGCGGCGGGACAGCGAGCGGGAAGAGCATCCCACCATCCCCCCTCCCCCCAGTCCATTTCCCTCTTATTTCTGTCCTCTCTCCACCACTTGTTAGAGGCAGGATGACATGGATGGAGAGAGAGGCATCTGAAAAGCCTCGGTTGACATGTGGTTCATGTGAGCACTCAAGGCATTATGGGTCCTGTGTGGTGAGTGCTCTAAAATGAGACCGAATCAAGCGTTTTCAGCCGACTGGGATGGGAGGGTAGAAAGGCGTGCAGTTGGAAGAGTGCAAGTGTGCACGGTTACTTGTCTAACTATTAATGCCGATAGAGTCATTGACACACGCGAACAAGAACTGCAAAAAATAAAAATAAAGACACCACAGAAATTCATTCTGTGACGGTTTCATAAGAGAAACATCCCTGCAGATTTTTCTCTGGCCAATACCTTTGAAATTCTAATGGCAGTTTAGAGGATTCCATCAAAACTTTATCATCGTGTTTGAATGGTGCATAATTTAAGACATGGGTTGGGTGCAAACTTTTATGTTTTAGTATGTTTGCCATTCAAAAGTTTGGGGTTGGTAATATTTTATTAATGTTTTGAGAAGAAATCTGTTATTTCCGGCCAGCATTTATTTGATCATACTGTAAATAAGTAAAATACAATTAGAACTGTTTTCTATTTGAATATATTTTAAAATGTAATTTATTCCTGTGACAGTCTTACTCCAGTCTTCAGTGATTTGATGCTGAAGAAACTTTTATTGATTTTATCAATGTTGAAAACAGCTGTCCTGCTTAATATTTTTGTTGAAGATACATTTTTTCAGGATTATTTGATGAATAAAAAGTTCAAAAGAACAGTATTTATGTGTAACATTATAAATGCCTTCACTGTCACATTTGATCAATTTAATGCACCCTTGCTGAAGAAAAGTATTAATTTCTGTAAAAAAAAAAAATACAGTATTGTCATGGAATCTTCAGAAACAAGTTGAATATTACACCAGAGTGACGATAAAGAATTTATTCCCACAAATAAACAATTAATTCACTCGTTTTAGTTCAATCCTGACCTGGCCACGGATTTCTTTCCCACAATTTATGAATTCCCTCGTTTTAATAAATCGTGCCCACGTTGAACTAATTTGTTCCCTCGTTATGATTTAACTAAAACAAAGGAATGAATTATTACAATATGGCAAAGTTAGTAAATCGAGGAAACTAATTATTATATCGTCTACACAATTTCTTAAACCGAGGGAAACAAATTAGTAAAACATGTTGACACTATTAGTAAGTCGTGGGAACAAATTATTAATTTTGTGGCCATGCTATACATCGTTTTTTTCCCCCCCCACATGTCATGTGTGGGTAAAAGGTATTTCATTCTAAAGCTTCCTTATAATGCGATCACTTTACATAAAAATATAGTGATATTGAAATTAAATGTCCTTAAATGTCCTTTTGCTTCTGAGTTGTTCTTATCTATAAAGTTTTTAAATACTATTAAATTAAAAGAAAAATCATAAGAATGTACCCATTTACTGTATGTACACACACCAAAACACCAAAGCCATTCTCACAACCTGGTTATCTTATTCAATAGGACAACCTGCCAATTTGCTATCCGCAAATAAGATAACATAACAACTGCATTTTAAAACTGGACAATAGCCAAAAAAATAATAATATTAGTAAAATATTTTCTTTACTTTCTTAAAAATAGAGAGAGAGAGAGAGAGAGAGAGAGAGAGAGAGAGAGATGAGAGAGAGAGAGAGAGAGAAGAGAGAGAGAGAGAGAGAGAGAGAGAGAGAGAGAGAGAGAGAGAGAGAGAGAGAGAGAGAGAGAGAGAGAGAGAGAGAGAGAGAGAGAGAGAGAGAGAGAGAGAGATGCAGAGAGAGAGAATCAATAAATCAGCCCTTATGAGCTGGACTCCGTGTGTCTCAGGTTCCCGTGTGCATACATTACAACATTTACAACAAAGTAACCCAGCGTGCTTCTAAACGTTATGACGATATTAGCTCATCAGCTGGAAAATAAGAGTAGGCTGCATGCATGAATATTTCAACTTCATTTCTGATACACCTTTTTAGACTCATGAATGTGTTGTCAAAGTGAAATGAAAAGGGTCGGAAATATAGTGAAACCTGCATATCTGGCACGTAATAGACAAGATGAATGCAAAGACCTACACTGTCATTTGTCTTGATGCATTATTTTATCAAATAACCTATGTTATTCCTCCACAGACCTGCTTAATAACAAGGGTTTCCATTTTCCTTAATATCTAAAATGTGTAAAATGTCAAAATAATACACCAAATATTACTGATTTTAAGAGTGCATTTTTTTGTAAGATCATATTAATATTGGATAGAAAATGCCTTCAGCAGCAGCCTTGGTTTTTGCCAAGGACTTAATTTTGCACTATAGTGACAGTGAAACAACATTACATAGCAAAAAATGTACCGGTAAGTGCTTTTTTTCAGAAGCTAAATTCCTCAATCCGAATGACTAAATCACAGAAAAAAAATTGAAAGGCTACACGATATATCGGAATATCGCAGATAGCCTACATACTGTGATATGCAAATAGAAAAAGGCTTACGAAAAGTTTGTACTGGAGCTGTCTTGACACACCAACGCTATCTCACGACCAATTCGTACGAGTGATTAAAAAAGGTGGCTAATTCGTACGAATTCGTACGATCTCACTCGTACGATTTGTCTAAACTCACGTGATGGGTAGGTTTAGGGCCGGGGGCCGGGGTCAGGGGTAAGTAATTCGTACGGACGGCAACTCGTAAAATATACGATTAGCAAAAATCTAATTAGCCACCTCGTAAAATTCGAATTGCAATTGAGATCGAGTTGGACACACACCCAAAGAAAAAGCATGCAATCCCGACTTCAGTTCTCTTTCACTTTAACGTTTAAAATTCACACACCTGTCTTGGCGAGTATTCATGTAATCACAGTCGTTATGTCTTAAATGAATGTAAAGACTTTGTCGCTGTAAGTGGCTATTCTCTATACTGTGAAGTTGTTGTGGGCGTTTCTAGTGTTGTTGCTCTAAGGTTATTGGTAGACTGAACGTCTGGCCATATCTTTAGAAAATGAAATCACAAATGGTATATACAACTAAGATATTTTAATAATCAACACAACGCAGGGGAAACTGTAATATGAACTGCTGCAGTGCTAAACTGCTCACTGCATCATATAATTAACAACACACAAACTATTAATGTATGAATCAAACTCACTGCCTCACTGCTGACAGTTTCTTTTTCATGCATCATTGTATTATATCCATGTATGTGGTTAGTCAACTCATATAAAACAGTGAAATCGCTCTGGAACTATGTCCTGTCTTGCCTGCAGTCGAGATGGTGACGTCCACTGACAGTCGGCACTCCTATTGGTTGTCTTGTCGCTGGCAAAATTTGCTAAAACTTAATTTACAATTTCTGAACTTTTTGTTGTGCATCTCAAGGCGCTTGACATGCCTTAATTCTTTCGCCAATGGTCACTGTCACTAGTGTCACCGGAATTCGCCAGTGCTCCATTGAAAAGGAATGGGATCATGGCGCTTTGATGCTGCGTGTCGCTGCGGTTTGAATGAAGCTTAACAGTTGGATGTGTGAATTGGACGTGTGTCAATAGGATCAGTGCATTAGGTCTTAAAGTGAAAGCAGCCGAATACAGTATACCTGCAGCTGCCTGTCAGACAACAAGAGAATGAGAAAAAAATCACTCGCTGCTCTTGACTGAATAACATTTGTAGCTTTGATATTCATCAATGTATGTTTAATTAATGTGAAGACTATGCAGTGTTTAAGTTTTACATTAATTATTCTGTTTTTGTATTGTTTCTTGAATGCTACTGTTAAATAGATCTACTGAAGGCCTACCTGAAAAACGTAAAGCACTGTTTATATCATTTGTATCTTTGTTTTACTGTATTTGACTTTTTTTTATTTGCCTGTATTTTGTCCTGATTTTTTATTATTATTATTTTTTAAATCGTCCACCCCTAGTTTCAGGTGTATCCGTTTACCTGGTTGTTCTTGATGGTATGTTTTGTTTTCAGGTTGATATACAGTACAGTAGGCTTACCTATACTCTATATTACCAAATTGAGCATGGATATGTTGGAATTTAAATATTGTAGTTTTTTTAAGTTTTTGTTTAAATTGATGTAAAAATGACATTGTCAGATTTGTGACATTACGTTTTATTTAACGCTAAACACTTTTGTTCACTTTCAGGAGCTGTAGTAATGATTTCTTTTCCCAAACATGTATATTGGCAGTATCATTTTCAGTTGTTAAATATATTTCAATATAATTCAAATTGATTTTACACACTTAAAACATTATCTTATCGCATAGGCATTATTCAACAAGAATGGAAACATAGGCTAGAAATAAAAAAAAGTCAAGCAACACTATTGGAACAAGCATCTGATTGTTTTGACAGAGACCCCTCGTGATGCACAAGCTGAGAAAGTCTTAGTTTCACAGAGAATTGTCATTATTACAAGTTTGTGTCTGTTTTCTCAGCAGCGAATCACAGGGGAACTGAAACTCGATATAGACGCACAGAAACGCTCCTCCCACAACACACTCATCACACAACATGCTAAAAATAATCCAACACAAAAATCCTGCTGCTATTGACTCGATTGCCTCTTGTAATGAGACAAAGACTAGCGACGTCATGAACATGTTGTTGAGGAAGCACCAGCGGCTCACTTGGGTATAAGACACAAACAAATGGGGGGGAAATATATGTTTTATGTGTCAGTCTAAAGGTACAGTTTTAAATTAACAATATTCTCGGGTTGAAATCTTGACCCAATGTATATTGATATTAATGTATAACTTGATAGTCAATGATTATGTATTTCACTGAATTAAAAAGAGCAGCTAAATAATTCCTTTTGTGTTTCATGGAAAGAGTCATTTTAGTTTCAAGTGACACGAGAGTGGGTAGATGATGACGTCATTTTCAGTTTAAAGCAAAGTATCGGCAGAAGGTGCCAAAATGTAGCCGTGTGAATGTGTGAAGACAAAGATACAAACAGTTTCTCTCTTGTTTTGGAAGCTACATTAAAAGCAACTTGGCTCACAAATCTGGGGGCATGGCTCTCCAAACAAACAGCAGAAAACGGTAGGGAAGAGGCAATCCGAGTTCAGGAGCGGAGGGCAGCAACAGGAATTTGTCTTGGAATATGTGGGAAGTGTGGCTAAATCCATTTTGGTTCCCACATGGGCAGATGTGAACGCTGTGCCTCACCCACAAGCAGCGCACCAGTCACCAGTCAGAGACCGCAGACTCTCCAGGACATTCCGTCTGCGGAATATAGGAAAATGCAAAGTTTCTTCGGCACTATTATTACTGAACCAGCATGTCCAACAATGGAGGTAAAAGTGTAAGGGAAATTGACAGAATTATGGGGCTTGATGGTGAATAAAGCTTTTCAAGGGAGGTGAATAAAGAAAAGCTAACTCTCCTTATCTAAACCTCCAACTGGGATTTTAATTGGCCATTCAAATATTCAATTACAGAGGATTTGAATAGCACTTATTTTTTTTATATTTGACCTTCCATTATGACGGCAGGAGTGAAAGCCTTTAAACGAAACCAATCTTGTTATTGAATACTAAGGAGTACAAATGACCACTGCTGAGCAACACTTACAAAGTTGTCTCACTTTTGAACTATATATATATATATATATTAGTATATTATTCATAATATTTCATAATATATTTAAATTAATTGCACATGAAATTAATCAAATGAAGTTAATTAATTAGTGAATATACTGTTTGGGGTTATTTTATATATTTATGTTTTTATTCAGCATTAACACATTCAATTGATCAAACATTTAATACAGACATTTATAATGTGTCAAAAGATTTTCGTAATCTTTCTCGTAATCAAAATTATCCTGAAAACAGTTTTCACAAAAACATTAAGCAGCACAACTTTTCAACATTGATGATAATACTAAGAAATTGAGCAGCAAATCAGCATATTCAAATTATTTCTGAAGGATCATGTGACACTCAAGACTGGGGTAATGATGCTGAAAATTCAGCTTTACCATCACAGGAATTAAAAAAAAAATTGTATTTCGATCTAATAAATTATTGGTGAGCACAAGAGACTTAATTCCAAATCATTACAAAATCTTACCAACACCAAACTTTTGACCGATAGTGTATCATCTGCCAAGAAAAGCAACAGCTGCTTATGGACTTTGCAAGTGTCCGGATACAATTTCAGCAGACACTGTGGCAGCTAAATGCCCGGAGACTGTGCTAAACTTTAAATGAAGTTACTGATACAAGTGTTAGAGTTGAGAAGAGGCCGGCACGGTTGAGCGTACCACTGGAGATCAGAGGAGCATGGCTAAGTGTGCTGAGATGGCATGGTGTGACTCAGATGTGCGAAAAAGTCCAAGGGTGAGATGTAGAGGGACCTGTGCAGCCACGCGGACTCCTGGTACCATTCAACTAATGCAGTTGTTCAACTAACGCTGCCGTGGCATGAAACTGTACGGCTGTCGACGCTAAAAGGCCATTTCTTGTGCCACTGTAAAAACCAAACACAAACGGGCAGCATCTGTACACTTCACAAAATGGGGCTGTTAATTTCACCAGTACAAAAAGGTCATTACGGAGAGGCAGTTAGATGCAAGATCATATAATGAAGTTATAACAATATCAATGTCAAATCACAACCTTTAGGCCACAGCGCATTTAATCAGCAATAGCAAATGACTCTAGCAGATGCAACGCAGTTAGGACCCATTATCGGTCAATTTTCTTGTTAAACAGAACATGGAGGAATATTAATTAACACGTTTGCTTTCTGAGGCAGTGCAATGTTTGACATCCAATTAGTCAAAGACACCGTGCAGGTTAGTCAGGTCAAATAAGTTTCTAGAGCTGCACTTTATATTGTGATTTGACCTCATCAGAGCCTCAGTTCTGACTAAGAACATGCAGACAGTGTGAGGCAAAATGCATACAATTATGCCGAAACACGGTCTTTGAATTAAAAGTCTACCTCAGAAAAAGTTGATGCCAATTAACAGTAGCTCTGCGGCAAAAACATCTGCGAACAGACGGAAACTTGTTTGTACAAACAAGTTCCTTTCTGTCAAAAAAGTTGCTTTTTTGAAAGAAAGAAAAAAAGCACATTGGTGTTACATTTTATAAGACACTGTAGTAAATTACTAGTTTTCTCAGATGTAAATTTTCCCACACACACACAGAAAAAAGCTTCATGAAGGTACTTTATGCGTTTTCACAAACTCTCTGTGGAAAAGACATAAAGAAGATCTTCTATATTCGGCGCAATGTAGTTCAGCGGCCCCCGGGCAAGGGTCAGGCACCGGAGCGTATTGTATGGCCGGCTCAGACAAATCAGAGAACTGCACCAGACCCAGAGGACCAGCTTTGTGTTTAATGTAGTGTGAAAAAATGCACTGGAGGGGAAGAGAGAGAGAAACAGAACACCGCACATATAATGAACGATGTATACCCTCAATAATTAAATCATCATATTATGTAGCGGGGAATTTCACAGTTATACCAGAAGTTAAAAATGAAACAATAGTCTGATGTCAGCCATTTTACATGTGGTAGTTTTTATGAATTTAATAAAATACAGAATGTTCCTATGAATAAAATGTATTATACACATAAAAAGGAAGGAATCTTTAGTCGAGTTGTGCCTTCATTAGTAATTGTTAACTGCAGGGGTGTAATTGTTAGCTAAAACTAAAACTATTAAAAGTAATTTATTAACTCTTTCCCTGCCAGCCACCACCAGCATTTTTTTCAAAATAATTTCACAACATTTTCATGGCTCTCAGAAGATTTTGTTGTATGAATATCTGAACATGCAAAATAATTCAAAAGAAAGAACAGAGCCACCGCTTAAAAAAACAAAAAACAAACAAAAACTGTTTTATTCTAGCTTAATGCATTCTTTTTTTTGTCAACACTTGCATGTGGGTCAGTTTTTAAAAAAACAACACCCCCAAAGCTTTTCAGTCACATAGTTCGTCCTGGGTTGATATTTCATTCAGTAACATTTAGGCAGTTTTTTAATTACGCATCATACAAATGCATCTGCTTAATATGATATGGCTTTTTTCTGCATCTTGTTCGCATTTGTTTTGATCAGGAGATTATGTAATCTTTCAGAAGATGCCAACTAGCGCCCCCTACCGTATAACAGTGAAAACACGGCAAGCCAGACATTTCTGTCAATGGCGGGGCAAGAGTTAATACAATTAAGTTGAGATAAAATAAAAATTGTATTAGTTGAAAAATTTACGCCTAATCATTTTTTTATATTGACTTAAATATACAAATACTTATATTGATAAAACTAAAATAACTGAAATTAATATAGATAATTCTTTTGGGGGAGGGAATAAAAAAATGACTGAAGCACATAACTAAATTTCTAAAACAAACGATTTAAATGAAAAATCAAAAAATAAAAGTGAATTAAAAATATTAACAAATATACAGTACATATTACTAAAATAATAATGGTTAATATTTGTTTTTATTAATAGGATAATTCCATACAATTTTATTGTGTTATGTTGTTTTCATTATAATATGTGTATATTTTAATAAATGTATATATGTTTATACATAAACGTGCATATATAAACTTATAATAATACATATTAAAATAATACATTTGTACATATACATACCAATATCATATTTATGGTTGATATATTAATACAAATATTTTCCATCATCAATATATATTTAGTCAATTTCAGCAAAGGTTTTGAATGTGATTAGTTTGTATAAAACATTTCAGTTTTAATTATAATAGTGAACGAATCTGAGGAACCAACAGAATATGAATTTGGATTTACAAGAAGATGTGCCTGCATTCAGACAAGAGTCACAATCACATAAGCAATGTGTCTGCACCTTGTTTATTCCTGTGCACAGCCGACAGAAGACAAGACACGGGCTGATGGCCATGACAACGGCAAGTTTTAAGATGGCTCTCACGGCATTTCAAACACAGAACCAAAGCTGACGCAAAACCAAGCGGAATTTGTTTTAGTTCAGTATACGATAATAGCTCTGCCGCACAACAGTCCAAATGTGTTTAAGACACAGCGAGTAGTTGGAACCGGCCGTAAAGTATTAGCGACTGTCCTTGGCTTCTCGGATAAGAGAGCGTTTCACAGTTAGCAGCTCTGACTCAGGCTGACTGCCCAGGAGATCATGTAGGGGAGTGAAAATATGAAGAGCTGATTCACAGCACCTTCTCATTAGCATGTTAAAGGTGGGAGCTGCCATTTGCAACTCAACAGCTACAAGGTGCCAATGAAGCATAAACTCCGTCGCCAGCGCGCCTTTTCCGTGCAGTTGTTAAACAGCTCATTTAATACCACACACAATCGCTCAATACAGCTTTCGAAAATGGCCAAAAGCGTTGAGTAAGCCTGCTGTTTTTAGAATCAATAACACTGATGTTTGATACACTCAGCCGTCCGGCTATTACTCTACGGCAAGGGCCCTTTTGGCAAGTACAGAGCTTTCAGATGCTCTTCCCCTCTAGTGGACATGTTGTCATGACAGGCTGTCAGTTTGAGGAATGGCTCATCATTGTCATGCCGTTGAACGGCTCCGATTGAGCCGCGCAGCTGGAGTTATGTTAAGTGTAAAGCAAAGTGACAGAAATGCTAATCAAGTATCAAAACTGACACAGCATTCCTATCGATGCACATCAGGCCGTCAATGATTTATTAGTCAAAGTAAAAGCATGTGTCACCCTCCGCAGGTCTCATGGGTAAACATGCCACCGGCTCAAGGTCCAGCACTTAGCGATGCTTTTTTCACCGATACACAACAAGGACGACATTCTCGATTGCAGCATGCGACGCAGGTACGTGTCATGCGACAAATAACCCTTCCCTTCTTTTTTTCTTTTTTTTTTCCAGAAGTGCAGTTTCCAAAAAAAACAAGACATAAAAAATCGCATAAATAAATTACTTTTGCTTCAATGTAGCTTCTAAAGTAAAAGTCATTAAAATATAATCCTGCACAGCATCCTTTGGAGACAACGTGCCCTGTGTTCAAAGCGTTTAGCAAGTCACAAAAGTATTAATTGTTTTCAACATTGATAATAATAAGAAATGTTTGAGCATCAAATCATCATATTAGAATGAATTCTGAAGGATCGTGTGACACCCAAGACTGAAATGATGCTGGAAATTCAGCTTTGATCACATGAATAAATAAAAAAAACATATTAACATAGAAAACATTTTAAATGATAGTAATATTGCTGTTTTACTGTATTTTGATTAAATAAATGCAGCCTTTGTGAGAATAAGATACTTCTTTAAAATATATACAGTATATAGTTACACTTTATTTTAAGTCATTGTTACAGTATAATTACATATTTAAGTACGGAGTACTAATAATGAACTTCATGTACTTCCTATAGGGTTAGGGTAGGATTAGGTTTTGGTTGAGGGTTAATTGCATACAGTAATTTACTGTTATTACTACGGTAAGTACGTACATGTAAAATATGTAACAAGGACACTGTAAAATAAAGCGTTACCAAAACGATCTCACGACCCCAAATGTTTAAATAGTGGTGTTTATATATGAACAACATCAAAGTTTACATACATGTGTTCTGGCAATTCAATGTGCATGTCTGGTAAAGTTTTGATGTCAAAACAGGAGAAAGGTTTGATGAAGTCATCAAACTGATATGTGTTTTTTTTTGTTTTGCATTGTCAGGATGTTATAATGAGTTGTGTGAGTGTTTTTTTTTTTTAGTTACCAGCCTTTTGTTGTAAACACAGTCAACATAATTAAACTGCATTATGAGTTTGCACAGCTGCCTGGTTTCTCACTGTGTACATGAGCGTGTGTCAGTGTGTTCTTAAAGTTGTTCAGCTGTGCTGAGTAAGCGTTCACCCCTCTTCTATTCCTGTCCCCTTGATCTGAACGTAGAAAGAGGGAAAGAGAGAGAGAGAGAGCCTCAGCAGGCCCCAATTATCTCACCGTCATTCAGCATTCCTCACTCAACTCCCATAGCGACACCCACTACTGCTTTCATTTCTGTGAGGAGATTCCAGCCTGAGCCTTGGGGATCTGGGGGTGGAGAGGTTAAACACTGCACAGCTCAACTGAATTTGGCATTAGAATCGCAGGGATGAAAGTTGAAAGAAAGCTGGCTCGGCCAATCCCGTACAATTTTTCGTATCTTGGGCTGAGAAGAGAAGGGTGCAGGTTTGCCGGATCTCCACATAGCTGTTGCCAATTAAGGCTGAGCTTCTTTTTGAGCGGGATTTTGGAAAGCGTCCTAGTTTGATGCATCAACAAATTGCAGGCGCAAATTTAATTGCAATTTAACTGAGGCGTGTCAGTGACAAAACAGCACAAAATGAGGCTGCAAAATTCAGCTCCCGTCGCAAAGCAAACAAGCCTTTTTAAACAGGTGCTGTAGTAGATGCAATTCTGCTGTCTGAATTTGTGTAATTCAACATATTGTTGTAGAAGACAGTTCTACCTCAAGCTGTACACAAAACAAATGTGCACTTCTAATATTTGGGTATGGGACATGTATGACATGCTATACAAAAATAAATAAATAAAAAAAATACTATAAATAGCATGCTGAAATTGTATAAAAAATATCATGCATGCAACTTTTAATACTTAACTATGCAATATTTGTATTTAAATGTAATTTGTCACATTGCAGGAACATTTAAAATGAGCAACAAAAGGCAAAAAGGTTATTTGAGAGGAAAAACAGTAAGAAAAAAAAATATCTATACATGCAGCACACCAATACATGTATTTGGATTTTGTCTTTCGAGGGGGTCTGTCTCTCCTGTCACCTAATTTTATGGCATTATGTCCTGTAAAAAAAGGAATGATATCACTAATGAACTGTTGTCACATGCTCTGTTTTGTTTAGTTTATGTGTTCCCGTTTTCCTTAGTTCCTTGTTAATCTCCTTGGTTCTTGATAAGTTAACACCTGTTCTATTTCAGCCAATCATCCTCTTATTTAAGCTTCTGTGTTTTTTTATTGTCTGGTATTGTCAGTCACGGAGTGCGCGGCTGTCACTGAGCGCGCCTTCACCTCTCTCCGGTTTCACTCGCTCCTTGTCACCTGAATTCTAAAGACTGCAATTCCCATCATCCCCCTCTGCTATCAATGGATTCCATCCCTGCCTGGTTTCACTATTCAGTATCATCACATCCACCTGTTAATCATTATCCACCCTTTATCTGGACTGCTCAGTTCCTTGTTTAGTTGTGAAGTCTTGTTTTTGCCACGCTGCATGTTTCTACTGTACGTGTTTCCTTGGTGTTTCATGTCAGTGATTCCTTGTTTCATTACCTGCTTCAATAAAGTACTGCAGATGGATCCGACTGCCTCGACTCCGTCACTACATTGTCTTTGTTAGCATCTTTGGTTTAACGTGGTTGTATGTTATTCTTCTGCTGCTATCTCCTGAGTTTTAGTTTGTGGATTTGTTAAATACTATTTTTGTAACTCATCTCCTTCACCGTGTACATCATTATAGCCACACCCTGACAGAATACCAGACCAAGAACAGATGTTTGTGGCATTTTTTTCCTCTCCATGAATTTACCAGCTGTCCAACTTCTCTGCCTGGAGCAGGCGCAACAACGCCTGGAGGACCACACCAAGGACTTTTTAGATCTTTACGAACTGATCGCTCATCTTGTGTTATGTACCTCGCCAGCCTGAGCAAGTGCACAAAAGCATGCCTGGTGTTGGTCCTCAGGGGGATCTGTGAAGTCACATTTGTGGAGTGGGTGCTGGTGAACAACAGATCGGCGTCCCGCGATGCATGAGCATCACCCCGAAACGGCTGACCAGGTGTGTAAGCCGGCAACATCATGTGCCGCTGTTGGAGTATTAGTGGAGTACCAGGGAATGGAGGAAGTCCCCACCTCCCCCTCCAGCCGCTGATCCAATCACTCCACCTTGGCCCGTCGACTCCACCTTGGCTCTTCCCACCCTCACTCGGCTCCACCAGGGACCATCTTCCTTACGGCTCCACCGGGCTCCCTCGTCCCTCCGGGTTCGCCTTGGTTAGATGTCACCCTGCCTGCGCCACTGACTAACGGCCTTCAACTATGCTCCGTCTTCACCTTGGGCTCCACCTTCATCGGCTCCATCTCAGTCCATCGCCCCCCTGGTGTCGACAGCCAAGCCTTCACCATCCACCCTCCCTCGAGATCGTCCTGGCTGTGCTCTGGGTCCCCGCCAGGCTACTCCTGCTCCTGGCTCCTCCAACCAGTAAATGAATGTTGGCTTAAATACAATTAAACATATTTATAACAGTCTTTATAATATAGTTTTTAATTAGGTGTCTGTAACAATCAACAGTTTGAAAAACCCTATTATACACCTTCTCGTAAACATTAAAAAAAAAAATCTTGCTGTTGATAAAATGAATGAATTAATGATGAAAGGAAGGAATCCTTAGGTAGGTACCCATATCTATTCTGTTGCTCAGAGACATGTATGACGCTCGATTAAAGTTATTTCATATCCATTAAAGCATATTTATACATACTGATAAATATTGAAACATCTGGTTTCTGCATAATTTATACGTTTTAACATCTGAGAGAATGCCAGCCCCCGCAAAGCATTTTGATTGGTCCTTGAAAATCAAGGCAAGCCCTCATTGAAGAGCTGCGCATCTCGCAAAGGCTGTTCATTTTTAATATTTGGGGGGCGTGGGGGTTCAGGGGGGGGGGGGGGGGGTAGAATTACTAACGATGTTGATTATTCAGCGGGACAGACCAACATGTTGCTTTTTTCCTTGGGCAAACCGTGACTCTTTCGTGAATAACAGATTGAGGTGAATATATTCTGCCAAATCTTGAGCGCGCAGACACAAAGGAAGAGCAGGACGTGCACACTTACACACACCGACACACTCTCACAATTGATTATTCTCTGAGGATCCCTTTTGAGTCCTCCATTAGCTTTGATGTTGATAACCATTAAAAAGATTTCTTACTTGATGTGTGTAATTAATGTTCTCTCTTTGTTCTCACTTCAAGTCTTAAAAGAGGAAGAACATTCATAGTTCTAAACTCAAGTGAATATTCAAACTGTAATCTGATCTCTTATAATTTAATGCGCCTAAATCATTTTCAGCTTCACAACAGCCAACCTTTTTCTGTTTAAAGGCAAAATCTGTGTTGGCATCCTGTGGCTAAAGTGAATGTTTTTCTGGCTCGCTTTTCCATGGACAGTGTGATGCATTGTTTGCTGCATGAGAGCAGCCAGAGGCATTTTCTGCTTTCATAGGTGAAGTGCAGGGATGAGGCATTGCCAGACTAATGGTGTATAAACAATATGGAGAGCAGGATAAGCGAAAATGTCTGAAGTCATGTGCGATTCATCTCATCGACGGTGCTGTAAATTACACACGCTCAAATAATATTGAGAACACAAATTGTGCTTTCCTGTAGCTTGAACAGCACACAATGGCACTAGCAAAAAAAAATATATAATGTACTGTACACCTTGAATGCTGCTTGGTAGGAAATTGTCTATCCAATGCTTAACTGTAAATGCAGGGCTGCTAACTTGAAAGCATTGTGTCTTTATTTTTATTTTTTTTAAATAGCTTGAGGAGAAAATGAACAAAAAAATATCCTTGAATGAATGAGAAATCCATTGCAGTGAGAGATCAGCACTGTTCATGCATTTCCATTTTCCATGGCAACAGTGCTAACCGACTTGTGGGTAATGTAGTTTTTCAATAATTCTACACAGTTGTAAGGATGGATTTTTCCCAAAGACTGAATTCAAGAATTTGAACCTGCAATAAAACAATAAAAACTCACTAATCTGCAAAAGAGAACTAAGGGACAGAGAGCACAACACAACTGGCCCAATCTGATCTCTTCCCCCCCATGCTGAGTTGACTCGTCACGTTATCTTCTTCCCTTCAGGGCTCATTCAGTCCTAAGCTCACAAACCTCCTGCCTCCAGCTGTGTGGTGTGAGGGTACAATAAATACTTCTGGTGCGAATGGTAAAATTGTTTCATTCCCGCAGCAGCAGAACAGTCAGAAAAAGAAAACAACGCTTGTTCTTCTGTTGTGGGAGATGCCCCAATAAAGATTGTTGATAACCATTTGTCTTTATCCCCCAAACTCAGGCGTGACCACTTGGGTCACGAGAAAGGGTCCAACGAAAGCTGAATCGATATTTGGGTGCTAGATGTTTATTGTTCTTTTGTTACACCTTGGGTATTTAAAGGGGACTGGCAAACCACTCGGGGAAGCATCTGTAAACAGAACTTCTCACACTATTGTTGTGTGTCTCTATTGCCAGGTATGCTGACTCTTTGAAACTATTTTTGATATTACATTTTGAATTATGTTTGTATTTTATGCTGATCAGTGATGTTTTGTGTATTCTTTTTAATCCTTTGAATTGATGTTTAACTCTACCTGGCAAAATAAATGTTACATCTTGATTTGATCTGAAGTATTCTGATATCATTATTTTAGTAGATTATAGGAGGCTGATGCTACCGCAAATCTTGCAGGATAGGTCAAACTAAAGGCGCATGTATGAATGGAGCAGTAGGCACGTCATCTTGAAGACCTTTTGATTTCTGTCTATTACTGATTTAGCAAGTTGTATGGAAATGACTAAAATCAACTACACTTTTTGTATGAGTGAGCAGTAGGCAACCGACTTAAAGGTATTAGTTAACCCTACATCCTCTGACTAATTTCAGAACTGACAAGATTTGTGTCCGTGAGAAACACGACGTGGCCGACGTGATCTCTGTGCGGCATTAGGTCCATAATGAATAAATAAATGAAAGATAAGAAACTCTGAATAACCAAAGATCTAAATTAATTCATAATCAATATTTATGACTATTTTCTAATAAGAAACACAATCTAAATTTGATTATCACTTGAAACTGGAGTCAGATTAAGCGTAGAGCTAAAGTAATATTCAAACTAAATCACAATTATAGCTTTGATCAGCTGTTAAGATAGAAAACAAGTAAAAGATAAATATTCATTCAGATTTGGAGTCAGATTAAATTCTAGTTGGAGTCAGAATTAAAGTTCGAGATTAACTGTTTTAATAAATTAAGTGATCTTTCCAGAAAACGCCCGAAACGTCTTACACGCTGTACTTCCTTCAACCATACCATTGGATTCCGTCGTTGGGCCATTGGGTGGACCTTACACAGTTTTGCATTAAGCAGAAATATCAGCACTCATGGCAGGTCTATTTTGAATGGTTGATACTTCATCACTAAAATTCAGTTTCTATTTTAGAGATTTTTTATATATTTTTTCTCTACATGTAGTAGTTATTTAATTGTAATTTAATATATGTTTTAAAAAAATGTGGTCACTTAAACTCACCAAGGTTGCATGTATTTGATCGAAAAATACAGTACAAACTGTAATATTGTGAAACAAGAACTGATTTCTATCTTAATATATATTTTTTTTATATATTCCTGAGGCGTCATTTTCAGCATCATTACTCCAGTCTTCAGTGTCACATGATCCTTCAGAAATCATTCTAATATGAGGATTTGCTGCTTAAAGGTCTATTGTGTAATATTTAAGAGACTCTGTTGACAGAAATGAAATATCATATACATAGGCTAACTATGTTTTCAGTGGTGTTTAAAGACCTTACTTAATGAACCGTTATGGTTTTATTACCTTAGAATGAGCCATTTCAATACACCGTGGGTCCCCTTACATTGAATTGCGCCGACATGTTTCAAACTTAGCCTAAAGAGTTTCAAACATTTGCTCTGTTGCTGTTATATTACTACCTATTACAAAATAGAGTCCCATTCCGACGATGCCTGTGACACAGCATCTCTTCACTTCCCATAAAAATCCACTCAGAAGTAAATACACAGCTGAGGCATTTGTTTAGGATGAAAGTCACACCCCGGTGAATCTGAATCATATTTGAAAGATCAGGGATAAGCTTTGGATGTGACGGCCGAGTGCCGAGTCTTTTGGGGATGCGTGGAGGTAATTCACCTTTACGCGTCCTGTCAGACGTGGTGAGACGATCCGAGACGGATTCTGAATTTTCTAAACACACAAGTCATTACAGCGTCTGCAGATAAATGACTGAGATCATTTGTTTATTAATAGAATGACAGAAACGTTGCGTAGCAGACACAGACCTTGAGCCAAATGAATACATGGCTGTGATTCATTACATACTATTCTGTTAAGCAGTCTTGTAGTCATGGAAACACTCTAAGAAGATAGTCTATAATGATAGAAATTATGAACTCATTAAGAACCACCTTTTTCAAGCTTTATTTGTATATGTACTGTGTAAATGTGACCATCTCTATGGATCTCACTGGAAATGGGCATTGCTATTTCATTACGTTTTTCTGGACATTAATAAATTCAACCACACTCAGTGAATCCGTAATTACTTCAATTCAACAGCTGAATGCAACAGGAACCAAATGCACTGGATGACCATGAGCTGTTTCTGCAATTGAATCACATACATTTGATTTGCTTAACTTTAAAAATGAAAGCATTAATCAATTATTATTAGGCTACTATCTGGATTTATATAATATATTCTGCAACAGGGGTTTGAAAAGGATACAAGTCTAATGGGAAGAAAGGTAGTATGGGAGTCTGAAAGGAAAGTTATAGATATGTACTATACAGTATGGATGGATGGATGGCTTCAGTTCAACCTGTGCCAGTGAGACATCAACTTTCAATTATTTATATAGTACATTTAAAAACAAATTATATATATATATATAATTATATATACAATTAACATGCTAAATAAAACAAAGATTATTGAAGTATGTTTTACAACAAAATACCATTTATGTCTTCCTAATTCAAAATGTCATGTTTAATTCAAAGTGTTATTTGCCATTTCTTTGTAATTACTTGTGACATTTACTAGCCATTTCTGAGTGAAAATTGCTTCAAAGTAAATCCTACACAGTTTTCCTATTGAGTTGGCAGTTTGGTAACCAAGCTGATTATATGAATATATAAACTCGAGCACAACTGGTTATGGAAGTTAAAATATCATTCATATTCTTCATAGAGAAATTAAATTTTTAATGATAATGCCTTTTTAAAAGCCACAAGTAAATGTGTTCACAGCTTCATTGTTTAAAAAAAATGTGTTTAGTAGACAAATATATTCTCCAATATCCTGAAGAGAGATCTGCCCAATCAGAGCCGCTATTATAGGAAATTGAAATTGGGGAGGGACAAACTATGCTAAATAAACACACACATACTGTTCAAAAGTTGTTGTTTTTTTAATTCAGCAAGGAGCATTAAACGTAACACGCTTATACGCTTATAGTGTTACAAAAGATTCATATGAAGTTGAGAATCCAGATTTTTTTTTAATCATTTCCCGCAAAAATATTAAGCACAACCGGTTTCAACATTGATAATAATAATAAAAAACATTTCTTGAGCACCAAATCAGCATATTAGAATAATTTCTGAAGGATCATGTGACACATGAATAAATTAACATTAGAAAACTTATTTGAGTTATTATTTTAAATTGTAATAATATTTCAATTTCATATTTTAGTTCATCAGTTTACCATGTTGAGGTAAGAACGACATATAGCCACTATAGCCAATATAATGTTTTTTTTTTTTTTTAATAACCTGAGATGTGTGTCCTGAACTTTTTTTTTTTTTTACTTTTTATCTTTTAACTACAGTCTCTCAGCCTCTGACAGAACGTTCACTAAATGTCTGGAATGTGCGCCATGACTAATTTCATAACAGAAATTTTGTAACTGACTGGTAGACTAATTAAACAACCCCCTAGAAGACAGTCAAAAAACATATAAGCGATCCATATGAAATAGCCTACTTTATACTTATGAATCAAACAGCTAAAATCCCATACTGAAAGCAGGTTAACAAAAAAACACAGATCATATCCATGCGCTGCTCGCAATTGCATTCTGATCATTGTACATTACAATTAAGAGTTCACTTAATCAAAGTTGGCCTACATTGATATATTTATTCAAATCAACTGAATAAATAGGCAGTGCAGATTTCCTCAAATAAAAGTTAGTACACAAATCAGCACATGCCAAGGCATTGTTGTTCATTACCACCATTTGCTCATCTGCCAACACGATCTCATGAAAGTGCATATCTATACCACAAATTTTATTTCTCGTGCCATTTTACGGCAAAAATGTTTTTTGCGTGCATATGCTACGAAACCCTAGGTTAGGAGGGGTGGGGAGTGCGTGCGTATTACACGCCAAAAACTGCGTATAATATGCACGCAAAAACTATTTTTGCCGTATAAATGGCACGATAAATAACATTCGTCATATAGATACGCACTTTCATGAGATCGGGCTTCTCGTGTATGAAAAATATCTGTAGGCCTACACATAGCAGGTGGCAAAACCGTAAGAAAAGCTTGACGTGTCCACATTATTTAAGAGTAATCTATTCATTGGGATATTGACATTAGATCTGGAATTGCGGGGTTTAATTAATAATGTTTTAATTAATAATCGTTTGAATTCTATAAGGATATGAAAGATTGACAGCCAATCAGAAGAGCTTGAGCCTTTAAAGCGGCAGATGGCATAACTGCAGTTTGCGCTTATAATAAACAGAGTGTTATTACCCAATGATTTGGATGTTAATACAGATATTATTATAGTTATCTTTATAGCTATTGTTCTTGGTGTGAACGAGTCTTTATGCCCACTTTCATTGGTGAAATTGCTGACGTATCAGGCAAAGAAAACACATGATTTAAGGATGACTTGCATATTGACTGGCCAACTGGGATTATTGTATGTACTCTCAGATACAAGGGAACAAATAGAAATGGCATGCAAGAGCAAGAGATAAAGAAGCACACACACACACACGCGCACACACACACACACACACTTTACTCTCTGGCTGGAGCTGCACAGGAGTAATGCTGTCCTTTCATAATAAACATGTCCACATCTCACATCCAAGTTGCTCTAATATACCAGAGAGAAAATTTATGGCACATCCCTGATTTGTTTGCTGTTATTAATGGGGCAGGGAGGAAGGAAGTGTTCTGTGGCTGCCAAGCGCAATATCTGACCTCTGAGAGTGCATTAAATCAAGGCATTAGGGCCTGTGTTAATAAAAAGGATAGCAGAGGCGGAGCACCTCGGCCAAAACAAACACACCCCAGACACAACAAGCGAACGGCACAGGCTTCCAGCAGCGCACAAAGGAGAATTAATATTGGGTTTTAATCTACCATATTAGGCCAGTGACCCGCTGCAGTTGATCTCGGCAGATCCTTTGGAAGAGCTCTGCTTAGAGTTGTTTCCAAGCGCATGTCCATCAAACCGGGACCCAGGTTAATGTGCAGATCACAGATGATAATGCTGTAACCATAAGTGATCACTCTTAAAAATAAAGGACCTGATATCAGGATGCCATGGGATAACCTTTTTAATGTCCATTGTTCTTTAAAATTATTTACAGCAATAGGTGTCATGCCAATGTAACCGGTCTTATACTCGACCCGCTCCGAGTGGGATTCCAACCGACGTCTCCGGCATGTGACCTATACACCTATTTTGAGCCAAATGGATTATAAAAGCAACTTCCAAGAAAATATTTTTATACCTTTAAATATTATATTTTAACACAATTGTTTTTGTTGTTTAAAGCGTTGATACAGAAAACCATGTTCACATGACTACAATTGGTCAGCCTAAACAAATTACATTTTGGGATTTGAATACTGGTCTACAAGAGCACTATAAACAAAAACCGTTACAGTACACTTATGACATCTTAAAGATCTACTATAGCTATACTTGTTTTTTTCCTTGGTCATGTTTTATCTCACCTAGAACAATAAGAGCCAGAACACCTTGCGCCAACGTAAACCCTATTTTGGCGATTTTCTAAAGACATGCAGTGAAAAATTTGCGCTGAAAAGGTTATTTTTGTGGCTGACCTTATTGCATCTGCATTTGTAGGAGTTTCCCTTTCAGACGCAACATTGATGGGAGGAAAGTATTTAAATTAATCATGCAAGGTGATTTACTAAGGTTTGTGCTTGTCAATTTTTCTGTTATTTGCGGCACATTTTATGTTATGTAACGCCCAAAAAAGCATGTCTTAAACCAGACACAAGGCAATGCTCAGGGTAGATTGTGTTGGTCATTATGGAAATAATCCAGGTGCAAAAGAAAACAAAACACAAATAAAACAACAACAACAACAAAAGCAACACGAATACAAAAAAATGGTGCATGACTCCTACATACTGGTGGTTCAAAGATCCCAAAAGGACATTGCAGGTCAACCTAAAATATTTTACAACAAAACTCATATGACTTTCTTTATTCTGTGGAAACCAATAGAATAATTATCAAAGAATATTCAAGATACTTATTTTCATACAGCAAAAGGACAAAAAAAAGCACCATGGAAGTGCATTGATGATCCTCCACCTCCTATGTAGCTTTCAAATCTCATTCATGCTCCGGAAATTCATTGTATTTGGCTTCAAGTGACAACCGTTTGGCATCACATGATGTGCCTGGTTTGTAAATGCTTGGAACAACGCGAGTAAATTAGGACATATTTTCATATTTGGATACTAATCTTTTAACCTGTGATACCTAGAACAATACACTGATCTGAATAACATATTATTTAGCATCAAAAACATTTTAAATCTCCAATGATCCATACAGCAATCCTACAAAGCAAATATAAAAATATGATCTACAAGTGGATTTCACAGCAAGTTACTCTAAGAACGAAGCCTTGCATTCACAGAAATTTTGTGACAGATGTCGGTTTTCATTTTGACAGACACTGATTAAGAGTATGTGGGTGGAAATCATAAAAGCTCACCTGGACCACGTCGGACTGGTGCTGAGAATGAGCCTTACAAAGCCTGAATCAATTTGAAAAAAGAAAAGAAGCAGCTTTGTCTGAAAAGTATTGGTAACCACTCACAGTCTGAGCTGTGGTCACTTTTAGTGTAACTTACTATGCTAAAGACCACATGGACTGACAAAAAAATGCTGGTATTGTGCCTGTGCCACGGGAGATTTCATTACATTCATTATCACAACAGGACTGCATCACTGAGTTTCCATAATTGACAGAACATGTGGTGGACTTTGTTGCGTCTTTCATTTGAGAATAATGCAAAACGCAAAAAAAAGGGTACAATGTCAGGGACAGAATGAAAATGGAGCTAAAAAGCTAAAGACACATGTAAAGCACAGTGGGGCTTTTTTTTGCTTTGGGTAGGTGGCATGCCATTCAATGTGTAATGCTGTCCAAACTTTAGAGTTCATTTGAGCAACTTTTATGTATTCATGTGACCTCTCTTTCAGGCCATCTTCATCATTACCTTCATTGTGAATCTGTATGTACCATATTCCTTTCTCTTGGCCCTGTTTACACCTGGTTAAGATGTGTTTTGGTCAGATCACAAGTGACCGACGCTAAATACGGACGTAAAAGGGGTCTAAAATGTTTTGAGCTTGTCCATTTCCGACAACTTAGTCGAAAGCGCATTTAAATGCTCATGTGGTTGAATGCGTTCAAACAGCCAAAAAAAGACCACCTACTGACCTAACGCATAAACATTCAACTTTGTCGCCTGAAGACCTAAGTTTGGTTTTGAAAACATAAAACTTACTAAGCACTATGTTCTCTCACCATTCCTGATTCTAACACACACTCAGCGTTCGGCGTGCTCTTGCGGCTCTGCTCTACGTGTGTTTTTCAGTCATCTCCGGTCGCGTTCATATGTAAATTGCGTGAGCTTCTTCATCCATTCGATCAAAAAGACCCTCCCCCGGAAGAAATCAGGACAGAAATGGTTGAAAGTGTACAAAAGAGATGGACCAGGTGTAAACGTGAATGTGTCTCCCTCGTCTACTTGTAAACATCTTAATACTAGATGTATTAGTGAAATTGCTGCCCATTTTACACCGGCCTCATGTATAGCATCACATGTGGGATGTTAAGTGCCCAAGACAACAACTACTTTGTTTAATTATTATTCTGCGGTAACTTCATTCCCTCCGCTCCTGAGACGAAAGTTATTCAGGCAAATACAGACATGAATTAAAAGCAGAGTATCGATGAACCAACAACTTTCCCACTTCAATATCTGTTTCTTACATCTTACAAGTTATTGTAAGAGAGATATTTACTCTATTGTTGATATTGACTCTGGATTGCTAAAGATGTGTTTGAACAACAAACTATTGCGCACAAATAACAAATAAATGGCAATCTGACATTGAATTCCCCATTTATGATTGTTACTCAAATCAAAACACAAGTCTGTGTTCTGTCTTTGCTCAAATAACACTTGCCGTAACCGTAACAGACTACATGAATCTCATTCCTCAGCTTTCACAGTGGCCCGGTGGTACTTGTTGTCAAATAATCCTGTCAAACGTCACCATCCATGGCTACAAAGGTACTGCTAAAGCATGTCATAATAGTTAAATCCCAGAAACCCTGTGTGTATCCAGCCCGCATGATAATCTTAGCATGACACTGTCAGCCAAAGGCGAATTCTAAGAGAACCAAGCAAACAAAAACTCACTGTCTCAATGTGCCTCAGCCCTAGGCATCTATCAGCGTCGAGAATGTTTTACAACACTTTGACACCTCAAACCAAAAACGTCAAGAAGAGAACATCAAATATGTTTGCGAGGAGGTAAAGAACAGAAGGAGCTGTCAGAAAGCGCCAACGCGGTTTTAAGAAATGGGCACATTACAAGAGTCGCAAATTAAACTATCTGTTATTAAACACTAGGTATAACACTCCCTCTTCTGGCAACGCTCTGCTGGTTAACTAATTATCATGCCACATTCATTTTCTACGCCCCGGAGCGTTTGTTGGATTTACCCAAGGTGGAGCGCGCATGTGTTCAGCTGTTTTATTCCAAAACAGATCTGCGTATGAGCGTTTCAGCAGGAACTGTGGCTATGCAAACCCAAGGGCTGCTGGGATTGCTTCATTTACATTCCACAGATTGCATCAGGAATTCTGAGACGTTTCCCTTTTCTTTCTTTTTTTTCTGCCTGTTAATTGGGGACAGCATGCATAAAGAGATATGCACTGACACGTAAGCACAATAGCAGCATCACAGGCGAGTCCCTAATTAGAGAGCGCTAATGACTACAACACATGCTTGACCATGACCGTGATATTCTATCAGTCAGTGAACGCTGCCATTCTTCTGGATTCGGCAGCATCCGCCGCCTGCGACGGTGAGGCATGCGTGCGTTTTGCATCGAGAGGCAGTCGTTGTGGCAAACGCTCATCTCCTTCCATCTGAAGATGTATTTACAAAGCTTTCATTTCGGAACGATTCTGAGCCCAGCGCACGCGGCCCCAGCGTGACGTTGATTAGGAGGCTTGTCGGAAATAAACTGGAGAGCCCCATTTCTCCACAAACCTGTATTCATTTAGTTCTGCCAAGTTATACAGTGCCATATCTCTGCAGGAAAATCCAGCACGACATGAGAGCGAATTTTGCCCTTTTAAAAAGAGGGTTAATCTTTCTTTCTTTCCCACAGCAACCTCAATCTCTCTCCGGCCCCGTACGGCTCTTGTGATCCCGAGCTGCTGCAGTAAATTAAATTAAATAAACCCATTAGTTACAGCACTGCTACCTTCTCACCTCTGCCCAGATGCGCTTTCATGGTTTGTTGGCCTTTTAAAGTAACCGGAGGACTGAGTATGTGGAGGCTGTGATTGGAAAGTGACCTTGAATGAGTTCGGGTTCATTGTTTATCGAGATAATCAATTAAACCGTTGTGTGTTAAAAGTGAACACTTTTCCGACAGTGCGATCCGGGTTCAAAATGAACACCGATTCCAAATATGTACAGGCAGGTGAGAGGGAAAAGGGGGGTGGATGGCCGTGAAGAGAGTGTCTGCGTCACTGCAAACACGTTAAAAATGTGTGGCATGAGTAACTGAATGGAGATCACCAATCCGGCAACACGCTGACAGCCCGAGCTGCATGCCTGAAAGAAAATAGTCTTATTTCATTATTTCTTTCATGTTATTTCATTCCATCTGTTGTGGTAAATCACAGAAATGTGTATTATCTTAGAGATAAAAGGAAGAAAAAAATGACTAAAGCAGGGAGAGAATTTAAATGAGGATCAGTGGTGAACAAAGAACATTTAGAATACCTCAACAAGTGGCTACCTTCATTTCCCAACTCCCTTCATAAAAACAAGAAGCCTCATTTTCATACCTCATTTTAAACACTCCAGGTACCCAAAAAGGTATGTTTTAACCAAACATGAACTCAAAGTTGCTCAGAATTATTCAAAAACTGCACAATCACATGCAATACAGTGCAACAGTTGGGTTAGAAGCAAACATCCTATTCATTGTCTGCATAGAGAGAATCGCTTTTAACAATTCTGCTGAAAACTTTCAAGATATACATTTTGTGAGCTCAGATGTTATTGAACTATGGTAAATGCTTTTATTCAAGCCGTCAGTCAGCATAATGTGAACTTTGAACAAATAATAATAACAGCAGTATTTAACAGCAAAGTACACGATCATAAATCCTTAAGAGAGAAAAATATAAATCAAATAAACAAATCTGTTTGCTCTGTGAAGCACTGTCAAAAATGTAATTGTTCGATATACACTCCACAATCTATTCAACAACATTTTTATACATTTGTCAGTGTACATAAATATTTTATACATATCTGTCAAAAGGCTACAATTAAAATAGTTTTCTTTTGTAAAGTATTTTAAAATGCAGTTTATTCCTGTGATGGCAAATCTGAATTTTCCGCATCATTAAGGGGCGTCCACAAACAATGTGCTTTTCCAATCCACTGTGCTATTTTTCCACTTTTTTATCTAAAACATAAAAAAGACGGACATGACGGTCACTTTTGATCAATTAAAAAAAAATCCTTTATACACATACATTATTGTTCTCTTTATGATTCAAATATGTGCAATTGTTGATTAATAATAATTTCAGATCGGTTTGATTTAGTAGGATATTGACTTTTAAATACGTTTTTTTTATGCCTATGGAGAAAATGAATGGGGGAAATGCTTCCAAAACCAAGATATTTTATATTATCAGTTTCATTTCAGCCAGAAAAGTCGGAAACAATTTATAATAACTGTACACTATTAATCATTAATTAAGCATTAGTAAACATTTAATTCATAATTTATAAAGCATTAATAGACATTAATAATCAGTTTATAAATACAGCTATAAATGCTTTATTCTTGATTTATAAGCATATATATAATGCGTTTAATAATTGTATTGTCATACTTTATTAATTATCAATTTATAATTTCTAAATTAAGTAAAGTATTATTTACAAACCAGTCATTTAGGAGTTGTCAGTGATGTATAAGATCACTTAGAAAGTGAGTAAATGTGGTTAATTCAGGTAGTAAAGCATTTAGTAGTGGTCAGTTAACTATTTTTGTGAGCTCATCTAAAGTGAGGACTATTTATGCCTTGTAAAGCATTTACAAAGGATATTTAAATTCTCATTTTCTTCTAAACTGAAAAAAGAAACAAACACAACACAGTGATACAGAACATAGAAATATTAAAAGCCTTTAAATCTCCTTTATCAAGAATAAAGTATTTGTAGCTGTATTTATAAACTGCTTATTAATGTATATTAATGCTTTATAAATGATAAATTAACTGTTTACTAATGCTTAACTAATGATTAATAGCGTGCAGTTATTATAAAGTGTTACAGAAAAGTCTGTTACAACTGTATGATTGCATGTGGTATTTGAGTAAAGACAAAGTCTTGCAAAGTAACTTGCCAATATTGCTATAAAATGACAGGATATGCTGTGACTCCAATTCACTCTCTTCCAAACACTGGGGGTACACATCCTTATACCTTTTATGACAATCAAAAATCATAGTAAAGGAATTTTAAATGCAGTTTAAATTAATTATGCTGTTTGCAATAAGCAATACTAGCCATGTATGATGTATCAGACACAGAACAAAAAAGTATGTCAACAAAACATCGCGCAACCCAACATCTCAAGAGCCAATGATCAAAATGACCCCAACAATCACCTTTCTCATACAAATAGCAATTATCATAATCCTTAAAAGCATCCTTTTACATCTCAAAGGATGCTTGGCACATGTGGCCATTACAATTGTGAGCTGAGATGATATTGCGGGACGTTCTCATGGGGTGTTTGATTAATGGTGTATGGAACTTGAAACCTCAATAGACAATGAAAAGTTCCCAAAAACGTAAGTCACTGAAGAACACATCTACAAAATCTAATCACTTGGTGTGTTGAAACTATGTTATACTCAGTTTACACTTCCAAGATACCATCCCTACATTGTGTCACACTATATGCTAAAATTATTCTAACCGAATACCTCATGGAGATTCCAGGCAAGGAAAAGCACATGAATAAATAAACAACAGAAAGCAATGAGAAACATCAAAGGCGATGGGACAATCACAGCAAACAAGCTTCTGTAAGCCAATGAATGTGTTTGTCTTTGTTTGTGACAGTGACTCAGGGGTGTTAACAGGGGAATTAGCTCACACCTACGGAGTGTAAGCACATCTCACCGCCATAATTGAATTAAGCCTGTCACAATATTTTAAGCGGCGTGTATTATTGAAGAAATGGGTGGTGTGAGCCATGTCACAGATCCTTCACCGAGCAGCATTGCTAAAAAGCTGGCTCGCTCGTTTGTTTGTTCACATTTCGTTTTTTTTTTCAAAACAAGGGAAATACTTCATTTTCAATCTATTATTCCACTGGCAAACTGTTTTGCATTGTTCCAAACCCATATATTGTTAATTTTTCCATCGGACACAAAAAGTAGTCGTTTTTTTAAAGAGTAGTTTTTGAAGAATCGCCACTCAGAACAAATAAATGATTCAGTGCTGTCAAGACCAAAAGAAGCACCAGGATTATAAGAGTAGCCCATGCAACTTATGTCAAGTCTAGCCCAACAAAAACGTTTTTAAGGAACAGAGCAAAAAATGTACTATTTAACCACTATAAGCTTTTGTCCACCATTGTGTTCGGTTACTTACTGTACATCCAAGCAGTAGCATCAATGTTGTTGTCTGATTATCAATGAAAAACAACTTAAGTTTTGATATTTTCTTCACAAAAACCTAAAGAACAATGACTTCAGAACACAAGTTGAATGTACCACATATGGTACTTTTTGGTCCTTTAAAGGGTTTACCCCAAAAGGAAAATTCTGTCACCCTCAAGTTGGTCCAAAACCATAAGAGTTTTTTGAAACACAAATGAACCTATTATTAATAACACCTAAGAGATTACTGTGCTTTTATTGAAAGTTAATTCTACCAAAACGTTCATGTTTTAAAAAGTTAATTGTAAAATGTAATCCATATTAATCAAGCGGTTTAATCCAAGTCTTGTGAAAAGGCGATCACTTCATGTGATGAACAGATTTAATTCAAGCTTTAATTTATATTTAAGCATTGATCAATGCACATACATCTCTTGGCCGTCAGGCGGAAACCTTGTATGTCCAAAACGCAATTTTTCAGGAAATTAAAAAAGGTATTTTTTAAATAATTAAACACTGTGTGACTTGCATGCATCATTATGTTATGTATTATATATATATAGTGTTTACTGAGTAAAGAAAATCCAGAACTTTATTTACTCTTGCATTGCAAAGAGACGGTCCAAACTGTGTGCGGCACTTCATTCACGATTGAGCTGGTTGGAAACCGAGTTATCAAGTTTTACCGACAGTTATGAGGTTTAGTTTAGTCAGAGGCTCTTTATAAAACTTTTCATTGGTTAAATATTTGCAAAACTCACAGACAGATGTGATGGGTACCGATAGTAGAAAAATTACGGAATATGGAGATACGAGGTTTCCGACCGATAGAAACGATATAGAGATCATAAAATACAGTAAAAGGAAGCTCAAACGCACTTGATTGACGCACATAACGTCTCTTCAAAAATTCATGAGAGAAAAATGCAGCATACAAGAATAGAACAACATGAAGGTGAGTAAACGATGACAGAAAATTCACTTTTGGGGAAACTATTCCTTTAACTAGAATCCTCTATCTGTCAGAGCCATATGGCGTATTAGGATTTCTCTGTACTGTGTCAGATGTCACGGAGAGATGCAGGTGAAGCCATGTGTCACATTCCTAGCAGGGAATCAGATTTTTTTTTTCATCCCTACTGCTCCTCTGAGGAAAAGTAAAGCCCTGCCACGATAAATGTCAGGTCAGAGGAGCAGCCGTGAGACATGCTGGAAGCCGCATGTTTGCGCTCACTGCGTGATTTCAACGTGTCAAGAGTTCCTGTCTGAACTGCATTAGCTTGTTTTTGGGTCGTGTCTTGAGACTGTATCACTCACCCAATACGCAAAAAGGGAGGGGGTGCTGCAGAAAACGCAGGGAGAAAATTAGAATCTTGTCAAGTATGACTGACATGCCTATTTGTCCCAGGGAATTCTCATTCAGAGAGATTGTAAGATGGCTGTAAACCAGCCCTTTGTCGAACGAAATCATTGTTCCTTCTGACTGGAAACACATCATGGCAAATCCGTGGAAAGTAAATAATCCCTTTGAGAATTCATTTAAGCTCGAAATGACTTAAGTTTACACTTTATTTTGGCTTAAAAGAAATAATTTAATACTTGAGGCAGCGGCTGTCATTTTCAAGAAATCCATCCACAATGTGGGTCTAAAAAAAAAAACAGAATGTAAAAAAGACAAAGTAACAAAGCTTAACCAGCCTCCCTATATGCTTTGCAATGAGGACAAGGCTCAGGTTCTCATCCACAGACACAAAGCCGGACAGAAGCTGGGCTTTAAATGGCAGATTGTGTGATGATGCCAATAGTTTAATGCCTGCAAAATGAAATTGACAAATTAGATTGTTAGCGTAAATGAATTAAACTTGTGGAACTGGAGGAAGATCATCACTTCAGAAACTTTCTAACACGATTCAGCCCAGCAGGCAGCGAGGATGTCTGTCAGAAAGAGCAAAGCGTTGAGGAGTGAGTAAGAAAAAATGTATTCCAGAATCTTGACGGCGGGTGAATTTTCCTCTCTCGGCCTTCAAAATATAATGTCGGGATTCCACGCATAGCTCTGGTGCCACAAAAGAAATGGACTCGGATAACCTGGAAGGCTGACCTCTGAGTAAATTCCGCAATATGAGCTCACTATTCACCTTGATTCTTTAGGCCATGGAGAACCTTTCTCATAGACTGCTGGGCCGTGTGAACGCTTACGCCTTAATGCTCTTTGACTTTAAATCCCAGATGTAATTGAACTGTCAAGACTGCTGTCTGGGAAATGTTTCCGGAGGGCCAAACAATATGTGCGTGAGTATCCGCGAAACCCCGAAAGCTGAACACGGATTCCGGAAGATGCCTACATATCATCAATGCGTCAAAACAAAGTAACAGCGCATGTGCGTTTGCGATTTTCAACCTCCAGGAGACGCGGCGGCTGAATCTCAGTGTTGGAACGGCACAATGTTTGCACCTATAGCTAAAGGATGACAGGAAGGGTGATACACATGTGAAGTGGCAGGGCGGACGCTCCTGTAGTCACTGGGCCTCTTTTGTGCTAGTGCATTTAATTAAGTGGAAATAGGGGGATGAGACAGACCTGACTGCAGCAGTCCACTCGCTCTCGACAGGCACAGGGGCATGCTGCTAATTAAAAAGTTTAATTCCACGACTGCCACGTTGGCATCCGCGTACCCAGAGGTGCGTCCTTGCACGCCTTGGCGGAAGCTTATCAGGAACAGGCAGATTGGGGCATCCCAGGGAGGTGCAAGAGCTAGGCTGTGCGGAGAGAGATGGCTGGGAGGCGGCCCACTTTCCCTTACAGCTTTGAGCCAGCAGTCGGGAGGCGAGAGTCGGGCTGAACTGCAGCGCGGCGTGCTGAGGCAAGGTAAACAAGGGATAAACGGTGGATTTGGGTTCTGTCCTGCTTCGCTCAGCAGTGGATCTGCATATGTGACTCACTCCTCCTGTCAGAGACCTGTGCCTCCACTTCTGACGGGAAGGAATCAACTCTGCAGGCATACTCCTCACAAACTCGCCGACGATTCGCTACACCCAGTGGCCCTAAAAGTATTAAGCCACACTTAAAACATCTGAATTCTACTGCATTAGATAAACAAATGTATCAAAGCAAGTGGCATGGTGCTGGAGCTTTTCTCACATCTAACTTTTCCAAGCCATTTTTAAAGGTGTCAGGATTTTGAGTGGATGTATGAAGTCTGTTCTCCAGAGACTCGCATTGGTGTTCTGGCAGAGTATCCACAGTCGTTCATCACATTAACTATGAACATGATCCACTGATATCTGAACCAGAATGTGTCAAGTATTTTAACAAACAAAATAAAATATAAAAAATTTAACTTATTATTTTAATTTAGTTTACATGATGTACTAAAATAAAATAAAAATAAAACTGAAATACATTTTTTTTAAATATATACACATATTTAAAAGATATATTCAAATATGTCAGTGCCATAGTTTTGCTTCAAGATCCACACCAGTAATGTTTTTTTTTTTTTTTTTTTTTTTTAAGACTAATCCTGGCTTAATCTAAGCCCTGTCTGTGAAACCAGGCCAAAAATGAATACATTTTACAAAAACACATAAAGAATATAACTGAAATTAAAAAAAAAAACGGAAATGTAAAAATAAAATGTAATTCAAAATATAAAAAAAATAATAATAATCTCAATGACACTAAAATAACACTGGGGTGCGTTTCCCGTACAACTATATAGCTCACTGCTTAACTACCATAGTACGATGCATCGTTGGAGAAATCAACTAGCTAGTCACGAGTGTTTCCCGAAACCGAATGTCGTAAAGTATCGTTCAACCACGTTGGTTTATGACGTCTCGCGCGTGGTGGACTAATAACTTTTTTTAATTAATCTGTTTGAGATCGAATTAACGCTAGATTTCGTCATATAAGTTACAGACATGGCATCTGAAGACCATTTCAAATTTTTATCAGTTACTTTGCTTTATTACCAGACTCAATATTTGGCTCGTTCTTACATAGTTGAGCACGTTCGCACATGCGCAGTCTTCAAAAACGGTGCTTTAAATCTCTTGACAAACTAAAAGACGTAAATTACATTTGTATGTATTCTAAATAAAAAATACGGGTTGTACTGAATGTCAGCTTGCTTATTTTGCTAAAGATAAGGATTTATTCAGTCTACATCTCATGTAAACTAGAAACTATGCTTCTAACCACAGCTCCAGAGCTGTCGTTGCAACCACACAAGTTTGCGATGCTGTTTGCGAACGTTCGTTGGAACGATGGTTTCGGGAAACACCAAATCGTTGAACTATGCTGATAACGGCGGAACTTGTGATCATAGTTGGCTAACGATGCTTTCGTGAAACGCACCCCTGGTTTGGAACAACATGAGGTTGAGAAAATGATAGAACTGTTGGGTGAACTATCCCTTTGAAGTGCCCCTATTATTCTTTTTGGGATATTACCTTTCATTTAGTGTGTAACAAAGTTGTTTGTGAATGTAAAAGGTCTGCAAAGTTGCAAAGATCAACGTGCATGACAACTGGAGTTAATGTCTCCTAAAACTGATTCTGAATCGCCTGAAACGACTCGTCAGTAATTTACGAAACCTGCGTAGGATTGTAACAAATTTGCAAAATGCCAGCCTATAGTCTTCTTTTGCTTCCCACAAACAACGTCTACTTTGCTTCCGCCCTCAAACACTGTACTTGTAGCTGAGCCCTGGAAGAGTTTGGTTTGTGTTGTCAACATGTTGAGAAGAAGCTGTTTTCTGTGCTGCAAAAACAAATCCAATTTTCAGATTGATACGGTAAAATCCACCATTTACAAGTGCAGAGAAAGCCTCAGGAGCTGAAATTCAGACATGGTAATGTGTTTTGGTTTCCGAGTATAGACCAATCATAGCAGAGTAGGAAAAGGAGGGGTTAAGAGAGACCAAATTTCAGGCACTGTGAGAAAAAAGGTGATGCTACAATATTATGAGAAAATGTGTTTTTTGACCTTGCATGTAAACATATTGTAGGAGACATACAAAAACAAAATTAGGATCCTTTAAAATAGCAAAATATGGGCAGTTTAAGCAAATAATCCATTATAAGGTATAATATCTATGCTATGTTAGCGATTACCACAGAAAATAATTTTGATTCATCCCTCAGTTTGTTAATACATTGGAAGTATTTAGGGCAAAAATGCAAGATGCTGTTGATAGAGCTTAACTTGCCTTTAACTCTCAATATTCCTTTAAACTTCAAAAAGTTGTAAGGAATGAGACATTTCTGGAGTTCAACTCTTTAGGAGGAAACAAGGGGCCATCAGGGAATAAATAGGTGGTGAAATTAAAGTGCTTCATTGTGTAGCCTTGTACGGGGCAAGAACAATGCGTGGGCTTCAGCGCAGTATAAGCTCTCATTGATCTGAATGTATTTTATCTCCAACAAAAAGGAAGAGACCTTGGTGTAGGCAATGCTGAATCTTTGCTATCTCTTGAAAGGCCACCCCTGTTACAGGCTCACGACCAGACAAAAAGATGGAGAAACTCTCCTGAGGTCATATAGCTGAAGGATCTCCAGCTCTGAATACTGTGTGGGGGACTATTGAATTGAATGAATAAATAAAAGATCTGAGAAGACTGTAAAATCCTGCACATTTTTTTCTTAATTTACCTGTATAGCAAATATAAGCTGGAATGTTTATATCGTCGCAAAATGTAAAACCAGCTTGTCTTTGAGACTTTACATGTAGAAAATGTGCAAACCGAATTGCCTTCATGTGCAGCTTAAAGGGACATAACTGTGGATTCTGTCATCATTTACTCGCCCTCATGTTGTTCCAAACCCATATGACATATTTTCTTCTGTGGAACATAAAAGAAGATATTTTGAAGAATGTCTGAGCTGTTTTTGTCCATACAATGAAAGTCAATGAGGCCCAAAGGATTCAAAAGAACTTCTAAATGTTTTATTGTGTTCCAAGTAAGTCGTACAGGTTTGTAAACTACATGACAGTAAATAAATAATGACAGATGTTTCATTGGTAACACTTTATTTTAAGGCAAGGTACCATTACAAGTACTGTAACTAACCCTAAACTTAACCCTCCATTAAATACTGTACATGTTTATATCGTCTCAAAATGTAACTATCTTCACACAGCTCTCTATATAAAGTTGGATACATATGTTATATCCAACTTTATCCAACATATCACCTCAACTGCTTGATTGCTTTTACTGTAAAAAAGATTGTTGGTTTAACTTAAAAAAGTAAGTTACCTGGTTGCCTTAAAATTGTGGGTTAATTGAAATTACACATTTGAGTTAATACAATGGAGATTGGTTTAATAAATAGAAAACATTAAATAATAACCCCAACATATGATGTTATCTGAACCACAAAAATTATCTAATTTGATTTATCAAAAGATAAAAAGTTGTGACAGCAAATCATGGAAATATTTTTTTTTTCAAGTGTGACTATATTATCGCCCAGCTTTGATATATGCTAAATGTAAAAGGGATGAACATATTCATTTATTATTAACATTACAAACATCATGCTTTTCTGTAAAGGTGCTTTTATGTGTTTTGTGAAAAGAGCTAGACAAATTTGACTTGACTTGAAAATAATGATTAAATATCCAATTACAATTTAAAAAGTTATCTTTTTGTTTTTGAAAAGCAATGATTTCAATCTATAGTCTTTCCTGAACATTTTTAACCATCTGCCATTGTTGTTATAAACAGATATTCTCGCCCCAAAAGTCAATGTTGCTGTGTTGTGCTAGTCGAGATGCTAAAAAAAAAAAAGGTGATATTTTGCCATACAAATGACTTTGAGTTGCCTCTGCATATTAAAGCTGGGAAATGAGTCTTTTATCACTGAAATTACACACTTCAGCTTTAACGCTTTTTTTTTTTTGCCTTCCTGCACTCCTTTAATCCGAGAGTGGACCCCAGCAGTGGTGCGCTTCGTCTAATGATGCCGAGCTATTATTATTTGACAGAGGGAACGCATTACCCACTCAGTGAAAGTGAGGCTTCTTTTAAAAGCAGACAGGAGTTTAACAGAGCATCCGGTCCTCCCTGACAAGCCTTTTAAACATCCCGTCAGGCTGTAAAGGAGGAGCACCGTCATATTTCAAGACTAAAAAAGACTACCTAACTCCTCCTGATATATATGCCTAGCAAATGAAGTCCAAAGAGCCTTTACCACTGAATTTTTATTTACCATGGCTTTAAAAATGTAACCAGCTTGTCACTGTAAAAAGTCACTCAGTGCTATTGTCCATGAGACTTATTTTTTTTAACTATATTTATTCCATTAAATTAATTTATTTTTATTTCTTTGTTTTTTGAGTTATTGATAAGTAAAAAGTGTGAATATTTTCGTAACTTAATATTTTCTATAATAACATTAGGTTCATTGGACTTCACCATAAATTGATTTTACAAAACTCATTTTAAAAGTTTATATCAGACGTAAAAAAACGACCCCGCCCACCTGCAGCAACGGAAAGTTCAAGCCAGCGGGCAAATCCTTCACTCTCGTTCCAGGACAGAAGCTTATTCGAACACTGAGCCATGTAAGTAACTTTTTGTATTTTTAAAGTTAGATGTTAGCCTAATTAACGTGTTTATGTTGTACAATCTGCAAAACCATTGCTCTGTTTCTTACAAACTTTTGCGACCGTCGGTCGCCATTTTTAATGTGCTCTCAAACAGCTCGAAAGTAGCAGCTAACTTGAGCCACATAATGTTAACGTTAACTGTTAGTGTATAAATCGATGTGTGTGCGTTGTATAAGTAATGTTGTCTTTGTGTGATAGTTTAATTTTTCAAATGTGTTTGTAAGTTTGCCAGTGAACTGAGAGTGCAGTGTTAATTTCATTTTTCAAACATTTTTTCACAGACAAAAACGAGACCATAACTAAATTAAAACCTACAAATAATGGCGAATAAAAACGTTAATGTTAGGGAGAAACTATTAGGGAAGAGATCCATTCAGAACTGATTTGCGTTTGTGGTAGATGCGTAATGTTAGGCCTACATTTTGTAACGTAACTTAGCCTACTGATTTACCTGACTGAACAGGAGTTGGCATGCGTTTGATGCATGTCAATCGTTCAAAAATGTAAACGTCTGGGAGAAAGAGAAGAGCAGAAATATAGATCTGAATAAGAGTGACGACGCAAAAGAGGTTTTCCTGTGCGCTCACGTGCAGCCCTGCATATAGACAGCTAACTTAACGTTATACAGCCCGCGAGGACTGAATTTAACTCTTTCATGTCTGAATGGATTAAAACACACAACATTATTTCTTAGTGTATACTTCACTTAATATTATTCAAACAACAATAAAAATAGAAAAGCATTCATTGCTCTTTAATAGCTTTTATAAGGATTACTTGTATTTAGTTTATACAAATATGTCTGCTTGAAAGAATAAAGAATCATGTAGGCTATGTTAGTTAAAGACTGAATAATCATTAATAGACTGTTCTACTTTAGAAGTGTTTTTTTAAAGATATAATTTTGTCACAATGCTAAATCTGTGTCTGTATTGCATGGTCAAACTTAAAATAAATATTCATATTAACAGGTTGATAGATTATTTACAGGAATATTATGGGTTTGTAAATGGAAACATTTTAGAAAAAAAAATTAGATTAATGCATTACAATTTAACTAAATTAGTTGAACTAAAGCTTATCTTGTTCAGAAGGCTAATCTTCACTTGTATTTTAAGTGTTTTTTTTTTTAAAGGGCTTGCATTATAGTTTTATGACTAATATTTGTTTTTTCTTTTCCCTCTTAACAGATGGGATGTCCCTGTAAATTGTGCCGTACTGTGGTACAAAGAAAGAGGGACATTTTTAAACATTATAGACTGCGTCATGGGACCTTTGGACACAGCCATTCCTTGCCTTACTCATATAGATTGCCCATGTTCTTTTAAATCCTGGAGTTCCTTCCGCTCTCACCTCTCAAGATACCATCCAGAAGCTAAATCCCACAATTCACCAGAAGTAAGTCTTTCATTTACCTGTCCTCTGTGTCAAACCCCTGTATATCACAATGAAAAGGAGTGAATTTATCAACAAAAATAATTTATTCATTTTTGTTCTGTTAACTAGGACCCAAGTGCCACTGCTGTAAAAAAGAGAGATGTCACTCTGAGATGCCTCTTTGAATATATGGGAGAGAGTGCACAGGAGCTCATCTCTGATTACTGTGTAAGTATTGGCTCAGTCTGGTGAACAGGTTTAAATTGTGCTTACTGTTAATGTAAACTAACTGAACCAACATTTGGCTGGTAATGGTAGAGTATTTGTTTTTCATAAACAAATCAGATTGTCTTATATATATTTGTTTTATCTCAAAGGGGGCTGTAGAGACAACTGTTCATGATGACCTGAAAATGAAAAATTTCAGCATTTATGTCTGCCGTGAGCCAGATGCAGTAGGAATCATCCTTGAGGGAATTCCAGTCCTTTCTAATCTCGGAAATCTGGCCAGAGCATGCTGCTTACTGCTTGGGTTGACATATGCCCTTAATCTCGAGTATCCACCGAAGCTTTGCAAAACATTTGAGGTGTTCCAAAGACTTTTCGTGGGACTTGACACACTGCGCCCAAAACCAAGCCCAAAGTTCATGACTTTGAAAAATAAAGTGAAAATGTTCTTTCAAAACTGGTCAGTTGGTGGGATCAGTGGAATATTTGAGTAAAAATGTTTCTAAATAACAAACTATGTGAAGGTGTCATGTTATTGTATAATGCTAAGTTGTACTGTAGGTCAGATGCTCATGCTTGTGACCTGTAAAGTAAGTTAGTGTTAAAATGTTTATATATTATTATATTTAAAATATGTACACACTACTGTGAAGGTGTTTTACAAAACAGCAGTTCATGATTGTTTTAATGCATGAGTACAGATGTTACTTTATACTGTCCAGCTAATTTCAACTGTTTAGAAATATTAAACTGTTTTAATATGTACACCGTAAAAACACTGAAGCACTTTATTGGCTGATTCAGATGTTACTGATTGTTTACATTGTGCAGCTAATTGGTACTGTTAATAAATGTTGAAAATTAACAGTCTGAACTAATTATTTGGGTTTACACTTTCAAAACCAAGAGCAAATTGCTTAAAACTAATAAAACAGAAGACATTAACAAGTATTTTTTCATTTAAATTTTACCTAATTTAATTAAGTCTGTATAAAATGCAGATCTGTTTTTTTACTTTGATTGTACTTAATTTATTGGCTTTTTCTTAAAATGCTACTTAATAATATGTTTTTTTATTAATTCGAAAATATTAGGTTGTCCTTACTCAAAATATCAGTTAGTTCAATAAACTTACAAAAAGTAGTTGGAAAATGTTGTCTTAATTTTATTGAGTTAGATTCAAGTAACAGTTTTAACAGTGTTCACATGTCGAAATGAGCAAGCCGAATTGCCTTCATGTGCAGCTTAAAGGGACAGAACTGTGGATTCTGTCATCATTTACTCGCCCTCATGTTGTTCCAAACCCATATGACATATTTTCTTCTGTGGAACATAAAAGAAGATGTTTTGAAGAATGTTTGAACTGTTTTTTTGTCTGTACAAAGAAAGTCAATAAGGCCCAAAACAACATCGACTTTCAATATATGGATTACAAAGAACTTGTTTTCCAAGTAAGTCATACAGGTTTGTAAACTACATGACAGTGAATAAATAATGACAACAATTTCATTGGTAACACTTTATTTTAAGGCGAGGTATGTTACGCTATTCTTACTATATTGCTCACCATTACACATACTGTAATTACCGGTAACCCTAAACTTAACCCTGCATTAAATACATGTAGTTTAAGTAATACGTACTGACTAATTAATATTACTCAATTAAGATTATGAACTCAAAAAAGCCAATATTAAAACACAAATGTTGACATGTCCAATTTTGTCATAACAAATAAGAGTTAAAAATGCACATGTGATATTTTTCCCTTTGGTGCGTGTGGTAGGCCATTTCAAATCTGATATTCCTGCAAGCTATGTCAAATGCCAAGCGCATGTGGAAACAAATTTAGGGCTGCTTAAGGGATTTTCCAGGCTCAGAGACATTAAAACACACAAGCACTCTTAGGTGTTATTTATGTAAGCTTGTCATCCCCTGGTCTAATGAGCCCCCACACAACGAGTGTAATGAAACAGCTCGCATTAACACCCGGGCAAATGAACGAATGTTACGAGTTGGGCTCCCTCTGAAGTGAATTGCGGCAGATGTTGCCCGGCCCCAAAGCTCTGAGTCACAGCCCAAGGCAAGCAGATCCAAGCGGATCCGGCACACACCGCAGTGTGACTTAACGCTCATTCGGTCTCTACCCCTCAGCCGCTCTCCGTACGGGCGTCTCCCCACCATAGGCAACTGCTCGGCTGAATGATGATAGGCCTATGTAGAACAGCACTCCGAAGAAAAACAGCCTGGCGGTAATAACCTGCACTGGTTCAGATTGCAAAATGGAGTGGAGAGATGTGAACTATAGGAAATATGGCTATAGCTGACGAAGGCTGACAAGTCGAAAGCGTGCCAGCAGCGGTTGGGGATGGGAATGGAGCACATACACCTGAGTAAGCACCTCATGATTTGAGCACACCTGGGAGTCCGGAGCACAGGCGTGCTGAAAGAGCTCAACGGAGCATTCACTGCACCTGGCTCTACTGAGCAGCGACTGTGAACATGAATTCAGCATGAAATGAAACAGTCGGGTAATTATGTTGAAGCTGGACTAAAGCATACGTTGCAGGAACCTGGTTCTCTTGAACCATCACATGTGTGTTGATCTACTGATTAATTAACTGACTAATTAAATGACTAAATTTCATTTCATGCTCTTTTGAGATGCAGATTCAGATGACCACTGAGATAGGTACTTGAATGCAATGCGTACAGAAGTAGCCTATATTTAAGATAGGTTATTAATTATACCAGGGTGCTGACAAGCCAGTACACCTGATCGTACAGTCAGGCCTGATTAAGATATTGATGGATATACTATTTCTTATTTTGGAAGAAATGACTGTACTAAACTTGGATGTGTATAGCCGCACATCCATCTTATGTTTCAAACAGCTTTGATCATCGTCATCACTATAAATAATAAGACAGTTTGTATTAAAAGTAGGAGTTTTTCTTTCTTTCTGAATTACTAAAAATATGCAAATAAATGGTAAACAATTCCTCCAATATTTGAACTCAAGCACTTTTTCATAGTAAAATAAAGGAAAGATAAGTGATACTCTGATATGTGGGTCAGTGACGTGCTCATTTATGATGTGAGGTTTTAGCCTGGATTTATCAAAAAAAAAAAAATGCATGTATGATTTCTGATTCAATTATTATTATTATTTTTGCTATACTCTTTCATCTTATTATTATTTATTATTATTTTTTTTTCGTTTTATTTTCTTATTTTAAAAGTTTAATAAAAATACTATTAAATAGTAATAATATAAAAAATGATATATCTGAATAACTTATTCAGCAAATAAGTCACTGTCATGAAGGAAGCCATTTTGTTGTAAGTGGGAAGAAAACCATAAAACCAAAATATTTAAATGTAAAATATGTATAGAAAAACAATGATTTAAAAAAGTTTGTCATAGGCGATATATATATATATATATATATATATATGAATTATATTAACACACACTCTCCCTCTCTCTCTCTCTGTGTGTGTGTGTGTGTGTGCGTGTGCGTGTGCGTGTGCGTATGTTTATATAATTCCAAAATATAAAAAGTTTAAACATTTTACCTGATGGTTACACATTAAACCATTTTATGTGTACCCGATTAAACTAACATAAACTAGATCTGTTAGTTAAACTACGATACACCAACCCCCCCCCAACAAAATAAAAATCAGCACAACAGAGAAACGTGAAGGGCGCACCTGTACCAATCCAGTCCCTTCTCGTAGTTCCTGTCAAAGAAGTGAGGCTCATTCCCAACGGCTCGAACATCGGGATGAACCCGCAGAGCTTCCAGCAGAGCCCTTGTCCCCCCTTTCTTCACTCCGATTATAATGGCTTGGGGCAATTTTTTTACCCCGTAATCCGATGTGCAGTTCACCACTCTCCGAAGCTCGCTGTCCGTGGTGCTGAACTCCGGGTGCTCGTGCTCTCCAGCCACAGCGGCGGCAGCGCGCGACATGCTGCTGCTGGTCGTAGCCGCCTGAGCTCGCGCCCATCCCGCTGTCCTCTCGTCGATCCCCACGCTATTTCTAACGCTCGAGACTGCGATAGTTTGCTCGGTCGCTGTCCTCTCGATGAACTCCTCGTCGAGGTAGCCCTGGGAAGAGGTCGAGTAAAGTTTCTCCCTCAGCGTGACAAAAGTTGTTTCCTCGGTCACGAGCCTTCCCTGATAAACGTAGTTCTCCTGGAACTGGAAGGAGTTGTAGCAGCTCATCAAGCTATAGAACAGATAGGTGACAGAAAGGGAGAGGGTGAACATGAATAAGATTTTCCGGGGCACTTTAGAAGTAAAAACCGAAGTGCTGGACCAAAATGCCATCTCTGATAGCAGCGACCCTCTCAGAGAAGTGGCCAGACATGTTTCCACCCCAAGTCTCGCATGGACACTCAACAACAATAATCTGTCACCATCAACACGGCAAACATCTGAAAGTGCGAGGAGCCCGAGCACTCCACCCGCGCTTCACTTGAGGAAAATGGATCGTTAAAATTCCAAAAGAACGTCTCGGGTATCGATTTCTTATTCCGACGCTGACAGCCTTTGTCACAATTGATCGGATTGAACTTGCAGATGAGAACGTCTGCGGTCGGGCGTCCTTCCAAACGAGCAGCCCGCTTGAATGTAAGCTGAGGGTGATGCTGTTGATGGAAGTCTTGGCATCTTAGAAGAAAAGGGGCAAAGAGATGGCAAAGTCTCTGAAGTGATGTGCAGGGCACGTCTTCCACCCGATTCCGCTTCTGGAGTACAATTTTGACACCGCTGTCCTTCACACCGCTGATTTCAAGTGGCAATTGGCGCAAACGCTGGATCTTAATCCAAACGAGGTGCTGATGTTGTATCACGCAGTCATCCTCCCACTGCTAATCCACTAACTTTGAGCGCTGGAGAGTGAGCAGCCTCGCCATACATATTCATTGACTGCTCTCAGTGGCTGAGAGTGCAGCGCGCAGTCGTAACGCCTCGTGTTGATTGGTAGACGTGATGTGCGCATCAGCCGTGGGCTTATCCGAGAAAGAAAAAAAGGGAATAATACTACAGTAAGATACTGGTGATACATATACCACTTTCCACGGACGACAAAGGAAGAAAGATTGTAATTTTATTAGCAGAAAAAAAATCAATTAACACAATTAACATAATTATTATCAATTTTTTATCATCAAATGATGTATTAATAAATAAAATACATTGTGTATATATATGTATTTATATAAAATAAACAATATAATGTATTTTATTCAATATTACAACATTTGATGCTAATAATACATATTGATGTTTAATTGTATATATCAGTAGCATAAAACATTAATTCAGTAATATTACATGTGCAACCCAAGAAAATACAATATAAAAAAAATCATGTTTTGAGTGAAATCAAAGTGACCCCGCACTTTTTCCAAATGCATTGAATTCATTTTTTTGAATAAGAAAATTACGTTAAAAAAAAACAAGAAATTAGGGGATGGAGAGTGTTTATCGCCATGCAAATCCCACAGTACCATCAACAGTGAAAGCAGGATAAGAGGAATCATCATATTAGTGTATATAACTTTTTTTTTTCACAAAAGCTCTAACTTTGGTGTATACAGAGCAGCTCATGTCTGCTCTCTACTGGCCTGAGAGATGCAGGACTAATCCATGCAAGAACATCACAGGGTAAAGAGTGGCGATTCTTCATGAGATGGACAGACAGGTGCAGGTGACTGCATGGATGAGGAATTATCCAGTGGGTGTATACATGCATCTCTGGAACTCAGCCATATGCTAACGCTGAATAATCCATCTTTATTTTCATGGAGTTCCATATAGTGAAAATACCCCAAAAATGTATTTAATACATTTATTACCACAGGTTATAGACCTTGTTCTCTACTGAATATGATCCAAATATTAGACCTATGTATTTTGGGGAAATAAACAGATGACTTGTGAACTGAACGATCTGTCCCCTGCCCTTAGAACACTCCATTCATCATATCCCTGGGATTCTACAGCTTCCAGCCCTGAGCATGCGTTTTAAAGCAAGCATTTCGTTTCCGTGATGAATTTGAGTTCCTGCAGTAAGCTTCTTGTGGTTGGTTTTTGGAGGCTGTTTAAACTCACATTTGTACATTTCAATGGATTGAAACGGTGTGCACTCACTTATGGACACTGAAACACTTTTCTGTACATTCAGTGAAACAAGAAACATTAGATAAAATACTGAATGCCTTGTGGAAAATAAACAAATATAAAACAGATTAAGCATTTTTTGTGTACTCGTTTTATAACTGATAAATGGAGTTATAATTGGACAATGGAGTACCTCAAGGACACCAGTCTTTAGAGCACCTTCACAGCAGGAACACAACATGTTGTGCTGTATTTTGCTGCAGCGATATCTGATAGATCTTTCCTCTTCCCACATATAGGGCACCCACCTATTCTAGATGTGGCAATGTTGCTGTTCTCACTCTGCGATGTTGAAATGACCTCTCACGCTAAGGTGCAAATGCTCACTGGATATACAGCAACACAAACTGTAGGAGACAGTTCTTTTTAATCAAAACGTTGGATGCATATTCTTTTTGAAGTTTCTTTTAAAGATAGTACCTGCCTAGTAGCTATACAAAAATATAATGCAGAATCCACAGTACAGGAAAAAACTCATTTTTAAATAGCCATGGATATTTAAAAGATAGGCCGGCAGTTGGACTCTAAGCTTCTGGCGTGCAATCCAAAGGGAAATCCTGTGAAATTTGCCAAAAATGCTTGAAACAGACTCTAAGTGGCAAGTGAGGGAAATGGTAGTTTTGGTCCATAAGCCTGCATAAACATAAACTGCCAGGTAATCTACTGTATATAGTAGGGGTGTAAATATCAATCGATTCGTATCGATACATCGATTATACAGCCGGCGATTCGATGCATCGTTGCGTCCGCAAGAATATCGATTAATGTGCTTATTTTGCCGCCTGTCATTTTTCAGCATCCACTCCGACATATGCGTGCAACCTTCTCCTAAGCTGCGGGTGGCGATATCCTCATTATTGTCTTCTACGTCACACTGCTTCACGCGCCGCGCGCATTACGTTTATGTTCACAGTTCACACACTGTTGAGTCTGACTTTCAAGAGCGATGGAACCGTCAGAGCGAGCTGGCAATGAAAGTGAAACGTTACACACTCCAGTCGGCGTCAAGTCATGGGTGTGGAAGTATTTTGGCTTCAGGAAAATAGATGGAGTACTGGTAAGAGATGTTGCCGTTTGTAAAGAGAAAGACTGTCAGTGGGACATTCTAAAACGCTTAACGTGAAAAACGCTTAACGTGGCTTACTGTACGAAGACAGTGATATTAAAGGACCAAACTCAGTACACATCATATTAATAAACCATATTATGTATAAAAAAATCAGATGAGCCCAGAATATCAACGCGACGCGTTTAATCACGCGTTAAGCATGTTCTTACCATAGAAAACCACTATAAGAAAACGCTTAACGTGGCTTACTGTACGAAGACAGTGATATTAAAGGACCAAACTCAGTACACATCATATTAATAAACCATATTATGTATAAAAAATCAGATGAGCCCAGAATATCAACGCGACGCGTTTAATCACGCGTTAAGCATGTTCTTACCATAGAAAACCACTATAAGAAAACGCTTAACGCGTCGATCGCGTTGATATTCTGGGCTCATCTGATTTTTTATACATAATATGGTTTATTAATATGATGTGTACTGAGTTTGGTCGTTTTAGAATGTCCCCTGTCAGTGTGAGATAAGATACTGCAGCAACACGTCGAATCTCTGTTCTATTTTCTGTTCATTTGCAGTGCATTGAGCACAAATGCTATAGTGTAACATACACATTATTATGTGAATAGATCAACGCTATCTCACGACCAATTCGTACGAATTTGTACGAGTGATTAAAAGGTGGCTAATTCGTACGAATTTGTACGACCTCACTCGTACGAATTTGTACGATTTGTCTAAACCCACGTGACGGTTGGGTTTAGGGGCGGGGTCAGGGGTAGGTCATTCGTATGAATTCATACGATTTTGGCAAATCGTAAAATATGTACGATTTAGCAAAAAACGTACAAATTCGTACGAGTGAGGTCGTATGAATTGGTACGAATTAGCCACCTCGTAAAATTCGTACGAATTGCCGTGAGATCAGGTTGAATAGATAGAATACTGTTTCTGTATTCTCAATAAAAGGCTAATTAAATGATTTATTTTTGTTGATTTATTTTGAAATGTAATAGATATCATCATGTAAAAATATCGAGCATTGAATCGTATCGAATCGAATCGAATCGTATCGCGGGGAATTCTGAAGTATCGAAAATAATCGAATCGTTGGCTTAAGAAATCGGTATCGTATCGAATCGTCATGAAGGCCCCGATTTACACCCCTAGTATATAGTTTTACAAATAACATAACACAGAATACAAACAGAAGAATACAATGTTCAGCTAACATGATATTTGAATTTTTATTATTATTGTTTGTGTCAAGTCAAGTGCTAAAACTATGTGTTCAGTTTTCTCCTCACTACAGCGATTTTCTCAAGAAAGAAAGGGGGGGGGGGGGGGGGGGGTAATTACAAATATATATAATTTAAGTTTCTACAATTTTTCAGTGTTTTCTGGACTTTATGCCATTCATTTAATAATTTCTGTCTATTTTTGCACGGCTCTATGAAATTATTGATTCTGATTGGTCTGATTGATTCTACAGATTGATTCTGTAAAAACAGATAACAGACTTAACCGGGCAACTGTCACTGAAGTTGGTGCTTTACGCTTGCTAGGAACGTTTTTTTTCTTGTGGGAATTTGTGTTTGGTGAGCTAATAAAATAATAAAACTCAAATCAATATTTTGTGTACAGTTATTTATTGTCATCTGATATCCGACATAACCTGCTCTCTCGTTTTATAAAAATTATTTACAAACTATTTAAAAAAAATATTTAGACTCAGATTCATGTTTCATGTCTAATTATTTACTTATGTGGCAAGTCGTGTAATAAGCCGGATAATACATCCAGCTGGTTGTTGTCGCAGAATAAACCTCTTAAGGGTGATGCAAGACCTGATCACCCTTTCGGGGATCATTCTGTGATAAAAACTGCCTGGATGTACATGTACATGTACATTACCCCTTACTTATAGTCCATTTCATACAAACCCTATACATTTAAAAGTAGCTACATAAAAACATTATAGAAACCTTGATGGTTTAAGTAGGTTTGGTCAGAATAAGCAAAATAGTGGCCCAGACTTTACGTTGTTTAACTGGTCAACGTTTTGGCTACACAAGACTACGGGGCCGTGTACATGACATCATTTTCAACTAAAAACAGGAAACTTGTATGCGTTTTTGGCCTTTCAGTATCACAACAACAGCGTTTGGGGGCCTGAAAATGCAAACTTTTGAAGCAGGTTTCAAAGTTTTTGAAAACAACATCGCTGTCTTTGAAAAGTACCCTAAGTGTCTCCATGGCTCTGTAAGTTTCACAGGTTTCTCTTTAAGGAAACTTCTGTTTGGTACTGTCAGTGACATTAAAGGATTATAGCAGTAAATCAATTTTGATTACACTCTTAGAACTGTTCATTACCTATAATGTGATATTTGCTTTGGTAATTAATATTTTATCTTATTAATGCCTTTCACACAGAATACAGGTAAAGATTAATTCACATTAAAAGTTGATTACTTTCGGTTCTTTGATTTCAAGGGGGCATAACCTCAACAAGTCATATTGTTCTCATATTGATTTAAGGCTTAGGGTGCTTACTGAGGCGTCAATGATTTTTACACAAAAAGGTATCATGCTTAACAAAACGTTTTACCTACGTTCCAACCCAGCCCTGATGTTGTTGTTTTTTCCCCCGTAGATGATGAATTGAGCAGACAATATGGCTAAATATAAATATGCAGACAGATTGCTCGATGCGCCTACAAAAGGTAATTAGTGGACAAACATCAAATGTTAACATATGGTTAATCTATTTAAATATTTTTATATCATGCAGCTCGGCAAATGTGTCTGAACTGCAGTATTTCGTCTCTATCCATTGCCTTCTGTTTTTGGCCAAGACATTCTTACTGCTTGATCATACTTGAACAAGTCCTTCCCCTCCAATGAAAACCAAACAAAACAGAAAAATGACATGCTCACCAAGCTGTGAGCCCAAGGCAAAAGCAAAGATGCTTCCACCGTCTGAGTGAGAGAGAAAACGACAACCTCTGACAGCCTCAGAGGCAAAAAAAAAAAGAAAGAAACCACACACGTCCAAAAGCATGGAACTATGTGGGGAGGGCTGAGCAAGGCACAAGATCTATAAGTCCTGCGGCATAAATTGATGATCAGCCGATAGCGCCAATAAATTCCACTGCACCTATGGAGACAGAACAAAATAATTTCACGTTCCACTTTTATTTTGGTTCTGGGATGACAGTAGAGATCATTTAAATTGCTAATGCAGTAGAGTACAGTTTAAGGTGGACAAAATATAGCCCTCATATTTAGAAATGTCAGTAATATAATGCATGCTTTTATGAATATGCCAAATTGCTGGATACAAAACGCTCTTTGGTTGCTTTTCGGTTTGCACCAGAGTTGCACGACTGCATCAAGGTGATAAAAATGTGCTGGGTTACAACCAATACCTCACACAGGAAACTGTTATTTCTCTGACATCAGAGGGATGATAACATTTTTGTAAGGCAATCGAGCAACAAGCAGGAGCGCTTTGCTGACACCATAAAGACAGAGTCAGAAATGGCCGGGCAGTCTGTCAATGAACAAGTGAAATGATAGATACCAGGCCTTTATCGAATCAATAGTGCTGTTTCCTCCCATGTTGAACAGCCTGCCATACAAGGGACTAATTAGATGATAAAAAGTGATGGATGTGTATTAAAATCACCAGCCCCTTAAAAAATACTCCTTCGGGATTTGCACCATTTCCTGCTGACCTTTTAGATCCTAACTTTATTGTATGTGAATGCAATTAAATCAATCCATCCGATATTGCAATGCAACGGTGCTGTTTGCGGGGCTTAACTACACACAGGAATGCGGTGGACTGCAAAGGGAGATTGAATTTGTAATATTGTCAACATTGTCTGTGTAATCAACAAGAAAACAAACAAATGAAACATTTCCAAGAAGCCGTTCTACGAAACATAAAATAGATAATGAGTGTTTTCTTCAGACGGGCATGATAAAAATTGGAAGAGTAAAAGCCTATTGATCCTAATGTCATTACTCTGAAAGATAATGAGAGATGACAAATTTGAGCTGAAATAAAAAGTCACAGAGGACAGGTTGCTGGGATGGAAAAATCAAAACGACTTGTGAAGGGGTCACAAGCTCTGGAAGAGAAAGAGCATGGCAAACCGCAGAGATCGGGCCGGATCACCATCAGGGGCCATGGGGGAGTCTCGCATCTCGCTACTAGAAACTAGAGGTCAAAGAATTTCCCTGCGGACATCTGCTAGGCCTTGCTTTGCCCTGGAGACATCAGCCTTCTTATGAAAGCTTTTCTTCTCATTAAGGTTCTCCTACAGATCCTTTAGACTCCTGTAGCAGAACTGAATGGCAATGAACCACTCAGGGGCTGTTGTTATTAAGCCTATTGTTCAAAAGCAGGGTAAAGACCTCACAGAGTGACTGTTTAAAGACTGCATTCATCGCTGCTTTACAGCATTGTCTTCTATAACTCGCAGAAAATTATTATACAAATTACTCAAATTTAAGCGACTACATTTGTCAAGAATCTACACAAAGATGGTAAAGACCTTGTTTTTTTAGGTTGAGGTTAAGGGTACATGATAACGACGTACAAAAAACAGTTTTTCCTTTGTATTTTTCACGTACAGACAACAACGTTGTCACAACGTTATTCATTTACACGGATCCATGGAAACGGCTAAAAACGCTGTATTATGCTGCCGGGCCAGTAGTTGGCGATATCACTTTGTAAAGAGACACTACGCGCCTATAGACTGAACTAGAATATTACGCCCATTTCACACATACTCCGTTTGTAGTGTGTATGCGGTGCGTGTTGCGGTGCGTATGCGGTACAGGAGAAGCCCGCGCTATAGTGCTTTCACATATGCTGCGTTTCCGTGGCTGTACCACAAACCAGTTACTCACTAGTTATCAGCCACTTTTATTTTAAAAAAGTTGTGTCAGCATTGCTATTCACTTTGTAGCCTACATATACACTCTTTAATATATATTCACTTTTAAACACAATTTAAACGACGCATTATTCAATGCATTTCCATAGATTATGCTCAAGCAAGTGGTAAAATATGTAACCATTTACTTTGCAAACATTTTAAATTAAAACTCAAAATTGACAAAAACAGCAGACTCATACGTTTTCTTTTGCATAATTTAAATCTTTATACAATACATCTTGCATGTCAAATAACTTGTTTTTCCACCTCCACGAATACGAATGATTGCCGTTCATTATGTCGCCTTGTTGAGGTAAATTGTGGTTCCCTTTCGTAGGGAACTCGCACTGCGTCGTTGAAAACGACTATTTGGAAACGCTCCCTTAGCGTGCGTCTCTGAAGTATGAATGAAACTAATCCAATCCTGATTGGTGTCGCGTCATGACGTAACATGTGACGGCATAACCGGATGTATAAAGTCACGCCGGCACACACACATTAGCTTTCGCTCTTCAGCAAACGTTCTTTGTGAAAACTGTCTGTCTTATTTGGTGTTGTTTGTCTGTTACAAAAATCCCTGTCATGGCGAGTGAACAATACACGAAGTGTGTGCACCCCTGCCCTCAATTTCTCATGGGTGGGGACACGCATCTAATGTGTGTGTATTGTTTGGGAGCGCAGCATCTCGAGGGAGCTGGCTGTGAACACTGTGAAGCACTTCCCATTAGAGTGCTGCGCTCCCGCTTGGCCATTTTCAATAATGATGGCCAGGCTCGCGATCCCTGCGGTTCGGGTGCCGCGTCCGTTGAGGCGATGCTCAAGCTGTCTGCTTCCGAGGAAGTGGATGTGCTCAGCATCGGCAGCGAGGAACATGAGTCATACTCGTCGGCTCATGTTCCCGCTTATGAGGAGCTAGTGGAGGTTGTGACGCGTGCTGTGGCCAGACTCAACATCAGCTGGCCACAAAATAAGCAGGATGATCCTTGTCAAAGCAAGACGAGAGATTCCTGCAGCACCGTTCACAACCTCAGCGCCGGGGTTTGCCGTTTTTCCCAGATCTTCATAAAGAGATCTCCAGATCCTGGGAAAAAACCCACTCTTTTCGTATCTCATCACCCAATTCTTATTATTATAGTAATGTGGTGGGTGCGAGAGAGATGGATATGGCAAGATGCCGCCGATGGAGGAAGCCTTAGCGAGCTATCTTTCTCCTGAAGCAGAATCTTTGCTTAAAACCCCGGCGCTGCCCAGCAAATCGTGCAAGGACACGCACCGCTATCGCCTTCTGGCCTGTTCGGCAACGCAGTCACTACTGTCGTCGACAGGTTTCAGGAGGCAAAAAAGCAATCTGGGTCCAGCCGTCAACTAGCTCCCACCGCCAGGAACAGAGAGAGAGCGTTTCCCCTACAGCCCCTCCTCCGGGAGCTTGGCAAAAGAGAAAACGCTCTCAATCGAAGTCCTCTAACTAGAAGGGCGACTTGAGGGCCGTCCTTCAGGCGAAGAGGGCTTTGGGAAATAGGTCCTAACCTAAATGGTAGGACCTCTGAGGCCTCCCCCCACCCCGCTGTGGTGCAATCGAGGTTGTTCTCACAGCGGAGCCCTCTGGAAAAAGATGTTCTCCCGCCGTCCTGGACGCTTAGGGCCGCATCGATTTCCAGCGAACGCACACCGTGGCATTCGCCCCAAAAGCTTGCAAACGAGCATCGACTATGGTCACAAAATCCTTCTCGACTTCTTCCTGCCGGTCCTCTGTTTCAGGAGGTCGAGAACAGTGCTCGAAAAACACCCGAGGCCAGTCTCGAGGGGCTGGTTCCCTAAGTAGAAATTTGTAGAAGAATGGCAGCGCCTTCCGAATATATCTATGTGGGTCCTGAATATAATAAAAAATGGGTACAGACTGCAGTTCGGTCAACGACCCCCCAAGTTCGCTGGGGTGGTACTGACTGCAGTGGTTCCAGAACAGGCTCCGGTTATGGAACAAGAGGTACAGACTCTATTGGTGAAAGGGGCCATAGAAAGTTTTCCCCTACCAGACAAGGAGTCAGGGTTTTACAGCTGGTACTTTATAGTTCCCAAGAAGGATGGCGGGCTGAGGCCGATTTTAGATCTAAGGCAGTTGAATCGCTCTCTGAGGAGATTCAAGTTCAAGATGCTCACTATTCCCATCATCGTGAATCAAATCAGATCCGAGGATTGGTTTGTCACGATAGATCTAAAAGACGCCTATTTTCATGTCTCCATCCTTCCATGTCACAGGAGGTTCCTGATGTTCGCTTTCGGGGGCGAAGCATACCAATATCGGGTTCTTCCGTTTGGCCTAGCACTCTCTTCCTGCACGTTCACCAAGTGTATGGATGCAGCTCTGGCTCCACTGAGGCTTCAGGGCATCCGTATACTGAATTACATCGACGACTGCCTCATATTGGCCCAGTCTCGGGAAATGGCAGTTCGGTATCGAGATGTCATCCTTGGCCACATTCAGAACCTGGGGTTAAGACTCAACACGAAGAAAAGCGTGTTGGAACCAGCTCAGAAAACTATGTTTCTGGGCGTGGTATGGGATTCGGTTACGATGCGGGCACATGTCTCCCGCGCGTGTCGAATCAATCCTGGCCGTGGTGTGTGGAATAAAGCTAGGCCAGGCCATCACTGTAAAGCGATTTCAAAGACTGCTGGGCCTCATGGCAGCGGCATCCAACATAATTCCTTTGGGCCTTCTGCACAAGGCCCCTTCAGTGGTGGCTGAAAACCAAAGGGTTTTCCCCAAGGGGGAATCTGTTCCGTATAATCAGGGTTACGCGCAGATGCCTTTGTTCCCTATCAATATGGAAGAAACCTTGGATCCTGTCCCAAGGGCCAGTGTTAGAAGTGTCATGTCGCCGGAAATCCGTTTTGACGGACGCTTTGCCAGGGGTCTGTGGCAGGACCATCATCTTTCTTGGCATAACAAATTGCCTAGAAATGTTGGCTGTGTTCAGGGTTCTGAGGAGCTTCCTCCCAGACACCAAGGGTTACCACGTCCTGATACGTTCAGACAATACATCAGTGGTAGCTTATCTGAACCGACAAGGGGGACTCAGATCGCGCCCTCTATCCAGACTGGCGCATCAGATTATCATGTGGTCCAAGGGGAACATATTATCTATCAGAGCAATATATGTCCCAGGGGTTCAGAATCAGGGAGCAGACATCCTGTTGAGGCAGGGGCTGAGGCCCGGGGAATGGAGACTTCACCCAGAGGTGGTGAAGTTGATATGGCAGAGGTTTGGACCAATGGAAGTGGATCTGTTTGCTTCTCGAGAGACGTCCCACTGTCCACTTTGGTTCTCCCTCACTCATCCAGCCCCACTGGGGTTGGATGCCATGGTACAGGCCTGGCCGAGGCTTCGCCTGTACGCTTTTCCCCCGATCGCTCTGCTCCCGGGAGTCCTGGAGAGGGTCCGTCAGGAGGGCATCAGTCTTCTTTTGGTAGCCCCGTTGTGGCCGCCCGAGTATGGTTTTCAGACATAATTTCACTCCTGATAGCTTCGCCATGGCACATTCCTCTGAGGAGGGATCTGTTGTCTCAGGTGGAGGGCACAATATTCCACCCTCGGCCGGAGCTGTGGAAATTGTGGGTCTGGCCCCTGAGGGGGCTCAGTACCTAGATGCTGGTCTATCAGCCGGGGTGGTTGAAACCATACTTAGCTCTAGGGCTCCGTCTAACTAGGAGATTATATGGCCTCAAGTGGAATATGAGTTAGATCCAGTTAACTGCCCGGTGGCTTCAGTTCTGGAGTTTCTCCAAGATCGTTTCTCAGCGGGTCTCTCCCCATCCACACTGAAGGTGTATGTGGCTGCCATTGCGGCTTTCTATGCACCACTGAGTGATGTGCCTTTGGGGAGGCACCAACTGATCATACGTTTTCTCCGTGGTACATGGAGGATGAGACCGACAATCAGGTCCAGGGTTCCATCCTGGGACCTGGCAGTGGTTCTCGAAGGGCTATCCCTGGCTCCCTTCGAACCCCTTCAGTCACCTTCGCCCAAGGACCTTACATTCAAGATGGCCTTTCTTTTAGCTATTACTTTTCTTAAGAGGGTGGGAGATCTTCAAGCCCTGGCAGTAACGCCAGACTGCTTGGAGTTTGCCCCAGGCGGAGTTAAGGCCATCATGCACCCAAGACCTGGCTACGTGCCTAAAGTACCTTCTAACGTGGCACGGTCCACGTTCCTGCAAGCTTTTCATCCTCCACCTCATGTGTTGGCAGAAGAGGAGAGGCTTCACTTGCTCTGCCCGGTTAGAGCCTTGAGTGTTTACCTTAGGAGGTCCTCTTCTTGGAGGAGGTCGGACCAACTGTTAGTGTGTTTTGGGTCACCTAAAAAGGGGCTCCCGGCATTCAAACAACTGTGAGCAATTGGATTGTTCAGGCTATTACTTCGGCCTACAAGGTGCGCAATTTGCCTTCACCTTTGGCCATAAGGGCTCATTCTACTAGAGGCAGGAGATCTGTGAGGCAGCCGGTTGGGCTACCCCGCACACTTTTATCAGGTTTTATAGTCTGCACCTCCCTAGTACGCCTGGCGCACATGTGCTCTCGTCCTAGCTAAGTGCCTAAGATCAGTTTCACTCTAGGGCAGGCCTTTTTTTGGTGCATGGCCTAGTGGGTGTTCGTTCCCCAAAGAGTCGTTTTCAACGACACAGTGTGAGTTCAAGGGTTCAACAAGGGTTACAGTCGTAACCCGAGACGTTTTCCTTGCTTTACCCCGGTCTTAAAGTAAAAAGATGACTGAAAAATAATAGTAGGCTATTCAATTAAATGCATTTATGATGAAATTACTACATTTTCATGTCAATCTGTGTCAATAGCAATTGATAGTACTTTGATACTATTTAGTGGAAATAGTGGCAGATATTATTTGCACTTAAAGGATAATTCCGGTATTTAACACCTTGAGTCTATATTGTAGTTTGTTTTGGATGAACAAGAGTGGTGGACAACATTTTTTTGACAATGGTTCCTCTCCCGAGTTTTTGACAATAAAAGAATTGGCCATGGACCCATTTAACATTGGAGTCAATGGGCATGTCCGAAAATGTCATTAAAACAACCTTTAACATTAGTTTTCAAAACTGTGCAACTCACCGAGTGATTAGTGATGTTAGTTGATGTTCCAGAAACAAAAAGTGTTGCGAAATACAGTTTCTGTCGTGTTTTATTCGTCATTTTGTAAAATCCCATTGAATTCTGTTGAAGGACTGAGTGCTCGTTAATATAAATGCGCTACCGGAAACGGAAAGGGGGCTGTTTACATTTGGTCGATGTAGTCTTTTTGCTCGCTTCCGTTTCTCATAAGGCTAGCGAGCAGAGCAACTGTGCTCCGGTAGAGTAAGCGAAATAAGCAAACAAAACCTTCATTAATTGTGCAATATTAAGTTCTACTCGACTGTGACCGTGAGTGTCCCGCGAGACATAAACATCGGTTATCGCCATCAAGTGGTCGGGAGTGTGCTAACGCTTCAGATTCAAATATTGAGCGGAAGTTACACGGTTGTGAAGTGTCTGAAAAAATAGTTCCACTATAGCAAAATAAACGGATTGGAATCATATATTGCGACGATATATTGTTTATAATCATGAACGAACACCACTAACCACTCGGTGAGTTTAACAGTTTTGTAAACGAACATTATTGGCTGTTTTAATGACATTTTCGGACATGCCCATTGACTCCAATGTTAAATGGGTCCATGGCCAATTCTATTATAGTCAAAAACTCGAGAGAGGAACCATTGTCAAAAAAATGTTGTCCACCACTCTTGTTCATCCAAAACAAACTACAATATAGACTCAAGGGGCCCTATCTTGCACCCAGCGCAATTGACTTTGTACACCGACGCATGTATCATTCCTATTTTGCACCCGCGCACAGCGGACTTTTCCCTCCACAGACGCACGTCGGTAAATTAGGGAATGAACTTGCGCTCGCGGGGGCGGTTCAGCGCAAAGAGGAGGCGTGTTCCGGCGCAAAACTCCCCTGGTGCTATTTTCCAGTTTTAGAAAGCAATTGCGCCACTGACCAGGAAAAAAACAGTCTAAAGACAGTGGCCCGTTGCGCGTTAGTGATATGGTATTTTAAGGCCGCGTGCTTGGCCATAATGTAGCATGTTAACGCGCATCCACTTTGATTCTCTAATATAAACAGCCGCAGCAGTTTTCATTTTTGCAAATCATACATTATTACAAGGAAAAATATTAACACACGAGGGAAATCATTGTTGTGTCCGTGAAGATGTGGAAAAAGATCTATCTAAAAAAAAAAAAAAATCTAGATTAGGCTACACATTTACCCAAATTATACGCCTGTTTAACCGAAGCTAATTTGGGTGGGTTTCTCCCATCATCCCCAATGTCACTTCTCTGTGTTTTACGGTCCTGACGAGAACGTCGGTCTCCTCGGCTGTGAACCGCTCCTGGCGTGCGCTGGCAAATCCGCCGTTATAATAGCGATCCGCCATGGAACAAGCGCGCCGGCTCTTAAAGGGAATGTGAGAGGACGCTCTGATTGGTTTATTTCACGTTAAGCCCAAACCACACCTATGAATAATGAAGCTACTTCAGACCAACCCCTTTTAGATTTGCGCCAGGCGCAATAGTCATTTATCCCGCCGGGAAAATAGCAACAGCGCCGGGATCCGCCCACAAAGTTACTTGCGCTTTGCGCTTTGACACTTGCGTTTCAGATCGCTAAAATAGGGCCCAAGGTGTTAAATACCGGAATTATCCTTTAAGTGTATTGTACAGTATGCAATAATAACAACATACTGTATTCAGTTTATATGATTATATTTATTAAAATACACCCACCCCTAACCATACTCGTTAAACACTTTCTTTACACCACTAAATACCCGTCAGGCACTTTGTTTGTATTTAAAATAAACACCGCTCCAAGCTATGCGATGGGGAAAAGGGAAAAGGGAAAAGAATGAGTTCGTTAAAACTTGGGAGAAACCAGACTCAGTTGGGGGGCCAGTTCTCCTCTGGCCAACGAATTAACTGTCTATGATTATGATTCAGGCACCATTACAGGTCAGAAGTCAGATTCGATTGGAACATTTAAGAATATGTGTAAGCAAAACAAAAACAACAAGAAAAAAAGACATAAAAAAAATGAGTGACGAGATAATTTCACTACACAAATGGTCTCTAAATTTTGTGATAGAGGTTTGAAAAATTACAGAAAATTATTTGCTCGACTACTTGTTTTGAGAACAAGAATCTTCTCGAGAAGAAAATATATCTTCTCCTCTGCCTCTCAGGAGAACATTGGTATATTATTTATTTTTCCAGAACTTCAGCTGATGCAACACTTTCCCTGCTGAGCATTCAATCTTCAAACATAACTCAGAGCAACAGAGAGAAGCAATCGAATGCCTCCCGAATGGCAAAAACACCCCGGAAAGCAATCCGGCAGTGGAAGATCCCTCAAATAGTTTAAAAAGTTTCAGAACAGCTTGTAACAGATCTAAAGACTCTAATGACCCCTTCTCGGGATGTCCCTCAGATTGATGACTATTGTAGGCTTTTGCCCAGGTGGCACATGGGAGGAACGGATCCAATACATCATCTTCACCTCTGGCTGGTAGCCCCCAGGACACGTGACGTCATCTCTCCCAGAGGGTCCACTGGATTTCCACCGGAGCAATGTCTAAAAGAACCTGTAGAGCGGCGACAAATGCCATAGTCTGCAAAGACTCTCCGAAGCACCTCCCAGGAGGAACACCCTCAGTATAATTAGGGTGGAATCTGCTTGGACTTCTATTCTAGGGTCATTCATCAAACGGATCACCCACAAGATTAATGTGGCCCCACAGTAGCACTGCAATGGATTGCTGCCACTTGCTGAGATCATTAGCGTTGGCTCGCCCGCCACAGCGAAAGGGGGCTTTGCTCAGTGAAAAGTGAGATCTGCAGCTTTGCATACTAAATGAATAGTCCATCATCGCCTAATTAAGAGATTATTGGAGACACTTGTGTCCAGTCCCCTGGACAGTAAACCATAACTGAAGGGCAAAAGAGATAGATTAGCTCCACCTGGTTCATGGCAAAATAGAACGTAGTGAAAATCCAGACAAAAGCTGTTATGATTGGCTAATGCCATTGCATTGGAAACAGTATCAACATCCACTCGCTATTGCTTGTAAGTGTATTGAAAATATCATCCATATAAAACCTTTATTTAGAGACAAAGCATTATTAAATCATGGATTTAATTCAACAAAAGTGTATTTGCGAATGCTCCATTACACTGTGCCTCTTTTACAAAAACACATATCATCCTTCGACGCGATCCGGGACGCCATTAAAATAAAACATTCACTTGTTTCCGATGCTGGGATCCTTCTAAAGTCTGTTCAGAGACACGGCATGTGGAAGGTTAGCACAAATACAATATTAGCAGTCACAGACATTGGTTTTTGGACGGGATTTGATTTCTCAGAAGACCATTTAGTATGTGAAAAAACAATAGGTCATTTTCTCTGGAATTTTCACAGAGGTTGACTTGACAGATTTGAATGGGATTTTAAAAAAATCACAAAGTACATCTGTGAAACAGACGTCCTCATTGACTTTCATCATACAGACGCATTCTGTGAAATCATACAGGTTTGGAATGACATTAGAGGTAGTTAATTCAATTTAATTCACATTTATTTGTATAATGCTTTTCACAACATATACAGTAGAATCAAAGCAGCTTTAGAAGACTGTGGTGACTGTGTCCAAGTAATACTGTATATTTAAATTCAGAAATGTACATACAAATTACGCAGTTAGTGGACATCATGTACTAATTTAAGGTTTATTGAAGTAATTATTAAAATAGTTTTGAACATAACTCGAATATGTAGAATATTTAGCATTGGTGAGCAAGGATGAAGTTAATGAAGGCAATTTTTTATTTTTGGCTGAATGATCCCTTTAAATCTCTGAGGAACACCAATTAATATTTTAAAGCACAGGTTCAGCTCGGCCAATCAGAAAGCTTGCAGTCAGAGCTAACGCTTACACTTCCAAACTTTAAAGTCGGCATGAAATCAAAATTGACCCTATTTACTTTGTTAGCGGATATTACTAGTCTTGTGGTGAACAATTAATCCGTGCAAGTTAATACACGGAAAAAAATAGTTTGCCGAAGTTACCTTTAATCAAAGTCTGAAAAGTTACTTCCGGGTCTGGAATGGTTATTTTTCTGATGACATAGGCTTGACGGCTTGGGTTGGTTAATCGCTTAACCACTCCCCTCAAACCGTTACTCTGCTATGGGAGAGAGATGGAGAGGAGGAGAGCTAAAGTAAAACCCTGCCCTCTGTTCAATATTCCGTTTCACTCGGAAATGCGTCGCAACACTTGAGAAAAGTAGTTTGCAACTTCCGGTTCACGCGGACTTTAAGGCCTGGTTTAGTATAAGGCTTAAGGGCTTAGTTGTAAGCCAGTAGGAGGTCTTAGTTAAACTACAACATTTAAGTAGCTTTCATAAACATGCCTTGGAAGAAAAACAAAACATTACTAGTGTTATTATTGAGACAAAACAATGGCACTGATGTATTTTAAGATACGTGCAAGTGTGTTTCGGTAAAAACAGCTCAAACATGTATTTTAGCCTGGGACTACTTTAAGCCTTGTCTGTGAAACCAGACACATTCCTTATTAAGTTTTGCATCATCTTTGTAAGTCCCAGCGTTGCTGTAAAGACCGTCCAAGAGGGCCAAGGCATTGAAGCACTTGAGGTAAGAGGGCTTATTAACATTCATGACCATGAACAGAACAGTTTCCCTGATAAAATCTCAGAGGTGTTAAGTAGTAAAGATTTGCTACATTCATTAACAAAGAAAGAGAGGGAGCATTTTAAACCCCAGCTCTTTCCAAATGATAAGAGATCACCGAAGCCATTAGGAAAATCGAGAAAGACAGCTCACTTGTCGTGTAGGAATCCTGACATGGCTGAACACTCTGAGAGATGGAGCAAAAAGAAGAGCTCCACTGGCTGAAAGCCTCCCAGTGTATAAGGCTTGTTTTTCATCGGCTGTGTCAGGAATCAAGAGGGCTAATCCCTAGGAGACTTCAGATGAAAGTTTCAAAAGAAATAATGAAAGGCACATTGCCTCGGGGTGCATATCGGGGTGAACATATAGTGAGCTGGGGAGAGCTGGAGCAGCGGCGCACGACAAGCATGCAGTGGAGAAGAACGCAACCATATTTCTTGCCTGCCTCCACCCCCTCCAGTCCAGCTACAAATATGTAATACAAATTTTAAAAGAAAATCCAAAATCTTATGCCAAGACATATCGACCGAAATGAAAGCAGCTGTATCTAACATTTCTTATAATGTGTCGAAATAAAAAATACTGATAAGCACTCATTGCCACAGTTGTTAACATGATGGCTTTCTTCTTCCGTGAGGGGGTTTGGCGTCACGGCATCTTTGTTTCCTAGCGGACCGTTAAAGAACGTGACGCACAAGTCTCCTGGAAATCCTGTAGAATTCAACCAATCAGATGACACCTTTGAAACTCCAGAAGTATTTCGTATTCTGTGTGTGCTTTATGCATTAGATGTTCAGCCAACAATCTGTGGGCGTCACTTACAAACCTATGGATTGTGTTTTGTTATATTTCTGTTGTTTTGTTATATAGTGTCTCTATGTGTGTCTGCTTAGGAATGTCGTCTTACTGGTTCCTGAAGGTTGATTGATGCTAGGCCCTGATTGGTTCACTGGATTTCAGAGTTTTTCCCTAGACGGGGAGTAACAGTAATGTTTGAAGCTGAGACTATACTGTTGTTGTGTGCCTCCTTGGTATCGATATTTCAACCAACACAATGTTGAAAATACATCCTTTCAAAACATTTCTAAAAGTCAAAAACCTACAAATAATGTAACAATTTGTCTTTGTCACAAAAATGTGTCCCTGTATACAACCTACTAAACAGACTGAACCTCACCTATCTGTTCCACGCATATCTCTAACTGTTTCAAATTAAATAGCTATCTTGAGAAAGATCCATGGACATTTTACTTCGCATGCAGCATTTACATTTATTCATTTAGCAGACACTTTTATGCAAAGTGACTTACAAATGAAGATAAGAAGCAATTAATCCAAGGGACCAGTAGTGCTACAGCAGATGTGTAGGATTTTCTGTTTCTTTTTAAGTGCAAAAGCTTCAAAGACACTAGTTAGCTAGTAAAGTGCTCCTGGAAGAGGAGCCACTTTTTGAAGATGGATCAATGGATCTCCAGGTGAAGGTTGGTAATTTGTTCCATACAGTGAGTGTGAAGGATTTTGAAAGTGACCTTACTGTGATGACACTGACAACAGGGAGTAGGATCCATGGTTTGTGAAAAATCAATATTCTTTGTAATGCCAACATTATTACCAATGGCCTAAAGCAATCCACATAAAGCAGGTTGTCTCCATCTTAATAACACACATATTTGATTATTTAGCAGACCTCGACATAACATAGACCTCGTATATAAATTCAGCGACCTACATTATGGGCTCCAGGTCTTTATTGAGTCTTTTCCACTGGCATTACCCAGAAGTCCCTTAGCAGTATTTCATGAAAGCACTTCAATATCTACCAGTGGTCCACCGCCTTTCTGACTTTTATCTTCTTTGAAGTCATACACTTCATCAGGAAGAGACTGCTATGGCATATCAGTGCGGTTTCTCTCCTCAGACTGCAAAAGGACTCTTATCTGCACCTTTGTGTTGCCAGTGGACACACAGATGTCCAGTTTTCTGGCAAGAAAGGCAGGTCCTTTGGGCAGAAATATGTCTAACCTTTGAAGGCATTTGATTTCGTTCATTGCTGAAGGCCGTTATGCACTCATAAAAATTATTTTGTGGTGAAGTAAATACTTCAGAAAAAGCGAATGTAACTTCAAGATGAAAAAGATAGTTCAGGCAAGAATTTTAAACAAAAAGTAAATTCTATATTAATGCTCACAGCTTGCAGAAATTACAGTGTACATATCTACATTAAAAAATTAAGTAAAACTATGCAACTTTTCTGATGGTCTTCGCATCATGAACTGGGTCTTGAATAATTAACAAGGTTTTTTTTTTTTTTACACAATTTTATCATTGCTTTTGTTGTTAGGTTTAGTAACTTGCCATTTTGTGACATTTGGAGTTGATTTTCTCTCAAAAGGACACATTCAACTCAAAAACGATCAATCGAATGTTACCGTGTATTGTGTATGGTGCCACATTACTTCTATGTTATATTATTTATGTAAGGAATAATTGACGACAGGCCGTTGAATTATTATAAAAATAATGCACACCCGAGGTGGTAATGCGGTCACGACGCGAAGCGGAGTGGCCGTTACACCTCGGGTGTGCATTATTTTTATAATAATTCAAAGGCCTGGAGTCAATTATTCCGCTTATACTACAGTTACCACACCTCGAAATATTGTTCAGATGATGTATTTCAAGACGTTTGTAAAGTTTTTGTCATTAAAACGCTCTTGTATGTAGGACTAATTCCTTGTGCATCTAAACCCATGCTCCGTTGCTAATTTCAAAACGTCATTTTAGAGTTAGTAACGGAGGTTTGAGCCGCTGATAGCAGAGTAATGCTGGGGACACACTTAACGACTAGAAACATTCTCTGACTGTGAATGCAGCAGATTTTAAACACCGCTGTGAACACAGACTGAACGCGCTGGAAACGCGTGCATGATCAGTCATAAGTATCAAATTACATTCATAACCGGCCTTAGAGAGAACCATGTGTGTCAATATTATTATTTATTTATTAATTCAATTCGTTTTAATTAATTCGTTCATTCTTTTTTCCTATTAGTGACAGTAGACTAGACTAATAAATGAAACACAAAGCCCTTTTAACAAGTAGGCTATAGGCCTATCAATTTTATTTATTTGTTATATTATCTTCAATAATTACGAAAACCTGTGCAACAGGACTATCAATTTATTTAAATATTCAGTTTATTTTTTTATTGATTATGTATTGGACTGTATAGCCTACTTTATTTATTAAAATTAAACTGCATGTTTCCATTGATTGTGAAGTTAGACATTGAAAATTGCAGATCAAGCGCATGGGGCGGCAGTGTCTCTTGTTATGAATTGTATCCTCTTTTCCGTTATTACAGTTGACTACGCGAAGTGATATGGAACTGTAATGAGGTCAAGACCTGCCGGAACTACTTTAGCCGTGCGGTTCCCTGAAAATAATTGCACACCTCAGAACGTTCGTCAACCAATCAGATTCAAGCATTCAACGGCCCTGTAGTATAATTGTTTATATATTAGCATTTATTTATTTATTTAGCATTATTATTTATTTATATATATATGTGTGGCACCTTAACTATATTAGTTAAGGTGCCACATTACTTCTATGTTATATTATTTATTTACATGATGTTACTAAGTAAAGCAAACACTTAATAAAAGTGTAGTTTAATTCAGTGTTATAGTTTGAATAAAATAGTATTGCAAAGCAGAAATTACTCAACCTTTTACTGGCCAAGTTCAAGATACCTATTTTATTTTGTTTAATTTTACTTAACTTAGTTAAGTTGAGTTTACTTAATTCCATAATTAAAATTAACTTAAAAAATCATTCAAAAATCTGCAAAATATATATTTTTAATTATTTTCATTTATTTCAGTGTGGACTATTTGGCTGTGACTGCTTGTTAGTATGATGTACCTCTTAGTTACAAAGAAACCCTGCAAACAGATAAATGTCATCACAGACTGTTGAACTGCACAATATACTTTTTAAATATTGGATTATTTCTGTTAATGATACTTGCATCCCATTAATACAGATTTCATAAAAGTGGTCAAATCAACCTACAAAACAGTGCTGTAATTAAATAAAGATTATACTGAGAGTAAAGTTTAATTACACTTTTTTTTTTCTCAGTAACTGTAACGGATTACAGTTAAATTTATTTTCTAATTAAATTACGTAATGCCATGAAACTACTTACACCCCAACACTATGTTTGACCAGATTTTTGCACCAATTTACAGTCTGGATGAGTCAATCCTATTGCTAGCCTAAAGTCAGAGCCAGTCTTTAGATTTGAGTTGACATTTCACAGAAAAGATGCACCCAAACTACTGTTTTTTGTTGTTGTTTCAGACTATAGCCCCTTTCACACACAGTCTTTACTAGTAAATTACCGGTAACAGTTAATGTGTGAACAGGACCTTTTCAAATATACTGGTAAATTGGTTCCGGCAATTTACCACTTAGGGAAGTTGTAACATTACCAGTAAATTACCGGTACATGCACTGTGTGAACGCGTAATGAAGATTGCCTGTATTTTGCACGTACAAGGTCAGAACACACTGACGTAAGAAGTGATTCGGGCCAATCAGAAGCCATTGAAAGAGCAATGGCTCTGAGCCGTTCATAAAATGATGACGCAGATGATACATTTACTCTGCAATTTTTAAAAATGTCTTTGAATTGGAGTGATCCCGAAACTAAAGTGCTTTTCCTCATCTGGGCGGATTAAGAGATGTATTAATAAGGAACAGTTAGTGATACTGTCACGTATGATAAAATAACTAGCCTTCTTAAAGAACAAGGCATAAACTTCTGATGTTAAATGACATCATTACAGAGTTTACCGGTATTTTGGATCTGATGTGTGAATGGTCTGTTACCGGTAAAAAGTCACAACGCTGTTGCTTGTGTGAACAGCATATTTTTGAATCGTTCTGCCAATTTTACGGTAATTTACCAGGATTGCTTTGTGAAAGGGACTCCAGTTAGAGGATATCAAACATGATTGATACTTTGAACTGATTTTAGACCACATATTGTTTAAATTTTTGATGTGACTCCTAGCAACAAGGTTCATGTTTTTGTGAGTTTATTGTGTGTCGTTTATTCTCAGTAGTTTAGTGTGTGATGCCCAGTTTTTCTTTGGAACAAAGTCGGCAAGTGTATGCCTAGTGTTCAAAATGCCTAGTGTTTTAAAATCAGATGGAATACATGCGTTGTATTCCAGCCTTACATTTTTGAGTATGCAGCAGACTACTGCAATCTGTTGTACTTTAATACAACTGTACAGCCACTATTCACTACTGTGATGCAGGAACCTAATTAGGGGTTTATAATGCTGAAAGCACACTTGCTTGCACACCACACCCTCTTATAACTGTTTTCTCCACCGTTGGATGGTGTACTGCTGCCATGATCACTAACAATTGAAACATCCCTCTTAAAAAAAAATGTCCATTTATCGCCAACTTTCCGTGAGCATTTTGAGCGTGATGTAATTTGCTTAAAAATAAATTTGAGATGAAAAGTGACACTGACTTAAGTTGAATATGTTTGACATTATAGACATACTATTCCAGTGCATTTAGAACCTTGTAATGATAAACTGCGAGTGGTTAGCGAATAAGCTGCTTTTGTAGTTTAGTTACTGTGCTGATATGGTCAATTAGACAGTAGAGAAGGCTTAGGGAAAAAAATCACTATAAACCGGATGTTATAATTGGTTTTACACATGCAGTATTGGAGATAAACGGACAAAAAAAATGTCCTTTTCTCAACCGCTTGTTGAGTGCTAATCTTTCCGTTTGATATAAAGTGCTGTGGGAACCCGGAGTTGCTGTGCTAAATCGACCACGTTCCCCTGGCTTTTGAACAAAGAGTGTAGTGTCACAGCTCACGACTTACTCTCTCAGTCCATTGCGTTTGCTCTGCACTGCGGCTCGCACAATAAACCACTGATTCCACACACCTACCCGATGTCAGCAGACACGATCTACACAACACGAGCCAGTGGCTCCTGACTTCAAATCGTCCAGAAGGTTTTAGATTTAATGTTTATCTCTTTGCTGGAATCTTTAATAGTGGGTGGAAACAGGGGTATTTGTTCGCAGAAGCTTGAGGTTACTTGCAATGTGAACGTGCAGCATCGACTCATAAATGTGTGCGAGTACGTAGGCCTATTCTTCCAAACAGAATATTTCCTTGCAATAAGAGAGAACCTGCAGTACAAAAGATGGTTATTGCCATGGCAAAGAAGTGCATTTGCAATCCTCCGTTCCACGTTCAGAGGTAAGCACAAAGACTTTCACAATAAAAAAAACTGATCTACTGATCACTGATCTATTGTTGAGAGCCCATTCGAAAGGCTGGATTGATAATAGGATGCGAGTCATAATACAAATGTTTCCATGAACTGAGAGGGTCAGCTCACACATTCTGTTCGCATGTCATAATTATGAAATGCATTTTAAATCCCATTTCAGACGGTTAAGAGGGTATAGAGGCAACTAAGACAAAAAAAATTCCAAGGTCACTGTGCAGACTCAGGAAACCCACGTTTGAAACACATTAATGCGGGCCACGTAGTAAAACAAAAGCAACACAAGCAATGTCATCAATTCACGGGTCTTTCAACTGTCCAATTAGTCTTATCTCCTCTTTGCAAGAACAAAACTGAGTCATTTAAAAAATATGGTGATAGAAAAGCAGAAATGTAACTGTCCCTTGAGTAAAGCACAGAATGTATTACCTATTTAATTTTCCTAATTATGTAATGATTTCAATCCGGCGCTTATGTCGCGGTTTTGCGGCACAACAGATAGCTCTCACAGTGATAAATTGAGATTTCAATTAAAGATGGCATTTATTCATAAAAACGATCCCGTCACGTCAAAACGATTCACTCCAAAATAGCTCAGAGGCGTGTCTGGAAATTCCACCTTGATTAAACTTTACAAAGAGATTAAAGATCTTTTCTCTCAAATCCACTCACGGGCAAACCATCCTGTGCAGGAGCCAAGTGAGTCCACCTTGAAGACCACCTCAGTAAAAACAGGAGACACCTACAGATATTGTGTGTCACTTCTTCCAGTTTTGAAGAAAGGTCTCTCATTCAAGGACATATAAAAGATAATGGTGTTATTTCAAAGACACCCATCTCCCGTGGGTGAGTGCAGGGTGCTGGCGGAACAGAGTAAATCATGAAGCCGACTGCACTGACTATAAACCCTGCTGACCGGGAACTGTAGTTCCAACCCGATCTCACGGCAATTCGTACGAATTTTACGAGGTGGCTAATTCGTACCAATTTATACGACCTCACTCGTACGAATTTGTACGTTTTTTGCTAAATCGTACATATTTTACGATTTGCCAAAATCGTATGAATTCATACGAATGACCTACTCCTGACCCCGCCCCTAAACCCAACCGTCACGTGGGTTTAGACAAATCGTACAAATTCGTACGAGTGAGGTCGTACAAATTCGTACGAATTAGCCACCTTTTAATCACTCGTACAAATTCGTACGAATTGGTCGTGAGATAGCGTTGGTAGTTCACACTCACAGTTTCTTCATCAGCAGGAAATGCCTATGATGGTATTTATTAATGTTAGGTACTGATCAGAAGCAAGCAAGTACAAGTGCTATAAAAAAACATGAAAGATTCATATGTATTGTAAAGGTTTGATAATTTATACACACATTACTATTTAAAAGTTTGGGTTGGTCTTTTTTTAATGTTAGAAGTCTCTTTTGCTCACCAATGCTGCATTTACCTGATCAAAAACAGAGTAAAAACAGCAATATTGTGAAATATTCTTACAATTTGAATATATACTCAAACATAATGTATTCCTGTGATTAGAAATCATTCTAAAACAGTTGAGCTGCCTATTTTTTTTTTTTTTTTTTTTTTTGTGGAAACTGAAAAAAATTCAGTACCCTTTGATGGATAGAAATGTCAAAAGAACAGCATATATTTGAAATAGTAAATATATTTATGTTACAAAATATTTGTCACTTTTGATAATGTTAATGCATCCTTGCTGAATGAAAATATAAATTTATTTAAAAAAGAAAATCTCACAAACACCAAACTTTTGAATGTGTATACATTTCTACTAATACGGAAAATGTAATATTCAAAGTTGTATGAATGAACGGTTAGTAAAATTAATATGTTAGCAATTAACAATGAACAATAGTACCGTATATTTATAAACTAACCTAGATCACTAAATACTGTAAAAAGTTTGTTTATTTCACGAGACCTAAAGAATTACCTAATGTTAACAAACTGACTCTTATTATGTTTTATTGTTACCAGCTATACAGCTGTAATATTAGCACCAAATATTTTATTCACAGCCACAAATTGCGAAGTATCATAACATTATGCAGCAGAATAACCTTAGGTCAATTATATATGCAGCTGTCTGAAATTGCACTAACAATGATTCACAATTGGGTCATTTGGAGCATATTATGTCAATCCCTCATTATTGCTCTCCGTTTCGAAAAGCGTGAATATCTTAACGAAATGAACTTGGAGCTAAATAATAAAATAACTCGAGAAGCCCAATCTCAGTTCAGTCATAATTCAGATGCGTATTGCAGCACTTTTCTGATTGCTTGTTAAGAGCCACAAACACTCAGACCCTGTTGATGACATTCATTATTTCCGTGTGTTTCCTCTAGTACGAACCATTTGATCTCAAGTACATACTTTAATAAGTTTTCGATAAAAATGAATGCGATGGGGATTGTGTTAGCAGTGGTCGCCTTCTCCTCCGGGCATCAGGGACAAAATGCTTGTGATTAATAATTCATATTTTCTACTTGATGTCTATCATCACAGAAATGGTTTCCACCAGCTTTATCGCCCTCCCCCGTTCCTAAAATGATGGGCTCCTAAGCCCAGAACACCTCTGCCTTCCTGTAAATTAATAATGCCGTTCTTGGATTCTTGCTGGTTCGTACCATGATAGCCTGCACGCTTGTCATGACTGTTCATGCGTGTGCAGAAAAAACAATGTTGAATGCATCATGATAGAATGTGAAGGAGAGACTACCATGCAGCATATCAATTCTGGCATACTTGAGGTACATTCTGAAGTATGATGTCTCCGAGTATGCAGGAGCTGTCTGTGTGAAATGAGCGGTGAATGGAGAAGGTGTCTGCCCTCTGCCTGAAGCTCTCCTGGGAGACCAATCTCCTGTATGCTCCTCGGGAAGCCATGATCCAGAACCCCAGAGGTTAGCTGATACAGAGTTTGGAATGAAAAGCGAAGATTCATTATAAGACAAGTGCAGATAGCATTATGGTATTATGCATCTGACTACTAGTGAACGGAAATATTTAGCAGAACTCTTGGTGACCCCGTGGCACTGAAATGATAAAAGCAGTAAGCACTTTGTAGGGCTGCTTTTACGGGGGAAATAATGTTTTAACGGACAATGTGATAAACAAGCATGTTCGGTTATGACGAAAACACAACCATTACTTCATTTATGAGTCATGCAAATGTTGTATAAACCTGGGTCAGTCCTCTTCTGCGTTACCTTTTGAACCTTTTAGACTTATTTATTATATACTTATATTTTAATATGTTCTTTGAGATTTATAGATAGATAGTTAGTCACGTTAGTTTTGTTGATAGAAGAAACAACGGCGGTTATCACTCCGCCCAAGTAGCAGTGCTTCACCTTCAGAGAATATAGTTCCCAGTATTTATACGGTTAAAATATGTCTGTGTCTCATGTGACTTTGTTTTTTGTACACTCTGTGACTATACAAATCAAAACATGTAAATAAGAAAATGTTTGCGTTATTTTGTCACTTATTTGGATTAGTATGCTAGCTGCAACCATTTACATCCAGTCTTTGTGCTAAGCTAGGCTAGCGGTGGGTGCGTCAAACAGACTTATAGCACGCACGGAGATGAAAAAGGTATGTATGGACTTATCTAACTCTGGGGGATAAGGTGAATAGGCTAAAGTCCCAAAAAGTCGGAGTGTTCCTTTAATAAAGTTTTTGCACAAACAAAAAACAAATATATGCAGATAAACGTTTGTTTTCAAACTTTCTGATCTGTTTTTAAGGGGTGGCTCTTTTAAGGCTTGTCCAGCCCGATCTCATGAAAAAGCGTACCTATATGACGAATGTTATTTCTCGCGCCATTTATACACCAAAAATATTTTTTGCGTGCATATAATACGCAGTTTTCGGGTGCATACGATACGCGCTTTATGGCGTGTAATACGCATGTACTCCCCACCCCTAATCCTACCCAAGGGTTTTAAGTGCGTAGCATATGCACTTAAAAAAAATGTTGCCGTATAAATGGTACGAGAAATAACATTCGTGGTATAGATAATACTTTTATGAGATCGTGTTGGCTTGTCAGTAAACAGCCACTGTTTTGATTGGCTAACGTCATTGCATAGGAAACAGTATCAACGCCCACTGGCAATTGCACATGAGTAAGTGTTTTAAAAACATGATCATTTACAGAAAAAGCATTATGAAATCATTTACTTGTGGTTTGTGATGCAGCTGCTGTCAGCTCCAATACTGTTGGCTGCTTTATGTAAGCAATAAGGTACGAGAGGCTGTGCTGTATCGTGAATAAGTTACGGCGGAGTGCCCTTGCCTCGAGTACCTTATTGCTTTTATAAAACGGTTACCACACAATATAACTATTAAAGCCGAAAAATATGTATCTATGTAACTTTCATGAAGTAAAATCACTAAAATTCCTTCCGCTGGAAAAAAATAGTCCCTGACCGTAAACAGCAACATATGTTACATTATTTCGTCAATAGATGGCGGCAAAGACTGTCTTTATGAGTGAGTTTGTCAGTAACGTTAGAGAAGACTTTTACATTGAAAGGACTCAAACTTGTGATCACGGAGAAGGAAGACGCAACTGACAGATGACTATGGGCACGGAAAAACCCCTTAACTGTTAAAAGGACAAGATATCGCAGCGGACATTCAAACAGATTTGTTTTATTATGAATATATAAGACTGACCTGAAGGAAAATGTAATACTGTAAATGCAGGTACACTCGCTCTCTCGATCTCTCACAATACTAGCTTCAATGAGAACAATATCGATGAGATCAAACATGTGTTAAGTTGCTAAGAGTGGTTGCTAGGGGTGTTGTGTAGTGATACATAGAACCGTTGGGTGAAGCGGTCATAGCCGTGTTTTATCGTGAATAAAACACAGCTATTGGCCAATCAGAATCAATGATTGGAACAAACCGTTTTATAATTCTCCGTAACACTGTGCATCATTTACCAAACAAAATGCTCCGGACAAACATATAATCCTACAATGTGATTCAAGACACCGTTAAAATAAACCATCCAAATTTTTTTTTGCCACTTGGATCCTTCTAAAGTCTGTATAGAGACGCAAAAGAGCTGTTTAAACAAAGTGGACGGTCATGCACTCTTCCATTTGTCATGTTGTCGGCAGACTCGTGCATGTGGAGTGTCAGAAACTGAACATGTATCTGTATACTGTATCCAGTGTAGACTGCATCAGTGATTATAATGGGTTCTATTTGCTTTTGAGGATGCTCACATCCAGTGTGTAGACAAAATATCAGCTGTTAAGCGACTGAACGCCAGTGGGCGTGGCCTATGGTGTGATGATGTACAACTATTCATTGAAATCTTTCTCTGCATGGAGGCAGTCAGATGCAAATGTGTTTGCCCATATGACTTCACAGATCCCAATATCAAAATGAGCTTTTTTGGAGCTTGCTTAAACAAATGCTTTGTTTATAATGAGGATGTTTTAAACTCTGAAACTAGCGGGATGGTTTAATGGTACAAAGACCTCTTATATGTCAAAAGATCAAGGCAAATATGATTTCTCATGGTATGACCCCTTGAATACAAACGTTTTAGAGTGAGACAAACCAACTAATGAAATAAAACCTCACAGAATCCATCAAATACATTTTTTTATACTTTTTGATGTTTGTGTTCTTGTTTTCCCACTAAAAATGGAGGATGATTAAGAAACAGGCTTTTGCTAGATAAAGGAATAGTACTGTAAAGGATCCACTGGGGGCAAGTAGTAAAGAACCCAAGTGCAGTATTTATTTACAAACATAACTAGATTAAACATAAAACAAAGGCATGGCGTGGCATGGTATGAAACCAAACCGTGGACATAAACGTGAACATAGACTTACACAACAGTGGTTACAGGAAACAATACTTGACAAAGAGACACATATATATGGTACACATGGTATACATACGGTGACCGGGAGGGGACATGCTCGGTTCACTTAGTTTTGTCGTGGCCACAACATATAAACTTGTGGGAACGTGATAATATGTTGTTGCCACGAGATATTTATTCGTGGGAACGTCATATTAAGTCGTGGGAACATAGTAATAAATCGTGGCCAACAAGATCATTTTGTTGAGGTAACGACATCATTATGACATGGCCACGCGATGTTAAGTCGTGGCCTCGAGATCATAAGTTGAGGGAACGATATATTTTTCTCGTGGCCACGTCTTCATATTTTGAAAGAATGACGTATATTTCTCGTGGCAAACATTCTCATGTTTAGGGAACCACACCAGTCAATACTGTAACCATTATAGCAGTTGGAGATGGAGATGACTGATGAAACAACATTTTACTTTGAATTAGGAATGTCATTTGGAACAAATAATGGCCATAACCTGCAAATAGACATGAATAAATGACGTGATTTCATTCATGGTTATTATATTTTGACAGATTATATCTTACTCATTTCACTTCTTGAAATGCCTTTAAATGGTAAAATACCAGTAAATGTACACTTGCCAAAAAGTGATTTAAAGCCTCCACTTATTGAGTGAACTGTTCTTTCTGTCTATATATTAGCCTACTTTTCATTCATGAGGGTTATATTTGACAGCTCATTCTGTCTTTTTTACCTGTTGAAATAACTTTTAAAGGGTCAATACACTTTTTTGCAAGTGTAAAACTAGTACTGCCTAATTGCCCATTTAAAGAGGTAAAATGACTGGAATCATCTGTCAAATAACAATGACAGAACAACAAAATCACGTAATTTACCACGGACAAAATGTCATGACTCATGTCTATTTGCAGGTTATGGCCATTTGTTCCTGGTAAAAGGAGCTAGACGTGTAGAAACTGGGGCAATACAGCTTCATGATCTTTGCGCGCTGGCTTTCGGCTCATTCAAGCCAGCAAATTTCCGATGAAAAAGCCCATTCAACACTGTTCGATTTCTGTGTACACACTATGAAAAACAACAAAGATTCAGGTACAAACTGTAAACTTTTAATATCAACATTTATCAAACATTACAAACATATGAACATATGATTTATGAAAATGTTTTTTAACCATTATTTAAAACAGTTTTGTTTTGACAATTTTACTATTATTGATTAACAGTATACTGTTTTTTTTTTTTTTTTACATTTTGTACATGTTATGCTTAGAACATCATAACTGAACAATTAAATTTAGCTGTATAATGACAATAATGTTTACTTTTCCTAAGTTGGCTCAACTTTTGTTTTGTAGACTCATTTCATAAAGTCAAGAAGTTACTTCTGACATGATGAGCACACAGCAAGTGTGTGTTTTCTGCATATTAATTTGAGGGCTTTTTTGAGGGCATATACAAACATGAGGGCTTAAATACACAGACTAATGACAAGACAAGAGAAAGCTTTGAACAATGATCAGACAATAAACCAATGACAATACACATGTCAGGATCACATGGCAAACATGGAATCACGTGACAAGGACATGACTGACATGAAACAAAACCAAAACAAGACAAGATGTTACAATTACAAAAAAGTAAAGGATGACAAGTGATACAAAGGACGGGGGAAAACCTACAAATTAGGCCAATTACAAATTCAGAATTCTCAAAAAAAAACATGTTCAATTTGAAACATTACGATTATAATTTTTACATTTTTTTAAACGTTATAGCATGGCAAACATTATAACATTAAAACAAATTAATATGCTTTCCATTTTTAAAATGCATTAACAAAACATATGAGCATCTGATGGGGAGATGAAAATATACTGTATAACAGTAACAATCAAACAATGTTAACTTAGAAATCAAAGAAAAAAAAAATTTGAAATTGGATTTTATATACAGTATATATAATATATATATATTTTTTAGTTAGATGCATCAATCAACACAATCAATTTATAGAGGCATACATGGGTACATTTCAAAACATAAGCACTTTTTCTTGCACTTATAGGTTTTCTAGACCAGGAAACTGATTTAGCTCCATTTTACAGATTAAGAAATAATGAGGATGGACTGGCATTGATAAATTCACAAGCAAAGACAAGCAACAATGGATGATTTTTTCATTGTCTCAGTCCTCAAATCCATAAGCTGGCCAATATCAGAGTTGTCTTGTGCTCAAAAGCAATCTATTCCCTGCTTAAGTTAGATGTATTTCAGTTTTCCACAACGAGTGTTATACTTGTTTTGAAATTTAAATGTTCTTTTATGGAATGTGAGCAATAGTTTAATCATGGGGTCCAATAATAATGTCCTTTAGTTCAGGATTGTTTTCACAGCACTTAATGTCAAGTACTCTGAGTGCTGTATCATTAAACTGCTACTGCGCCTGAATGGCATGTGAAATATCATATAGTTATTTTGTCAACTGTAGTGCAGGTTTTATTATATAAGTTATTATATTAAAAACTATTTTTTTATGATTTCATAATTATCATTATGAGTTAAATAGGGAAAATGGTTGATGTCCTTGCTTTACTTGGTCACATTACGAAAGGATGAAAGATTGAAGTTGGTTAAAGCGCCACACACGTATAGTTCCTGATCTCTCTTTGATGACAGGGGTCAAGCAGACCAAGTATAAATACATGAGCATTTCAGATGAAGGTCGGACAGAAATAATTAAATCAAGTTTTCTTTTAAGGGGTAATAGAAAGAACATTAGCGGATAAGCATGCATGATACCACATTAATGAACTAGTGTCAGAAATAAATGAAACAATATGGCAGCAGTCTCTGCAAAGGTTTGTCTGCCTGTGATAAGTACAGACTGTTTTTTCTTGTTTATGTCTGAGAAATTAATTATAACTTACAGTTCTGAGGATATTTAATGAAATTGCTACAAGTGTAAGTGCCTCAATCCCCTGAGTAAATGGCTCCATCCCCTGAGAGTCTGACGTGTGACATTTTGCTATCCCACAAGGCTGAAGAAACATGGCAAAAAATAAATAAATAAACTTTAGGCCAGAGAGCTCTTTCTAAATTTGAGTCTTTGGATGTATTTTACATAAAACGTGGTTCTACCATGTACATTTACTTAGGTTTGCACAGACTCTAAAACACAATATTGATATATTGGCAGCATCGAAGGCTAATTTACATATGAGCAACTTTACAGAGGTACAAATGTTTATACTTATTTCGTGGAATTAATCAGTTGATTCGATAGTATTTTTACACTAAATGAGATTGTTTTTAATCACATTTAATTTGAAATGATAACATTTCATTATCTTTAGTGTGACTTCTGCTGCCAACGCATTTTAAATAATTGCTTAATGCTGAACAAAAATACACTTTAAAACCTTGAACCGAATAGCATTTCTGTAATCGTTTAACCACCCCCCCACCCCCCCCCCAAAAAAAAATACTCCACAAACACACCAAAGCAAAAATACACCAAAGCACACTACAGCAAAAACACACCACAGCAGAAATACACCACAAAAAAACACAGATAAAATACACCACAAACATACTGTAACATAAAATGATAATAAATGCATAAATGTTCTTCTTGCACTGTAATCCGAATCATTAGTGAATCTTGTACGAGGAACAGGACCAAATTCAAGCCTTTTATTCAACAATCTTCATCTCCATCCTCAGAAGTTACCATGAATGTGAAATCCCACACAAAACAAATTCTAAATGTGCAGCCACAGGAAGCTTTCAGACAAAGCTTTTACAGCAGTGATATTAAATCGTCTGTCTTGTCACTGATTGGGACATGCTGTGTTTCAGGTGATGTGTGCTTTTGAATGTGATACGCATGCCTTGACTGAGAGGATTGAGACATGATTTTCAACAATGAAATCCTCATTTGGAATACTTTGGTACTGATTCTTCCCATTCTTGGAATAAAGTATTGTGATCAAAATTGGCCTTCTGCTACTGTACGTCTTGCCTTTATGGTGTGTGTGTGTGTGTGTGTGTGTGTGTGTGTGTGTGTGTGTGCGTGTGTGTGTGTTAGCTTTAGAGATAGGAGAGGGAATATCTCTATTATTTGCATTTTTCCGACTGTATTTTTTTATATATTGTGGAAAAGTTATGTATGAGTTATGTAAGTCAAGGGGTCTAATATATATATATATATATTAAGTTTTAAAAAAATATAGTTATATGATAAAAGGTTAATAAATATTTACAGTTTCTATGGCTGTAAATGTGTAATACTGCTAATGTTTTAGATGGTGTCAGCATATCATATTGTACATTTCAACGTCTGCCTAAACGCAGAAAAGTATATATGTTTTGTGTCTGTAAATGTTACGTACAGCCTACCTAGTAATTACTGTATAAACAATAAGACCAGGCTAAAATGTGTCATACATATAGGGACCCCCAAATAATGTCATTATGATTTACAGTGCCAATATGGCAGATGTGTAATATATATCCTGACATACAACACACCTGCATAGCTAAAGAACATGCTTCATCAACAGTCAAGAAGTTCTCGGTCGACTACAGTAGGTCTTCTCAAAACACAGTCTGATGGATCTAAGCATGTGGAAGCCACTAAATATGCAAAATAATTAAAAACCCAAAGCCTTAAACTACTGTTCGTTTTTTGTTAATGGAAATGAATTACTGCATCATAAAATATCTGAATCAATATTTGCTTCATTAAAAAGCGCAGATTTACGAACCTAACACAAACACGCATACATCTATTGCCGCAAATGATCATTAATTGCAAATGAGGTCGGCAGACGTTCAAGCTGAGCCTGTGCAGCAATTACATGTAATGTCAAAAATCTTTAACTGCCCTTATGTTACTTTTTGACCTTCAGCACTAAAGCAGCATCTGAGCATCGAGTATTGAAGGGAAAAAAGACATGAAAAGCTTCTTTTCAGCTCTGTTGGACTTTTTAAGATAAGAGTGCTGCACTGTTTGATGGCGCTGGATAGATACTCTATCTCCCCAATTTCAGATGATCAAAGGTGTGAAATGTATTACATATTCCTATTAGGTATGGATTCAGATGGGAAAGGTTTTGTGCATTCAGATTGCACAGACAGAGCAGGAAGGGAAGCTGGGTAAAAAAAAAAAAAAAAGCTGTGAGAAAAGGTAATGATCTCTTCAAACAAAATACTGTATTGCGCCCGTGGTGGTGAAAAAAAACTTGTTCCTATGCATTATTTGAATGTCAAGCACGTGGAGGCTACATTCGGATGTCAGATCACCCAGAGATACTACAGTAGGTGCACAATAGAGACTTATAATGACAGAAAAGCAGGCAGCACCATTGGTTAGCATGTATACAAAACTACAACCAATGAGGTGCTTGATATTCACTGATGAACCAAAACATTTTGACCACCTGCCTAATTTGCTGCATGTCCTCTGCGTGCTGCCAAAACAGTGCCGAGCCACTGAGGCATGTACTCTACAAGACCCCTGAAGTTGTCCTGTGGTATCTTTCACCAAGAGGTTAGCATCAGACAACAATCCTGTAGGTTGCGAGGTGTATCAAACTTGTTGGTCATCATGTTCCTCAAATCATTCCTGAACAATGTTTGTGGCGTGGCAGGGTGCTTTATCCTACCAAAAGAAGCTACTTCCACCAGGAAACACCATTATCATGATGGGGTGCACCTGGTCTCCAACAATATTTAGTTAGGTGGCAACTGGTAAGTGTCAAAATTACGTCTACATGAATGGCCGGAACCAAAGTTTCCCAGCAGAACATTGTCCAGAACATCGCACACCCTCCACCTGCTTGTCGTCAACCCAGTGCATCCTGGTGCCATCACTTCCCCAGGTAAACGGCCCACACATACACGGCTGTCCACGATATGTAAAAGAAAATGGGACTCATCGAACCAGGCAACCTTCTTCTACTGTCCAGTTACAACATTCCAATGCCCATTTTAGGTGTTTTCAACGGTGGACAGGGGTTATCATAGGCACCATGCGCAGCAGAGTGTGATGCACTGTGTGTTGTGGGTGAATGTGATTTAACCAAGTAAAACATGTTAAAGATATACAATATTTTTTGATCCTGGAACAATATTCCAGTCAACCAATCAGATTTGAAGGACAGTTTATTTCAACATAAAGTTTAGGTTTACAACCAGGGTTAGGTGCTTGATACATTAGTGTTATTCACCTATCCTTTCATTTCCCTCTGATTTTAGGGATAAATTAGATTTAGGATTAGGGGTATGTTGTTCCAGATTCAACAAAATTAGGTTTATCCAGGAACATCTCTTACTTGGAAAAATCAAGGTGACTGTGTGTTGTGACACATTAATCCCATAACCATCAATAAAATGTTGAGTGACTTGTGCAACCATTGGCTCAGACGGGATAGCCTTCATTTCATCGATGAGCCTTGAGCGGCCAACACCCTGTCGCCAGTTTGAGGTTTGTCCGTCCTCAGGCCACTGTTGGTACATTCTCTCCGCTGCTGACCGGGATCGACCCACAAGCCTTGCAGTTTCAGAGATACTCTGTTCCAGTCATATTTTTATGATTATGATGATCCTAATGTGAACTGGCAGTCGATAGTAATCAAGGGGCAGGTTTAAGTTGATTAAATGATTGGAGAATTTCCACATATACGTCACCAGAGAAAAGTCTGTAATTTCACTGAAAGACAGCATTGTGGGGTTAGAGGTGGACCTTAATGCTTCCTTTTTTCTTAAAATCGTCCGTTTTTGTACAATTCACATTGAGCGAATTGGAACGAATATGTAAATAGCTCCATTTTCCCGTGAGATTGGTTTGGTAATTCTGGTTTGGAATGACATGAGGGAGAGTAAAATGATTCTTTGGCTGAAGCCCAAAGTAGTCATGTATAAGTTACATGCAAGAATTTGGTATTTATATCAGAGATACAAGAACTGTGGTTGGCAGCAATAGATCTCTAAACAACACTGTGCTGCCTATTGTTTGCAATTGATGTTTTGTGCATTGTTCCAGCAAGAAATAAATGACTACATGTGCAGTGACTCAATAGGGAGACAACCCACACATTGCTACTCAAAAGCAACTATAAATAGGCTTGTGATGGAGATGACTAGGGACCTTTAGATGCTGCAGAACCAACAAACAAGCAAGATGCAGGATTCAGACAGTTAATCTGAATGAAGTGAGCACATACTGTACTGGTATTAATGACATGAGAGAGACACAAGATTGGGCTTTCGCTCTTTCAGACAGGATTAATTTGAGATTCCCCTGAGCATGCAAGCTGATAGAGGATTTGCCACACAATAAGGCCGGGCCTATATAATTGTCCTTTTGCAACGAGCAGCGAGTCCTGTCATATGCACAGAAAATCTGCTGGATGTTTCCTCACAGTTAATCCTTCAGGAGAAAAATTACAAGAAGCAGAGAAAAAGTAAGAGAGAAAGAGAGAGCAGAAAGTCAAACCTGGATAGTCTCTCCACTGTATATGAAGTTGGCCGCAGGTGGAGCAGAACAGCGTGGATTTGTGCACCAGCCAGGAACCCAGTGTGGATTTCAGCAGGGATTGGATGCAGTTGAGCAGCAGAGGGGAGCTGACATGCACCTTTATCACACGACTTAGCCAGACTAAGGCTGGATATAGACAGGGCCGGTGATGGATGGTCTGCAGACCTTGCCTCTCTTTCCCTGTGACACAGAGCTGCTGTAATCTGTTAAAGGAGAGCCGCCACAGCCTCCATCAACTCCTCGCAACACAACACAGCTGCATTCGCAGTCGCTAACCTCCGCTCACGCATCTCCTCGCTCTAGTCCATTCACACCTCCTCTCACAAGGACCATGCCACTACAGTTGAGGGTCAAGTTTGGGGTCCCAGAGACGACATAGCTGTTTTATTATACAAAGTAAAGGTATTGTGATACAACGGATGGTAAAATCTCCAATAATATTGGCCTACTGGGTTTTGCTTGTATCAGAGGGACATATTAAAAGATTTTACATGGAAATTTAATAGATTCGTTTTTAAGTATTAAAGTTATTTTTACACACACACACACCGGTGGCAACTCTGGGACTTCTCAAAAGAACATGAGGGCTCACAAAGGCACCGGTGGAGGAGATGACACAAGGTTCTACTCACTCCCTCAGGAAATGACATAACAGTGCACTGTTAGCTTGGGTTGTCACCTGCTTAAAACACTATTAACACGCTACACGTTTTACGGGTCGAGTTACAGACACAGAGACTTTGACGTCAATGCCCTCAGGAAAGATTTTTAACAGTTCTTTTTTTATACCCACTTTGTGATCTTGACAGCTTGTATGGGATTTGTTGTACTTTAAAGTGGGGGAAATGAATTTACAACATCATCTTTGTACATTGGGGCTCAAAGTAACAGTATACTCCTTTTTCCCCATTGGGAAAATGAAAATTCGTCTAAGTGAACTAGTTAGAGACACTAAATATGTTGTCATTAATTCATCGTAACATCATTCGACCCCATTATTTTCTGTGCAGCACAAATAGAGATGTTAGGCTGTTCTTCTCCATAAAAAAGGAAAGATGGTGATTTAGGCCTGTAGCAAGCAGGGGTAACGCAAGAATTGGTGATAACAGTGACATTTAAAAAATGAAATATTGATATAATGTTAATACTACATATTATTGCACCATAACACTGGTTGTCATCTGTTGTAATTAAATAAAAATAAGAATAAGACCACGAAAACTCAGTGAGTAGCTATTGCCGCACAAAATCATGCCGGACAAAAAAGAGACACAGCTCTGTAACATGGCAGACTCAGCAGGAAGAGCAGAAGGATCGATTTATTAGCAGCAAAAGCATACCTGTCAACACTCCCGTTTTCACCGGGACTCTCCCGTATTTCACACCCATCTCCCAATTTGTGTTCCCAAACGTTGTTATATGAATAATCACATCAATATATTATTCCAAGGTTGCCCAGTTGTCAGATCTTGTATGAAACCCATCCTACTCGCGCAATCAACACATCATACACATTTCAACCCATTTGTGAGCTCAACCTGGCAACCTACAAGTAGCGCTGTTGACGTGCGCAGATCGACGCGGGAAGTTGAATAAAGCGATCACTGGTAGAAATGGGAGGAGAAGACTCCGTGGTAAATATTTCACGTAATTAACGCAGCATCCGTTTTTTCTGTCATCCTTTGGCTGGCGTTACATTATATGATGCGCTTGTATTCTTGCAAATGCTTTTAAACCATTCACGCAAAGACAAATTGAGCACCAGAATCGAGTTCTCTTTCGGCTTGAAGTTGACCGAACTAACACGCAATTCTGCAAAAATGTCCGTTTTGTCGAGTAGCCTATCCTCATAAGAGCAGACTGGGCACTCTTAAATTAGTTAAATAGTTTTAAATGAACATAAAGAAGAGTTGTGAGAGAATGATGCGCGTGTGAGATCCGCGTGCGTCTCTCTCTGTCAGCAGCGGCTGCTCTTAAAGACACAGTAGCCAAAAAATCTTTCGTCAGTAAAGTTAATCAAAGAACACAGGGAACAGAGAAAAACACTCACTGCTCTTGACAAAAGAACATTTGTAACTTTAATAATGATTCATCTATGTATAATTTAACATTTATGCAAATTTCTGTATATTTCCTACCTTTTAGACAAATATTTAAAATATACTGTCTTTGTTGTTTCTACATTAATTTGGAGATTAAATGTGAAATTATGACATTATAAAATTTATAAAAAACATTTATTTTTTATCGTGAGTAATCACATAATTTTTTTTGTTTCTAACCAAGCATTTTTTTATTAAAGACTACCTTGGCATTGTTATTTGTTTAATATTTTTTTTCAAAATGTCAATTGGTATTGAAATAACATCTCTACTACGAATTATTTTAGCTACAATAATTGTTCAGTGAAAATCATAACAGCCTTACAGGCAAGCTCCACAAAGAACAAATAAACACAATGAATGCATCACCAATGTCATCCATTTAACTTCACTCAAAACTTAAAATTCTGTCATCATTTCTTCACCCTTTTATTAAAAGAAAACCCCAGCTGTTTTGTCACAGGACATAAAAAATAGGACATAAAAGTTTGAAATTAATATATGCAACATATGCAGCAAGTGTTCAGAAGGGACACTTTCATTATAGCTCATTATAATATCTTTCATTAACTCTCGAATCCAACCAAAATTTCAAGCAATGATGTAAAAATCAAGAAATTTGTCAAAAACATCAGTCCTTTTGGTTATTGTGTGTCACATGACATAGCATCACAACACAATTATTATTATTTATTTATTGTCCCTTAATCATCAAATTTCATTGACAGGATACATCTTAGTTCGTGTTTGCATTCAGTTGCACTATAGGGGTCTTAACTACTTAACCTTTTGATACAATTTATTTGTTATGCACATACTGTACATATTGGTGTGATGTAATCGCATTTAATTAACATGTTGTTACACTGTTAACTTTGCCGTTAACTTTCACCCAAACCATTAGCCCAAAACTCTATCTCCTATAATTCTCATTAACATTAAATGTGTGAATTTTCCAAAATAACACAGAAATCCATTGTTTTGTGACCTCACATACTTAATAATAATAATAATAATACCGAACAATTCGGGGTGAGAAAATAATGACTTTCTTTGTATTAACTACTCCTTTAATATAGAAGCGTTGATGAGGCCTGCCTGATACTATTGTTGGTCTTTATTTACTTAAAAGTCCTTGGCTTGCTGGAACATGTTCATTTGATCAATTCTCTTCAGCAGTGTTCAGAGAAGTGATGCCACCCTGAGATAAAGGATTGATAATCGCTCATTTATTTATGCAAAGCAAGACGATTTACTTCCACCCTGGGTCAACGTAATCCCCAAAGCCTATAATTGAAGTCAATCACGGCCACTGGTGGCAGCAGGCCAGGGTTGTGCGCGCCAGTACTCGCATTCAGCGAAAGACACAAACTCGATTAGCCCAAATATGGGTCTCAATTCTGCAGGACTCTGTCTCTCTCACACACACACACACACAGATGCACTGTCTCTTTAAGACACGTCTGGCTTCATAATTTAAAGCTCAATGCAGAGGAACACAAAGGTTATTTTCATTAAGTTCCTGAAAATCTAGGATAAAGGTATTTATGCCTCCAATCTAACAATGACCTTTTCGTAATGTCATGTTAAGCACATCTGAATGAAAGTTTTAGCAAATATGAAAAGGTCACTTTTAGTGCCAGACTTTATTTTCTTAATCAACTCACAGAATGGTAATATGACAGACTGGGAAATATCCACATCTGAATCGATTGGCTAACTTGATTGGCATAAGATATGTATTAGTCTATACATCCACTTATTGAGCTTTCTAGTCATTTTCACACATCAAGTTTCTCTGGGTTGATGGGTGAAATTGAGAAAGTAAATTAGACTGTTGATCATCTTGGCTGTGCTTTAAAAATCCTGGAGCATAAAAGCAAAGGGCTCACAGCTCTCGAGTGATAATTACAGTGATCCTGTACAGCATTTGGGTGTCTGGAATCAATCCAAAGTTGAAGCAATTTCAGATTTGCAATAAATATGTGAATGAAGTCAACTGACATGGCAGCTAATATACAGCCTGGGACAAGAAACATACTAACGGTTTGACACGCACATATGGATCAATATCAGCCCTGTGTTTTATGGCCCTCACTGTACAGCGACCCATGATCTCTTGGTCAATTTTAAATACACACACTCAGTTAAATGTTTCTGGACCCATTGACAAATATCTGCAATTTAAAGAGCCAGCATACTCTAGTCTATTACTGCTTTATTCAACCCGTTTCAAAATGGAAAATCCATATCAGGTTTCCACAGAAAATAAATTCAACTCACCCACAAATTTGAAGTCCTGAATTTATTCTTCATCTGAAACCCTACACTAAAAAAAAAAATAATAATTTACATTTTCATTCAGAAATTGCTAGTAAATTTCACAATTAATTACAAAGCAGTGGCAATAAACACATTGAATTAAACATTAAATACTGAAGTATGTGAAAAATGTATGATGATTATTAGAAAAAAGCAAGCACGAAGGTTCACCACTAAACATATTTGGGGCGTAAGCAGATTGTACGAGAACATACGAATCAGATCGCACAAAGTAGCCACCAATTCGCCAAAACGTAAAATGGTTACGAACTGCCATGAGATTGTTTTGCCATATTCTTGTAAAGTGTATAGGCTACTTCAATAATCTTTATGTATTTTCTACTAAACATCATCTAATAAACAAAATAATAATTTGGAGTGTAATTTTATAACACATATATATATATATATATAAAGGTATACAAAATGTTTAGTTTTGTTAAATGGAAAATTCTAATTTATTAAATTCACATTCACTACAAAATTGAAAAAACAAAAAAAAGGAGGAGGAAAAAAAGGATTTTGTTAAATAGCACAACTAAAATGTACAAAATGTAAATTTGTCTTTTTTTTTCAATCTCTCTACTTGATAGAACATTCATTTAAAGCCTTTAATGGTGCCAGCATCAGCTACAAGTTGTTCCTTCATATTTTCAGAGAGTTGAGAATGTATTTGTTCTCATGGAAAGTGTCAAGCGGGATATGAGGACAAATAGAGGGGTGGTGTGGATATGGATTCTGGCTGAGCGCCGTGCCACGGTGACTCGAGCTCCTCGGAGTCCCAATGCTAGGATCAGTTTCCACGAGGTGAGGACACAAAGGCAGGAAGGTAAAGACCCGCCTGAATAAAAATCAAACAGAACTTGAACCGTGCAGTTTATTGTAGCTCTTCAAATTTTGCTATATGACAATCACTTCTCATCACAAGTATCATCATCCAGGTCATTGAAATGAAACGCAAGGCGTTTATTAGAGCAGTTCTATGAGCTAAAAGAGGATTACAACTATGGAAGCGGCATGATGGATGATGCTGATGTAATTATATTTGGCATCATCTTCTTCAAGGTGAAGGGTGTCATTTCTGCACCACTAGCGGCACCAGAAATGCAAAAATAACTCGATATTTACATTTGCTGATGAAAATGTGAGCTGTGCTCTCCAATGCAAAAACTTTGCATGGTGGATTCTCAATGTGTTGTTGTCTGGTTGCTAAGACTTTGCTATGTGATTGCTAAGGTATTCTGAGATAGTTACTTTTTGGTTTTAGGGTATTCTGGGAGGATTTTAGGGCATGTTTATGTGATTATTAAGCTGTTTTAAGTGTCACTACTATCCCCTTTTTATGATACTCGGTTTCTGTGACGCAGACCATTTTTATTAATTTGCCAGGCAAAAAAGTCATATTGTTTAGAAAATTACAAGTTGGAGCTCCAATGTTCACTGCTCAAATGTGCATGCCTTTTTTAGTTTGGTTTTCATTGTCTCCATTTTGCCTTATGCCTAGTGCGATTTCTGCAATCCTATAAGATCATTACAAATCACACTGGATCTAATAAACATTGGTATGACATTTATGTAGACTGATGACACCTGAATTGAATCATATGGCTATGACGCAAGTTAGCATAGAAGAATAAAAACGTCATCAGCATACTCTAGTGGTAAGCAGACTTTGGCAATTGTGCGCTATGTGCGCTGAAGAAAAGATGAGAATATGGATGTGGTCATTACTAGGGAAAAGAGGCCAACTTGGCATGCCAATTTTGCAAATGGAGCTTGAGATAAATAGTTTTAAGTTTTAGTACCAGCTTTGATCAATATGCCATTTCATGCTGCATTTATATTGGCTGGTCAGCAGATGTTGGTCGTAGCAGCAAAAATACAGTAAGATATTTTACAGTAAGACACTGTCAGAAAATGGTCGCTGCCTTTGGTCGCAAGACCATGACAACTGCTGTCTTTGAACCTTTCTCACTGTACAACCACAGTTTAGGAGCCACGACCACAGAAATCGCCACGATTGGTCATCTTTTGTCCGGGAAAGCCCGAAATCGTACGATGTGTACCGGGCATCAGTTTTGGTTTGTTCGTCATGGTTTGTAATTAGTTCCACACCTGTTCCGTTCCCCCTTGATTACTCCGTGTGTATTTAACCACTTAGTTTCCTCAGCTCAGTGTTGGCTGTCGTTTACATTTAGGTTGATATGCTTAATGCATTTCTCCTGTGGTCCTATGTTTGTGTCTCTAGCGATCAATAGAGTTCCTCGAGTATTGTGTATAACAACAGTATAACAACTCGTGTGTGTTGTTTACCACACCAGCCGTAACAGTTTATTATTATTTTAATGGAAAAGCTGAATTTTCAGCATCATTACTCCAGTCTTCAGTGTCACACGATCCTTGAAATAATAATTAAATAATGAATAATTAAATTATTATACTATGATGATTTGCTGCACAATAAACATTTCTTATTTTTATCAATGTTGAAAACAGTTGTGCTGATAATAGAAAGTTCAAAGAGCATTTATTTGAAACAGAAATCTTTTGTAGCATTTTAACCATATTTGCCAAGTTACCATATTTTTACTGTCCCTTTTGACCAATTTAATGCATCCTTTCTGATATGTTTTTTTTGTAAAAGCACACTTTTCTAAATACTGTGTGATTTGAGGTCTTGTTTATGTCCATTATGGGTTTGTTCAAATAAGCTGTCGGACCACTCAAACAAACCAAAAAAATTTTTTGGGAGTGCCACGGTTTACACTTTTTTTTTACACAAACCAAAATCTTATTTATGGTCATCTTTGCACGTTAGAAATTGTATTTTGATATCTGGTGGGAAAATGCCTTAATTCCCTTAAATATTACATGACTGTCACCTAAAAACATTGAAAAATACTTGTTAGACCTCTGTGCGGTCCTCTGTTATAAACAGATACAGACAGGCTCTCTGTGAACACCACAATATTTCTCCTCACAAATGAAACAGATTATCTGCCAGTGCAGCCACTGCTGATAGAGACTCCTGCTGTGTACAAATTCACAGCGAGTTTCCCACAGCTAGATCACAAAACAATTAGAATTTCTCAACCGAGATGAAATTTTAGGGTCTCCTTTCAATCTTTTTATATTAGCGGGGCCAGGGGAACCACTAAGTGCACATTTTGAAAAGGCAGCACAGATCCACCATGAAATTAGGATGCATGTCATACACCAAAATGGGGTAACAATTTTAAAACAATCAACAACTGCTTAATGTTTTTCACTGACGTTTAGAATAGTGCCAACAAGCAGTGAAAAATGCATTAGGTACGACCTCATTAAGCCAAATCACTCACTATAGCGAGACAGAAGCTTAAGCGTCTGTTTTCTTTGTACACAACACTGTCCTTATCATCAGTGATCTGTGACTCAATTAGTACAGACAGCAATGGACTGTAATGAATTAGGAGCCCATTGACCCAGGTAAGTTGGGTATCAATCTGTTTCCCAATAGGGGGCACGTGTCACACCTCATGCGTCAATGTCGTCCTGCCTCCAGATCGGTTATCAGTAATCACAAATCAATAGCGTCCCGATGCAGGTCACTCCAGCTGTTTGAGCGTATCGTTTTGTTTACCGAATCGATTATGAAGGACGTCAACATATGGAATATTCTTTATGTACTCAAGACAAGCAGCAAATACATTACTGATGAATACAGGGTTTTAAATAGCAATACATAACTGATTACTCTGTTCTGACCTTATAATGTGGTTTTATATGTAAATATGATAATGCATTTCACTCAGGCAACATAAACCGGTTTTGACAGTCACTTTGCAGTAGTTTTGTGCCACAGGGCCTCCTATAGGCCACTTAAGTTAAGACAGTAAAGATGAGAAAGGCGTCCTGCTCAATGCCTGACAGTCTTTGAGGCTTATGTGGGTAAAGTTAGCATCAGAGTTATTATAGTTAACTAAAATATTTTTTTTTTTTAAAGTGATACAAAAAATAAATAAACTTTAACTAAAATAAAATAACTTCAATAAAAAATATAATAGTATATCAATGATGTTAAAATAACATGGACATGGTTAGATATTGTTTTAGGGTCATTCGTCTTCCATAAGAACATTTTGCCAACGTTGCCATTAGGTTATAAAAATGTTATTCCGGAATGTTCTGAACATTCAAGATGTCCAGTTTCATGCAAACGTTTTGAGAACATCATTCTAACTTTGAACAAACATTTTTATTAAGGTTACTGGAAAAACGCTTGCTCGTCGCTTTACCAGAATTGGCAAAAGTTCCGAGAACATTCCCTGTTAGCCGTGATTCCCAGTATTCACGTGACTTCAGAAAATTGATTCAAATAGTGCAGGACAACTGATTATGTGCTCTTAATTTGATCATAAAAAATGGTGGATGATGGTTTACAATGATTGTCAGGATACAGTGAATTTATAAGACATGTCATATCAGGGGAAAAAATATTGCCGCAAATGTATTCATAAAGATTTATGTGTGCCGACACGCAAGCGGTAAGCAGCGATAAAGAAATAGCTGCGAGACATCCTGGGAATCTTGATATTCTGTCCTGCTTTGGAGCCGTGCTAGATGTTTTCTCTCTTGTCAGACGGAGGCAGAAGAGTTTTATGGAAATGAGCCCACCTGCCACGGGGGGTCGACAGTGCATGAAGCACTGGAAACAGTCAATCTCTGTTTGCCATTCATCACCTTTCCCCCCCTCTTTTCTGTTTTTAAGTTCCAATTTCAGATTTCTCCAGTCCTGTCTTTCATCTCTTTTAGAGATGGGGGTAATTTACACTTTGTCTTTAGATTCATTCTCGTCTGACGCAGCCCTTGGTTATCTGTTCACCATCTGACGAGCATCACCGGCTCTTCTAAAAGGTTCGGCTATGACTCACCACAACCCTCACTTTGACGAGATCAAGGCAAATGTTTTCTTCTTCTTTTTTTTTTTTCTTCTCCTCAGCCTCCAAAAAAGCCCCCTCCCCTCTTTAATTCAACATCCGCAGACACATTTGATTTTGTCGAACACAAGAAGCAAAGGGACTCTTTCACCCTGCTGACATCATAAATATGGGTCACTTTGAAAAGTGTGACATCCATGTTTGAACAATCTCATTCCTCACCTCTGCCAGGACGAGACGTTTTTTTCCAGAATGTGAGATAAGCATAAAGAGGTGATATGTTCAGTCTTTTATGCTGTGCTACTGCCCTCTGCTGCACGAAGTCAACATTAATAGCTTGAGGAGACTTTAAAGGGTAACATTTTATTGTATAGTGTCCTTGTTACACATGTTACATGCAGTTACTGTAGTAATACCTATAAATTATGCATAATTACATGCAACTAACCCTAAGTACATGTAGATAAGTATTATTACACAGTATTTAAATGCATAATTACACCATAACACGGACACCTTAAAATAAAGTGTAACCCTTTAAAGTGACAGTTCACCTTGTTGTTGTTTTTTAAATTACAGTTACTCACCCTCATGTCCGTTCAAACCTTATTGCATGTAACACAAAAGAAGACATTTAGCAGACTGTCTAAGCTGCTCTTTTTCATCCAAAAGGAAGTCAAGACAGATTTTAAAGACAAGATTGTCAGATTAGTTTGAGTGTGTTTATTATAAACACTGTTCATAGGTTTGGGGTCAGAAAGATATAGTTTTTGTAATTGTTTTCAAAGGAACGTTATGCTGCATCTACATTTATTTGATTAAAACTAAAAACAGTAAATGTGCTCTAAGCGATCTCGCGCGTTTTTTAGGCCAAAACATTTTTTTTTTTTTTTTTTTTACATACCGCAAACATCTCCTCACTATCCGCTAGCTGCCTGTCCCCTGAACACACTGTAAAAATACGCGGTCTCTGCAGAGAGCCCAAGCTCCACAAACAGCAGCAAAAACAAACTGAGCAATAAACAGAGCGACCCGCAGCACGAAACATAACAAACTGTTCCAGCCAATAACCGACAAGAATGATATGGGGTGGGGTTTGGGGGGTTATTGCGTGGATGAGGAGGAGGGAGGGTCTAGCTAGCCTCCGTTTTGTTTGATAATAATTCAAACATCAACAAGAGGTTAAGCCAACCGAGATCGCTTAGAGCACCTTTAATATTATGAAAAAATATTATCATAATATCAATATTATAACTGTGGCAAAGCTGTATTTTCAGCATCATTACTCCAGTCTTCAGTGTCACATGATCCTTCAGAAATCATTATAATATGATGATTTGCTGCTCAAGAAACATTTCTTATTATGATCAATGTTGAAAACAGGTGTGCTGCTTAATAATCTTGTGGAAGCCATGAACCTTTTTTTTTTTTTAGGCGTATGACTTCAGAATACCTGGAAATATATGGTGTATTCTATGGACCGGTTACCATCCACTATCATTGTATGGAGAAAAAAAACAGTGTGAACATTCCTTAACTCTCTACTTTTGTCCTCCGCAACAAAAATAAAAGGGTTTGGAACAACATGAGGTTGAGTAAATGATGACAAATGAATATTTTTTGGGGTGAACTTTTCATTTTAATGAGCGCTGAACACATGAAACTATTTTCATGAACACTAAAGGCAGCCGATTACAAGCAATAGATTCAATTTACAGGTACCGTTGAAACAATGCAACAACTGCAGAGAGAGGACAAAGAGTAAACCGAGTAAGCTCTGTCTCATTTACAGTGTCAGACTTCAATTTAGCCGCGCCGTGTACTGAAAACAGGAACACATCTTCTAATGGACTAGATAAGAGGACACTGATGGTTTGTGTCTGTTGTGGTTTACCACAATAAGAAGTTTAGGCGGCATACTGCATTTCATCTCCTCGGCTGCTGAGGACTTGCCGAGGATGCAGTGAGACTGAAATGTTGAGTGCCCGCTCTACAAATGACATTAGTTCATTTCAGAAGTCGTGAAAAAAAAGTGCCTTTCCTGAGTCTGAAGAGGAATGCAACATAAATTTTCCATTTATATTCTGTCTATTTGCAGTGTCAGCACAAGATAGAAGAAAGATGCATTTTGAATTGTATCAGATGCTTTGTTTGACAAGCTCCCTGTTTTTATGGATGGTAAGAGTACTGAAACAATGGAAACATTCAAGTTTTTTTAACGGACATGCAGAGTGTTTATAGATTAAATATCTGATTTTTTTTTTACTTTTGGTTATTTCCAAAAGCTTTCTAGATCACACGCATCAAAAACAACTAGTTTTAAAGATACACTATGTACATTTTTTAAATGAGCAACATTTTTTTTTTTCATCATCAATCCGTCTGCCAGAACATGTTTTTCTCTTACCCTGATTCACTATGCGTCACTCGCCCATATGTAAAGAGAGAAAAGTTGCTCTGGTGTGACGTGTATGGTGTGGGAGTGGCAGAGGTTAGTTATCACAACGAGGGAGAAAGTTTGACATGGAGCAGCTAAATCTTGAACCTCTGAAGAATGACCCTGTTTAAAAAAAAAAACGCAGAACAGAAGAGAGACTCTCTCTGGCAAAAAGAGGAAGCGACAGACCTCGTAATAAAACAAGAATCAACATCGGCTTGGCTTTTTGGAGATGGCGATTTTTATTACTCAACAGGTGAATAAAGCATTTTATTAAACAGATATATATGTAGCTCTCTAAAGTTTTTATAATTTCTATCTAAACTGATTACATTTATTAAACACATATTTTTGTCAATTGTAGTTCTCTAAAATGTAAATATTTTCTATCTAAACTGATTAAATTTCTTAAGCCTATTAAAGGGATAGTTCACTTTGAAATTACATTTTGGTATGTTTTAGCTTACCTCAAGGGCATCCAAGATGTAGGTGTCTTTTTTCCCGCAGTTTCAATTTTTATATTTTTAGGTCAAACCGTTCTTGTCTGACAGTCATATCATGCAGGTCTATGGTCTCAAAGAGCATGCACAGAGTCCAAATTAAAACAATTCCCCATCGTCCAAATTAAACAATTCCCCATCGTAAGTACACATTGATGGCCTAAGACACGAAACGAGCGGTTTGTGTGAGAAAACATACACAGTATACTCACTACAAAAAACTAGACTACACCACTGAATCATGGTAAATAGAAACAGCTGCTGATGCGGCATCTAGATATACATATCTCTGGCCATGGCTCTGGACCTGAATATAATCAATCCACTTGTATGTATGGCACCGTCCATGACATATTGTGTTTAATCTCTCATCAGGGTTCAATATGACCTTTAACCTGACATCAAGCACCCAGGGGAAAATGAGAATGCGACTGGGACTAACCGAGACCTGACTGTACGTGTGGGCCAATATAACAGAGTGCATTAAAATATGTACATTTTCATTATTATCTGAATATTAAATAGTGCAGTCACCATCAAGGCTGTCAGGTTTCTTATCTCATAGTAGCTTAATTGACTGAATTGAACTCCCTCTTGTCTAATTAAATGTGCAATGCTTACTGTCTGAAATGGGGTGTGTGCCCTTGAATTATACAAATGAAGGTAAACAGTTATTCCTCTCTGACATGAGACCTCCACAGCAGCTGTCTTGGCCAAAGACTCTCTCACTTCTCAAATAATATTCAATTAAGCGTTATGTGCCTGTGATCACGATCTGGAAGACCAATCATGTGCTCTGTCAGACTGCAATGATGGGGCGGGTGTGGAACACAACAAGGCCAACAAAATTAAACTAAGTTAAAATTTAGTATTTTCAAATGAATAACCGCCACAAAAACTCTATTGTGGTGTGTGGTTCTCATTGTATTGATATAATTTGGGATTCGGTGTGGTTTTTAGGTTTTGCTGATAACTTCCAAAGGCAAAGAGCCCACCCTCAAATTTGAGCCCTAAATAAATCCCCCCTGCTAAAAAAGAAAACATATTTTACACCATCCTTAGATTGTTTGTAGATCTTAGCTGGTCTCTTAGCCTGGTCAAGCTAGTCTGTTGTTTGGTTTAGAGGTTTTTTGGGAACTTTTCAGTTAAAGGGAACTATCCACTCAGTTAAATCAGCTTGACCATAACATCTTTAACCAGTACTTCCTTAAAACATTAAAACATATTAGGAAAAACCAGTTTGAGTACGCTCTTTATCCTAAACTAAGTTAATGGCTTCCTTTACCTCATGCTTTGTTGTATTGCTCAGTGTTATTATAGTTAACTAAAACTATTAAAAAAGAAATGTAGCCTATGTTGCTTGGGAAAACAAAATTGTTTATTTCAGCTAAAATAATTAAAATAGGCTTTGAAAAAAGTAACTAATACAAATGACAGGAGCACAACAAAATGGTGATGTCATGCGTGTTCAGTCTATAGGTGCGTAGTGTTTCTTTACAAAGTGACATCGCCAACTAATGGCCTGACAGAATAATACAGCATTTTTAGGATCAGGGTGAACGGGAATAGTTTTGACAACGTTGTCATCTATTCGTGAAAAAGCAGGAAAAACATGTGTTTTGTACATTGTTGTCATGTTAACAACCCTCAGACTGTAACTAAAGTTCAAATGAAAACTGAAAATGTCCAAATAAAAAACAATTTAAAAGATATAAACACTATTTTCATATCAAGTTATAACTGGTATCGCTTGCTAAAGGGTATTGGTGGCTGGCACTGACTATCCCTACAACAACGCTGACAAATGAATAGTAGTATACCTTTGAATCACACACAAACATCACATATTTCCAGTGAAGCGGCCACATGGGTGGTACATTCTGCTGTCTGCAGTCTCAATCTGCCAGAAAGAGATAAGTATTTTTATTTTTTACTCCAAATCAATTTTACTGAGATAACCCAGTTTCTTTTCTTCCCTCCCAACCTCTGATGGTAACCATGACGAAGAATCAATCCTAAACTGGAACAAATGCAGTCAGTTCATGGAGGGAAATGGTTCCTATTTGTTCCCAGCTGGTCAATACGCATTTGAAGCCCAGCCGAGAGCACTTTAATGAATGCGTGCTGGCTTGTTTACCATAGGAGACAGAGACATCATTTCAGACTCCATGTTTCTGGCCTCCACTTGCCAGTGCTTCATTCCATGATTACCATGAAGCCAATATAGGAATATATTCCAGCATAATTTCCACAGCTGTTGCGCATCTGAATTCTGGCACAGGTAGGGAGAAATATCATACCAGCTTTCGAAGGCGGTGTGTGCCCAATTACAAAATTGCTTAACTGTGTACCGCTCTGGAAATACAGGCGTAACTAGTCAATTTTAACTCAAAATTTTACCGATTTACCTTCTTAATCTGTGCATGTTTCTCAGGACAAAAACATCTCAGTGTGGAAGGAAGGCCAAAACAAAGAAAAAAATGCGTTTTCAAAAGTATCTGGATTATGAAGCCCTCTCTTGCATACACACTACACACCTCCACAAACATGCTCAGTGCCAATTTCCAATTTCCCGATATTTAAAGAAAGTGCCAAATATAGTTCCTAAATATGTGGAGCCCACAATTTCGGTTAAGAATGATTTATTTAAATTAGTTTTGAAGGTATGACCTGGATATTTGAGGCTTTTATTGAGAGAATCAAGTGAAAAAAAGTGAAAAACATTTATTTATTTTTAACGTCAATGGAAAAAGTCCAACCGAAAAAGCAAAGACCAGTAACGTAAGCAGCTTGAATTTTTCCCATCACTCATGTTGACGGCTTTGCCTCCTCGTATTGATTAACAGACATTGTGGGTGAACAGCACTGTAGAGGGCCTGCCTTTAGATGTCACAGCATCTGAAATCTTTATGGACTCTCAACATTCTCTGTCAACTGAGACTGTAACCGTGCAGAAATCCAATTACAGCCCAATGCGATGCAATGACTATTAAACGGATGATTTACACGGCGAGTAGAATGCGCTCTGTGCGGAGCTATAGTCGTACTGTACTGTTAATTCCTGAGAAACGGTTGCATGGCATGCTGATTGATAATATCGACCCAGACCGAGGACCAGTCACCAGGGGCCGCCATGCGGAGGCGTCAATAAGCGTCCATTTAAAGCAAGAGCATGCCACATATGGTGAAGAATTCAATTTTCCATCACTCGTTTCAAAGAGCGTAGTTGTGTGGTCTCCTTGACACGTCCCATCAAACAAAAGCACCGCTGTGCAGCCGAGAGACTACAGACTGGCAGAGCACTTAATGTACATGGTTATCCATTCCCCAGGAGCTCGCTTCTGACAGAGCGCCAGCACCTCTAGACTCCATCCACACTACTCCCTGCCAGTGTGAAAAATACATAACGTGGATTGCCGAGAAAATTCTTGCTGAACTGAACACTGCGTCAAATATTCAAGACAATGAAATTAGTGGAAACCAGTTCAGTTACAACTCTGGAAAAACTGGTTGAAAACTGAAAATGGGAATGTGAAAATCTCTTGATATAATCCATTGGGGCTAAAAGTCTGGGACCAGTTAGCAGATTATAGTTTTAAAACACTTTTCTACTTGATCTCCAATCATTTTTCAAGCATTTCTGCATGGTGAACAGTGCACATCTGAAGTGTCTCAGCTGAAAGAAATAATCCATTATTTATCGGCTTTAATATATCAACCAAATGTTCTTATCGGGCTGATAGCAAAATCGAAAACATTCAAAATTAACATATATCAGCCAATACCGATGTGGTGGCCGATATAACGGGCATCCCTAGAGCAAAGGGCTGTTTTTCTTATTCACAGGTTGGCCTTCATGAGGCTGGAACCAGCAACCTTCTGGTTATGAGCCATATATAATGCAATAATGCTCATAACTCATCTCCCTCAAACAGTACTACTCTCTTTCATATTTCCAACCCAAAAAATGTGTATATATATATATATATATATATATATATATATATATATATATATATATATATATATATATATATATATATATATATATATATATAAATATATATATATATATATATATATATATATATATATATATATATATATATATATATATAAATATATATATATATAACTGATAGTGATCTGTATGTTTTTGTTTGTTTGTTTTTTATATACACTACCGTTCACCATTTTTAACCAAAGTTGAATTTCCAGCATGATTACTCCAGTCTTCAGAGTCACATGAAGTCAAGTCACCTTTATTTATATAGTTCATTATTTCAGTTATATAGATTGTTTCAAATCAGCTTTACATGGATAAACAGGAAAATAATGATTCAATGATGCAAACAGAGTTCAATTCTGCTCTACAGAAGCTCTAAAAACATGTGTCATTGTTCAGCTGAAGTGAGTTCAGGGTTAATTCAGTTTGGTTCATTAACTGTGTAAAAAATATTATATATGAAATTAATTCATTTCAGCTATAAAGCTTCTTGAAAACAGTGATGTCATTGTCCAGTTCAATTCTCATCCAGCAATTGTCATTAGTCAAATCAATAATATTGCTGAATATTTTGTCTCCAAAGCAAGTCAGAGGCGACAGTGGCAACGAATCCAAACTCCATCGGTGACAGAAATGGAGGGGGAAAAAACATGGGACAAACCAGGCTCAGTCGAGGGGCTGCATGAACAAGTTTGTCCAAAACTGATAATCATGTTCTCCAACATGATCTAAGATGATCCAGAGATCATCTTGAGCTTCAAAAGAAGAACATCTTATCCCATTTGTACAAAGAGTCACATGATACATATATTTACGTACTTGAGTAAAGATAAGGCAGACAATTTGTTTGTCTTAAATATTTTAGGTTTTTACATTTTTCTTTGTTTATTTTACAGGTTGAAATTACATTTTGAATGTCATATTTTAGGTCTTAGACATTTGGGCCCCATCTAATAGGCATTATTTCAGATGTTTATATTAAATCTTCCTTTATTTTTTTAGGAATTAAGTTTTACATATACATGTTTTAGTAGCCAAAATGTCAGTCCATGCCTAATACATGTAAGGGACAGAAAAATATGTGTAAAAAAAATATGAATAATAAGAAAATGTAGAAACACAGTTCAGATAAAAAAAGATTTTCAGATAATACTTATTCTAAATGTAAAAAAAACCTAATCACAGCACTCTTTGGACATTAACTAAAATCCTGAAAATTTTATTTTCACTGAAAATGTGTAGTTCAGCTTCCAATCAACAAGTTTCACTTACATTTGCCAACCAGAAATAGACCCAATACTTTTGTTCCCTTATTCACCCAAAATGTATATATTTCAAACATGACGATGGAATTTTGTAGATTCCATTGTGCTCTTACTGGAATCTGACACATGAAAACTGATGCACAGAAGACATGCACACTTTCAATTAATAAATAAATAAACAGAAAGACAATGAAAAAAAAATGTGAGCTGTCAACCATTGATAAAGTTAGTTTCCCCAGCAGAGAGAGGCAGTGCCTGTTCATCACCCTGTTGTATGAGAGGTGCTGCTTCAGTGTAATTTATGAAGTGTGAGTCTCCTAACGGCATCATCAACAACACCCTCTCCATGTCTGCATCTCTCCTCCCTCCCTTCCTTCCTCTGCCTCTCACTATCTCCTCTTCTGAAAAGTAGACAGCCCCACAGCGCATTTTTCAGCTCTGCTCTTTAACGCTCCATTCATCACTGGCAGAAGAGCCTGTCTCTATCTCCTTCCACTGGCCAAGAGGACGTGTTCCCACATTAAATATCTATTCCTCACCCTGTGTCTTACAGGATAAAAGTGCCCCTGGTTTCGTAGCTCATGTTCTGTGAATTAAAGAGGAGTTCCTTAATTTCTTCAAAATTGCATCTTAGTGGTTTCAGTTGAGGACACTCTGAGAAAAGAGGAATTATCGATTGGAAAACGAGTTTATGAATGAATGAAATATAGGGAACACTCCCAACTAATTAAAAACAAAAATGAGAAGAATGAAAATAATATAACTGCAGATTAATTAACATGCTGCACAAACACATTTTTTTCTAAACCAATTAATATAATGACTAGTGAGGGAATATGTATGTTTATGTTGAAAATTGTCAAAATACACACCTACTTTTGATGACTGTCCGGAGACCTCAATGATGGTGTAGTTACCAGTAGGGGCTAACATAACCATAACTAACCAGACAAAACTCTACAACTCCTTTGATGCTTACTGTTAAACATAATTGATTTTCAGTATTGATATTCTGCCTCATAATTTGAGGTATACCATAAGGCCTTAATCTGCACTGACAACTACTTTTTAAATGGTTTGGATCCCAGATTGAAGGGTCAAACTCAAAATGAAGACCGCAGCTGTTCATGTCTGTGCCTGATCAGATCATGGATGGAGAAAAGCAAGTCTTATAATTGTTTAAAGTCCAAGAAAGAATAAAAAGCACACACACAAGACAGAAAGTCTGAAATCTGACAGATTAGAGAGAATCATGTTTATATTCATAATGTGAACTGTTGACCCTTTTAGGTCAAGATTAGGCCCATAATGCCACTAAATGTTTCACAACATAATCAAACTCCAATAAACATTTTGAAATGACTGTAATATCATGTAAAGTATTGCTACTGACCTATAAGGCCCCAAGTTGTTCGCGAAGCTCTCTCCATCTCGAAAACCCCACGCCGATATTGATCCTTGTTTTATTTCTCTGTTTGTCCCAAAGCCTGCTTGCCTCAGTTGATCTATGTTTAAGTGTTTTTTTTCTTCTTCTGTACTTGCCAATCAATAATCGTGAACCTTGATGACTGAACGACACAACAGCGGTGTGCAAGATATTGTATCATAGATATACATATACATTGATCTTATTAGCGGCTTACGTATAGTGGCCCATTGAATAGGCCGCTAATGAGGCATCAATGTATTATATCTATTGTTTCTAAAAACGGAAACCGAGGATAGCGCGGATACTACGTCAATGATAAGGGACGAGCCATTATTTAAAACTGGAATTTCTCTGGATTTACAAATCCTTGGGATTTTTTGGGATAATAATAACAATTCATTACATTTATATAGCGCTTTTCTCAACACTCAAACAATTTGCATAGAAGGGGGAATCTCCTCAACCACCACCAATGTACCACTGGGCCACTGGGCCACTGGGCAAATTTGGCCAGGAAGACGGGGTTACACCCCTACTCTTTCGAAAGACATCCTGGCCAAATTTGCCCAGTGGCCTCTGTCCATCATGGCCTCCTAATCGTCCTCATATATATATATATATACTAATTGGCTTCATCACTTTCTCCTCTCCACCAGTAAGCTGGTGTGTGGTGGGTGTTCTGGCGCAATATGGCTGCCATCGCATCATCCAAGTGGATGCTGGGATTTTTTTTGTGGCCACAGAGAGTCAGGACCTCGGTTTAACGTCTCATCCGAAGGATGGTGCTCTTTCTTTGACAGTGTCCCCATCACTACACTGGGGCGTTAAGACCCACACAGACCACAGGGTGAGCGCCCCCTGCTGGCCTCACTAACACCTCTTCCAGCAGCAACCTGTTTTTTCTCAGGAGGTCTCCCATCGGTACTAACCAGACTCAGCTCTGCTTAGCTTCAGTGGGCAACCAGTCTTGGGCTACAGGGTGATATGGCTGCTGGCATGGGATAATGTAAGTATACAACTGCATGAAATATATCATAATGTGCAAGTGTTTTTTTAATATGTTATTTAAAAAGTCTATATAGTCTATATATTGTAACTTTAATTAAGAGGAAACGAACGAACGAATGAACGAACAAAGCAATCTTCACAGACGAGAAAGGTTTCTTTCAAAGAGTCAATTCGCCACCTTGGAATTATATGGTTCTATCTGAATTCTGAGCGGTTTTTAGATATTAAGCTTCGAAATGTTTGCATACATATAGCAAAAATTATATGGGAAACAAGTCTCTTTCATACATGAAAATGACAGAGACCCCAAATGTATTTCAAATGTTCAATATCAAAACCCTTTCAAATTTTGGGGGATTTTTGAAACTGGTCAAATGCAGATAGAACTTTCTAAATCTAAAAATTCACTTTTCGATTGGAATTACATGACATGACAATTACATGATTTTCTTCTTCCTTAAAACAGCAGCTATGGGCAAAACTATCCCTGCTGCCACCTATCAACCTGGCGGAAAGGCTATAAATTATTATTAAACTAAATATATTATTATTATATATTATATAGTATTATATAATCTACTACCATTTTAGTTTGTATCATTATATTATTATGATTGTAATAAATGCATGTTTTGTATAGGGTTACAATTTTGTACCATGCCAATAAAGCTTGAATCTAAGATTTTAGTATTATCAGATCTCCACCACTGAGTGTCTCCCTCTGCACGTTTTTCATCCACGTCTGTCTCTAGCTCTTCTGTCGGTCTGTTCGTTTCTGTCCACCTCCACTAACACACAGCACTGAACTCATCACTTATTAACATTGATGGTTCATTCACTGCACCACAGCTGGAGTGTTTTCTCTGTGTGCATTATCCTATTATATAATTATACTGACTTCGCAAAGACTAATTATGAGAAATGTTGTCTCATTATTGCAACAATATGAATTTCATAAACCATTGAAAAAATGCTGCTATAAATAATCAACTACAGTTGTGCATTTGTCTAAACTAATAATTCAGCTATATGAGCACAGAAATTAACAAACATTTGTTTTTTCTCTCAACAAAATCTAATAAAAAAATTATCAATCTACAACCATGTATTTTCCCTACAGAGTCCAATAACTCATTGTTAACTTCATACAACTGAGCGAGATCATCTTGATATATAAAAATATTCAATTCTTATATGACGCACACCGAGGGTGAATAACATTTGTAGACTAATAAAGTGAAACGCATCTACTTCTTTGATCACATTGAGCAATTTCTCAACCATCTTCTTTCACATCACATATTTCCTCTATATAACATAAAACATTTAACAGGCTTTCTTAAGAATCTAGATGAGCAAATAGAAGAGAGTATGTTCTAAAATAAAAATTTTCCTGATTTTTTTTTTTTTTTTTTTTTTTTTTTTTATGTCTTAAGGAAATGAAAACCGTAAAAAGCTTTGTTAATAGACTGTATTTTCGCATTTCTAACTGTTAAGTGTATTCTGCCTTGAATCTGTCAGCTGTCTTTTCCACAGAAGACTAAAGGCATACAGATTGGAACAACATGAGGCTGGGTATGATGACAGCATTTTCATTTTTGACTAAAGTATCCATTTTAAACTGTATTCTATTTTAGTCATTACAAAAACACATCACTGTCTGTCAAGTGCTGGTTTAGATCAGAAAAAAAGACTGAATGCAAAAGAAAATATATCTATGATTAAATAGAAAGTTGTTGCATTGGTCAAAATGAAAAGTTCTACATTTGTATACAACAAGATTACACTATTAAAATGTATAGGCCAATGCCAACCACTTTTATTATTGAACAGTGTGGATCTGGTGTGCAGAGGTTAAGTAGAGCATTAAGCCTACAATGGGAAGCATCAACTCAACAACACTTTTCATCTTTGTACTTCTATGACAAGGTCAAATAGTGACAATAAGAAAACATGACCACTACAAACCGTGTCCCAATCGTAAAGCATGCCTATCTATCAAGGTCAGCAAATGTCACAATGCAAACTCACTTTGGTCAGAGCGGGCACATGTGAATGCATAACGCATTTTCCGTGGGTCAGAACAAAAGAGTTGTTTTTAAATTGGATCCACGTTTGCTGCTGACCTTTCTTGATTGAGTGTAATAGCAAACGGAGCTAATGCAGAAAGGTCAGTGGAACAGACAGCTTTAATCATATAATTGGCACTTTTTTCCTGACGAGACAACTCTGTTGTGCTGGGTGCACATTCCCATAAAAAAAAAAATATATATATATATATTTAAACAAAATCCCCCGCACATCCACAGGGTAATGACATGTTTCCTGTCATATCCGGGCAAATGGTGATGTCTGTTTAATCATGGAGCGAGACTGTCTCGATTTGACATGGCAGCGTGTGTGCATTAACACTTCCAGCTTTCTCTCTCTGCATAGACTGATAAGTATTCTGTGTGAACCGTGCATTATACACACGAGCACATCATAGCTAAGAGAAAAATAGAGTTAAACCAATACGTAATATGCCTAACTGTGCATTTAAAACGCCAACTGTGTATGCAAAACACCAACAGTGCTAATTAACGCTTCAGATTTTACATCGAACATCAAGTGACGAGGCAAAACAAAATGTGCAACCACATATTCGTGCAAAGATAAGACCGCAAAATAAAAGTAGAACTTCTGCCGAATACCATGAAGAACTATGGTGTAATAAAATAAAAGCCAGGCTGGGTTCACTTGCAGCAAGGAACAATTGTGTAGTAAGCAAAAGGCCACGCTGAAATGGACAAACAGCATGTTTTTCTTCTTCTTCTTCTTTTGGTTTTTAATGGCGGTTGGCAAACCAACTTAAAGGTGCATTACCGCCACCTACTGGACTGCAGATTGATAAAAAAAAAGAATAATAATAATAACACAATATATATTGTCGCTGCCCGATGAAACTCACGTATGTCCAAAACGGTTACTTTTCAGGAAGTGAAAAAAACACCGTAATTTCAAAATCAGTTGAACGTAGCGTTGTCATACTTGGTACGGCATCTTTAAATGTAACCATATTCTTGCCAGTGTAATGATATAATCCACATTTGACCAAAATCGAGTTTAAATGGACATACGTGCATATTTTACAGTAACGGTGGTCGATACGTGTTCTTCCGATCATTAATTAGAATGGCCAAGTCGCGTTTCACATTGACAGATGAATAGGTTACGCTTAGTTTATTAAATAGCCTACGTCTCAGTTTATTAAATACGCTCAGTTTATTAAATATCTACTTTTTACCTCTTAAAAGACATTAGAATGCCAATGCCATTATACTGCAGTATTTCACCTGCCAGAGAGTGAATATTTTGCAAAACTGCAATGGAAACAGTTTTTGCACATTTACAGTCACCTGACTTTTGGGGTCCGTGTACACAAATAATAATAATAATTATCATAATTATTTTAACATTTAATAGCCTACATATTTAGAAGACGCTTTTATCCCAAAAATTAAAGCAATTCGTCAAATGTCATTCATAATACGGTTTAGACCATAATAATACATGGCTAAGATTATCACAAATAAACAAGATTTTGACGCATATCCAAGGGTTTGTGAGGATTGTGGAGCGCGCACTGCATGGCACGGAGGCGCGGACGCGAACACTTGCATTTTCCTATCAACAGTGGAAACAACTTAAAATACTCATTTCTGGTCATACAGAAAATAATAATACATTATTCGCAACTACTTTTATTTGTGTAAACTCACAATAACAAGAAAACGTTGTGCTTTTGTAAAATAAAATAAAACAATCAGGTGCGCATGATCTCCGTGAACTAGAGCGCGAGAACTGAAACAAAATATAGCCTATATAGGCTAAAGCTTGAAAATGTCAACTTTAAAACTAACAAATTCGAATCGAAAGCTAATACCATCTGATTATAAAATCCGTATGAAATGTGCATTTCTCTCTAAAGGTGCATCCGCTTAAAGCAGCACTCAGTAGGTTTGGAAATGTCTTCGCTGTTTTCTCGCAGGTTTCGTTTTAGAGCTCCCCCTATAGTTTCGGAATAGATATTTGAGAAAACTGTCGTAAAACCATTGGCAACTTTCCCCCCTCCCATCTTCTCCCTCTGGTCACGTGCATTTGTTTTCAGAGAAGCCGCCGGCGAACGCACGGAGCCATGTCAACTGAGGTATGATACTCAGAATGATATCATATAAATGTACGTGTGCAGTGCCGTACAGCAATTCGTTACATCGCGAGACTTGATATCACGGCGGCCCGCCGGCCCAAAGTTGCAAGTGTGGTTTTTCCGCTCACAGGCGCTTGGGGGGTGTGAGACGACCACCATTCAACCCGAAAAAAGTCATATAACTATTCCAATGACTCCGAAGCTGTTCGGTTAACGTAAAAAAAGTTACTTAGAGCACCTTTAACAGCGGAGATGGAGATATGTTTTTAGCCGAGACAAAAAAAAAGTTTATTAATAAACAATTAAAATGTCTCGTTATTTTTTCAGACATATTTATTATCATTAGCCTATAACTCACGTATAAATCACCGGTTTAAGATGAAACTTCACAAGACCAATCATCGAGATGCCTCCACAGGGTGGGAGATACGCGGCGTGATTGACAGCTTTGACACCAAATGGATATACGTGAAAATCAGAAGACATGATTTCACAACTTTTCATTGGTCATTTAGATATGTGAAGCATACTGTACACGGAAATGAACCTGGACATTCTATCCGTCGAAAAATCTCAAAATCGGCAAAATGGACATACGCGGTTTTCATCGGACAGCGACGTATATATATACTATTGTGGTGAGCAGAGCGAGGTAGAGGGCCGTGAGAGGGCGGTGGCTGGCGTGATTGATGATGCGCGACGCACCGGTCTCGTATCTCTCACGGAGGAGCGGAAGTATAAAAGGAGGAGCGATGACAGTGAAGATGGAGAGAAGACATGTCTGGACTGTTTTATTTGATGTTTTGTTTTATGGTGTGTGGCGGCAGTCGTCCGTGAGGGGCTGCCTCTTTACTTTCATTTTTTGTTTATTTATTTATTAAAGTCTTTAAATGTTCCCCGGTTACCACCTCCTTCCCATAACAACAAACTGTTTTACAACTATATTTTTAGATCCATACTAAATTCTCTCACTTATCCCAGTATTTTTCAGATAATTTATTAAGAGACTGTGCACTTTCCCTGAACAACATGACAACTATGCAACTGCTTTAAATAGTAGTTCAATGAACAATAACGTAATACTGTGTTACTTACGTTGTAGAAACAATATCATCAGATGATTTTTCTATTTTGGTTCTACCAAAAAAATTATTTCCAAACAATTCAGAGTGGAAAAAAAAACTACAATGGCGTCTCTAGGCAATACCAGAAGAGTCGTTTATGAATAAATGGCTGTGTGGATTGAATGAATGATTTAGTGACTCACTCATACAGACAGTTAGCTTACTTGTCGCCATCTACTGAAGTAACACTGTAACCTGCAGAAAGAATGAATGAGCGCATTTACACATGCTTAAAGTCACCATGAAATTAAAAGGGACAAATCTTTAAGAAATATAGCAGTATTTATTATAAATGATATTACGTGTAGTTCATTATTTTTTTCTCAGAGCTCAAAATGTGTCCCAAACCCAGAGTGTTTCAAGTGTCTTTACTGCATCCAGGCAGAGAGAGGCTGCATCTGAAATCAAATACGTCCCTATATATAGTAGGTGAAAAACAGTATGTGACGAGAAGTATGTCCGAATTCAAAGTACTCATAATTGAGTATGAAAAAAGTACACGGATTACCTTCTTCTTCCAGCGAGATCTTGAAGTTTGATCGTAAAAATAATTACTTATTCAAAATAAGTACACACAAGTATGTGATTTCGTACGCAGCCCGAATGTTTCGCCGTCGGGTAAGGGGAAAAACGTGGTAGCCTACACTCCGACTCTCTCTTGATCCAAGAAATTATACAAATGTGTTTTCTTCTCTCGCAGCCAAAGGAAGAAATGGTAGTCATTGAATATGCAAATATGAGATCCAGCTGACATTTTGGACTCTCTGGGGGTTTTAATGCTGTATTTAACTCGCATGGGAGTCGGATACACAGATGATTACATTGTGACACTCTGTGTTGAAAATGCGTTTTTGTGTACAAAAGTTCTAAACCACAGGCCTGTTTCACACTAGACACTTAAGCAGCGCATATTTGTTAGAGCTTAAGCATAGCGGAAGCAGCGCATATTATGCATCCTGCACTAGACCACAACACTGTTCCAAGCGAAACATAAAATATAGGGGGCAGCCTTTATCCCCTTGTCTTTGCATAGTTTTCATAACTGAACAAATGTAAATACGCAAAATCACATTCTAGGAGGCAGAACAGTTGGTATTCAGGCTCTGGGGGCTTTATCACACAGCCAATATTGGGATCTGTTTGCTGATGCATGCTTTCCTCATGCATTCACATTATCCATAAAACGGCCTTTGGCTTCTCTGAGCCCACTGGGCCAGGACAGAGATTAGATTAAAAACAGCATCTATGCTCAGCATTAAGACTTCTATCTCTTCTCCATCAGCATATCATTATGTGTGTGTCATATCCAGCACCGGTAGTGTGTTTGCATCTGTATTACAGGAAAACATGACTCAGATGGCAGATCAATCCCTGCTAAACAAAATCACCACACAAGTGCCATTTGTGGCAAATAATTATTCCTACATGAACTGAATAATTTAGCAGAGTGCATTATTTGTTGCATGTTGTTGCGATATTTTCAAATTAATGTCAGGATGAGATAATCAAAAAATGATTAGTGACTATGATAATTACACAATACTCAGTACAATTGGAATATATAATGCAAGCTAATTTGTGTCTGTGATAAACTGGAGAAGAGGATCTTTGAAGGACTGCTATCAGTTTTTTTTTTTTTTTTTTTTTGTACATGCTAGTGGAATTTTTTTTGGAAGGTTAAAGGAAAAGTCCACCAACATTCTGTCATCATTTACTCACATTCACATCTTTCCAAACCTGAATGGCTATCTTTCTTCTGTGGAACTTAAAAGAACATGTGTATACCCAAACTAATTTGGTTTCCATTGACTTGCATTGTATGTGTCACAGGTCGAGGTGGGCCAAGCCAGACTGCACCCACCCCTAGACCAGGATCACCCTGAGGAGCGTGTCAAAGGAGGAGGCAGGAGACAGGAATAAAAAGAATGACAGGCTTTATTAAATATAAAAACAATTTGAAAATCCTAATCTAAAATTCCTCTTCCTTCCTCTTCCCAGGAATCCAAGGCAAGTGGGGGGTCAGGCTCACTTCCTTCTGGCGCTGGTGCCAACTCGCAGTGGTAGGTACTGAACAGGTGGGTATCGCAGGTAAGTAAATGAGTCAGGCTTACTTCATTCTGGCTCTGGTGCCAACTCACTGAACAGGTGAGTATCACAGGTGAGTATCGCAGGGGAGTAGGTGGATCAGGGCTCACAGGAGTTGTAAAGGGTGGGCACTTCGCACCATACAGGTGGGTTTCAGGGCTACAGCAGACTCAAGTCGCAAGCGGAGCGGGGCTTTGGCTGGCACAGACAGAATCAACACTTCAAATAGAGGTGAATAGCTCTCACATGGGTGGCAGGAGACAGAGTCAATAGCTGAACAGGGCTTTCACTGGGACAGACAGCATTCAAACTTCAAGCAGAGGTAAACAGTTCTCACGTGTGTTGCAGGGGACAAAGTCACAAGCTGAGCGACGTTCGCTGGAACAGACGGAATCAACACTTCAAATAGAGGTGAACAGCTCTCACGTTGGTGGCAGGAGACAGAGTCATAAGCTGAGCAGGGCTTTCACTGGGGCAGACAGCACACAGACTTCAAGCAGAGGTAAACAGTTCTCACGTGTGTTGCAGGGGACAAAGTCACAAGCTGAGCAGGGCTTTCACTGGGGCAGACGGAATCAACACTTCAAAATAGAGGTGAACAGCTCTCACATTGGTGGTAGGAGACAGAGTCATAAGCTGAGCAGGGTTCTCACTGGGACAGACAGCATAAACTTCAAGCAGAGAAAAACAGTTCTCACGTGTAGTGTGCGCACGGGGGCTTTTCCTTCTGACATCCAACAGGTGACTGCAATCGATCTTGCTAGACTCTTATGATGGACGGTAGACCAGCATAACACATGGGGAGTGCACGGCGATAAAAGGTAAATCTTCCACACACACACGACAGTCCAATTCCAAACATGCAACGTGATGGGAAACGTCAATTTCAGCACTACAAATCCACTCTTCAAGTGCAAAGTAAGGCCAACACTCACCCAGAGGTCTCGATCTGAAGAGCCGATGATAGTCAGAGTTGGGACAGATGCGGTGAATAATTTCCTCACCACTACAAGCGGCTTCACTTCGCTGGTTTCAATGGCCGAGGGGGAGGCTAGAGATCGACAAGGAATCAGTATATTTCACTCAGTGCGATGTATACAACGTGATCCAAGCACTTCAAACCAGTATCCAATTTAGTGTAGAAAACATGCGTTTATGAGATTCAATTTGTCAATCACTCATCTCACTCTTTCCCAGTCCAGACGACGAATTCCACTCTTCACAACTGCCCTCGGATCCCACAAGCAACACTCCTCTTCTTTCACGATGGTCCTTCAGCTGCAACACTCCACAAACATTTCCCAACGGGAGAGAACCACACCAGATCGCCGGGGGAAGACAAAGAAACAACCACACAACGCGGAGAGAGAACACTCCAGATCAACGGAGGAGGAACAACAACACCAACCTTCTCTTCCCCTTGTGTTTTATCCTCTCAAAATGCTGGCATGGCCTCAATCAGACACTCAAAGTGAAGTCCCCACACCTGTTGCCAATCTGCCGTTTAGTTGTCATGACAACAGACACACACACCGGCCCGGGGACAGTGTTACACTGAAAGTGCCCCGGCGGGAACACTTCTCTGGTGGAATCAGTTCCGGGGATTATTTGTCACCCCGTGACATATGGACAAAAATACAATGGAAGTCAATGGGACCCAAAACTGTTTGGTAACCAATATTCTTTGATCCTGTTCCACGGAAGAAGAAAAACGTTGTACATGTTTGGTATAACATAACCCATACTCAAAAATCATCCTCTTCATTTAACCCATACAAGTTACTGTACACACACACTGCAAACCATGGACACACACACCCGGCGCAGTGGGCATCCATTATGATGAGGCGCCCTTGGAGCAATTGGGGGTTTGGTGCCTTGCTCTGGGGCACCTCAGTCATTTCCAGTCGGTATTGGGAATCGAACCTGCAACCTTCAGATTACCAGTATGACTCTTTAACCATTAGGCCACGATTAGCCCTTTGCTCCACAGATACAGAAAATCCAGCCAAGGTCTATTTGTTCTGCACAAAAAAGATGACAATCGCATGCTGCTTTTTTCAAATGATGGAACATAATTCCACATTAGCTATAATTACTAATAGGAAACGCAATATTTTGGGGAGCATGACAATAATCATTGTGGGGGAAAAAAACTGCTGATCATTATTAAGCTGAATGTGTAAAGTTGTGTGTATGCAGTTGGAATACTGTTAATAAAAATATATAAACTTGGCAGTAAGTACTACTCAAGTCACTTTTGTGCAACAAATTTTCTGTGACAGCACACGAATGATTAAATACAGAGATAAATCCTCAATTACACACCTAATGCACATCTGTTACTCTTCATTATGCCACAGTCAGATTTAATAGCTTCCTTTGCCAATAGGCTAAAGGAAAATACATATAAAATTGCTATATAAAAATAAATCCATTGAATGAATCACTTGAATCAAGTCATAATTACCACTTACAAACTTATAAGGAGGACCTCAGTTAGGCTGACAGCACCCAACTGTAACGTTGGCAAAAAATAAATTACACTAAATACGACTAATGCAACTACAAACAATGTAAATGAAAAAAAAAAAAAACACTATTTGGAACACTTGAGTTATTACTGTCTGTTTTAAACTTTAAAAATGAAATGAGTCGCTCCTGAACAGCAGAAGCAGTTAAAAGCACACTACTAATCAGTTTTATCCCATATCGCAAAGTCTACAGACTGAACACAAACCTCACCTCCAGCCTCAGGACAGACGTAGTTTATCAAGGGCTTGGGTCGGTCCCAAACTCTCCCTCCCATGATGCCCCAGGGCCTCACTTCATCAGAACAACTAGACACTCAGTACATAGCCATGCCCTCAGAAAATAAGGGCTGCCATCTATTGACTGATAAGAGAAGAGTCAAACCTGCTAAAATAAAATTACAGACTTCTCATATATTTCATTATTATTTCCTATGGCGGCAGCAGAAAAGCCCTGGGCAATTCACTTTTTATGAGACCTAGCTGAAGTGTGCACTTATCTGCTTTATTTTACCAGGATGATTTAAAGTCATATGGAAGCAATTGAAAAATGTAATAATAATAATCTGTTTATTGCTGAAACTTATAAGAATGATATTCACTAAATGAAAACACTAAAAGGCGTGCGATTTTCAAACGGAGATAAATTATTGCTGTATATGCTAATTAAAAATGTTTTATTTTCTAGCGTAGATGACATATCAAAGCTATTCATATTCACACATGAACATGCCACTCTTCACTCTCTTGCAGTTTCTGTAAGTCTCTGACGCAGATGATAAAGGAGGGATGCGTTCTTCTGTGCCACAAAATCTGGCTCCCTCTCTCTTCTCTCTATGTTGTTAAAGGGGTCATATCATGAGGAATCCAATTTTCCTTGATCTTTCAAGATAAAAGAGCTTGATACTGTGAAAACAAATTGTAACTTTCAGAACTTAAACCTTCCTCCAAGTAAAAAAAAGTAATTTCTGGAAACTAAGCTGTAACAAACGATCATTCCGAACTTGGGAAAGAGATAAATGCATCAACACCCGGGGTCAACAGGTGTTTTGGGTCTTTAATCAACAGACACCCTCAGCCGGGCGACCCAGCCAGGGGTGATCAGTCCCCACTCTGGATCCACAGCCATCGTGAGGCTTTTTTCGGCAGCCTCAGATATGTTCTTTATGACTAGCCTGCACAGTTGTCCTTTAACTCCAAGGAGATTGAGTGTTTGGAGCAACGAGTGTCCAGCAAAGCCCGGCATCCGACCTCCACTGGCTCACTGCGTGCTTTCCAGCCGCCGCTCCTGCACTCCTCCACCAGCTATGCATACTTGGCTCTCTTGTGCTCATTTGCCTTCTACAATCTGTCTTCCCAGGGGACCGTAAGCTCCACTATGACCACTGCCTGGTCGACTCCAATGTTATCACCATGTCTGGGCGGAGTGAAGTGGCCGTGATGTGATTCGGGAACTTGAGCTGCCTTCCCAGGTCAAAGTGCCAGTCTCTTGCATTGGCGAGGAGCCCACCTGGGGAGCTCTGACAAAGGAGATGGTTTGCTTGGAGGGATGCTGACTCTTATGCTGGTGATTGTATCTGCCAGAGCCCTGAGGACCTGGTCATGTCGTCAGCGATACCGCCCATCCCCCAAAGCCTTTGGACAGCGGCTGAGGATATGCTCCAGTGTGCCACTACTCACTACACTTAATTCCTGTAAATACCACAAGAATATAAAATAATATGCAATAATATTGGTCACTATATTATATATAAATATTATATATAAAGCCATATTGGCTTTTTGATGGTCCACTTTAGACACTCTACTAACTACATGTAACTCTGCAACTACATGTCAACTACCAGTCATTAGATTATTAGTAGACTGTAGCAGACTGTTAATTAGTAAGTTACTTATAGTCAGTAGAATGTTTATTGGGGAGCATCAAAATAAAGCCTTAGAAGATATTGAGCAGACAGTCTACTAATAATCTATTGACTGATAGTTTGCATGTAGTCACGATATAAAAAGGCTCTAAAAGCAGCCAGGGCTGAGCATCTCCGCAAACTAATAAAATAACCAAAATAATCCAAGGTTTTTATTTAACGCCATGGCTAGACTAACAAATAAACAGACATCACCTGAACAAAATATCCCGTTACATTTTAGTAGTAATGATTTCATGAATTTCTTCACTGAGAAAATAGAAAGCATCAGAAACACAATTGTAAATGTACAATCTTATGATTCAGCCTCAATTATCGCCCCTCAAGAACAACTACAGCGCTTTACAACTATAGGACAGGAAGAGCTAAATAAACTTATCACTGCATCTAAACCAACAACATGTTTATTAGATCCAATACCCACTAAACTACTGAAAGAAGTGTTACCTGTAGTGGAAGAGCCTCTTCTCAATATTATTAACTTGTCTCTTTAGGTCACGTTCCAAAAACGTTCAAGCTGGCAGTTATAAAACCTCTCATTAAGAAACCACAATTAGATCCAAATAACCTAGCAAATTGCAGACCCATTTCAAATCTTCCATTTATGTCTAAAATACTAGAAAAAGTTGTGTCCGCTCACTTGTGCTCTTTCTTGCAAGAAAACGATATCTATGAAAAGTTTCAGTCTGGATTCAGGCCACATCATAGCACAGAAACTGCACTCGTTAAAATTACAAATGATTTACTTTTAGCTTCTGACCAAGGCTGTATCTCAATACTAGTTTTACTCGATCTTAGTGCTGCGTTCAACACTATAGATCATAAAATACTCTTAGATCGACTTCAAAATTACACTGGTGTTCAGGGACAGGCATTAAGCTGGTTTAGATCGTACCTATCAGACCGTTACCATTTTGTCCATTTAAATGGGGAAAAATCAAAGATAACGTCAGTAAATTATGGAGTGCCACAAGGATCTGTATTAGGCCCTCTGCTATTCTCAATTTATATGCTGCCACTTGGTAATATTATAAGAAAACATGGAATAAGTTTCCACTGCTATGCTGATGACACTCAACTATTTCATCACGACCAGATGATAACATTAAATTATCTAAAATGACAGAGTATGTTAAAGACATAAAATATTGGATGACGTTAAATCTGGTAAAATTAAATTCAGATAAAACGGAGGAATTACTGATTGGTCCAAAAAACTACCCACAAAACCTCTTACAATACAACCTTAATCTAGAAGGACGTCCTGTTACTTTGTCCTCTACAGTAAAAGACCTGGGTGTTATATTAGACTGCAACTTGTCTTTTGAAAATCATATTTCAAATGTCACAAGAACAGCCTTTTTCCACCTTAGAAACATTGCTAAGCTATGTAACATGCTATCTGTTTCTGATGCAGAAAAGTTAGTTCATGCATTCATGACCTCGAGACTAGATTACTGTAATGCTTTATTAGCTGGTTCTCCTGCATCCTCAGTAAACAAGCTACAGTTAGTCCAAAATGCAGCCGCTAGAGTTCTTACTAGGTCAAGAAAATATGATCATATAACACCAATTTTGTCATCTCTACACTGGTTACCTATTAAGTTCCGTATCAATTACAAAGTATTGCTACTGACATATAAAGCCCTAAATGGTTTAGCTCCTGTGTATTTAAGGGATCTTCTATCGCCCTACAATCCATCGCGCTCTTTAAGATCGCTAAATTCGAGGCTTCTGGTCGTACCTAGGACAACTAAGTCCACTAAAGGAGGGAGGGCGTTTTCACATTTAGCTCCTAAACTCTGAAATAGCCTTCCTGATATTGTCCGAGGCTCAGACTTGCTCTCCCAGTTTAAAACTAGATTAAAGACGCATCTCTTTAGCCAAGCATTCACATAATGCATCTCATACCTTTTATACTACAGTTAAATCAGATCAAATGCATTCATATTATGAACAGCAGCTACGCTAATTATTTCCCATCTGCCTTTTTTGTTTTTAGATAACTCAAACAGAGTTCGTCAGCTCCAGTTATGTATCCAGCCTCTCATGAAGACTTCAGATGCCCCAACGCCTGTGAAGAGACGACTCGACGCCTGTAAAGAGACGACTCGACGCCTGTGGAGAGACGACCCAACGCCGGCGATATGTTATGCCCTAAATTTATACATGATTAACTAACTGTATTTTTGTATGTACATTTCTGAAATGCATTTCTGTAAAGCTGCTTTGAAACAATATATATTGTGAAAAGCGCTATACAAGTAAATTTGAATTGAATTGAATTGAATGTAGTCGCAAAGTTACTTATAGTTAGTAGAATGTCTAAAGTGGACAGCATTCGGCAAACTGTATCTAAACTGATTTACATTGCATTCAAGGCAGGCACTAACCAAATATTTAGTATATCTATAATCAGTTTTAATAATCTGAAGAAACCTTTTCCACAAAAAAAAAAAAAAAACTTGGAAGATGGTAAATGTTATTCACAGAACCAGAGATGCCAATAAATAATCTTTATTTCTTAAAGGGATCAAAAAATGATAAATCAATATTTCCTTGATCCTTTGACATATATGTAATTGTACTAAAAACATAGTGTAAGTTTCAGAACTCAAACCTTCTTCGTAAGACTAAAGTCAGGCAAAACGCACCAATCGGCAACTTTTGACAGCAAGATAACATATTTTCATTATCCGGTAGACTTTTATCGAAAAAAAAACAAAAAAAAACTGTAATATCTGGGTTAAACATGTTACCCAAACATGGCAGTGAGACTTTACACTGAAGTCTTAAAGAAGACATGCTCCTTAAAACTGAGTGTCAAAAACAGAGTAAAAAAAGGCAATTTATTTCAAAATGATGACCACCAAGTGGATGTCGGGGAACATTTTAAAATAGTAATAATTTAAAATAAACAACAAAATTATATTTATGACCCCTTTAAGAAAAGTAGTGTCACTTCAAATGAACAATTAAGGCAGCTTCACATTCGATATTATTTCACATTATGATAATAGACATTTAAGTGGACAATTCATGTAAATGCTTCAACAAAAAAATACAAGCTTCACATCCAGTTCAATTCAGTCACTCCATAGACTCATATTGTAACTCAGGGACAAGTCCAAATTATTTTCATTTGAAATCAACAACAAGCTTAGGTTATTTTCAACCCAAAATGCTCTTTTAAATTAATTTTACTTCATGTTTTATGTTTAGTTATTTATTTTATGTTCATGGGCATCTAATGTGCCATATCAAGACAGACAGAGAGTGAACAAGTACAATGTCAAAAGCTTTTATGCAAGTTGCCTGAATCACAGATAATGACAAGACGTATGTCCTCTCAGGAATCTCTTAGATCACCAACAACATTCCCAACACAAATTAAGAGCGCCATTTTCCCAAACTTAAAAAAAATTAGCATGATTCCACTCTGCACACAGATTGGAGTCCGACTGAAGAGGAATCACCCAGTGTCTAGCTGTGCTGATTTTATTCCTCTGGCATTGGCAAGATAAATATATGTCAGCGTGCGCTGTGCTGCCCCCTGTGCTGCCGTGATTATAGCGTTTAATAACTCGCCTTCAGTAATACATTGACATTGTCCGGCCAGGATCCTTGCCAGGAAGGCTTGATTTACCAAACCCCTTGAAGGGGAAAAAAAATCTCATTCAGCAGATGGATTGCTGAAAAGGCTCTCCAGCAGGCCTATAAATCATTCTTTAATCAGAGCCTTCAGTGAGAGCGCAGAGCCACCGCTGGCCCACTGGAGGACCCCTGACTCAATACTGTCTGTGTTACTGCTCTCCACATCCTTGTCTCTTTATTCCCCCCACACACATACGCTCCCTCTCCGTCCATTCATCTAAAGACAACCACAAACTTGTAGAATGCTTGCACTTTTAAAACATATACCTCCACTACCCCAGCCAACAAGGATTGTTTTCAGAACTTTAGCTTTAAAAGTTCAGAGAACATTCAAATGTAATATTTCAAAAGCATTCCAAGTATAAAGTGGAATGTTCCTTTAATGTTCATATAACTGTCATAATCTGTTTAAGTCTGGACTATTCCTTTTTTTAATTTGTTTACTTTCTGTTTCTTGCGTTTATATCTTGTTGTCATGGAGACTAATCGTGTTGCGCACTTGTTTCTTGTTGAGCCCTCAGTTTGCTTCAGCCTTTGTTTGTATTGTCGTTACATTGTGTGTGTGTAAAGCTTTTTAATTTTGCAAAATTGGATGGAAATAATAGGGAAAAAAATGTCATATAGTAGACATTTTAGTACTGAGCCCAAACAAAATCTTACTGAAAGCTCATTTTTTGAGATACCAATCTCAAATTTTAAACAACAAAATATTTACCATACAATATGTAATAGATAGATAATATTTAGAAATAATATTTTCACAACTTTATGAGAGCGGAAGCAAAACATTATTAGAACATATTTGTGTTAACTGGTACAGGACCTACTGTATTGTGATGTAATTTGTAATGTCACTCAAAATGCAAAAATATTTGCCAATAATTAGTTGTATATATATATATATATAAAAAGAATCACAAGCGTCAGTGACCACTCTACAAACAAAAGAGTGTGCAACAGAGATCATGAATGGTTCCTGGGTGCGGCGCATGGCTCACAGGCTTGTTCCGCCCCGGTGCCTTTTATTCCCGGAAGTGCATGAGGAGGTTAAGAAGTCATGGAAGGCATCTTTCACTGCCCGAAGCTGCTTCGCATCCTCCTCCACTCTCACTACCCTTGATACCACTTATGACCACAAAGTGCCGCGACCGGGTGGAACCGTCGGGGAACCTGGTTAGTGCTTCTCTTGTCCCTGATGGCTCTTGTGGACAAACAGACTCGGCTACGCGATTCAGTTCACCAGGCGTTGCACCAGGTTCAGAGGCGTCTTCTTTACCTAGGTGGCATGCAAAGACGCCATTGTCCTGCATGCAGAGATTGTGATCCTGTTGGTGTAGAAAGCAATAGAGCCTGTCCCTCCAGCAGAAATATAGACAGGGTTTTACAGCCCTTACTTCATTGTACCCAAGAAAGGCAGTGGGTTACGGCCGATCTTGGACCTGCAAGTTTTGAATTCGGCCCTTCACAAGTTCCCATTCAAAATGCTTACGCAAAAACACGTTCTCACGTGCATTCGTCCCCAAGATTGGTTTGCAAGAATCTGGAGGATGTGTACTATCACATTTCACGAGTTCACACTTACAAATAAGTCATATAGAATAAATGGTGTGCATATTTGGCGTGCTGTCTGAGGAGAGGGCTCCCCCCGTATTCCTGACTTTGGAAGGAACAAGCTAAGAGTGAGGAGTCGGGGTGGTGGAAGGATGCTGAAAAACTGCGAGGAATGTAGGTGAGTCGACTGGGTGAATATATATATATATATTTCCTCTCATGCTGATGGGATAGACATGATGATTGTTGAAGACAAGTTGATTGGATTGATTATTTGAATGTGCTCCTCCAGAACTTTGTTTAATGAAACATCATTTTGATTCTGCCTTGACACAGACCCTTTCTTTGGTTTGCCTTCAAAAGTCGGGCATATCAGTACAATGTCCTTCCGTCTGGGCTGCCCTTGCCCCTCTAAAGGAAGTGGGCATTCACATTCTCAACTTTCTTGACGGCTGGGTCATTCTAACTCACTCTCGAGATCTGATGTACAGGGACCTGGTACGGGGGTAAAAAAGAGGACACTCTCCTCTGTGCAGAGTATATCCTTTCCCTGTATGGAGTTGGATTTTGTTCAGGGGCAAAACAGCTGTTTAACTGAACAGTTCAGCCGCTACAGCACTGGCTGCAAAAGCCAATTCCCGAGATGGGCATGGCACTGTGGCAAACTCAGTGTGGTCATCATACCGATCTGTTGATGAACTTTCAGCTTTTTGGTCAGACCGAAGTGCTCTTAGAACAAGTGTCCAGGCATGTTGTTGTGACAATAAATGGCACCAGAACGGGGTGGGGTATGGCAAGCCGTTTTAACATTTAATCATTTAAGCCTACTAGTATCTATTTTAATGCAACTAGTACTTATTTTTTAGATACTAGTATCTATTCCATTAAGTACTAGTACTTATTCATTAGATACTAGTGCTTATTCTTTAGGTACTAGTGCCTATTCATTAGATACTAGTGCTTATTCATTAGATACTAGTGCTTATTCATTAGATACTAGTACTTATTCATTAGATACTAGTACTTATTCATTAGATACTAGTACTTATTCATTAGATACTAGTACTTATTCAATAGATACTAGTACTTATTCAATAGATACTAGTACTTATTCATTAGATACTAGTACTTATTCATTAGATACTAGTACTTATTCATTAGATACTAGTACTTATTTAATAGATACTAGTACTTATTCATTAGATACTAGTACTTATTTAAATAGTGACTAGTAACAATTTTTTTGTTACTAGTAAAATATTTTTTTTTTTGCCATTGACTTCTATGGGATCTGTCATTTAGATATCAACTATTCAGTTCTGACTAGTATCTATTCCAATTGTGACTAGTACATATATATTAGATACTAGTACTTATTCATTAGGTACTAGTACTTATTTTTTAGATACTAGTACCTTTTAATAGATACTAGTACCTATTAAATAGATACTAGTACATATTAAATAGATACTAGTACATATTAAATAGATACTAGTACTTATTCATTAGATACTAGTACTTATTCAATAGATACTAGTACTTATTCATTAGATACTAGTACTTATTCAATAGATACTAGTACTTATTCATTAGATACTAGTACTTATTCATTAGATACTAGTACTTATTTAATAGATACTAGTGCATATTTATTAGATACTAGTATTTATTCCAAATGTTACTAGTAAGATTTTAAATTTTACTAGTAAGATTTTTAATTGAACTCTACCGTGGCCGTTCTGACTAGTCATAACATAAGACTAGTAAAAAAGCAGTTGTGACTAGTAAAATAAGAATAGTTACTAGTAACAATTACAAAAGATACTAGTGTCTAATAAATAGTTACTAGTATCTATTGAATAAGTACTAGTATCTAATGAATAAGTACTAGTATCTAATTAATAGATACTAGTATCTAAATAATAAGCACTAGTATCTAAAGAATAAGTACTAGTATCTAATGAATAAGTACTAGTATCTATTTAATAGCTACTAGTATCTATTTAATAGGTACTAGTATTTATTAAAAGGTACTAGTATCTAAAAAATAAGTACTAGTACCTAATGAATAAGTACTAGTATCTAATATATATGTACTAGTCACAATTGGAATAGATACTAGTCAGAAGTGAATAGTTGATATCTAAATGACAGATCCCATAGAAGTCAATGGCAAAAAATTTTTTTTTTTACTAGTAACAAAAAAATAGTGACTAGTCACTATTTAAATAAGTACTAGTATCTAATGAATAAGTACTAGTATCTATTGAATAAGTACTAGTATCTAATGAATAAGTACTAGTATCTAATGAATAAGTACTAGTATCTAATGAATAAGTACTAGTATCTAATGAATAAGTACTAGTATCTATTGAATAAGTACTAGTGTCTAATAAATAAGAACTAGTATCTAATGAATAAGTACTAGTATCTTTAAAAAGGTACTAGTACCTAAAGAATAAGCACTAGTACCTAAAGAATAAGCACTAGTATCTAATGAATAAGTACTAGTACTTAATGGAATAGATACTAGTATCTAAAAAATAAGTACTAGTAGCTTGAAAATAGATACTAGTCGGTTGAAATGATTAAATGTTAAAACGGCTTGCCATGGTGGGGTGCTGTATGCAATGGGCACGCATCTATGATATCTATCGCCTTGAACTACGGTGCTAATAGAGTCTCATGAACGCGTATGTCAAGCAGCCGAGCAGCACTGAAGACCAACAACCAAGGTTGCTATTCACATTATATGGAGAAGTGCAATACTACTTCTTTATATGTTCTGGATAAAAAGAATGGCATACTGCAAATTCATTTTCAATTTAGGGTGAACCATCCCTTTTATCAACAGTAGCAAAATGATGTTTTATTAACAAAGTTCGGGAGGAGCATGTTCAGATAACCTATGCTCTGGGGTGCTCTGGGTATGGGTCAAATTCCGAGCTCAGACCCTTCCCAGCACCTCAAATATGCATTTATGTCAGGACCACTATCGTCAAATTTGATTGACAATTAGTTTGGATTGGCGGTATGGTTCCGTTCTGGGCGATGCAGCGATAACCCTCCTTAGGGGAAACAGAACAGAACCAAAATGAATGTATGCAAATATATTTAATTCAAGATTTTTAAGTACAACATAATTCGAGAATTTATTCTGATTCAAGGGGAATCAGAATGCCAAATCCTGACTGGACGAGAGGAGGAGCTGGGGATGGAGGAGGGTAATTAGCTCCTGAGAAACGCGATAGCTGCTGGCGTCATATTCCTATAGGTAGATGTGGATGAGCTGAGAGTCAGCTGATGCGAGGTTGACAAACATGACCTGCCAGAACTAACGCTATACACTTGATACTCTATACTATATCTGGTTAAATGAAAGTATGAACTCATGAAACATTCTTAGAACATATTTTTTGATAGCTGGAAATTTTTTATATTTTATTTCAGCGTTGTTTCAATTAACATATAAAAAAAAAAGTTTTCATTTTAGTTAACGAAAACCAAGGTGATCACTTTACATATTGCTCTAATTGTTCTAATGGGAAACTCTTGACTGGAATACAATGCAGTCCAGTAAGTGAACCAGAATTTATGTTGTCTAGTCTAGCTAGGTGAGACTGTAAAAATGAACAACAAAAAGGCAGGAAAAAAAAAGTAAATAGCTTGTAAGATTGTGGTCCGTTCCTCAAAATTAACATTAAACTACTGTATCCGGTCAGTAAAGGTTCCTATCGTAGATGCTGAAGGTGACAAGAGGGATTAGTGTCAATCCCTGGTGTTTCCATTAGCTGTGTTTTACTCCGTATGTGGTCTGACTGACAAATTGTGAATGCCCACACTGTCAGGGGGAACAAATGTAGTGGCTGTAGAAGGACATTAATCAAAACAACTTGAGGTTTTTCCCTTATTGCTAGTTTAAATGGACTCCTTTGCCTCTGTAGACATGTACATATCTCGGAAGCATTCTTGCTGTGAGATATCATCAATTCAGCTTCCTTGCACACTCGGATGTTAGCAACCTGGGCTTTGGTCCAACTCTGAACCTTGTACTGTCAGACATCTGACGTTAATACTGTAGCTAACTTTGCATTAATCTCTTCTGCTGCACAAATAGCAGAAAAGACGGCACACTTTTCTACATGTTGAAATCTTCAAACAGAGTTTTTATTTTTTTTCTGTAGTAACTTGCATTTGTAATCTTTTATTGTACTAAAAAAAATCATTAATCATTAGAAAGCGGGGAAAAAACTGTTGTTTCTGTGTTTATGTAAAAGTATAAGTAAAATTATATATAAGTACAATTATGATAATATATTTTACTTTCATGTCTAATAGTGTTATTCTGCTTATGCTGGCATAAATTCTGCAGGCTGTGTCAGTTGTGCACATTTGGACTCATTCAATTAGTCGTTCTGTCAAAGGTGTCACTGCTCTGTGGACCTCATTTGCACAAGGGGCAGCAACAAAAAAAAACAGACAAAACATTCAACAATCTAAATATTGCTTTAATTTGTACACTCAAGAAAGACACGTCAACTGTATGATACTCTAATATCCCTTTATTTAAATTATGCAGTTTAGAACAAACATGAAGTATGGATGAATAAGAGGCCAGTTGGCCAAGTGTTAATGTCAGGCATGTTAATGCAATCTTTGTTTTTTTGTTGTTGTTTTTTTGGGACGGTGCAGGAAGTCTGCCATTATAACTGATCATAACAGTTGACCTTTCAAGCTCCCAACACTTACTTGAGGTAAATTAAAGGTGCTGTAAACTATTTTATAATGCCATGCTTAAAGATACTAACTGCAATAGATGTTCTGAGAAATCACACCTGTCTCTGTGACAGCCAGCAAAAATAGAGTGAGGAAAGTAGATGAAACACTGTCTTCCTGTAAATAACTTTTACTTATTTTTACTTGATTCCAGAAGTATTTTTTTCCCCTTAGATTTGTTGTTGTTGTTGTTGTTTTTAGTTATAGGCCATTATCCCCCCCCCCCCCCCCCCCCCAAAAAAAAAAAAACACGACTAGGAGGTGAATCACATTTGATTTAAAGCAAGAAAGTATTTAAAAACCGGACAAAAAGACAAAAGTTAACAAATTTAATGAGGTAAAGAACGTCTCGGTTACGGATGTAACCCTCGTTCCCTGAGTAGGGAACGGAGACGTTACGTCGAATGACGACGAATGGGGTTCGCTTAGAAGCCTATCATCTTCGAACAGTAATAAAACGAGCCAATGGCAAGCAAATGCCATGGGTCTGCTGAATTTGCATAGCATAACTCCGCCCCACCTTGTGGGTATAAAGGAAGTGAGCTGGCAACATGCAGATATGTTTCTTCGCTGAAGGAGCCAAGGCTGAACTCGGCTGTTCCAGCGGTACAGCGGAAGTGGCAGGAAGACGTAACGTCTCCGTTCCCTACTCAGGGAACGAGGGTTACATCCGTAACCGAGACGTTCCCTTTCGTTGTCACTTCGAGTTACGTCGAATGACGACGAATGGGGTTACCAGTCCAATCACGCCACCTCGGCTGTCTTCCAGTGCCCTGCGTAAGTCTGAGCTCCCTGTCGTGCTAGCACGGACGAAGGACTCCTACTTAACACAGGAATACCAAGGTACACTGGGAGCATATCTCAGTGGAATATGCAATCAGTGCCCGCCCGAAGGGGGGACTTAAGAATAACATATGACCCGGAGGGGGGTGCATACGGAAACACTGGGGTGTCCAGCCCGTAGGGTGGAGTATTTCAACCCCAGGGGTGGCAGACTGGCTTGCCAAGGGAAAGACACATGCTCGAGAGAGGCTTACAGTGGAAATACACACGTGGGGGTCGCCCAGAGGGGGAACCATGCACATGGTGGCACCTAGCCAACGCGAAAGCTGCCGGAGGCATAACTCTGGCGTTGACGTCAACAGCGCTGGAGGAACTCAGGGCTTATCAGGCTCACCTGAGGAATATCGCACGTATCCAGTCCGTGGAGTGGAATGGCGAGCAAGCGAAGACACCTGAGCGGGTCCTAGCACCGGCTGGTTGAAGCGAGTACACAGGAGGACACTGGCTCCACTCGGAGATTATAGAATCTGGCGAATGTGTTGGGTGTCGCCCAGCCTGCAGCTCTGCAGATGTCTGTTAGCGAGGCGCCATGCGCTAGAGCCCAAGAGGAGGCCACACTCCGGGTGGAGTGGGTCGTCACACCAAGGGGGCACGGTCGACCTTGCTGCTGGTAAGCCAAAGCAATGGCGTCCACTATCCAGTGAGACAACCTTTGCTTGGAGAGAGCCTTTCCCTTCAGCTTCCCACCATAACAGACAAAGAGCTGGTCTGAGGTCCTGAAACACTGCGTTCTGTCTACGTAAGCACGGAGGGCGCGTACTGGACAGAGCAATGCCAAGGCTGGGTCTGCCTCCTCCAGGGGCAGCGCTTGCAGGTTCACCACCTGGTCCCGGAAGGGAGTGGTGGGAACCTTGGGCACATATCCAGGCCGGGGTCTCAGGATCACGTGAGAAAAGGCCGGCCCGAATTCCAGGCACGCTTCGTCTACAGAAAATGCGTGCAGGTCCCCTACCCTCTTGATGGAGGCCAAAGCAACCAGGAGCGCTGTCTTAATTGACAGGAACTTAAGCTCCACTGATTGCAAAGGCTCAAGGGGAGCACTCTGCAGGGCATTTAGTACCACCGAGAGGTCCCAAGAGGGAACGAGAGGAGGGCGAGGAGGCTGTAGTCTCCTCGCTCCTCTCAGGAACCTGATGACCAGGTCGTGCTTTCCCACGGACTTACCATCAACTGCATCGTGATGTGCGGCGATAGCGGCAACATATACTTTCAGGGTGGAGGGAGACAGCCTTCGCTCCAACCCAGCAGGAAGGAAAGCACGACACTGATCGGGCATGATCTGGGGTCTTCTGAGTGAGAAGAGCACCAAGACGAAGAGGTTCCACTTCAACGCGTAGGCATGTCTTGTCTTAGTGGACGACGCTCTAGCGGAAGTGATGGTAGCCACCACCGCTGGTGGTAGGGTACTCAAACCTGCCTCGTCCCGTCCAGGAGCCACACGTGGAGGTTCCAAAGATCGGGACGAGGGTGCCAAAGGGTGCCCCGTCCCTGAGAAAGGAGGTCCTTCCTCAGAGGAATTGGCCAGGGAGGTGCTGTCGCGAGGAGTACAAGTTCGGAGAACCAGGTTCGGGTGGGCCAGTGCGGCGCAACCAATATGACCTGCTCCTCGTCCTCCCTGATCTTGCACAGGTTTGTGCAAGAAGGCTCACTGGGGGAAACGCATACTTGCGGAGGCCCCGGGGCCAGCTGTGCGCCAGAGCGTCCGTGCCGAGCGTGCCCTCGGTCAGGGAGTAAAACTGGGCGCAGTGGGACGAGTCGTGGGAGGCAAACAGGTCTACCTGTGCGTCCCCGAACTGATCCCAATCAGCTGGACCGCCTGGGGATGGAGTCTCCATTCTCTCGGAAGAGGCTGAAGCCGTGAGAGCTCGTCGGCTGCACAGTCCAGGTCTCCCGGAATATAATGGCTCGAAGCGACCTCAGATGCTTCTGACTCCATATGAGGAGGTGGCGGGCGAGTTGCGACATACGGCGGGAGCGTAGACCACCTTGTCGGTTGATGTACGCTACTGTCGCGGTATTGTCTGATGGGACTAGTACGTGCTGGTTCTTGAGCAGCGCCCGGAAGCGGTGCAGAGCGAGACGTACTGCCAGCAACTCGAGGCAATTGACATGCCATAGGCGGTGGGGACCTGTCCAGGAGCCCACGGCAGCATGTCCATTGCACATGGCGGCCCAGCCCGTGGAGGAGGCATCCGTTGAGACAACAACATGCCTGGAAACTCGTTCTAAGGGCACTCCGGCCCGAGAAAGCTGAGATTCGTCCACGGGGGAAGGTCTGATGGCAGGTCGGAGTAACTGGTACTCGGAACGTGCCCTGACGCCATGCCCACCTCGGGACTCGATCGCAAAGCCAGTGCTGAAGCGGTCTCATATGAAGCAATCCGAGCGGCGTTGCCGCGGCTGCAGATGCCATATGCCCCAGGAGCCTCTGAAAAAGTTTCAGTGGAACCGCACTCTTGCCCTCAAATTGTCTCAGGCAAGTCGGCAGTGACTCGTAAGCTGCGCGCACATGGCGACCGAGTCGAATTCCCTACCGAGAAAAGAGATCCTCTGCACGGGGCAAAGTTTGCTCTTCTCCCAGTTGACCCGAAGGCCCAGACGGGCTAGGTGCCGGAGCACTAGGTCCCTGTGTTCGCAACCCTGGTCCGAGAGTGAGCTAGGATTAGCCAGTCATCGGGATAATTCAGGATGCGAACCCCGTGCTGCCGTAGCGGCACAAGGGCTGCCTCGACGACCTTCGTGAAGACGCGAGGAGACAGGGCCAACCCGAATGGGAGAACAGCGTACTGGAATGCCTGCCCCTCGAAAGCAACCCGCAAGAACGGTCTGTGTCGAGAAAAAATGGAGACATGAAGTAGGCGTCCTTCAGGTCGATCGCTGCAAACCAATCCTGTGGCTGCACACATTCGAAAATGCGCTAGGCCATGAGCCTCTTGAACGGAAGCCTGTGAAGGGAACGGTTCAAGACGCGCAGATCCAGGATTGGCCGTAACCCACCGGATTTCCTGGGGACAATGAAGTAGGGGCTGTAGAAGCCGGACCTCATTGCGGCTGGAGGGACAGTCTCGATCGCACCCTTCGCCAGCAGGGTGGCGACCTCCGCTCTCATGACAGGGGCATAGCCACCGACCATAGTGAAGCGGACTCCCCGGAAGCGGGGAGGAGACCGTGCGAACTGAATCGCATAGCCGAGCCTGATGGTTCGCGCAAGCCAGCGGGACAGGGGGGAAGCTCTAACCAGGCTCCCACGGACTGTGCCAGCGGGGTCATGCGAACGACAGACGTCCCCCCGGGGGTGCAGCGAAGCGGAATGACCGGCCCAGACGTGGGTGGCATAGCGGCCCGGTGTGGGGGCACGGTCATTAGCCGCGTCCTGCCAGAGGAGGCCAGGGAAGGACCAGCGTTCCACAGGGGCGTGCTCTGGCAGGGGTCTGGCGACAGAGGGGGACGAGAGTGGCGAGGCCCGTGAGCGTGCGCACTGTCATCCGAGAACTCTGTGACAGAGGAGGGCGAGAGTGGCGGGACCCGAGGGTGGCGCGCACTGTCGTCCGAGAACTCTGTGTGCTCAGAGATGGGAGAGACAGTTCTTTGGAAAAAGAGGTTTTCCCCCCGGCCCTCCACCGGGGGAAGGAGTGGCCCTGCAACCACCTCCTAGAAAGAACTGCAACCCATCTCTGAGCTGCCCGTAACGGGAGCACCGCATTGCTGCGGGGCTGGTACGGGCTGGGGCGCCTTCCTGCGACTACCTCCACGGCACGGCCTGGGTGAAGGGTGCTGCTAGGGCCGGCAGGGAGTGTCGCAGGAGGGCGCCCTCGGCGGCGAGCGGAATGAGGCAGCTGAGCCGGCGGCTGAGCAGCTGGCCGCGGGATCAGAGCCTCAGTCCGCTCTGGGCAGCCGAGAACTCTGGGCAGAGTCCTCGACTGCGCCGCCGAGGAGGCCAGTCTGGGATATGGGGAGTTGAGGAAGCGGCTTCGCTCAGCCTCGCCCATATCAACCAGACTAAGCCAGTTTTTGTCTCTGGACCACATATGTGGACATCACCTGACCCAGGGAGCGTGTGGTCACCTTCGTCGCCCGTAGAGCGAGGTCGGTGGCGGCACGCAGCTCTTGCAAGAGCCCTGGACCAGCCCTACCCTCGTGCATTAGCAATGAGCACCCCTGGCCTGGTAGACCTGAAGGATGGGCATAGCATGCAGTGAGGTGGCAGCCAGCCCCGCAGCTCTATAGATCTCTGCCACCGGAGTAGACAAAAACCTACATGCTTTGGGGTGGGTGGGTGCTTAGGGCCGCCACGCCAGTGGAGGCGCTGTGGGGACACAGTTGTGTTGCCACAGAACACTCCATAAGGGGAACCCCAGTGTACCCACTGGCCGCGACCTCATCGAGGGCAGAGAAGGCGGAAGAGGCCGCTGAGTAATCTCATGACCTCTTCATGCACGTCCAGGAAGAAAGGAATTGGGGGCGGGCCGACGTGTGCCGGTGCGTCCCCAAAAACCGATCATCAGCTTTAAGCACTTGGGACATGGCGGAGGGTTCCACACAAGCCCAAATGCTCGCGACTGCCCGGGGAAGCATGGCAGAGTTCTGGTTCAGACTCGGGCAATGCTGGCACACCCGGAGGAGGCAGCACAGCCGAGTCTTCTCCAGCGTACTCACGCCCACCTTGTGATGCGGCGATAGACAAGATTTAATCTGCCGGGGCATCGAATGAAATGCTGGACCAGCCCGCGACCTCTGGCCGGGACTGGTCAGCGATCTCATCCGGATACCACACGGGTTGCAATGTGAAGAGGAGTGTGTGGACCGAGGATAGATCGTCGGGTTGGTTCCACACAGCAGCCTCTGATCACCCTGGCCACCAGCCGAAGTATTCCCTCTTGCGGAGAGAATAGATCGGGGTGTGGATGAGGGGACTCTCTCTCGAGGAGGTCATCGAGTCTCGATCGTTACATTGCGATGGTCATGTCCCCGCAATGAGAACATGACGCATCCACGAACGCTGTCTGTGCGTTTGCCCAAACACATCAGACAGCGTCCGTGCCCATCAGCTGATTTAATCTGTGTATCGCACCCAGAAACACACGGGCGAACCGTCTTTAAAAAGACGCGCCGCGTGCAGCTCTTTTAGAGAGATAAAACTCAAACAGCAGTGTTGAAGCGCCCAGGGAGAGACACACGACTGGCAGACCACTGCGCAGATCGGCAGGCAATATGAAGCTCGCTGGAATTCGCCGTCACACCAACACTTCTGAAGAGTAGCTTGTCTCGAAGAGTGAAGAGAGATGATCTCAGAATGGCTTGTGGAGTGAAGAATGCTCTTGGCTCCGAAAGCGAAAACATATCTGCATGTTGCCAGCTCACTTCCTTTATACCCACAAGGTGGGGCGGAGTTATGCTATGCAAATTCAACAGACCCATGGCATTTGCTTGCCATTGGCTCGTTTTATTACTGTTCGAAGATGATAGGCTTCTAAGCGAACCCCATTCGTCGCCATTCGACGTAACTCGAAGTGACAACGAAAGGGAACTACAATCGCATAAAGCATTGTGAACGAAAAAATCATATTAAAAATGACAGATAAATATTCAACTATTGCTGTTGATTGTTTATATAGAAACAACATATTTTGCGTTTATTGACAAATATGCATATAAATACAAATGTTTAAGTAGTTTGAGTGTGCTGCAATCCAGGCAATTCGGAATTTAGATTTTTTTTCCCCTCCTCCTACTTGGAAATAACATATGGCATGCCACCTGGAGTGTGAACTCAGGACAGATCGATCAACCCTGGCCTCAGTAAGACATTTGATGTCACTTTCAAGAAGGTGGCAAGCCTGCTTCAAACGAGCATAGCGTGGAGCGAACTTATTGCAAACGTAAAAACAAACTTCAACATTAACATGTCACGGTTCATGGATTCACTGACTCGCCCTCGCAATGTGTGCGTGTGTGTGTGAATGGGCGCGGTTCATCAGCGCGGCTTGTTAGCGTGGCTGATGAGCTGATCTGCGCTAGCTGATTTGAATGTAGAGTCCTATTTATTGTTTGTGATCTCGTCCTGTCTTTGTCAGATTGTTGGATTTTGTTTTGGCCTGCTCAATTTGCGCCCATGGTAAGACTTCCAACCGACCCCCAAATGGGTTGCTTCAACCGATGTCTGTCCCTTCGAGAGCATGGTCCCATATCGTGCTAGATTTTGTCACGGGCCTCCCACCCTCCCAGGGCAAGACAGTTATTTTGACTGTAGTGGACCGGTTCTCGAAGGCGGCACATTTTATTCCCTTACCCAAATAACCCTCAGCTAAGGAGACAGCGGTTACTGACGTAGATCACATCTTTTGCATTCATGGCCTCCCGACAGATGTGGTTTCCGACAGGGGGCCCAGTTTATATCCAAATTTTGGAGAGAGTTTTGTCGGTTACTGGGGGCGAGTGTTAGTCTGTCTTCTGGGTTCCATCCCCAGACTAACGGTCAAGCTGAGCGAGCCAACCAGGATTTAGAAAGAGTTTTATGATGTCTGGTGTCTCAGAATCCTTCCTCCTGGAGCCAGCAAATCTCTTGGGTTGAGTACGCTCATAACTCTTTACCAGTTTCGTCCACGGGCCTCTCTCCGTTTGAGTGTAGTCTAGGTTACACTCAAGTCACATCAGCCTATTCGGTTCAGCATATTCTGGACGCGAGACGGAGGGGATGAGAATTTCAGTACTTGGTGGATTGAGAAGTTTACGGTCCGGAGGAGAGAATTTGGGTCCCAGTCAGGGACATCCTGGATCACTCCCTTGTTGATGATTACAATCATTCTCCTGGGAGCGCTCCTAGGCGGGAGGGTACTGTCACAGTTCATGGATTCACTGACTCGCCCTCGCTGTGTGCGTGCGTGTGTGTGTGAATGGGCAGGGTTCATCAGCGCGGCTTGTTAGCGTGGCTGATGAGCTGATCAGCGCTAGCTGTTTCGAATGTAGAGTCCGATTTATTGTTTGTGATCTCGTCCTGTCTTCGTCAGATTGTTGTCATGGCTCTCCAGGGATTAGCTCCTAGTTCGTCGTGCTGGTTCCCTGTGTGTTCATTCCTGGTTCATGTGGACGTTCCTGTGCTTCCTTCAGGATCTGCTGCTTTTCCAGTGACTCTTCTGCCCATTGTGTTACCGAGTCCGGTTCTACATCTGCCCACCTCGATTCTGACCAGCATCTCTATCCATTAATAGTCTCACTATTAATAAATCTACCATTGTTCACTCGCATTTGGATCCTTCTGACTCTTTTCTTTACAGTTATGACACTTAAGTGTACTTACTATAGGGTTAGGGTAGGATTGGATTAGGTTTAGGGTTATTTGCATGTAATTATGCATATTTACTGTTATTACTATGGTAAGTACATGTAACAAGGACACTGTAAAATAAAGTGTTATCGATATTTTTTTCAGTTTTTGCCATAATTGAAACAAAAGAGGTTCGGTTCAGCGGTTCAGAAGAGGCGTGTCCCGGCGCAAACGTTCCCTGACGCTATTTTGCAGTTCCAGAAAACAATTCCGCCACTGACTAGGAAAAATCTAGTCTAAAGTCTTTGGCGCGTTCCGCATGTTATTCATAAGGTATTTCAAGGGCGCATGCTTGGCCATAATGTAGCGTGGGCACAACGCACATACACTTTGATTATCTTATCTACACAGACACAGCAGTTGTCATTTTTGCAAATCATACATTATTACAAGGAAAAATATTAACACACGAGGGAAATCATGGTTGCCTCCATGAAGATGTGATTATTATACGCCTGTTTAACCGAAGCTAATTTGGGTGGGTTTCTCCCATTCCCATACAATGTCACTTCTCTGTCTTTTACAGCCCTGACGAGAACGTCGGTCTCCTCGGCTGTGAACCGCTCCTGGTGTGCGCCTGGCAAATCCGCCGTTATAATAGCAATCCGCCATGGAAAAAGCGCACCTGCTCTTAAAGGGAATGTGAGATGACACTCTGATTGGTTTATTTCACGTTACGCCCAAACCACACCTATGAATAATGAAGCTACTTAAGACAAACCCATTTTAGATTTGCGTCGGGCGCTAGAGTCATTTATCCCGCCGGTATAATAGCAACAGCTCCCGGGATCCACCCACAAAGTTCAGATTAACATTTGAGGGCAGCAATTGTATTCATAATGTCAAAATAAAACCGACGTAATGTTACTTGAAAGCATTATAGCCTACTATTCATGCCAAACTTCCATGGTACAGTTAGTAGTGTTACTACAGTAAATCCAAGGTGAATGTTGCTGATCTGTGGACACTGAATAGTTCATTCATGGCACAATTCCTGGTTTCCACGTCAGCGCTGTTTGATCCGTTAATAACGGAGAAATATGAATGTTTCTCACTAGATCTCGCAGCGATGTTATTACTTAAGTGGCGAATTCAAATGCTAGTAACAGTGTCGCTTGATCAAGATCGGCTCGCGCTGCATTGGTCCAAACTGATAAACGGTCCGTCAACCACACAATAACGAGTAGCTCAGTTTCGTTCCGCTTACATTACATTTGGCTTTTGATGTTGGGCAATGTTGTGGTCGCGCCAGCGTCTCTTACATTATGAGCGCGCTTGCCACGCGCAACACGCCTACATTTGAAATAACAAAATTTTGGTCGGCAGGAAAAAATGCGTACCGAAAACCGAACCGAAAGCCTCATAACGAACGGTTCAATACGAATACGTGTATCGTTACATCCCTATCATATATACATAAGTTTCTTACTATTATTATCATATTGTTTAGCGGCTGAAAAACTATGAGAAGTATAGTATGCAGTTCCAAATTAATCAATAGGTGTGTTCGACTTGAAGCAGTGCTGCGCAGATTGATCGATGTATGACATCAAATATATCAAGAGCGATAAGAAAGCAGACTTGCTTTCGAATCACTCTCGCGGTACTTTGATGTCATAACTGATGGGTCTGTGCAGCGCCGCTTCAAGTCGAAAACACATGCGCTGAATCTGAAATCGCATACTGCCTGAGTAGGTACATTTGAATTTAAACTTCACAACTATGTTCTATATAAATATTCTATATTGTATGAATGTGGGTAATATGTTTGAAATTTAGACCTACTATATCCGCCATGTTGTCATTATCATGTGATGTAGTAGGTCATCTGGGGACTTTTCTCCTACTGTTTTAAACACACTGTAATAGGTAAGTATTCGATTTCGGACGCAGCGCTAAAGTCTTTCTGATTGAATAATTAATTGACTCACTCCTAAAGACAGTCATTTTTTGAGTGTTACACACAATACAAAGTCCCTGTGCTGTTTTCGGTTTTCAACCTTCTACAGTACAGTGTTTGTTTGTATCATTGCCATCATAATACTCCTTCAGTAAAACTACTGGAGTGAGTTGTCCTCCTACTGTCTGAAGCAGAACAGATTTTGTGTCTGTTTGTTTGTAATGTATCAGGCATTAGGACAGATGATGACTCACTGCCCCATCCGTGGAGGAAATGATGTTATGATCAGTATGTGATACTACAGTACAGTGATACCCAGAGGGGCATTACGTCCTTCACGGGAGGCGTCAGGAGAGCCCTTAAGGTCTTATTAGACGGCTTCTGAAGAGCTTCTCCTGCCTCGTGATTAGGGAGAGCACATGCTGCTCAGACTGCAGTGCACCGCTACACTGACACACAGGGTGAGCTTGCTGTAAGGCACCTGAACACTTTTGAATTGCGAATATGTCTTGCAATTTCATTTAAATTGGATGTTTTATGGCCAATGGATCAAGAGATTATTACGATGCAGACGGTGCTGCCTGTCTGTGACGAATTAGCCTACCTGTGTATCTATATTCTGTGAGTGGCATTACAAATAATAATATATATTATTGAGTGCTTGTGATTTTTTATAGTGTGGACTAGGGATGTAATAATGATTTTTAAAAAAAACATAGTATATAACATATTATTATTATTGTGTAATTAATCCTAAAAATACTAAAATAAAAACCTGAGTATAGGCTATGACTGACAGTATGTAGAGTGCCATAATAATGTGGCTACATATTAATGGTCAAAATGCTCTGATTTGGAAAATTAATGTAAACGCAAAATATGATTTATGTCATAATACTGTTGCATTTGTGCATTAGGCATTAGTGGATACCTAAAAGACTTGCTAGTATCCACTATGTCACTGTGTACAATCAAACAGCAATATTGAAACCCAGTCATTGTTTTAAAATATTTTTTTTAGTTATGTATTGTTACTTGAATAATTATTTAAAGAGACATTCACTGAATTGAGGAGTAGTTGAAAGTTGCATGTCTCTGTTTCAATTTGAGTTATATTTATATTGAATAATTAGATTATTGACAAAAATCAGTTTATTATTCTTATGTATTGCAAGAGGTTTATAGCTGTGTTAATTCGCCTTTGGCTAAGCCACGCCCTATAGAATGTAGATTGACCAATCACAGCGCAGACAAGAACGAGCTCCCACAGAGGTCCGACACTTTTTCATAGCGCTCCATTGACTTTAACACAGGCGTCTCAACATTTTGGTCTCAGCAGGCTATTACCGTCGTAGTTTTATCAAAAATATGGTTAAACGTTGTGCCTGGGGCATTTGTAACACAGATACGCGTTTCCCAGAGAGGTTGGAGGGGGGTGTCCGTTTTTTTTCCCTTCCCAAAACCGAAGTCAAATTCTGACAAGTGTCGTCTTTGGATTAAACTGTGTGGACGTCCTCAGTCAGCGAAACCCCTCAAGATCAACAAGCACACTTTTGTGTCTCTAAGATAAATGTAGCTTTTAACCTTACTGTGAAGTTATACTAGTTAGACAGTTTTATGCTGGTTAGGTTATGATTTCGGTTTTCTACCCTAATTGTTGATACGCTAGCACACGCTGCTAATAAATACAAGTTTATACTCGCGTAGTCCGTTTGCTTTGTAAATAACGATTACAGAAGTGAATAGAGACCCAGCTTTGAATGAACAGTGTTTCTCCTTGATATTGTTAGTCTCAGCCTCCGTCTCGATTACCGGTAGTAGCCTATATGCTGTGGTTCATTTTTTGACTGTGACTGTTATGCTTTTGCCTCTATTTGGATGCCTTGTTGTTGCTTGCGTTTCACCGGTATGTCTTGAATATAGCCTTCGAACACATACTGCAGCCACTTTTGCCTACTTCTATCAGACACTTTATTTGCTGCTTTATAAAAGTTTGATAAAATTTCAGCAGGAAGAGCTGTCACAGCATAAGCCATGTTGATACCAAACCAGAGCCCAGATTAAGTTGACGGACGTAGCAACAGTAACTAAGGGGGGCGGGGCTTAGCCAAAGGTCAATTGTTTTCGCTCATTGCAGATGAACAGTGTCCCAGCGCTGTGGGTAGCTTTTTCCAGACTGCTCCTCTCACTTCTGCTGCTGTCTGATTGTCTGCCCACCTGAGAAGACAGGAGAGAAGGAGGGATGAATGTTAAAGAGGTCAGGCGAATCATTGAATGCGCACAATCAAATGCAACCAAATCCCTACTGCTGCTTGGTTTATTCATCCCATTTTCATTTCATCGAAGCATGAGATGTTCTTTGGATCATCTCAAATCATGCTGGAGAACATGTGAAATTCGTTCTCTGTGAAAAGCTCTGTTGTCATTAATGCAAAAAGGGTGAAAAACCAAATACTAAGACATTCAGTTCAACTTTGCACTGACATTCTTACGCAGATGCAGATAAATATTTTCATTGCAAAATAGAAGCATTTCCACTAATGTTCACAGACTTTTGACCTCCTTGTATGTTATTAAAAGATAATCTTGACCGTGAGATTTCCATATTTCAGTAGCTGTATGTTACACTCTTAAAAATAAAGGCTCCAAAAGGGGGGTTTTGCAGTCAAGTCACAGAAGAATCATTTTGGGTTCCCAAAAGAACTTTTCAGTGAACCATTTTTTTCTTAATATGATTAACATTTTAATAATCTAAATAACCTTTATATATATAAAGAATATTTTGTGGAATAGAAAGGTTCCTTGGATGCAAAAGGTTTTTCATTGAACCATTGATGCCAATAAAGAACCTTTATTTTTAGTGTACTCTACAGAAAAGAGCTGCTCAGCATCACATGGCCACCAAGTGAGCTGACTTACTTTGTCAGACTGGAGCTTATTATTTTGGAAATCTTTTGTCATTTTTGTGAACAATATGCATCAGGAGGTCCATGTTCAGACTATGTGAATGCTGTCTGCACCTGAGACTTACTGTAATGTCGACTAGAAAGACCAGAGTTCAGTGGAGATCTGCACACTGACAGAGTGTGAGCTTCTACACAAGTGACTTTTCTGTTTCACAGAACCAAAATCCATTTCAACTCATTCTTCAGGAAGAAGCCCTGTCACAAAAGGAAATGATCAATGTTTAAACTTCTCTCACTTCTTCCATTCCTTCCGTTTTATTTTCCTTTTAGCAGAAGGTGTGAGCTATCTCATCCAGCACACACCACCTGTCTACCACTGAGCCTGTGCCAAACTGCTGAATTGTATGAATATAGAATTGGTCCTCTGTGACAAGACAAACTATGCAGAAAATTGAGAATACCTCCATCAGTATTTGCCACAGTCATCATGTGTGATCAAATATTCATGCATCTATTCCCATGCCTCCTCCTTTCTGATATATAGCCTAGGTCAATTTATCTCGATACTCTTATCATCATCATTACCTTTAATAAGCATATCTGGGTCATTCCTAAAGTTTGGTGGATTTTGGACTGAGCAGGTTTGTTGAAAAAAAATATAATGTCAAAATTATTTTTTTCATTTATTTTTAATTTTTTATTGTCAGAGTAAAGAAATGTCTGTTATCATACAAACAAATGTGGGTCAAATATGGACAAACCCAGCCGTTGGGTTACATTTTTTTTAATTAAATTTTTAACCCAACGTTTGGGTTTGTCCATATTTGACCCAAAATTTGGTTAAAACCACCAAAAATTTTTTTAGTGTGGTCAAGCTCAGGCTATATAACCTAATAATCCGACCAAATATTTCAAATTTCTATGAATTCTATGAAATTTATCCACCCTGTTACATGACATTTTTACAATACAATATGTAACAGGATGGACCTTAAAAAACAGGATGTACCTGTATATGTGAATTGTATGAAGCCCGTTATTAGCAAAGAACAACATGCTAGCAGATTTACTAGCATAAAATCTATTAAAAACTAAATTTTAATGTCCAGTACTGTATAACTTTTCTTGCCTTCCATTTGAGAAGTTCATTTCCAATCAAATAAAATAATCGGAACTAACTGTTGATATAATATTGATACTGATAAATTAAACATCACTAATGTTGGCTGATAATGATGATGCTAATGACATATAGTGCATCCCTATTATTGATATCAACTCTAAGAAGATTTTGTCAGTATCAGCACATTGTTTCCTTTATTTACATGGTTTTAATATGATGTGCTTCATCTCTTGTTTTATCTGAGAACTGTGGTCTGTGCGTTGAATTATAAGGTATTTCCTGAGCAATGATCTGAGATGTGTCTACAATGATGAAGCAGCCAGCTATTGTTGCTCCGTGTTCCTTTTCTTGTTATCATATGCCTTTCAGTTTAAATCCAGGCCCAAATCCTGGTAAGAACATTAATTGAGAGCTGATATTCAAGGGATAACAGTAACGCGTCTGCTCTTTTGAAAGTAAATGAGCATTGACTATGAAGAGGAGACTAAGCAAGATCCTCCCATCAATAATGAATCCAGCTAAACCTCTGAGAACTCTAAAATTTCTCCTTTACGTATGAATTATGCATGCGCTTTAGTGCATTGCTGATCTCTTTCAGACGTTGTGCCAGGGTGTTTGTGACAGTAAAAGGCCAAATATTGCTGTTCTGTTTGGTCAGGAAGAAAGACATTTTACTGAGCCCACAGACTGCAAAGCCAGTCAGTAATGTCGCTCAGCTCTGCGTGTGACTGCCGAGAACTGCCACAGACATTTTGATGTCATGATCTCAGATCCATCTTTTCTGAAGAAAGCCCTAATAGGGTACAATAGGTATCCGGTTTAGTTTTTTTCGCTATTGTCAAACTATGGAAGTAAAATAATGACAAATGTTTTTAACAAAAAGTGTCAAGTCAATCCAGTGTCAAGCCAACTTTATGCCAGTTTTTCACTGAATCGCTTGGCGTGAAACTTTGCACGTTATGTTCATAACCTGAGTCTGCTTGCCTGTTCCTATATCTAGTATAGTCTACATCCCCAATAAGGTGCGAGTTTGGTCTTTTATATCACTGTATTAGTCCATCAAGCCTTAAAGGAGAACTCCGGTCAATTTTAACATTGAGCTCAATTTTTAGTAAATTTGGAGTGCTGTCAATACAGAGAACAACGACAAAAATCGGTGTTGCCTACACCGTGTTATCCTATTTTTAAAATGTGCACCCTATTGACTTGAATGGGGCAAATTTTAAACCTGCTTTTATTTCTCTTATCATCCTTGATGTGTCATACAAGTGCCCAGCCATGTTAGATGATTCCTTCAGAGTGAACACGAGTGAATCTGACTGCAGTAGATGTGAAAGATATGAATAAAAATTATGTTATATCATGATGTTATACGCGCGTGATCATAGGTAACTAAACCTATGCGCGTGAACTGGACAATCGACTACTTTGGACTTCGACCGAAAACAGGAACTAAATACAGGTATTTGCGCTTGTTGAATTAACATCATTTTTATGAATATCTTTCACATCTACTGCAGTCAGATTCACTCGTGTTCACTCTGAAGGAATCATCTAACATGGCTGGGCACTTGTATGACACATCAAGGATGATAAGAGAAATAAAAGGAGGTTTAAAATTTGCCCCATTCAAGTCAATAGGGTGCAAATTTTTAAAAGAGGATAACACAGTGTAGGCAACACCGATTTTTGTTGTTGTTCTCTGTATTGACAGCACTCCAAATTTACTAAAAATTTAGCTCAATTTTAAAATTGACCGGAGTTCTCCTTTAAGCGTCCTGACCGCAGGGGAATCCTGGAGAATGATTATTATTGAGGGAAGTTAGTTAAGTTGCGGCGTCAGCGATATAAAGTTAAGAAAACAAAACAACTGAGAGAAATATATGTCTACTACTTCAGATTTAACGTTTTATCTGTACATCAGCATCGGGGAATAACATTATAATCTTGTTCACGGTAGAGAAAGCTGCTTACATGTGCAAAACTCACTGTGAAGACTTAAATGCAAACACAGCTTTTGTGTCTTTATCAGCTTTTCCAGTATAATATATTATTCCCTGATGATCATCACAAATACTTACCGCTTGCTCCATTTCTGTAAATCCGTTTTTATGAATGAATGACCCTCTCACACGTTGCTCTAGTCTTCGTCAACATCCGCTTGCACCTCCTGCTGGTAAAGCCGACTAACAGCTATGGAGTTTATCAATCGGCAATCCACTGATATTCCTGCCGTTCCCGGATGTCAAATGTTAAACTTTCTGTCGAATTTGAACCACTGAATTTGTGGAAGCGAATTTGTAAAGCGAAATAAAATGGACCGAAAATTGCCTGTCAAATACTATAGGTTGTATTTTAAAAACAAAATGCATATTTTGGAAGTGAAATCTAACAGGTGAATATGGTTTATTGTATTTGTAAAAATTTAAACGTGTGTGAAATGTTTTGAATTTAATATTCACAGCTTAAATATGCAACCATGTTGAATTTCAGCCCATAAAAATGCAAGCCCTAAAAAATACAATGCATTAAAATGCAAGCATTTTTTTGTTTCAAAAACATTTGTCATTATTTTACTTCCATATCAAACACTGACAGTCCTTGCCACTTAAATTATGATGACATGCAGGCTTCGAGTCTGAAAGGGATAGTTCACCCGAAAATGTTTAATTCTGTCATCATTTACCCTCAAGCTGTTCCAAACCTGTATGAGTTTCTTTGTTCTGCTGAACACAAAAAAAGACATTTTAAAGAATGTTGGTAGTCAAACAGTTAATGGTAGCCATTGACGTTAGATTGATGGTAGCCAAAAAAAAATACAATGGAAGTCTTTACTACCGTCAACTGTCTGGTTACCAACAATCTTTTTTTGTGTGTTTAATTGAAAAAAGAAACAACACGATGGTGAGTAAATGATGACAGAATTTTCACTTTTGGGTGAGCTAGCCTGGATAAATATTTTATAATAAATACTGCAATATTCCATTAAAAAAAAAAATATAGCTTTTGATTTTATGGTGACTTTAAAGAGGAAATGCACCCAGTTTGAATGCTGTTCTCCTTTAATTGGTAATTTTTTATGAACAACTGCTACCATGATTAATACAAAATGTACACAAACATCTCTTTTGAATAAATGCAGGTTTACCACCTGCTTTCCGTGGGCAGAAATAGCGTAACTCTAATTGCAGCAGACAAAAATCATTCGTTTTGTGAATAAGGTGCAATCCATAATAAGCCTGATTTGCATAAGAGATGTGTTAGTGCTGAAACAATAACAATGATTTTAAATCATTTTAATTCAAATACTCAATATAAAGTGCTGTTCTGATGCATTTAACATTTGGTTAAATTGGCGGTTAGTGAATAAGAGACAGGTTTTGTGCTAAAATGTCGAATTAGTGGGTCAAAAGAGGACAAAATCGGGCTGTTGAAAGTTGAAAAGTAAGCAAGTGAGAGAGAAAGAAAGAAAGTGCTTTTTAATAGTGGAACACCTCTCAGTTTTTCACCAATGCACCTAATGAGATTGTTCTCTATCTGTGGCACTTGCAAATACTAAAAAACAGACTCTGAAAAATACTATATAGAACATTTGCTATATGATGACATGGATTTTGAACAGCAGTCTGATTACTTTGACTTGAGGCAAGTTTGCATGTCTCCCTCATTAGTGCACAGAGTCCACTGGGGCTTTTGCACCATGTTAATCACCTCCTGGATGCAATATGGATTCCACTCTCAAGTCCTCATTTCAGAGCACTGTTTTGACCAGGGCCTAGAGCAAATCACCTGCTATAATTGTGATCAATGGGCCATGTCAACCTATTTCACAGACAAGTGCTTCTCTTGGTGGCTGGGGTCAATGGCACAAATAGCAATGATTTACATAGCCAATACTGAAAGTTGCAGAATCACTGCGAACAACTTACCTAATACAAGAGATTAAATCTTGCCGAGCAAGAGCATTTGAAAGCTTTTAGGAAAGACACTTAGCACTGTGGCTCTCAGATAGCACTGGGACCTGGGCACAAGCTTTTAAAAGAGATATATTGTCAATTTACTGAGAACAGAGTTAGCCAGTAAAGTCTTGTGTGGCAAAGGTTATTAGGTAGTATTTCTGACTGCACTCTGCAATCTGACCACTGATGCTATAGATTTTACAGTAGCAATCCAGGCTGGAATGGTGTCTCGCACAAAGGTTGTTCGTATTTTTGCATGCTTTTAATGTTCATTCAGAGGGGAATGGGACATCCCCACACTGACCCCTCAATTCGGAAGTGGTGAATTCAGGTTCTTCTGTCTACAGGTATCTTGCAAAGGAAGGTGCATCTTAAGGAGCATAATACATGTACTACAAAAAGTGCATTCACACAGACTTTTTAATGTGCCATTAAATACAAAGTTCTCTCATGAAACTCTATGTCGCAGGCTTATAGGTCCTTAACTCAATTGTTAGCGATCACAACGTTATTTACATAGTGCAGCTGATTGGTTGCTGTGGCATCAGTGGCCAATGAGCTTGCTGCTCAACATTCAAATACTTGTCATTGTTTTTCGCTTTCAGAAACCCTCCACCTTCCTCAGCTCCACCTGTATAGATCTGCTACAGGGGTTATTTCTTGTAGGCCTATGTTATATGTGCAACAGTAGCATGTCTGTGAATGTATTGGCAGTAGCAAGTCTCAGTACTTGCTCTGCAGCAGCAGTGTAACATATCTATATGCCAAATACGACAATTAACATTGCCATATCCATTACCATGCCAATCTCTCAGAGATTGATAAAAAATAAAACACACTCTCAGTTTATTTAAAACTGATGGACGAGTCAAAATTAATTTTTTGATTTGACCATACAATGTCAATAGACCCGGTTTAAACCTGGACAATTCCCAAACACAAATGTATTCTCAAAATAATGAATTATCATATTGTTGTTTGGTTTTATGCGCTTCCTTCTTAGCATTCATCAGCTATTGTTTCTGCAAGGACTTCTGCAGTCTGATTGCACATCACAACCTAAGGAAAAAATCCAGTCAAAATCCATTGAACACAAACTGTTTGCAGTGCAGTTTCTATTTGCAGCCCGCCTGAATGTGAATCACAAGGAGATTGTGCTTCTGTTTCTAGAAGGGACTAGCTCATAAGATCCTATTTGCTATTCTGCCATTCAAACATACTGTAACGTAATCAATTTACACATGTATGTTGGACTGTGAATCTTAAAAAAGTATTAATTGGTTTATTAACCATTAATAAAACTATTATTAACGTAATTAAGTATAGTATAGTACACAAGAAAATGATGACTGACTTTTTATTTTTGGGTGACTGGCCCTTTAAAAAAAACAGCATTTCAACTATATTTGCTTACTTTCATACTCATGAAATGTCCGAAGTAGAAGGATCTCAAATGTATGTGCAAAGCACCAAAAGAAAACTAAACTGCATCTGGAAAACCAGCATAAAATGATCAATACACATTAATAATGGCCTTCCCGTGCAAGTACAGAGCGATTAAGCAAACACATGGCGTATAAAGAACCGAAGATGTGCAAATATGCTCACACCATCTGCAAATCAGGCCTTAATGTGATGATAGTTTCTAATCATTATCCATGACCCCAGCCTCCAAAGACAACCCGGTTAGTTTTATTTGCACAGGGCCAGGCACATATCATTAGAGGAGTCATTTCCAGTCTGGCTGACTGTGGCTCTGTGATAAATGACATCAATGAGAGGCGATTCTCATTTCTCTGCCATTTTGTTTGGATTCAATTTAGTCAAGAGCCCACAGTGGATGACACTCTGGTTTTGGCCTGGAAGCGCTCGGTTTCCAAGAGTGTCAGAGAAGCAGATGCTATAAATGAACATGAGAGCGCGTTAAAAAAAGGGAGGCTATCGAGAGGGTGTTGAAATCTTCATCGCACCTGCCTAGCGATTATCATTTTCATGAGATTGTAAAAAATCAAATAAACCTCAAGATGAAGATTTTCTAAGACACACGTTGGCACACATGACTCGTGGAGAAAAAAAGAAAAAGAAGATTATCAATATTAATGCATTGTATAATTACATATATACTGCACATTATGATTTCTTCGTATCAATGTGACACAGTGTGCTGAAAGCTGATAGATTCAGTTTTTTTTCTGCTTTTTTTAATCTGTGGAATTTTAAAAGCAACCGACCAACCACCAGAATTGATCTGTGCCGGAAAGCATGCACAGAACAAAATGAACGGTGTGTGCTGTCTGGTGCACGAACATCTAAAATATTCCAGTGTTGAAGACACAGCTGAATAAATCTGGGAATTCTGCCAGTCAGAGGAAATGACCAAACGCCAGTCGGAGCAGCCGGTCCAGTTAATGGTCACCTATTCGGTCTTGATCAAACTCCTGTACTCCAATCATCACTGATAACCACTAAATTACTATAAAATAAGGAACACTGATAAATAGACTACAAATCCGTGGAGAGAACGGCATTGTAAGCGAATCGACCTAAAATTGTTTTTAATATCAACTGAGTGGGCAGCTCGTTCGTAATATATGGGGAAAGCTTTATGACACCCTAATAATATTTTACAGGGAAGTGTTCAGCTGTCTCTTAGAGAGACAAGCCAGACTATATAAATTACTGGCAATTTACAAGATGACGTTCTGAGATAAAGGATCCTGTGTGTTGTTGTGAGTGTCATTAAACTATCCATCAAAGAGCCAAACCACCCTCACTACCCACAAACCATTTAATATTGCACTCAAGTGTTATCAGTTGAAACGGCTGATGTTTTCTTTTATTTATTTAATTATTGTCATTTTTGTGTCTTTTATCTCCAGGCAAAAAAAGGTTCAGTTCGACTTATGCTAATCAGGTTTTAAGTTCAGTATTTTTTTTTTTTTAATAATTTTAGCACAAATCAGAATCATCTCTTGAAGCTGAAATCATCGTTTCTCCACTGTCTGTATCTTCACATACACTGTGGGGTTAAAAACGAGGGTGTATGCTGGCAGGTCTCTGCACTGGAATATCTGTAAATATCGCTGCCTGCTGAGTTTCCTGCTGAATACTGCCAATGGTTGACAATTACCAGGTTCCAGAGAAAGCCTCAACCAAGACTCTGGGCTGATGGCCTAAAGGTGACATTTAACTCATGTCCTCCTTTGGTGAGCAAACATTAGTGATCGATGCATCAGAACAGTTCTGATTTAAACAACACGGGGAAAATGTCAGTAACAATTAGCTGATTCGGTCATTGGCAGGGGAAGAAGTATCCTGCTGTTCAATGGCCTTTGCTAGGCGTCCGATATTACCTTTCCCGTAATAAAGAAGAGATAGCAACGTTTATGCCTCTAGAACGCCATTAATGGTAAATACACAGCGGTCGAAACTGTCACATTTTCCACTTGCAAAAGGTTTGAAGCTAAGAGAGGGTGAGAAAATTTCCCCCAGCCTTTGAGCCTGAGAATGATGCATGCAAGCAAGGGCTCTGATCTTATTACCGTTGAATGATTGCCCGAAACCGAATTCAGAGGAATGAACAGTCGTACAATGGTGATTGGAGCTTGGAGAGAAATGGTTCAGCCCTGTGGAAAAGGTAACACAAGGAGCACAAATCTAAAATCCCCCATTCCTTTCCACGAGAAGGACAAAACCCTGCAGATTGGATTATTTCATTTGAAGAAAGCGAGACATTTTCTCATGCCATTGATTGGTAACCCTGTCATTATTGGGATTCAACTTTGGACATAAATAAGAAAGTTTCATAAATAAGAAACACAGGGGGGAAATCACTTGTATACAGTTGGTTGAAAAACAAACAAACAGTGACATTATTCATTCAGTTGAAAAGAACACTGTGGGTCTAAATGAACGTGTAAGTATGAGTAAATACAAGTACAGATGTTTTACTCATCTGGCTTCTAGTTTTTCTGACGTTTTTTTATTTATTTTTCATTCGCTTTTAATGTGTTCCTTTAAGGGATCACTCTGTAGTGTTCAGCTAGGTTATATCTAGTTTTGTTTATTGTTGGTGTAACTATTTTAACATCGAAGCCATTTGATGCATGACTAAAAGATTATTTGTGTAGTATAAAGGAGCAGCTTTCAGCACCATGGACAGAGGCACTGTGCTTAAATAAAGTCAGCATGAAACGGAAGTTGAAATTGTTCTTTTTTTGCCCAATTGTGACGTATATCCGAGTGAAACGGCTTCTGAAATGAGAAAGAATAAAGGGCAGGGCTTGATTTCGTCCTTTCGAGAATTGATTGGTTTGTTGGAAGTTGGGCGTTGCTAATTCGTTTCGAGGGAGGAAGGGAGGTATTTGATTATGAGGGAACATGAAATGTAAAAAAAAGTCCACAAATAAATGATTTATAATAAGCACTACAATACACACAAAAATAGGAACTAGGAAAAACTTCCATTTTGTCCATTTTTCATGACAACTTTAAAGGATAGTTTAACAAAAACAAATTATTCTCTAATAACTCACCCACCTACATGAATAATTCACCCACCTAATTCACCCACCAAGCCATATGGAACACAAATATTATATTTTTTTCAATAAATTTTTAACAATGGCTAATGTTGGAACCCATAGACTTTCCTTATGTGGAAAAAAAAATAAACACACACACACACACACACACACACACACACACACACACACACACACTGTAAAAAAAAGATTAGTTGACTCAACTTAACTAAGTCAAGTCATCTTGTTGCTTTGACTGAGTTAATTTGAGTCAACTTATAGTGTCAAGTTTATGCATCAATTCGTTTTTTGAAGTATAATAAACTTGACACTATAAGTTGTCTCAAATTAACTCAAATTAGCAACAAGATGACTTGACTTAGTTAAGTTGAGTCAACTAATCTTTTTTTACAGTGCACACACACACACACACACACACACACACACACACACACACACACACACACACACACACACACTGAGTGTATCTTCTATGTTCAACAGAAGAAAGCCATACATGGTTGGAATGACATGAGGTTGAGTAATGATTATAGATTTTTAGACAGAATAATTTTGAGTAAACTATCCCTCATCGGTGAAACATAAAATAAGGTATTTTGACAAATATTTCAGTACTTTTGTCCATTTAATGGAAGTCAAGGGTAACTAAAACTCTTTGGTTACCAAAATCCTTCAAAATGTATGACAAAACAACATGCGGATGAGTGAATCATGACAGAATATTCCTTTTTGGGTGAACTATCCCTTTAAATGCATAAAAGTTCTTTATGATTTCAATGTTTTGGCTTTCTTGTCAAATTAATCACTGAAGAAGGAACTAAGAAGGTTGTATAGTTGTATTGAAACATGTAATGGAAAATACTGAATACAAAAACATATTAAATAGGTAGGTGAAAACAACCCCCAGACGAATCATTCCATGATATAACCAGGTAATTGAAAATCATTTTGAAATGGCACTCCGCTCCTCCGGAAATATTACATCCAGTAGAGTTTGAAATTGTTCCACTAAAAATTAAACAACTCCTTACAGGCTGACCGCACTTTGACCTGGGTTATTTCAGATGATATCTCGCAGCACTAACCTCTGCAGCCAATAACATTTCTATATAGTGTAGAGATCGCGTTCAGAGATATCAGGAGAATGAGACTCAGAGCTTGGCGAAATGAAAAGGTTAATGAAGCCCCATGCTTAATTGTATCAATGTCATCTGGGCCAATGCTGTTGACCCAATTGATCCATGGTCTCTGATCACATTTCACTAAAAGCGGATTCAGAGTCACAGCAAGGGTGGCTGATTAGCAAGACAGACTCTCTGGTGCCCCACTAATTGGGAAAATTGTCTACAGATAGACAAGCTCTCTGTAAACCCCATGTTCACTGAAGAGAATAGTCTCAGCTTGCATTATATTTACATGCTAAGCCCTCTGAGGCAAATATATGTTTTATGTCAAATAAAAGTAAAAACACCTTTTAAAAAAAACTATTGCAAGGCACATTTTTCACTGAGCAACTGATAATCCCAAAGTGTTCATGTTATTTTGGGGTACAGTGCTCGTTTCATGGAGTCAACATTTGTATAAATATAATCTGCACATTCAGTATTTTGTGGGAAATGTCAAACTGACACTCAACAAGATAGTGACATTTGCTGACTGAAATGCTCTTGTTCTCTTGAGCAATCCATGTCTAACACATCCAAGCATTTGGTGATGACAGAGGTTAGAAAGGATTTGTTTTCATGTAAGCAGAAGTACAGGCCATTTAGGATTATATCCAATACATGCAGGGATCATTCATAATGAGAATGTGTTTATCACCTTAAGCCTCCTACACACTAAGACATATGGACATATGGGATCTCACGGGCAAACCAAAGCCTGTTTGAAACTTTAAACCCTGTGCATAATGTGAATTACTGTTACTCAGCACTTAATTGTATAAGTATACTGTTGGACATCTTAAAATAGTGTAAACAAACAGTGCAAAGTAGTGAAAAAGTATGATTAACACGAATTAAAGAATTGCTCAATATTTAGTATGCCCTCTTTTGTTTTAATGAAAACATGCACACAGCAATCACTGTTTGGGATGTATTTATTTAATATATAAATTTAACTGGAAATAATATGAGAATATGTAGCCAATATATGCAGCTCTTTCTGACCAACAGTAAAGTCAATCTAGAATTTGAGGCTCAAATATTTAAACATAAATAGGCTACTTTTTATGTTTTAAGCAGGAACGTGAAATTTTTTAGTGCAATACTGTGAATAACATAATCGATTGTGCACACCATCTCTGAACACCTTTGGTGTGATAATCTCATAAATTATAGTTTTAAGCAGAGAGGTGTTTGCTTTCGGGTCTATGAGAAGTAATTTTGTAAAACTATAAACATCATTTAGTATAATTGAAGAACCGATTAAGATTCCACTCCCTTGTCGCATGCAATTCGTTTAGACGCAATGCAAATGAGAATTTAAGCAGAATAATGGCACTTAGTGTAATGGTACACGCAGCCGTGCAGTAGGCTACTCCTTTAAAAAGACAGACGCACGAGGAATATGAAAATATGACGTGACGTCAGGCGTCGTCTTTAAATATTGATCTCGAGCGCTTGACTGCCGCAAAGCCGCTCTTGAGAACTTCAGAAAGACACAAACATGAGCTGAACGGTGACCGGGCGAGCGCTGCGCGGCTTCGCGTTGGGAACTTGGAAGCAAAATGTGCCTTTTAGACCTGGAATATGCGATTTCCAAACCGGATTACATTTAGAAAGATGCTGTGTCACATTACCAGGTCAAACAAAGGAATTACTTTAAACATTTTCAACACTATATCAGCACAGAATCAAGTCAAGTCAAGTTGCTGGAGTCCAGATATATGAGGTGATTTCACGTAGCCTACAAAAGTGACGCGACGTCGAAACTAAAGGGCAGTGGAATTGCATTTGTCTTTTTGCTCATTCGGAAACTTTACCTTGTTATCGATACATGTTCTTCTCAGACTTCCTGTCATCTTATGTGTCCGCTCGGAAATATTAACTATCATTTTCCCAAATGAGATGTAAGTTCGCGCAGTCGGAGTTGATGGGGAGCTCGAGACAACCAGCAAACCTCACAGAGAAACTTACGGGGAAAAACATGCCTTGTTTTCATCCATGGAGACATGGCATATAGGTTCCTGTCCAGCCGAATCGTGCCATCCTCAAACAGATTAAGCAGAAGATTTATTTTTATATTCACTATCTCTTTGTGTTTCATGTATCTATGCTACAGCATCCTCTTCTGCTCCGGTACAATCATGCCTAGCCAGAGATTGGAGGATCACCGCTGCGTCCATCTGAAGAACATGGGAAGTAAAAAACTTTTACAAAAGTCACATTATTGCACTATATCAGCGAAAGCGAGAGTTCTCTCGGATGAGACGAGGGCTGTGGGTCTCTTGAACCTTACTGGCAACCAAAGCAAACATTCAGCCTTTCAGAAAACACAAGATGTGGTAGATCACAAGCAGAGTAATAACAGTAATTCGCCAAAATACGGGAATAAGAAGTTACCCAATGCACTTATAGTTGGCGTTAAGAAAGGAGGCACCAGAGCTGTTCTGGAGTTCATCCGGATTCATCCAGATGTTCGAGCTCTTGGGACCGAACCACATTTCTTTGATAGAAATTATGACAACGGATTGGAATGGTACAGGTAGGTTTTTTATGGCTTTTTGCATTGGCATTCTAGTTAATAAAAAATAATAATAATAAAAAAAAACGTTTAAAAATGTCTTTATTAAATGAACGCAATATCACACACGTGATGCTGCACTAAAAATTGGCAGCAGGTAATCACACACATGAGCATATTCAATACTACAGCACAATTGCAAGAATGATATATTACTAATAATGAAGTTAATATTAAGAAACTTGCAGTTCAGACAAAAAAAAATTGCATGTTTATGTTTATTTTTCACCAATAAAAATACTTCCAACTTCCAAAAGTCAAGCATCAAGCTTTACTGCAAGCAGTGCACTGACTAAAAGCAGATTTCTCTCCCTTATCAAAGATCTCATTACAATCGACATGAAACAGAAGTTGCTGTGTTCTCTTCCCTATTTTTACGTACTGTATATCTGAGTAAAATGGCTTCTCGAACAAGAAAACATTTAGGGGAGGGCTTGATTTTGTCTATTGGGAATTGATTGAATGGTTTGTTATTGCTTTGATGATCTCATATGAGTGACAAGTTGTCCCGCCCTCCCACCAGTAGACACATCCTCAGAGAAGAGAAGAGATGTTGTTGCAAGATGGAGGGGAAAGTTATTTTGATTAAAGATTACAAGAGAAAATCAAATAAATAATATTGATGATGTGCATGTATAAATCATAATAAATGCTGCAATATTCCATAAAAAATTTAATTGATAAATTTTGATTTCATGGTGACTTTAATCACTCCAGCTCACTTTGGGTTTTACATTCCGTTACTAGTGAGGGAAACCTGATCGTGGATATATATATATATATATATATATATATATATATATATATATATATATATATTCTTTTTTGTTTCTCTCTGATGAAAAAAAACAGTCTCTGATGCTGTTTGCAAGAAAAAGAAGGGGGGAAATAACAGATGTTCCACAAACCTTTTTGTTTTAGGCAAACTCCATTCAGAATTCTTGGAATTTCAAAGTCAATCAAATTACCAATAAAATGATGTGCTCAGTAAATCAACTCAGTATTCTGAACATGACAAAAGTTGTACAAACTATGTGTGATACTGTGCGTGCATAAAAAAAAAAAAGATTAAATTTTTATATTAGGTTTTGCTTTAAAAAGGAAAGTTATTCCTTGGATAGCATCCATCATGGTCCAATATAATAAATATAAACAAACAAAATAATTAAATTAAATTAATTTAATCAAATAATATTAATAGAAGAGCCAAATGTAAGTTTTAAGCAAAACATTCTTCAAAATTGCACAAATTTGAAAAAGAAAAAGAACTGCCTAATGGGTGAAATGTTATAAAGGTAATATCAGCAGGGTGCAAAAATGATGAAAACTGCCTTTTTTGTGGTGGCAGTAAGACAAGAGCTGAAAACTCGAACTGCTGACAAGGAGATGTTAGCAGTAAGTCATACCGAGAGAGCAGGAATGATAGCGTTTTGGCCAGAGATCCAGAGCAGAATGGCACAGAGTGATTGCAGTGTTCGGTTTCAGGGGGGAAATATGCAGATAAAGGTCAATGGATCTCTTTCAAGAGTAAACCTTCCATAAACCCTGCCAGAGAAAGGCATGGATCATATTGATCAGTGGGAAGATTAAAATCAACTCCTTCCTTTCCTTCTTCACTTTCTACCGATGGGCTGCCATTCAAATACCCATCGGGGAGCCGTTCGACTGTGCAAGAAGTCGGTGTCGATTCTGTGTGGCGTGTAGGGCCGTGGTGCAGGGGTCTCTGGGAGACAATATCCGCCCTCCTTCTTTCAGCACGGCGTCTGCCTGCAGCACAGCTTCAGTAATTACACACACACATCACATCCCAGCTCAGACAGGACAGAGAGGACTCCCCATGGGCCATGTCCAAACGTGAGGGGGAAAAGCCATAGAAGCCAACAGTACATACTTGTGTGAGAGTAGCCCTTCAGCCATTAGCAGGTGTTGCTGCTTGTTCAGTCTGCTCGTTGTCTGGAAACCACAATAAAACACACTTCTCCTCTATTTACGTTCGTTCAGGGGCAACTCCACTCACCCACAGTCTTCTATGGTGAAATCAATTGAAGCAGATGTGTTTGTGAGATGTGCGGATCGATGCTAGTCCCTTGTATTTGGACATGGGGAGAAAAAGATGCGGGGGGAAAAAGAAAGGAATTCAAAGATGTCGTTATTTACAACATTATTACCTGTAATCTACAGCCACAGCAATCGGTCATGGGTGCATTCACGACAAAGTTTTGGGTGAGCTATTCCTTTAAGTTTTATCAATACATTTAATTAGAATAATAAGACACTATAGGGCTATTAGCAAATTAAATCACTATCAACAAAATTTCCACTGGAAAGGAAACACGGAAGCTGCATCTGAAGTGGCACCAATATGTATTTAGACTGTTTAAAGGGTTAGTTCACCCAAAAATGAAAATTCTGTCATTAATAACTCACCCTCATGTCGTTCCTAACCCGTAATGGTGCGTTCACACCGGACGCGAATAGCGCGTCAGGCGCGAGTGATTTCAATGTTAAGTCAATGCAAAGACGCGTTACGCGCGTAAAACGCATGTAACGCGTCTTTGCATTGACTTAACATTGAAATCACTCGCGCCTGACGCGCTATTCGCGTCCGGTGTGTGGGTGCAGTAAGACTTCCGTTCATCTTCGGAACACAAATGAAGATATTTTTGAGGAAATCTGAGAGATTTCTCTACTCTCCATTGACAGCTATGCAACTACCACTTTGACACTTCAAAAAGTTCATAAAGAGATCGTAAAACAATATATATTTTTAAATATACATTAATATAACATGTTGGGAAAAATGCAATGATACTTTTAAATATGAAACTAAACCACCAGTAGGCAGCGGCAAGCGACTGATTTGTTGAAATGGCTGAATGGGTCAATGTGTCACTAGCCCCTTTTACACTTCATCACGGTAAATTACCGTAAAATTTCCAGAATGAAATTCACATGCTGTTCACACAAGCAACAGCGCTCTGCCTCTTTACCGGTAAAATACCATTCACACATCATCAGCAAAATAATACATGTATATTCTGTGATGTCAGTCATCGGAAAAAAAACGCTTTATGCCACGCCATTGTTTTCATTCACCCGTATGAAGAGAAGTGCTTTAGTTTCACTATCTGTTCAATTGGACAACCATTTTTTGATGTCTGAGTGAAAGGCATAATGGATGATCAAACAGAATGTGTTTTTGCTCTTAAAAACATGAGACACACAATAGTAACCAACTGCAAAGCATTTCACACAGAGCACTCTACCGATAATTTACAGGTAATGTTACAACTTCCCTTACTGGTAAATTGCCTGAACCAATTTACAGTTTTTTTCTAAAAGGTCCTGTTCACATATGATCTGTTACCACTAATTTACCAGTAAATTCCCAGTAAAGACTGTACTGTATGTGTGAAAGGGGCTAATATTCTTTCAAAAATAGTCATTCTGTAATGAAGTTGCTCGGATATGCACAACAGTTCTGCTCTGGCTTTGTTTGGAGCTATGTTCATTGGCAAAATACTCAATATTGTGTCTAAAATGCAAGTCATTTAATATTAACTAGGCTACTTGTTTATTGATATGTTGTATAAAAAAACAAAAAAAAAATAACAAAAAAAAACCGAAACAAACTATCAGAGCACAAATAATCAAATTCACATATTCATTACCACTTCCCTTTATAACCATGACGCATCCAAATGAATTCAATAACTTATTGTGCATTATGCATATTCTTATTCTAGTCCTTCACCTCCCCAGCACCACCTGTAGAGGATGGATACCCGACCCGGGACCCGACGGGCCGGCCGGGTTCGGACAGATATTTAGAAATGATGTTCGGGTTCGGGTCGGTCTCGGTCACATCAGCGCGATAGGCATTGAACATTTTGAATGTAAAACAGCTTATTATGTAGGTATAGACAATGGGCCTGTTTCCCTTGATGCAAAGATTTGTTTTTGTGATTAAAATAAATGTAAAATATTACCCTAACATTCGTCTTCCTGCGTGAGGAAATTTGTTTATGTAGCCGTGACAATGAAACACGTGCATAATGTGCGCACGTCTGTGTTAACGTGCGCTTGTTCCCGCGTGTACGCTGATGCGCTCATCTGTTGACATTTCCGAATGCCTTCCTACAGTTGCTTAATAAAAGCGGGCTTTCCACACAAACAAACGTACATGAGTCATTAGTATGAGAAAATGAGATTTTAACTGTGTCGGGCTCGGGTCGGGATCGGACAAAAATATCTTAATGCCGGGTTGGGTCGGGTTCAGTTACTGCTCTGTCAGACGCGGGCCGGGCTCGGACAGAAAAATGCGGCCCGATCCGCACTCTACTGCCCATATCTGGTACGGAGGTATACCTCTGTCTAGCAGCAGAAGCTTGTTTCCATTCATTTCATGCGCATTTAGCAGATGCAAGTTGTACTTGCTCTGCAACAGCAGTAACCTTAGCACCTTCAGCAGTGTAGCAGATCTAGTCCAATTATGTTTTGTTATTGATGTTTTAAAAAATGATACTTGTCTGGTCAGGAAAGTAAAATTCTCTTTTACTTGCCGCTTCAAAAAATAATTGATCATGCCAAGCGGACAAGCGTTAATCTCGAGCATATATATATATACATACATACAGTACCATGCCTATAAAATGAGCACAAGCTCCCCTTATTCTCACACTAAGAAACTCATCAATACTATTTGTGGATGGGTTAATTAAAATGCCAGAGAGGCCAAGACACTGAAACAGTCGCCCTAATCCTCACTGAAAGCCATTTTATTTTAGCCACTGACTTCTTGCAAGGAGTGGACCAATAAGGGCTGCAATAAAGGGCAGAAGTAATGAGAAAGATGAATTGGCTGATTAAGTCCAAAGTTTCTTATAAAGCCCTTTAATAATGTGTTTTAGAGTATGGTTTTTCATTTTACTTCAGTCTTTGTCTTGACAGGGCCCATTCATTAAATTCACGTAGCGTTGTTGAGATTACCCCTGGGTTTTTACTAGAATTTGTCCTAGATGGAGCAACAAACTCCTTGCTTGAAATAATAAGATATCTCCTTTTACCTTAAAGTGCAAGCAAGGTTTCTGGACAATTTCATAAATTGTTGAGTTTTGTGTGCTCTACCACTCCTCCGAAGCCTACGAGAGACATGTAATACATATGTGGATGCTCATTACTTTATTTTTAGAATGGACAAGGATCATTATGGCCTCATTTGTTGTAGGCAAACCTGTTTTCCCATTATGAGGGGGCACTTGTGAGCCTGCTGATGTAGGTTTCATATTCAAGGAGTTCAACAAATCAAACAAATATTCTGCACTACACACCATCTAAACTTAAAAGGGCATCTGAATTCTATTGATTTTACTATAGTTGGAAGTTCTTCAAGCAGATTCCCTAAGAAATCTTCAGATTGTACGAGACGTCTTTTAACATTTGCTGGAGCCAAGAAATTCCTCCTGGTCCTCCATTAATTGGCTCGAAAGGGAAAGGAGCATTCGGAAAGGTTGACAAGGACAGAAAGTTGGACAGAGCTTATTTAACTGGGAAAACCGCACATTTCTCCATGCACATGAGAGACCTTTCTATTCCCCTGCATCACTAACGGGAATGGCTAATCCCAGTATGGTTCAGAGAGTTGTAGATCGTCCTGTAGCATTAATTACCTGCACAATTCTTTCTTGGATGTGCCCCAGAGAACGGCAAGCTACTGAGATGTTTTGATTTGGTGATTTTAGTGTAAATTACTCATTAGACATGAGTGCCACTAGCAAGAGCGGCGAGTAAATATGAACTACTCCGAGAAAGTACGTCTGCTGATGGGAGTCCATTATGGGACTGACTGGATTAAGGATGAATGTTGAATGCTCCGAGTCACTCTAGAGACAAACCACAGAACCGCTGAGGACCTGAAGGTGAGAGCTCGGATTCACTTAGAATACTTGAAGAGAAGCAGTCATCATATATTATCATACATTATGGCATTCCACTGGCCCTCTGCTGTGCAAATTAAATCGTGCATATACCGGGCCTATAAAATGCATTCACCCCTTTAGAATGTAGCACGTTTTATTGAGTTACTCTGAAATGCAAAGTAAAAAAAGCCAGACAATTTACTAAATAGAGTACAAAAATGTGGAACTAAAAGAATTTCATGAAAATCTTTCCCTTGCTTTTATGCGTGTAAATCACCCCTAAAGTTTTCTTCTATGCACAATAACATCATCTGAGACCACCAGAGCAGCTGAGGTGTTTCACGTACAGTAAAAACACATATGCGTGTTGGAGAATCTGCTTCAATGTAGTGCATTTCTAGGAAAATTGTACACCATAAAGACCAAGGACAAATCTTTTGTTGGAAAAATTAAGTCCCATGAACCTTTAACACTATAGGCTGTGTTTCGTTATAACCGAACATTGCATATTAGAACGAGTTCCCGACAGTGAAGTACAGGTTTTCATGCTTGAATGTTTCAAAAACAGATTATTTTTCACATATTCGACATTGTTGCAGCACCTCTCTTCTCAGTCTGTCAGTAACATTATGTTTAGTTTCTGTCTCTGTGAAGCCCCTCCTTCTGAAAAGCACTATGTGCTCTGATTGGTCGGCTGGATTAGTGTGTCGTGATTGGTCAACCGCTATGAGCGTGCTTCAGAGTAATGATGCTCAAAATTCAGCTTTGCCATCACAGGAATAATTTATTTTTATAAAACGGATAGTTCCAGTCCTTGATTCTGATTGGTTGAGGCCGTTGTAAATTACTCAACAAACATACACCTGTGACCGCATTACATTAGTATTACTGCACAACAGCCATTTGTGATTCTTTGTTGCTGCATGGGTTGCTTAGCAACCTCTTTGGAGCTACATTGCTTGGCGGAGGAATACATGTGTTAATAATAACACAGTCTCACCCCAAAACGTCACATACTGACGGGTCTTGACCATACGGCAACATACGACAAAAAGGGTACCCTTTAACGTCCATGTGTGACGATTCGGGTATGGTTGGGTTTAGGTATGCGTTAGGGTACCGCTAGGAGGCGCTGCTGGTGCGCTTATGTCTGCGTCTCATATTGACGTTATAGGGGTACCCTTTTCGTCGTATGTTGACATATGGTCAAGACCCGTCAGTATATGACGTTTTGGGGTGAGACCGGGCTGTTAATAACGTTATATTTTTGTTGCTGGTGTTTATTTTATGAATAAAATAAATATTAAAATGAATATTTTCATGGATTAACCCTTTTATAAAAGCAATAACCCTTATTGCTTTAATATAGAGATATTAATATAGAAAACATTTTTTAAAAATTCACAGTATTAATGTTTTACTGTATTTTTGATCAAATAAATGCAGCCTTGGTGAGGATAAAGTCAAGTCAAGTCAAGTCTTTATTTTGCCAAAACGACACAAATCACCTGGAATTCCTTTTGGTGATTTGGCTCACACAAGACAATACAAGACAGTCGCCTATTGGACAAGAATGACAACACATCATCAGACATGACATGTGCAAAAAAAAAAAAAAAAAACAACAGATACTTGGGTTGCTACAAATGAGTGAATAATAGTCAAACAGATCAGACAAAGTGCTAGTGCATTTAGTGGCCTTATGGAGGAGGACGTCGCTGTGTAAGCAGAACAGATAAGGATTGTTGGTGTGAGTTGAGGGCCCTCACAGCCTGCGGGTAAGTGCTATTAGAAAAACGAGTGGTTCTGGATCTGATACTTCCTAGCCTTCTGCCTGATGGTAGAGGGGTACAAAGGGAAATAGCAGGGTGCGATGAATATCGATGAGTATTTTCAGTCCAGTTTTGAGGCCCCAATATACTCATGTGAAGTTCTTTTTCGTTCTTCGCTTAGGAGTAAAACGACCATATTAAACATGAAAAACAGTATCAGTACAGCTGCAGTTTTCTACTATAAAGCAGCTCTCCAGTGTGTTCATGTTTTCACTCACATATGTCTGACCTCGACCAACTGCACAGGCCAAATTAACCAGAATTTAGATTTTCAATAACATCATTAACATGTTCACGTGAAATAAGGCGGAGCCCCCGCGCACACCTATACCTATTAAGTAATCACCATTGACCAATGGTACTGTAGTACGAAGGTGTTTAGCAGCCAGAGCAAGCTGGCAAGCTGTTTCGAACTCCCAACACAAACTCCAAACGAAGTTCGTTTCTTGCTTGATTTTGTTCGAAAATTACATCACATCAGTTCGTTCTTTGATTTCGCTTGAAGTATATTGGGCCTTAAGAGACCACACAACCCTAATGTTTGTAAATGAAATTCAATGAATCTAGTTGCTCCATTGGTAGTCGCAATGTTGATATGCTTATGCATAAAGTATAATTGTATCCAGCCTTTGCTATGTTTGCAGACAACGTCGACAACTGCAGAGATTTCGGATGAAGGCAACTTTTGAACACAAAACTTTAAAATATTATTCTAATATTTTAATATGGTAGGTTTTCTGTGGATGCTGCTCAGTTCATAAAGACAGGGGAAATTAATGGAGATGCAGAAAAAAAAATCTGGAGAAAAACGTGCTGCAGTCTGTTGAAATACTAAGACTTGGGAGATGATTAATCTTCCAGCAGGACAATGACCCAAAAATATACCAAAAAATATAATAGTTATACTGGAGTGGCATAAATTAAAAATAAAGAGAGAGAGAGAGAGAGAGAGAGAGAGAGAGAGAGAGAGAGAGAGAGAGAGAGAGAGAGAGAGAGAGAGAGAGAGAGAGAGAGAGAAAAGTTCATGCTCTAAAGTGGCTAAAATCAAAGTCATATAATTATATGCATCTGAAAAATGACTTGCTATTCATAAATTGTCCCCATCAAACTTGGAGCATCAGCAGTTTTGTTAAGGTCTGCAGGCATGTTCTGCATCACCTGTCTCGACCGAAGAAAATAACAGCTGGAGTGAGGGAGAGAATGATAATGTAAGGGGTCTTAGTGGGCCATAATTATCTCAAACTGCCCATCTTGGCGAGTATCCTCGTAAACGCAGTTGGTTATAAGTAGACGTAAACAATTGAGAAAAAAACGGATGCGTATCATTATATTGGATCCGTGCATTAGCTCTTAAAGTGACAGAGGCTAATATACCTGCTGCTGTCGGAGTCAATGTTAATCGAACAACAAAAAAATCCTTTTAACAAAGTCTCATGTAGTTTTAACAAAGATTAATTATATTTAATTTACACAGTGAAGACTAAGCAGTGTTATTTTACATTAGATTTTTCAATTTGGGTACCTGAATACTGTTAGACCTTTTTTGGCTGATCTGAAAAATGATCCGAACCGTGAGTTTTGTGATCCGCTGCACCCCTATAATGTGTGTATTTTTCCCTTTGACATCATACAGTACTCTGTACAGTATACAGATTGTATAGTGCATATACAGGCACCAGAGAGAGCTATAGATATCATGTATCACATTTTTCAGGCTCCAGTGCATAAATATAACCATTTCCCATTTTAAAATCAATTCACACGCCAATGCATATTCACAAGTGCACCTTATGGGAGAAGATGGTGGTGGGAGATGGTGTGCAGTGAAGTTATTTGTAGATACTGTATGGATGCATGACTTTATTGGGAATGGCTACCATGTCTGCCATTGAACGCATCATCTATGACCATTACCCTAAAATAGCTACATAAAGAAAATGAAAAGGAAAAAAAAATTGTATGAACACATTAGTACACAGTGTTATTTAAGGCTTCTATTTTAATGCTAATAGACAAGAACATCTAATTTTTGTCCAAAGTGTGAAGTCATTAATGTGACAATTCACAATGAAATTCTGTTAAGATCACACTTTATTTGTGCTTCAATGGATCACGTATAAGATGAAGTGCAGGCGTTCTGTGTTTTGCGTTCAGGTGTCCTTCCAGCCATTTGCATTTCTGCCACATACTGAGTAAGCCTGCTTCTTATTATTCCATGATAATGTTCCCATTATATCCTGCAGCTTTGCAATGAACCCTTTAAACCAGGAGAGAAAAATATGAAGCATTTTCTTTGTGGGTGGATCAGGCCTATTCCCCGCTGGACAATGAAAGCTTTGGCTCGCCTCACTTTTCACTTCCACAACCTTCTGAAGTGCGCAGTACTCTGTCTGTGGCTTTGAAATGAATGATAACATATTGTGTTTTGACAATGCCACTGATACAAGGCTGAACTTAATTGGGATAATAAAGCAACAATACCATAACATTTTTCATAAACATTGACAATTTTTTTTTTTTTTTTTTTTTTTTTTACAAAACCATCCAACACAGTTCTCGGCTGTGTGAAATTAGAAGCAATTTAAGAAATAAATAATTGACGACGGGACTGTGAATTATTAGAAAAATAATGCACATCCGAGGTTGTAATGTGGCCACAACACGAGTGGAGTATTCTACTTCTACTACGATTACCACACCTCAAAAATAATTTAATGATGCATTTCAAGATATTTGTAAGATATTTGTCAGAGAGAGAGAGAGAGAGAGAGAGAGAGAGAGAGAGAGAGAGAGAGAGAGAGAGAGAGAGAGAGAGAGAGAGAGAGAGAGAGAGAGAGAGAGAGAGAGGGGGGGGGAGAATATGCAAATTAATCTGTCTCTCAACAGTGTTTGGCAGTAGCGTCTCTGCTATAGCGTAACTGTTAGTTTTGTAGTTTTTATCCTATTGTTTACTATATTTATTTTCTCGGTCAGTGTCGCTGTGGGTTTTGGTTCTGTAGGTTGTATACACCTTTGAAAGTGATTTGGCGAAGTGATATAGAACTGTAATGCGGTCAAGACCTGGCTGGAACTACTTTAACCGTGCGTTTCCCTGAAAATAATTGCACACCTTAGAACGTTCGTCAACCAATCAGATTCACACATTCAATTGCCCAGTAGTATAAAGTGATTTAAAGTGCGTGTGAGTATGATTGATTTGAGAGTACAACAATATGACATATGTTCTGTCCCAAATTATGTACTATACACCATGTACTTGCACTATGTACTCAATAATCTAGTGTATAAACTTTATACGGTTATTTTCCCATCAAGCTTCAGAGTATTCAGAGCCATTTCAATCTGTTACGTGAGGAAAGCTGTGAGCGTTGAGTGCATGAGGTGTCAAACCTTCCACACTTTGTTTATTCAGTTAATTAAGTGCATCCTTCGGGTCTTTTTGGAATTTTCAGTGTGAACATACTTTTACTAGAAACAAAGCGTGTAGAATAGTGCACAAGTATGCAAATTGGGACACACCTATAGAATATGATGGTCGTATTTGACTTCAAATGCGTGTGATGTTGCGCATCTCACGTTGAAATGTGAGCGTTGGACCACCGTGCTCTGAAGTGAAGCCAGTATCCAGGAGACATCACCTCTTTGAGCTCTCCTCCTCCTCTCAGGGATGTATCTGAAGTAAATGAGACCAAAAATACTGTGGCACTGCTGAGATGCAAAAGATGTTTCAGTTCCAACACAAATGAGTTTGGAGATTGACAAGTCTAGGTCCTTTCATCTTTTTATAGTCTCTGTTGAGGAGCTCTTTGAGCAACAACACATGAAGTCTGCCAACGCGCTGCTCTGAATCAAAATACACTCTTTCCCGGCGAGGTGTACGGTAAAGTTAATTTATCATCGTGCAGCAGCCTTGCAGTCTATTTTGGGGTAGTCGATGGTCTAATTGTTCTCGTTTTTTTTTCTTTTTCTGACTAGATCAATAATACCAACAGATCGTTATTGTTTAATTTCATATGTTGCAATTACGGCAAAGACGTTGCATGATGAATCTATAAGGGCAAGTGAGTCATTTTTAAATGCACACAGAACATGTTGTGTTGACAAATGTATGGCAGCGCTTTAGCTTTTAGAAACCATTCATTAGAAGTGAAGGGTTTGAAGATTAATGTCTGGCTTAAATGATAACACATTTTTTAGGTGTCATATTGAAGGAGTTATAATTCATTCAAGTGCTGGTTTTAGTCGCATTACTACTGCCAGCGCTGTCAACCTACACCCACGGTATAATGTATGTGTGGATGGCTCATGGTTAACTCTTAATAGACTTTCTCTGAGGCGAGTTCCTGTTGCTGACTGGTCATTAATGGTCTGACATCCTCCCAGAAGAAAATCTTAGCAGTTGAAATATTCATGATCTGTATTACGGTGATGGAAGAATTAAGCCATTTGCTCTTTCCAGGCCAGGAAATGAGGAATATTAGTAATACTGACTAAAATATGTTCAGAGATCATGTGACTTTGTTGTTACTGCACATGATGATGTGATTGAAAACATTTCACAGCTACTGCAATTATGGTAAACTAAATAAACACTTTCAATTAAAGGTAGGTTATGGGATTTGCAAAACGGCCGGCAGATTTTGAAAATACACAACTACTTGTACTGGTCCTACCTTCGTTCCTCCAACGCTGGTCCTGACTCCACCCATTCGAAGATAATGGACGTGCAATCATGAACGAGCAAAAACTCAGATGCGCGAGAGCGTGACAGGCTAGCGTAGGTTGGAGTTTTTGCCTGACGTCATCATTTACCTGCTAACACCGTCAACATGGCACAACATTAAGCGGTAAGTTGCACAAGCTTTGAGTATGCGCATGAAGGGGTCACGCGGGGGAGGGGGGGGGGGGGTGGTACGACCGTTTGATTGACGAACTTACTGTCCAATGATTCTAGGTGGTCTTGGAAATGATTGGCTGGAGTTTTTCGAGTCCTGCCCGTTCCACAGACGATTAAATTGCTTAATTTTCATTTCAGTGCTTCTAACTCAGTGGCTGTAAGTGGGTTAGGAATAGGATTTCAAGTGATTTTGAAAAAATGGACAAAAAAAGAGAATCACATACCCCACCTTTAACTTTCTCCTGGCAGTGACACAGAGCATGACACCGTGCCATAACCAGATGCAAAATACAATGAAAGGTATTTTTTCTTTTATCTTTTTGCATGATGAAAGAACATTGTTTTGGTTGTCGTTGTCGGCTCTGCATGACTGTGTGGATGACTGTAGGTTATCCTACTGCTAAAAAAACATTCACTACTAGGCTTAAGAGATATAATCAGTTTAGATTGAATGGATCTCAAGCTGACTAGCTGAAGACGTTACTCTAGCTTTACCCATTAATAGACACAGTACTTCCTGGAAAAGAAATTACAGCACAGTGCTACAACCATAATGAAATTAACCTTCACAATAAATAATGCACTCTAAAAAATGCTGGGTTGTTTCAACCCAATTTTGGGTAAAATATGAACGAACCCAGCCGTTGGGTTAAATTTTTACATGACATTTTTAACCCAACGTTTCGGTTTGTCCATATTTTACCCAAAATTGTGTTGAAACAACCCAGCATTTTTTAGAGTGTGCTTTACAATGAACTCTGTTAGAGAGCTACATATAGCAATATATCTGTTCAATAAAACACCTTACTCACCTGTTGAGTAGTAAAAACGCCATCTCCGCATCGCTTTTACAACATTTCAATTCCCTCAGTTCTCACCATCACCAAAAAGTCAAGCAATGTTGATGCTTGTTTTATTACGAGCTCTGTCGCGTTCTCTTTATGCCAGCAGACTCTCCTCGAATTGATGTTTTTTTTTTAAACCAGTGATTCCCCAGAAGTTCAAGATTTAGTTGCTCGATGTCAACCTTTTTCAGTCGTTATGACAACTAACCTCTGCCCAGTGGCATAACAAGCCAACACCGGGCCCTTATGCAGGATTATCAAGGCGGGCCCCCATACTACAGCACGTGATGATGCAATGTCCACGAGTAGGCCATCCATGAATAGGACAGGATAGGATCATAGAGACACAGCATATGGTGAGATGACTGACAAAATCAGGAGTAGCCTATGCGCACCACAAAAAAAACAAAAAAACATTGGTGACGGCGCACCCTAACACATGAAAAAACACTGCTGGTGACGGTGCACCTTAACACATGTTACTCACTCACTGCTATGACTACACACACATAGGCCTAGGTCCAAATACATAAAAAAGATGCTCACTTACGTTATAGCGGCATTTTCCGGGCCTTCCTCTGTGTGAAGTTGTCGATTAAATCCTGCTATCTTTTTAAAGAAGCCTCCTATTTTTGGCGATCTATTAAAAAGGCGATCAGACTAAAAGTAGTAGCAGTCTCAGACATCAGGCCCACCCTGACCATCTGATCCAATCGCATATCCGATTGGCTGGTACTTTTTGGAGTCAGTGACTAAGTTCACCTTGAAATGAAGTTGTTTACAAGGTACAGGCAGGGTCAATACTGTTAATCTCTTTGAGGAAGAACTAATCACTGAATTTTCCAGCTTAGTAGTGCTAATTAGTTTTTTGCTTGTCTTTGTGTTTGAAACAAATACTGATATGATCCACCTTTATGCAAAATGATTGATATTTTAGTGGATATAGGAAGTTGGTGTGTCCATAATCTGTACTTCTTGGATAGACAAATATTCAGATTACAAGATTATGAACCCGCACCTAAACAGAACATGAAATAAATCTAACTGTGATTGGCTGTTTTATGTTGGTCAATTCCTGTGCAAGTGGGTGGTTTTTGGACGGATAAAGCTGCAAACTGGACTAGAGCTTATGTTGTAGTCAAACGTCTGGCTATGCGAGACTAATGCTCTACAAATTTGGGTGCTTAACATGTCAGATACCATGCAAATGCTCTGTTCACAATATTTATTTAATAGAATGCTATAAATTGTACATAAAAAAACTGATACTTTATTTGACTCTAAACCACTGATTAAAAGCCACATGGATTAAAATCATTGAATGCCAAAAGATTCATAAAACAGTTTGACATGTTTACTGCATGAGCCCAATAAACTCTTACTGTATGTAGCATAGTATATGAAGATGCAAAGAAACCCAACTAAACTCCTGAGTAAACTATGAAGCCATAGATGTTGGCCCGATCCCTACGAAGACTCAGGATATTGTTAATGGGGCTGGGCTCATTAGAAGTGTCAGCGATGACAAGCATTTGAACTCGGACAGGAAATGAGGCTCGCTGTCGAAAACGCTGTGAGCGTATATCCCTGCATCTTTGTCATATTGATTGATGCTTTTCATTTGAAATACCAATCAGACCAGCACTAGCATGAATATGATGATCCAATCCTTTGTCCCACCATAAAGCATTTTAATTAGCGCAATGAGGCTCAGATTAATTAGACAGAAATGGCAGCATAACTGCCCAGTTAATAATCGCATATGTAGGTTTAAGCAAGTCTTCAGCTAATGCAATATTGGAGTGCGTCTGAGCATGCATTATCTAAATATGCCCAGGTTACGCTTAATACCCGTGGGTGAGTCATTCGATTTCTATGGTCTGTTCAGTGGAGGGAATGGACAGCATGTTTGAAAGAATAAGCTGAAAACAAACCTCAACAAACCACGCCGTCACACATAAATGGACTAAAATCACAGCCCTGAATCACAAATAGCTTCGGACATTTAATCCTGATATTTTATACAGGATTGTTGGACAGAAGTGCTTAAGTGCATGAAAGCTTCAAGCACACGGTAGGGGAAAACGGAGTTCTTCCCAGCCATGCTCAAACAGCATCAGGAGTGTGTTTAGTACTTCATATCGACTGAACATTCAAATCTGACCTTTTCATCAGACATTGGTACATTTCTAAGGATCAAAATGCTGCACTTTCAAGTGTCCATTTGAAGTAAAGGTTCAGAATACAAAATTAAAAGAATGCGCTATAAAACATTAAGACTTGCAGCAATCAAAGCACAGAGATGACTTTGCTATAGCTGCGCTGTATTCCCCAGTCCGTCTGAACTTTTAGAAAACCCTCTTGAGGTTGCATCAGAACAGTGTTTAAGGATAACTTTTTTTAATAGATATGATAGGGATCTGCAAAGTCAGTCAAAGTCAAATTCCTAATGTTTCACAGAATAACCTAAACAGGCAATTCCAAGTTAAACTGTTACAGAAAGAGAAACAGAAAGGCAGATTAATGAGAGCATAGTCTGTAGTAAAATCACATGAGCTGCTAGACCCTAATATGATCTCTGAAAACATTGGCTGCAGTGGCTGTCTGAAGTGTCTTTTCAGTCATTAAAATACTTGAACATTTGTTCCATTAAGTATTATAAGAGTGTGTGTAAGAAAGAGATGATCTACATATATTCAGCTGTGGACCCGTTTATAGGTTACAGTCTTTAGCATGGAGCACTGCCTCACCTGCATTGGCTGATTCAAATATTTCCACTTTTTGAATATTGTCTTCATTTTTATCTAAAATAAGTGATGGGAAAATAGAACTCGAATTTGACCTCGGGTCGAAAAGCTGACGCCAACTTTACAGGTGACAACATTTCATTCCATTATACTGTTAAATAAATAAATGTGTCCGTTATAATGTCAAATCAGGTAAACATGTTCAAATAAATGTGATAGCATTGATACAATAAAATCAGCATATTAATTCCTTAACTTCAATATTCAATTAATCTAAAAGGATTCACAAAAAAATCATATCTAAGGTGTTGATTATGTAAAATTCTTACTCTTTAAGTTTAGATGCTGTCAATATGTTAAACATATTTTTTGTGTGTGTCTATGTAAACATAAGGAATTGTACTAGATCCACATTTTATGTATGAATACTAATGAGATCATGTTGGCACTTCGCTGTCACAGACACGCTTCATTTGCACGGTATCTCTCATCTGAACGCTCTCCGAATATTGCATCTGTGTAAAATCATAGATGCAATGCTATTTATTTACAAAAGTTGTCAAAGCCACATCATCTCATTGTCGAAAAATCCTTAAATTGGCCTAGAGTAGAATGAGATTAGATCGTTTCAAGAAGGACTTAAGCGTCACTGCATTCTGTGTCCATTTTACTGCAAATCTGCACTGTCATCTATTAGAGAAACATACCGCGATGTGTGAAACATAAAGGTGCGGCACAGAAGAAAATCATCTCAGCATGCAGGTTGGCCAGAAGCCTTTTTTTTAATCAGAATCAATGACCTCAGTAGGAACGGCACATTGGTTTGCGCTTAGCACGGCATGCACTCAGATTTATTTATTTTTTTGTCTGATGTTGTTTTTTTTTGCATTCATCGTACGGCTCAAAATGTGGCCCAAGAATAGAGATACCTGGGCTGACTAAAGGCCTGCAGGAGTCTTTTACTTTAAGAGGATAACTTTAGGTTGATGGTATTAGTATGACACAAGCCGATGTAATTCACAGAGCTTGTTCTCCAGAGCTCTCACGACCTTGTCAGCAGATCCCAGACATATCAGAAGAGCTGCCTGGCTCTCTGAAAACTTATCTTCAGCAGAAAAGACAACAGGAATACATCGTGCTCTGGCAGACAATTAACTGCACTGTAACTTTCAGATGTAATATCAGACCTTTGCCTGATGCCATTTCTCATTTCTCTGAGGTGGTGGATCTGTTGGCAGCTAGTAGTGACTTAACCCCCTGATGAATTAGAATGTCAGTCTGCATTAAAAGTGAAAGCCAGTGATACCAGACATCAGGATATCCTCAATTATGTAGGCCTGTGTCTACAGATACAGTGATCTAATGAATCCAGGGCTCAGAAAGATAGCTGGAGTAAATGTTGCGATGGAAACGTCCCCCTTGGAACGCTGAGTTTTAAACTGGCGGCAATTGTTTTATGTCTTACTTGTTTGTGATAGAAATTCAATTAGGCATTAATTCTCTCTAATTCTGCAAGAGACTGCCCTCAAAGTTAATTCAATGGGAAGAGATAAAATTGTTTCCTTTGCTGCACCATGATAAGCGTATTAATTATGTGTTTGCAGAGGAATTATGCCAGTGATTAAAATGTTTACATTTTTTTTGCTGTTGCTATTAAAATATTTCCTATTACAGGGTCTTGGCAATTTCAGGACTCTATGTACACAATTTACATTCAGATTGTCTTTTTATTCTTATGCTAAATAGAATAAAAAAACATTGGGCAAGGGTTGGTTAATGACTGATTAGTATGCATTTCCCATACAACAACGTAACTCGCAGCTTAAAGGGACGATGAAATGAAAATTATGTCATTAATAACTCACCCTCATGGTGTTCCAAACCCGTAAGACTTTCGTTTATCTTCGGAACACAAATAAAGATGTTTTGAATGAAATCTGAGAGCTTTATATCCCTCCATTGACAGGTACGCAACTACCACTTTGTCGACTCAAAATATTGAGCGGTTTAGTCCAAATTTTCTGAAGAGACTTGATTGCTTTATATGATGAACAGATTTGATTTAGGCTTTTATTCACATGATATTAGCATATGATCAACAATATTCACTTCACCTGTGACTGGTCATAATGTTTTGGCTCATCAGTGTAGGCAAATATGGGCAATATTTCATTATAGTAGATATTGAGGGGTCTTTTTCCATCCCCACCACCTTTTTGTTACAGCTCAGGATAGTGTACAGCTCAGGGGTGCGTTTCCCGAAAGCATCGTTAGCCAACTATGGTCGCAAGTTCCGTCGTTATCAGCATAGTTCAACGATTTGGTGTTTCCCGAAACCATCGTTCCAACGAACGTTCGCAAACAGCATCGCAAACTTGTGTGGTTGGAACGACAGCCCTCGAGCTGTGGTTAGAAGCATAGTTTCTAGTTTACATGAGATGTAGACTGAATAAATCCTTACCTTTAGCTAAATAAGCAAGCTGACATTCAGTACAACCCGTGTTATTTATTCAGAATACATACAAATGTAATTTACGTCTTTTATTTTTCCAAGAGATTTAAAGCACCGTTTTTGAAGACTGCGCATGTGCGAACGTTATCAACTATGTAAGAACGAGCCAAATATTGAGTCTGGTAATAAAGCTAAATAACTGAGAACATTTTTAAATGGTCTTCAGATGTAATGTCTGTAACTTATATGACAAAATCTAGCGTTAATTCGATCTCAAACAGATTAATTAAAATAAGTTATTAGTCCACCACGCGCGAGACGTCATAAACCAACATGGTTGAACGATACTTTGCGGCATACGGTTTCGGGAAACAGTCGTGACTAGCTAGTTGATTTCTCCAACGGTGCATCGTACTATGGTAGTTAAGCAGTGAGCAATATAGTTGTACGGGAAACGCACCCCAGGATAGTAGTTCCTGTGAACAATTAGGGGCTGTTTCACGACACCGTTTTCAACTAAAAACGGAAAACTTGTTATGCGTTTTAGCCGCTCGTTTACACAACAACAGCTTTTTGGGTGGCTGAAAATGCAAACTTTTGAAAACGGGTTTTAAAGTTTTTGAAAACGGTCTCCGTGTAAACAACAAAAATGCAAATCCCTGAAGACGACAACTTTATGCACATGCGCATTACGTGTTAAATCTATAGTGTTTCATCGTCATCTAATGGCCTGACAGCAGAATACAGCGTTTTTAGTCGTTTTCGCGGATCCGTGTGAATGGCGATCGTTTTGACAATGGTGTTGTCTGTAGATGGAAAAAAACGTCTCCTTTTTAAGCATATCGTTGTCATGTATACGTACCCTCAGCCATATAGCATTTTAGGTTCAGATGAGAAAGACTCAAAAACAGTTAAGGGTTCCAGAACTGAGCCGATTTAAAATCACATACTTCCCGGTGGTCCTGCTCCAGCTGAGTAACTGCCATTGAGATGAATAAAAATACTAACAAACAGCTTTCTATTCTGTTTTATTTTGATCTCCTTCAATAAAACATTACTATTTTAATTGAAAGTGAAAATTAAGGGAAGCTCTAACAAACATTATTCAGTTTTACGTTTATTTCTTGTTACCATCTTTTATTTCTGCATTGTCCACAAAAATGAAAGCTTTCAAAAAACTGTTTTACAAAGTGCCAAGAACAACTTCCACTTATGGCTACTTCCCTGGCTATTCTTCAGTGTGGTCCCAACAGTTTCTGTGCACCACTTTGCAATTAGCACCTCTCTATTCCAGCTTTCAGCTAACTTAGCCTTCACTCTTCTCTCTAAATGAATTTTCTCCTAAAAAGACCAGACTCTTATGCAAGCAACAGAGCACCTGCCAGCCCCCCGTCTAAAGACAGCAGATGAGAGACGCATCAGTGATGTGATAACAGGCAGACTGGCAAATTCATGGCATCTTTTGATTCTTGCAAACGCAATTAAATAAAGAACTGTGAGTACCGAGGTAGGCAATGGCACAAAGACTAAATAAATTGGAGTTTGGTCCGAAGACTTCCTTTTAATAAATATTCTGTATAGGAGGACACGCAATTGTAAAGAATAGCTTTTCCATGCAATTTAATAATAATTTCACAAAAATATTCACATAATAAAAAAAAATCATTCAGTGAGGAAAATTATAGTGCACTTCATTTCAGTTGAAGCATAAATTCTCTCTTAGTGATGCAGGAAATATTACAGTTTGCAACGAAAATGAAGTCTGGTGTTACATCTTCAATATAATATTTTTTGTCAGTGCATTTTTGATGGATGTCTGGAAAGAAATAACACGTTTTATTATGTAACTGAAGTATGCATTGCATCAGGGTGTGATTGGTGCTATGCATTCAGACACACAGTAAAGTTGTTTAGTGGGTGAAGCTCCATTGCTCCGCATGCTAGATTAATGGCTGCCTCTGGCCCTGAACCGCTAAGGCTAACAGAGACACCCTGGCCAGCAGCGCACCATTTATAAATCAAGCTAAATGGATCGATATTTTCAGGACTATGGAGGTAAAGTATGGCAACTCCTGCTTTAGGAAAGCCCATTATGAATCGGGGATGAGTCTGAAACTCGAGGAAGCTGGTGGAATCTCGAGGTTATACTCTGACCCCTGTGTTCCATACAATAAGACGGTCAATAAAATTTCCATCTTTATTACAGAGCATAACTAAGATTTAAATTCTTAAGCCCTTGCTAATCCTGTCTTATAGCTGTAATTCTCAATTTAATGGATGAACGCTGATGTAATCATGAAACGTTCATTTATAGCTCTGCTTAAATACCATCTGAGGGAGAAAAAATATAAGGGATTGATCCTAATTAAATGTAGCAAAAATCTCTATAAATGTTAATATATCTCTGATATCTGATATCTTCTGATATCTATATCAATCATAGAAAAGGACATTAGCAGGGAGCTTGTATGTTAAATGTTTTTAACATACAGCATATGTTTTATTTTATATATGTTTGTGTGATTTTTTTTTTTTTTTTTTTTTTTTTTGTAGGGCATTTCAACACAATCTCATGGGAATCCGTAACTATTTTTTACCGTTTTGGCAAATTGCTAGATAATTCCTATCAGTTCTTACAATCTCATTCAAAGGTTTTCATACAATCTTCTTGCGTCCCAGTGATGTTTATACTCAGGGGTGGGCCTTCATGCTTACTTTTTTTTTATTTTAAATCATACATTTTCGTACAAATTTATACGAGACTGACACATTGTAAAAAAAAAAGTGTCAATGTTTTCTTGTGAGATCAGGTTGGACCTTTACACCACACACCAGACGTGAGCAGTGTGACACGAATAGCAAATAGAACCCATTATAATCAGTGATGCTGTGCTGGATGTGGCGCGATGCGACGACAAATTCCCAACAGTAAACTGATGCCCCATTCTATTTCTGAGTTCTTCCCAGCCATTACGTACTTCAAGCGTTCGTGCTACTTGTTCTGACATAAAGAACAAATGGATTTGCAATGGTCGCTTTGTCTCATCCAGTGTAGACAGCCTCAAGCTTTAGACATGGTGTTTTAAAATTAGTCGAAATTTACAAATTTACGTCGCAATGTAACGGAAGTAGCCAGAGATCTATTCTTCCATGTTGTGAAGTACATCAGAGTGAAAGGGATTATTAAAAAAGAAATTAGGGTGGAGTCTTTGCTATGCATTTATTGTTGATTGGATGGAGACAGATCTGAATGTAAGCTTGCAGTTTATTGTAAGAAAGGGGTGGGGTTTAACTGACAAAAGGACTGGAGAAAGAAGCGGGTTTAAGATGACAAAATTACTGGAGAAAAAAGCGGGTTTAAGATGACAAAATTACTGGAGAAAAAAGCGGGTTTAAGATGACAAAATTACTGGAGAAAAAAGCGGGTTTAAGATGACAAAATTACTGGAGAAAAAAAACGTGTTTAAGATGACAAAATGAATGGAGAAAGGGGCGGGCTAAAGCAGTCAAAAGGTCTGTTCAACTTTGGTTGCGGCTGGATCTAACCGACCGATCGGTGATTCGGCCCATCGTGGAACAGTTGCGTTGTCATCAGAGCTCGTGCCGCTCTGGAGAAGCTGCGCAAAATGAATCAGTCGGCTGTTCTCGAATCGCTCTCCATACGTCACAGTCGTATGATGCAATACGTCACAGTCACATGGCGTCGGCACTGTCTCAATATTTCTAAAATATTAGCCGTTTTGCTAACTTACACCACTGAATTATACTGTCCCCTCCCTCAAAAATCCCACCCTGGATTGACATGTCAGCTCTCAAAATGACTTGGCACTTTAGAGCGTTCTGACTAGCTAAACGGTAAAATCCTGCATTCAGATAGCAGTCTTTCTGCCTAGGGCACTCGCAGAAACTAGTGTGATTTCTCAAGACACCTGTTTCAGTGATATCTGTCAGGTGAGAGGGAAGTTTTCTGCGTCTCTTTCCATAAAAACTGCTCACGGCACTATTAATACGCTAACTCCTACAGCAACAGAATGTGACCAAGTGGATATCACCTTATGTAGTTCATCAGTTCAAGTAAGAACAACTCTAAAGCTGGACTCGATGGTTTCTTGAAGAAAACTTGTGAAAATAATGACCTATTTCGCATGTCCCAGATTTGCCAAAGCCTTTCTCTCTATTGTGCATCTGTAATGCAGGTGATGGTGATTTATGAGCAGAAGTAAAGGATGTGCCTGAGATTTGATAATTTCCCCATACCCTTCAGCATCACACTCACCGGGGAGATAAGAGACTGGAAATATTGGCGGCGAGTATTAAAACCTCATGTGTGCGCTCTGATTATTTTGTCACTTTCTGTAACTGGATTCCTATTTGTCATGCTGAAGTCTACACTAATTTGAGGGGTGACCACATTCCACAAGCTATCTCACTTTTTCCTCACAAGGCTGTGAAAAGAAAATAGCTGTGTTATAGTCTCATCAAATAAATATAATACATTTGAACATGTTCTGAGGAAATGTGTGTGTGATTGCAGGTGATTGCAAGATGGTTGCTTAATCAAGTCAAAAGAGTGGTTCATCCTTCATTGTAGGTCTACTGTATATAATCCCCGCCCCCCGCCCCCCTTATTGTTTGTCAAATGTCAGACTGGTTGGAAAAGCAATAGCACACCCAAACAATTTGATGTATCATTCATGTCTGTAGGGACATTAGTAGGGAGTTGCATGCTGAATATTAACACTTTTTTTATTACTGTTTTCCACATATAACAATATTAGTGTAGGTGGTTTAAGTGAAAAGCCACCATTGTGAACCTTACCTATGCTTTTTCATTCATTTTGATTAATATTTCTGTTTTCACAGGGGCCTTATGCCGCGGACTCTGGACAGCCAAATCACCATGGAGAAAACACCGAGTTACTTTGTGACACGGGAGGCACCGCGACGCATCTCAAACATGTCTCGTGAAACGAAGCTGATTGTTGTAGTGCGAAACCCGGTAACAAGGGCGATCTCCGACTACACACAGACCCTGTCGAAGAAGCCCGACATCCCCTCTTTTGAGGACCTAGCATTCAAGAACAGGAGTCAAGGCATCGTGGACACCTCCTGGAATGCCATCCGCATAGGCATGTACATCCTACACCTGGAGAACTGGCTGCAATACTTCCGTCTGTCACAGATTCATTTCGTCAGCGGGGAGCGGCTCATCACGGATCCGGCCGGAGAGCTTGGCCGGGTGCAAGACTTCCTGGGGCTCAAACGCATCATCACAGACAAGCACTTCTACTTCAACCGAACAAAAGGCTTCCCGTGCCTGAAGAAGCCGGAAAGCAGCAGCCAGCCCCGCTGTCTGGGCAAGTCCAAAGGCAGAACTCACGTTCAGATTGACCGGGAAGTTATTGAGCAGCTTAGAGAATTTTATAGGCCGTTCAATGTGAAATTTTATGAAATGGTGGGTCATGACTTCAGATGGGACTGAGGAGGACCTTGGTGAAACCAGCATCTCTCTTCTGATGATGAGTACACCTTCAAGGGAACGTTTAGCCAAAAATGTAAATTCGGTCATCATTTACTCACCCTAATGTCGTTCCAAACCTGTATTACTTACTTTCTTGAGTGGAGCCAAAAAGAAGATATTGAAAAAGAATGTGCTGGGTACTGTTTTGTCATTTCATATAAAGTCATATGAACAACTTTTATAATACTTTTATGGTGTTTCTGCACCCTTGTTTGAAAGCTCTAGTTATATATACATATATACAATATAACTTGTATTTATATATACACTACCAATTCAAAAGTTTGGGGTCAGTATTTAAAAAAAAAAAATGAATAGTTTTACTCAGCAAGGATGCATTCAATTTATCAAAAGTGTCAGTAAAGACATTTACAATGTTACAAAATATTTCTCTTTCAAATCAATGCTGTTCTTTTGAACTTTCTATTAATGTACCGTAAGAATCCTGAAAAAAAAACGTGTCACCATTTCCACAAAAATATTAAGCAGCTTAGCTGTTTTCAACATTGATAATAAAAAAAAATGTATTGAGTGTGACACTGAAGTCTGGAGTAATGATGCTGCAAATTCAGCTTTGACATCACATTAATAAATTACATTTTAAAATATATTATAAGGGAAACGGTTATTTTAAATTGTAATAATATTTCACAAAATTAAAAAAAAATCTCTATTTCTGATTTTAAAAAAGCAGCCTTGGTGGGCAAAAAATTCATCTTTCAAAAACATTACAAAAAATCTACTGAACACAAACTTTTGAATGGTGGTACAGTTTTAAAACAGGTTTGGAGGGTGAATAAATGATGACATCTCAAACTAATTAAGACCCAGTGCTCTTAATATATTAAAAAAGACAAACCATGGGCAAACAACAAAGTTGTATGTACTGTATCTCAAGAGACTTTGCCTTTGACATGAAATGCTTTAATACATTTAGAACTCACGCAAGCCCATTAAACGAACAGATTAAGTGAGAAGCTGTTGTTCAGTGTCACAGCGTTTGGTATGCACAGCATTTGTTTCATTCATCGCCATCCTGTTACTGTTTAAAACACTCAACCAAGTCAATCATCTTGATATGAAATAGAAACCCATAAAGCATACAGTGACTGCTGAGGTGTGTCATTACGTTTATCTCACGAAATGTAACACACACACAAAAAAATTATTAAACAAATCCTAAAGAACCAAATTCACTTTCATCCTCACTGCAATACGTGAAGTCGCTTCAATTTCTGTACAGGCAATGATAAAAACTACCTCTGTGTTTAATTTAATTTATTTATTTTTGTTTATGGATACGCCTATTTCTTAAGGCCAATAGATAAACTGGGTCAACATATTTAAGGGGTCTTTTTAAATATTTATAATAAACATTTTTTATTATTTTAATATGTTCCTTGAGGTTCGCTTATAATGTAAATCAAATATTTTTTGCACCAAAATAATATCTATACATATATGATATTATTTTGGTGTAAAAAAAAAAACTTTTATTATATATATATAGAAAAAATATTGTTTTCAAACTTCATTCTGACCCTCTGTCTGAAATGATCTGTTTTTAAGGGGAGGCTCCTTTAAAGGGATAGTTCACTTTGAAATTAAATTTTGGTATGTTTTAGCTTACCTGAAGTGCATCCAAGATGTAGGTGTCTTTGTCTCCGCAGTAGTTTCAATTTTGATATTTTTAGGTCAAACCGTTCTTGTCTGTCAGTCATATAATGCAGGTATATAGGAACTGTCTCCAAACGCATGCAGAGATGTCTCTAATAGCAAGCAGAGAAAAGTCCAAATTAAAAAATTCCCGATCGTAAGTGCTCATTGATGGCCTAAGACACGGAACAAGCGGTTTGTGTGATAAAACGAACAGTATTTATATAGTTTTAATCTCTTTTACACAACCACGTCCATCTGATCTGTTTACTTAGTCTGCGCAAGCGCCCTAAAGCTCCGGAAGTGGTCTCCCGGATGAGTTTGCGCGAGCTTACGTAAATGTATTTTTTTACATCGGTTTAAACATCCCGGATAAGCGCAAACTAGTACCATTTCTAGCCGTCCTACCTACAATCTCTGTTCTGTGCATGGGTTCTGGTGTAAACAATGAGTGACGTACACACGCGAGAGATCCCTTCCGGAGCCTTCCGCCGCTCTACGGCGCTTGTGCAGACTAAGTAAACAGATCAGATGGACGTGGTTGTGTAAAAGAGATAAAAACTATATAAATACTGTTCGTTTTATCACACAAACCGCTTGTTTCGTGTCTTAGGCCATCAATGTGCACCTACGATGGGGAATTTTTTAATTTGGACTTTTCTCTGCATGCTATGAGAGACATCTCTGCATGCTTTTGGAGACAGTACATATACCTGCATTATATATGACTGACAGACAAGAACGGTTTGACCTAAAAATATCAAAATTTAAATACTGCGGAAACAAAGACACCTACATCTTGGATGCACTTCAGGTAAGCTAAAACATACCAAAATATAATTTCAAAGTGAACTATCCCTTTAAGGCTTGTCAGTAAACAGCCACTGTTTTGATTGACTAAATTCAATGAAAGGCATGAAACCGTATGAACGCCCACTCATGATTGCATGTGTATGTTTTGAAAATGATCATCTACAGACAAAGCATTATGAAATAATTTGCTTGTGTGATACAGGATACAGCTGCTGTCAGATCCAGTGCAGTTGGCTGCTTCATCTTTCAACAAATGCTTCTTTGCAAACTCTCCATTACAATGTGCATCATTTAAAAAACGAAATACTCCGCGCAAACATAATCAAATCCGGATCAATGAAAATGAAAAAAAAAAAACACGCTGTATTATGCAAGCTCAGAATTATAATTAGTTGCTGATCTTAGGATTTAGCATGAACGGTCAAAACACATAAAAAGTCATCAGTTTTTAGTTGAAAACCGTCTCATGTAAACAACCCCTCCAATTACAGTGGTTTTGGTACAAGAAACATAAGTAGACTTCAGAAGAATACAGCTATACAGTGCTTTGGTTAAAATCCATGAGAAAAAATATAGTGGGTGTACTCATCTAATGGGTGTTTATCTTTCATCTTTTATGTAGCGAGATGTCCTTTATTATAAATGCAGTATTTGCAGCATTTTGAATGAAGCAGGGCCTCAGTCCATCTGTCAGAGCGACGAATCAAGCATTAGCTCGTCCTTTAAAACACATCTGTGAGCTCTGAAAAGGTCTGCCATTGATTTGCTATGATCATGAGGGAGGAAACAGCGCAATTACTGGTAGAGGCCAGTTTAACCTTCAAAGTAAATACCGAGAAATAAACAGACAGTGCTGAAAATGTCATGAACTTTGAGCTTTTCAGAAGCATCTTGTACCCCGGCCTTAATAAGTAATGTCAACAAAGTCAGGTATGCCTCGTCTGCCTGTCAGAGATGGTTGGAGAGTGTGGAAGTCCATTAGGATGTTATTCTAGTCTAGTGCTTTTAAATGGCATATGAAAGCATCCCACATAATGATCAACCAATATGGAGTTTTTAATGGCTGATGCAGATAGTAATATCTAGAGATCCAGTGGCTGATGCTTCTCAAACTAGCACTCAAGAATCCATATTTTACCAATGACAATGATAATTAAGATTAATTAAATTTTGCGCAATTTCAGCCATTTTTCTAACACAGCCCATAATGACACATCAGCAAACCAATGTTTCCTTAATTGTCTCTATTGTGTAGACAGTTCAATGACCTGAGCAAAAACATCCCGTATAAAATGCCTGTACAGCGTACACACAAAAACTGCTTGCATCATGCAGTTTCAACATTAAAGTCCTATAGCTATTTTATTTGACCAATCTATTAAATGATTTCAGGAAACATTTTATTGTCATCTAAACCCCAGAAACACACACACAAAACCTATTTGAGGCATTTAACTAGGAATGGGTTTCGAGAACCGATTCCATTTTAGAACAAGTTCCAAATTTCGTAGAACCGCTGATTCAAAAAGGAACATGCATTTCGATTCCGCTAATCATGCGTGCGCATTAGTTAGGCTAGTTGTTTTTGCTGGTATTTTTAAACCATAGGCAAAAGTTTCTAGCCTGTTGACTTTTGTTGATGGTTTTCAGCTACAACAAAATGTTTTGCAGAAAGACTTAGAATGTGAATATTTAAAATATATATATATATTTTTACCTTATTGGAATCAAAATTAGGAATCGATAAGCATAATTGGAATCATTAAATGGACATGGAATCAGAACCAGAATCATTTGGCAGGACCGAAACTGGAAAATGTCTTACATTTCTGGTTTAAAATCGCATTAAAATGCAGACACAGGGACTGATAAGTGGAATCGAAATAAGTGTTTATTTGAGAATTTTCTAAGGGAAATTTGGAATGGTTCTCGATACCCATCCCTGAGCTGCACCCTTTACTGTGCAGGTGTGAATTTGCATTTCATTCAGCCTGAGGATAATTTATTTCACTTTTGGTGTAAAAGGGCCTTCACATTTGCCATTAATAGATTTTTATTTATTTTTTTACAAACAAGCAAGCCTACCGGAGAGAAAAGTATCGCAAAAGTAAATGTAATGCATAACTTTCATTAAAAGTAACTAACTTTTTAGGGAGTACTGCAATATTGTAATGCATTTAAAAGTAACTTTCCCCAAAGCTGACCGCAACCACTGATATACTCCAACAGCGACTGATCATTCTCTTTCTGTGAAACCTATACAACGCATTCACTGGTTCTAGTGGATCCAAACACTGCTGTTATTTCTCACCCACTAGAAGGCAATCAAATAGCTTTCCCCTGCCTTCTGCACAGCATTTTTTTTTCTCTGTGCGTGTGCGAGATCAGAAGTGTGGGACCATGCAGGTGCACAGCTTAGAGAACACTGCAGCCAACCAAAGCCCTGCATCTAAATATGCCTACCCTACATCCATACTATATAGTAAAAAAAAAAAAAAACCTTATGTGAAAGAATAGGATGTCTGAATTCATGGTATTCAAAAAACCAGTACGTGAAAAGTACCCGGGTTCCATGGACACTTTACCATCATGAGGCCACAGGAGAGAATTTGTGAATGGCAGTCCAGCGACACAATTGACACTGCAGGTCACATGACAGTGACAACCTGACGGATGATACATTCGAAATTGCATTCATATACACACATTCATACTATATAGAACTTTATTTTTTAATTGCTGTAAAGCAAGTTTCAAACCAAATAGTACCTACTATATATGCGGTTTCCGACGCACAAATGTCCACAAGTTAAAACATGCTAAAACATTTCTGATTGGCTAGTTTTCCAAAGGCTAAAAGTGGGCCTTTAGTGAGCTATGTGAGCTATTTAATGAGCATACGGTTGTCAAACAAACAGGGCGTGATTTCTCAGGACATGTCAGCCATTGTTTGCTATTCCAAAAAATACCAAACATCAAGTAGTTGTAACTTGTAAGTGATTAGTTTAACCTAAAAAAAAAAACTTGACTTAACATCTTAAGCTGGTATATACTCATATAATCTTAAAGGTTAGCATGTGCATAACAACAATATGTTGCACCATTATAAACATTAAAAATAGACGTGCTAATGAGCAAAAGGAAGCATACTGCTCCACACTTGAGGTGCTGAAGAGTCAACATCCATCTGCTGAAATTCATTACAATTCAACAAAACAGTGCTCATGGGGAAAAAAAAGGTTTGTCCTTCTTATGCTCACACAACATACATCAATATTACAATACAACTATACAGAACTTGCCTGGGTTGGCCATATCATTTATAGCGGAAAAGCATTTTGTCTTGCTATGAGGAAGAAGGAAAAAAAACACATCTCCCAAGTCAAAAGTACCCAAAATCCCACAGACGGGATTGGCGATGGGCGGAAATACCTGCTGAGAACTGTTCAAAAGTGAGAGTACCGAGGGAAAGCAGGGTTTGCTGAAGCTGATTTTGTGCATCACACATAAAAGATGCAATCTTTTGAAAAGTAGTTTGTTTCAAATGTCTGCACAAAAGCACCACAAGTTTTCTGCAAAATGCCTCACAATTAGCATTCCATCTCAATTTGATAAGGCCAACCCCTTGTCACGGCTGTCAAGTCAGAGACGGTTTTGTGTCCTGCAGCGGTTTTAGCATTTAGAGCTCAGACTGGCATGTAGAATGAGCAAGGCCATCAGAGGGCCATGAGTGTCACAACACTGTCTCACCTAATGAACAGCATGCCAGAAATGTCTGTCTTCATGCAGTATTAGTTCATCCTTGTTAGAGAGAAAGAAAGAAAAAAAGCTGCTTTTGCACTGAACTTGGTCACATTTATTTAGGCCATAAGACTGTGGATTTATGCCACCTGATTCAAGTGGCAAAATGAAGCACTTTATTTGGGTCCTTTAATAAGCCATGCAAATGGTAATTTTCATGAATAAAATATGAGTTTTTTCTTTTTCTACAATAGTCAGTGAAACGAAGTGCATAACAACCTGAAAATATACCACCGGTCAAAAGTTTTGGGTCAGTGCAATTAAAAAAAACTATGTTTTACTTTTATTTATCAAGGACACAACTGTTTTCAATAATAAGAAATGCTTCTTGATCATCAAATCAGCATAAGAATGATTTCTGAAGGATCATGATGTGGCACTGAAGACTGGAGTAGTGATGCTAAATGATGGTTATGAACATCTTTTCACTTACTGGAACGAAAAAAATACAAATATCTCTATTTATTCAATCATAATTTATTCATGGAAAGTGCCATTTACATATCTTATTAAGAGACCCAAATAAAGTGATTTATTTGAGATTTTTAACACTGATATGTGTGATTTTATTATTTTTAATATTACATGAATATTACATAGACTCAATCAATCAATAGACTGCACAACTGCCCATAAGTTAAAAAATTTTTTATATATACTGTATATATATATATATATATATAAACCCAGGTCTCCGGCGTTGGAGTCAGGCACTCAAGGAGGCTAAAGACTGTATCCTAGCATCTGTTGAGATCAGAGGAGTGAGGTTTACTCGCACAGCAACTACTAGCTGGCCCCCGTTACACTCACCCCCCTAAAATATATATATATATATATATATATGGTGTATTAGGGGTTTAACAATATATCGTGTCACAATATATCGCAATACAGAAATGCAACAATATGTATCGTGGATAGTGACAATATATATTGTGTATAGTTCACCTAAAATAAAAGTTACTGTGTAAGAAAAAAAATCAATTTTTCAGAGTTTTAGTGTCAGTACTACATTAAACTACTATATATAATGTTGAAAATAATGTATAATAATGCAATAGGGGAATATTTGTGGGTTCTGATAATGCCAAATGTCTTGACGTCACTACTAGTGCGACCCGAAAGTATAAAATGGGCGCGTAGAGAACATGTCATCTTCTTTTCGTCTTCAGGGACTGTTTTGTCTGATTTGCAATCACCTTAAAAAGCTAAGAACAAGTATGCCAAATGATAAGCGTTTCAAGAAGTGTGTGGATCCGTGTCTCAGGTATCTGACTCCAGATGACACACACAACTTGTGGGTTTAGTGTTTGGGCGAAGAGCACGCACTATCAGCTCTTGAGAGACCTGATTCTTCTCGAGGGAAGAGGGACAGGCATCTGGGCCCAGTGGTTCGTGGGAGCGTGTGAAGGAAGGAGCCATTCGCGGCAGGCTGGATGAGCGGTTCCTTTCTGGCCATAACTCCCCCATGAGCCTTCCATTCCTTCCTGATCTGCATACTGAGATCAAGAAATGGAATAACCCATATTCTGCACCCATCCATCGTCAGCAGCGAGCGAACTACGCTGATGTCGAGGGGATGCGTAAACATGGGTATGTGTCGATGCCCCCAATCGACGAGACGTTCGCGAACTATCTCGCTGCTGGAGAGGCATCGGCACTAAAAGCTCTGGTCCTGCCTTCCAAGCCACTCAAGATGACATCTCGCTTGAATAGCAGGGCATACGCGGCAACCTTACACACAATGTCTTTTTTACAGGCATACCAAGCCGACCTGCTAAAGGATTTGGATAAGGGGCAGGGTCTCTCCCCTGACAAAGTGGACGAGCTGCGCCGTACCACAGATCTGGTTCTTCGAGCCACCAGACAAACTGCTGCCTCGATTGGAAGGTCAATGGTGGCCACGGAGAGACATCTGTGGCTGAACCTGGCTGACATCGGGGAGAAAGAAAAGGGTTTTCTCCTCGATGCCCCGGTTTCCCCATCTGAACTTCTCGGCTGCATTACACTGCGGTCCAAATCCACGCCCAGACAGCCAGGGGGCCCTGGCCCATCCCGGTTGGAGGATCGAAGACAGGGCCAGAGGGTCAGTGTCGCCTCTCGCACTCCTCCTCCTACAAGAAGTAGGTCGCAGAGGAGGCGCAACTCAAAGAAGGAGAGAGATCTGAGGAAGGTGATCCAGCAAAGGTGCTCCCAGCATCAGTGAAGGATCCCCTTCATCAGAGGGGGAATAACATCCACTTTTGAATAACTTCTTCCCCTCTCCTATTTTCTTTACCCCAGGCGCTTCTTACATCAGGCCTGAGGCCTGGACCGATGATTATATTTTCCTATTAAACGGAATGCTTCTGAAGGTCGGAGTTGGTATTGAGCGCGCCCTTTCTAGCTTTTGGGTGGTAGGCCTTCATTCGAAGAATAAAATTTAGGCCGCCACTCTATGAGCAGCAGGATGATCTTGGTAGGTCTTTATATAAGGTTGTTAAACTTTAGACCTCGGTTCCCTGTTTAGAAAGTACTGTGCTTTATTAGGTCCAGAGTCAACGCAGCCATCTACCAGGACATTTTAGAGCACTTCATGCTTCCTTCAGCAGACAAGCTTTATGGAGATGCTGACTTCCTTTTCTAGCAGGACTTGGCACCTGCCCACACTGCCAAAAGAACCAAAACCTGGTTCAATGACCATGGAATTACTGTGCTTGATTGGCCAGCAAACTCGCCTGACCTGAAGCCCATAGAGAATCTGGGGCATTGCCAAGAGAGAGATGAGAGACATGAGACCGAACAATGCAGAAGAGCTGAAGGCCGCTATTGAAGCATCCTGGTCTTCATAACACCTCAGCAGTGCCACAGGCTGATAGCATCCCACGCCGCATTGAGGCAGTAATTCATGCAAAAGGGACCCAAACCAAGTACTGAGTACATATGCATGATTATACTTTTCAGAGGGCCGACATTTCTGTATTTAAAATCCTTTTTTTTTTTTTTTTCATATAATCTAATTTTCTGAGGTTTAGAATTCGGGGTTTTAAGCCATAATCATCAACATTATAACAAATTAAGGCTTGAAATATCTCACTTTGCATGTGTGACCGGTCTTCATTTAGCTCTGCGTTGTGTTGTGTTTGTAGATGAATGAGACCGGGCAACAGGAATTACTCAGGCCGGATTTTATTCTGCATGAATAAAAAGAAAGATGAGAACAAGCTCGAGTCTGTGGCCTTCTCTCACAATTAGGCCTCTCTTCAGTCGCATTTACCGCGAACTGCACACATTTTACACTTTTAACATCTTTATAATCATGTATTTAAGTTTCTCGTATATTCAAATCGTGTTTGTTCAACAGATTTCATAAAAACAATAAAGCATTTTACATAAGCTCAAAACAATATTAACAAAAGCTTGAAAGAAAACATACCTGCATGAATAAAAAGAAAGATGAGAACAAGCTCGAGTCTGTGGCCTTCTCTCACAATTAGGCCTGTCAGTGAAAGGCACTATTTTAGCCAACAAAGCTTGCACACTCATGCTAAATGAATTCTTTCCGAAAATACATGTTTGAATAAGATTAAAGTGCATTTTAGAACAAAATTACATGTTGTATTACAATAAACAAAACTCATATAAAACTTTTCAGACGGAGCTTCAACACACTCACCTCTCTTCAGTCGCATTTACCGCGAACTGAAGGAGGGCAACCGGAACCGGAACATTTGTTGACTTAAAGGAACCACGCACCATATTTAACAAAACTGAAAAATGACCATGTAATTATAAAAACATGACATCTCAAATAAAATAAATCAATATTAAAATAATAAATGTCCAGAATACAAAATAATTATGTAAATATAAAATAATTGATAATATCAAAGGGAGAGATTTTGTGTGAAATTAATAAATTAATATAACACCTGTTACATTCACCTCCCCTAATTTCACCAAAATTCTACATGCGCATAAAGAGGATTACCTAAAGAATCACAATGCAAAAATTCCAGTTACAGCAATGAAAGCTATCTGACTTGACAGATACAGAGATATTTAAGGGTGATCAGGCCTCAAAACCACTTAGTAAAGTATGTTGCCAAATACACCATACCACACTGAATCTTTGCAACAAATCCTCATTCACCTTAAGTCACATAGCACATGGCAACGAAAAATGTATCCCAAAAAGAAATAGAAAATAAACTTCCCACCCAATCACGGATATTAGAATAGGCTTAAAAGGGACTGTGACTTATTTCGGAACTTGTTTGACAAGCTTGGCATTTTAAATGGCTTTTGAGCCATGGTCTCAATCAAACGGTTGACTTTTTTTACTACTCTACCAGCCCGTGTTGTAATAGTGCCTTGCGCTTGTTCGGGACCTGGCATAGACACATCATCACGTACAGGTAAATCAGAGTCAATGATACCTGAATTAGTAAAGTCAAATGTTGCCAATACATTGTCACAATCAGAAGTTCCCGTGCTCAATGTTTTTTCAGGGAGGATCTGGTTTTGGCTGTCTTGACCAGAATTAACACAGTAAGTTTCATCACTTTCCTCTGTATCCTGTTCCATTTGTACATCAAGAGTTTCTGAGCTCTTTGAAACATCCTCATTCAATACTAATGAATGTGTTTCGTTTTCAGGATCTTCATCCTCCAAAGAATCAATGGAATTAGTTGATTGGCTCTCACACTCAGAATCGTCCAAGCAATCAGCAACCGTTGATCCACATGTTTCATCCTCAGGACATGTCACTGGTAAGAAACTGATGTCTAAGAGCATGTTCCGATGTACCACTTTAATGTGTCCTTTGTCATCCTTCACTTTGTATATGTGTGTCTGGGGATCATTATCCACAATGGTGTATACAGTAGGTTGCCATCTATCTGCCAACTTCCGTTTTCCTCTTTCTCCTTTATTGGCAATGAGCACTCTATCTCCATTGTCCAAGTGTACTCCCTTGATCTTGCGGTTATAGATCTTGGTCTGTTTCCTCTGTTCTTGTACAGCATGTTTTTGAGCAATTTCAGCTGCTTCGTGAAGATGAGACATTAAAGTGGCGACATAGCTGCTATAATCAACAATCACTGGATCCTTTGATACTTGCTTGAACATTACGTCCACAGGTAATCGTGGGACACGGCCAAACATGAGTTGGAAAGGTGCGTAACCCGTAGTCTCATGTATTGTGGAGTTGTAAGCGAAGGTCAGAGTCTGGATTTGTTGTGGCCACTTATCCTTAGATCTCAGAGGCAAAGAGCGAAGCATACTTCCTAATGTTCGGTTGAACCGCTCTGTAATGCCATTTCCCATAGGATGATAGGCAGTTGTACGAGATTTGGAGACCCCAGAAAGTGCTAGCAGTTCAGCAATGAGCTCACTCTCAAAATTTGTTCCTTGATCCGTATGGATCCGCTCAGGAAACCCATACACACAGAACACATGGTCCCATATCTTCCGAGCGACTTGCTTAGCCGTCTGATTGACGCAAGGAAAGGCGTGTGCAAGTTTAGTGAAATGATCCGTCAGAACCAGCACATCCACTGAACGCTGTTTGTTATCTTCCGCACTCCAAAAGTCAAGACAAACCAACTCCATAGGTGCAGAAGTCTTAATACTTTCCAGTGGAGCTCGAGCGGCTGGCTCAGGTGTTTTTGCCAGAATGCACCGCCTGCAACACTTCACATATTCTCTGATCTCGCGCTCCATCTTGGGCCAGAAGAAGCGCTGTCTTGCCAAGTGAACTGTTCTAGCCTGTCCTTGGTGACCGGCAAGATCGTGAAGACCATGAAGAGCTTTTTCTACCATGCTTTGAGGCAGAACAAACTGATGTCTTCTCTGTCTGCTTATAGGGTCTTTAGTCAGCCTGTACAGAATCCCATCACACATTTTTAAGTGATCCCATTGCTTGACAAGTGCTAAAGCTCTATAGTCGAGTTTTTCTCTCTCTCTTCTTGAAGGGCGTCTTTTACGTAGCACGAAGGGGAGAACCTTGGAAATGATAGGGTCGAGCTCTTGACTTTTTTCCAACTCGTCATGAGAGAACATAGGTAGAGGCTGATCACCATGACTAGTGTCTGCAATCTGCTGAACTAACTGCACAAGCTGAACGGCTCGTGTTACTGTAGCCATTTCCCATTCATCTTGGACATGACAAAGTGTCTTGACGGCAACTGTATCACATGACTGCATATGACAGCTTGATCGACATCCAACCTGATCACTAATCTTATGGCACTCGACCTTCAGACGAAACACATCCTGTATTCCTTCTTCCCCTACAGCATCAACTTCGGTAAGTAAGCGGTTGTAACTCTCATTCATGAGCCTATGACTAATTGATCTGGCAAATGGATCTCTGCTTAAGGCATCGGCCACAATGTTCTTGACTCCTGCAATATGTTTTATGTCGAAAGAATAAGGGGCTAATTTTGAAACCCACCTCTGTTCACAGGCATCGAGTTTCGGCTTCGTCATAATATGCGTAAGTGGATTGTTGTCAGTCCAAACTGTGAAGGTGTGCCCCTTGAGCCAGTGACTGAACTTTTCGCACACACTCTACTTCAAAGCCAAAAACTCGAGCCTGTGCGCAGGGTACTTTTTTTGTGACACGGTTAGGGTCTTGCTGGCGAAGGCAATTGGCCGAGCAATTTCTTCCCCTGCTGGAACTTGTGATAGCACAGCACCTAACCCATCCAGAGACGCATCAATCGAAAGAATCAAAGGCTTGGAGAAATCGGGATGTGCAAGCACAGCACAGTTCAGCAACCTCTCCTTGAGTCTATCGAAAGCAATATCGCATTCCTCAGTCCAATCACTTGGATTCAGCTTCCTGAAGGTGCCAACAGACTTCCTCCCGCTCACTTTACCCCTTCTCTTCTGACCTGCAGTTAGAGCAAAGAGAGACTTGGCGATCGAAGAACAATTAGGAATAAAGTGTTGATAGTAGAAAATCATTCCTAAAAATGACTTGATTCTTCGTGCTGATGGAGTGCAACCATCTTCCTCCATAAGTTGCATTTTGGACATTTTGGATATAACATCCACCTTCGTGAAGTCCACAGAGACACCATGGCCAGAAATAATATGGCCCAAGAATTTCACTGAATCACGCAAGAAATGACACTTTTTAGGACTCAGTTTCAAGTGATGTAACCTAAGCCGCTGAAAAACTATTTCAAGCCTGCTCAAAGCCTCTTGCTCTGTGGGCGCAAACACAAGTAAATCGTCCAAATAGCACAGTAAGCTGGTAAAGTTCATATCTCCAAAAATGCTAAGCATCATCCGCATGAACGAAGCTGGACTGTTGCACAAGCCTTGTGGCATGCGGTTATACTCATGTAGGCCCATAGGAGTAATGAAGGCTGTGTATTTTTTGTCTTGTTCATGCATGGGCAAATTGTAGAATCCAGAAGTCAAGTCCAAAGTGCTGAAGTAATTGTTACCTCCTAAAGCAGCAAGGCAATCGGACTGGTGAGGGAGCGGGTGGGCATCTTTGAGTGTTCTCGCATTAAGCCACCTGAAGTCTGTACAAATGCGGAGGCCTCCATCCTTTTTCCACACCAGTACCAATGGCGATGCATATTCGCTTACAGATTTCCTTATTATCTCTTGCTCCTCCATTTCATTTAACACCTGACGCAACTTCTGGTAGTGAGCAGGAGGGATCCTCCGATATGGCAACCGGAATGGCCTCTCATCTGTTAGTCGGATGCGGTGTTCAAATTCCTTAGCCTCACCACAGTCTAAGGGATGCTTGGAGAACACATCATTGTAATTCACCAACAACTGCACAAGTTTCTCTTTGGATGCCTCAGTGACTTTGCAAAGACTGATGTCAATTTCGCTTAACCCAACATCTTGCAATCTCAAATCTGCAGCACAATTTGGAGTAGCTTCCATCTCTGAACTACCTTCCTTTATCTTTCCAGTGCCCTGGAAAACTTGGAAATCTTCTACAGCCAGACAAGGTGAAACATCTGCCAATTTCCGATTCTTTCTTAGCGTGACAGGTTGGTCAGACAAATTGGTTATCTTCATAGGTACCCACCTATCACCCCACATAGATGTTATCACACGAGCTACCATGATGTTTCTTGGCATAGTCTTGGAGGCAGTGGGTTCAACAAGAATGGTGCTCCCAAGGGACAATGGAGTGTTGCTGGGCAGTCTTCCCCACACTAAATGCTCCTGTTTAGCAGCAAGAGTGACAGCATGATGAAGCTTCACTGTCCCGATTTTGCTAGGGATCTCATCATGTCGCCAGCGTGTGAGATTTGACATAACATCCAAAAAGTGTTCACCGTCCGGTGATAACTGTGTAGCACGTTGTGATATGAAGTCCCAATACTCATCTGTGTTCCTCAGTCGGTTCACAACATGTTTAATCAAGTTAGAGCCAAGAATTAAATCATCATGTTGTCCTGGAACAACGAGAACTGGAACTCGACAGCTGATGCCATACACTTTCATACTGACTTCGTACAAACATTTTGGCTGTGCAGTCCTACCTCCAACACCGACAAGAACGATATTCTCAGGCAGTGATTTTTTGTCCAAGACAACATTTTCAGCCAACAACTTTTGTTCAGCTGTCTCACTGAGGGTACAAGACATGGATCCAGTGTCAAGCATTCCTCTCATGTGGAACTGGCCATTTAAAATCACGGAAGTATAGAAAAGCTCATCAAAAACCTTTATTGTCTGCATATTTTGTGCGTATATCACGCAAGTACCATCAAATGCTGTATGGCATGCAGTCTCATACTGCAGCTCCAGATCACTTATGAGGGTTTGATCATATCCCACACATCCCCTCTCCAAATGTGGGTTTAATGGTTTAAAGGACCAGCTCCTCGTGGCGAGTAGTTCGCCTCCAGACTGTCATGACCACTCCACTTCGGGCACTCTCTTTTCCTGTGTCCATGTTCGAAACAAAACAAGCATAAACCGTCTCTTCTACAATGTGCAACCGTAGAGTGGTCCATGCCTCTGCACACTTTGCAAAACTTCCTGCTCACATTCCCATGCCTGAATGAATCTACAGGTGCAGAGGGGGTTTGCATGCTTTGTTTCAGCACGCGATCAAGCAAACTGATAAGGGACTGAGTGCAACTGTCACCTGTCTGACCTGATGGTGTAACTGGCAACTCACCCCGACCTGTTGACACTTTTAGCTCATTTCCAGATGTTCCATCATCAACATTTGACAATTGGGCATTGGCAGCTACAGTCTTCACAATGGCAGAACGATTAGACTGCGCCTTCATTTGTGCCCTTTTCTCAGCTTGATATTCATCAAGACGTTCTTGTATTTCAGCCGCCGTCCACTTATCAGCAGACTTGAACCTCAAGATAGCAGACAGAGATTGGTCAGGGCAATGTTTAACAAACATTTGAGTCACTTCACGAGTAGGATCTTCAATACTTCTGCCCTGCCTTCTCAAACCCTCGTCAGCAACATCAACAGCTTTATTAAGCCGAATCCAATATTCCATTGCATTCTCTCCTGCTACAGGTAAAGTGCCATAAAAGTCAGCAAGCGGCATAGATGAATATGTCAATTCACTGAAGTGTTGTTTGAGTATGTCTGTGACAATTCTTGGGTTTGTTTTAGGCTTCAGTGATGGATTGCTGCGTAGTGCTATCTTGATTACATCTTTGGCTCTTCCCATTAAGTTCGACATGATCTCATCTGCTTGATTGGCTAAAGGAACACCTCTCTTTCTCAAATACACATCCATGAGCTCCTCCCATTCGTGTACTGATAATTTGTCAGATCCATCCCCTCTGAAACAGGGAGGTGCCTTAACATCAGGCTTCATCACTAACTTCATGCCAGTCAAATTAAGAGAAGGTGACTCCATGAGAACCTGGCTGGTCCCTATGCTCTGCGTTTGAATATCAGGACACTTTTTTGTATCACTGCTTTTTATCAGCTGATCAGATATTGACTGCCCTATTTGTTGAGCAAGCTGTGTGATTAAACTACCCAAGTCAGCGTTACTGTAGTCTCGGCTGTCTGAAGCAGCACCTTCACACATATCTGAGTCATTATGTACTCTACCAGGATTACGGGTAGAACAGAAATCAGGAGGGCCCATATTAACTGTCCTTCTGAGTGGTGTTTGTTCAAGTTCACCAAATATACGCCCCCTAGCAAAACCCAATTCAAACCCATCCGTAGGGGAGTAACTTGTCGTCTCACTATTTTGTGACATCTTGATTATTACAGATCAACAAAAATTAATTAAAACAGATAATGACCATGGAAAAAAAAATCCCACATGTGTACACACCCAAGATCAATACACAACCAAATAATCAAGTAAAAATGATTATTTTTTCAAATTCAACCTTTTTTTTCTTTGTTTTTCTATTTTTTCTTCTTTTTTTTTTCTTTCTTTTTTTTTTACTCTTCTGTTAATATGAAATTTCAACTTTTTTTTCAATTATATACAGTCTTATGTCCAACCTGTCTTTCCTTTGACACAGATACAGGCAGAATTTGGACGTTCCAGAATGCAGCAAACCCCGGCGACCAAGCTGACGTTGATCAATGAGGATCCACGATGACTTGCATCAAACAAAAGTCACGGCACCAATGTGACCGGTCTTCATTTAGCTCTGCGTTGTGTTGTGTTTGTAGATGAATGAGACCGGGCAACAGGAATTACTCAGGCCGGATTTTATTCTGCATGAATAAAAAGAAAGATGAGAACAAGCTCGAGTCTGTGGCCTTCTCTCACAATTAGGCCTCTCTTCAGTCGCATTTACCGCGAACTGCACACATTTTACACTTTTAACATCTTTATAATCATGTATTTAAGTTTCTCGTATATTCAAATCGTGTTTGTTCAACAGATTTCATAAAAACAATAAAGCATTTTACATAAGCTCAAAACAATATTAACAAAAGCTTGAAAGAAAACATACCTGCATGAATAAAAAGAAAGATGAGAACAAGCTCGAGTCTGTGGCCTTCTCTCACAATTAGGCCTGTCAGTGAAAGGCACTATTTTAGCCAACAAAGCTTGCACACTCATGCTAAATGAATTCTTTCCGAAAATACATGTTTGAATAAGATTAAAGTGCATTTTAGAACAAAATTACATGTTGTATTACAATAAACAAAACTCATATAAAACTTTTCAGACGGAGCTTCAACACACTCACCTCTCTTCAGTCGCATTTACCGCGAACTGAAGGAGGGCAACCGGAACCGGAACATTTGTTGACTTAAAGGAACCACGCACCATATTTAACAAAACTGAAAAATGACCATGTAATTATAAAAACATGACATCTCAAATAAAATAAATCAATATTAAAATAATAAATGTCCAGAATACAAAATAATTATGTAAATATAAAATAATTGATAATATCAAAGGGAGAGATTTTGTGTGAAATTAATAAATTAATATAACACCTGTTACACATGTAATGTCTATATAATATATTAGTCTATATAATATATTAGTTTCACCTTTTAAGTTGAATTACTGAAATTAACTTTTGCACGATATTAAAAAAATTCGAGTTTCACTTGTATTATGGTATTTTTATGCTGTAGTACAGTCAAAAAAATCAGTCAAATCCTTTCAGGTGTGACAGGCCAAAAAATCACATTTTAAAGGGCAGGGAGACATTTGATGCGTTTAAAGCTACTTTTTCATGATAGGTTAATTTTCTGTCAGATAATAGTTCATTTAATAGATCTAATAGTTCTCGAAACATACAAAACATGGGATTTGTCTCTCTAATTCTTATAAAAAGGTCATGGGACACCAAAGTGTGTACTGTATTCATTGAATGTGCCAAATTTAGCATGCCTCCTTTCATTTTCATTCAGAATACATAATCATGTTATAATGTGCAAAGCTGAATAATTGAACTTTTTCCTCCATTTTCTTGAAAGTGCTTTTAAATAATAAAACAGCTTTTATTTCTAAGTAAAACATTATTTTACTTTTATAATATATATATATATATATATATATATATATATATATATATATATATATATATATGTATTTATATATATATATATATATATGATTTGAAACAAAAAGTATTCCAGGCTAACATTAAAACTCATTAAATAAAGTTCAATGGGGAATAAACAAAGCAAACTTTAAGAGCAGTATAATGGCCCAAGAACGGTTCCCTCAGCATTTTAAGTGATTAAATCTAATTCTCTAAAGTAATCACCTCTGCTCTGCTGCGTGCGCTGTGAAACTGATGAGCAAAGCACAGAGCTGGAAAATGGTTCCCTCTCCGTAAAAGTACATGACACTTGTAAAAAGCTCGTCGTGTTTTGATACGGCTTTAAATCAATTTTATCGGTGCTAAAACCACAGTGTGTTTTTCCTCATCCCTCTCCTCATCACATTCTCATGAGAGCGAGAGCCGTTAATAGTGACGGCGAATTTGTGAAGTATTTTTATCAAAGCTCACCTCACTGCTCTTCTCCAAGCAGCAAGCCCACACCAGATAATGAGAACGGAGCCTGGCCACGCTGCCAGAGAGGAATACTTGCCTATGGATGATTTATAGGATGACAGGCATGTCCCACCTTCAAAGGATTACTTATTATGTACAGGATGATCACGTGAGCGTTTGAATTCGCAACGTCATCAGCACCACTGCACCCTTTTCCTAAAATAGGCATTGCATGACATAAAGAAGTGGTTTGGTTTAAAAAGCAGTGGTAACAGTGGCTGATGAGGGTGTGTAATTGAGAGACCTGGAAGCGGCTCCTCTGATTCTTTATGCTTGACATACTCATTCTGACATCTCCTGTGCCACACTAATGAAGAGCGAGCTATTAGAGCCACAGCACCCAGTTAGCAACTTTGATGAAGTCAAGGTCTCGACACATCCATGTAGAGAAAAGACAATAGAAAAACCACACGCACAAGCCCACGCATACACGATTTTCTACATAAACTCGTTTCTCTCGATGTGAACATCTGGCTTCATTCAAGAAACATGAGCAGAATAAATGGGAGAACAAATTGTACTTTAAGCCATTCATATGCAAAATATGACAGGCTATTCAATAGCGAATGCTCAGTTTACACAATACAAAAAAATACAACATATAAATAAATATAAAAATGGTTCTCATGTTTCATGAATGAAGGCTATGCTTTGTTATCCTGCACCAAAAAAAGGGACTGTAAAACTTAATTTCACAACACATAAGCAACAATCTGAAAAAATATTTTCAGTTCTGTATAAAAATAAATAACCCCCCAAAATAAAATAAAACAAGCAGGTTTGAGGGGAGAGTAAATTAGACCTAAAAAAAACCTCTTTCTACTATATATATATATATATATATATATATATATATATATATGTAGCCCCTCCACTCGGGTCCTAGCTACTCGCCCCGTTCTATGCGGGCCTCGAACGTGAGAGACAGGAGGCTAACAAGGAGGCTAAAGCGTGCGTCTGTTGCAAGAGCGCCTATTGAGATCAGAGGAGTGAGGTTTACACGTACAGCAACTACTAGCTGGCCTCCTATACATACAAATATATATATAGTGGGTGGGGGGGTGGGGGGGGCACTGTCTTAGACTTTGAAAACCCCTGGTCTATAGTGTTTCATCGCCATCTAAATACAGCGTTTTTTCATGGATCGGTGTAAATGGGGATCGTTTTGGCAATGGTGTTGTCTGTGCACGGAAAACTCAAAGGAAAACTGTCTCTGTTTTAAGCATATCATTGTTGTGTAAATGTACCCTGAGTTGCTTACACAGACTTTTGCTTTCAGTCATATTCTTAAGGATGCATATAACACTAGAAGTGCCAGAATTGCATAACTACTAGAACTGCCACAAGATGTCATTTTGACCGCTAGATTCCAAACTCTATATCTTTAATGATAAATACCCAATTGAGAGATTAATGCATTTATTGTATTAGGATATCTTTTAAAAACAAAACAACACCAAACTGTACATTTAAACAAGTTTAATTATACATTTATAAATAATATCATTAGTAGCCTACCGTAATTAATGCATATTCACAACTACAGATAGGGTATATTTCCATATCCATGATTCTGTCACAGGTCGAGGTGGGCCAAGCCAGACTGCACCCACCCCTAGACCAGGATCACCCTGAGGAGCGTGTCAAAGGAGGAGGCAGGAGACCGGAATAAAAAGAATGACAGGCTTTATTAAATATAAAAACAATTTGAAAATCCTAATCTAAAATTCCTCTTCCTTCCTCTTCCCAGGAATCCAAGGCAAGTGGGGGGGGGTCAGGCTCACTTCCTTCTGGCGCTGGTGCCAACTCGCAGTGGTAGGTACTGAACAGGTGGGTATCACAGGTGAGTAAAGGAGTCGGGCTTACTTCCTTCTGGCGCTGGTGCCAGACTCACAACGGTAAGTGACGAACAGGTGAGTATCCCAGGTGAGTAGACGGTCGGAGCTCACTTCCTTCTGGCGCTGGTGCCAGACTCACAGTGGTGAGTGACGAACAGGTGGGTATCCCAGGTGAGTAGACGGTCGGGGCTCACTTCCTTCTGGCGCTGGTGCCAGACTCACAGTGGTGAGTGACGAACAGGTGGGTATCCCAGGTGAGTAGACGGTCGGGGCTCACTTCCTGCTGGCGCTGGTGCCAGACTCACAGCGGTGAGTGACGAACAGGTGGGTATCCCAGGTGAGTAGACGGTCGGGGCTCACTTCCTTCTGGCGCTGGTGCCAGACTCACAGTGGTGAGTGACGAACAGATGGGTTTCAGGGCTACAACAGACTTAAGTCACAAGCTGAGCGGGCCTTCACTGGAACAGCCGGAATCAACACTTCAAATAGAGGTGAACAGCTCTCACATGGGTGGCAGGAGACAGAGTCACAAGCGGAGCAGGGCTTTCACTGGAACAGACGGAATCAACACTTCAAATAGAGGTGAACAGCTCTCACATGGGTGGCAGGAGACAGAGTCACAAGCGGAGCAGGGCTTTCACTGGAACAGACGGAATCAACACTTCAAATAGAGGTGAACAGCTCTCACATGGGTGACAGGAGACAGAGTCAATAGCTGAACAGGGCTTTCACTGGGACAGACAGCATTCAAACTTCAAGCAGAGGTAAACAGTTCTCACGTGTGTTGCAGGGGACAAAGTCACAAGCTGAGCGGGCGTTCACTGGAACAGACGGAGTCAACGCTTCAAGTAGAGGTGAACAGCTCTCACGTTGGTGGTAGGAGACAGAGTCATAAGCTGAGCAGGGCTTTCACTGGAGCAGACAGCACACAAACTTCAAGCAGAGGTAAACAGTTCTCACGTGTGTTGCAGGGGACAGAGTCACAAGCTGAGCGACGTTCACTGGAACAGACGGAATCAACACTTCGAATAGAGGTGAACAGCTCTCACAGGGGTGGCAGGAGACGCAGTCATAAGCTGAGCCGGGCTCTCACTGGGACAGGCAGCATAAACTTCAAACAGAGGTAAACAGTTCTCACGTGTGTGGCAGGGGACAAAGTCACAAGCTGAGCAGGGTTCTCACTGGGACAGACAGCATAAACTTCAAGCAGAGGAAAACAGTTCTCACGTGTAGTGTGCGCACGGGGGCTTTTCCTTCTGACATCCAACAGGTGACTGCAATCGATCTTGCTAGACTCTTATGATGGACGGTAGACCAGCATAACACATGGGGAGTGCACGGCGATAAAAGGTAAATCTTCCACACACACACGACAGTCCAATTCCAAACATGCAACGTGATGGGAAACGTCAATTTCAGCACTACAAATCCACTCTTCAAGTGCAAAGTAAGGCCAACACTCACCCAGAGGTCTCGATCTGAAGAGCCGATGATAGTCAGAGTTGGGACAGATGCGGTGAATAATTTCCTCACCACTACAAGCGGGCTTCACTTCGCTGTTTTCAAATGGTCAAGGGAGAGGCTAGAGATCGACAAGGAATCAGTATATTTCACTCAGTGCGATGTATACAACGTGATCCAAGCACTCCAAATCAGTATCCAATTTAGTGTAGAAAACATGCGTTTATGAGATTCAATTTGTCAATCACTCATCTCACTCTTTTCCAATCCAGGCGAACGAATTCCACTCTTCAAAACCGCCCTCGGATCCCACAAGCGACACTCCTCTTCTTTCACGATGATCCTTCAGCTGCAACACTCTACAAACGTCTCCCAATGGGAGAGAACCACACCAGATCGACGGGGGAAGACAAAGAAAACAACCAGCCCACACGGAGAGAGAACACTCCCGATCAACGGAGGAGAAAAACAACACCCAGCCTTCTCTTCCACTTGTGTTTTATTCTCTCAAAATGCTGGCGTGGCTTCAATCAGGCACTCAGAGTGAAGTCCCCACACCTGTTGCCAATCTGCCGTTTAGTTGTCATGACAACAGACACACACACCGGCCCGGGGACAGTGTTACACTGAAAGTGCCCCGGCGGGAACACTTCTCTTGTGAAATCAGTTCCGGGGATTATTTGTCACCCCGTGACATACCCCCCTGCCAAACCGTTCTAGTCCCGAGAACGGTCTCCAGTCACCCAGTCTCCGTACCTGGCTGGAGGCTGACCCCGATTCTCTCGCTGAGAACGTCGTGGTGGGGAGATGGGTGCTTCAGGTCGTGGTCCTAGGCCTAGGCCCCTCGGGATCACTGCCCATCCTACCAGCGGGGGCGTCCAAGTCGTCTCGGCCGGTGGGTTCTCTACCACTGGCTTTGGGTAATTCGGGCAAGGGCGGATCAGGTTACGGTGTAACACCCGTTCGGGGCCCGTCTTCCCTTCGGGCCGTAAGGCATACACAGGTTGGTCCGGATGGGGTTGTCGCTGAACGACGTATGGCTGGGCCTCCCATCGGTTGCTCAATTTTCCCTTCCCTTGTCGGCGATTGTCCCGTAGCAGCACCCTCTCCCCGGGCAGTAGCGGGGCTTCTCGGGCCGTCCTATCGTACAGTCTCTTGTTCTTTAACGCTGCCTGATTAATCCGGCCAGCGACCTGTTCGTATGCGGACTGGAGGCGTCGGTGGTGGTTCGCTACCCAGTCGGACAGACTACTTCCCTCTTCTCCCCCAGTGGTTCCCATAAGCATATCCATTGGGAGCCTCACATGTCGGCCGAACATCAGGTAGGTAGGGGCATAACCGGTGGTACTGTGTATGCTATTGTTGTACGCCTGCATCACGGCTGGGAGCCGATCAGCCCAGTGGCCCTGCTGCTCTTCCTCCAAGGTTCCCAACAAGCCCAGCAAGGTTTGATTGAATCGTTCACACCCCCCATTCCCTTGAGGATGATAAGGGGTCGTATGGGTCTTCTTACATCCATACAGTTGGCATAATTCATGAATCACCTTTGACTCGAAGTTGGCCCCTTGGTCCGAATGGAGGATTTCAGGGCATCCGAATGGCTGGATCACGTACTTCCAGAGGGCGTTTGCAGTGGTCAGGGCAGTTTGGTCCATAGTGGGGATGGCCCAAGCATGTTTGGTGAACAGATCGGTGACAACGAGAATATTCTGGATCTGGTCCACCGGCCGTCCCAGGGTGAGGAAGTCCATTGCCACCATATGCAGAGGTGCCCTGGCCTGAATCGGGACCAGCGGTGCCCGTTTCTCCCTCCTGGACTTGAACAAGGTGCAACGTGGGCATCTCTGAAGGTAAGTCCTGGTGGTACCCTCCATCCCAGGCCAGTAGAAATGTCGTCTCAACAACGCCAATGTCCTCTCCTGCCCTTGATGTCCCATCCTAGCATGGTACGCCTCCAGTAACGCCTGCCAACGACCTGCAGGGACCACGATCTGACAAACCTCCTCTCCTTGGCCGGGGTCCTGGAGCGTCCTACAGAGCACCCCATCCCTCAAGTAAAGCCTTTCCCTCTGTCCCAGCAGGCCTCGCACACTTCGGGTCTGAGTTCGACGTTCCGCCCCCTCGGGCCAGGTCTTCTGTTCCAACCATGTCCGTACCCGCAACACATCTCCATCTTCGCCCTGCCACAGTCTCCATCGTTGTGGGTCCCACCCCCAACACGGAGGGGGGTCCTCAGGCGTCTGCCCTGGGGCCTCTACAACTCCCACCATTAATCCCTCGTCGGACCCCAGTCCTGAGGCCGGTGTATGGCCTGCCGATCCTTCACCCGGTAACCTGGATAGCACGTCAGCGTTGGTGTGCTCTCTCCCTGGCCGGTACTGGATCTGATAGTCAAAGTTGGCCAGTTGCGCCACCCAGCGTTGCTCCACTGCCCCTAGTTTGGCCGTTTGTAGATGCACCAGCGGGTTATTGTCCGTGACAACTCGTACCTTGGCTCCCCACAAGTAATCTTTAAATTTTTCACCCAGCGCCCACTTCATGGCCAGTAGCTCGAGTTTAAAGGAGCTGTAGTTCGAGTCATTCTTCTCTGCGGGGTGTAAGCTCCGGCTTGCATAGGCGATGACTTTCTCCTCTCCTTGTTGTTTCTGCGCCAACACGGCTCCCAACCCCAGTTGACTAGCATCGGTGTACAGGATGAATGGTTGGGTAAAGTCGGCATAGGCCAGTATCGGGGCCTGCAAGAGTTCCTGCTTGAGCTGCTGGAAAGCGGCTTCGCAGGCGGGGTCCCATTGAATGGAAGGGGACCCTCGACCCCGTGCTCGACCCGTGCCTCCCAACAGCTGGTTAATGGGTTTGGCAATTTTGGAGAAGCCCTTAATGAATCGCCTATAGTAGCCCACGAAGCCCAGGAATGACCGAACTTGGCGCACTGTCTGGGGAGCTGTCCACTCTTGCACCGCCCTCACTTTTTCTGGGTCGACGGAGATCCCCGCCGCACTGACCACGTGCCCCAGAAACTTAACCTCCTTTCGGAAGAGCTGACACTTGTCCGGCTGTAACTTCAGCCCATAGCGCTCTAGGGAGCTGAAGACTTGCCCAAGATGTTCCAGATGGGACTTGAAATCGGGAGAGTAAGTGATGATGTCATCCAGATAGACGAGGGTGGTATCCATCACTTGGCTGCCCAAACAACGCTGCATCAGCCGCTGGAATGTGGCTGGAGCGTTGCAGAGGCCGAACGGCATACGGTCCCACTCATAGAGACCGAAAGGGGTGGTAAAGGCCGTCTTCTCCCGGTCACGCTCGTCCATTTGTACCTGCCAATAACCGCTGGCCAAATCGAGGGTGGAGTACCAGGCAGCTTGAGTGAGGCTCGTAAGCGAGTCTTCAACCCGCGGCAACGGGAAAGCATCCTTCTTGGTTACCTGGTTCAACCGGCGGTAATCTACACAAAACCTCCAGGAACCCGTCTTCTTACGGACCAACACTATTGGTGCGGCCCAAGGGCTGCTGCTCTCACGGATAATCCCTCTGTCAAGCATTCCTCGCAACAGGGTACGGACCTCCGTGTACAAGGTCGGGGGTACAGGTCGGTAGCGCTCTCGGCTCGGTGCAGCGTCCCCAGTGGGAATCTGGTGTTTTACCACATCCGTGCGGCCATAGTCCTCTTCGTGAGTAGAGAACAGGTGTTGCCATCCCCTCAAGAATTCTTGCAGTTGTCCCACTTGTTCTTCCTCCAGCCCGTCACCCCGTAAAGACTCTCCCTTCAAGTGAGCAGGCAATCCTCCTTCTATCTCCTCCACTCCTGGACCGGCCCGCGCTAAAGCCACTTCGACCACTGTAGGACTCACCCGCTTAAAGTTGACTTCGCCCTGCTCACGAACCTGCTGCGGTCTTACTGAGGTCACCCGGGCCAAACATTGGTGATGATACAGGTGGACAAGGAAGGGGTTCGTGTTCCTCACCCTTACTGAGACTCGGCCTCCCTGAACAGTTGCCAGTCCTCGAGCTATCTCCACCTTGGGACCCTCTTCGTGGGGCTCCACCATCACCCACTCTTGCGGATGGTAACGTCGAGGGGGCAGCCTGGCCCAGACTACAGCCTCACTTCGAGCTGGGATAGACAGGGCGTAGCGGCAGGCCACTCTTCCCGTGCTCTCCCGGTCATGCTGTTTTTCAGCCAGACATATCCGGCGGCAATCGGCCCTGATACGGTCCCACTCCTGTCCGGCCGGGGTTACAGCTGTTCGCGCCGGTCTACCTCGGAATAGCTCCTCCCAGCAATCCGAGATGACATTCATCCCAATCAGGGCACGATGGGACCCTAGACACGGGTCTCGGACAACTACCACCCCCTTCTGAGGCACTACAACTCCATGGATCTCCAAATCGGTCACAAGGTATCCTACGTATGGTATGTCCAGTCCATTTGCCCCACGCAGCGTCAACCAGGGAGCATCCACAGGCGATCTACCGTTGGTGCCAAACAGCTCATGGGCCAAACTCTCAGAGAATAAGGTCACTTGGGAGCCTGTATCCAAGAGACAATGTATCTCCTGACCATTAACTTGGGCCACCACCACTGGGCAGCGGCCTATCAAGCGACCCTGAGGGGATGTGGAAGAAGAGGGGTCTAATACGGGGGTCCCGACCACTTGACCCACAGTGGCCGGAGACTCTAAAAACCCCCTTGTGATGCCCGTCGGGCAGAGCATTGGCGAAAGTAATGCCCCGACTCTCCACAGCCATTACAAATGGGCCGCCCATGTTCGTCCCACTGGAATCGGGAGCCCGCTGGCCGGGGAGGACGGCGTTCGGAAGGGCGATTCCCGTCGGAGTAAGCCCGTTCCCGAGAGTGAAAAGGTGGCTGCAGGCGCTCCCGACGAAGCTCTTCCATGACAGACTTGGACAACTCGGACATTTGTTCCTGAACATCTCGCCTCAGTTCTTCCCGGAGGGCCTGCTTCCAGTCGGGTGCCGCAATGGCCAAGGGGGATTCGACGACATTGGTAGCCAAACAGCTGGGGGTTTCCACATGCTCCGCCTGGTCGCGCTCAAGAGCCAGGGCTTCTTGCCTCAGCTCTTCGAAAGTCATGTCTGGCCCTCTCCGAAGCTGCACCCGCAGGCTCTGTCGTACGGGACCCTCTCGCAGCCCCAACAGGAATTGATCTCGCAACAACACCTCTCCTTCCCCCAAGCCATGGTCCGGCCTTCCCGTGAGCCTGGAAAACTGCTCCTGCAGTTGCAAGGCGAATGCCCGAACGGATTGTCGGGGACCCTGGCGAGAATTGAAAAACTTCGTCCTCAGAGCAGCTACCGGAGTGGTATCTCCATACTGCCCCGTAAGAAACTCAAAGATAGCCTGGACCGTCGCACGGTTGGCTTCTGGTGCTGCCTGAACTTCTCTTCTCGCCTCCCCCTCCAGAGAGTTCAAAACGAACTGGACCTTCTGCAGAGCACTCAGACCTTGAAGCCCCGCCAGGTATTCCACCTGGGTCTTCCACAGGGACAGACTTACTTCGGACCCCGGGCCTCCGTACCTCGAGGCCCATGGGGCACCCATGAAAATCGGCATGACAGGTTGCCGAGCCCCAGGCTCTTCTCCCTCCGCCATCTCAACCTCTGATCGCTCAACTCAAGGTGAACCCTGCCGACTACGCCAAAATATGTCACAGGTCGAGGTGGGCCAAGCCAGACTGCACCCACCCCTAGACCAGGATCACCCTGAGGAGCGTGTCAAAGGAGGAGGCAGGAGACCGGAATAAAAAGAATGACAGGCTTTATTAAATATAAAAACAATTTGAAAATCCTAATCTAAAATTCCTCTTCCTTCCTCTTCCCAGGAATCCAAGGCAAGTGGGGGGGGTCAGGCTCACTTCCTTCTGGCGCTGGTGCCAACTCGCAGTGGTAGGTACTGAACAGGTGGGTATCGCAGGTGAGTAAAGGAGTCGGGCTTACTTCCTTCTGGCGCTGGTGCCAGACTCACAACGGTAAGTGACGAACAGGTGAGTATCCCAGGTGAGTAGACGGTCGGAGCTCACTTCCTTCTGGCGCTGGTGCCAGACTCACAGTGGTGAGTGACGAACAGGTGGGTATCCCAGGTGAGTAGACGGTCGGGGCTCACTTCCTTCTGGCGCTGGTGCCAGACTCACAGTGGTGAGTGACGAACAGGTGGGTATCCCAGGTGAGTAGACGGTCGGGGCTCACTTCCTGCTGGCGCTGGTGCCAGACTCACAGCGGTGAGTGACGAACAGGTGGGTATCCCAGGTGAGTAGACGGTCGGGGCTCACTTCCTTCTGGCGCTGGTGCCAGACTCACAGTGGTGAGTGACGAACAGATGGGTTTCAGGGCTACAACAGACTTAAGTCACAAGCTGAGCGGGCCTTCACTGGAACAGCCGGAATCAACACTTCAAATAGAGGTGAACAGCTCTCACATGGGTGGCAGGAGACAGAGTCACAAGCGGAGCAGGGCTTTCACTGGAACAGACGGAATCAACACTTCAAATAGAGGTGAACAGCTCTCACATGGGTGGCAGGAGACAGAGTCACAAGCGGAGCAGGGCTTTCACTGGAACAGACGGAATCAACACTTCAAATAGAGGTGAACAGCTCTCACATGGGTGACAGGAGACAGAGTCAATAGCTGAACAGGGCTTTCACTGGGACAGACAGCATTCAAACTTCAAGCAGAGGTAAACAGTTCTCACGTGTGTTGCAGGGGACAAAGTCACAAGCTGAGCGGGCGTTCACTGGAACAGACGGAGTCAACGCTTCAAGTAGAGGTGAACAGCTCTCACGTTGGTGGTAGGAGACAGAGTCATAAGCTGAGCAGGGCTTTCACTGGAGCAGACAGCACACAAACTTCAAGCAGAGGTAAACAGTTCTCACGTGTGTTGCAGGGGACAGAGTCACAAGCTGAGCGACGTTCACTGGAACAGACGGAATCAACACTTCGAATAGAGGTGAACAGCTCTCACAGGGGTGGCAGGAGACGCAGTCATAAGCTGAGCCGGGCTCTCACTGGGACAGGCAGCATAAACTTCAAACAGAGGTAAACAGTTCTCACGTGTGTGGCAGGGGACAAAGTCACAAGCTGAGCAGGGTTCTCACTGGGACAGACAGCATAAACTTCAAGCAGAGGAAAACAGTTCTCACGTGTAGTGTGCGCACGGGGGCTTTTCCTTCTGACATCCAACAGGTGACTGCAATCGATCTTGCTAGACTCTTATGATGGACGGTAGACCAGCATAACACATGGGGAGTGCACGGCGATAAAAGGTAAATCTTCCACACACACACGACAGTCCAATTCCAAACATGCAACGTGATGGGAAACGTCAATTTCAGCACTACAAATCCACTCTTCAAGTGCAAAGTAAGGCCAACACTCACCCAGAGGTCTCGATCTGAAGAGCCGATGATAGTCAGAGTTGGGACAGATGCGGTGAATAATTTCCTCACCACTACAAGCGGGCTTCACTTCGCTGTTTTCAAATGGTCAAGGGAGAGGCTAGAGATCGACAAGGAATCAGTATATTTCACTCAGTGCGATGTATACAACGTGATCCAAGCACTCCAAATCAGTATCCAATTTAGTGTAGAAAACATGCGTTTATGAGATTCAATTTGTCAATCACTCATCTCACTCTTTTCCAATCCAGGCGAACGAATTCCACTCTTCAAAACCGCCCTCGGATCCCACAAGCGACACTCCTCTTCTTTCACGATGATCCTTCAGCTGCAACACTCTACAAACGTCTCCCAATGGGAGAGAACCACACCAGATCGACGGGGGAAGACAAAGAAAACAACCAGCCCACACGGAGAGAGAACACTCCCGATCAACGGAGGAGAAAAACAACACCCAGCCTTCTCTTCCACTTGTGTTTTATTCTCTCAAAATGCTGGCGTGGCTTCAATCAGGCACTCAGAGTGAAGTCCCCACACCTGTTGCCAATCTGCCGTTTAGTTGTCATGACAACAGACACACACACCGGCCCGGGGACAGTGTTACACTGAAAGTGCCCCGGCGGGAACACTTCTCTTGTGAAATCAGTTCCGGGGATTATTTGTCACCCCGTGACAATTCAACATAACTCAGAACAAGATAACAACTAAAAGTATCTTATTTAATTATAAAACATTTTATTTTAATATAATAACAGAGAAAATAGTCTAATAACTTGTATATAATAGAGAATATCTACGTAAATAGATAATGTAGTCAGGTATTATTAGCCTATTTCTGATCAACAGATTTAATCTAATATACTTTTTGTTTGTAGAAATGAACATATATGCAAACACTCACCTTACCCTACTGACCTTTCTGTTGACAGTGAGAGAGAGAAAGGTCAACCGCAGGAAATGTAACAAAAGAATACCGCGAAATTCAGTGCGGTCAATATGGCGGTCTATGGCCGAAATAGGTAAATATGTTATTTTTATTTATTTTTTTGCCTTATGTGTAATATGAAAAGCATTTTAAATGAAAATACAGACACTTTTAGGACAAGTCAGGTACCAGCAGGATTTTATTTATTTTTTCGAAGTTATTGCAGATATAAAATTCAAAACGGTCAAATTGACCATCATGGCCGCTCTAGTGTTAAGCATAGCTATCTTCTAAAATAATACTTACTGTATGTTTTCATTTTGCCTGTTTTTAAACCCACTTATTATGAATGCAAAACCTGGCACAGTCTCTCTATAATGATTAACAGCAGGAATACTGATAAACTTCCATTTGACAACGCGTCTTTCTCAAGGTATCTTTAGACGAGACACTGTCTGGGCGCAGACTCGAATGCCTTCGCCATCTCCACCTCCTCTCCTAGTTGGGCTTGTCAGAAATCTCCTTGGTGCTGCTCATTTTCCTGTGGCCTGTTGAACACGCACCGGTCGCTTACCTTTAAGAAAGGTCAAGCGCTGAACACTTCTCCAGGCAACAGAGTTGGTCTAATTAAGCTCCAGCAGTGGAGAATTCTGAATCCCCAGACGCCCGGCTCAGAGAGAGAGAGAGAGAGGAGACCTCTGCAGGTCATGGCCATCTTGTCCCAGATTCATGCCTGTGTATGCCATTTGCATTCTCTTGTAGTCAATGCACGATAAAATCCCTCAGGAACATCCGTGGTAAGTTAGAAAATTTCTATGACAGGAAAGGAGAGGGGATTTTGAGATGCTCTGAGCAAAAAAACTGCTTGATGAATGAGGTTGGGAATGTTTTCTGTCACTGGCTCTGCCTTGGCGACAATCACTAAACTAGACACTAAACTGAAGGTCTGGCTGTTTTCATCTCAAAGAGCAGAGCTGGGGGTGAAACGTTACAAGTAAGGTGTGTTAGGGGATCAGAGTACTTTTTTTTACTTCTTAGATTTGCAACTTTATTTAAATAAATGACATGGGCTCTATTTATTTTATTTATTCATTAGGGGTGTGACGAGAGCTTATACCATGAGATCTTGTGATATTAAAAAGTGAAAATATTCGGGATCCACTGATAGACAACTCCTTCAGACCTGAATTATATTTTTCAGAAACTTTAAACATAAAAGTACATTTTCCCAGCTCATGAGGCTTCTATAAATGAGACCAAAAAAAATTTGTTTTGCTTTAAATGTCTTTTCTTTTTTTCAAAGGACGTCAAAACAGGTGTACTTCACAAAAGTAAAAATAAAATTGTTGGTATACTAAAAGCTTTTTCTCAAGGTCAAACATTTTTCAACAGTATACCATTTCAACTTTAATTGTGAGGTTTTTGTTTTACAGATTGCACATTGTTTGTGAAAAACTAAATATCTATCAATCAATATGGTCATGTTAGTCATTTTCTTTGTGCATCTTTCTTTTTTTAGATCAAACACTTGAACATTACAACATTTCAATTTTAATTGTAAGGTTTTTGCTTTATAGATTGCACATTTGTTTATTCATAACAGAATAAAATAAAAATAGGAATCAATCAATGCATTAACGTTAGAGTAATTTCCTGTGCGCATCTTTGAAACAATTTCTCTGTTAACGATTTTCTTGTATTTTGACAGTACATTACTGGCAGCACGGTTGCCAGCAAGTTACTGTATTTCGATTTCCAGTAACTGTACTGTAATTCACTTTACAGTACACAAGATCAGTACTGTAAACTACCGTATTTTTACTGTATTTCGTAATTTGGTCTGCTTCTGCTGTAATTAATTATACGGTATTGTACTGTAATAGCCTATCTATATTGATACATTACTGCTAAATATTATTATAATTTTCAAAATAATTACTAATAATGATAAAATTATAATAATATAATATGTAGTTATTAGGAAAATATAGGCTATAGTAGGAAAAAATAATATGGAAGTCAATGGCTACTCAACTGTCTAGTTACCGACATTCTTTAAAATATCTTCTTTTGTGTTCAGCAGAATAAAGACACTCATACAGATTTTTAACAACATGAGGGTGAGTGAGTGATGAGAAATATAATTTTTGGATGTACTCACCCTCAAGCCATACACTCTAAAAAATGCTGGGTTGTTTCAACCCAATTTTGGGTCAAATATGGACAAACCCAAACGTTGGGTTAAAAATGTAATGTAAAAATTTAACCCAACGGCTGGGTTTGTCCATATTTGACCCAAAATTGGGTTGAAACAACCTAGCATTTTATAAAGGGTTAATAAAGGCCTTCTGAAGCAAAACAATGCGTTTGTTTAAGAAAAATATTCATATTCAAGTTACGCTTTAGATTTAAGTCAAATCCGTATGTTAATTTGGCCGGAAGCTAGTCATTTTACTTTATAAAGATTTAAATACGGATATTATTCTTACATCTCCATCTTCCTCATCACTCCACATAAAGTCAACATCTGAGATATTTCCATCAGCTATATGTTCAAGCACTTCAAGAACTGTATATATGAAAAAGTTGCAAAAATGTATCGGTACTGTGATATAGATTTGTTATATAAGAAATTTCAATCAGCATTACTGGACTTCAGTTACTGGTATGTGATTTCAGTGACAGGCTTTTGAACCCACTGTACATTCTAATGGACAGACACATTTAAAAAAATCCTGATTTAAAACTTGCAATTCTACAATCGATTTTTAACTTTAACTAATAAGTTCAATCGTTCTATTTTACATACAAAAGATGAAATAGTGGCAAACATATATAGGCTATATATTTTAAATAAAACCATAGAACATGTTGCTTGCTTCTGTGTTTGGAGTGTAGTGCTGCCATTCTTCTCTTCAATGTAGTGTTTTTTTTTTTTTAATAATTGCTACATGCAGAGCTTTACTGCCATTTGATTGGATGACAAACATCCAATCTCATGGACTGCAGGCTTTAAACTAGGTGAAATGCTCCAGAAGTACCAGGATAACATTCCGATCAGAAGCGCGTTTTCAATGTGTATGTGGACAACATCCAGGTCGCATGTTAATGCCAAGTGTAAACGCAGCCTATGTAAGCGCTCTGTGAAGAGCGTCAAAGATGTCAAATTGTTGATCATTGTAGCCAATCACAGACATATATGTTGAGCGTGTGAACACAATGGCCAATCAGAGGCATTATGTTGAACGTGGAAACACAATGGCCAATCAGAGGTGTTCATTCAACAGCACTCAAAATGCTAGAGGGAAATGCTGGTCTCGTCACATTTTTTTAATTTCAGTAACGACTTGGTACCGAAGTCTGTACTTTTTGACAACTCTATTAATGTTAACTAATAATGTTAACAAACTGAATGTAAAATGTTACCATTTTAACTTCCAAAAGTAGCATCCCCACATGGTCAAAGAGTGCTCAACACTGCCTGATTTGACTTCCTATTGTGTTTACTTCACTTAGGTACTTGACAAGGATGCATACACTGATTGTGTCACTTTCATATTTTCAACCATTGCGCTTTACAGAAATTGGAACAATTCCACAGCATTAACAGGTGCCTGCAGTACTGCGTTAAATACATTCTCAGAGAGCTATTACTGCGGGTGAGATCACAGACAGTTCTGCTTGGAATGATGCATCAACCCATTACACAACAATGGTCATAATGCCAGTGCATTAGCTAAATCCTGCGTCCAGTTCTCTGGCGAGAGGCAGTGCAGATGATATTCTCAGATGTAAATGAGCGCCAGCAACTGGGTCTGCATTATAAACATCCATGTGGTGAGAGAGATTAATTATCTCACATTCACACCCATAAAACGCCTTGTACACTTGCTGTCCACCTCCACACTCCAATGAGTGAAATACTAAAGATGCACCACATGAGCTAACAACTGAAATAACAAAACCCTCATACATAATTCCACTGATATAAATGGGGCTAAAACAAGGAACTGTGTGTTGTTTTGGAGTTTGTGGAAAGAAAAGGAGGAAAGCATTGCATGGTTGGTTGTCTCAGTGAGCATTGTGGAAAAGTGTGACAGCATCCTCAATTCTGATATATTGCAATCGTTTAGCTATAAGGAGTCAGGAGGAATTTTGTTCCAATGGAGCTGAATACAAAAGGCATCTGTGTGAATTGTGAGCAATAAAATAACTAGGCCTTCATAACCCAATTTGTGGCTGTCAGAAACTGTTAACATTTATAACTTTTCCAGTAACAGTTAATTTGCTAATGTCAAATTCATGTATATACAGCATCAGTAACTCTGACAGAATAGTGACAAATGTTGACTAAAAGGTCTCTGTCTGACATTGTAAAATATTATGTACACTTGCTTATTCGGCGACAAACCAAGTAATGGATTTCTTTATTTCACAGAACACTATGGAAGAATAATCTGGCCACTATTTTCAATGCAATGGACATGAATGAGAACTAGGGCTTAAAAAAATGTAGATGCACCCTTAAAATATCTTAAAAGTATAGGCCATGTGGTTAATGTGCTAGCTATTCTGGAGCCATGCAATAGCTTTATGTTATGAAACAGACCAAAAGTCGTTATTCATTGATAATCTTCTCCTACACTAAATTGGATCACCGAGTTAGTGATTTGAATTTGAGAATCATAGGCTATATTACGTAATCTGTTAATTTATTAAACAAATTTCTTACATTTACATTTTTTAAACATGTAGTCAAATAAAAAAGTGGGACAAATGCAGTGCAAAAACAGAAAATCAGGCGGTACAGTCCAGCAACATGGGGAAATGAAAACACATAAAAAATAAACAAGTATAAATATAAGTGAGTATGCAACACATATACCTCATGAGGAGCAGATCCCAGAAATGTTGGTTAATGTGCAGACTCATTGCCCTTATGACATTGTTGCATAGAATTGTCTTGAGAAAACCTGACACGCCGTTTCAAAATGCACTAACTTGCACAACGTTAAAAAGCGTTTACATAAGAATTCGGCACAATTATTGGATTATAGGTTAAAGCACTGTATCTGCCATTTAAAAGTTCGTTGAGCACAGTAAGCATCTGAAATAACTGCAAAGCAATGTTTTTGTCACTTGTTTTCTGCGTTTCTGACGAACATGCACACTTTTGAGGAGAGTGCGTGGAATCTGTGGATAGCAATTCAGTAATAGATCTTCCCAGCAAAACACAATTACTTGCAGAACACTGTGTATTGGTTTTATTCATGCAGTAGTGTATTTTTTTAGTTTCAGTCATTGGTGATTATCAAGGTTATTTTTAACTAGCCTATATTTATGTCCATGTGAGTCTTTTTGGTCCCTATGAAAGTTTTTTTGTTAACAATGACAAAATTCACATTTAGAAGATATAAGCATTCAAAATGTATAGTCTCTCATTTCCCCCAATATGGATGATGATATCACTCTGCACTTCATATTCTCATCATATTTTCTGTCCAATCAAATGCTCGAATCTGAAGCACCCCACACCCTACATTATAAATGGATGCTAAAATCAGTCACTTATTCACACATTTACTATGTACAGTGAATGGCACATAGTGCACTATATAGGGGATGGGTCTGTCACGATCACACACAAGACGAGAAGATCCAAGTGCAGTATTTTATTAAAAGGGTAATCCGTACTCACAACAGTCCAGGCAAGGGTCGAAATCAAAAGGCAATCCAAAGAACACACGATAAACACGAACAAACAGGAACGGAAGTGTGGGGAAAATATACAAGGACTCCGTGACAAACATTGAAACAGACAGGGTATATATACACAAGTGCAAACAAGCTGAAGGAAATGAACTATCAGTGACAGACAGGAATATGGGAAATGTAGTGAAAATGCCTAGACACCGTGAAAACTGAGACCTCTAGTGTAAAACCCAGGGAACCACCAGACACTGTGACAGAGGAATGATAAATATGTTAATATGCTTTCCATAGAGGGTTTGCACCTACGTTACGATTTGGTCAGTTACCCGGATATGTGGCCATATTGGAGATACTCGGATGTAAACAATAGCATGGATTGCACTGTTTATGTACTACTGAACACATTGTTACACTCATTTATGATGTCTAAACCACGGAAAAAACACGTGGAAGCTGCAAAATCATATAGAGAACGACTTGGTAAGCAGGAGAGAGCGCACAATTTTGACAAACTAAAGTTAATATGTGGTAAAAACGAGCTAGCTTCTCTAGCCCTTACTGCAATTATTCCTTCTATTTTTCTCGAGATACATAGATAGTTCAGATTGTCAGTCCAAAAAAAGCACATGCAATCCGTTTCAAGCTACATCCATATGTGGAATCACATCACATACTTTACATATCAGGAAATCCGCTTCAGTCAGAATCTGATTTTTTACGCTCTGAAAAAAAGCTGTACATAACAGCCTCCTACTGTTCTGCCGCAGGCTCAAGGCGCAGTAGTCCACCGCGGCGGCTACCCATTTTCATGTTGTAAAATTTAAATAAGACAACATCTCTATTGCAAATGCAAACGTCAACGCAACGTCATTGCCATATTGCCAAAGGGATGCTTGGACACACAAATCAGATCTGAACAGTTGCGATACAGTGTGGATATCATTTTAGATCAGATTACAATCGGACTGACAGTGTGAATGTAGCCATAGTTAACTACTTTACGTGAAAATTTTTAGCCATAGTCAACGGTTAATTTACACATGTGGCTGATGCTGTGCCTCTCTCAACCACAAACGCCTTCTTTCATCAGTTTTTTGCACTCTTCTCTTTAACTTTTGGCAGTCTATAGAACTCGAAATGTTTTTTTCCCGATGCGACCGATTAGTACAGACCAAACACGACCATTTTTCAGCAGCAATAATCAGCCAAATTTGCGAGTCTGTTCAGTGCCTCCAAAATGGCCGACTTCCGGATTGATGACGTGTAGTGAAGACCCTCTATTGGGGCGAAGTCTGGTTTCACGTTAGTGTGTCCCGTAAACCACAAAGTCTGCTCTGTTACAGACATGTGATATCACAGAGCAGATCATGAGAGTCGGCGCAGACCACACAACGTATTGGACCCATTTTAATTCTACACAGAATGCTATATTTTAAACCGAAATGGAGGATGAGAAGAAACAGTTAGAGATTAGGAGAAAACTGTGGCTTTGCCGAGGTCAGCGGCTCTGGTTGAGCTGTGATATAACGAAACTGGCTATTTTAAAAAGAGTGAGGAGCTGTTCGAATATGTCCCACCCTGTCTTCCTGTTTTAGTGGAAATAACATCCACACATTGAATATGATGCACGTTTTAAGGCAGTTCAGTGGGCCTTTAACATTAGGAAGATTTATGAAGCTTCCTTCTAGTGCACAAAGCTCAAAATATGCTTTAACAACTCATTAACGATATGAATTAATTTATGTGTAACTATCTGATATATAATTGTAATGCAATTTAAGTAATACTAATAATTTAATTTTCTTTCTGTCACGGTGTAGTGCGGGTTGAAGAAGGACTCCAAGTCAAAAGGCTCCAATACAAACAATTTACTAATATTATCACAGGTAGGTACAAACCGGTAGGTTCAGGCAGGCAGATAACGCACACTAAACACAACTATACAAGACTAGTACATACAGAAGGGTAACACTCCCAATACACAGTAACACAAGGACTGACTGAACTGAACAGAAGCAAACTAAATACTGACACTGATGAACAAAAACCAGGTGACACAGATGAAGGTAATTAACAAGACGATAAACAGGTGGATGATTGAGGGAGTGAGTTCAGGTGTGGAGACCAGAAGGATTCTGGGGAGTGTAGTGCAGACTAAGACAGGCAGGTGCAGACGAAGACTGTGACACTTTCCTTATTATTTAATAATTCATGCATCAAAGTGCGAGGGTCCCACAACCTACAGTATGGTCCTGTATTAGATATCTTCTTTCTCTCACAAACCTGCCAGATTACAGAAGTGAAATGGCTTGCGAACACAGTTTCTGACTTTAAAAGCCAGATTAAATTGAGCAGAAAGACCTGTTTTCTTTGATTGCCAGATATCAGATTTTCCCATTTTCCCTCATGAATTGACAATCCTACATTTGAAAGTGTCATACAGGAAAAGTATCGAATAACACAAAGAGGAATCATTCAGAGTAATTGCTTTGTTGATACTGAAGGCGACATTGGAGATGGACTGCTAGTGGCATGCTGGGGAAGGAAGTCCATATCGGTCTTGAGAAGTCTTTGAAAAACAACCCCTGCGGGGACACAGGAGTGCTGGCTCTGTTTCAGGTGATCCACACAAAGGGCCCGAGGAGAGGTCGATACAGCCAGAGACACACAGGCTGGTCCTCAGAGCTGGTCTCGTCCCTTCAGCGCTGTAGACTTCATACAAGGTCAGCTCAGGCTCTGTATTTATAGAGCGACATCACGGCTTCCTGTAAACCTGCATCACCTGCACATTTTATATCAACTTACATAGGAGATTATTCCAGCCTTTAATTGAAAGCATAAATCTCGCTTCTTTCATACAGGTTTTGTTAACACTCGAAGGTGAAGTTGCATTTTGCTGACAGGTTATAAAACAAACGAACTGTCTTAAAAGGGGAGATTTTTAATTACTGTGGACATAAATAACTTGAGAGCACAACGTCAAGCATGTGTGTCAACAATACAAGTGTGAAAATGAATGGAAGATCAAAGACTGTTTGCACTGCACACAAATCTGATTTGTTTTTTAAATATCTGATCTTTACGGCTCACTGTCTCTGCACTGTCATTTTGCAAGTGATCAAATGTGATCCATTTGTTCAGACAATATCACCAATGTATGATGTGTTTACATAAGTGGTATAATCAGTACAATGCCAAGGGGAAATTTTGGTAAAACAAAATTACATGTGTCCAATAAATAAATAAATATTAAATGTATTTACATTGATTGATAATAAAAAGTTACCAAAAAATGATGCGACTGTTCAAAAGTTTGGATTTGTTGCAGAACACACGATGAAGAAGAATTTCATGGATGTCATCGTCATGAAAGCGAGTTCGTTGTGTCTGTCACGTGACAAAATGAACCAAAGACTCGGAAGCATAAATTCAATATTTATGTTCCCTGTAAATTATCTTTGGCTGCATTATAATGATTTCTTAATTCATAATATTACCAAAATTGCGTAGGTGGATGTGTTCGTGGAATTTGGCTGTATAAAGGTATAACTTGATAGCCTGGGTTTCCCCATACTGCCTTTGCGCAGCGCGATTTTATTCACGCTGAAAGGCAGTCTGGATACCATGGACCAGATTTTCGCCTCATCTAGGGAACCAATCACAGAACGGGGAGGGAGCAGCAAGACGATGACGACATCTATGCGACACAACTAAGCAGTTTGTTTATATCCATATATACCTTCGACCCTCATGTTTATCTTGCACAAACGGCAATAGTCGCTGAACGTCATTGTTTACACAAAAATATCTTACCCATCATCTTCTTCCTTGTCTAATTTCTGTCGCTCTACATACGTCATCTGGTATAATGGAAACGATTGGCTATGAGCGTACAGGCGCATTTGATAGACATTCTTAGCACCCAATAAACTGCGCCGGGCATTCGTAAACCACGCCTCAAATACGAGAAAATGTGGTTCCCAGACCCAAGTCTCAACGAGAATTGGGTCTGGCGTTAGCCAGGCTAATAACTTGAATGAAATGACTCGAATAAAGATTTGTTGATTTTGATGAACAAGAGAGTCTATTAAAGAGTCTATTAAATGATCCAAACTTTCCCATCACAGGCAGGCAAACAAACAAACAAAAAAACACAATCAGGCTTTAACGAAACACAGGAACTTATATGATGATGATAAACACAGCTGATCAGAATGACAAATATTAACCTAGTAACCAAGACGACAAGAGTTACGGGAACAGAACAAAGGAAAACAGAAACCAAAAATAACATCTGTGAAAGTGAACGACACAGGCAGACTGTTTGAGATAGGAGTAAGTATTATTATTTCAAAGAAAGAAATTAATACTTTTATTCCGCAAAGTGACAATAAAGACATTCATAAAGTTTTAGAAGTAGGATTCCTATTAAATAAATGCTGTTCCTTTGAACGTTTTTTTTTTTTCATGATAGAATCCTGAAAAAAGAGTAGCCTAAGTGGTTTCTACATAGGGCCTAAATATGAACTTTTTTCGACATTCTTGAGTTGCAAATCATCATATTAGCATGATTTTTGAATGATCACTTTACACTGAAGACTTGAGTAATGGCTACAATATATTGAGAGCAGTGTTAGGTCAGACAGGCCATGCCATAGGCCGCGATCAGCTGACGCGGTCAGCTGTCAATCACTCCAATCAATCATCACCATTCTCCTATCAGACCGGGAGGATATATTCGTTGCACTACTGCCCGGGAAATTTCGCTAAAACTGCTCGCAACCCTCCCGCCCTCCCACTATAGTATCAAGCATACTTATGTACACTTTCTGTCTGTTATCATCTTTGTTTCAGATTACCAAGGCTTCCAAGTCCTAGCGTCACGGACATCATCACCAAGAGACACTCATCCTTATAGCCAAGCACAGGACAGACGTTCCGGATTTCACTGCTACGTCTACATGCTAAAACTGTGGCTTAAAGATATTACTGAACTGTCTTAATTCTGTATATCACTCAAGCCGATGGTTCTATGGGGGGTTAATGCTAAAGCTCTGTATGTTATTAATTATGGAGCAAGAACAGATGTTTTAAATTGTAATAATATTTTAGAGTATTGACTAAACTTCAAGCTACACTGTTTAGGAATTAATCCCATCTAGTGGTGAAATTGTATATTTGACTATCAACTGAATATTACTTTCTAGCCCCTCCCATTCCGAGGACGTTTTAACTCCTACGGTGGCCGTATTATATCAAATCTGCCAGCAGTCGCGAGTAATCTCCCCCTCGCATTCGTCACGGTGCCACTGAGTGTGGCGCTAAAGGCGAAGCTTGAATTTCCAGGTATGTCCCTCTTTGGCTAATGTATTTTCAAGATGGAGGTGCAACATGGCTTCCGCCATTCGAGCAGCTCACCCGTATGTATTATAAATGGCAGATTCTACGCTTACGAGAATACTTGATTAGTTGGTAGAAGTAATTATACATTAATGAGCACATATCATTTTGAAAGAAAAAAGTGTTTTTTGCTAAGAATCAACTTAAAAAAAATTACACAGTGTAGCTTTAAATCAGTCTGCCATCTTTAAATCAGCCTGCCATCTTTAGAGTATAGACTAAACTTAAATCAGCCTCAGTGGCCATATGAGACTTCTTTTAAAAACATTAAAAAATATATACCAACCCCAAACTTTTAAACATTATCAAGACTTTAACAGGGACCTCAGACTGTATGTAAATTGATAGGGAAAATAATAAGAAATACTCAAATGCAGTTTTTAAATGGATAAGAACCTTGGTGAAATACAAGTAGTTTTACGCATCTAACCTTCACAATCTGAACTTAACATATTATTTATGTGCTGAACCCTCAGTTCAACTGTCCTTGGGGAAGCATGGAGTTTTTGTAATATTGGTCCAAAACATGTCACTTTTAAAAGAGAGATAAACATTTAAATGTATTATTATTATTATTATTATTATTATTTGATTTATTGTAATAAAATTGTGACCCTGACGCCAAAAGTTACACAAAGACTCAGATTTCCAACCCCATATATGTTTGGACATTATGCATTTCATCATGTATATTTTATACCACTAACATAAACTAATAGGATTCATGCATCCATCCATCCATCTCCAAACCGCTTTGTCTAATGTAGGGTCGCAGGGATGCTGGAGCCTATCCCAGCATCTAGGGCAGTATCCGCTAATATGAATCAGATAAGCCAAAAAATAAATAAAACATACTTTTGCTGTCTGAATAGACAAAGTCCTCACAGTAAGACTTGATCAAACCCTGGTCCTGATGAAGCATTCAGAAAACATCCAAGCATTTCAAGAGGCTTGAAAGCAAACACAGAAGTCAGTTTTTTTTTTCAAACAACCACTGAAATATGAAAAGCAGAATGAATAAGTTATACCCAGAAATATATAAATAAACAGGCCTCTCAGTTGGAGAATGCTGGAGAATGCTGCCGTGCTGTTCGCTGAGATTTCATCTGAGGAAATAATAGGAGCTTGTGAATGAGTTAAACTGGTCCAGTGACTCCACATCTGATATAATGTCTGAGAGGGATGCAGAATACCCATATACTGAAAACATCTCGATCCTATTTTCTTCGTTTCCTTCTTTTACTTCAAGGACACTTCAGATGGTAAGGACTACATCAAAAACTTCATTGTAGACTAAACTCTCTGCAGGGCTTTCATGTTCAGATGAAGAGCTTAGGCTTTGGAAGGCTGTGCGGTTTGGGTTGATATGCTATTCATTTCTCATTTTTCACTGCACAGAAGGGAAATAAATAGAATACATCAACTTAATTCAGTATACATAAAGGGTGGATAAAGATATCATTATTATTATTTTTTTGTCTGAAACTGTTATTTGCCCACTATAGACACAGGGGCCATTCACACGACAACATTTTAAAATAAAAACTGACAACTTTGTTTTGTGTTTTAGTCGTTCATTTACACGACAACACCGTTTGGGGGCCTGAAAATGCACACTTTTAAAAACGAGTTTTAAAGTCCAAGTTTTTGAAAATAATTATTTTATCGTCTCCATGTAAATAACAAAAACACAAATTTGAATGCATTCCTTTTTTTATCAACACTTGAATGTGGGTAAGTTTCATTGTAAAAAGCAACATTTTGAGTAAAAACCATGAGAAAATCTCATTTTTGTCAAAGACTATGTCCAGATCGGATTGAGAACGATAATCAAAACATAGATGGCGTAGATAAAGTCCATCAACACCCCCAAAGCTTCACAGTCCTATAACTCGTCCTGGGTCGACATTTCATTCAGTAACGTTTGTCAGTTATGCTGTTTAATTGATGATCGCTTTATTTTACTTATGCATGTGCTTACATATGCTGTCGCTTGTTTCTGCTTCTTCTTCGCTTGTGTTTTGATCAGGAGATTCAGTAATCTTTCAGAAGATGTGTCATAGCGCCCCCTAGCTATAACAGTGAAAACACGGAAAGCCGTAAATTTCCGTCGAATGGAGGGGAGAGAACAACGGCAAAGTTGTGGTCACGTTAACTGCAGCCTCTGGTAATAAAGAATCATACTAAATTTCGAAACCAAAAAAAGGTCCATTGTCTTTTATAAATATATAGTGTAGTGATGTATAAAGCACTGCAACAGTCACTCAATGTAGCGAATTTGTGCATTTGTCAAGTGAAATCTGCGCGGGGAAGTTTTTGGCCCTCGAGCGAAAGTCCCAATCGTGCAAAATTCACTGACCGATGGTAAGTTTCTTATATGTGTTGTTTTGTTTTCACTCATCTACAGAACAGAAAAGGAAACTGAAAATTAGCATATGAGCAGCAGTTTAATGTCTTTTGGCTCCATTTTCTCACAATGTTTCCCTCTTTCATCCTCATGTAATTTAATTGGCTGTTGCTCATGGCTCTTCTCTCGCTAGTCACCTGAAGACTGGCTACATTTAACACCAATTTGAAATGTCTCGTAGCATCTGCGACTAGCCGCAGCGCATCTCACAAGTGCGCACACTTGAACGGACGGCAACAGGGAGTCGCTTACCATCTGGCACTTCTTGTTGCACACTATAGCTTCAGTGTGTGCGTGCTTGGCTTAAAAGGCTGAAAAAATTAATGTGGAACTTGAAACTTTTCTAATCTGAAAAGGTGTAACAAAGATAAATAGTGGCCTTTGCGATGCCCTACGGTCTCTGTCATGCATCCATGCACTGGGGAGGGTCAGAACAACTTCCTGTCGACCATCCCTAAGACAGAGAGACATGCCAAGGCTGAGACTCTCAGTGCTTCATCATATAAAGGTCACGGGCATTACTGTAAGGAGCTGCTGACAAGAGCCCACTGACAGTCTATGGAGAGATACGGGCCACCACTTGCAATGCAGCACAGCCGCCATCTCCACAAATGGAATTTTACTTCATCTGAAATCATGGCTGAAATTTCCTCCGTATCTCCCTTTCCCATTTATCTGGATCTGCGGCGGCGGGCGAGGGTTCTAGTCTGCGAATATTTCATAAGAACAGGCCAAAGCTGTCTGGGAAGCTACTATTTTTTTAGGATGCTTGATCCAGCCTGCCAAAAAAAAGTCCTGATAAGACCAGAGAGTGATTTTGCTTAGCATTGTGTCTTGTGTTAGAGTGCTGACACTGCCATTTTGTAGTTTGCTGGCTCTCAGAATACTAAAAAGGTTATCATTATACAGCAACCAATCGAATAAACCATTATGCCACAAACCAATTCTAAATTCTCACCTTGCAACAAATGTGCGCATCTATATGGCAACAGATCTAATAATAAAACGGGGTGAAAAACATCCATTATATTACAAAATACATATCCTGGCCTAGAAATCTTACCTGATTCATGTATTTATGACTGACACATGCATCACTGTATGTGTATCAGTTTGTTACAGTTTTTCTCAATTGCTTTGGCTCAATTCTGAAATAATTTTTTCTCTCAAAACAATAGGTTCAGATCTCTGAACAATTAGTTTCTTGTTCACATCAGACTTGAATTTCTTATTGATTTAAGCAATAAGCAATAGCATGTGCTTTAATGTTCTGTGTACGTGTAACAAAAAAAAGTACTGTAAAAATAAAAATGTTAGTGTTCTTTTTGTGTACTACATTGTTGACTTTGCCCAGTCAATTTGTACCTACTCTCTGAATCTGTATTTACACAGACAAAACTGACATTCTTGTACTGTATAGAAAGCAGTTAGTCAACAAAAAAAGTTGAAAAAATACATGAAATTTGTATATAACAAATATTTCCACAGTGAAAAAAAAGCATCTAAACAATTTGACACCTTTTATTTTGGTGCCATTGGCCAATTTAATGACAATAACTAGGTTTTGAAGCATGAATTAAATGTTTTGGGTGAGTAACTACATTTTGCAGACATGCTACGGAGTTCTGATGTTGCAGCAAACAGTTGTGACAATTGAGCTTACCGTTTTTTGAGAATGTTAAGACTGTTTCGAAAAATGTGCCAAAGCGATTGAGAAAAACTGTAAAACTGTGTAGCTACTCCAAATGGATGAACATTTTATATGCGATTCAAACATAAATCTTAAAAACATGCAAATTTCTTACTTTTAAATATAAAGTGCTTTTCTTGCTCAAAAATCTGATCCAAGAGACCCCTCACCTCCAAACATCAATCCATAGCAGGGGGTCTGTTACCATCTGCGTGCAGAAACACGCTGGACGTGAGGCTCAACTCAAGCCATGAGGCTCGAACTGAAGGCCTGTCAGCTTCAAAGTGAATCGCTCCTGTACTGTAGTTTGTTTGATCAGAGAAAACAAGCGATCTTAAGGCTTCTGAGAATATTTACACTTCAGGTTTTTTTTCCTCCGGGCCCTCCTTAGAAACATTCTCCGGCACGCTCTTCTCACGGAACATGTGATTGTGTAATCAATGTCACTGCGGAGTGGATAATTAGCACAAACATCAGACATTAACACACACACACACCCCTCCCCCACAATAATGAGCAGGGAATGAAAGTGAAGCAGAATCGCATTACTACACCAGTGTGATTTGTTATTAAGACAGATTACTGTATTTACCAACTCAGTGTGTGATTGCAGATGTACTAAAAGGGATTAAAATTTAACATTGTTTCCCCCCCCCTCCTGCAGTCCACTTTTAATGTTATTATGTATTCGGATATCTGTTTCTGTAAATGGACAATATTCCTATTGACAGTGCTAGGTAATAACTGATTATGTAATCTCCATTATGTAATCATGTACTTGTAATTGGATTGTTATATTTTAAAATACTCATAATAAGATCACCATGACGTAAAGTTTAATGTCCTTCATGTTGAATAACAAAAAAATATATATATATATGTCCTTTCTCTTTGTATTTATATATCAAAATGGTACACAGTGTCCTATTCAATATAATATGATAAACGAGTTAGTTCAAAAGTAAAAGTAATCAAACTGACTACATTACCCAAAAATGTGTAATGTAATAATTACGTTTCACACTAATATTTTCATCATTCATCTGTAACTGACTACCCAGCACTCTGCCTATTGACATCAGAAAGGTTTAGACTTTTGAGGCTTGTTTTTTAAACCTTTTTTTTTAACTGTGAAGAAAGTTTTCTGTTCTGAAAGTTTATGTTTTATAGTACAAGGAACTCTTATCTCAAAAGATGGAGGTAAATTTCATTCCTCTTGATATTTGGCTTTCCTGTAGCTTTTTTACCTTAGTGGTAAGAGCATTGCGTTATCAACGCAAGGTTGTGGGTTCAATCCCAGTACATACCTATGTATAAATGTATAGGATAATACAATGTAAGTCGCTTTGGATAAAAGCGTCTGCCAAATGCATTAATGTAATGTAATGTAATATTTCTCAGTTTGAGTATGGTATTTTTTTTAAACCTGGGTCAGTAAAGAATAAAGAATAGACACAAAAGCTAGGACAGATTTAAACGTTGTCCTTGTGTGCACGAATCCTCTTTATGTGTCACTATTGTGATTTAATTTATTCAGTTTTCTTTCTTTTCTTTAAGCTGCAACATGTCTGATGTTGCTACTGCAACTTTTATTTTGAGACATAATCAATTTGAATTTGTGAAATTATTTTTTCAACCTGGTTCTGTATACCTTGAAAAAGGCTGAGGCAAAATGGATAAAAGAATGATAATAAGAAGGAAAAAAAAGCACTTTTTCTTTTAAAAGAAAAAGGATGTATCCTTTATAATATATATAAATATATATCTCGGATTTATTATTGCATTTGATTTTAGTAAGGAAACACTATATTCATGAGTGCATGCTTCATCACGATTTAGTTTATATACTTTTAACCAATGGTGGTATTAATAATTAAAAATGGCAAAAATGCTGAAATAAGTGGCATTAGGAGAGGCTGAGGCATTGCGACACTGAAATATGCATTGATGCCTGCGCTCCTTCATGTATAAATTAGCTACTGTTAGAGTTATTAGCATTCTGCTATTTATATATTTAAACTCTGAACTCCCTCCAGCGATGCAAACATAAAAGTGATAAGCGATTTGGCAAGTCTGAGGAATAAATCTATTTACTTACACAAAATCCATGTGATAGCTTTTTAATAGAGGCCATTACCATTGTTTCTAGTGATTCAGTGTGATTCCATTAGCGGTTAATTTCTCTGATGATTAGATAAACAAATGCCCTGATGAAACTTTGATTATGTTTCCATCTCGAATACAGTCCAAATCTAAAAACGCAGGATCAGCAGGTCCTCGGGAAAGCTTCAAAGGGGATTTCTCGCGGCTTTTTGAATGCATCGGAAAAACACAAATGACATATTAGCGTGTCACTTAATTGGAAGCGTGCCCGGACGGATTCCCATAACAATGCATCGCGTCCAGCGGCCTGTTGACAAATAACTCCATCACCTCCACCAGATCTAGCTGCTTCGAAATGACTGAGATAATTAATTCACCGTATAATTGCCAACATCAGAGCACATCGATCACAATTTTCTGGGAGAGTCCATTCCTGAATTAAGACTTACAGTCCAGGAGTGTTGTAGTCTCTGCCAAACTTTTGACATGATCTTTTATCTCTTCTTGTTCTTGTCCCTTTTCCAGAAGCTTTCATTTCTAAAAAAAAAAAAAAAAAAAAAAAAAAAAAAAAAGATCTATGTGTCACATCCGAAATGGAGCAAATTACATGGCCTGTAGGCCAGGCATAAGAACTTTGCTCATGGACCGTTTTTCTTTTGCACTCTGTTATGGTTTACACTTTCCATTGTAATTGCCTTCAGACTGTGTTTTGTTTTGCACTCTCTGTGTGTGTGTGTGTTTGAAAGTATTTGTGCACTTTTGATGTTCAGCACCTGAATTTCCCCCTTAGGGATCAATACGTTACTTCCATCTACCTTGCCATCTGCAATAACAGACACAAAAGTAAGAACACTGCAAACAATCATTTTCTTTATTACTGTCAAACAGACAGACAGATAGATAGATAGATAGATAGATAGATAGATAGATAGATAGATAGATAGATAGATAGATAGATAGATAGATAGATAGATAGATAGACAGACAGACAGACAGACAGACAGACAGACAGACAGACAGACAGACAGACAGACAGACAGACAGACAGACGATGATAGATAGACAGACAGACAGACCGATGCTTAGATCTTTTAACTGAAAAACAAAACCAAAATACTGATTAAGAAAATGCTTGTTTCATGCTCCAATCGCTTGCAGTTTCTGGAAGCTTAAACAGTCTTAACACCTACACAGATGCAAGACCCAACATTCAGATACATCCTCCATGCTAAGAGCCTCATAATTAACAGCCCTGGGCAGTTTGTGACCGAATCAAGACCCAATGACCACTCTTTCCCTCTAGCTGAATATGCATATCTCACAGAATAACACACGTATCACTTGAGAAATCACTCAGAGCCTCACACGGGGCCTTTGGGAGGGTAAATCACTAAGTGCACGAACAATCCTGCCATTAGTTCTCCCTCCATTTCCTTGATTGCACAAGTGCCGTGAACCATAATGTGCATGCCAACCTCCCCCGCCACAAAATTTCAAAACCAGAGCTTTTCCTTCATCTCAGCTAGTCCAATTACCAGTATGTTTTTCTTTGCCGAGTTTATCAATAATTTATTCTGAGGGGTGCCTGTTGAGGGAAGCAGCAAGGTGTTCTCTGATACCACATTCAGGTCGTGTTTGTGTTGTAGCAAGGACGTGAAACCGCCCTATATTGCTTTGCATACTATTCGATCATGGAGGAATGACACTTAACAAGTTGATGAGCCCCGCGGCTGGCAGGGTCAGTGTTCGGGTGGAATTATTTCACGCTTGGGTTCAACATCTGGCGTTGTGTGACAGGCGAGGAAAGCAGCTAGCAGCTCAAACCCGCAATGTAGATTTTCGGATGTGATGCCACACTTCGCTGACAGAGCGCAAATTTGTCAGCTGCACGCAATGAATGTGAATGTGGGAATTCGTGACTGTGTGTATAAGAGACTCCTGACCATGTAGTGCTTTGATAGAAGCATGGACACATTCGCAGGGTGGATTAGCCGAGAGATCACTCTTAATCTCTCTCGCTGACAATGTATCAGAGTGTGCGTTCAGAATTGAATGAGAATGCCTCTGACATTCTAATTTACATTCCAGTCCTGGATTTGAAACGGGGACCAAACAGGATGTAGCACTGCGATTCGAATTTGAATGTAAGGAGATAGAATGAATCTAAAGGAGAATCCCACATCCATCTCAACTAATCCATTTTTGATTTCCCATAGTGTCTTAAGAGAAAAATGACAATAAAGTATCACTTGTCGATGGACTAAATCTAACCATAAAGTATGCACTGTAAATAATTACAGCCTACATTTTTTTAAGCACAATCAATTTGGATGTTTAAGTAATTTCAACTTAAACTACATTAAACTGACTTGAACAATGAGTTGAATCTTGTACAACTTATAAAAAAATATGTTGATGAGTTAAAGCAGTGTACACACACGTTATCATAACTTATTGATCATTTCATTTTCTACAGTTTAGCCCTAATAAAAGTCAACTTAATAAAAAAGTAGGCATAATAGGTAAAGGTCTTATCATAATCATCAAGCAATCAGAATATATATATATATATATATATATATATATATATATATATATATATATATATATATATATATATATATATATATATATATATATATATATATATAATGATTTATTTTTTGTGAAATTCTTAAAAACTTGGGTAACACTTTACAATAAGGTTCATTTATTAAACATTATTTAATGTATTAACTAACATGAACAATACATTTGTTACAGTATTTATGAATCTTTGTTAATGTTAGTTAATATGAATAAAGCTGTTCATTGTTTGTTCATGTTAGTTCACAGTGCATTAACTCATGTTAACAAGATTTTAATAAAGTATTAGTAAATGTCGAAATTAACATTAACAAAGATGAATAAATGCTGTATAAGTGCAGTTCATTATTAGTTAACGTTAACTAATGTAGTTAACTCATGTTAACTAATGAACCTTATTGTAAAGTGTTACCAAAACTTGTTATATCCACATATAAGAAGGATGCCACTGCAGCTTTCAGGTTAAAGCAGAGTGTGTGAGTGTGTGTTCCAGACACCGATCATTTCCTCTGTCTTATCTTACCCGATAACACACTGCTCACTCAACTCAGGGCTTTATAATTAAAACCATAATTACACAACTACGCAGACAATCTCATTTCCAGCTAGCAGCAATTAAATATAACGTGACAGTGACTTAATGATCATTAGAGAGGAACTTTGTATCCAGCAGCCTGCAGATCTCATGAGACGCATAATGCAGAGAACGACAGAGATCATGTTGAGGCCCTTGCCATGCACCTGTTTAATCGAGACGCAAAAAAGAGACCACGCACACAACTCGTTTTCCTTTGCTTTCTGCAACACGGTGTGATAGAGAGGGCTGCATTTATCGGCACGGTTCCAAAGAATCCTTGGATCCTCGTGTTATTCGGCAATCAGCACCAAGGACAGCTCCACCTCACAGACTCCAATATACAGCAGCTCCAGGGGAGAAGAAAAACACAGAGCACAGCAGAGAGAGACGCCACTGACATCATGCCACGGACTGTTTAATTGCGTTCCTTCGCAGAAATGAACACAGTTTGAACATTCTCGGTCTAAATCACAGGCGGAACCATGTTTTAGAGCCAATTAAATGCGGTGTGATTATAGAGAAGACTGGAAAGAATCAAATAAAGAGAAGGATTTACAGTGGAGACTTAGTCCTATTCAAAACTAGAGAGTTGAACGGCTTTTTATTAGCTACAGAGAGTTCTTCTTTTATGATTATCAAAGGGAAAGGTTTGGTGAAAAATAATCTGGCGCAGGTTTCGCCTACTTAAAATTGATTATAGCAATTCCACAGCACTCAGAGTTTCTGGCTAGAGGGAAATGCTTACTTTCTAGTGAAATGTATGTCATGAGTGACTGACTGACTGAACTCAATAGAGCAGGGACGCCATTCTCACAGCAACATTCATAACCATTACTGCCTGCATCGTAAACGCAGAGGGACTATAAATATCATGTTAACTTCTCACCCTTCATTCAGAACTATTGGAGAATCAATCATAGCAAGCTGTCAGTTCCTCCATAGACTTTCGCACCAATCACTTGATTACAAGGACTCTCTGCTGTTCTTCTGAAACGCTTGGATAAGCAGTTTATCAGATTCACTTTTTCAATTATTTAATTAAGACGACCACCGTTCAAAAGTCTGCGGTCAGTACGATTTTTTTCTATTCTTTTTTTTTTTCATAAATGCTGTTCTATTTAACTTTCTATTCATCAAACAAATCCTGTAAGCAAATACATTTTGCTGAAATTGAAGCTTTGCCATAGGAGGAATAAATAAATAAAAAATGAATATGTTACAATAGTAAACTTGTAATTGTACAGATATTTATCAAATAAATGAAGCCTTGGTGAGCATAATATACTTATTTTAAAAACATTTTTAAAAATCCCTTTGAATGGTGGTGAATACACTTATAACAAGCAAAGATATAAAGCACAAACATTGTACCTATATTTTATTGTGCAGTTATGTTTTAACATGCTTATATTTGTCAGGATAGGATTATAACTAGTGAAGGGTTTGGGACTCACACTCAGTGAAGGTGTTATACAGTATGTCCTAAAATGGTAGTTTTGGGGGTGACCTGTATCCAAAAATGAAAATCATAATATCCATAATGTGACATGCATAATTCAATTTAAAGGAATAGTTCACCCAAAAATGCCATAAGTCGGGTCAGAGGTCACCCTTCCACCGGAACTCTCCTGAACGCGCATATGGCCATTGCCAGTGATTATAGTTTATAAAGTTTTTAATATTTTTTCTTTACAAAAAGGCATCGTTGCTTCAGAAGGCCTTTATTAACCCACTGGAGTCGTATGGATTATTTTTATGATGGATGTATGTGCTTTTTGGAATTTCAAAAACACTATTCAATGCCTTTAGAAAGTTTGGAAGAGCCAGGAAATGTTGTAATATAACTCCGATTGTGTTCATCTGAAAGAAGAAAGTCATGTACATATAAAGATAGCTTGAGGGTGAGCAAATTATGGGATCATTTTCATTTCTGGGTAAACTATTCCTTTAATGAGTTATTACTTAAATAGTGAATACAGCTCATTTTCTGTTGAGTTTATGTTGGTTTTTGATATACTGCAATATTAAATGTATCAGCATTTAGTGGCTTTTATATTCTCAGTGAGTAATTCTCCATTCAGGGGTGGGATTTGGAGAGCTTATCTTATAAACCAGCCTGTCTATATTACCTATGACTAATGGAAATTCATCTTCACAACATGCAAAGAAAATAAAATGGATAGCAGCCATTGTAAACTAGAGGCAATTGCATAATGTTTGTCCACATGAAGTATGTTATATGCAAAGCTTAATGCGCATTGCCCATTTTATAGGTTGGAAACACAGAGCACTCAGAAAACCACAGCATCCTCACCATATGCCATTAGAAAACTCTCGTTTCTTACTTTGCTATTCCCAGTAAAAGGTCAAACCCAATTACAGATATTTTGCCGGCGGCACTGTGCGATTCCACAAACAATGATTCCTCAACCATTCAAATTAAAGGTTGAGACAGAAACAAGTCAAGGAAATTAAACCACGACACACAGGTCAGTTTCAGCATTTAAAAAAAAAAAGCCTCCCATGCTTCAGTATGTCAAACAAACCTTATTTAGACAGTATGAGAATCATTAGAGCATGAGATACCATGTCCAATTCTAAGCTGAACATTATTAAAGGTTTCTACTGAGGTTTATAGCCAACGGGGACAGAAAGTGCACAAGGAGGAATCTGTTGATTTCACTGCCTATGCTGGCCTAGACTGTTCTATATATATATATATATATATATATATATATATATATATATATATATATATATATATATATATATATATATATATATATATATATAAAGCTGTGAATGGAAAATAAATGACTGACAAATGTCGTGATTCATAATTTCTTGTCCATAAAAAACATCAGCTGGTATGTGAGATTTGTTAAATTATATACTGTAAGTTTATGTAACATTCCAGAGTTTTTTCTGCAACTAGGTAAACACATGATTTCTGGTGATTAAAATATAGAAATATGTCACAAGTCTTTACCACAGCCATCATGATTGATGTACACCAAAAAAAATAAAAAAAGAGCAGTCTCGCCATCCTGGAAAAGGAGAATACTAAAACTCATTCAGCACTAGATTTGAGGGAGAAAGCTGTTGCAGTCCCTCTTTTCCATTTATTTTTCCGTGTGATCTATAAGTCTATTTGTTTATTTATTAATGGTAGGCTGCGAGACGAATGGAAAACAGTGCAATGGAGACGTGAGTTGAAATTTATCTGTTCATTTTTTGTTTTTTAAACATGTTTTAAAGGGGAACTTAAACAAACCCATGCTGGCGACTTATCAGTCAATATCTTAAAAAGTCGCTGCATTTTATAAAGAGCAGTTACGACACAAAACCAGCTGCGCAATGTTTTTCCGAAACACGTTTAATTTCTAATATAAAATGGCAGCAAATGGCCCTTTACGAGCCCGAAAGAGAAAGTGTCGGAGTGACCGTATATCGGTAGATTGATGAACTTTCCTTTTAACAGCCGCATTCTATCACTTTTATGAGTCTGGCATGTGAGGTGTTCCCATCAGGACAAATGGGATGGAAATGTTGTTTGCATTGGGTTGTCCTCAGCCAAAATATAGGCATGCCCACTATCCCATCAGCCTCGGCTGGAATCTGCTCACTGAAGCGATATTACAAGAGGGCAGGGATCATTTCCGTCATAATGTCATGCATTAGCATATATCCTGCAGCCGGACTCCAAGGCATCTGGCACTTCCATGAATGTAATAGACTTTGCTCTTCCATTATTTTACTAATGATTTTATAGGCACAAATCCCATGTGTTTTGTAGTAAGAACTATTGTGGTCAGAATTATTGGCACCCCTGGTAAATATGATCAAAGATGGCTGTAAAAATAAATCTGCATTGACATTTCATTGAAAAAATAAAATAAAAAAATCTAACCTTTCATTGAAGTAAAATAATTGAAAGTGGGTGCAAAATCACATTGGCCATAATTATTGGCACCCTTTTATTAAATCATTTTTGCAACCTCATTTTGCCAAGATAACAGCTCTGAGATTTCTCCTATAGGCTAATGCTTGATGAGTTTGGAGAACACATGACAAGAGATCAGAGACCATTCCTCCATACAGAATCTCTCCAGATCCTTCCGATTCCCAGATCCATGTTGGTGCTTCTTCTCTTCAGTTTGGCCCACTCATTTTCTAGGGTCCAGGTCAGGGAACAAGATAGCCATGGCAGAAGCTTCATTTTGTGCTCAGTGCCAAATTTTTGTGGTGATTTTGATGTCGTTGTTCTGATGGATGATCCAATAATGGCCAATTTTAAGATTTCTAGCAGAAGCGGTCAGGTTTTTATATATATATATATATATATAATTATATATATATATATATATATATATATATATATATATATATATATATATATATATATATATATATATATATAATTATATATATATGTTGGTATTTGCTAGAATCCATGATACCATGTACAGTATCTGAACAAGAAGTCCAGTACCTTCAGCAAAAAAAACTAAAAATATGCCCACAACATTAAAGATCCAGTAATTAAATTCACTGTGGGCATGGGGGTATTTTTTTATCCCTATTTGCATCAAATCCATGTGGTGGGTTTGCTTCCAAAAATGTCTTCTTTTTTTTTTAGTTTCATCTGACCAGAATCCAGTCCCTTTTGAAGTTCCAGTCATGTCTGACAACTGAATATGCTGGAGTTTGGTTTTTGATAACCAAGGATGATTTTTTTAACTCTCCCAAACAACATCTGGTGATGTAGGGGTTTCTTTGATTGTTATTTTTTAGGCTTTCTGACCCCAAGACTAACTAATCGCTGCAATTCTCCATCTGTGATCGTTGATCTTAGGCCACTCGAACCATCCTCCTCACCATGCACCTAGGACGATATAGACACATACTCTTCCAGACAGATTCCTAACATCTTTAGTTGGTTGGAACTTCTTAATTATTGCCCTGATAGTGGAAATGTGAATTTTCAATGCTTTAGCTATTTTCTTACAGCCAATTTCTATGTTGTGAAGCTCAACAATCTTTTGCTGCACATCAGAGTTCTTTGGTTTTACTCATTGTGATGGTGAATAAAATGAAATTTGGCCTTAAGAAGTCATAAGCTGCGTTTCCACCGCAGGATCTTTCACAGGAACTAGGGACTTTGGGGTGGTTGGTTGTGGCAGTGAAGAGAATCTGTACCACAACATTGTTTATTTTACTTTCACTTTCCCTTTGCGTGAATGGGTGGAGTGTTTCAATTAACGACGGAAGGAAAAGGGAAGTGTGTCGTAGCTACCTGGAAAAGACGCGTCATCCGTATGTTTGCCAGTCGTGAGTGATTATGGTGAAAAAAAGACGGCCGCTTGTCAATCATTTGTTTCATGTGTTTGATGTCTGGTGCGTCGCGAAGTTCGACTGAAGCGTGCACTTCTAGACCGGTTGTTGTTGAGCTGTTCTGAAGACAAGTAAAAACTGCTTATCCGCCTATCTTGGAGTCTGAAGATGACCCGCGATACTCTCTGTGGCATACCTGCAAACTTGGTCAGTATCTCTGCGCCGCCATTACACACACTATACGCAAGCACTCGTTTAGTAGCCTACACTCGCATACACATTCGCTCATTCTATATGCTTAGTGTTTTTGTTTTGATTTGTTTTTTTCGTATTGTTGCTGCCCGTTAAAATTATTGTTTGATGTTGTTGTTTTACAACAAAATGAATGACGTTTATCAAATGTTTACTTTTTTTTCTTTTCTTTTTTATGGACAATTTGTGAATGAATGTGGACACGAATCTGCAAACGTGGAGCGTGACGCGGTTTTCTGCACGAATTTTAAAGAGGGAGTTGAGATCTCTACGCGTGTTGAGCTTTATTTTTATTTCCATTTCTCTTTTTTTGTGTTATTATGTACATTTATATAATTGAAGAATAAATGCCAATCCCTTATGAACTGAATTTTTCTGGGATTATTATTGATTTTGTTGTGTAACATGTGGTTAATTTTTTTGCCAAAATTGTGCCAGGTTTAATCCTGTCTGGTGCCCAAAGTTTTCTTTAAAATAATGAATGTTATGGGCGCCCATTACTACATGGTAATAGGCAGGGACGTGCAGAGAGTTCCTCAGGGGCAGGGGCTCAAATATTAAAAAGGGCATATATATAAATATATATGTGCTTTGCATCACAGAAATAAAATATATTTTTTAAAGTATATTAAAATAGAAAAAAAATCTGTATTTTTGATCAAATAAATGCAGGCTTAAAGCGCATACTTTAAAAGGGACTTTAAAAAAAAAATAGTAATGTGTGTGTTCAAAAATGTTAAAATAATAAAGTCACCATTTCGCGTGTTGTTGTCAGGCAGCCTACACTTCACATAATAGGCCTGCAAGTAGGCCTGGGCTTCATTTAACAAACTATGATAGTTTCATAATGGTAAACGGTGTATCAATATAGACTAAATTTAAGTGACTTGAATACTATACTTACCATTAATGCTACTTTTAGTGCTGGTTTGTAGTCAATTAACATCCATTAGGTCAACGACGGAGATTCAGATCACTTCAATGTCAATTCGTCTGTCCATGTAATTTTCAAATGATTTACTTATAAATGACCGTCCAATGATATTTGAACTTCTTGTGCCAGATGACGATTGGTCGGTGTATTATGCATGACAAACAGGCTTCAGCGAATTAAGTAATATTTTAAAATATGTGTTATGTGGATTTTTAATTGAATCGACACAACCTTTTATTATAAAAAATAATAATAAAAAAAAAAAGCTTTTTTTTTTTTTCTGCCGTCGAGCCATACTGACTGAAAGACGCTCGAGAGCATCGGTTCCCAAACAGACTGTGTGGGATACCTACGTGTAAACTAGTACATTTTCATTTTAAAACGCATAACTTTTGCTACGGTTATGCCTGCCGCCCACACACTACTCCGGAGTTTTAGACCCTCGAAAATGGAGACCGTCAGTCCAGACCGAAGCAAGACACGCACAACTTGACGCAAGTGACGCAACCCATAGCAACGCGTTATAGCAACGACACCTCAGACTGACAGAAACGTAAAAATAAACGTGAATTTAGGCTACTTTAGTCTTGTGCACATTGTCATGTAAATTATAAGCAAATGCATTTTGTTTTATTGACCACAATATTATCAATGATATTTGTTTGAGAAGGGCACTTTTGATTAATTTTGAAAAAGGGCAGGGGCTCGAGCACCCAAAGCCCCCCCCTCTGCACGTGCCTGGTAATAGGCTACTCCTACGTGTGTATACACCGCAGGAAACTAAGTTCCGGGTGAATATTTCCCCCTCCGAAAGTCCCTGCGAAAGGTAGCCTAGTACTTTTTCAAAGTTCAGGAACTTTCAGGGGATGGACTTGGGTGCTGAACGTGCTGATTGGTTGACTCCACGCAGCATTTTATTTCAACCACCATCTGTTGCATTCAGGTTGCGATGCGTGCAGTAAAAGTTGTTTGCAATTCGAATCAACAATGGAATTTAAAAAATACGACCAATATGGACCGATAACGAGGTTCAGGTTTTATTAAGCTTAAATTCAGAGGATGAAATCCAACGGGAATTGTAAAGTAGCACGCAGTCCTACGTCACCGCACTAATCTTCATGGTACTTTAGACTGTGGTGGAAACGCAGACAGCAACAAGTCTGGGGGGGGGGGAAAGTTCTTGGGAAAAAAGTTCCTAGGACAAATTGTTTCAGGAACTAGGAACTTTGGGCTGGTACTGTGTGTTTACACTGCAGGAATCAAGGTCTAAATGAAGTTCCGGGTAAATATTTCCCAATTTTACTTTTTCAAAGTTCAGGAACTTTCGGGGGTGGGACTTGTGTGCTGAACATGCCGATTGGTTGTTCACGCCGCATTTTGATTGGATGACTCCACGCAGCATTCTATTTTAACCGCCATTTGTAAAGATCTATTGTGGTTCGTGGCTGTCTGTCTGCAAATATGGAATTTTTTTTTTTTTAAAACACACCGCTGGGCCGACGACAACGAGGTTCAGGCTTTATAAAGCGTATTTGTGGAAGAGGAAATTTTCTGCGCGTTCGTCCCAGCCATCTCACGGTCAATGTCCGCAATAGCTGATAACATGCATAGTCTAATTTTATGTCTAGCATTACGAGCTTTCTGAACATGCTTTAGTATCAGTGCTCGTCTCTTTTCTGCCGTTTTGTTAATTATCTCGTTAGTAAATCAATACATCACAAACAACTGCAGCACAGTTTGAATCTTCTCCACACTTATTATAAATGTGGCGTTTAAAACTGATTACCGTCCGTCGCAGACTGGGAGGAGCAGTTGCGCGCAGTTTACATAATCTTCCTGGTACTTTAGGCCGCGTTGTAAACACAGAATGCAACCGGTCTGGGGCAAAAAAAGTTCCTGGGACAAATTGTTGCGGGTAATTTCGGTGGAAACGCGTAGATCTCTCAACTCTCCACACCAGAGACCTGAGTTCAAGCCCGGCTTGTGACAGTGGCCAATGTGTATTGGAGAAAAATAATTTCATAATATGACTTTCCCCCCACTTTCAAATTCTTTTACTTCAATGAAAGGTTCGATTTTTGCAACTTTTTTTTAATGAAAGATCTATAGGATAAACAATGCAGATTTATTTTTTACTGCCATATTCGATCATACCAGGGATGTCAATAATTCTGACCACAACTGTATGTCTGTTATAGAAGCTATCATCTGATTAACAAAGCTACAATATGTAAGATTTTTTTAATAAAATGTCCAAAAATCACTTGCACAGTGTTATATATTTCCTGCTGTTGTGTACTTACAATATCCCAAAAGTTCCCAAAGATTTTTAATTTCAGAGAAATTCCAATTTTAAATAATTGCCATCCCTGCCATCCCTATCACCTGACGTAATATCCACGTTATCCCTGGTTTCCGGCCGGTCGTACTCGTAGTACTCGTAGACTTCATCTCTCTCCTAGCCTAATTCGATCTCAAACGGCTCATCACCATAGGTACTCACAAATCAGGCAACCAACTGGACCTGGTATACACACGCAACTGCATCACAGACAACATTTTGGTGAAACCTCTCCATGTTTCTGATCATTTCCTCATTACTTTCAATCTACAACTCTTTACCCATGCTCCACCAACCCCCCTACCAGCTACTTTCAGACGAAACCTGCACTCACTCTCTCCCTCCCATCTTTCCTCACAATTCTCATCTCTGGATGTTAATACCGCAACAGATACTTTATGCTCCACTTTAACTTCTTCTTCAGACAATATCTGCCCTATCTCCTCCAGGCCAGCACGCACTACTCCCTCTAACCCCTGGTTATCTGAGGATCTTCGTGAACACCGGACCAAACTCAGGGCAACAGAGCGGAAATGGCACAAATCAAAAGACACAACTGACCTTAGTATGTATCAATCTCTGCTCTCTTCCTTTTCTGTTGATGTTCATGCTGCAAAATCTTCTTATTTCCACAACAAGATCAACAGCACCGCTAACACACAAACACTTTTCAGGACTTTCAACTCTCTCCTCTGTCCACCTCCACCACCACCCACCTCCTCTTTAACTGCTGATGATTTTGCTAACTTCTTTACCAACAAAACAACAACTATCAGCAGTCAGTTCTCATCTCCACACACACAGGAACCCAGTCCAACCCCTCCCACTCCCAAAAACCTTCTCTCCTCCTTCTCTCCACTAACCGAGGAAGAAGTATCTAAACTTCTCCTCTCCAGTCACCCTACCACCTGCCCTCTAGATCCCATCCCCTCACACCTTCTACAAGCCATATCTCCCACACTTCTACCAGCACTCACACACATCATCAACTCATCCCTCCACACTGGCACTTTTCCTACAGCATTCAAGCAGGCTCGGGTAACTCCACTGCTTAAGAAACCAACATTAAACGCATCTCTCTTAGAGAATTACAGACCTGTCTCTCTCCTACCATTCATTGCGAAAACACTTGAACGAGTTGCCTTCAACCAAGTATCATCTTTCCTCACTCTGACCAACCAACTAGATGTAAACCAATCTGGCTTCAAGAAAGGGCATTCAACCGAAACTGCATTGCTGTCAGTCACAGAAGCCCTACAGATCGCAAAAGCTGCCTCCAAATCATCAGTTCTCATTCTCCTGGTTCATCAGATTCTTCTGTCCACCCTCTCATCACTAGGCATCACAGGAACTCCTCTCCACTGGTTTGAGTCCTATCTCACAGGTAGGTCCTTCAGGGTCGCATGGAGAGGTGAGGTATCCAAAGCACATCAACTGACTACAGGGGTTCCTCAGGGTTCAGTTCTTGGACCGCTCCTCTTCTCCATTTACACCACATCACTGGGACCCATCATACAGGCACATGGCTTCTCTTACCACTGCTATGCTGATGACACCCAGCTCTACCTCTCATTTCAACCTGATGATCCCACAGTAGCTGCACGTATCTCAAGCTGCCTGGCGGACATCTCGGCATGGATGAAGGAACATCACCTGCAGCTCAACCTGGCAAAGACTGAGCTTGTCGTCCTCCCTGCCAATCCGTCTCTACAGCACGACTTCACTATCCAGCTAGATTCAACTTTAATCACCCCATCAAGGTCGGTCAGAAACCTTGGAGTAACATTTGATGAGCATCTGACCTTCACAGACCACATCACAAAGACAGCTCGATCATGCAGGTTTGCACTGTACAACATCAGGAAGATCAGGCCTTTCCTAACTGAGCATGCAACACAACTTCTCGCCCAGGCCTTGGTTATCTCTAGGCTTGACTACTGCAATGCTCTTCTGGCTGGTCTTCCATCATGTGCAACTAAACCTCTACAAATGATCCAGAATGCTGCAGCCCGTCTTGTCTTCAACGAGCCCAAAAGGGCCCACGTCACTCCTCTGTTCATCTCTCTGCACTGGCTACCACTCGCTGCTCGCATCAAGTTCAAGGCATTGACGCTTGCTTACAGATCAACCACAGGCTCAGCTCCCTCCTACTTTCACTCGCTCCTACGAGTCTACATCCCTACCAGAAGCCTGCGATCGGTCAATGAGCGACGGCTCGTGGTACCATCACAGAGAGCTACAAAATCACTCTCCAGAACATTCTCATTCACGGTTCCATGCTGGTGGAATGATCTCCCTACCCTCGTCCGGAATGCAGATTCCCTAACTACATTCAAAAGACAACTGAAAACTCATCTCTTCCGTGAGCACTTGACATAAAAAAAAATTAAAATAAACTCTTCCTTTAATCCTCCCTTGTTTGGCTTATGCTACTCTAAGCAATGCCTGAACTTTGTATTTTGAGCACTTCTTGCGTTATTTTTGCCTCTTCACGATGACTCGCTTGCTGTAGTCCTCAGTTGTAAGTCGCTTTGGATAAAAGCGTCTGCTAAATGACTAAATGTAAATGTAGTAATCCATCCGCCGGAAACTGAAGCTTCCCCGGGGGCCGTCATTGTAGCAGACCATCACCTTCTGTTAGCATTCCATTGACTCCCATTCATTTTTTGCGTCACTTTGACAGCGAATAACTTTACATCTAAGCCATCCAAAGACTCAATTTGTCCATTATTTATTTCTAAAGAAGCACGACAATGTATAAAAGGCTCCATTACTTTGTATCTTATGTTATGGCCCCGTAGAAGCCGTTTTTGTAAAAATAGGCTAACGATTGCGTCATAACCACGCGACTCTGTCACACAGTCGAGAAATTACCATATAGACAGGCGGAGAAGCTCGCAGGCAATCAGGGATGTGGAGGCATAAAGTCTAGGGAGAAGCCCATAGAGAGTCATAAAGTTGATCCTGCTGCTAGCTCATGGACAGCTAATACTCACGCTCTCCGTCTCTGCGAGATTCGGAAGGGAATTATTCAGATTTATCTCGGCACAGCTACTAGAAGACTCACGTCACATCACGTCATCAAGCTCAGTTTTGAGCCTGCGCAGTTCGCCTGGCCATCAGGAAGTGAGTGCTTCTAATGGGCTTAATTTTTCTCCTTTGAAATCTATGGGGTCGCTGTGTCCATCTTATATACTGTCTATGGTCGTACTGCCACAGTAACCATGCCGACAGACGTGGACAACTGCGTAGTGAGTAACGTCTAGCTGCACACTGTTGTTGTTTAGTTCAAACATTATGGACCATGGCAAGCAGACTTTGGGGGAAAAGGAGAACTAACACGAGGATCAATATGAGCGTGGCGTTTTCGAGATGCCGAGAGCTTCACGTCCGCGACAAACTTCGACTTGACAGAGCTCTTACATGTACTTTATTAGACAGGTGAGCAAATTTACATAAAACTAATCAATGTTATATAATTCAACATGATGAAATGTTAGAATATGATCTGTATGTTATGCTAATGTTGATCTAGCTTACTGCTAGTCTCAAATAGCAAGCAAACTAACACATAATAACATTATAGGCCACATGACCGAATGGGTGACATTGTGACACATTGCTTTTTAAAAATAAACGTTATTTTTTATCTTTTTCAACACTGAATCTAATACTACACATTTAACTATTCAAAATGTGTATTGATTAATCTCAGGCAACTTTATAATTTTTTTTACAAGGTTTCTAAGCAAAAGATGGACGCATGTTTTCTCAGTCCTGTTACCGAAACTCATGTGCCGTTTAAAAGCATGTCAATTAATTGTTTATTTTAAAGAAATTGTTGGTTATATGTTCAAATAATTTATATTTGTGACAAAAACAAATCACTATATATTAAGGCAAGGTGTAGGCTATTTTAACAAAAAAACACAAAGCTTTTTTTTTTATTTTAAAGACCAAAGTTTAGAATTTTTAATAATTTTATTTATTAAACACATGTATAAATGATAGACCAAATAAAACTGATAAAAACAGTGGTTTAACTTAATTTTTTTATTAATAAAACTAAAATTGTAACAGGAATGAACATTGGGTAACAGGAATGAGTGTCCATATGAGGGAGAGGGAGAGGGTTATGACAAAAAAGGGAGAAAAGAGAGGGTTGCGGGTGTGTTTCGCTCCATCCATTGCAATATGCCATTGGTGGGTGTTTCTGGCACCTGCATAGTATGGGTTTTCTCCGTCTTCTACAAAATATAAGAAAGACAAAACATTTAAGTCGCTTCGTGGTGGACTGGCTTCCTGAAGTATGGTGTTCACATTGTAAAACTAATGCTAATGCTAATGTCTACAATATAAGTAAAGTTCAGGAGAAAAGTATTAAATCAACTAATATTTACAGTTAAAGGTATAGCAGAGGATTTTCTTTTTCCGGGTGGGTAGCCTATACTATTGGTCCACCTAAGTGTCAATCATTCTGGTGATATGTTTACGTAAGGCCGTTCACACTCTGGCGTGCGCTAAAAGCACAGGTTTGGCTTCCCACTGATGCCGCAGTCGCGAAGATTCTACTAGACAGGTAAAGTTTGTCATGCTATTTGAAGAAATCCATTTAATATCACTGCTAGTAGGCGTTCCCTCTCGAGAGCAAATAGAGTGTTGCGCTTGTGCATTTTTAAAAAAAAATTAAAGAGGGCGGGTCTTTTCTAAAATAAGGAAAGATCCTCCGCTATACCTTTAATTCAACAAAACAGAGGACTCTACTCACTCCTATTACTTTAACTTACTCCTGTTATTTTTAAATATAAGTAACAGGACTGAAAGTAACAGGATTGAGTTTTTAAGCAAAACGTTATCAAATATATTGCATTTGGCCACATAGTATACATGCTAACAGCATGAGTACAATGAGCAAATTCTAATGACTTGCCAAAAGTTCATATTTTTAAAATAAACAAATAAAATCTAAGAAATAATTTACAGTATGTTGAGATTAATCTTCTCAGTCATAGTTACAATTGCATCAAATATACAGAAATTTCAACACACTCAAATACCACACTCAAAATCATACCACAGTCATGATAAAAACATCAATGTATTCACTCCATAAACCATTATTAGATCCATCGGCTTGACGACAAGTTCCATAATTCCACAGCAAAATTTTTGCGTTATCAAACTACTTCTTTGTTATTGTAAGAGATAAGTGACGCCTAGCGGCGAAAAAATAATAATTTTGTATCTTTAATATAGCATGACAAGTTGTATAGCACATTTAAACCGTAATTATAAATCTCTTTGGAGCGAAAGCCTTTACGTTAAATCTGCACAGTTAGGCCTACTTAATGTTGAGATTTAGAGGTCAACGATAAACCTTTCCTGATGATTAAGAGCCTCTTTTCTGATAATTTGCTTGAAATTATTATTTTTATTTTTTTTGCTGTGTCTCACACATGCAGCATAAAACTAAATTATTCGAGTTCATTACTCTGTGCTTAGCTCATAGTTGGCTTGTAATTAGAAAGCAAAAATACAGCTTCCATAATGAATGCCAGCTCCTCTAAAGGTCTATCTTGATCTCCTACAGGTATTGTTTTTATTCATGCTTTGAAAATAAAGTATTGTCCTCATTAAAGGAGCTGGACAATGAAGCATGGCTCAATTTTCTCCGGCAGACGAAAAGACTGAAAGCACCTTTCCTATTCCAATCACAGTCCTATCCATCCTCTCCATGCCACATTTATTATGGAGAATTATCGTCTTCGTCATTTCAATAAATAACAAAGGCAAAGCATAGTAAAAGTTTAATCACACCCAATGCAGGCATCAAAGCATATCTATCTTCTCACACTACTGCAATAAGGAGTGCAAATAGGAAATAGTTCATGACTTGTAAACCGAGTTCACGGAAAATGTATTTTCAGGGTAAAGCATTTGCCATTTTCACACGATTACTTTTGTCACGTTTGAACAAACGCAGTTGATAAATCTCAGATCTGCTGACCTTAAAGGTGCAGTCACATGGCTTGACAACTGTTGTTTTACTTGTTTTTGTTCTTCATTTTCTGGAAGTAGAGTTGAAAAACCTTGCTGTATTTAATTAAAAGAAGGTACACCGCCATCTTGCTCCGATGAAAGTGACTTGAAAACATTGAAAATACGACTTCCCAGGAGGACTTGAACGCACCATTAGATGCGTTTTACTTTATTTTACACATTTTCCTGATCAAATTACTGCTATCCTTCCATTTATTATTCTAAATAAATGATAAATGGGGGGTCATGTCGGAGTTTTTGTACAAAACTTGTTTTTCTTTGCACAAAGTAGAAAAAAAATATTGATTTGAATAATGTGTTGAAAGTTAATGAAAGTTGTGTGATATTTGTTTTCGGGATAAGGCGTGTAATAGGCATTTTTGCTTTGACCTCCAACCCCATAAAGCTGAACGCCTGAAACATTTTAAATGTAACAGTGTTTGCACAAAACGTATTGAAAGAGAAATGTCATGGGTTACTGTGATTTTTCTGTTTAATTACCATGTTTGATGCACTACAAAGCAATAATTTCTAAGATAAGTGAGTAAATTCAGTTGTTTATGAATTTCAAACTTAATGAAATAACATATTTCTTAAAAAGTCAGTATAATAAATATAAATAAATATTAATAAATGCATCCTATCCGTTTTAAGCACACAACATCTTACAAAATATATTTTTATTCAAATACGAGAAAAGATCAATGTGTTGGCCCCTATCCAGACTGGAGTACACTGAAATGTTCCTTTTAAGCAGTTTTGCAACACTTTCCCTACACACCATCTGAAGTTTTCGCAAAGCAGTTAAAGCTATACACGTACAGTATATCAACAGTCACCTTTCATCAATTGGGAAGTTAAAATAGAAGCAAAGGAACTGCTGGCCTCTAAAAACGCACTGCGTTTCATCTGGTAAAACCTTTGGTGTCAAAACACAGGGAATGGCGTTGGATCTTGAAAAGAAAGTGTAAAAAGAGAGAAAAGCAAGGAGAGACAGACATTTCTCAGCATCGCCGTTTCAACAAATCTTAAATAAACACAGATGCAAACCGCCGTTGTCTTTGAGTTGAGGCGATGGTAGAGTCTCTGCGCTGCAGTGCTTTGTGGGATGGATCCACATGATAAAGAAATACCACAAGACAGTCAGAACACATTCTACATGCACACACACAAACCTTATCACTTATTATAGCTTACCTTATGGTGAAAAGAATCGAAATTCACCTGCTTTCATTGGAGGTGGGCCAGAAATGATTACGAGGAGTCACCCAAGCAGTCTGTACATCAACAAACTCCAGCCAAATTATAACGTTGTGCCAGTTTCGTCCTAATTATATCCACGTTACCTGCTGGGGAAACAAGACACACACACAGTCTTTAAAAAGATTTGACAACTTTCCAACAGCCTGTCACAAGAAAAGCAAATATTTTTCCAGTACAAATTGGGCTTACCGCTGGGAGAACACAGCGTTCATTATTTGATCAAGTATCGAGGAGTATTGTAGCGGTTTATATGAATCTATCACGCATCCAGAGAAAGGTTGCTTTGAGACAGTTTACCTTGTAAAGTTCTCTGTGAGAGGCAGCCCTCTGTGGAGAGGAATCTGACGATACCGCTGCCTGTTTGTCACATACTAGAGTCTCGCAAGTCTAAAGCCACTTCAAAAGGGCGAGGAGAGACGGGAAGCCGTTAGGAAAGGGAGAAGAAGGAGAAAAAAGATGGAGGCAAGGAAAGAGCAGCAGAGTTTGCTGGGAAACAAGCCTTGAACAGTTTGCAGGGAAACGAGCCAAACTCTCATGATCCAGACGCCTTGTGTTTTCCTCTCTCATATTCCTACGTACCATATTGTAATTATAGCATCAATATCAATCAGCGACTCGGAAAAGAAATGCATCTGGCTCCCGGATAGACTGTCTCAAAATAAAAGTGTTTATGACTTTCAGCTCTTATTACTTTGTTCTTGCTTTGAGGAGGGGTAGAGTTCAGATTTTGCTCGGGGCGTCAGCAGGGCTGATGAATTGGAAGCGTAAGATGAAGCTGACAGAATTATGGAATTCTGAGGGAAACTGCAACACTTCAGTGCGCTCTGGCATACGTCAACACTGTCGGACAGAAGAGGCCTGTTGAATGGGCTTCTCGCCAAAAGCAGACATCAGATCAACTGTATTTGATTGTATTTGGAATGTTGTTCTGTTTGCATTTGCAGCGTAATTAGGGGCCATTCACACAGGAACTTATGTTCTCCTGTGCTGGTTTTAAGGAGGTTTTATATGCCTTATAAGCAACTGGTCAAAGTTTGTCTGGTTAGCATGGTGTACGCATTAAAATCGCAATGTAACGGAAGAGACGTACATACGAGTCATTATCGAAAATGCAGGGTTGTTGATTGGATGAAATCAGATCTGGGGTGCGTTTCCTGAAGCCAACTATTCTCTCAAGTTCCGATGAATTGTGTTGGTAACGACGGATCTTGCGATCATAATTGGCTTCGGGAAACTGAATGTGAGCTTGCAGTCGGTTGCAAGAAAGGGGCGGAGTTTAAGCGGACTAAAATGTGCATGTGAATATGTGTAATTCACCTTTATTCCAATAGGTGGCCATGTCTGACAATGATAAAGAGACGTTTCACTCAGTTACCGCAGGCAGAAACAATAGGAAGCATCATCATCGATTTACTGCAGAGCAAGTAATAAACGCAGTCAAATATTAGTGTCACTGTCACTTGATGGTGGATCTGGTGAAGAAGCTTTCAGCAATCAAAATATTGATTTTGAAGATGTTGAACATTATAGTTTTGAGAATATGTTTGAGATGGCGAATATGAGCCTGATGATTTAAAACATCTGCTCAAACCGAACCCTTCCAAGCTCCAGTCTTATAGTATCGCGACTGATAAGAAATCCATCCGTGTTGGATATAGATCCGGGTCGCTAAAGGCCTGAATATGTAATAATGATTGGCGAAACATTAATCAATTCAATGGTAAAAAATGACAAGATAAAACAAAGTAAAAAATTAAACATTCACAAAGAGATCAACGTCATTTCATGCCGACTTTAACTCCTGCTGGACGCTGTTGACAATACTCAGTAACTGTGTAATTTATAGTTTTCTATTAGTTTCTTTTGGAAAGGATTTTGCCTATACTACTACAACACTTTTTCAAACAATGCACACATCATTTCAGTTAAAATGACCAGGATTTCTTGAAACAGTCTGTCCTCCAGATAAACTTTTGATTCACATGTTGAGGGGAGTTGCCACACCCTCGCACCATAGCACATGACCGGAAGAGCAGAGAAGTCGTTGCAAGGGGCAAGGGAAGGGTCACGTATTTGATTAAAGATTATAAGGGTACATGAATTAAAAAATAATAATGAAGTGCACAGATAAATAATTTATAATAAACACTACAACATTAGATATAAAAATACAAATTGTAAAATTTGATTTCATGCCGACTTTAATGGCAGTTGGCAAGCCAACCTAAAGCCAACCTCTGCCATCTACTGGACTGGAGTATGAAGTGCAAAAAAGCAAAGTCTTGCCTGTGTATGTGCTGGGTGAGTACTCGCATTGCTACTTCTTGTGTTTTAATAATTCATGTTTTACTGTTTGAGCATTTAGTTGTATAAATTGTCATGCTTTATTTGTTCTTAGACATCCATTGTTGTTGCATTTGTCGGGCAGTAGCCGGTTTAGTCATATTTTGCAGATTGTTTTATCTCACTGTAAATATTATTGCACTGCCACTAACTTTTATCTAATATAATTTTGATGTCTTGCTATTTGACACCTCTACAAGTCATGTGGCAAAACCTGGATGAGCAATTGAGTGCAAATATGTCATCATGTACTTCTGCTATTGAGATTAATAAGAATGCTCACAGATCGCTTTATTCAGGTATTATAGACCTCTTTTTGATGTGTCCTGTGTGCAGCCTATAAGTGTTGCTATTGTTTACTTTTCAAAGGCAATTAATATGCCGCTCATACCCTAATGTTCTGGGTTTGGCTTTTAATCGTTCTCATATAGATTCTGTAAGGCTTATTCAAATCAATAAATGGCTGCAATTACACATGAAAGCCGATTCCAATTGATTCACACCTTCCCTTCTGGGCTATATTTTATACAATATTCACTCATTTAGTTTCATTGTCTACAGAAACCGTGCCGTTTTCCCTCACATCAAATGGCATTTTCATCTCATTGCTGACAACCTCAGTGCGGTGACTCCTGTGGGCCTGGCCACCGTTCTTCAATGCATATTTCATCCCAGAAAGATTGTTGGCTGGTAATCCATTTTCCATTTTTATGGATACACTTAAAATCAGATCACTATTTGCATGAGTTATTATATGCCATAAAAGCTGAAAATCTCATACATACAAAATGAAACAAACATCTGCTTTCACTAACAAACAAAACTTGCATCCAAACCAACCCCAGCTGGTCGATCTGACAGATAAGATCTGACTTGAGAAATAGTCCTGTGTTTTTAAATATTTTGTTTTTGTCAATAGCTGTTGCCAATGGACTGCTATCAAACCCGCTGAAGCGTGTGTCTTTAATTAACTCCATTACCCTCTGTCTGTAAAGCTACTGCATCTGTCAAATCCTGAAACGCACTTCTCTTCGATTGGACTCCGAATAAACCTTGAATACATCCAAGTGATTGTAGATGCATTTTGTAAAAGAGAAAGAATTTGTCAGTCGGAAATAAATAATTAAATATGCTCTCAGGCCACGAATGTACATATTTGATATGCTTTGTCTAAAGGCAAAATGAAAATGTCCCACATATGTAACTCTTGCCTCGACATTGCCTAATGCTTGCCTTTTCGCCCTGCTATCGTTGAGGATTTATGTAAGGAAACATGCAAAAAAAAAAAAAAACTCTTTTTTTTTTTTGTGTGTGTGTAAAACATATTTCTGAAGTAAAAAAAACTAGGATGTGACAATTAAATAATTAAGTTTACCCAAAAATGTAAGTATTAGTCTTTGCTTTTTGTTGAGTTGAGTTGAAAGGGTCCAGTGCTATTTTGGATCCCATTGACTTTCACTGTATAAGAACATTCTTCAAAATGTCTTCTTGGTTGTTCTGCTGGAGTAGAAAAACTGTCACACAGGTTTGAGGGTGAATAAATAATGTCAGAATGTTCTTTTTGGGGGTGAACTATCTTTGTAATTTGTTTTTTCTCTGTACCACAATTCTCTGATTGCAGACAGTGGATACTCCTTACATATTCAGTGGGCAGGCATCTATCTGAGAGGAAATCAGGCCGCCAAACTCTGACTAAGCTCTCCTCCATCAAAGTTATATGCTAAAAGGGTACAGCACTAAGTAACATGAGATGCTGGCTGCATTAGTGAGGACTGCAAGCTTATCACTCAGTCCATTTGAGCATGCATCCATACCTTTGCTTCGTTTGCACAATAGGTATGACAGAGTGTTAGATTACGAACATTTACACTTCCTCTGATGAACAACGGCTGTCTGCAGTCAAACTCACCCACCCCCTGAGCGAGAGACACCAGCACTTATTTAGCATGACACCACATATCTCCCGCGCTCTCTTCGCGGGCTCAACCGGACTGCCTGCAACCTCCTTACAATGAATCATAATTAATTTCACACATGCTAAACAACTAATGAGCTCTAGTGCCTGAAGCCTGGTATTTCGAAATCCCAGAGGCTCACATTACATTTTGTGCTGAACCTTTGATGCCAGTGCTATGATTATGAAACTGACTGTTTTATGAGGCATTAAAGAGGATATATATATATATATATATATATATATATATATATATATATATATATATATATATATATATATATATATATATATATATATATATATATATAGCGCTACCTTTGCGATTTTGAGGTGATGATTTGTTTTTTTTTTGTTTTTTTTATCAAAGCATGTCTTATGTGTTGATTAACTGCATTGTGCCACCTCAAGCTAAACAGAAATATAAAAGGTCCTGAAAACATGTTGATTCTTTCATTCCTGGAAAAAAGTTTCAGAGTTTTGAAAAATGAAAAACAAAGAAAAGTTAAAATGAAAAACGATTTAAAAAAAAAAATGTTTTCTATTTTGAATAAATTCTGTTTGGAACTTATTCTCCTCAAAGAATGGAAAAAAAAGTAGCACAATTTTCACAAAAATATAAAGCAGCACAGCTGTTTAAAATTGATAATAATGAAAACCACAGGAATCAAATACATTTTATAATTTATATTGTAATAATATTACACAATATTACAGTTTTTGTGGTATTTTTGATTAAATAAATGCAGCCTTAGTGAGCAGAAGAGACTAATAAAAAAGTTTATTTTAATATATTAAAATTATATGACTTTATATACTTGTATATGTAAATATGGATTTTATTATAAAGAAATAATAGTAATATATATTTATCTGTATAATATTAATATATATTTTATCTGAATTTATTTTTGATTTAAATAGTAACAGTGTTGAAAGTTTCAAGTTTGGCATTAGGAATAAAGGGGTGGTATAATGTTCTTTTCACACGATGTAAAATAAGTCTCTGATGTCCCCAGAGTGTGTATGTGAAGTTTTAGCTCAAAATTCCCCACAGATATTTTAATATAGCATCTTCAAGTTGTCATGTTTTGAGGTTGAGCAAAAACGCACTGTTTTTGTGTCTTTCCCTTTAAATGTAAATGAGCTGCTGCTCCCAACACAGGGGGCGGAGCTTCAAGAGCTCGTGTCCTTTTACCTCACACAAACATGCACTGAAAATGTCAAAAACGTTTAGCCTTTTATGTTCAAACCGGAGTCAGACAATGATGGAGAGACTCAAGAAGAAGTGACATGTAGAAGCAACATGACATTTCTGAATGGTTAGTTGGTGAATTTATGTAGCTTATGTGTAGTTATCTATATCTTCCAGTTATTGATTAGTATATTCTGTCATGATAATCTATAAATCGTGTTCTGGGGGCGGGGTTTATGAAATTTTAGGGTTGGTGATGTCACTAACCCGGGAGGAATGTCGTGTAGTCCTTGTTGTAGTCCTTAAAAAATGATTTCTTTAAAAGCAAATATCTCCCTTTGCTTTTAACTTTGAGCGTTGTAACTTTGCAGGTGTTGTTTATGCTCAAACAGCAACATTACACACTAACTAAACGTAAAAAGTTAAATCATAATCAACCACCCCTTTAACACAAACTAGTTTAACGTCATTACTTATTAGGGCTGGTGTAAAACAAAACTTGATATGTAATTCGAAATTTCGCTTAATCATTTTTTAAAATGTGGTCGATTCTCAAAGGCCAAGAATTTATTTTTTTCCATATTTATTTATCCATCACCCAAAAGCCAGTGTTAGTTTTCCTCCACGTTACAGCTAATACTGTGAAATTTAATTTGATCTGAAACATAAAATAACCTGATCTGATCAAGGCTTGCGACTGTTCTGACTTGTCCAAATTTCAGCATAAATTTTTCATCTTGTATCAAAATTCTGTGTAATCATTGTATGCATTTGAAATATAGAGTTGGGTTCTGTTTTAATGTACCAAAGTGACCCTAAAATACGAAGAGTTTAATATACAGGTTTGTAGCTCTTTATTTATTTTTATTAATTAACCACTTGTAAACTTATGTTCACTGTTCTTTTAAAAAAATATAGGATTTGTATTAAATCTATATTCAATGAGTCAAATCGAGAATTGCATTTAGAATTGAAATCGAAAACCGAATTGAGAATTAAAATCGAATCGAATTGAGAATTGAAATCGAATCGAATTGAGAGCTTGCGAATCGAAATCTAATCAAATTGCAACATCTGGATCGATACCCAGACGTATTACTTATATAAATACGTTTGCTATTCGCTTTTGTAGAATAGCCAAGGCTTGCCTAAAAAGAAGCCAAAAATGTAATAATGCATACATTCATATTTGCATAACATGATGTGATGGAAGGAAATATAAGTATGAGCTCTACTGGATTGTGACAGAGCACTCTAGATGTGTGCCTGATGGAAACAGATGTGAAACTTTGCACCGTTCAGATGGAAACTGCTTATTTTTAACTACATGCTGACAAGGCTTAGCTGTCTGTGTACCATAACAGAGGAAACACCTAATCCTTTCGCTGCCTTTAAGTGTCTTTATCTCACATTCAGTGATATAGCCACAGGGTATACACTAGCTATGAGCAGCCTGAAAAAAGAACAGAAGAGGAAACGGCAGCTGATGCGTTACATAATGTGAATGCCACCATGTGAAAGACGTGCAAAGTTTAGTGTTGGCAAATCTCCTCACCTTCTGCTGATGTATATTGACAGGCTTATTTTTAAGCTAAAGTTTGAGGATATCTGTGGTAAAAGCACTGTGCTTATATCACTAACGTAGCTGTTCATTACATCTGATTTGCGTTCGGTACTTGAGATGAATCAGTGAACACAGTAAACTTGAGCGCAAGGTCACGAAGGCCCTATAGAGAACGACAGCGTTCTCTCAGGCACCTCTGTCGTCCTTTCCAAGAAAGTCAACGTGAACTTGTGTGAGAGACCAGAGGACAAGATGATTAAATTTCTCCCTTCAGCCAAACAGACTCGAAATACAAGAGGGAATATACAGCAAGGTCACCACAGACTCCACAGCTCATGTTTGTTTGTTCGTTTGGGGTTTGTTTGTGGACGTCGTCTCTCCCTCCCACTGTTTTCACGAGCGAAAGGTAGAAGAGAAGAGACGGGTAAAGGGAAACATCAGCACGTCTGTTGGCATAATCAGTTACTATGACACTCCGGAGGATCAAAAGCAATGAGCTGCTGACTGTTTAATAAACTGGGAGCTTACGCTGCAATATGCTCTTAACTATGATTCATTACTGTCACTAGATCCTGTATGAAAATAAAAGAGGTGCCTGAGGAGCCTGCTCGATTCCAGCCGCGCTAAATTGCCGTAAATTGCCTCCGCATTGCACGTCAAGACATTGTGAGGAGTTCACTTTCACACTTTTCTTTTAAAGATCCAATTAAAAATACATGAAAAGAAGAACTTTAGAAATCCTCACAAGTAGCTAAAGGGGTTTCAAGTTTATGTATTGGAAGTATAGGCTGATATTTTATTAATTAGAGGCTTTCGTATAATTACAGAGGTGGAATTTTAATGCTAAATAATCCAGATGACAATTCAAATACAGATGTCAGTCATGTTTCAAGTCGCTATGCAAATTAAATGTTCATGCTCAGTTTGCAATTAGTATTCAGAATCAAATTAGAGTGTATGAATGTTGATTGAACATCTAATGGTGAAAAAATACTGATGTGGGGGAAAATGCTACAGTGTTAAGAAAACGTGGGTTAATTCCCTTGAGATTGAGAAACGTGTTTGGTTGTGTGCGCTCTGTTATCCAAATTAATTAAATCAAAACTGTAAATTCAGATTTCTTATGGAATATTGCAGTTTTTATTATAAATTATTTAACCATGCACAATTTTTTATGTGCCCTTAATCTTTAATCAGAATAACTTTCCCTCCCTCTTGCAGCATCCTCTCTTCTTTTCTCTGATGATGTTTACTGACTCGAGGGCGGGGCAACCTGTCACTCACATGAGATCGACCAATAGCAAACCACAACCATCCAATCAATTCCCAATAGACAAAAAAAAAAGTCCGGCTCTATATTTTTTTCTTGTTCAAGAAGCCATTTCACTTGTATATACGTCACTAGGGAATAAAAGTCTAACCCAACTTATATTTCATGCTGATTTTAAATCTGTGATTTATGCATCATACAATTTGCCATTATTACTGCAAAGGCAGAGAAGCAAGAAGAGACAGTTCGTCTTCAGAAGAAACCGTGTGTGTTTGCTTGAGACTTTTGCCCTTGCCCTATGGGTCATGACTCATGAGAGAAAGGGATTCTGGTAGTACAAAATAAATCTGAGGTGAATGCCCTTAAACAGTTCTCACAAAATAAAGACTTCACATTCCTCTAGTATAGCATGCTCTATAATTCATTGTGCTGAATTCATTATCATTCCCATGACTCTTCGCTATAGAGAAGCTGGATGGTACATGGAAAGACTGCTGTCATTAGTTATGAAAAAAAATGTATATGTAAAACGTTAATTACCCTGAAAAGCCTGTTAAAGTTATACTTTTGATGTATATTATATTTATTCACGGTGTGCAAAACAGCTTGAGACGCATCAAGACTGACAATCACATATGGAGACATCAAATTTCTGAAGATGAGATCTCCAACAACAAGTGAATTCAATGAAACGAATATGGATCTAATAATTTAAAGGTATAACTTGTATCCCTCTAGTCTAGCGGTTAAAAAACAAAACTGTGTGCATTTTGCAGAAGCACATTGTTTTGGTTGTGCTTCGGCACTGCGTGACTGTACGGATTAATATGATTATTCTACTTCTCATAAAACATTCACTACTAGGCTTAAGAGCTATTTAGTTTATGGGAAGGATCTCAAGCTGAACTGAAGATACTGTTGTAATTTTTTCCGTGTTTGGGCGATCAGTGTCCGTGGAGGCGTGAAGAGAAGCACACAACAAAGAGAATCCGTTTCAGGAACTTTACTTTACTTTTTAAGACACAGTTGTACAACAACGGGGGTTTTATGCTCTTGCCCAGCGCCGATGGGTTTGTGTACAACCATCAGCACCGGAACCTGCGAGCATCTCACGCTAAACGTAAACAAGCATAAACTAATCCCCACGTAATGACATAGCCACATCTGATTGGCTAATAAGAACACATTATGTATACATGAAAATAACTGTAACAAACTATGTATTTTAATTAACACTATAACACCACCCCCCTTTTTTTAGCTCTGCAGAGTCCCTTCTGCACAACTGAGGGTGAACAGTTAACTTTTTGTTGTCTTCTATTTTCTTCTTTAGTCCATATAACGTCTTGGGGCTCGAACAAGTCGCCCCCTTTTTGTCTTCGTTCCCTCTTTTCCACAGGGATTAGGGTCACAGTTAGAGTCCGTTACAAGAAGGGTCAGAGGCTCTTCCGACACAGAGTTGTCAGATGTTGACAGGTTTGGTGCTTCTGCCCCTGTGGCAACAGGTACCTGAACAGTTGTCGGAACCAGGGAGCCTTCCTCTGTGCAGGTGTATTTGTGTCGCAGACGCTGCATCCAGCCAGGTATGTGGTCGCTTAGATAGGGTTGTAAGCGATCATGATGAAGTACTCTCTCACTTCGTCTGTCCCTGACTCGGTAGAGCACTGGTCCAAGGCATGCTGTGACAACCAATGGCCCTTGCCATGGGGGTTGGAGTTTTGGACTGTAGCCCTTTCTCCTACTACTGACCCTCACTGACACACGACCACCTACTTGGTAGGACTTCTCTCTGCCTCGTAAGTCGTAGACCTTTTTCTGGCGAGTCTGAGCAGAGCGTAAATTCTGGCGCGCTACTTGATGAGCCTGCTGGAGGTTAGCTTGCAGTTCCTGGACAAACTCAGGTGTAGCTTTAGCTTCCCTGGTAACATCGTTCATCCTTAGCCAGATGTCATGTGGCTGGAAAACTTCTCGCCCCAGCATCAACTGATTTGGTGTGAAGCCTGTCGCTGAATGCACAGTGCTCCTGTACGCCGCAGTGAGTAAGGGAAGATGCTCATCCCAATTCCGCTGACTTTGGTCCACATAACACCGAATCATCTGCAAGAGCGTTCTATTGAATCTTTCCACTTGTCCGTTCGAAGCCGGATGATATGGTGTGGTCCGGGTTTTGGTTACTTGTAACAGCCCCAAAGCGTGAGATGAAGTCAAACACCAACCTCTTTGCTGTTGTCTCAGCTCCTTGTTCGGGGACAGGGAATGCCTCTACCCAGCGAGTAAACTGGTAAATTAAAACGAGGATGTACCTGTTGCCTGACTTGGATTCCGGGAATGGTCCAAGGACATCAAGGTGTAGTCGGTCCATTGGTGCTCCAGCCTGGTAGTTCTGAAGCTTGGCCCTACCCATTGGACTGGTTGTTTTACAGGAACAACACTGTGGGCACTTTTTGACGAAAAGGCGTACATCGTTTCTTATATTGTACCATTGGTAACACCTGCGGAGCCGCATGAGCGTCTTTTCCTCCCCTGCATGACCCGCTTGTGCTGGATTGTGACAGGATTGGAGAACCTCATTCTTCAGGGAAACAGGAACAAGTAACCGCAGAGATGACATACCTCCATTGACATCATCCCAACGGTAATAGAGGACCCCATCTCGCATCTCCACTTGAGACCAACACAGCCAGTACTTGCGAACCGCTGGGCTCTGCATCATGACCTCTTCCTTAGCAGGCAAAAACCCACCAGACATCCATTTATGGAGAACTGAAAGGTCTGGGTCAGCTAACTGTTCTTCCTTGAGACTTTCGGGAATCAGCGGCTGCAGCCAGTTTGAGGAAGGACCTGGGTTATCATCACCTTCTTCATTAACATCACTGGGTGTGTTAGTGCAATTACCCTGACAGTCAATGGAATGTGTGCGTCTTACCGCCAAGGGGATGACATCATCGACATCTTCCTCGAATCTGGCCCATTGATGGTGGAGCTTTCGGCAGAAGCGACAGCCCTTGCATGGCAAGCTATCTAGCTCTCTACCTGCTTGATAACAGTCACAAGGTTCTTCATTCAGAGTCCTTCGGGACAGAGCGTCAGCGTTGGAATGGTGTGTACCTGGTCCATGCTCGATGACAAAATTGTACTGACTGAGTTCTTCAAGCCACCTAGCCAGTTGGCCTTCTGGTCTCTTAAACCTGTATAGCCACGTGAGACTGCTGTGATCCGTCCTGAGTAAGAAGTTAGACCCCAGTAAATAGTGGCGGAACTGTCTTGTGAACCTGACAACTGCTATGAGTTCTTTACGTGTGACACAGTACCTCTGGTGAGCTGGTGTGAGGAGACAGCTGGCAAATGAGATAACTTTCTCTTCCCCCCACTGTAACTGCGAGAGCACTGCTCCAATGCTCTGGTTGGACGCATCAGTGTCCAGAACAAACTGTCCAGATGTAATTGGGAACACCAAGATGGGTGCAGTTGTGAGGCTCATTTTAAGATGTTCAAAGGCCTTTTTCTGCTCCTCTTCCCAGGAGAAGGGACTCCCTTTCTTGAGTAGCATTGTCAAGGGTGTAGTGATTTCAGCAAACTTGGCCACAAACCTCCTGTAATAGTTGCACAGACCCAGGAAAGACTGGAGTTCCTGGACGCTGGTTGGGGTCTTCCAGTTCCTAACGTCACTAATGAGGGCTGAATTGGTCTTAATTCCTTCACCGCTCACAACGTGACCAAGAAACAGGACTTCATCTCTAAGCAGTTGACATTTTGAGGGCTTCAGCTTTAGTCCATATTCCTGCAACCTCTGAAAAACCTCTGCGAGGCGCTCCATACACTGTTCCACATCTTCACCAAAGATGATTATGTCATCCAGGTATATCAGCAAAGTGTCCCACTGCAATCCTCGTAGAACCAGCTCCATGGCCCTCTGGAATGTGCTGGGTGCGTTACACAGACCAAATGGCATTCTGGTGTACTCATAGAGTCCATACCTTGTCACAAAAGCAGTCTTGGATGTGTCTTTTTTATTCATTTCAATCTGCCAATATCCTGACTGAAGATCAAGTGTCGACAATGTCTTTGCCCCACCCAGCACATCCAGGCATTCCTCTATTTTTGGTAGGGGATATGCATCCTTAATGGTAAGATCATTAAGCTGGCGATAATCCAAGCACCAGCGTACCCCACCATCCTTTTTCCTTACAAGGACAATAGGGGAAGCCCATTCTGAGCTTGAGGGGACAACAATACCTGAATTAAGCATTTTCTTGAGATGTGTTTCCTCCTCATTCCAGAACCCTAAAGGGGTACGTCGTACTGGTTGTCGAACAGGCTTGGACATTCCTGTGTCTATGCTGTGCTGCAAAGCAGAAAACTTCCCAAGATCGTCATCAGTTGCTGCAAAAACTGCTTGATATTCACTCAGCAGAGCTATTAACATCTCTTGTTGCTGTTCAGTGAGCGTTTCGCTTGCAGAAGTAAACAACTGTCTGAGGTGCTCTGGAAGGTCAAGAGTGTTTGGTGACGACACCCTTCTTATGTCATGCTCATCAGGATGCTCATTGTCAGGATCTTGTGGCACTGAGTTCCCGCCTTTTGCATACAATGGAGCATCACCTGGAACTAAGTAGGCTCTCTCTTCCTCCTCTTGAGCATCAGGAAATGCTTCGATGAGCATACCCAAACAGACTCCCCGTAATAAGGGTCTACTGGAAGCTGTGACATTGCATAGCCTGACTGGGATTCTCTGTTCCATGTTAATCATGATGCTGCCTGAAGAAACTCCATCAGCCAGGCTAACAGGCTCTAAAACAGCCGGGAGTTCTGGTTTTGGGTCATCTACTACACCCCAAACTAGACATTCACACTCTGGCGGTACAGTGACATCACTCTCTAACATCACTCTCGATATGGCATAGTCTGGGCCCTTGCCTTCGGATATATAGGCTGGCATGAGTTCAGAGCCCATAAAAACTTTGCCAGAGGCATGTATGGTGAAATCAGCAGCTTTTAAGAAATCTAAGCCCAAGAGCAGGGCATCGCGAATTGGTGCAATGCAAACTGTCCACTCCAACAACTTTGTGCCAATTCTGAATTCCACTTTCACTCCGCCTGTTGCTGACATCTCCAGTCCAGTTTCTGCATTTCGGAGACAAACATTTTTCAGTCCTGAAGGTGATTTAGCGGGTAATTTGCTGTACGTCTCTTCCGACATTATTGTAGCCTCAGCACCCGTGTCTATAACTGCATTAACTGGTACTCCATCAACAGTCAGCAAAATCATTAAACTGGGTCCTCGACTCTCAGCTCTGCTCACATGTACAATAGATGGACTCTGCTCTGCATGTTCGGAGTGATTTTGATTTGAGGGCTCCATTTTGGCCACAGTATTTCCAGGGGGACTTGTAGATGGACTGGGGGACCGTGAGCAGTTTCGTTTGTAATGTCCCTCCTCCCCACACTGGAAACATGGCCCGTTAGAAACTCTGGTGGGGCTGGTATTTTGCTGTCTGTATCTGCTTGACTTAAAAGAGGTCTGAGCTGCACGTCCTCTTTCTGATTGGACTGGCATACTGGAATTGATTTGCTGGGTGGGTCTTATGGTAGAAGGAAGAGCAACAGAAGAGGAAGGAGGCAGGCGGGCTATGGCTAGTTGGAGCTTATCAACTTTATCAATGAGTGTTTGCAACTGGTGATGTGTAACATAGCCCGGTTGTGACTGCACTCTACGTGACTGCAAGGCCGGTGGCTCCTCATCAGAGTCCATGTCTTGATCAGCCCAGGATACTCGACGTGTCCTCCCCTTCAGATCAACGTCTCGTCCGAGGGTGGCTTTGAAATTGTGTTCATAAGATGAAACTAGCTGTTGTGCCTCATCTAGTGATACAGGGTCACGGTTCATAACCTCATATGCCACTTTCTGGTTGCGCAGCCCTTTGAGAAAAGCATCAGCAGCAATTTGCTCCCTGAGCTCAGTGTCAACTCCAGGATAAGCTAAAATGACCAGCCTGTGAACCTCCTCAGCGAACTCTGAAACATTTTCTTTAGACTGGCGCAGTTCCCCTAGTCTTCTCCGTGCTGTGGTGGGAGGCTCTTTTTGGCCAAATCGGAAAGCCAGCTGTTCTTTCAGCAGAAAGTAATCTTCACGTATGTGTTCGGGTAATGAGCACAGATATTTGACAGCAGCTCCTCGTAGACATTCATGGAGTTTATCCACTCTCTCTACTGTACTCCATCTGTAAATGACAGCTCTGCGCTCAAAAGGAATGATAAAAGAGTCCCAGTCATCTTTACCATCATAAGTGTCAAGTTTAGCTTTAGGTCCATCTGGAGCTCTACCACGAGGGGTTGTGAGGTGATGGCTGGGCGCTGCAGCAGTCAAAGGTGTGTGCATGTTTGGGCCCAAGTTGAAAGAGCCATTATAATGGCTGGGTCCCTGTGCACGGCTTCTAGGTCTTACATCAGGGCCAGGTGTGGAGGAAGTTGGACTAATTGGGCTCCGTGCGTGTCTATCAATGACAGCGAGCTCAGCAGCAAAAAGGCGTTCAGCATCTGAAGGCCTTGTAGCATCTACGTCTGACATAAGGGTTCCATCAGGGGCAGCTGCAATTGTGGTAGAGTCTTCATGTTGGTGGGGACCACGTGTTACCATACTGACATGAGGCTGTTGTGTGAGAGCAAACAAACTAATAATAATAATAATAATTCATTACATTTATATAGCGCTTTCTGGACACTCAAAGCACTCAAAACTAGCCTCCGTTGCTTCCAATCTTTGGAGCAGAGGTGAAATAGCATGTTGGAGTTGCTTGTTTTGTTGTGACAGCACATCCTGTAGCCATTGTGGGGGCTCTGGAGCAGCTGATGCTCCAAATTGGACCTCTGGCTCACTCTCATCCATGTTGTATTAATTTAGCTTGAAAACTTTTTTTTATTTTTTATTTTTATTATTTATAATGTTTTATTATTATTACTGAAATATATTCTGTGGCTTGTGAGCTTCAACGTAGATTTGCAGGGCTGTTTAGTCGTGTCTGTGAAAAGTTGGCAGGTAGCCAAAAGCAGCGCTGGATTTGGCAGATTGCCAGCAGCCACGCCTCTCGGCTGCTTTTTCTCTGTGAGTTTAGAACTTTAATGCGACGACTAAACGTGGACAATCAGTCTTTAGTACTTCTTCACAACAGCATTTTTTCAGTTTTTATAATGTCCATCGAATTACAAAGGATGTCCCAGCAGTTCATAACACTCACAATTCGCTGATGACTGTCAATCACGCTCAGTTTCTGACACCACTTGTTGTGCTTTCTCCGTGTTTGAGCGATCAGTGTCCGTGGAGGCGTGAAGAGAAGCACACAACAAAGAGAATCCGTTTCAGGAACTTTACTTTACTTTTTAAGACACAGTTGTACAACAACGGGGGTTTTATGCTCTTGCCCAGCGCCGATGGGTTTGAGTACAACCATCAGCACCGGAACCTGCGAGCATCTCACGCTAAACATAAACAAGCATAAACTAATCCCCACGTAATGACATAGCCACATCTGATTGGCTAATAAGAACACATTATGTATACATGAAAGTAACTGTAACAAACTATGTATTTTAATTAACACTATAACAATACTGTTGCTTTACGCATTAATAATCATGGTACTTCTTTGAAAATAAATTCCAGCACAGCACTAAAATCTGTTGCTCTGTGTGTTTTAGAGTGAAATGCAGAACTGTTTAATTTACACACATTCAGCTCATGATACAGTGAACCAAGCCACTCTGAGATTGATCGGAGTAAATGCGGATTCTTACGAACTCCATCTCTGGATGTGCTGCGAGTTTAACATGCATTTGGAAACACAATGTGCCCTATAGGTCCTCTCTAATTACAATCGCTAAAGCTAATAATTAAAGCTAATAGTAGTTAAAACGAATAATTATGATTATTTAACCTTCATCGTAGAACTGTAAATATGTTAATGTGTTGAATTATCAACTCTTTTGAAATATTAAATCTGGGGCTGTTAAAACTCCTTGATTAAATTTGAGTCCTCAACTTCCTTCCAAATCCTCGATTGCAATGTACCAGTGTTGATTAACCGGCAAAATACCAGAAGTGGTGCATTCCACGGACAAAAATCCATGAACCGCATTATTAGATCGTTTTCTAAGGCTGCACGATCATTTAAAATCATAATATAGTGCCATTGTGAAATCCCAAAGGCTGTGATTCAGTTGAATAAATATATTCTGTCTTCAATTCAGGGTGAAGCGTGAGTCTTTACTCACATTATAATGGTTATTGTTTACATGGGTCTATTTTGATTACCAGTGAAGCTGCTTTGATACAATCTGTATTGTAAAAAGCGCTATATAAATAAAGGTGACTTGACTTGACTACCACCTAAAAAAAAGTGTCCAATTAATCATCAAAATAATCAACCGATTACTCGATTGCCAAAATAATCGTTAATGACAGTTCTAATTAAATCTCAGGCATTTTATATCCAAAGGTTTCGGCTGACAAAAAAAAAAAAAAACGGGCGATCCATGGTGTTTTGAACAAGGAACTAAACTCCAGGTTTGCGTCAAGTTAACAGCACATTAATAATTAGCACTGTGACTGGAATTATGTTTGTAATGTTGTTAAGGATGTGTTAGGATCACAGGTTCTTTCCAGGTATGGATCTCTGTGAACTCCAGAGTTACTGAGGGAATTTCACCTTCATTGTGTTTGTGAGTTCGGCACTCAACCCCAGATTGCTCCAGGGGGACCGTTCCTGCAATTAGCGCATTGCAATTTACTTTGGATGAAAGCATCTGTTACATGACAAGTAATGAAATGAGATACAAATGCCCTGTTCAAACAGGAGAAATACGGCATAACAACTGTCTCAAAACATGCTCAGATGTAGCAGAGATGCTTGTGGCATCTGTTGTTATGGGATGTGGCATTGAAGTTTCTTTGAGTTGTACAGTCTAATTTAAGTGTTCAGCCAACATTATATCCTATAAGTGCTACCTGAATTAAAAGTGAGTTTGATTTGCTGATGTAAAGTCTGTAATTATGAAGATAAACACGTAGAAACCCATGCCCATTGTCATTTTTACAGTCATGTTTTGAGTTGTTGCAATGTTGTTGGGTAAATTCTTGATAGCGATCTAATGTAATCAAATCAACTGTCCGCGTTTAACTTGAGAAACCAACCGATCAGATTAAAAGCTGGGAAAGTAATTACAGTAGATGTTGTAATCATTGAATTTGTACAGATTTGCTTGAATGCAGACTGTCTGAGCCTCAAATGGTCCATGAATATCACTTAAGAAAGAATGGTTGGTTGCTTTTCATGTTGATCGGACAACACGTAAGGTTTCTGCCCAAAGCAAAGGCAATGTCTACCAAACTTTATGATGCCAGTCAAAAGTATGCATATGTGAAACTATCAAACCATTCACAAAATGAATCATGAAATCTTCAGACATGTTTTTGAGTGAATACGCAAGTAAACTTTCCTTGAACCTGAAGGAATAATCCAGGGTAAGTACAACCTACTGCTCTATTGATTTTTTGCATACTGCCAGTTTTCAAAGGAAAATAACTTCTGTTTGTTAAAAAATAATAAAGAAAATGTGTTTCAGAAATATTTGCATTGCAATATTCAGATATGTCTGTCATGGGTTGGCTGTAGGCTATATATATCAAAGGAAGACATACAAGACTTTAATAAACGCTGAGGGAACAAGAACACTACACAATGTTAACAGAAGACCAAGAACTGAGGAAGACTGAAGGCTTGCAAGATATGATGATTAACAGAACAGGGAACAAGTGAGACACTAATCAGGGACCAGGGCAACTAATGAAGAACTCAAACGCAGTCAATATGGTGACAAATGAAAACTAAGGGTCCATTTACATGACAGCGTTTTCAAATAAAACGTAAACCTCTTTATGCATTTTGGCCGTTCGTTTACACAACAATGGCAAGTAGGTGGGATTATAGACTGATCGTTATAGTTTATCCACTCCCCGGCATCCAACGACCGTCTGCACTTCGTCCACTGACCACGATTCAGCCATTTCTTTTTTTATCTTTTTTCTTCAAGCAAGTCAAGCAGTTTAAAAACAGGTGCTGCAGCGGTGGCTGTTACTGGCTATTTAAATATAGCGGGTTTGGTGTCTCCTGTCACGCAAATACAATGACGCTGGCAGGGACGAATCTGTCTGACCAATCAGTGATCTGCAGTGTTTTCACGTCACATTTTAGAACCTTCAGTTCCAACACCTCAACAGAGGTGGTACCATTTAAAGCGAGCCGTAGCGAGCCGAATGCAAGCTTATGAAACTATACCATTACCAACTCAATGCAAACTACAAAAACGTGAAATTGTGAAAACAGTTAAGTCAAGCATGTTCGTAGTGTTTCTTTACAAAGTGACATCGCCAACCTCTAGGCCTAGCAGCAGAATACAGTGTTTTTAGTCATTCTCGCGGATACGTGCAAATGGGGATCATTTTGACAACTTTATTGTCTGTACGTGAAAAAATCAAAGGAATTTTTTTTCAGTTTTTAGTACATCGTTGTCATGTAAACGTACCCTGGGACTAGAAACTGAGCAACACAAAACAGAACATGATCGTGACAATGTCAGGGACTAGATCATCTAGCATGAGGATGCCACTTAATAAACATGTGAAATATAATATGTTTTGATGAAGATTTGTGAATAATTTAGACAACTAAAATAATAAATATTTTATGAAATAAGGTGCTTCAGATTTCTGTTTATAAAACTCCCAGTAAAATTGCCCCATAGACTTGGAAATCAAGTTGAACTTAAAGCTACAATATGTAACTTTGTTTCATAAAAAAGTAAAATAATTAAAGGGTGCAAAAATAAATCTTCCAAACCATGCTTTTACTTTACCCAAACACACTTTGATATACATAATGATTAAAATTTCAGACTAATAGAGGTCCAACATTTATATAATATATTTTTAATGAATATGTGTGGATAATTTAGTCCAGTCATGTACATTTTACAAAATAATTCATGAAAGATTGTTTAGAATAGAATAGAATAGAATAGAATAATTCTTTATTGTCCACCTGGGTGGAAATTTTTCTTTAGCTCACCAAACATACAATACAAGTAGACATACAAACAACGTCTCAAACGTAATAAGGAAATATTTCTAGATAAATAGAAAAGAAAAAGATACAATGTAAAATATCATAATAAGAATAAATATACTTAAATACATTAGGATAACAGCTCAGTTTCTGTGTTTAAATCCTCTGATACACTTACCCATTCTTCCATTTATATAATTATTTTAATCCTTAAATGCATGGTTGTTTTGCCAATCATTAATACATATTAATACACTGCGTGCATATGGTGAATCAAAAGTGTGTGGAAGTCGATGTAGTGTGCACTCCAGGCGGCTAGGTGGCAATGTGAAGCATTGAAAGTGAAAGAGACGCTGACCCTGTTTTTCATGTTTAATACGGTAAAGCTGCTGCTTTAACCCTCGGTGCTCTTTGCGTGTCGCTCAAAAATGACAGATTTTAGTTTGATAATGTTTTGTTATTTTCCTGTACTGGCGCATGCCTGTGACGTAAACGCGTACACGACGAAAGCAGATCGGTGCCTTCACTGGCTGCGTTCCAGTCCAAAATTGTCATGCCCTTCTCTTGATAACTTCCCTCCGTGTCACTCGGATGTACATCATTGTCAACGTTGCACGAGTGCCACTACTGGCGGAAACTGCAATGGACTGAATTGGAACATCCTAAGCTCTTGATCACTTGGAATCAGCTATGGAGTAGATTTATTATTTACATTTCTTTTCTCTTTAAAATTTTGTTTAAAGTAAAATTAAAGTAAAAGCAATTCTAAAAAAAAAATCTAAACACATAATAAATGTTAGAAATGTATTGCTAAAGCATATTACAAAGACTGAACTGTGAAGTACTAAATTGTGGAGTTAGATCATTAAACAGTTTTTCACCATTGTTGTGTTCCGGATTTTTTGGGTGGGGCTAAAACGGGGGCTTGATGACGCACTGGAGCCCCTGAAGCTCCTGGACACGCCCCTACTTGATGACGCACTGGAGCCCCTGACGCTGGCCCCTCCCCTAACAATATAAATAGAGCACATTCACATCAGTTCGCCGCTCAATTGCGAGTTACTGTCAGTACTATTAGCTACAGTTTGCTAGCTAGCTATGCCTTCGTCACGGAAATGCGTACTACCTGGACGTGATCACGTACAAAACAGATCGGTGTCCTTATTTAAATTTCCGAAAAACGATCACATCAAGAAGAGGTGGATTAATTTTGTGAAGAGCTGAGGATCGCCGCCTCTGTAGTGATCATTTTACACAGGATAGATTTATAAACATTCGTCGGAGACAACTGGGATTCACTGATAATCCGCTGTTACTGGTAAATGGGACCGAACCGATCTCCCGCCTCGGCCTTCATCCTCCCGTCGCGCCGGCAACTGTGCCTTCTTTGGCAGTGCGTGTCCACCAATGAGTGTAAGTTGCCTTGTGTGCTTATGTTTAGTAGGTAGTCTTCCACAGTTGAGTGTGGCGACTGCAGCTTTCCCGCCAGCGGACACGCCCCCAGCGTTTGAGAGCTGAGACTAGCCTACTGCTAATTTTTGCAAGATTTTGATAGCTTACTTTATGTAGCCTACTTGCCGGCTTTTTTTATCATTCAAATTTGGCTGGGTGGCTAATAACAATTTTTTCTGTGGTGTGACAAACTCAGAACACATACTTAATTTTGACTTTACAGGGACTTTAATGCAGCATCCAAATGTAGGTGTGTTTGGGCTGTTTTCAAATTTAAAATAAATAAATTAATATATCATAGAGTTGTTTGTGGTGGTGGTGATTAGACGAGATCTGTGGTGACGTCACAATCGTGTTGCATTGTGGTATATGGAGCTGTCTGCTCCATATGAAGTAGACTCGCTCCCTCTGTCAAAATCGAGGGAACGAGGGTCTGTCTATATAAAGTTCCCTCGTCCACTTCGCGAAGTGGAACGCACTTCAAAATGGCGGCAGGGATTCCCCCGAGGGGAAGTGCTTAGGGAAGTTCGCAAGTGCGTGTCTAAAAGTGGACTGGACCGCAGCCACTGTCTAGCAGACTTTTGCGTTTTTACCCTTTAGAGGGGAACGCGACGGTGGAGCGTTTTTAAGATTTCCACTCTGGAGGGTGGTTTCACTTTTTTTGCGTTTTTAAGCCCCAAAAACGCTGTTGCCGTCTAAACGAAAGGCACATCTGTTATAATATTTTTACATTTTCACCCGCGAGCGTTCTCGCAATCTCAAACATATTGAGATTTTCAACATCTTCAAAATCAATATTTGATCGCTGAAAGCTTCTTCACCAGATCCACCATCAAGTGACAGTGACACTAATATTTGATTGCGTTCACATGCTCTTCAGTAAATCGCTGAGCCATTTCAAGTTTTGAAATGATACTGATTTGAAACGATTTTGAAATGATACTTATACAAAAGATTTGAAACTGATGATACTTCCTATCATTTTGTTTTCTGCCTGCGGTAACTATGAGTGAAACGTCACTTTATCATTGTGTATCAGACATTGCCACCTATTGGAATAAAGGTGAATTGCACTTATTCAGTCATCAAATATTGAATTACTGTTATGCAAAAAATAAAATAATACTTACACTGTTACACATCTCGGGTCATTAGTGACCCTATACAATATATAGATATAACAGGTATTATTTCATAATTTTATTTTATTTCTTATTATTATATTGTTATATTGTTTAAAATGAATTGATTGAGGAATACTGAGAAGGTTGATGTCTAGCTTTAAAAAAACTAATGAGGGAGAGGTTAGTGAAGTCCCGGGTCACTAAAGACCTGAAGTATGCGTCTGAGGGTTAAAAGGAAATCAAGATCAAGTTAAATTTAAGATGGAATATTCCTTCAAATGCTGTCCAGCCTGCGTGGATTTATTTATTTATTTATTTTTATTTGGGAGCAAAAGCCAAAGTGTCAAGGTTATGTTAAATGTAGATATATTAGATATGGACGTCAGCAAGGATAGATTTTACGACATGAAAGCATATCCATGTCATTTAAAAGCAACGCACTTGTAAGGGCGAGACATTAATAAAAATATTTAATTGTTTTTGAAGAGACAGTGCTAATATGGCCTGATTTATTGTCTCTGTGAGCTCCTGTTCTGCTGCTGAAGAATTTAGCAGCTGCATCCTAATAGAAGTAATGAGAAATCCCTCTTGCTGACAAATCTATTAAAGCACCAATTTACTTTCCAGAGCTGCTGTAGGTGATATTTATGATGCAAATGTACGAGGGAGAGACAGAGCTGTCGACCAAGTCATTAACAGTAAATGTATCAGCATTTGCATTTTGAGTGTCTCAGTTTAAAGATGATTTTTTAGACACCCTGAGCTTTTACCTCTTTTATATTCCCCCACAGGCTCAGTGGCAAGAAGCCCTTTAATGACAACCTACCATAATGTAGCTTTGCTTCATGAGTGACAATGAGTTTAAAAGCAGCTTTCACACTTAGGCTGTTAAACGGCAGCTGTACTCAAGGACACTCATTTGCATATTATCACTTCACGGGTTTAAAGAAATATTAGACATTATATATAGTCACAGTTTCCACATTGTGATGCATTAATTAATTCAACAGCAAGAGGGTGAATGAAATACATTACAGCTATAAGACATTTCATTCTTTGCATTTAGTATCTTTTACCATATTTCTGAAAATTATTTTAGAATATGTGAACTCAGGATGGACAATAAGGAGTGAAAAATACCCAATTCAACATCACCTTAATCCCCATGACAGTTAATAGGGTTAATTGAAAAATGGAGAACAAAGACTCGCACACCCCTTAGCTTTTCCGGCTAAGCTCGGAGAAATATTAGAAGAGCCTGAACTTATTTGTCCATGAATAAATAATGTCGAGGGCCGCTTATGAGGGCATCTGGCTCCCCAGCCCCATATTAGCACTCAAGGGGCTATGGATCCTGATAAAGCGCTATTCTGCCTCCATTATGACTGCATGAAAATGAAACTGTCCATTTAAAAAGGCATTAAGGAGATGCGGGTCAGTTTAGCTGTAGTTATATTGTGTGATATTGTTTGTTTTCTGATAAAATACATTTTATTTTCATTAAATTTGTCAAAACAATTTTACTGGTCATGGAGCCAGTATATATATATATATATATATATATATATATTTATTTATTTTTTATTGTCAAATTAGTGAGAAAAATGTTGTGTAGCAGTAATACCCAGTAGTGTAAACTACCTGCATTTTTGTCTACTTTCACTTTTATAGCCTATAGGCAATGCTGTCATTAACACAATTCAAGTAGCCTATTCATAATTGAATATGACGTGACAAGAAGCATTTTTCCATTTTGTGTTTTCAACATATTAAGTGTTTGAATTATATTGAATTTGTGCATATTGATTTTATAAAACATCTTATTCTAGTTGTTTTACTCATTGCTAGTGTTGGGGAAAGTTACTTTTAAAAGTAATGTGTAACAATATTGCAAAACTGAATTTTTCTCACCTGGCTTAAAAGTGTACAAAAAATAATTATTTTTTTTGCTAGTGTAAATGCATTTTCACACCAAAAGTGAAATGAATAAGCCTCAGGCTGAAGGAAATGCAAATGAATTCCTGTACAGTAGAGGGCGCAGCTCAAACAAACCTTTCAGCTGGGCTGCCATTGTGGATTACAGAAGAATAGAAGAAAGTTCAACACTCTTACTTCACAAATGTGATGTTCTAAAGTATTTTTTGCTTATTTGTTAAATTGGATCAAAGGTCAGCAGCAAAGACATTGGTTAATAAAGTGAGATTAAATATAGGCTACATAACGTTTGTGTTATTTATAATTATAACAGGTTTGTGTAATACTTGTAATGCATTACCCCCAACACTGCTCATTCCTTTAAATAAAGAATAGGCTATTAACAATATGATCTTTTAAATACTGATTTAAAAAAAGTTACCATGGTTACATCCTTGGCTAATTGGGTTACACTTTATTTTAGGGTGACGTAGTTGCATTGTACTTACTTAAAGCAACACTAAAGAAAATGTTTTACTTTTACCTTAAACTTTCCAAAATCATACCAGCGGTTCATTAAGTCGTAACAGGGTGAAAGGCTCTTCTGCCTTTGCTTTGCGGTCCTATATCTGCTATAACCACACTATAAGTTTGCAAGATCGGGTCGCGTTTCTGTAGTTCGATTGAGAAAACTATTTTGACTTGCTTTACATCAAGCGTTACAATAGTCATTATTTAGTTTTTATTTGTTTCTGATGTCGCAATACATCATACTTTCGTGAAATCATGCAACTTGTCTGTGAACATCGTACATTCCAAAGCCGGTGCTGGATAAACAGCGAGCATGCTAGCGACAGTAGCTGCGGTCTAAATGATTTATGACAGCGGTAATGGACAATTACTTAACTAACGACGTGTACTTACTATAGAGTTATGGTTAGGTTTAAGCCAGGTTTGCTACCGGTACTTGTAATTGACCCTTTGCAGGTAGCTTGATTGACAGGTGATCTGACCATTTTGTCCGACAAAGCAGTTAGTAGATTAACATGGGACTGGGAGGATTTGAACTTGAAAATCGGAGTGTACTGACGCCTTTCCGCGGTTAAAACAACATTCCTTCTTATGTTCATTCATGTTTATTTGATGCTATAAATGAACTAGAAGGAAGAGATGATCAGTTCACGAGCAGCTTTAACTGAGGCTCTACAGCGATCTGTCACGACACATTAAAGAGCACAAAACGGTATTTATTGTTTATAGCCTATTTCTTTTTAAAAATGACCAAATTTGAAAGGTGAGACTTTGTTTATGTTCAATATCAAAAGTAACCAAAAAGGAACCTGGTATGTCCTGTCTGTCAGCGCATTGTTAGTGTCCTCTCTGCTCCGCGATGTATTTTTCACTGCGTGAGAACATGGTGTGGCGTGAGAGCGGCGTAGCTTGTAGGGGGGCGGGTCTTTGCAAACGGTCACCACTTATCCACAGTTTACTGTTATTACTATAATAGGTACATGTAGTAACATGTAACTAAACTCAGCTTAAAATAAAGTGTTACTGTTAATTATTTTTATTTTTTAAACAACAACTTTGGACTCTTTACACCATCAAAAGGAGAAGTTACCCCGTTATGAGCAGTGCAAAGACGTATACATTACATGGCAAGAATATAATATGACAGGAAACAACAGCAACGTTTAAAAAGAGGTGGTGAAATGCACAAAGACAAAAATATGTTTGCCCCAGCTATCAACCTTTGTTTGGCATTATATTAATCAAGTTGTGAAAGTACGAGGGCTGTAATATGACCTAATTGACAGGTGCAGAAGCTTCATTAAATCTGAGTGAAAGCTTCAGAAGCAGCAATCAAACCAGTCGGCGTCTGCTGTCATGATGAATGAACTCTCGGCAGTGATACACATCAGCAGGGCTTGTGAAATACTGTAATTATGCATGGCCGATCAAAAGCAAGTCCATCCCTCTTTCTCACAAACATGCGTGCTGTCATGGTTGTTGCATGACTCTCTGAAGATGAGATTTGATCCTAAGTAACTGTGTTAGCTTGTTCTACATGCACTGGGCTTTTCAGCATATAAATGAAGGCCAGTGGAAACACTGTTTGATTATTGATCATTCCCTTTTTTGAGAACCGAGGCAGAAAAGTCTCACGAGTTACATACACACCAGGGTTTAAATGATCATGATTTCACCAAATACAACATGTTCTTGGATCAACATTCGAATCAACCAATCAGATTTGAGGGACAAGTTTACAGTTTATTTCAGGTTTAGGCTTACAACCAGGGTTAGGTTTTTCTACATCAGTGTTATTCACTATTATTTCCCTCTGATTTTAAGGATAAATTATGGAAATTATATACATTTTCAGACAGTAATGTTGTTCCAGGAACAAGTCTTCCCCGTTGTGCACCATTCAGAACCCAATTAAAAATATCTGGGAAGTCCAATTCAATTCATGAATTCAAATTCAGTTAGCAAACACAGCCATCTTAGGAATAAGAAACTCCTGTCATCATTTACTTACCCACATGACATTCACAACCGTATGAATTTCTCTTTTCTGTGGAACACAAAAGAAATTCTGAATACTGTGCTGTTTGCTTCTTTCCATGTAATTACAATGAATGTGATCTGAAGCTTTAAAAAAAATCAGCAATCATTACTCAGTCTCACATGATCCTTCAGAAATCATTCTAATATGATGATTTGCTGCTTATTATCAATGTTGAAAACAGTTGCACTGGTTAATATCCTCAGGATTCTTTGATGAATAGAAAAATCTAAAGAATGGGATTTATTTAAAATATAAATAAAACAATTATTTAGTTTACTGTCACTATACATTTGCAGTTTTAAAAATTCTGAATTCTGACTTGTCATTCTGGTTCAACATCCTGTGGGACGTGGGCAGCAATAATTCTTAAAACAAAAACAAATTTTGCCCACATGAAACTGTCTGACAATGACAAAGACAGAGTTTAAGAATCATTTTAAATTAAAATCCCCGGGATGTTAGATGAAGTGAAACAGATTGAGTATCAATATCTTAGAGCAACTCATCCAGCATGAGGGGAGATAAAAATCATGTGGCATTTGAGCTCTGCTTAACGGCTGAGTACATGAACCCCAAAGATCTATATTAAAATCAAGCTTGGGTTTGAATTGCTGCGATGGGGATCTCAGTCAAACACTGTGCCTTTGTTTCCACGCCAGATAAACTCTATTTGTTTCTACAGATACCATCAGACAGAAAAGAAAAGGAAATTATGGCAAGTCATCTCCAAAACAAGAACAATGGCCCCCAAAATATTTTTGTGCACGATTACATTGTGTTTTCCGAGCATGTCGTCTTGCCCCGATCGGGAGGGTTTAGAGGATGAATGTCCTGAAACAATCCATGATGAGGGTGTGAAGCAGGCGAGAGGCTCATCAAGACCGCAGGGAGTCTAGTGTCCAGAAATCCCTGCAGGGGTCTCGGTTTACCGCTCGTGTTGTTCAACTTTCTTACCCAGTGGGCTGCGGTGGGCTGGGAGGATGTCCTGCATCAATCTAAAAGCTGTCGGCCCAGTTAACCTCATCGCACCACATGAGAGACACATCTCGGACCTCTTTATCTGTGGCCATGCTCTGGGTGGTTTGTTCCTGTTGAATCTACTCTACACATCACTCTACGAAGGTAATGATAGAATCACCCAAGGACAGAGAAACTGACACGCGGGAAACGAACAGTAGCGGAATGTATTCCTGTTCTGAAACAGCTGAGCTCAACATTAAATCAAATACAAGCTCCTGGTCTTGCGGTGCACAAGTGATCAGTGCAAGCTGATCCAAATTATGATAAATAAATAAATAAAAGTTTAGCTTTGCAATCATTCATCACAATGTAACAAATTGGTTCACCTCTGAAAATGATTTTATAACAGGTGACGTTGCCAAGAGAGGAAAATAAGGTATTGGTATTGTAGATAATTCTTCCTTTCTAAAATCTTTCTAATTAATACAGTAATTCAATGTTGATGTTGATACCGTAATTTATTGTAGAGCTTGACACAACTAGAAAAAACAAACAAATAAAAAAAATATAGTCTATATAACTATACATAATATATAGTTATGTAGTCATTATAAACATTTCCAGGACTAATTAAGATTTTATTTCCAGGTCTAGAAAACACAAACCTAATGTAGAAATTCTTTATAAAGCCAGGTTTGCCATGCAGTATATCCATGCAATGTTTAGTTGTTTAGTTACTAGTAATAAATTATGCATAATTACATGCATGTAATTATACATAATTTATTACTAATGCTTGCTTTGTCTTATTTTAAATCATTTTAAGTGGCCTCCTTGGTAGTGGGCTAAGGCTTCCTAATAGGTCCCACTGGTTGAGAACCTTTAAAGGGATAGTTCCCCCCAAAATGAAAATGAGGTCATCATTTACTCACCCTCATGCCATTCAGGGGCTTCCTCGGGGCCAACGGCCAGGGTTTTTTGGCCCGACAAATACCTTGGTCCAAAGCGGGCCAACTCGGGCTTGAGGAGTGGTTTACGAACAGAGGCGGAGTTTACTTGAGTCAGGAGACAGCAGCGCCGGATGATTCCACATACCAGCTAACATCAGCATAAAGACTTTTAAAATAGTTTTATCTCAAAAATCACATTCATGATTGAATACCTTCTGTTTGTGATCTGATGTGGGTTCTGATCACCGTATAAGGCAAACGACTATGCGTGCTAACCATTACCAGTAAACATGATATGACCGCTTGATAAAATCAAACAAATCAGCCTATATGATCACAAACAGAAGGTATTCACAATCATGTTTTTATTTGATCTGTCAGTAGTAGGGGTGTCACGATTCTCCAAATCCTCGATTCGATTAAATTTTCGATTCTAAGGTCACATTTCGATTCAATTCTCGGTTTTCAAAAAAAAATTTTTTTCAAAGCACAGGTTGCTATGCCATTTTTAGACCAAATTTAAATTTAGACCAAATGTCAAATTTAAAACATTTATTAAGAACACAATGTAACAATAACTTATATCTTCAGTCAATTGGAAACTTAAGCAAAATAGCCTGCGATAGTTTCTCCTTTGTAACCCCTTCTTCACAGAAGATGACATTCAAGTTCACAACAAACAAACAAATAGTTTAACAGATAAATCTATGCGTCGCGCAGAGCCACGTCTTTAAAATTCTAACACTTTATTCCCTGTGTACAGTACACACACACACACACACACGCACATACCGGCGGCGCCATTCGGCGTCTCATAACATAGACATGATCTTAATTCCATAATGTCCATAAACATATTGCAGGTCATAAACTGAGAAAGTGCGCGCGTCTGGTGTGCGATACCTCGAGTTGTCATAGACGCGACGCGGCGCTTCTTGTCCGGTGTGTGCGATGCCTCGTGTTGTCAAAGACGCGGCACTTCTCGTCCGGTGTGTGCGATGCCTCGAGTTGTCATAGACGCGGCGCTTCTCGTCGGGTGTGCGGACCCCAGAGCGAGGTTGACTCGCAGCATTTCAACACGCGTGTTTTTTTCCGCTTTACAAGCCGACCGAGCGTGACATGGGGGCGTGGCAGCATCGACGATTCCATTTTTTAATTCGATGATCGAGATTGTGACTTAATTTCGATCGATTTCGATTAAAAATCGAAAACGTGACACCCTTAGTCAGTAGGCTACGTCTCGTCTCTTTATGCCGGACTGTCTGATATCCATATTTAGCTCTGCATATGTCATAAAATTAAGCAACTTATTTTTCGGTTGCCTCCTCTGTTTCTCTGACTGAAAATATAACTATAGGCTATTGGGAGAGGGTGCTAAAGCTCATCGGGTCGTATTTTTGGTGGCATATTTGTAAAAATTATCATTCTTTCTAAATGTGATGTAAATAGGCCTATGTCAACTACAAATAAACATAAACAGACGCAACTGAATAAGTAGGCCTAAGTGTGTCCACTTAACAGTAAATCACTTTATTTCTGTGTGACTAATGTGCAATCTTGATACAAATGAATTAATTATGATCAATGTATCACTTTTTATTGTAAACCTGTGGTAAAACATTGATGCTTGGGTTTAAGTCTTTAAGTAAACAACAAAAATACCAGCAAATGGTCGCTTTTATCATGTTTGTTTTGTGATCTAGTTTCAAGTGATTTTTTTCTGATTAGTTTTCTGATAAAACTTCCTTTTGTTGGTGAAATGATGGGTTTATGTGACGTTGTTGTCCAAGAGAGGCGTTATGTGCGGGTTTCAGTAAAACGCTGCGGAGCTTCTGGCCCGACGGTGCTACAGGCCCAAGGCTTTTAGCCCGGCACGGCCCGTTTAAAGGCCTGGCTCGGACTGTTCCGACAGTGGAAACTCTGTTATTGGAAGTCAATGAGGTCCAAAATTGTTTGGTTACCAACATTCCGTCTTTTGTGTTCGGCAGTAGAAAGAAAGTGATACAGATTTGGAACAACATAATATATGTTGTTGGTGAAATATATGGATTTTTCATTTTTGAGTGATCTATCCCTTTAGGCAATAACACAAGAGCAAAAATGCTGTGATTCATTCTTGCTGTATGTTTTAGTCAAAATCCACCCAACTAGTGAAAAAGTTTCAAAAGAATCAAAGCTGTGAACACACATAGGAGTGATACAAACTGACACACAATCAAATTCTAGGACTTAAACTTTATAAGCTATCAGCAATAATAACAAATAGATTTGGTAATATGTTGAGTTGCTCCTGACCTTCAGCCTCCGTGTCCAAATCAAATTTCCCAGCAGGCAGAAACTAATAAATAAATAATGCCAAAATAGTCCTCACCAAAATCAACAACAACTCCAGTCTGGCTCAATTTTGATGTGTAATCAATACCCGAATGGACAAAATCAAGTCCCACCCACTTTTCTCTTTCTGAAAATCATCTGTTCTCACTTTTATGTTACCATAAGTGACAGGTGAAAAATATAGTAGTGCAAATAAAGCAAAAAGAGAGCCACAAATGTGTTGCTCAACGCACACCAAACAAACTTTTCATTGGCACATAATACAGCCTAATGACCCAAGATGTAAAAAGTAGGCATTCAAATAATCTTTATAAAACAGAAAGCCTCCCTGTAATTGGGCTCCACAAAGCTGTAAATACGCTGTTGCTCAGGCTCTTTTTGATAATCTGCAGCAGTAAACAGCATCACATTGGTGACCTTTAGTAGGGTTTGTTGTGTGCATGTTAAACCCAAGGTCCTCTGCCTCTCACTCTGATGCTCCTATGCTTGGCTCTGAATAGTGGCCCTCTATGTCTAGCCTTGGAGGAATCAATTACTATTGATTTTCTTACAAAGTTCTGTTCACTCTCCAGGGCCAAGTCAGAGAAAGGGGACAAAGGGGATGAAAACCACTGGTGAATTACTAAAGTAACCTGCTTTACTGTGGGAGAGAGAAATGATTGAGTGTGAACAAGAAGAACATAGTACGATGGACAAGGTAAATGTACATAAATGATGCCATCTCTGCCACTTAAAACTTCTTGTTGTATCGGAATGGAGCGTAACCAAAGGTTCATCCACGTGGCTGCTGTCTACTTCTCTTTGCAAAGCCATGGGAAGAGATCCAGATTCGGGAAACTAAAGGGAACCGCAGCAGTGTGCAAGCATACTAAAAAGAGCTGTAGTTCCCTTCAGTCGAGAACGTAGTCGACATTGACTGAAAGGGGATCACGCTTAGGGAGCCTGTCTTCTTCGTACTACTATTTAATCAAGCCAATGCAACATTGGCGTGCGTGATTACACGCTCCGCCTCGCAGCGCGGGTATAAACACGGAAGTGGATGCACGCACCAGTCGCCTTTCGCTTCCCCTGAATATATTATCAGGGACGGAGCATGATGGCACCCGCATTCAGACCCCTGAAGAGATTCCAGGCCGGTCCTAAAAATGGATGCGGAGGTTCAGGTGGTTACCACTGGAATATGTGGTAGTCACCATCCCTTCTGCGAGAGCACCCCCTAAGAGGAAGTGTTACGTACGCCGATTAGAAGTGGAACTTATTCGTTGAGTGACTCTTCTCTCCGTGAGGAGATCCTGAAAGCGTTCGGTCATTTCAGTGCTCTCTTTCCTGCAAGATGGGTTGGAATGAGGGCTGTGTCCTCCACCCACAATATGATGTTGCCTCTATTTTCTTTGATGCACATCATGATGCAGTAGCCGGGAAGCACGTCCTGATCGTCTGGTTCCTGAGGGAGCAAGGTAACATGTAGGCCTTGCACCTCTCTTTATCCTCTTGGGTCTTATCTGTGGTGCTACTGCACTGCAGAGACCACCCCTGAGCCACTGCAGGCAGTCAGTTAAAAATTATGTTCTTAAAGAAACAGTTCTCCTGCTCACATGGTCTCTACTAGAGGGTAGGGACTTGCTAGCTTTCGGTCAATGAGTTGTGCTTGGAATTCGGGCGGCTAACTCTCACGAGCTGAGACCCCGGCCTGGATGTGTGCCCAAGGTTCCTACCTCTCCCTAAAAGGTGGGACCAGGTGGTGAGCGGCACAGAACGCAAGCCTTAGGACCTCAGAGCAGCTCTTGTCTGTTTAGGAAATCAACAAAAAGGGAAGGCTGTTTCCAAGCGACGTTGGCCCACTGAAAAAAGTTGGCTGCCTTCATCTTGGTGTAAAAACCCGAGATGCACGTGTCCACTTACGTGGTGAGTTCCTCTGAAGTGAGTGTGCTCCCGCCTAGGCGTTGACACAGTGTGCATCGCTGACAGATATTTTAGAGTAGGGGGCTAGGCGAGACCTTTGTTCGAACCGCTTCCGTGTTTATACCCGCGCTGCGGGCCGGAGCGTGTAATCACACACGCCAATGTTGAATTGACTTGATTAAATAGTAGTACGAAGAAGACAGGCTCCCTAAGCGTGATCCCCATTCAGTCGACGTCGACTACGTCCTCCGTTTCCTCCTTCAGGGAATGGTGGGTTGCATACGCAACCAGGACGTTCTCAGCTGACAATAACATGGTCTAGTTAAAGGTATATTTCACTCCAAAAAAAAAAAAAAAAAAAAAAAAGAGACATTTACTCCCCCTCATGTTGTTCCAAACCTGTAAGACTATTTTGAATAATGTTCACACTGTTCTTTTCCATACATTAAAAATTAATGAGGACTCTGTAGTTCTTGTATCTCATTCATTTGCATAGTCAAACTTTGTGCCTCCTAACCCTGCAGAAATATCCATGCTAGACCAGCACTACCAGCCAAGACCAACATGGAAGACACAAAATCAATAATTCACTTAAAGCTACATTGTGTAGGATTTTCTGAAATTGTATATGACTACCAACTGAATATTACTTTTTAGCCCCTCCCATTCAGAGGACGTTTTAACTCCTACGGAGGCCGTATTATTTCAAATCTGCCGTCAGTTGCGAGTAATCTCCCCCTCGCATTCGTCACGATGCCACTGAGTGTAAAAACGCGAAAGGCGAAGCTTGAATTTCCAGGTATGTCCCTCTTTGGCTAATGTATTTTCAAGATGGAGGTGCAACATGGCTGCCGCCATTCGAGCGACTCGCTCATATGTATTATAAATGGCAGACTCTACGCTTACGAGAATACTTGATTAGTTGGTAGAAGTAAGCACATATAATTTTAAAAGAACAAGTGTTTTTTGCTAAGAATCAACTTAAAAAATTACACAGTGTAGCTTTAACATTTAGGCTAAAATATTATTGCAATATCAATAGAAGTTTTGAATAAATTATGCAGAATAAGTATCCATCATAAGAATCATCATCTTTTTTTTTTGGTCAATGAATTACTCTCAAAATACTGCAGGGAGGCAGCGAGTTTGTAACCATAACTCTACAAAAGTGTCCAGATCGACACTTCCTGCAGACAGTGGTCTCTTACACCTCATCTTTTTTACGAAATCCCCCCCCAAAACTCCTGCACTGTAGTAATTAATTTGTACTTATTCAGTGACTACGCAATTTCAGATGCAGCCGCTGCGTCATCTTTTAGAGGTGCAATACTGCCACGAATTTATCATATGTGTAGTATTAACATAATATTAATATTTGGTAACACTTTATTTTAGTGTCCTTGTTACATGTTACATAGTAATATTACCATAGTAATACCATAGTAATAACAGTAAATTATGCATAATTACATGCAACCATCAACTAATCCTACCCTAAGTACATGTTATTAAATAATATTACTTCGTACTTAAATATATAATTAAGGCCCATTCACACCAAGATCGTTAACTATAAAGATAACTATATTAGTGTCCACACCAGCGGATGACATCGTTCTTTTTACTCATGCTTGTCTGCTGTTTAAATTGCTCATGCTCAATACAGCAGGATGGATGCTGATTGGCTGTCAATGTTTTTATCCTTCATCAGCTGGATAAATTAGTTCTGAAAGTGATTCCAACGATATTGTTTCTTTGTGTCGTTATCGTTACAGTTGTGGTGTGAACTCTGATATTCTTTCATATTGAAAACGATTTTTAGAACTATATCTTTATCGTTATCTTTATAGTTATCGTCAATGGTGTGAACAGGCCTTTACACTAACAATGACTCCTTAAAATAAAGTGTAACCGAATTATTCATTTATTTTAATTACCATGGTTATTACTAGCCTGGAAATCCAGACCCAAATCCAAAAGATTAAGGGTCTGGCATTGAGTAATGAAAATCGCCCAACTCAAGGGGCGGCACCAAACATGCATTTGAAAATCTCACTGCATGCAATTGAATAACACTACTACGACCAATCCCAAGAGTTTTTGCTAAGCCCCATACGCTTAGCTAGCGGAGGCGGAGCTAACTTGTAGATTAGACTCTTGCCATATCCGGTCGGCAAAACAGCAAAAACGTGCTTCTTACAAAGGAACAATTCTTTTGTTCCTCTTTTAGATAAAAAGCAAAGTCTAACCCGTTCATTTTAGTGGCCAAAGCCGTTTCAAACAACTGGTGTTCACATCCATAGCCATCTTGCAATGTTTACTAATTACTTTGACGTCGCAACACTGTCGTCATCTGTTTAGCTCGCCTCTGGCCCGCCTATATCAGATAACCCGATGTGATTGGTGCAGCTTGGCTACAAGGGCATAGTTAATGAGCATCATTACTCAATGCCAGAGTGACTCGCTGAGCAAATTCAAATTGTGCTCTAGCGAGAACTCTGGATTTCCAGGGTATGGTTATTACCAATCCCACATTGCGACACCCCTAGTGAATCCCAATAAGTTTCGATGGATGGTGTCTGTTGACATTACTCATGCAATATCTAACATGTAAATGCAAATCAGATTTGAAACATGTGGAAAAGTCCAAGTTAATCAAATAACTTTCTAATTCAAATAACTTTCAAATTTCAGCCTGTTTCTCAAACACAATGCTATATAGCATCAGAAAGCTTGAAATATAGCACATCAATTGTACTGTTTTATAACACCTTTACAGGTGGAGCTCAACAGCATCTATCTCACTTTCACTGTTTAAGGGGTCCTATTGTGCCCAGGGCCGGATTAACCATTAGGGCAACTGGGCAATTGCCCAGGGGCCCAGGACATCTGAGGGGCCCTGGGCACCGTCAAATATTATGTCAAATATTATGATTAAAATGTCTCCACGATCTGCTTTTGAAGAAATATCGTAGGATCGTGCATTCTATCAGTTTGCCGTTCTGGCGCCTCCGTCTCAACATACTGTACAGCGCGACGTATATTCACATGAAATGCAGAGGAACGGGACACTGTAGTTTATAAAAATTAATTATTTCCATGTGCTTTAAAGCCTTGCCGGTTAAACATGTCATTCGCTGCTGATGCGCTGTTCTAACGAGTGCTTTTCTGAGCGCAATAACGTTACACCCGCCGACGCGCAACATGCACTAAAAGCCTGTAGATAACAGCAGCGCCTGGTTACTGGACTAAGTTATCTTTCGAGTCTTACTGCTCTAATACTGTCAAATACACACAAGGTTTACATAAACAAAGTTGGTTATGTGTAAAGTGAAAGAACAGTAGAAAAAAATAAGAAAAAATCTGCTTGTCAAATGCGTGTATATTAGACTCGTCGCGGGCAGATCTTAAAGAGACAGTAGCCCTAATAGTAAACATGCATCCGCTTGTCCTTAAAGGGATAGTTACCCAAAAATAAAAAAGATGTCATTATTTACTCACTCACTCTAATGTTGTTCCATACATGTATTAATTTCTTTCTTGTGCTGAACACAAAAGAAGATATTTTGAGGAGTGTGGCTAACCCGGCGGTTGCTGGTCCCCATTGACCATAGTAGGAAAAAAACTATTATGGAAGTCACTGGGGTACATCAACTGTTTGGTTACCCACATTCTTCCAAATAACTTTTATTTTCAACAGAAGAGGGAGACTTATTTGGGTTTGAAACGGCTTGAGAGAGTAGGCTAAATGATGACAATTAAAAAATTTCCTGTTAATAAAACAACAAAATACAAAGAGCAAATCCCTCACTCTTGACTGAGAACTTTAATAGTAGCTTTAATAAGAATCAATATACAATTTATACAGTGAAGTCTATGTTGTGTGTTATTTTCATATTTCATATCATTTAATGACTTTCTTTAATGCTGTTAAATACACGTACTGTTGCTGAAAAAATAAAGCACTGTTTATTTCATTTGTATATTAAGTGGGGGGGGGGGGGGGGGGGGGGTCCTACAAGTCATTGTGCCCAGGGGCCTCTGAACTCTTAATCCGGCCCTGATTGTGCCCCATTTTGTTTTTGATGTGTGTTAAAATATTATATTATAATAGTGATTCTGTTAAATAAAATTTCTCCCTTTGGAGTGGACTTTGAGCTTAATAAACTTGCAGATCTTTTTGTATGCTCAAACAGCAACATTACACACCAACTAAAGTTGAAAAAAGCAAAATAGGACACCTTTAATGAAAAAAAGAAAGACAAGAAAGTCATGTGTTTGTAATGACATGAGGGTGAGTAAAGGATTTTCAGAAGTTTTTAGTGAACAAACCCCTCATCAAAGGTTTTCCAGATAATTTAACTCCAATTATTGTTGGTCACATTGAAACAATTCTCACTTTTTCCAGTCGCTCTAATGAGACCAATGCATTATCTTTCTTAGCGCAGTCGCGGTTAGAGGTCAGCATGTGCACAAAGGGGGCCTATGTTGATTGGTATTCAACACATTTTTCATCATTTCATCGTCCCTCTGCCCTTGAATATAGAGGCACGGCGTAAAATAAAAAATTTGCATCTCAAAGGTAAATAAGCATAATTTGATGGTCTTGTTTATTTCCACGGCCTTCACTGAGGTTATATGTGAAATGGTTGGGAGCATTTAGGCGCTTTTTGAAAGGTTTGTTCCCTACGTCTCACATCTGGCTATAAGATATGATCGTGTTAAGTGTGCAATTAAATCACTACCCAGGTAAGTGCATACTTACTTCAGGAAAAGAAAAAGAACTAAAGCGCAAGGCTTATGAAGAAGATTTAAGGCTTTTGTTTCAGGGTTTGAGGGATGCAGACTGATACCATATAGACACTAGAACACTGCAGGGGAGTAGAGGAAGTGACAGATGATATCACCTCGCGGACTGAGCTCCAATAATGGCCTGTGAATGACTCTCACAAACCTGTCATAATGAGCCAACAGTCGGGCTGAATGGATGGCGATGAACAGTCTTAATCTGGCCTGTAAAGACCGGAGCACTGAGCAGACTGCAGAAGGAGCAGGGGAGGAGTAGATGCCAGCGGGAGTGTGTGTGGAGGGGGAGACGGACGTTAGAAGTTAAGGAGGTATTAGACTGTGATCATAGTGAGCTGGGTGTGGGATTCGTAGTGATGCGGAGGGCACAAATGTTGGATGAAATGTGAGCTGCCTACCTGGTACAAGGGGTAAATGTTCAGCTGGTCAGCTTTGTTGGAAGCTCCACATTAGCTCCTGCTGGTTGATGTCGTAACTGCACCATCTGGGGGCAAAAAGTATCTTTCTCCACTGATGGCATTTCAAAAGTAGCTGTATTCTGTGACTTTTTGAAAAAAATCTAATTGTCTGATTTGTTAAGCAAATATAGTCTATATCATATAATGACCTATTCATTATATGACATTTTAGTGCTGTTAAATTGATTAATGGCACTAAAAAAAGTGCATACGCATGCACACATGTATATATATATATATTTATATACACACACACACACACACACACGCGTTATGCCATTAATCGTGATGAATCGATTTGACAGCACTAGTCAGTTTGTATATAAAATTAACCAAAATTCTGAATATTGCAATTAATATAAAAAAAGATTTGGCTTAAAATTCAGCTGAACAGTTCCTGTTTGTATCATTGCTGGATGGATGTCCTCTATAGTGTTTTAATGTGGTTTAAATGTTTTACAACAAACAAAAAATATGGATGGAAAAACAATAAATAGAAACAACACTTTTAAGCCATTTTCAGGATGCGGATATATTTTTTTTATATTGTAATTAGTATATCAAATTAAACATTGTATATGTCTGTGAGGGTAAAGCCTACGGTTTACACACACACACACACTTTTTATATTATGCGTCTGTTGTCTAAAAATGCTGTCGGAGATGCAGCCAATAATCACAGAATTGTAGAGGTATAGCCTATAGGCTACGAGTTTCCAAATCTCAAACTAACTATAAAAAGAAAAGCTATTAACTTTATGGCAAACAAGTGCCACAAAGAACACAACTTTTATCATCGACGTTCAATCTGTAAATCATTTATGTATTAAACAGTGCAAAGAGCATTTTAGGTGAGCCTCTTCTGTGTAAATTAATATCGCTAAATATTCAGCATTGCATTTGCACTCCACACACCCAGGGCACTTGCCAGTCCTCAAAAATAGCTGCTAATGATAACAACACTCAAAAGAACAGGCTGTTCACGAACAAATGGCTGTCAGAATCTGTCTGTAATGAAGAGAGAGAGAAAGGGAAAGGGATGCTGTATTTAAAAAAAGGCTAACAGAAAAGACGGGAATAGGGCGTTTGAAATGCCGCAGGTAATGTGTTAGGTTTGCCGGTGCTTTTGAACACTTTGCCGAATGCCGATGCAGTTTGCTTTGAGACAGCTTTCACTTCTGCTGAGTGCCGTGAAAACTGAATGAAGTTAAGCTAAAAGCAAACAATAAATATTGTAGTTGTCCCTGGAGGTTTAAGGATGCTGAGAGAGGAATAAGCCCTCAAAAATGTTTGCTCGGGTTTAAGTGTAGCCTATACCGAGGCCTCAAATCAAATAATAGCCTCGCTTTTTCTGCAGTGCAACAGCATGGGCCGCTGTTCAAGCAATCACACAGAACACTGTCTTTTCTTAGAACGCGAGATTACAAATGTGAACATGCACCTGCCATGTGAAAACTTGAAAACATTTGAGCGTACACGCTAATGTAATGTGAATGTCACATTAAGCATAGCTACCTGATTTCGAACGGCAAGGCTTGATTTTATCCAACCGGTTTACATACACTTAAAGGGATATCACCCCCCAAAAAGGATTTTTTTTTGTCATTATTTACTCACTCTCCTATTGTTCCCAACATGTATGAGTTACTTTCTTCTGTTGAAAACACAAGATATTTTGAAGAATGCTAACCAGACATTTGATGGTAGCCATTCTTCCATAATATTTTTTCCCTACTAAGTCAATAGCTACCGTCAGCTGTTTGACTACATTATTTAAAATCTTCTTTTGTGTTCAACAGAAGAAAGAAAATCATACAGGTCTGAAACAACATGAAGGTGAAGAAATTACGACAATTTTCATTTTTGGGTGAATCCATTTAAGACTTTACATTAATCTCTCACCCAAGAATTATTCATTTGGTGATGTCCTTCACAATGTGCGCTTTATAAAAATTAATCGCCAATTTTCAGAAGTTCAGAGAAAGTAAGGGACAGTCTTCCGAAAGACTGACTGTTTTACACCCTTTCTGTCACAGCATATTTTCAAAAGGAAGCAAGCCCCATCCTGTGGTCAACATTGGATATTACAGTGCTTGATAAAAGTTCAAAACCAAGCTGAGCAAATAAAATGATTCAAAATAACGATTTCGAGTACATATTTGAGGTTAGACCTCTAATACAGGTCTGTTTTTTAATCATAATTCAACCGCCAACTTACATTGGGGAGATAATGTTATGAATACAAATGATTCTTCAAAGAAATGCATTCTTAAAAAAAAAAAGAAGTGCATACACAACAAATCATACAAATAAATTAACAAAAAGCATTTGACAGTCTCATGCAACCAAACATTTACATGGTTTATTATTATTTTCCTCTTTTGGTTGACCTAAACTGACATTTGTATAATAAAATGATGACAGCCCAGTTATAAGCCCACCAAAGCGGGTACCAGTTTGTGAACAATACATAAAAACTGCTCTGGGCTGACAGAAATCATTCCAGTGTGTAAACCAAGAGCAAGCATATCATGTCATAAGACTGATACAGCTTCATAATAATGATAAAGTCATCCGTATTATCCAAACGATTGATAAGACCAAGTCATATTAGCACTTCAGCCATTGAAAATATCCCATATACAATAAGACTTGGAGAGGGTAATAGCACTTCTCTGAATTCATGGTCCGAGAAATTCACAACTTAAGACATGGAATGACATGAAAGACAAAATTCATGTAGTGTTTAGTGTATCAGCATTGCAAGCGATGCAGGAATTGTGTGCACTGAATTAATGCTGATGATAAAGGTCAATATTAGATATGACACTCCCTACAAACTACATGTGAAAGCATGACCAGAACACATTGCGCCAGCGAAATGTGAAAAAATAAAAATATATAAAAATAAATTCATCACATGGAAACGGGGAGGTCATACCCTAAATAACAGCTTATTAATTAGTATATAAAGAGTGTATAAAAGAAAAAAAATTGCATGAAAATGCAATGCCAATTGCACATTTTTGAATACATATGGTTAAAGCTAATTTATGCTCTCATATTACAATATTTATGAAATCAAAAGTTTGACAAGTGTGCAAAAAAGCAATAAAAAAAGGAAAATTCATGCTGTTTTCGAAAAAAAAAAAAAAAAAAAAAAAAGCTGACATTGATAACCAGACTCGTCTTGTTTGTTTAGCAACAGTCACTTGCATAGTTAAGTGCATGCGTCAATGTAATCATGCAATACTGCTTTGTACAAATACTTTTTCAGTGCACACATAATATGGGCCTGTCGCAAAAAAAGAAAAGAAAAAGAAGCGTGCTACACATTAGGCTCATTGCTAAAGTATCTATTTTAAGATATAGTGTGCTAAAAGGGAAGGTTTTTTGAGACCGAAAAGCAGCATGAAAATGAGAACAGTTCAACAGTGGCGTCAGCACCACTTGGATTAATGTTTTAATTACAGGGCAGCAAGCTGAACAGTGGCCGACGTAATGACACCATTATGCTAATGTGACAATAATGACTTGTTTAACCTTATATTTCTCCTGTCATATATAACATTTTGAATTAGTCCAAATGAACTTGTCTCAGCTTACTCGAGATGGAAATATTTTTATGCCGTTGACAAGTACGCAAAATAAACAGGCCTTTCTGCAGAGCTATTTCAACTGGGTCACAAACTCTTGGCACACACACACACACACACACAAAAAGATTTAAAAATGAAACCCCATTATTGTGGTAGGGCATTACAATCCTGAAAATGATTTTGATTTACATTGATTAAATGTGTTTCATAACTATTGCATATGCACAGTATTTATCTTTTAACTCATTTGTCTCGAAAACACCAACATTCCCGAATAAAGAATGTCAATATATCTGTTCTCCTACAAAGTGTTGAAAACTATTGCACTGGTTGTCCACAGATAAATATGGAGATAAAAACCTTTGCAGGGTTCAACTCCAGCTCACTCAAGCCCAGATGAAAACTGCTCACATATATCGGCATTGGATTTGGCGGGCATGAAATGGTTCAAGTATGATTATGTGGCTTTCAAAATTTCATTATAAAAACAAAGATATACAAAACAATTTCATGCAGGGCTTACACTGCCTCCATTAATATTCAGATAAAGAGATCACACAGCATTTTGCTGGAAAAAACTAAATAGATTGAGTTTAAAGATTGTCCTCCACTAATTTACCAATCGAAAGATCACATTCACACAGCAACAATTCAGCTATCGGCACATTTCTAAGGGCAGTAATGCTACTTGAACACTTGTAACTGCTCTCGTGTATAAAATAATAGAGTTGGGGTAGGAGAGCAGCCTTTGAGAGGTACCAATGAGATTGTTCACTGCTGAACCCCAGTAAGTCTACAGCTTCAAATGCGGCCAGGTTTCATGATGTTACTCTTCTCGATCTTATACTGTATCAGTGCCAGGGGAACACTGGACTGTAAATAGCACCAAGTGTAGATGTGGAGTGAATTGGTACAGTACTCCAAGGAATAACGCAAGAATCTAATTTCATCATAAGTGACTTGTCCAAAGAAAAAGGAATGGTACCAAGATAAAAAGTATTGTACATATTGTCCATTACATCTAAGCATTAATCGAGGGAGAAAAAATATATACAAAGTGCTAAGTTAAAACATTCCTATTCAGAGTCATGAACAGTAGTAGATTCATTTACCATACCTTGCCAGAGGCAACGATTTGGTTCCATGGCAGGATAGAAAGGCGCTTTCTGATAATTTACATATTTTCTTTGAGAAAAGTAAAATACAGGTATATACTATATACTTTATATTCTTCTTAGGCACATCAAAAAATAGCTGCATTACAGAAAATAATGGAACTGCTATTCAAATTTCATTGAGGCGTCTGTGTTGGCCGTGCAGATGATTGCATGCTGGAAGAAAGCTTTCTAGAGGATGCCCCCTTTTCAAGAGGCCTTTTCCCATTGATGGGAGACTGAAGGCTAGTCTCAGAATTGGAAGACTTGGACTTGCCTATTGGTAAGAGAGAGCGCCTGATAGGAGTGGAGGTCTTCGAGGACTCTTTCTCATCAGTAGCAGCCTTGCTGGAGCGCGGCTCCGGAGAGACCTGCTGGGAAGAGTTTCCCGAACCTTCACCATCGTCAGCATTGAGTTTGCTCTGGCTGCAGGACTTGGCACTCCTCTCGACAGCCTTCTTGGCAAGAATCGAGGTCTTGCCCAGATCGGCCGACCGCCGAGTCTCTTTCTGCCGAAGTGCGCTCTTGAAAAACGAGAGTCCCTTGTCCTCGGATTTGCTGCTGCGGCGGAGGTCTCTTGAGGAGACGCTCGGGGAGCGCAGGCTGGTGACTGAGGAACTACTGCTGGAGCTTCTCACTGGCCTCCTCTCGGGCCGGCTTCCTTCAACAGTTTTAGGTTGGGATATCCGCGGGGTGCCACTGACTTTTGACTTCTCTGCAAGGGGACTGATGTGGGCCAAGTCCTTGCTGGAGCCTCTCTCCACCAGCTTCTTCTTGCCAGACACAGAGTTTCTCTCAGCCACCAAGGAGCTCTTCTTGGATGTGGGCGATGGAGAGGCAGAGGATTGGGGCGTGGAAGCAAGGGACAGCTTCCCCTTTGTGCCTCCTGACACTGGAGAGTCCTGTGCCTGCAAGGACTCTTTCTTTCTGGAAGGCGTTCCTGAAGGTGTACCCTTGGTACTCTTGGGAGAATCACTCTTCTCTTTTATATTGGTCGCTTTGGTGCCCTTTACTTGAGGGTTGGAAGACACTTGGGAGGATGGAGATTTCGTTACAGAAGAGGTGCTCTGGCGCTTCTTGGAGGGCTTCTCTTGGTCTCCCTTGGTCTTGGTGGAGCTCTTCTTGCTGGAGGACCCTTCTGCTTTCTTCTCCGACCCAGAGCTCTTATGCTTCTGCTCTTTGGAGCGCACTCCGAGAGTATTCTGGTCCACAGCATTAATCTGGTTGTTGTTGTCAATGGGCTCACCTTTAGAGCTCTTCCTGTCAGCCTGGGTTGGAGCTCTACAATAGGCCTCGTCTAGGATCATTTTCCCATTGCCGTCATCACTACCATTACCCTCCATCATGGCCAGCGGGGCCTTACTGCTGGGCTGACGTTCATGTCTGCTGTAGCCACCGAAGCAAGACGTGGACACTTTGTCGTCACAAGCTTCTCCTATCCTCTCTAGAGGAGGGGAGGAGCGTGAGTCCAAAGAGAATCGCGAGGGGGAATTAGACCTCATTTGTAGTTTTGCTGACAGAGACCAGGAAGGTTTCATCCCATTTTCACTGAAAGCCAGAGGACTGGTAACCGACGATCTAGAGGACAAGCTCTGCCGTTGAATGCTTCTCACGAAGGGCCTCGTTGAAAATCCTCCTTAACAAAAAGGACAGAGAGATTTAAACGAATGTGCTGGTAACAGACTGAATGAAAAGAGCATTGGCATGCAGTTTTGTCTTAACTGAGCAAGGCGGGAGATCCTGTGTTAGTAAGCGCTAAAGCTACAAGAGAGAGAGAAGACATAATAAAGAAAGGCAAGAGTAAAACACTGGCACAATACACAGAATAAGAGGACACAAGGAAGATGAGGGCAAAATATGGTACTACTTGGCTTCTAAAGATTTATTAAAGACACCGGAAAGATAAACATCCATGTTAAGAGGCATAACGATGTTCCTCACCATCGTCTTCACTGCGATCACCGGGAAACTCCACTGACTCTGCCAATGAGATTAGAGATGTGCGTCTTGAGGAGGCTCCAGAGGCCAGGCTGGGCGGCCTGCTGCCTGGAAGCCGGTTAACCCAGTGATCACATAAAGATGAGCTGGTGGAGCCTGAGATCACATCCAGGAGTTACACAAATCCAAAAACAAGTAAAATTGTCAGTAAATGTAATACATTTTAATAATTAAAATTTTTGGGTCCCACGAAGTGGAAATAAAACTGAGAAAACCATGATAGAATATTAATTTTTGGGTGAATTTTTTCTTTAATGTGCTCATGGCACAGATGTCAATATTATGACGAATAGAATAGAATGAGGCATTTATATAGTACTTTCATATGTACTACTGTACACCCAAAGCATCTTTACAATCCTATCAGTGGGTCTCTCCTCAAACCATCACCGGTGTGTAACATCCACTTGGATGATACGACGGCAGCCACAGTACAACGGCACCAGTGTGCCCACCAAACACCAGCTAGGTGGAGAGAGGAGAGAGAGAGTGATAGAGCCAATTCAATGGATTGGTAAGGGCCAATGGGTGGAATGTGGCCAGGACACCGGGGGAACACTTCTACTCTTTTACCTACTCACTCCTACTCTTTTTAAGTGCCATGGGATTTTTAATGACCACATAGAGTCAGGACCTCGGTTTAACGTCTCATCCGAAGGACGGTGCTCTTTGACAGTATAGTGTCCCCATCACTACACTGGGGCGTTAGAACCCACACAGACCACAGGGATAAGACACCTACTGGCCTCACTAACACCTCTTCCAGCAGCAACCTGTTTTTTCTCAAAAGGTCTCCCATCCAGGTACTAACCAGGCTCAGCCCTGCTTAGCTTCAGTGGGCAACCAGTCTTGGGCTACAGGGTGATATGGCTGCTGGACGATTTTGAATGACCCAACTACTTCTCCATAAATGAGCTGGAGGCCCTTCAATGCAAGATATACGTCTAGACAGTACATCAAACTCTTAATATGTTTAATTGTTAATTCTCCAGAAGAGAATCTCTAAGGCTCATAAAAACTGTCATACTAGTATGAAACAGTTTCATTGGGCTGGAAAAAGAGGGTCACTTGGATGATCGCATGCCAGCACCTAGACAAGCCTTCTAAATGAACAGGACAAATGAGTCAGCAAACTGTGTCAACCCAAAACTTAACAAGGAACAAGAGTCACCTGCAACAGAGCTGTTTGCCGACCAGGAGGGAATAGTTGTCCTCCTTTGATAGAACAGAATGTATGCAGTCTGCTGACAGACATCCTCATCAGCTATAGGCTGAACCTCACTGTCATCAAAGCAATACCACTGCCCATCAATGGAGTTCTTACAGTACGCTGTTAAGAGAAAAAAACAGGGAATGAAATATCAAATCCACCAATCAAGCAGTCAATACAATACTATTTTGAATTATACACTGAAGTTCCTAGTTCTCTTTAAGCTGTTACCTGTGTAATGCCCTCCATGCATGTTTCCGTGATGGTTACACACAGCATAGAGGTCATAAAGGTAGTCGTCTGGGTTTCGGCCAAGTCCGTAAGGTCGTCTCCATGGTGACCAGTGTGAGGGTAAGCTCCAGCTGCTCTGGCTTCTCTTCACCACATGGGGTGCCATATCCATGCCAATCAAAGGAAATCTCACCATGTTTTGCATCTTAACCCTCCTATCCCCTTCCTTGAAAACACAAGGCCCACATATTAGTAAGTAGGCAGTCCTTTTAGCACACACATTTGTCCAAAGATATTGAATAGGAATGCTAACACATATCTCTCCTGGTAGATTTTCATGATAACAAATGGATTGCCCCCTAGTGGGGTATGAACCTTTAAGTTTAGCCTGGGAAAACCCTGACGAACTTTCTGCAAATTTGAGATTTGCTCTGCAAGTCCGTCTGGCCAAGAGCCCATTCAAGCCCATTTCTAATTTTTCCAAATCAAGGCACCAATCAAAAACGTTGAGGCGGGCTTTACACTATGCCGATCGCACTGATTGGTTTTAGGTCTATCCAATTGCGCCCAGAGGCATTTGAGCGACATCCGTTGGTGACGCCCCTTTGGAAATGGGCTGTGAATGAACCTTCCCCAGACCCACTCTCAGTAACAACTGAGTAGGGTCTGGAGTCAACCAGGCTACCTTTAAGTACTAGTCTAAACTTTAACCACAGGCCACTCTAACACACATTTGCACTGCATGTTGGGAGCACCATTTGCGCAGATGAGGTGACTTGATTAGTACAGCACCTGTCTAAACCTCTTGAGATGCAAAATGAGAACATCAGGCAGGGTCCACAGGCTGAGTTTAATCCGACCCTGTTGCAGCTGCCTGCAATGAGGGCAGCGCCAGGCATCGTCTGGGGCCAACTGGAAGGCATACAGGAAGCAGACATAAACAAAATCAGTCAGAGGGGTTTTACATTTTACAAATCTGGCTGTTTCTTCATTTTCCTTAAAGCACAGCCAGTTCCAAACCCTTTCATAATTGCCCACAGCCAGCTCTGGCTAACCACAGTCAGTGTATATTTATACGCTATGTGGACCCATTCCAGGGTTACAGATGTGTTTGCAAAAAACTAGCAATTTTAAAACAGCACTGACAGCAGAAATAGAGAAACCTTGACATATGTGTCCACAAAGGCAGCTCTAGAGAAGTGGAAATTAAAGCAGTGCGATAACTCTTTTAAAAAGACAGTTCACCCAACAATACAAATTCTGTCATCATTTACTCATCCTCATATCGATCAAAAACATTCTTCCGTGAACACATAAGGAGAGTTTTAGCAGAATGTCCCAGCTGCTCTTTTCAAAACGAGGAAAGTGGATGGGAGCAGTCAAGCTCAAAAAATGATAAAAGCATCAAAAACTGCCTAATTGTGAAAGGAGTCTCTTAGAGACTTATTAGGGTGTTCACTTAGGGTGTATTCACAATTGGCAGGTTTGGTTCAGTTAAAATTAATTTGGTTGTGTTTGGCCCATTAGTGCGCACTAAACAATCGCTTCCAAATGAACTTGATGCGGTTTGACTGAAAATGAACGCAACATGGACCAAAGACATATTAAACAAAAAAAACAGGGCATGATGTCACAAGATGCGACCCTAAAAAGGACAGAATGGTCAAGCACACCTTATTTTTCTCGTCTTATAGGCGCTACATTGCCCATTACAGTTCGGTACAGGCATCAGAACCGCCATCTCCTTGTAGCAGATCTGTAGCATGAGGAATTCCTGGTGCTGTTTTGAATCATTTAAACATTTTATAAGCGCTTCAAAAGTTCTCAGCTAGTAAAAAATACCATCATATGTATGCACATACAAGTGCATTTAGCCAAGCACACAGTATTGTTTTGGATGTTCATTAAGTTCCATCGCAAAATATACACCATACAACTACAAGTGTGAACGCCCTTAAGTTGCCATTCACTGAAAATCACGTTCGACAGCCTTGGTCTCCTTTTCTCCATTTTCGTTCTATGGAGTAGTTTAGAAATTTCTCCTTTTGAGTTCCAGAATAAAGTAAGTCATACGGGTTTGGAAGACATGATGTTGAGTACATAATGACAAAATTTTTACTTTAGCGCAAACTATCCCTTGAGTGTGCTTTAAGCCAGACTTTTACCTGCTCCTCTTTGGTGTAGAGCTGGAAGCACTGAGCGAGGGTGCAGGCCTGCGGCTGATGGTGCTGCTCTCTGTGCAGATACACACTCTCAGCATCAGGGATGTACTCTTCCTCAGTGTGTCCAAACAAACTGCAGGAATCAGAACAAACACTGGAGACAAATCTCTAACCAGACCAGTCAAGCATGACTTCCTATCCTATGACTTCAACATATTTATTTTGTCTCTGCAAGATATTTTTTCCAATAGTCTGCCAGAGAATGTTTAATACATGCACGTGATGCCCACAAATTATATACAATATTCCCCCCTCTTCACCAATGCAGAAACCCCTTGCAGTTCCCTCACGAACCTCCAGGGGTTCACGAATCATAGTTTGGGATACCCTTATCTATTTTAATGACTCATTCATTTTAAAGTGTGGCTTATTTTTCCAAATATATTGGGGGGGTTTTATGGCTTGGTTTTACTTACTATTCCTTGGTCTCTTTGTCCCACTCCACTACAATTTTAACATGAGGAGGCCCTCCTGGTCCACAGGATTTATATGCTCTACAAAGGAGAGATTGAGGAAACAGGATTTATCAAATTAGTGATATAGTGATACAGATTACATAACCAATGAAATGTGTTGTTCTTCAGCACAACCACATTTCGATTATTTTAAATGCTATTACATCTGAAAGATGTTACGGGTGCGTATTATAAATATTAAGAACATGTTCAATAGGTCAAACAGCCAAACGGTAGTTTCTGATGAAGTGCTTCAACGGCAGTCATTACATGCTAAAGCAATGAGCGCTAGCTTTGCCACTCAAGTGCCTGTCCAAGCCAAACATCCCCAAGTCAGGGATCACTACAATAGTAGTGAAAATAATTGTTATGCTTGGCTGAACTATCCTTTTAACAGATGTTTCAGTATCCAAAATGAAGCAGCCTCGTTTTATTTTGTTTTATTACATTTGTTTAATCTAATAATCACCCTGGCTGCAACATTAAAGCGGTTATAAACTTTTCATCTATGCTCATTAAAAGATCTAGACTAATGTGATGTCTTTGGAGGTTTGTGTAGAGTATTTGCTGGCTGCACATGTTGCCAGTGGAGAAACCGTTTATGTGTACCAATGGTGAAACAATGTACATGTATTTTAAACCAGTCAGTTGGACACCTGACATTTAAGTTCGCACATCACAGTGGTCATGCATAACAAACCTTTCCACAATGGGGTGACATAGTGGCTGCTCCTCTTGTGGCAAAAGATATGTGATTCCAACCACTCCCACCACACGCAGACTAAAAGGTCCCACCTAAAATAATCAATCCACTTTATTAGTGCAAGACACAAAGTATGTATTTGTACTGATCCCACCAGACTAACATTAATTCAAATAAATAAATAGCTGTATTTCAACATCGAAAATTTGTATTTTTAGCTGAACAACACAAACATTTATAAAGTATAAAATAAAGTAAAGTAAAGTAAAACACCAGCAGAAATATCACTGACCTGAATGTAAACCCCTGGCCTTAGTAGGTGACGCATTTTCTCAAGAATTTCTTTTTGTAAAACATCCCATGTCACACTGCGCTCTAGATACAGTACGAATGGAAGACCAAACCTGCAACAAACAGATTTTCCACTTAACGTCTTATATTGTCTTGAGATTTTTGCATACATGTTAAGATATTCTCCATAAGATGTTGAGTCAAATATAATGGAAATTCAACTGATGTGTTAGCACGAGAGAAAGACAATAATCAGGGTGTGTGACTGTTTTCGGCTGCTGCTTTTACCTGCGTCCTTGATGGCCAGTGCAGGCTCTGTTACAGATCAGCAGAATCATTTTCTCACATCCAGTGTTTTTGTTGGGTGATGCTGGATTCATTGCACCCTGCATGAAAGATGGTGTTCGGCTGGTCTCCGCTCCGTATTTCAAATTGTTCTGATTCAAATTTGCAAGGAGGCTCCCTGGAAATCGTTAAAAATGTTACTTACATCGTTTAAAAATAAAAAATAAAACAGAACTAGTAAGAAGAGATCTAAGCTGAATTAGTTCCTATGTTTTCAAAGACAAAGGACTATCTTTAGTTTATTATTAGTTATGTTTCAATAAAGGCTGATTGGTTATGATTAGGATTATTTGACATGACTATACAGTTTTTCTTAAGCCCAAAGTATTCTTCGGTTTTTACGTGTACACTAGGGTATGCGTACGGCATTAGTGACAAAAATATTGTCATCAGCACGGCCTGATTTTTCTAACCGCACGTACTCCGTATGTTCAGCTCACACAATTGCCATGAATTCTTTTTTGCACCAATTAGTTGGTCCAAGCTAACAGACTAACTTTCGACTGTTAAATAACACTGGCCTGGCCCGTTTATACTGTGGAAAAAGAAACTGAGACGAAACAACAAACTCTTGGAGATGCAACAACAATAAACGACAATGTTGAAGACTGATTGTGTAAAGGGGTTAAGAGATACACACAAAAGTAATAAAGACATGTTCATCAGTAATAACTTCTGGAAAGAAATAGCACAGACCAACACTGGATAAAGACGAAACGTTCTAGTAAGCATGCGTTAACCAGCTATGTTTGCGCTTGCTACGAAACGGAGAATATTTTGAATACGTGTTTGGCTGTAGGCCTACGCTAAGTGTTTGCGTCAAAACTGACGTATACTTTGGGCTTTAACCAAAGTGCAATGCATGAAAAAGTACCTCTTTTAGAGCGAATGTTTTCTAATCTAAAAGTCTCAGGAGTTTCAAAAGCAAAGACTGAGTCACTTTCTTGAATGATATCAAGATCGTCGTCATCGTCACAAAAGGAGCGGTGGAAACCGTCGTAATACATTTCAGTCAGGACAAACTGCACAGACATAAGGCAAACAAACAGGAAACGGCTTTGGTTGATGACGTTATATGGGAAGACGAACACACAAACAGCAATTACTGTAACCCTCCATCAGTGCCCACACCTCAATATTAATGGAGAATCAATATTGTATTCAGGGAAACAGTAAAGATCTTTAAACCAAGACTTGAATGATGCAAAATAACACGTCGGTACTGTGCAAAAAACTTGTGGAAACTGCACCTGGTCTGGTGGGATCTTGGTCTCACGTGATACGGCCTCTCTCAGTCTGGACACAGTGCTGTTGAGTGGTACGGCCACGCCAATCCTCATGCAGTGAGAATACTTCCCTTGATAAACCACGGTCACATACAGAGGCCTGCGGGATGTCAAGTGATGAAACAAATTAATCCAAAGCAACTTTTAGTGCACAGAGACAGCCACCCTAGAGCAAACAAGGGCACAATAATGAAAGTTAATGGATCGCACCATGAACAGTTCAAACATAGCCAACACAGATATTTAACCATGCTGCACCACCATGTGCAGCATCCAAGTGGATGCTGCACATTGGTGGTGGTTGAGGAGATTCCCCCCTTCTATGTAAAGCGCTTTGAGTGTCCAGAAAAGCGCTATATAAATGTAATGAATTATTATTATTAGTCCACATCACCAGCTAACTAGGGATGCACAATATATCCGTCACCGTATCGGTATTAGCCGATATATACGTTCATTTTTAATGTTATCGTTATCAGCCCGATGAGAAAATTTGGCCGATATATTGAAGCTGATAAATAATGGATTATTTCCTTCAGCTGAGGCACTTCAGATGTGCACCGTTTCCCATGATGGTTTTGGATTGCTTGAAATATTATTTAAATCACTTCAAAAAGAAAAATAAAGTCAAGTGCAAAATGTGCAGCGCAAGTCAGTCTTAAATGGCTACATAAAATTAAATTGAGAACATTATAATTGTGTGCTGGGGATATGGCTTTTAATGTTGAGACTTTTTTTTAAATCAGGCTCTCAAAAATTTGGATTTAGATTTATCAGACTATATATCGGTTATCGGCTTTCAAATATAAAGAATTATCGTATCGGACAGTTTTTTTTATATCGGTGCATCCCTACTAACCAAAAGGTCCGTTCTCCCCAAAGTGAAAATTCTGCAATCCTTTAGTCACCGTATGTTGTTTAAAACCCATAAAACTCCCATTCATCTTCCAAACGCAAATGAAGATATTTAAATAAACCTCAGAGATTTCTGTCCCTCCACTGAAAGCCCACACAACCAAAACTGTCACTGCTTCAAAAAGTTCATGAAGGAGCCACATGCAACAACGAACTTCACTGGTTACTGCGTGCCAAGCAAGCATGTTTGAGTTTGCCATATTTGATGAGATCTATGTATGTGGGTTGATCATTGTTAATAATGTGAATAAAAGGCTACAGGACAGGTAGGTTTGTCTTATCAGGGATGGAGTTAAACTCTGCAGGACAGTGGCCCTCCAGGACCGAAATTGCCCATCCCTGATAAAGCAATTGTCTTTTCAGAAGACTTGGATTAAACTGCTCGATACATATGGATATCTCTTACGATGTCTTTATGAACTTTTTGAAGCTTTACAGTTTTGGTGGAATGGACATTCAATGGAGGGACAGAAATCTCTTAGGATTCATTAAAAATATATGAATTCCTTTCAAAGATAATTGAAAGTCTTAAGAGTTTGGAACGACATGATTGCGAGTGAATGATGACAGAATTAGCATTTTTGGGTGAACGATCTTTTTAAAAAGTAATGCTATTATATTTTTACCTTAAAGCATCTAATGGAGTTTATTTTAAGTGAGGGTTTAGATTAAAAAAAAAAAAATTCAAAAAAAAAAAAAAAACACATCAATTTAAAATCCAAGCAGATACACCGTAATGCACTACTTGCGGTCTTTTTTTTTATAGCATTCAGCAGCCTTTAAGGACTGAAAACATTTAGCATTGCTTTAATGATGCTTGATCACCTCTCCAAATACATTAGGAAGCAAACTCATTTCTAAAGAGGAAACGCAGTGTGCAGTGGCCCCAGAAGAGGAACACTTACTGCCTAAATCAACAACTCTTCATTAATATCTTCCTACGTGAAGTGGCATATCAAGGAAGGGTAGGGAATAAATGGCCTATGAAATAATACACAGAGATAACAGCAATTGCGAAGCATGGATAAACAGAATTAAGGAGAGGGCAAATGAAATCTACTCCCACAGACTGTGACGACCAAGGCAACTATAAGTCAGCGCTTAAGTTGCACATCGTTGAACTTCAAGACGAAATTTCCTCTTTCTCGGATCGGTCATTCTTCATGCTGGCAGAGCATAAGCTCTAAATCTACTCTCTCTCTGCACTAATGTTTTTCAGAGTGGAGAGACGCCGACAGTGCAGAAAGCTACTGTGGGTGGACGGGTCAAAATACCCCCGATTCCTCTTATGATGTAGAACTTCTTGGATTAGGGATGATATGAAATCACCGGCAGGGTTTTACAAAATAATGACGTGGAAGTGAATCCTGCCCAGCTATTCTACTCTCCCTGGGACTATTATTCACTGGCTCATCATCTCTGATGTACTATGAGGGGCAGGTGGGCTGTAAATCACTGTCTGTCTTCTAATAATCATTGATGTGTACTAATAAATTCAGCAACTTAAAAATGCCTCTGGATTAAACCAAGTGCTCTCCTTGATCAACCACTTCACTCGCCTCTTAAAAATAGCATCACAGCACCTCAGGAGAGAAGGAGAACTGGATAATAACTTGAAGGGAAAGTATATTATTAGCACCCTAAATCAAAGAGAAAATAGCAACTTCAGAACTTTTGGATTTTATGAAGGAATATTTTGAATAGAAGGGATATAAGCACTATAAAAAAAACAGACATCTATGTCATATCTGTGGTATGCTGTCAGTTTCTACAGAATATTTGTTGAACCAATTGGTTTAACACTGATTGCTAACTGCCACAACTGGAAAAAAGCAGCAGAAGAGACGATCTATGCACTAACTCAAAACAACAGTCCAGATGGCACCCAAGAGCTTGCTAGAAGCCTATATGCTTTCAGAACATTTCTGTGATGCTTTTTCCTGTTGTACCAAACTAATAATGAACCGTGGCCCCAAAATCGAGGTAAGTAGCCAACTGCAACTGTGACTTCTGTGTACTGTTACACACCTATATATATATATGCCTATATATATAAAAAAACACTATTTGACATGGAACAAACTTTCACGTTATACAATCACGTGAATAACAGCAATAGCTTTTCTAAAGTCCTTTAAAAAAAAAAAGAGATTCACACCTGTGTTTTTAAACCCTCCACTTCACTTGCTCCAAAAACTTCCATTGTAAGGATTATTACAATGGAAGATTTTTTTTTAAGTAATTAATACTTTTATCCAGCAAGGATGCGAAAACTGCAAAAAAATTAACAAACGTGACAGTAAAGACATAATGTAACAAAATATTTACGGTATATTTTAAATAAATGCTGTTATCTTGAACTTTCTAATAAAAATAATAATAAAAAAAACTAGGGAAAAAAATGTATCAGAGTTCCCACACAAATATTGAGCAGCGCAACTGTTTTCAGCATTGATAATAAATAATAAATGTTTCTTAAGCAGCAAATCCACATATTTAAATGATTTCTGGAGGATCATGTGACACTGAAGACTGGAGTAATTGATCACAGATTTTTTTTAAATTCTAAAATAGAAAAAAACGTTTTTTTTTTTGTTTTTTTTTTTACCGTATTGTTACGGTTTATACTGTATTTTTTAAAGCAAATAAATGCAACTTTGGTGAGCATAACATAATTCTTTCAAAAACCTATTTTAATCGGTTATTTATCCATTTATACAGATTAGTCAAAGCAACATCAACAACATGTTTCATTGTTGGTGAGGATATATCGTGGGCAGGAACAGATCCACCCCAAAGTTTCCAGAGTTAAATGAAGCCATTAGCTGTATCTGAATGTAAACTGAAAGTCCATAGCAGACTAAATTATCAACATCATTACAGCAGTCAGGAAATCGAACGCTTAATCTAAATTTTGCAGAGATATTTCTTCATATTCATCCTACTGCTGATTATCAGTCACATCATCAATAAAGACATGACGTAGGTCAATCTGCCTTTATGTCCTCACTACAGATGAAACATGTTGCCGTCATGAAAAAACAGAGCACGGAAATGAAATCAGAGTCTCTCTGACATCAGTACTTACCGTGAGTGAGGTAATGGAATCGGGAGGGAGATGCAAAGAAAAGGATCAAAAGTGTTGCTCTGTTTCTGACAGTGGGGACAGGTAAGCGAGGATCTGGAATCAACAGAGGTCACAGTGAGTGATTTCAACCACCAGGACAAATATTTAAGTACAGTCGACAGACAGACATGAATGATCATACCTGTACTGAGCTTGAAACAACTCTTGGACAAATGAGCCAGCTGAAAGAGGCGGTGAGGGTCCTTCTAATGCTCCATCATCTTCCTCAATAGGTGGCTATGGTGACAAACATGAGAATGTTCACAATACTAATACCAGTAAATCAAGAAAAACAGGAAGGTGGTCTACAATTGAATATTATGCACAATAGATTTCCATATGATGCAGCAACAAACATTTACCACACTAATAACTAAAATGCACATGTACGGAGGCCCTAAAGGGACAAGGTGAACCGCATTTACTTAGTTGTACCAGTAAGTCTTGAAGTGTCCCGTTTAAACAGCAACTGACAGTAGCGTCTTTAATACTGTCTGTATGGGAGTCAAGCTCATATTCTCTTACCAGTGACCAAAGTAGGAAGCACTTTATTTTACAGTCCTGTTTTGCATACTGTATACTTATTGTAGCAATTACACTAAATGGTGCTAACTAGATAATTAAACATATCGCCCTAAACCTAATCTTAACCCATTTAGTTACCTTATATTATTCAGTACTTTCTTGTTAAGTACACTGGAAGTACATTGAAAGTGCATGTACTGTAAAATAAAGTGCAACCCCAAAGTACGGTAATATCAAAGATGGCAACGTCCATTAAACTGAAAAGTCTTATCACTTTTAACATAACAAGAGTCCAATTGAGCCATGAGTTCATCCGTCAAATCTTCATTTAACCGACAGCAGCAGCTTCGATGTAAACGTACTAGACGGACGTGTTTAACCGTTGTGGTTGCCTCTTTTGTAGGCATCTCACGCACACACGGTTCAGTCATGCACAGAACAAAACTGATGGGAGCAGTTTCAAAAAAACTGACTGGATCTAAAACCTTCAGATGACACACAGCTCATATCTCTGTAAGTTACCGAAGCCACACAGTAGACACGTGTTTGTGGAGCGCAGAGTGGCTCTCTCGCGCTGTATGACATGACTAACTACCGTAGTTGTCCAGTCCGGTTGCGTACACACACAGGGCAGGATTTCCGAGAATGTGGTTGTGAGTTCTGAAAAATTGTACGGTTTTGGTTATTGAATGCGGTTAACTTGTCACTCCCGTAAATAATCATACTATGTGCGAAAGGAATAACGTATTAAGAACTAGAATACAGGACCCGACAACCGTATTCTGCTGCTGTGTGAACGTAGCTTATATAATCATATAAAACTTGTGAACAGATGATCAGATCACCACAAGGAATGTGTCAAAGGAAATTCTCCAAATTTTCTTAAACTAATTTTTACTGGACAGTACATGTGCTCTTAGCACGCTGCACATATACAACCATTCAAAGGTTTGGGGTCAGTTTTTTTTAAGAAATGAATAGGCTACTACTTCTATTCAGCAAGAACACACCAAATTAATCAAAAATGCCAGTTAAGACTTTTATAATGATGCAAAAGATTTATATTTCAAATAAATGCTGTTCTTTTGAACTTTCTATTCATCAGAATCCTGAAGAAATAGTATCACTTTGTAAACAAAATTAAAATTTATTATAAGAGTTACAATTATTTTCTATGGTAAATCAACATAACGCCACAAAGAAATGCTGTCAACTGATCTTGACTTGTTTTGGCCCAAGAAGAACATTCCTTAAAAATCCAGAATTAACAGACCAGAAAACATCTGTAACTTAATATCTACTCAATCTAAGCGCACAGAAGAACTCTTGTCAAACATCAAAGTAAAGGTGCTTGCATATGATTATGCCGCACCATGAAGGAAGAACTTGAGTAAATAAATAAACCCCCGAGACAGTGTAAGTGATTGATAATCTGAGAGACTGACATTCTTTTATAAGTTTAAGATTCCAGCTAAGCATCTGCCTCTCCGGGGCAGTGCAGTCAGTCAGCCAGGAAACTGTCAGCCTCCTGCTCCTTGGCACAAGCTCTTAGAAACCACAACGTACATCTAAATCAATCAGACAAGCTGAATGACCTCATGCGAGGATGCAAGAGGCTGACCCTGACCAGGACACCACAGGCTGTAAAAAGAAACCAAACGAGCCCTCCTCCAAACAGGCCGTAGGATGTGACTTAATGCTCCATGCATTTGATATATAATGCAGAATTTAACTATTTTAACTCCTAGCTGTCATTCCAGGGCAGAATAGCTCTATAAATCCAGCCACGTTTGGCTCTTCTCCTGTTCTGCCATTTAAACGATTGAAATCTCAAGCTTTTATGGACCTGCCAATACAATCCCCCTTCTGTGCAACCTTTGTAAACAGCAAGAGTGGTTAACGGTCTCCAAATTCAGCTAACCTTAAGAAGAGAAAACTACAACATCCTTAGACTAAATAGCTATGCACCAGCAAAACATTCAGTCATTTCACTAGGACATCAGCAATACCTTTATAGAGGCTATGATGTTAGGGTGTACAATATGGTTGAGGTCTTCATGGACACGGTCCAGTAGCCAGAGAAGGAACTCCTGGGCGTCGTGCTGTGCATTTCCCCGGTACTGCATGGCACTCTTGGCCACAGCATTCTACCAAAACACACACAGTGTTAGTCAAGTATGGAACAACAAGGCATGAATGTTTCGGATCTCTAGGAGCAAGAACAGATATGGAACAGTTCCAGTCAGTGTTGACAACTGAGCTTTTTAGGGGGTTACCTAGTGTTTTTAACTGGATCATATTTGATGCATGAATTTCTAAGGTCTCTCAATTATCTCAACATGATCAAAGCTTTGCTGAAAAACCTTGTGTACGAAATCTACTTCATGCCTTCTGTCGTCTGATTAATAATTTGTTTTTTTCAAGAAAAGGCCTTTTAGTGTAATTGTAAAAATGTCCACCTTAAGGTTGTGGTCTTTTCACTGTAAAACCTTTCATGGGTTTTATAAAGTAAACGTTAGAATAACTTATATTGTTAATAATATTTCAAGATAAACACTTACTGGACTGAAGCAACTTAGGCTTGATTGATTATCCATAAACAAAACAAAAAATGTGTGCATATCAAATATGATACATCAGTCTTTTGAGGAATGTTTATTTGTACTGTTCATCTCAGTCATCATTGTATTGCATTGCATTATGTTTTGTTCCTCAAATAAAGAGCCTTGATCATATAAGTGAGCATTGTATATCTTAAGACATCTTGGGATAAACTTAAATCCATATGCAGTAGTCTGCTATAATGTAACAAAGATCTCACGAATTTACATTAGAAGCTAGAATGTCCTCTTACTTTTCGGGCATATAAATAACATCTGCAACAAATTGCTTATTTTTGCTTAGTGTAGTTGTCCTCTGAACAGGATTGGGGTGTTTTTTCCCCTCTAGCTTTTTTCAAACTTTTTTTCATGGCTTGCTTATAGTTGTAAAGTGTGATATGAGACACCTAGGCTAATCTTTGAAGCTGACTAGTTTAACCAACCAAGTGTGATTGCACAGATAATCACTGAGTGTTCAAACACCTACAAGTGTGCTGATTGGCTAACATGGGTCAGTCATATATATATATATGTGGTTTTCAGACATTAGTAATGAGAAGTTAAACATTTCAATGAATCACTTCTTTTGAACGCTTTCTCTCTGAGAATAAAAACAAGTTCAAATGAACTCACCGTCATATAATCGGTTCTCTGCAAATTACGAAACAAACATGTTAAATTCTATAAAAGGTATTGACTCAAAAAAGCTCAAACTGATGATTCAGTCCAATTAATTAATGACTTGTTTGAACTTTTTTTTTCTTTTTTTTTAAGTTGGCATGAACCAGATGTTGCAATACTCTTTTCTTCCCTTATATCCGAGTGAAATGCTTCTCAAACAAGAAAAAAAAAAACTTGATTTTCGTACATCGGGAATAGATTGGATGGTTGTGGTTTGCTATTGCTGTGATCTTATGTGACTGACTGATTGTCCCGCGACTCCCGGCAGTAAACATTTAATCCCAAATGGAACCCTAGCCCTCACGATCTTCCTCGGAGTCCACACTTCCGTGACGTAACGCCGCTTTGACTGCTGGGTAGAAGTCTGCCGCGGAGCTTGCGGGGTCTGCAAAAGGGCGCATCGGCCCAAGTATACTTTGGGCTTAAGTCTACAAGACTGCAAGTGCACATGAAGTGTGGCATTTGGGACAGGGCTAGAGAAGAAAAGTCGATCCAAAAGGGAGAGGAAGGTATTTTGATTAAAGATTACGGTTTCACTTCATTTTGATGGTCCCTTTAACACATTCTGTTGACTTTAAGTAACACTGCACTTAAATGTCTAATAACTCTCAGAGTGTTAGAGTATTAGTAGACTGCTTGGGTTAAGAGAATAAGTTGACATGTAGTTGCAAACTAAGTTACCTATAGTCAGAATGTCTGTTGGCAGACCATCAAAATAAAATGTTGGCAGATATTATGCTACTAATACTCTGAATTAGATGACACACAGTTGCAAAGTTACTTATAGTCAACAGAATGTTCAAAATTGACCATCACAATAAAGTTTTACCAAGATTACAGTGCACATGAATTAAAAATAATAATTATTAGTAGACTGATAGGGTTAAGACATGACATGTAGTTCTAAAGTTACTTCTAGTCAGTAGAATGTCGACTGGGGGAGCTTCAAAATAAAAAGTTGGCAGATATTAAACAGACAGTCTACTAATACTCCAATGAGTTAGTTGACGTGTAGTTGCAAAGTTACTTATAGTCAACAAAATAACGTTCAAAGTTGACCATCACAATACAGTTTTACCAAGATTACAGTGCACATGCATTAAACATAATAATAATTATGTGCAGGGATTAATCATTTATAATAATTACGGCAAAATAACTCAATTTTCAAGGTGACGTGATTCATTGAAAAGATGCGACTTACACGGAGCTATCAAGAGATGAGTGTCATTTTATGGATGTAAAATATTCCCAAGTGTGTGTGTGTGTGTGTGAACGACGTCGTCGTGATAATCCTTCGCGTTAACTTACTTTGAAGTCTCGACTGTGCTGCGGCGTGTACTCAAAAGTCCACAGGGCTCGGACCAACCCCGACAGCTGCTCGGTCACCTCTCCTTTGTCCTGACCGCCCTTCCTCTGCACGACCCCGTTCGTCTTGGGCTTCTCCTCATCGTCCGTCTGGTCGCCTCGATACTGCTCCAGCGCGAGATACTCCGCGAACAGCTCCGTGTTGCTCAGGCACTGCAGAATAGCGTTCATGAAACACGTATTGCCGTGGTTTTTCAACCCGGACACTCCGGGGATTTTGTCCCCGGACAGAAACCCCCCGCAGTCGCTCTCGTCCGACGCGACGGACCCCTTGGCTTCTTTCTTGAAGGCTGTGAACCCCCCATCGTCCTTGTCGCCCACGGGCGCGTGCAGCTCCGAGCTGAAATGCGAGAGCGTGGACAGAGTCTTCAGGACTCTGCTCATGAAACTCCCCACGGAGCGCACGGAGCCCCGGCGGAACAGCTTCTTGCTGAAGCCGGACTTCTTCTCTTTACCCGAAGCTTTGCTGGACATGCTTGAAGTGTTTAGGGCATCCCCTCTCTCAGTGATAATCGAGTGCAAACGCTGGCTGCTTATTTAGAGCATAAAATCGATTCAAGATCTGGCATGTTACTTCTCAAAGGGCTAGCTAGCTGGAGGCAGTGCCTCTATTATCCAAGTGTTTGCTTCAGTGACACAACCCGAATTTGCCTTGAGAAGATGCATTGTGAAACGCTCACGCCTGCCACTTTTTCAGATATTAAAAACCTGTTATGTGAAGTTGGCAGTAACCTAGCAGCCGGTTATTAACTTGCAGCTGGTTGTCAGCCATCTACTCGCTCCGCATCTATAACACACTGTATTATATGTTCACTGGCTCCCCGGTATTACTCGCTGCTAAACAAACCGTTTAGGTTTGCACGCTGCCTATAATCCAGTGAAGTGATTTCTACTAGCTAACACAGTGGCTAACTAGGCCTGCCGAGGCTAACCATTTGCCATGTCAATGAATCGACGGGCAAAAGTTAATTTCTACCGGAGATCCTGCCCAGCATCAGCATCAAACGCGCTTGACTGCCGCGCGTGATCAAAGGCTGTAGGCACGCAGATCACTGTCATAATACAGGACAGTGGTTAGCTCGCGTTGCTAGTGCGCTAGCCTCTGCCGCTTCTTCATGCATAATTGAACGATGCACTGCAACTCCACCCAGGCAATGACGCTCTGTTCCGATAGCTAAATATGTGAAGGCGAGATACTTTAGCCTTTTTTTTTGTCTATTTAGATTTGAAGTCCATCCGTCGCACCGACTGCTTTCCAGCGCGAGCCCGATGCTACAGGACAGCAGCAGCAGATGCGCGCGACCGAGCCAGAGTTCGGCGTTCACCGCAAATCTGTAGCTTTTTTTGCGTGTTGTCTTTGACTCAGCAGTTTTCTTTTAGCCCGTACACTTTGAAGAAGTATGGTGGATTCCGATAGTGGTGTGTTGGTGGGCCGTCTCGTCCTCGAGAGCTTTTCTAAATCACTGACACTGCAGGGCGGCGGTGCGCCGTGACGTCACAGCCCAGCAGCAGTCTCGTTCAGGTAGTTTCTGGTAGCTACTGTGTTGGTGTTAATGGATTAGGGGTGTCCTTAACCTCGAACGAGTCATAGTACTTTATTTCTCACTATCAGACTACTTTAACGCACTAGGTAGTGCACGACAATAACATAATGTTTTAAAACACGGTTTACCATGTTATGTAGGCTATGGCTTACTGTACCCCCACAGCCACCCCAGTACTACTGGGCCAGTAAGGCTTAAGTAGGCTACGCCTAGCTCTTTATCAAACCAGAATTTGAACCAGAGTTCCTTTTACTCAAATTATACTGGATATTATGTTGCATTACTTTGAATAATATTCAATTAACTTTAAAACTAACAACAATCAGTGATGTGGAAAACAAACTGCAACTAACTAGCAAATATATAGCCTAGGCTACTATTTAAAACATGGTCTTTGTTTACACCACAACTTTCACCCATTCAGAGGGCAATCACAAAGAAACTTTGTGAGGAAGATTTAATGTTAAACGTTGTCAACAGCAAAGATTCAGGAGTAGGAGACAATGAAAGGACTGAGGACACTAAGCGTGTTGTCTTCTTGACCAGCACTGTACAAGGCTATCCATGTGAGAATGTGAGAGGATATACCGGTAGTGTGTTTCTGAGGCTCTGTCGGTTACAGTTGCAACAAAGAGGGCACATAAACCTGTTGTAGATTCATTTAAAAATCTTGTCAAACAGGATTTCAGCGCAACTAAATGTTGTGCTTTGGGAAGCAGCCTACTCTTTTTTGCATAGACAGTATGGAGTATTTTTAGAGAAATCTTCACAATTTGTTTATTTATTAATGAAAAGAACTGGATGCTATTTATACTGAAACATTACTATGCTCTTGTTCATCCTCAGTCATTATATCCAAATCCATCCATCCATCGTTCTATCTATCTATCCATCGTTCTATCTATCTATCTATCTATCTATCTATCTATCTATCTATCTATCTATCTATCTATCTATCTATCTATCTATCTATCTATCTATCTATCTATCTATCTATCTATCTATCTATCTATCACTCATAACCACCCAGCAAGCAATTTTGCATTTAAAAGATGTCTAATAGCCACCCAAACACTGACGTCTAAAACAAGGCAAAATTTGTGCTGTCAGTGAAAATGTAATAGACGTCTAACCATAGCCCCAAAAATAGACTAGTCATCTAGAACATGAACATGTCAAATAAATGAAACCAAACACCTTAGAATCACTGTTGACCTTGTTTACATGATGTAATATCAAACATCTTGCCAAGTTATTTTGGCAAAACCGATATGTAACCAAATTCAAGGTTATTTTGGCTAGAAGTGGGTTACTCATAGCCGGACTATATTGGATCTAGTTAACCAAGACGGTCTGTCTGTCTATCTCTGTCATTTATTTTATCTATCTATCTATCTATCTATCTATCTATCTATCTATCTATCTATCTATCTATCTATCTATCTATCTATCTATCTATCTATCTATCTATCTATCTATCGTTCTGCCTATCATCCATCTATCTATCTATCTATCTATCTATCTATCTATCTATCTATCTATCTATCTATCTATCTATCTGTCTGTCTGTCTGTCTGTCTGTCTGTCTGTCTGTCTGTCTGTCTGTCTGTCTATCTATCTATCTATCTATCTGTCTGTCTGTCTGTCTGTCTGTCTATCTATCTATCTATCTATCTATCTATCGTATCCATTAATAGCATGTAAGTTGATGTTAATATTTGATTCATGTAAATATGGTATTAATAGTACAAATACATGCAAGAGAACCAAGATGGGTTTTGGCCTGCTGCCACAGATGATCCAGTTGTTACATATTCAAGGTCATTTGACTGAGGTCTGGCGTAACACGACACTAGCATCTCTATCCAGCAGAAACCTCACTGTGCCTCTCCACTCTCCCCCTGCAGCCCATCCGTTCTGCACAACACTAGATCTACACACAAAACCCTTCTCTTCTGCATGGCAATACAGAATAGCTGGGATGCTCAATATAGGACACATATTAAAAATGTATGACCTTTAATGACTGTTCATTTATATCTTTATTGCTCCCCCCGTCCCTCCCTGCGGATTCTGGTAATTCTGTGGATTCTCAAAGCACTGAATGATGTATGTCACCCAAGATCAGAAGCAGGAATTGACTCATTTATTCCAATGGCAAGTCATTTATCACCCTTTCATGTAAATTACAAGATAAATAACTTCACTTCATTTTATATTTAAAAAAAAAAACATATCATCTTGAGAGAAAACAATCTCTCCGTAAGCTTTCTTTGGCAACAAAAGCACTGTTTTTCTTACTGGCATTTAATCAGGTTAAGATGTAACAGGGCTGTCCTGTTTGGGCAAATTCTCTTTAATAATGCTTACATCTTGTGTTGCTCCCCAACAAATCTATCACTTCTGACATTTTGGCCAATAGAAATCTGAGCTTGCTGCAGGTTTTGTGGAGGGATTGGCTGGCTTGTTGCTAAGAGTCAAAGTGCAGTAACTCCTGGAGGAACAGGGCATTCCCACACTGCTGAATAGAGCACGCACCCTGTTAAGCAGAGAGAGAGAGAGATACACAAGGCAGAAGAGCGTGTCGCAGCTTGTTGAAATATCATGGGAAATTGCAAGTGCACCTGTACCATGCATATGCATGAGCGAACGCACCTCAATGTTTTGTGCAATCAAACACATAAAAAAGGACACGTTTGTCAAAAAAGCAATGAGAGTATTTATGAATGCCCGTCCCGAGTACTTCTGATTTAACTTAGGACATTGTAGTCGGTGGTGCAGTTATTATTATTTATTTATTTTTAAGTGTCCGGGACCTTATAAGGGCCACAAGGAGGGTACAATGAGGTCTGTGGAAACTTTTAGAGAAAAAAATTCTCACAAGATTGTGATTGTTTTATGTATACAAAATGAATTGAAATCTAAATCAAATCGTTTTTAGCTCGCCTTCCTTGCAAAGTACAGCCATGTCCAAAAGTATTGGCAGTGACAAATTGTGTTTCACAAAGTTTACAGCTTCAGTTGTTGTGGTGTTGATTCACATTTTTTTCTAGATCGATCAGATGCTTTTTTTAATAATTGCAAAAAGCTTAATAGCTCACAAAACCTCAAATTTCACAGTTTTTTGTTTTGGCCCTGGTACAAAATGACCAGCAAGCATCCCTTCACTAATCATATCGTCAGCACTATCATTCTGATTGGATTATAAGAGCAGACTGTGATTGATATAAAAGGAAGGAAGAAGTGCTGCAATAGTGTTCAAATGGTTACCACCATTGCTTTGCATTAAAATGGCCTGAAAGAACCATTAACTGAAACAAATAAGAACTTCAAGGAGAGAGGTTCATCTGCATTGAAAGTGGATTCATGACGCAGGCGCCAGGACCATCTCTTCCTGAGGAGTCCGGTATGGAATCATGTCACCACCGGTGCAGAGCTGCTCAATATTAGAAGAAGTGTGTGAGTTTCTCCACGCATAGCAAGACCAAGACTTTGGACAACGGAACAATTTGGTGTCAAGAACGGCAGCGAAGACGACACTTCTTTCCAAGAAAAGCATCAAGGACAGACTGAAATTCTGCTGGAAGTACAAGGACTGGACAGCAGAGGTTATTTTCTGTGATGAAGCTCCCTTCCAACTGAAAAATCGATTGTCTGGAGAAGAAAAGGTGAAGGCTACCATGAGTCCTGCGTCGGGCCAACAGTGAAGCATCCTGAGACTATTCATGTGTGGGGCTGCTTTTCATCCGAGGCCGGGAGTGGCTCAAAAACCCCAAACCACTGCTAGGAATACAGTATCAAAACATCCTGCAAGAGCAACTTCTCCTAAAGACACATATAGCAATGCTGTGCTGATCCGTGCATGATAGAGCTCCATATCACAAGACAAGAGTGATGATAAAGTGGATCGGACATCATTACATTGGACCTTTTAATTCCATAGAGAACCTGTGGTCAGTCTTCAAACGGTGAGTGGCCGAGCAGAAGCCCAGAAATTGTGATGCTTAGCGTTGATTTGGTTTTCTAGTATACCATAGAAATGTGAAAAAAATATCTGCAAATACTAAATCAGCAAACTTTGCTAAATTAAACAAAGTTATATATATATATATGTTTCAATACAATGACAGTATAAAATCTATTTTTATTTATTTATGCTTTATTCATTAAAATATATGGCTGTCTTCATATTTTCATCATTAGCCTATATTTTGCAAGCCTTCTGGGTCAGAAAACACGTTATCTTACATGTTCCAACTCTAAAATACATAAACACCCTCTGCTGTGCCAGTTGTGTCACTACAGTTGTGCATTCCAAGACTCCAGTAAACAGGCTTGATTCATTCAATTCACATAGTCATAGATCATAAATTCATGAATGTAATACTTTACAATATGTCCAGCAATTTAATTCTCTGCTCAAAACTTTGAAGATACACTTTTTTTGTCGTTGTTTTATGCATTTAAGCCTGCGTTAAAAACGCAGAAAGGATGCATATCAATATTTCAACTAGAAGGAAACCATAAGGGGGGAAACAACCACTTCAGAATTCAAAAGTGTTTATTTAGTTTGACCAGGTTCTAGCATTACCATCATATACATTTTTCCCCAGTCGTAACTTGCAATTACATATATAATATACTATGTGAATACACAAATTGTAAGCATAAAAAAAATACAAATACAAAAACATGTTATTGGATAATAAGTATAGGAACAGCAGTGACAAAGTGGAGCAAAAGACATTTCAGTCCGCTTCTGCCCATTTTCAAAATACATTTTGCAGATTGCACGCTTTTAAATGGAGAAAGACAAAAGAAAAAAATCTGAGGCATTACATCAGACACCCATGCCGTCCTCAGGAAAAAACAAAACTGGTGCCCGTCAGAAACGAGTTTACGTAAACGGGCAACTGAAAGATGGGCCGTGGCGGACAAGGTCCGGCAGGCATAATGGAGACGTGTGATTGGTGCATTAGTGTGCACATCCTACTTTCTCCACCGAAATCTGGGAGGCAGGACGGTAAAAAAAAAAAACGAGTTTAAGGGCTGCAGCGCCCTACACAGTGATGATAACCATCACTCTCCAGTGTCTCGGCCTGGACGTCAGCGGTGAGCGATGGGTGGATGCCATGCACTGTGTGGAGCCCCGGAGGCTATAACAGAGGCACATTTCACTACGAGACACTGACTCAGTGAGCAAGCAACAGAACACTCCACTGATAAGGACCCGAACCTCCTCTCTAGCTGCTAAGACACAAGGTTGACAGTAACTAACTAGGTAATTGAGAGGATATGTAAACATACAGGTCTTGAAACCAAACTAAAATGTGGTGTCACATAGTCAAGGTAAGTAAACGTGTAGTATTATTGTTATAAAACACTAGCCATGTAAACTTCGCCTTGATCAGGCAATATTAAGAGATCGGATGAATCTCTGCAAAAAATTATAGCTTGTATTCCACTAGTAAAAGCCCTTTGTGTGTGTGTGTGTGTGTGTGTGTGTGTGTGTGTGTGTATGTGTGTGAGAAAGAGAAAGAATTAGGAAAACTAACATGCGCTGAATATTATGCTCTTTAGTCTATATACACGATGTCAAATAGATATGCTTTTAGCCTAGCAAAAGTGATGTGTTATTTCCCTGACCACAATTCCAAATAAAATTCAGATCTTGTGTAGGTTCATTAAAGGCAACATTGTCAAAAACTTTTTTTTTTTTTAAATAAACTACAGGATTATGTTTATTTGGAATCAAAATTCAACTTGAACGAGTTGAACCAAAGCAAATCAAAAACTGCAGTGTTAAACTATGTGGATAATATTTTTTCACTCTTCTAGAAGTGCCCTTTCTGTCTCCATCACTTGCCAAAGTGTGAACAAGAGAAGCCCTACAACACCACTAATTAACAGTCACTGTCGTGTAAGTAAAGCGTTGTTCGAAGCGGTATTGCCAAAACAAATCAGGCTCAATTCCTTTGTAGCCTTGCCTTAATTCTCCAACTAAACCAAATCTAGCTATAAACATCTCTTTCACAAAGTCAACGCGTTTCATATATGTTAACAGTGTCAGGTTCCAGTTCCAGTTTAACAAAAATCCTCATGGAATGAAAGTGGGGATGGAAGACAAACATTTTTCTGTTCTGTTTTTAACCAACTCAAGGCAGCAACAGTAAAACCTCACACAACGTGAGGAAACTTTGAGGCAAACTGTTACGGATGTTCTTTCACCCTTCTGGTATATAAAAAAAACACTACGCAAGTCAAAAATCAATAAAATCATTATCTCATATGTTCCTACAAACATGCTAAAAACAGAAATCCTTGCTATAAAAATCCACCATTCCTTACCACTCAACATTACACATAAGCCTTCTGAATATTGTAATCTCAATCAAAAATACTTTCCACTCTCTTAATTATAATTTCTAATGATGAGATTTAACTTCCTGGCATAATATACAGTTTTAAATATATATATATATACGTTTTCTTTTTTGACAAAATTGCTCACTGGACCACAAATGACGTGATAAACATATTTTGTGAAAGTCGATTAGAGACCCTGAGTACATATGATTGGACCAGACGTGATTGAGGCCCTTTTTGCTCAGCTTACTAATGACATGCATATTCCTACCTCTCAAACAAAACCATTTGGATAGATCTGCCCATGTCAAGAGCCAACAGTCCGGTATAACTGTGCAGGCACAAACAAGTGTCAATTATTCTAAATCAAAACAGAACATCCACTTTAAATAGGTTGTCAAATTTCTCTCTCGTGTGATATGGTGCATGTTGTTTTGCCCGGCAACTGCTGGACCGGAGGAAATAAAACAGTTGTTTCACATTCGAGAGCCTTGTTCTTGAAGAATCTGTAAGAGAGGAACAACTGTTAATGGATGGAGTGGATGATGAAAGTCAGCATGTCTAGATAAAACAGGGGGAGACTAAATACTCAACAAGAATTAAATACTCAAAATAAGATTTAAAATTCATCACACAAAAAAAAAAGAGAGAATCCGTTAGAGTACATATAATTTATGAAAATATTTTAAATTATGTAAATAAATATGGCTGTAGTGTTGTCACGGTACCAAAATTTCAGTATTCAGTACCGATACCTGTGAAAATCCACAGTTCTCGGTACCAATTTCGGTACCAAAGCTAATTTAGATAAAATTTTGTTAGATAACATTAGATAAAATGACCTAACAATAAACAATAGTTATATACTGAAGCAATTATTCTCCTTGGGGTAATTTAAAAATGTAGCCTACTAATACATTTTTAAAATCAAAAGTTTTATCTGTTCATGAACGATCAGGTGTTTGTATTAAATAACATTCACAAACATACATTAATGTTGTAAAAATATATTGTTCACTCAATGTGTTGATGTTAGATAAGGCATTAAGTAATGTTAATGAATGGTATTGTAGTGTTACCAACTAAACAGGAGATAAAACGTGTATAATTTGACTTGACTGTCCTTTTATTTAATCCAAAACTGCATTCATATTTAAAAGGCCTTTTAAACTAGATACAACCGCACACGATACCCAAAGTAGTCGATTGTCGAGTTCACGCGCATAGGTTTAGTTACCTATGATCACGTGCGTGAACTCGACAATCGACTACTTTGGACTTCGACCGAAAACATTATTATTATTATTTAACTAAAACTATTAAAAACATTTGTTTTAAAATGAAATAAAAAATATATATAAACGTTAGTTGAAAAAATTTAAGTAAATGAAAATTAGAAATGTTGTCTAGGCAATAAACTAAAATAAGTTTAAATTTAAATTAAACTAAATCTGAAAAAAAAAAAACATTTAACCTAAATTAATATGCAAACTAAAACTAACATCTACATAATAAAATGATAATATAACTAAAATAAAATAAAAATATATGTAATGCATGTATGGAATTTGTGTGGAATTTTACTTTTAAGTTCTACTGTATTTTACTACTTTGCTAATGGCAGTTTGGTTGAAATTGAATTGTATACTGAATATACAATTCAGGGGGGGGGGAGTGTTCCATCATTATCTGGGAGAGAAAAGCAGACTAGATGAGCTAAGGATATAATTCTAGGGCTGTCTAATAGGCACGAGTACAGCCAGACAGCATGCGTCAAATTGAGCACTAGTAACAGAGATTCAGAGAGGGAGAGAGAGAGCGAGCGACACTGCTTTCAGCATTCAGCAGAGACCTAATTATCAGCTTAAGTGATATGTAAATGATGCCTCACCAAGAAAAAAGAGAAGAAAAAGTGTGCACAGCATGCAGGGAAACAAAACACTCAGGCATGAACACATTTGATCTGGTTAATGAACTCTTGAGTACTGTTATGCCATGTGACCAATTGAAGAGCAGAGCTGTGGGATATTTTCTTTCGATCTGTGCGCAAGTGACTATTTCCGTCCGTGCACGAGGGAAGAGTGCATGGGAGACTGTAAAAGGGTTCTGTTCTCCTCACCTTGGCCTTTTCACTGGGCTCGCTGTTTGTGCCGTATGACTGATTGTGCAGCTCCTTAGAGACCACGCAGAGGAACTCAGCTTGATCCTCATTTCCATAGTTGTACGAAGAGCCGATACTAACCAACTGCCAGGAGAGAGGAAAGGAAAACACATGACGACAGTATTTCCATAGTGAACTGATTTGACTATGATACAATATATTCAGTAGTTGCTGGTAATGTGTAAAACCGCAACAATCAAAAGAAAATAAAGAAAAGAAATACCATACCAGCCAAACTAATGTACCCATTTTAAAAACAAAGCCTTACAAGGTAACAAAATATAAAATAAAATAGAATTGGACATTTAGGCCAAAGTGGCGAGGACAAAAATCTGTCATTATTTGCTTTGTTATTAAAAAATAAGAACAAATGTACACATACACAACTTAATATTAGGGATGCTCATATTGACCGTTTAACCGTTAACCGAAAGTAAACATTTTGACCAGTTAAACTGTTTAAAAGTAAAAAAAATTGATTTTTTTTTTTGTAGCTTTTTTTGTTTGTTTGCTGCATGGTTAAAAAAATTTGTATACAGCCTATATTTGTTAACTCACACGGGGTGCGTCGGCACACGCAACCACACGCGCCTAAAGACATTTCGCTGTGCAAGCTAAATAAAGCAGTAGTGCAAGTACAATGTAATAGGCTATCACTTGCGAAGCAAACATCCACAAGCAAATAAAAGGCGCTTTCCGAAGTTGGCCACTCTAGCGATACGTTCTCTGTATTCCCGGGACATCTGTGCCACCGGAGACCCAGACTAACCCCACATCATGTAGACATGTTACTTTTTTTTAAATAAGAACTAGACAAGCTGTGGATTGAGGTAGGCCTGCTATTTTTATTTGAAAAATAGCAAGTGCTTGGGAGCACTTCGACTTGGTAGCTTCTCTGCTTGGCCCCTATTGAATGAACTGGGCTAAGCTAAGTGCTATCAGTGTCGCGGCGCGCCAGAGCGATTAAGTGCACGCACTGAGACGAGAGAGGTATGTATCAATTTGTCTTAGTTAAGGGAATAACATAGTTTAATATGAAAAAACGGTGGAGTATCCTTTTAAGGGAAGTATATGTCAAAAAAAAAAAAGTTTGCTATTAGATAAGTTATCATCTCGGATCACTCGCGCTACAACTGTTGAATGCGTTCAACAGCGCTCAAAAAGCTAGAGGGAAATGCTGGGATAGTACATTTTTTTTACATTTCAGTACAGACTTGGTACCGAAGTCTGTACTTTTGACAACTCTAGTTTTAACCCATTTTCATGCTTGTTTTTGCCTTATTTTAAATTATTTTAAAAGGGTCCTATTATGCTTTTTTTACATTTTTAACTTTCTCTCAGTGTTCAGACAGAGGGTGAAAACATATCAGGCAACAAAAGTAAATAAGAAAATGTATTGTTCAAAAAACAAAATTATGTAAACGTATTCTATCAGACCCCAAAAACAAAATGATGAACCTGTAAAGCAGCACAATAGGACCCCTTTAAGCCCCCTGGTTGAGAACCACTGCTTCGGATGCTTCACTCACCACAGGTTGTTAAACCACAGACACTTCCTTACACCTGCTACTGACTAGGGATGAACACACTCGAGCACCGAAGCCCCCATTCGCACCACAAATTACAACTTGTCCCTTAAACAACCCAGGCGTAAAGTCTACACTTTGTTTCTGTGTTACCCTTCCACCACAAGCGCATGCAAAAATAAAGGCAAACAAAGTTTAGCATGCTAGTCAAATAAAAGCAACCTTCCAAAAACATTTTCCACTGCTCCTACTAGATGCACTGATGATATTGATCTCAACTTTAAACATTCATAGCTGCACCCTTTAAAGCAAACATCACATGCATCACAAAAAAAAATAGAGATCAACCGATATTTGCATGTTTATGTGCCCGTCTGCCCGACTTATTGAACTGATATTAATTTATGGTTTTCTGTTTTTGACAATTATAACAACAGCACTGAACAGAACAAACTTTAACACTTTATAAATACTGTAATTTCTGCAATTACACTGCCTCCTTGCATACAAACCAAAACACACTTCTACAGTAATAAATAGAGTCTGCTTGAGTCTGAAAGAGTACACAAACTAAAAATAAATATAGTGCACTGTCACCAACGTGCCTTTTGTAAATCTTTGATCAAGTAAACAAACAGGTAACGAATATGCATGTAAAATTCTAACAAATAAAAACATTCTAAATTAACCTGAATTACTAAAGTGTAGCTTAACAATATCCCAGTTTTATCTTTTTATTTATAACAGCAGCATTAATATTAACAGGAAAAATTTACTTACAAAGTCTAATGCTTTCAAACGGAGAACATAAAATAAAGAACAGTGGAGTCTATCAACTCCCCATGTAAGCATTCGTTTAAACTGTAGTCTTAAAAGATTGTGTGATTATTGAGGAGCATGAACAGTGAAAGTAACAGTAGCTCCTACAAAAGTGTAACAGACATAATTAGGCATGAAAATAACTGAAGGAAATATCTATTTGCTAAGTCAATTCATATTCTTTTGCCCAATATTTTTAAAAGTTAAAGGCACACTATGTAGAAATTGTACCTTAATATAACAGCTTCAAAGTAATTTTGGTGGTAAACAAACTCATAGTAGGGCGAATCATCCTGGTAGTAAAGCTTGGGGGGGGACGCCGCTGGAAAAACCATCAATGCAAGTTTGAGAGGAGCGCCCCCGACAAATCTCGCGAGAATCACGACTTGCTTTACGGCAACGACGTCACACACATTAACAACATATGAAGCACGAAAACACATGCGCGCATTTCAGACGTGATACAGGGATTAAAGCAAAAAAAAAAAAATCTGACTGAATTTTTCCATGGCCAAACCCCGCTCCACAGCCTGTCACACATCCAGTGTGAAGTTTGTTTCTTCTTGTAATTAGGAGTAGGCTATAGTGAGTAGAGGTCGACCGATAGTGGATTTTACCGATAACGATAGCTAGGTTGGGCCATACTTGCCGATAACCGATTAATGAACCGATAGTTTTTAAAATTGATACTGGATAAAAACAAACATAACACTCCAAGTAAAACAGTGCTGAACTTTATTATAAAAATAAAAAAACTGTATTGAACCATGAAAACATGCTAAATGAAATAAATATATAAATGTGAATAAATATTTAAGTCAATAAAAGACATTCATTCGAACTGAAACAAAAAGTAATACTCTAAATAACAAATAAAACCAGTTACATTCAAAATGTAACTATTTAACTGTTCTTTTCAAGCCAACTTAATTAATAAAAAAGTAACAAAATTTGTATTAATCGGTCGACCTCTAATAGTGAGTACATGGCATGCATTACCTTCACAAATTAAATACTGAAAGAACATTTGCATTTAAAGAAAGGCCATTTTGAACTGCGTTGCTATTATTTACACACTTTTATGAAATGTCAATGTTTTAAATTTAATGCTTTTACAAGACTTGACTCTTTGTGATGTAGTCATACGAATAATAAAATAAATTTAACACAAGTTTTTATTTCTCAAATAATAAAAGCCAACAGAGCCTTTGCTGCAAAGTGAGCTAAATATCACAAACTATATTTTATATTTTAACCAAGGCCATTATGAATAAATAATATAATGTTATTTTTTATATAAAAAGTGAACAGCATGAGCAGGGCCGTACACAGGGTTTTATAAATAAAGAGGTCATTGCTAAAGGGATCTTGCTAGGGGGGTTCGGGGGCAAACACAGACAAGCGCAGTGATACAAACAGTGAAGTCTCCCAGTGCTTACTGGTGAAATATAACATATTCAAGGGTCATACAAATATTAATATTTATACAATACTAGTATTATAGAATTATATTTAATAGGTGCTTGTGTTGTTAAATTGAGCTTATATAACATTTATATGTATAGGAATACATTATAATAATGTTAATCTCATGGGCACAGTATGCAACACCTGCTCTTCCTCTCTCATCTCTATTCTCTCTTCTTCTCGCAGTCTCCTAATCTTTACCTGTATATCTTGCCTTCCAAAAGCTGATATTTGATTGATACAGTCATTGTAAACTGTTGTTTGGTTTAGCTACACATCTCACAGGCCAGACTCGTATTTTATGACCGTTACTGAAGCGTGTCGTGAAGCGTCGCGCTGGAATTCGTGACCGGCTCGCAGCTTCTGTGAACATAAACTAAAGCCCTAAAGACTAACTTACTTTGATTTTTTCATTCACCTTGCCTGGGAACACAAGCGAGGCGAGTTGCAACAGCGTCGCTCTCTATTTGAGCGCACTTTTCGCACATGTACATGTTAAAAAAACCCACGTGAGCGCAAACATGTGAACGGCCACTAAACCAGCTCAGATGAGGTCGGTTATCGTGGCGATATGCAATATCATTGCAGCACCAAAGTAGAGTTAACATTAGGCAATCATTTCACAACCTTCATTTTGCACTTATCCTGAGCAGTTTTTCCGTGAGCGGGTATAGAAAACCCGGAGTGGATGAGGAGCGGAGTGATCACAGAATGCTTAGTGCAGATAGGAACGTGCTTTAGCGCCACTCCAGGCTTTGATCACATCCCCATCAGCAGGGTGAATACACCTCGTCCTTCCTTAATTTAAGACCTATTCAAATTAAAATGAAGACCTTTATTACATTACATGAGAAATGTAAGCATATTTACGGCCTTAAAATCATTAAAAGTGAACTTAAGACAATGACAGGGAAGCCCTGATATATTGACGGAAATCCGTCTTAGACTCTCTGCAATTAACGGAAATCCGTCGTAGCGACGGAGAACTTTAATCCCTGCGTGATACTCGACGATGGAAAAAGAAAAGAAAATGCGGTCGGAAGAGACTAGGAAAAGGAAAAGAGAATCTGACCGCGTGAGGGAACCGGAGAAGAGTCCCACTCGGTCAGGCTTTTACTTGTTGGCGCGAGTTAAAAAGCAGCACTGGATGGAACAGCGATGCTGACCTGGCGATCTTGTTGATGGACTAGTAAATAAATCTCTAATTTGTAAACTTGTTTGCGTTCTATGTTGTATGTTGTTGCGCTTGTTTGTAGTGTGTAAATTTTTTACGATGCTGTTCATTCATCCATTATATCAGACGACGCTGTTGACGTTGATTCCTGCGATTATCATGAGAACAGTTGTCAATATCTCATAATTATCAGGACATAAATAAGCCTAGAGGTTGTAAATAGTGTAAACGAGCACAATTTGCAAACTATTATGATAAATTGGTAATAATCATGTCTAATGACATCATAACGGCCAATGTTATGAAATAATGCGACGTACATTTAACTTCATTGATGTCATCTGGCATTTTGTAATATTTACATTACAATAAAAAAACACAAATGAAATTACACAGTAGGCCTAGACTATAGGCTATTTACTTGTGATTTAGCTGCAATCATGTAAAAACGTTATAAGCCAGCAAACGCGGTAGGCTACTTTACGACAGTGCAAGTATTCCACAGCAACTCTAGGGGTCGCTGTTTGATAAAAACAATTTCTACATAGTGTAACTTTAAAAATGCAATGAAAGTACAGGTATCGGTATAGGTATCGGCAAGTACTAAAAATAAAAGTATAGGTATCGGACTCCGACTCGTTCTGGAAGAAGTGGTATCGGGGCACATCAGCTTGTACTTTTAAAAATGCAGTATCATTAATATCACAGAATTTCATTAAAGTCTAATATTAATACAATTATACAAAAATAAGCTAATTTAAAATGTATATAATAATGTATTAGTAAATGTTAAAATTAATATTAACAGAGATTAGTATGCTCTAGAAGAGTAGTTCATTATTAGTACGTTATCTAATGAAACCTTATTGTATTACCAAAATAATAAAAATAAAAAAAGCATTTTAGGTTTTCAGCCAAGCGCATCCAGAATTTTCCGCTTCAGCCCTGAATTTTCATTTTGGTGCATCCCTAATTTTTATTAAATAAACACTTAAAGTACTTAGTAAGCCACAGAATAAAGTGTATGTGTGTTTCTATAAGGCAGAATTTCAACAACATTAATGGCAAAGTATTTTCCAATCTAAATATTTAACACCTGTTATGATGGATGATGACATCTAACGCTGATGGAAACAACAACCCAACATTGTATCTATTGGTGCTTCCATGCACAGCGATTTCCAAAGGTGCATTACAGGGAATGCCTGGCATTCTGTCACCTTACAGCTGCCCATATAAGGTAACACTTCAGGACAAGCCAAAAGCAGGTCAGGAGAGGCCACACACCTCACTCACAGCGCTGGGGAAAACCCTCCTATACCACACGGTTAATTCATTGGCCAACGCCACGTCTACAACACATATACACAGAAAAATATCCCCATTCACTACAGGAGTTTTCAGTGGATGGATGTCAGTTCATACAAACCTGAGCTGAGTTGGTTCATAGGTTTTATGAGAAAGAAAAAGCATTGATTTAACTGGCAGGTAAAATAATCAGATGGATCAGATGAAAAACAATCAGATGGTAACTATATATCCAACAATGCCATGCCCTACAACCGATAAATGGCTGGTGTTAAATTATATACAATTTTGTCCAAACCGTTATAAAAAAAAAAAAATGTAAAAAGGAAATGTTTTTTGTTTTGTTTTGTTTGAACAATTAAACACTATCCTTCGAAAGGGGGTCAGTATGATTTTTTTTTTAATGTCTTTTCAATGGAATCTCTTATCCTCACCAAGGCTGCATTTATTAGATAAATTCAAGTAAACATTACAATTTAAAATAAATGTCCTATTCGAATATATTTATTCTGAAGCCATTCACATGATCCTACAGAAATCATTCTAATCTGCTGATTTGCTGCTCAAGAAAAATGCATTATTACTATCACTGTTGAAAATAGTCGTGCTGCTTGATATTTTTGTGGAAACTGCGATACAATTTTTCTTTTTCCAGAACTCTGAAGAGTGTTCAAAGAACAACATTTATTTGAAATAGAAAACTTTTGTAACTTAAATGCGTTTACTTTTGACCAATTTAATGTGTCCCTTTTCTTAATAAATATGTAGATATCTTATTGACCCGAAACCTTTGAACGGTAAAGTCTCGCCCATGAACCAATATAGTACAGATATTTTGAGCATCTCCAATTAAAACTCCTCAGTATGCTAAAAACAAGAGAGTAATCCCAGTGTTGTGCTTCTGATCACCTGTTCAAACTTCCAGCCATCTGACATGGTGGAGACCATCTGTGTCAGTTCCTCCTCCTGACACTGTAGGACTCTGTAGACGTGCTTCACAGGGAGCTGAGGACAGAAGAAAGACTTTGAGAATACAAAAAAAACCTGCCATATTATGCAGTCAATTTTGTCGGTGCTCTGGTTTAATTGTAAAATGATTCTGTCATTTCCTGCAGACCTACAAATGTCATCAGATTAAGGTCCTGAGAAGGCAGGTTTCAAGTCAAGTCAAGAATATTTGTATAGCGCTTTTCACAATACAGATTGTATCAAAGCAGCTTCTCACAGTATTAAATTAAAATAATAATAAAACGTCCATGTTTGGTAATGCTAATCAATAGTATTATTCATTGATTAATTAAATTGAATATCCCCAACTGAGCAAGCCAAAGGCAACAGTGGCAAGGAAACGAAAAACTCCATCAGGTGACCTAATGGAGAAAAAAAAAACTTGGGAGAACCCAGGCTCAGTCAGGGGCCAGTTCTCCTCTGGCGGTTATGAACTAGAGGCCGGATTTAACTGTAGGATTAAACAAATTTATATGAATGCCTGGCTGAAGAGATGCGTCTTTAGTCTAGTTTTGAACTGGGAGAGTGAATCTGAGCAACGAACAGTATCAGGAAGGCTATTCCAGAGTTTTGGAGCTAAATGTGAGAATGCTCTCCCTCCTTTGGTGGACTTAGATATCCTAGGTATAACCAAAAGCCTCAAATTTAGTGATCTTAAAGAGCGCGATGGATTATAGGGCGATAGAAGATCCGTTAAATAGACTGGAGCTAAGCCGTTTAGGGCTTTATAAGTCAGTAACAATACCTTATAATTAATACGGAACTTTATAGGTAGTGATGATAAGATCGGTGTTATATGATCATATTTTCTTGATCTAGTAAGAACTCTAGCGGCTGCATTTTGGACTAACTGTAGCTTGTTTACAGAGGATGCAGGACAACCAGCTAATAGAGCATTACAGTAATCTAGTCTCGAGGTCATGAATGCATGAACTAACTTTTCTGCATCAGTATCTGATAGCATATTACGTAGCTTAGCAATGTTTCTAAGGTGGAAAAAGGCAGTTTTTGTAACATATGAAATATGATTTTTAAAAGACAGGTTGCAGTCTAGTATGACACCCAGGTCTTTTACTGTAGAGGATAAAGTAGCAGGACATCCTACTATGTTAAAGTTGTATTGTGAGAGGTTTTGTGGGCGGTTTTTTGAACCGATAAGTAGTACCTCTGTCTTGTCTGGATTTAATAGAAGAAAATTACGCGTCATCCAATCTTTTATATCTTTAACACACTCTGTCAATTTTGATAATTTAGCGTTTTCATCCGGCCGTGATGAAATATATAATTGAGTGTCATCAGCATAACAATGGAAACTAATTCCATGTTTCCTTATAATATTTCCAAGTGGCAGCATATAAATTGAGAATAATAGAGGGCCTAACACAGATCCCTGCGGCACTCCATAGTTTACTGAAGTTATGATCGATTTTTCTCCATTTAAATAGACAAAATGGTAGCGGTCAGATAAGTATGATCTGAACCAGCTTAATGCTTGTCCTTGAACGCCAGTATAATTTTGTAGTCGATCTAAGAGTATTGTGTGATCTATAGTATCGAACGCAGCACTAAGATCAAGTAAAACTAGTATTGAGATACAGTCTTGGTCCGAAGCTAAAAGTAAATCATTAGTGTTTTAACGAGCGCAGTTTCAGTGCTATGGTGCGGCCTGAATCCAGACTGAAACTTTTCATAGATGTCATTTTCTTGCAAAAAAGAGCCCAGTTGAGCGGACACTAGTGGTGTCAACAATAATCGATTCGGCGATGCATCGCAATGCGGGATATGCACGATTCAGCATCGATGCGGCAAAGTGCCATAATCGATTATGTCACTGTTTATTTTCTGGCCTTGAGTTGGACAATAAAGTTGTGAAGTTTATTACTTCCGTGGGCATAACAACAACAACAATCAAGACGGAGGCGGAGGGAGATGACCGCGATAGACGGGTAATTAAAAACGCACCCAAAGCTTGGAAAAGCGGACATCTGGGCACATTTCGATTCTACGAAGTTAATGGGAAACTTAACAAGACGAGGCTGAACACAGGAGCGCAGCTTCGCGGCTGAGACACGAATAGACTATTATTAACTAAAGCTTTACTCTTAAACACAAAAGGCACGTCCATTTTAATAAAAAAAAATATATTTATTAAACAAACCAGATCAAGAGCAAAAACGAAATAAAGTGCATAACTGAAAAATAAAGCATAGGCTCAAAACTAATACAAACAGTGGCACTGCGCGAATGCGCGCATTGGGCTCCAATAATATGTTCCCGTCTTCTAAAAAAAAATGCTGCCGATGTCTTTGTTTACATGGTAGAAGAGGACTGACTATGAATTAAACGGTCTCTCAATTAAATATATAAAATTCAGCAAACCTTAGCCTACTTTCTTCAATCTGTCTCTCTTCTCCAGTGGGTTGGGATAATCCAAAAGAAGTGAAAACAAGGGGGGTGTTCTGAAGACAGACTGTTACCTGTGAAACAGGAGTTATCTGAAAACACCCCCATTAGCAATTAGTGCTTTCCACCTGATGAAATGAACGCGCAAAATGAACGAAATGAACGCGGCAAAACTGATGAAATGAACGCGCAAAACGAATTAAATGAACGCGGCAAAACGAATGAAATGAACGCGGCAAAACTGATGAAATGAACGCGCAAAACGAATTAAATGAACGCGGCAAAACGAATGAAATGAACGCGGCAAAACTGATGAAATGAACGCGGCAAAAAATCGACCAATCAGAATTTTGGTCAAGCCAGAACGTATCGACCAACAATCGACTAATCGATTGGGAGATTACAGCCCTAGAAAGCAGTGATTTATGTTTTCTTTTTCAGGTTTGAAAATGCCATATACAATACCCTGTACCATTCAATTTTATTTTGTTTAATGACATTTATGTCAAAGATACAGCAGTGATAATGGTAGTGATAATACACACATAGCAGCCAATAAAATCTGTTGTTCAATATATGACTGCTTGTATTGCCTCATGACTGATGAAAAATTTGCCTTGTTGTGTGCAGTAGAATTTTGATGCATCGCAATGCATCGTAGAATCGAATTGAATCGAATCGTTAGCTGGTGAATCGTAATCGAATCGAATTGTGAGGGCAGTGCCAATGCACACCCCTAGCGGACACAACTTTTTCTAATATTTTAGACATAAATAGAAGATTTGAAATGGGTCTATAATTTGCTAGATTATGTGGGTCTAATTGTGGTTTCTTAATGAGTGGTTTTATAACTGCCAGTTTAAATGTTTTTGGAACATGACCTAAAGATAAAGATGAGTTAATGATATTGAGTAGAGGCTCTTCCACTATAGGTAACACTTCTTTCAGTAGTTTAGTTGGTATAGGATCTAATAAGCATGTTGTTGTTTTAGATGAAGTGATACGTTTATTTAACTCTTTTTGTTCTATAGTTGTAAAGCGCTGTAATTGTTCTTGCGGGGTGATAATTGAGGCTGATTTATAAGGCGCGATTGAAGATTGAACGTTTACAATTGTGGTTCTGATGCTTTCTATTTTCTCAGTGAAGAAGTTCATGAAATCATTACTGCTAAACTGTAACGGGATATTTTGTTCAGGTGATGTCTGTTTATTTGTTAGTCTAGCCACGGTGTTAAATAAAAACCTTGGGTTATTTTGGTTGTTTTCTATTAGTTTGCGGAAATGCTCAGCCCTGGCTGCTTTTAGGGCCTTTTTATAACGTGACATACTGTCTTTTCACGCGATTCTAAAGACCTCTAAATTAGTTTGTTTCCATTTACGCTCTAAGTTACGGGTTTCTCTCTTTAGAACATGCGTAGTATTGTTGTACCATGGTGCTTTACTTTTCTCTCTGACCTTTTTTAATCTAATGGGTGCAACAATATCCAATGTTCTAGAGAGAATGGTGCTCATAGTGCGAGTTACTTCCTTTAATTCATCTGTTTGTTTGGGTTCAGGCCAGTGATGGAGTACTCGAGTCCTGGACATGGACTCGAGTCCAACTCGAGTCCTTATTCTCTGGACTCGAGTCCGACTCGAGACTCCATTCTCTGGAATCGTGACTCGACTTGGACTCGCGGACTGATGACTCGTACTTGGACTCGAGCCGAGGATATATAAAATCGGGCTTGAGCATTCATCAAATGAATGACGTTGTTTCTGAATAAATAGGTTATAAAAATTTGATATAAGATGTTACACTTTTCCTGTTTTGGGCTCCAAGACCGGCCGTGATCTATTTTTTCCCTCACAGACACTGCTACCGCTCGCTCTCCTTGCTTGACAACACTCACTTTACGCTGCATTCTCGTGCATTATTAATTTAACAGTAGATAAGTTCCTCTACATCTTATCAGCAATTTCGATTTTGGCACGCTTTGCAGCAGCTGACCTGACCACTAAGGAGCGAATGTACAGTGACGTGACATAACTGCCAAATTCAAACTGTGCTTTCGTGCTATGGCTGGCGCTGAGAAAGAGCGCCATCTTTTCATGAAAGAGCGCAGCGCTTAAAGGAGAACTCCGGTCAATTTTAACATTGAGCTCATTTTTTTGTAAATTCTCTTTTAATCCCGCTTATCATACCATAACACAATTATGTTTATTTTAGATTTCATATTTAAATACATACAATTTATAGCAAAACAATACATTTATAGTTTGTAAAATACAATGGTGTCTATGGAAGTAGCAATAAACAATCCTTTCAAATATATTTGCCGACATATTTAATTCATATCAGATATACAGTGTAAGTAAGTCAACCATAAAGTTTATTCTTCTCCCAGTTCACCGACCTCTTACTTTCATTTATTTCGGGAGAAACGGATTAATTCAGGAAGAAACCAACCCTAGAAGAAGCTTGTCGTTTTATTGTTAACTGTTAAATTACTTTACATCGTCAATCTTTTTTCTCTTGATTTTTCCTCACAGCCACACATACTCAGTTGGACACCGCAACATTGTTTAATCCCTTTTCAATGAAAATCTCTAAACTTATTTAAATTTTTACAAAAGTAAATACAGGGTATATGCAGGAATCCTGAAGTTAATTTCAATACCTTTTTAAGACTTTTTGAACACCTTCTCAAAATATTTTAAGACCTCATCGCCACTTCAAGTTCTAATCAGCAACAAACCTTTCACTTAATAAACAGTTGTAGTTTGTGCGATGTAGAGGACGACAACACATCACCTTTAAAAAAAGTTTTAGTTTTTTTATTTAACGCACCTAATCGCGCGTTTCGCAAAATACGTGACATCACCTGAATGCGGCGATCTGATCTCACTGACCGACTACGCCGTTGTTTTTTATTAGTAATGGGGAGGAAAATAAATATATTCATGCATACTTTTTGGAGTCAAACTCTTTGGACAAAGCTTGAACAAAATTTAATACCTCATAAAATCGTGATTAAGACTTTTTAATACCTTTTAAGGGCCTTAATTTTCCCAAAATGGATTTATCAACTTTTAATACTTTTTAAGACCCCGCGGACACCCTGAAATACAGTGTACTCGACTCGGACTCGAACACAGGACTCGAGACTCGACTCAGACTCGAACTCAGGTAATGGTGACTCGACTCGGACTCTTCTTTGGTGACTCGGACTTGGACTCGAACACTGGGACTCGAGGCTCGACAGTTGGTGACTCGACTACAACACTGGTTCAGGCAGTAACTGAGACAAATCAGATAAGCAATTTGAGAAATGATCTATGGTGGATGGAAGGATTGTTCTGCCTGGTCGGTAACGCGGCGCAGCATGACATAGTACTGTAGTCCGTAATATACAAGTTACCAGGAAGTGGTCACTGACACCATCACTTTGTGGAATGATATCTATATCGGTTGGATCGGTTCCATATGATATAATTAAATCGAGTGTATGATTAAGACGATGAGTTGGTCCGGTGACGTTTTGTTTGACCCCAAACGAGTTTAATAAATCTGTAAACGCAGCCCCTAACGCATCATTTGAATTATCTACGTGTATGTTAAAATCTCCAATAATTAATGCTTTATCGACGTTGACCAATAGATCTGAGAGAAAATCTGCAAACTCTTTTAGGAAACCAGCGTAAGGCCCTGGCGGTCTATATACGGTAACCAGGGCTAGAGATAGAAGGGATTTTTTTCTTACATCTAAGAGCGTAACATTTAATACAAGTACTTCAAACTAATTAAATTTGTCACCTGTTTTCTGAGTAACATTAAGAATATCTCTGTAGATTGTTGCTGCGGGGCTCATGCTTATTAGGGCTGTCACTTTTTGTTCGAAAATCGATTGCACAATCGATCGGACCAACCAACACAAGTTTCGAAAATGAAAATATATTTTAACGGTTTTCAGGACGCAGAATGCGCGGCGCTGGCTGCTGGGTTCAGCGTTGCGCTTCAGATACAACGCGATTTGCGCGATTGAACTTTTACCGCTGCGTGCGCAACGCTTGGTCGACCCAGCAACAAAACGTCTCGCGCTATCTGTAGCCTATTGAATGGCTCAGCCATTGAACCGCACAGTCCAATGGCATAGATCTGACCAATTGTTGGTGTGTTTTGGAGGTAAAAACAAAAGAGCTGCTTTCACAAAACAGAATGTTTCGTAAGCCATTGAAATGAATGGGTCTCATAGCGCCGCGAATGCTGTGCCCTGTCTGAAAGGCACTCTCTCTCAGAGCGCGTCCAGCTCGTCACGATACGCCCGCAGCGAACGCGCATCACACAGCAACTGCAGGTTCTGATAAACAGACATAACAGCAAATTATAGCCTATTTCTGCATAAGGTGTTGCCAGTATTTAGAAAATTTCAAGCATAGGCTACAGATAGCTTACTGACTCGGGCTACAGGCTACGTAGGTGAAATTTGTTTGACATTTCTAATCGTGAAAACAGCCATGTTAAAGCCTGCAGTCCACTCGGCTTTTCGAGAATGTTACATTCCTGTTTGTAATTGTACACGAAATTTCATGCCAATAAATCATCAGAAATATTGTGCGTCTCAAGCGCCCTCTTTACGTTCATCCTAATGCCTGTTAGTTGTCCGTGGATTGGCCTATATTTGGCGTTGAAAATGGAAAAGTCTTTAGACATGGAAAGTCGATTTTACAATCGCGCTCTAAAGAAGACGTGCTCAGCCGTGACCCACAGGTGTAACGGACCGGTATTGGGTCAATCGGTTTGAGACGCGTCTACTCAACAGTCCGCGTTGTAACTGAGATTTTAAGCAGCAGTGCTTCTCAGTGAGGAAAAGTAGAAAATGTTCGTTGTAAGTGAGTTTAAAGAGAGAAATCACGGATTATGAATCAAATCAATGGAGCTCAAACACAAACAACGCGTTCAGGAAGTGACACCTTCCTGGTTTCAGAGGACACCTTTGTCATGGGATACAGCAGGAGCATTTTGAAAGGACCGTGCAGACTGTTAATATATTTGTTTTGAATCAATGGGCCTAATTCATGAAACAAATGCAAGTGTGGAAATTCTATAATGAAAATGTATTATATTTATATATATTAGGGGTGTGCAAAGCAGCCGCTATTTGTATCTGTATTTGTATTTGTTGAGGGGGGAAAGTATTTGTATTTGAGTAAAATTCAAAATAGGCGTAAAAATCAATTTTTTTTGCGTTACACTTCTAATTTACGTTATAGTGTAAGTATTCTTTAATTATATCCATTATACTAATTATGGATATGCAATATTGGTTGATGTTTTTCCATAAATCTAGCAATGAAACAAGGAACGTAATTTAAAAGAAAATAACATAACAGCCATTACCTTATCCATGGTTAAACCAACAACTAATAAAATACCATTGTGAACATTATGAAGCCTACATCTTACTGTCTGCAAAAGAAAGAGTAACTTAAACGTATCGTGTAACTCCCACACGTGCATACAATTCGACACAACTACACACGCATTTTTAACCTTTTTAACCGAACGTTAACGTTACTCTGTCAACAGTCTAAATTACCGCGCTAAACAGCTGACGTTACGTAAACAGAGCGAACATGAGAGCACCCGACTGCAGACGTCAATAATGCAGCGTAATGGAATAATCTCCCGATCAAACTCTGCTTCCCGAAAGTTATAAACTGCCTCAGTAACCCAGTTAAGGTACAAAAATCTATTCAACAAAAATAGTGATGGAGTAAAGTGTTTTTTCGCTCAGCCGAGCGCTCTCTGTTGCTGTGTGGAGCAGCCTGTGTCCGTCACGCACTCACTCATCCGGGTCTGCACTGCGGTCTCATGAGGAAACGCTTTTTGATATAAAGGTTTTCTTGTTCCCGAATACAAATCATTTTTAAAGTATTTGTTCGAAATAAGTATTTGTAAAAAAAACATGTTATTTGTGCCTTTCCGAATACCGTATTCGGGTTCGGCTCCACCCCTAATATATATATATATAATATATATATATAAAACATTACATTCAATTGGACATTTGACGCAAGATGGGTTTTATGAAAGATTTACACATACATTTGTTCTGCTCATGTTTCATGGAGTGCCGATATGGAAGCTTGTTTTCACCAGGGAATAAACTATTAAAAAAGGCAATTGTGACTTTTCAGAAGTGTTTATTTCCCGCAATTCTGACATTTTTCAGAATGGCGAGTTTATATCCCACAGGTCTGACTACTTTTGTTTTCAGAGCTGCTAGTTTATATCCCACAAATCTGACAATTTTTTTCCAGAACTGCAAGTTTATATACTGGAATTCAAAAAAAAAAAAAATCAGAAATGCCAGTTTATATCCCGCAAATCAGACATCTTTTTTAGAGCTACTAGTTTACAATTTTTCTCAGAATTGTGAGATAAACTAGCAATTGCGAAAAAAAGAAATATAAGTGAAAACACTTAGATTAGTTGTTGAGTTAGGCCTCATCCACACTATTGCGTTTTAGTTTAGAAACAGAGAATTAAAACGAATACGATCTCCGTCCACACCAGCGGTTTAGCTGCGTATTAGAATTGATCTCCGTCCACATTAAAACGACTGAAAACGCGGATCACGTGACCATTCACCAACACTGGGCATGCGCGTGCCGGTGTAAACAGGCGCATGTAGGCAGTTATAGCATTGTAAAATGCAGAATTTACTTGCACAACAGCTGCTAGCAAAGACATCAACATCAGTAACGCTTGTAATTCGTTATCCATGTTGTAGTCACTAACGTTACGTAGTCCAGGCTGTTTTTGTATGTTTTCTTCCCGGGGACGGGTCATGTGATGGGTGTCTGACGAATCAGGGAAGGATACGCCATGACTGATGACACCCAATCATAGAGCCGAGCGTGAGCCTCTGCGTCAGCGTTTGTAAAGTCCTCCGCTTTGACCGTCTTCACTAATACACCCTCCGGAGATTCAAAACGCAAAACGGGGTCGAAGCGTTTTTAAACTTCTCCGTTTAAGGTCTGCGTTTTTGCCGTTGTAGTCTGGACGGGAGGTGCAAACGTAGCAAAAGGTCTCCGTTTCTAAACGAAAACGCAGTAGTGTGGATGAGGCCTTAGATATGAAGCAGCACAATCTTAACATGACTTACCTGAGCCGTCTTACAATCCCGCTCCCTGATTTTGTCTTTGACCAGTTTAATCAATGAAGTGATATTGTAGAATTCAGCCTCTTCCAGCACACCTGAGAAACATTTTACAGATGAAATGTTGAAATAAAAAACATATCACAGCCAAAACAGCTTGATGTCAAAAACATGTAGAACTTAAAAACAAGTTACAACTGAATTTGAAATCTAACAACATGTCCAGACATATCTTAAAGTTCTTATTGACATTCCCATCATACCTTCCTCCGCAAGGCCTCTGTTCAGGACCAGCTTCCCGTGTCTCAGATAGTTGAGCACCGGACCAAAATAAGTGGGATCACGGTCTATCAAATAAGCACCCGTGTCATCCTGGATGAGGAAAGAGCGTTATCAGTACCATGATGCTCGTCTCCAAAGGGATTTCAGCATAATAAACATCATGCAATCATTAAATCTGGCTTTAATGACTCACCACCTTTTCAGATAGTTTGTTCAAATTTTTTTTTAAAATTGTGTTTTATCAGTACTCAAGGGTATCTGACTTTATCTGTACTCAAGGTGGGGCTGACATTTAACATACACGCTGCAGAGCCCATAGGGACGCTGATCCATCTCCAGCACAACATGATTACAACGGATCAATATTGAGGTCAGAAAAGAGAGCTTTACTCCACAACATTTCCCCTTAAAAGAAAGCAACTGGCAAGAGCAACTTCACAGTTAAAATGTCTTATTTTGTAATGAAAAATCTTTATTTATGATAAATATTTTTGACTAAGCAGAGGAACATAAGAAATTATTTGTCTTTTAGAAGCTTTCAACTGTCGTTGCCCTAATAAATGATGCATACTGACCTTTAAAAGTTTAAAAGCATGCAGGGAACCCTATTTCTTCTTGTGTCACATGGAAGAAACTAGAGGATTAATTAAAAAAGACCAGTATATACTTGTATGACATGATAAATATTCATAATAGTGCATTCACTAAGTATTTTAATTGGTTGCTAATACTATTTAGGATCAATTCCTGCAAACTAGTATGCGTTGTGTGTGAGTATTAAAATATTTGAGGTTATTAACTGTTCCTCACAGCTTAAAAAAAAAGGTATAGACATTTAACCACTCAATAGAAAAATAGAATATAATAAATTACTAAATAAAAACCTATTTGATTTCTCTAATATTAAATTCTTATTTACAACGTAAACTGACTAACAGTTGTCATAGTTACTCCAGATAAACACTTATGAAATAGTTTTAAAACAATTATTCTACTAACTAAACCATATAAACAATATTAATATAATTAATATTTTTAGAGTTGAACCAGATAAAGATTTAGTGAAATGGTTTAATTGGATAAACACTAGTTTAACACAATAATTCATATATTTTTAGATAAGCACTAGTCAAATATTTTATAGCATAAGATTGCATACTTAAAGGCGCAGCTTTGTACGATGTGTTGGCGTTATTTCCACTGTAACAAGGAAGCTACGGCCTCCCCCTTTTCAAATAGCCAATAGCGTTTAGTTTACCTCACAAACTGCAAGGCTGCGGTCCAGTCCACTTTTAGACACGCACTTGCGAACTTCCCTAAGCACTTCCCTTCGGGGGAATCCCTGCCGCCATTTTGAAGTGCGTTCCACGTTGTGAAGTGGATGAGGGAAGTTTATATAGGCAGACCCTCGTTCCCTCGGTTTTGACAGAGTCTACTTTATGTACACTTCAGGCAGCTCCATATAGATCTCGTCACCGCAGATCTCGTCTTATCACCACCACCAACAAACAACTCTATGATATATTAATTATCATTTTTTTCATTTAAAACAACCCAAAGACACCTATATACATTTGGATGCTGCATTAAACAAATTATTATAGGGAACATTTTTTTAAATAATAAAACAACTCCATAGCTGATTCCAAGTGATCAAGGGGTTAGGACGTTCCAATTCAGTCCATTGCCGTTTCCGCCAGTAGTGGCACTCGTGCAAAGCAAGCAATGACGTACATCCGAGTGAACAAGACGGAGGGAAGTTAGCGAGTGAAGGGCATGAAAATTTTCGAAGACGTACTTGACAGCACCATGGAAGCGAATCCGAGCACTGAGGATACGTTGGATTCAATAGTAGACGTGTGAATAAATTCTAGCAATTTCATTCTTAACCAACGTACAGTTGGAAAACGGAATAAAACTTGAGCGTTTAAGCAACCAAACTCACATCTCCAACTTCTTGACAGAGGATAAAATAAAAATAGGGTTGCCTGCATGCTTTTAAACATTTAAAGGTCAGTAGTATGCATCAATTCTGATGTGTCAATGGTTGCATTGGCCAGGTGGTATTTATAGCAAAAGGGGCGGAGCTTTAGATTCTAGAGAGCATTTGATTGGACAGAAGATGTGATGAGAAGCTGAAGTCCGCAGTGATGTCATAAAAATCCGAAAGTGAGGGACAGTTTTAAATGCATAGCCTATATCTCCTAAATGCGAATTTTGTAATTGTTTTCAAACACACCAGCTTATTCAAAACCTTATGGCTAACATATTCATCCTAAAATCTTAAACACTAAAAAATGTTATTCAATTGACATTTAACATTAAATATTTTGCATTGGAAATTGATGCATTATATATAATAAATGAACAATGAGCAACATTTCCAGCAATAATCAGCATTTAATAACCATGTTAATAAATATATTAACATTAATTGTTAGTTCATAATACATTAGTGTTAAAATATTAAACTCAATATATTCATAATAATGTTCATATTCATATTAAAATTGCACTATATCTAGACACGAACCTAGATTAATAAATGCTGTAAGAGTATTAATTATTAATTCATGTTAACTAATCATTTTAATTAATGGTAACGTTACATACTTATAATTAGTTACCAAAAATTCAATGGTTTATAGCTAGAAACTTAGTTAATATTTCTAGGTATCCAGTTAAAAAAAAAAGTGAAACTTTTAAATAGGCAAAAGCTTGTCATCTTTGTAATATTTTTATTATTAAAGGTTGAGTGAAAACACTAATGAAAGTTCTGCAATTAGCACTTGACATGTTAGCATGCAAGTTTGTTACTATAAGAACCATAAGCGATGTATTTTTGTATTTTCATATTTAAACGAGCTAATGCTACTCAAAATATACTACAAGCAGCCTCTTTAACCATATCTGACACACTAGAACTAACTTTAATTAGTAAAACAAGCCACATCAAGTGTTACCAGTTAAGCTAAGCTAGTAAGCGGAGCTCCATTGACCGTAACTTTACTAGCTAAGTTAGCCGTCTAGCTAAAATATTAAAATACATCAATATAGCGAAATATTAGACTATAAACCCATTATTTTGCGTCTACCCAGTATAACTGAATTGCCGTAAGTCCAGATACGCGAAGTCGCGGTTGGTGTTCACTGTCATGCTAGTGAAGAGCTCGCGGAATAAATACCTTGTCAGAGTCGAGGTCGGGGTCGGCCTGGCACAGGCGGTACAGGAAAGATTTCGGGTCTCTGCACAGCGTTTGTCTCGTCGTGAGAAAGTAAGTGCCGCCGACGTTCAGACGAACCCATTTGGGCGAGCCGCTTCCAGACGGCTGCAGTCTCTCACTTGGAAAAAGAGCGGGACACCTCCGACCATTCGAGCCACTCGGGTCAGGGCTCTTCTCCGCCATCCCTCCTCTGCGCTCCCGCTGCCTGACTGTCGACTGATGGAACTGAGCTGACTCTGAGAGCAGGAAGTGTGTGTGGGGAGTTTGAGAGCCGCGGTGCCCTGAGCCTCCCTACACAGGCTCCGTCACCACACACACAGAGCTGTCTAGCTAGGCCGCACTTTTGCCACCCAATAAGACTGCACGCGCCTCCTAGGCTAGCTAGGCAGCTCTATACGTTTTGAAAATTTGGAAAAATGATGTCATTGTTGTTTAGGCTTTTAAAAAGCCACATGATTTGTTTGTTTTTTAACAGCCACGTGATTATAGATATACAGTTATGACTGTCAACGTGTGTATTTACAGTATTAAACACAAGTAGCCTACTAAGTGGTTTTACTAAAGTTGTTTAGTCAGACGAACACTTTTGTCAAAGTGTTAATAATGATTTAGAAGACAGGTAAGTATAGAAGCCAATTTCTGTCACATATGGGGAAAAAATGCATGCTTTGGTAAGTAATAATTACAACATAAAGTCTAAATTGTTGTGAGATAAAAGTCCACAAAGTAAGTATCTTTTATCTAATTACCAGATAAAAAACTGACATTATGAATGACTAAATCAATTATGATAAAGTAAAATAAAGAGTCAAAATAATGAGGAAAAAGGTCAGTTATGACTAAACATTGAAATGATAAAATACATTCATAATTATGAGATGAAACTGATGATAAACTATACAGAAAAATTCTTCCACATTATGAAAGTCGTAATCTTTGCCATAATTTACTCATAATTTCATCTTTGTTTTGTAATAATTTAGCTTTTCGCCTCATAATTATAACTTTATTTCAAATGTATGGCATTTAATCTCAGAAACCTTACTTTTTAAGTCATAATTATAATGTACAAAAGCATGCTTTTTTTCTGATGTGATGGAAATGGTCTTCCACAGTGATACAGACAGTCTCTGTATGGTCTATTCAGGAAAAAACACTAGTAAAATAATTAATATTTCCAGAGTTTAGTTTGATAAACACAAGTAAAACAGATAACATTTGAATAGTTTAATCATATACAGGTAAAACAGTTCATATTTGAATGGTTCAGTCAGACACAGACAAATTAATTTCATATTTCAATGGCTTAGTTAAGTAGTGATTCAGTTCATATTTCTATGGTTTAATCAGATTATCATTTATCTGCTTTGTGTTCTCATGTGCAATTAATATAGAAAGAAGATCATTTGAGAGAGCCATGTGAAGACTGATAACAAAAGACAGTACAGTGAATAGCAGGCATTTATCATCACTTGATGGTCCTGCTATTGCTAAGTGAGATGTGTTTCTCATAGCTGATGTTTTTCTGCGTAGGAAATGCCTGTGGGCATTCTCTTGCTGTATATGTTTACCTAAGACCTGGAAAGCTGAACAGCGAGTTCATTCAGTGTGACCTGATTTCAGCGCTGCAAGATGTTGAGAAATGTAAACAGCCAGCATGCATGAGAGACCCAACTGTAAAAGACAGGGAAAGTCTACCGGGAGCTGTTGTCTTAGCACTGCTGTCTTGCACATGCTACCAACAGTCTGTCAGAAACAGAAGCACAAAGATCTTACTCTTCATGTATACTTTTATTATGAGACTTATTTCTCTCCTCGACATCCTCTAGTTTCATTAAAGGTTTATGGAAGCTTGTTTCTGTAATAAAAAAAAATTAAAAAAGAGGTATAATTGTGACTTTTTATTTCACAATTCTGACTTTTTTTCTCAGAATTGCGAGATATAAACTTGCATTTGTGAGTTAAGTCTGAAGTACAATATAAACTCACAATGGAGAGTTATAAAGACAGAATTGCGAGATATAAGCTTGCAATTGCAAGTTAAGTCAGAATTATGAGATATATATTAGTATTTGCAATTTATAAAGTCAGAATTAAGCGATATAAACTCACAACTGAGAGTTATAAAGTCAGAATTAAGCGATATAAACTCACAACTGAGAGTTATAAAGTCAGAATTAAGCGATATAAACTCACAACTGAGAGTTATAAAGTCAGAATTGCGAGATATAAGCTTGAAATTGCAAGTTAAGTCAGAATTACGAGATATATATTAGTATTTGCAATTTATAAAGTCAGAATTAAGCGATATAAACTCACAACTGAGAGTTATAAAGTCAGAATTAAGCGATGTAAACTCACAACTGAGAGTTATAAAGTCAGAATTAAGCGATATAAACTCACAACTGAGAGTTATGAAGTCAGAATTGCGAGATATAAGCTTGAAATTGCAAGTTAAGTCAGAATTACGAGATATATATTAGTATTTGCAATTTATAAAGTCAGAATTAAGCGATATAAACTCACAACTGAGAGTTATAAAGTCAGAATTAAGCGATATAAACTCACAACTGAGAGTTATAAAGTCAGAATTAAGCGATATAAACTCACAACTGAGAGTTATAAAGTCAGAATTGCGAGATATAAGCTTGAAATTGCAAGTTAAGTCAGAATTACGAGATATATATTAGTATTTGCAATTTATAAAGTCAGAATTAAGCGATATAAACTCACAACTGAGAGTTATAAAGTCAGAATTAAGCGATGTAAACTCACAACTGAGAGTTATAAAGTCAGAATTAAGCGATATAAACTCACAACTGAGAGTTATGAAGTCAGAATTGCGAGATATAAGCTTGAAATTGCAAGTTAAGTCAGAATTACGAGATATATATTAGTATTTGCAATTTATAAAGTCAGAATTATGAGATATAAACTCACAATTGAGAGTTCTAGTCAGAATTGCGAGATATAATCAGAATTGCGAATCACAGTTATAAAGTCAGAATTACGGATAGGCTATATAAACTTGCAATCCCGAGTTATAGTCAGTATCGCGATATAAACTCATAATTGCGAGTTATGAAGTCCGAATTACGAGATATAAACTTGCAATCCCGAGTTATAGTCAGTATCGCGATATAAACTCATAATTGTGAGTTATGAAGTCCGAATTACGAGATATAAACTTGCAATCCCGAGTTATAGTCAGTATTGCGATATAAACTCATAATTGTGAGTTATGAAGTCCGAATTACGAGATATAAACTTGCAATCCCGAGTTATAGTCAGTATTGCGATATAAACTCATAATTGTGAGTTATGAAGTCCGAATTACGAGATATAAACTTGCAATTCCGAGTTATAGTCAGTATTGCGATATAAACTCATAATTGCGAGTTATGAAGTCCGAATTATGAGATATAAACTTGCAATCTCGAGTTATAGTCAGTATCGCGATATAAACTCATAATTGTGAGTTATGAAGTCCGAATTACGAGATATAAACTTGCAATCCCGAGTTATAGTCAGTATTGCGATATAAACTCATAATTGCGAGTTATGAAGTCCGAATTACGAGATATAAACTTGCAATCCCGAGTTATAGTCAGTATCGCGATATAAACTCATAATTGTGAGTTATGAAGTCCGAATTACGAGATATAAACTTGCAATCCCGAGTTATAGTCAGTATTGCGATATAAACTCATAATTGTGAGTTATGAAGTCCGAATTACGAGATATAAACTTGCAATTCCGAGTTATAGTCAGTATTGCGATATAAACTCATAATTGCGAGTTATGAAGTCTGAATTACGAGATATAAACTTGCAATCCCGAGTTATAGTCAGTATTGCAATATAAACTCATTGCGAGTTATGAAGTCCGAATTACGAGATATAAACTTGCAATTTTTCTTAGAATTACGAGTATATATATTACAATTTGGACTTTATAACTAACAATTACAAGTTAAGACTATATCTCAATTCGACGAAAAAAAAAGGTCAGAATTGTGAGATATAACTCAAGTTAATATCCCGCAATCAAAAGTCAAAATCTGACTTTATAACTCTCAATTATGAGTTTATATCTTGCAAAAAAAAAGAAAAAATCTGAATTGTGAGATAAAGTTGCAATTACCTTTTTCTTTTTTTTACTCCCTGGTGGAATCAAGCTTCCATAAAGGTACGTAGAAACCAAAGGGCATAAACATTGAATCTGATATAATTTAAGTGACCTGGTTAGGACACATACAAATCTTTCAAATAATTACAGCATTCATTCACATTCAAAGGCAATATTCAATATTTACAACACATGGCCCTTGAATATTAGAATTTAAATAATACAAGGTACTACAGGCTGCGCCACTGCCAGCAAATAATCTTATATAAGAATAAAATTATACAAGGTGCAAATCCAGTAACACGGTGTTACTTTCTGAATAATACATCATCTGTACATCACAGTTATATTCGGTGACAAACCCAGTCGAATTATAAATACACAGTTGAACAATTCCTCAAAAAATGCAAGGAGGAAATGCAACAGAAGAGGAAAAACACACTTCTGTGCTTTAATTCTCACTTGGTTACAGCATTTTCGTTCGCCTGTGCTGGACCAACATCCTTTTCAATGTACAATAAAGCGGTCAATAAAACTGCATCTCAGAACGTGGCCCTTATTTACAGTTGCGATTCTCTTCACAGCTCAATTCCCGTAGGCATTACATCATATCTACATAGCAAGAGGCTGACATGGTACGACACAATGTGACTGTCGACAGCCATCCGCTTTTGCTGCAAAACTGCCGCTCGCTTGCAGTGTATACTGTGTAACATACCTTCTCAAGTACTTGTTTTCAATCTAAACCAATGTTTATAAATAAAATATAATATAAAAAAATATATAAACAGCAGATTTAAGGAACCAAGCGCGAGTTTCACAAGTGAACCCTCAAAATCCATCGCCATTTCATATTAAATATAAACAGCTCAACAGTGATTCTTCTTCGGATGATAATCATTTCATGTACAATGATATACATGTGAACAAGATGACTGAGAATAAATATAAATATATTAACGATTTGTGTATCAATTTAATATGTACTTGACCTGTAGGATCATTTTCAGTGTCCTCTATAGCTATCCTAAAGCGCTCTTATTATTATTTAAAAGGCAACAGATTATGAGTGTTTTTTTTTCTTCCCCCAAGCTTTTGTGGATATTTTCCTATGTATATATATATATATGTACACATAAAGTGTGCAAGTTGTAGATTTGCTGAGTTTTACTGATCTTTGATTTTATGTTACAACTGCTGAACATGACAAAAACACTGCAAGCAAAACGTTGTCTTCAAGAAGAAATATTGATGCACTAGTCCCATAATTGAACAGATCTTCCTGTTTGGTAGTTGAATGGTGGAGGGCTCAGACCTCTCAGACTTGCCTTGACTCCAGTGGTCCTCTGATGCCCAGTCATGCCAGTAGTCTTATGTTAGTGATAAATTGTTCCCCAGACCTCTTGAATCTTCTTACACCATTTGTCTGCGTTTCCACTGGGATCCATTAGATAGTATGTCCTGTTTGGCTGCATATGACGAAAACAACGACAAGATTTAGCAACATTTCGCAAAGTCCCAAGAAGTACCATGATATTACGATGTTTTTTGCACCATGTGTACTATGGCTTATAAATTATATTTAGTAATCATTCAGTATGATGCATTTATCAAAGTACCATGATACTACAACTAAAGCTTCCAGAGAATCACTACCTATTAGGCAAATGCTTATAAAAAAAAACTATAAATAGCTATATAATTAACTATGTATATCTATAATAACTATAATTTGTACCGTGTGGACAAAAAACGTCTTGAAATTCTTGGCCTCGGGGCGCAACTCTGGAGACCATGGAATTTCCCCCTTCAGAACTTTATTCACAGGATCCACGTAATATAGATGTGGTCCTTCAGTCAGTAAAAGCTGACGGCGTCGAGCAAACAGTCCCTGTGAAAATGACAAACAAAGAAAGGGTTAAAAACACTTACCAAAGGAAGCCAAAAGAGGGCACTATTTGTTTTCTCACTCAACACTTAAAAAAAAAATTTGAAAACATGCACCTGTTTCATACCATATTAGATAAGAAACAGGAAGGAAAATGTTACCTTTCTTTTGTCAACTGGTCCCATTTTATATATCAAGTTATTTTCAACAAACTGGTGCCTTTGAGACAGAAAAAAAACACAAATGTTAATGAATAACAAGCTGGCAGTGCTACCCGTGTTGTTGACCGATTGAAAACAGAACTGTAATGATCAAGAGTTCCTTTTACAACATGCAATAACTCAACAGGAAATGCGCGAGATAAAAACTAATCATTATTAGTGCATACACCCACACAATCCCTAACTATGTATAATAACAAAATGAACGTGTGTTTAACTGTGCTGTCATTACAGGATGATCATTTAATATTTAACCAGAATGAAGGTTTATGAGCAGGAAAACTCATTTCTGAATGAAGCTTGTGACATACCAAGGGTTGCCTTTTGTTTGCTTCTGCAGCAGAAGTCGTTTCTCCTCACTGGAGAACAGCAGGTCCAGCTCAAAGGAGTTGCTGTCCAGGTCGTGGATGTACTGCTCAATGTTGCTGCAGGATCTCAGTGGGACGATCTGAGATGAGCTGGATGGAGCCACCTGCAGGCTGCTGAACTGACTGAGGAGATCTTCATACTGTGGGATCCAAAGCAAACAGCAAATCAGTACACAGTGACAAGACCCAGTGAGCCTGCAATTTGTACCATTAACTGACCACACACACTTAAATATTTAACCTGAAGTTGTGGCCGACTTTACTAAAATACTGTGACGTAATTCTGAAGATCACTGAATGTGAAAAAAATAAGAGTGAAGCGTGATTTTAGCGCACTTTCTCGCCATCTCTAGCTTACAGCCGACTGTCGTTTGGAGGGGAGCGTTTTAGGACTGTCTGCCCGATCTGTCAACATCAGAGAAACAACGTCATTCTTAAGGCGAAGCAAACTTTGGGATTTTAACTAAAGATTACGACAAAAATCTTTTTTTCTGTGCACAGATTAATTGTTCACCACAATACTGGTAATGTGCGCAAACAAAGTAATTCAAAACTTTAAAGCAGACTTTGGAATGGTATCCGTAATGTAGGACATTTTATAAGAGGTGAATTCTGATTAAAAACAACCAAACAAAACAAAAGATCCAAACATAAACATTGCAACAATAAAATAAAACGAAAAGTACAAAATAAACACAAAAAAACAAAAGCTCCAAACCAACAACAACACAACAATAAAACAAATGAAAAGCCCAAACAAAAAAACAACAAAACAAAGACCAAAACAAAACAAACACAACAAAACAAAAGCTCCAAACCAACAACACAACAATAAAACAAAACAAAAAGCCAGAAGAAAAAAAACAAAAAGGTTAAAAAAACAACAACAACAATAAATAAATAAAAAAAGTTAAAATAAATAAACGCACAAAAGACAGTAATTATGCACAGTGTCGTGGATAATATGCAAGATAAATCTAACTAACATTGCCATAGTAGTCTTCATCATCTTCAGCCATGGCTGGTAGGTAAGGGGTCAGCTTGGGTGGGGTCTGAACCGGCAAATTCTCCCATGAGATTGTCTCAAAGAACATGTGGCCTTTCAGTGGATTGAACCCACCCATTTCCTCACATCCTAGCCGCTTTCTAGGGTCCAAAGACTGAAAACAGGAGATAAACAATGCATTTTCTTCAGCATAGTCATGCAACTGAAAGTGAAGGTATGTAATGAAAACAAACTATTATTACCAACAGTCGCTGCACCAGATCTTTAGCTTTGGGGAAGAACTTCTCAGGAAATTCATATTCCAGCTTTGTTATCTTTTGGAAAATCAAGTACTCGTTCCTATTAAAAGACAAAAGTAAATGACTAACTCAACCAAATCAATATCAACTGAACGGTTTGCAGTCTCACAACTGAAGAGCTCTTAATAATCAGTTGAGAGACGGAAAGGGTTAATTTACAGTGACATGGTTCAGTGTTTTGTTTTTTTAACGGCTGTCCGAGCCGATTTATTGGTTGTAATGTAACCAAAACTGCGAGCGGGTCATGTGACACAGTGGTTGGGGTTTCCTCAGAAGCCCTCTGTACTGTCTACACAAACAAGTCATAAACACCAAAGCCAACATTTCCTGTTATTTCACACCATGTTTTTAAAAACTGCAATTACAACAGTGATCAACCACCAGCACTTCAGCTGTAGTGCAAAGCACCGTCACCATGTCATTAAAAACGTTTAATTGAACTAAATCTGAATTGATCAGTAACTCACCCAGCTCTAAACGGAGGTAATCCGGCCACCAGCTGATAGATTATGCAACCCAGTGCCCAGAGGTCCGAACTAAAAGAGAAACATCACAGAAAATAAAAAACTAATTTGATGCAATTGACTAGCACCTTAATCTTGTATTATTGCACATGAAATGCCAAAACCTTTTGCAGGCTGATTTTTCCGTCAGCAGCTCCGGAGAAACGTACTGTGCAGTGCCAACGAAAGAATTGGCTCTTGCTGTAAAGACATATCATTCAGGTTCAGATTCAGGTGGGACAAACAGCATCACATACTGTCCCCCTTCAGGGTCCGTAACCCTGCTGACAACTCATATATGCGCGTGAAGAAAAATGATGGACTGTCCCATATTTATGCTACTTGAGTACTGTTGTGAGTGTATCTAATAGATAACAAACACTTCATGCTTGACCTACAAGGGGGTTGAAGGAAGTTAACGACAGTCGTTATGAAAAAAAACAAAACAACCAGAGCAAAGCAATTCAATGAAAAATTCATGAACTATACGTTACTTTGAGAGCTGTCCAAAGACAACTGTTTCGCTGTCCCGAAATCCGTAATATGAATGTGCATGTCTTCGCTCAGTAAGATGTTCTCGGGCTTAAGGTCCCTAAAGAAAAACAAATAAATGCATATTCAAAAAAAAAAATGCATCACGGATGATTTCAATCAAAGTCATATCGTCGGTCGTATTACCTGTGAATAATTCCCAGTGCGTGCATATACTCGAGTGCACAAACTATCTCGGCAGTGTAGAATCTCGTGCAAGTCTCATCAAATGAGCCTATTTTGCGAATGTATCTAAGTAGTTCTCCATTCTTTGCATAACTGAGGGCGAAATCTGACGGATTAGAAGTTAAGAACATTTTAACAGAGTAATAATGAGTTTAACAAACACAGACCAGGAATCAAAGCTTCACGGCTCAACACCCTTCCTCCCGAAAAGGATACAAAGTTTATGTGAGTCTTGAAACGTGAAGTAGAGCTTTACGAAAAAGGGGTGATCTATAATTGACAATATGTCCTTCTCTCTGAACACATAGTGTGCTTTATTCTCCTTCCTGATGTGATTCTTCTCAAGAATCTTCACTGAAAAACAAATTTCAAATGACATCAGTGTGGTTCATTTAATATATTACTACTATAATACATTTATATATTAAATAAATTGCCCATTACTTGCATATTCCTTTCCAGTGGCAAGTTCTTTTGCGAGCACAACCTGCAATTCAAATGTGTTCAGCTATCACAACAAATCAATGGAGCCATCGTAAAACTTTATTATTCAACTATTCAACCACCAAAAACATCGGTCACTATACCGGCTGTTTGGACCTCAAATGTAGTAGTTAAATTGCAAAATCACAAAAAATTGTACCCACCGTCGAGAAGGAACCCTCTCCTAAAATTTTGCCAAAGCTGAAGTCCTCCTTCTTGCGTGATTGTGGAGGCTTGAGGGTCGATGTCTTGGGCTGGGCGCTTGCCTCACCCCCGCGGACCTCCATACTGAGACAGTGAGGAAGGCTGGAGTTGAGCTGAGTCCTTACCATTGATGAAGAAGCACAGGAACGCAACACCACGCTAGGCTGGATGGGAGCAGCATCGTACTGAACGAGCAAAACACACACAGAGAGCAAACATGACACTGACTCAGACATGCGGGTGCATGTGCAATGAGGAACAAAACCACCTTGGAGGCAGTAAACCAGCAGCTGATAAAGTACAGTAGAGCTTCCGCAGAGGGGAGGGCTGTGTTTGTTTTCACCCAGGATTACGAGTACTCAAATTCATTCACTCAGACCTGCCTTTGTTTACGCTGCAGAGAACGCAAAATATTTACCCTGCTGAAGTTGTGAAAACACCGTTTTTGGTTAAGTCTAACCACACTTTTGATGCTAAGTAACCACGTGTATAATAGGCTACCTGAATTAAAAGTTTTAGGTGATTGATCGTTTAAAGGTGCACTCAGTCACTTATTAAAAAGTTAAAGAAAGATATAAAGAGATGAATAGTACTTATCTATAAAAAATATCATGCTCACTCAAATGAGATTAAGACTCCAGTCATATTAGTAGCCTAATTAAAGCAGCTTTACTTTACATGCAGTGGGTCACCTCATGGGGGCCGACATGTTGAGATCACATGACCAGCCGAATACTACTAGTTTTATCCCAGCAACCACCCCTGTCCTGCTATTGGACCCTAACGTTTGTGGTATAAATGAGTCATGACTGACTGTGAATTACGCCTTTTTATGGAACTTTTGCTTTGACATGATGCTACATCCACACCACTAGGAGGCAGTATAAGACCAAGACCACTGCTATATCAGATTCGTACATCTAAGGGTATGTTTACACGACAACGATATGATTAAAACTGAGAAGTTACAGACAACACCATTGTCAAAACAATTCCCATTTACACGGATCCGCGAAAACGACTAAAAGCTATGTATTCTGCTGCCAGGCCGTTAGATGGCGACGATACACTATAGACTGAACACGTAATACACGGTAATACGCATGTGCATGACGTCATCGTCTTCAGATATGTTTTTGTTGTTTACACAGAGACCGTTTTCAAAAACGTGCACTTTGAAACCCGTTTTCAAAAGTTTGCGTTTTCAGGCACCTAAAACGTCGTTGTCGATCTTTGTCAAAAGGCCAAAACGCATAAAACGTTTTACGTTTTTAGTTGAAAACGGTGTCGTGTAAAACAATTTTAAACAGCACCGGAGTTTAACGGATTAACGGAAAAGACATCAATATGGGGGGTTAGTCTATGCATCATTTCTTAATTTGATTTTAAACTTGAGAAAATTAAACAAATGCACAGACAAATCGCTCTCAATAACTATACATATAATATGATAATCTATCTATAATAACATAATAACAATTAATATATAACATACATTTGAATATGAATAACATACATGTGAATTTTCATTGCGTGCCAACTATACACAGTTAAAATTTAGTCGTTTTCTTCTGTGAAAATTAACAATACTGGGGACTAAACTTGCACTTATAGGTTTGACAAATCCAATGCTCTTTCGAATAACAACGTTGCCTAATACAACCCGCTACTGATTAGCAAAATATGGCAAATTGTGGTTCGCACCTGTGAATGATGTAACCTAAACCCAAAAGGGGCACAGGAAAGCAAACTGCACTCATTTAGTTATTTTATAATCTCTTTAAGTAACATCCAAGTATAGGTAAATATATCTTTATTTATTATTTTATAAATGTTATGTTTATATAGCATTTAGATAGACTATTAGTTTGCTTATAATGATGACTTAAGAGTAACCTGAGACACAAGACTAAACCATCCAATTAAGAGCATGTTCAGCAATTAATTTTTTTATGGAATATTGCAGCATTTATCATAAATGATTTATCCGTGCACATCATTATTTTAACTTCATCTAATCTTTAATCAGAATAACTTCCCCTCCCTCTTGCAGCGTAATCTCTTCCCTTCTCTGATTATGTGTTTACCGGGGCGAGGGCGGGGCAACCTGTCACTCACATGAGATCGACCAACAGCAAACCACAACCATCCAATCAATTCCCAATGGACAAAATCAAGTCCCGCCCCAACTTTTTTTCATCATCCAATAAATCTTTTCACTCGTATATGCATCACTATAGGGAAGAAAAGACTATCGTAACTTGTGTTTCATGCCTTTAGAGAAATATATATATACACTGAGGTAGTTTTAGCCTTAAGTCTGCAATAACACCCAAAGCCATGCAAATAAAGCACGATCTGCTTCCCCACAGCAGGTTGATCACTCCTCATTTGTTTACTATGAGAACTGTGGAGAGAGAAAAAAAAACTAATTCTAAAAGGTTCTGTTATTATTGTAAAACCTGGTACTTTCCAGACACCTGCTACATAGGGCACTTCTCCAATAGATCTTTGCCAAACACACAACCACAGAAACTAAATAGGACTGCCCCTGCCCATTCCCCCCCCAACACACACACACACACACAAACACACAAAAAAATGTAAAAAAAAATCTGACATCATGCAGTGCAAAAGTTATTCTAGATCTGTATTATTAGTTATTTTATTTCATTTGTTTTGTACATTTTTTAAATAATAGTATATTGAAAATACAATACAACTTTTGATATACACCTTTGACATTATCAATTCAATTGTATATAAAAAATGCATTATGCAGGAACAAAAAAGTGCATCTTACAAGTTATGACAACACATGTTTGTTTGTTTTACATTGCTTTAACTCCTCAAAAAAAATAAAGCAATCTTCAACCTTTTTTTATAAGTTATACAAGATTCAACTCATTTTTAATCTCGGTTTAATGTAATTTAAGTTGAAATTAATTAAATATCCAAGTTGATTGTACTTTTTTTAACAGGGATGCTTGGTTGATTTTTTTTGTCCACTATCCACTCCAAGTCATGTCTTTTAAAATAATTAAAACTAAACTAATTAAAATATTGGGTTTGTAAATAAATGCACTCATACGTTGTTTATATTTGCCGAATTTAAGATAATGAGGAACATAAGTTCAACTTTTGATTGCTAGTGTATGTTTGTATAAGGATTAGCCATCCTGACCAGTTTATTCAAGCAGACACAGGTAACATCACTTTCTTTATGACACATTAATAATATAAATGGGAGTGGCATAAACACAATGGCTAAAACAACAATGACGATTACGAGTTGCGCAATACGACCTCTGGATCAAAGACATCCCAATTGTGTGACACATTGTAATTTGATAACAACGACCAGTTTTCCTGGAAGTCTTATTTAAAACTAGATTAGGAAGTGAAGTTTTGATAGAGTCACCAAATACAGTAGGCTACACTTACATCTCTGACAGCCAGCGCTGGATGATTTAAAAAGCAAATAGTGGCACTGTACGCATGAGAGGACAGTAGTAAAGGTTGACAGGATGCCAAAGAAAGCGTGAATAACGAGTTGCAAGCGGGGTGATAAAGTGCCATCACAAGAAAAGAGATGAAAGAGAAAGAGATACATGTCTAGAAAAGTGCTTTTTTTAATTTAATTTTTTTTATTATTATTTTGTTTTAATCGTATAGGCCTACTCATATTTAAACAGCGAAAGACAGATGGCCATGTACACAATGTCTACATATTACTGTTCGATTACGTCTCTGTAGATCTGATCTGTGTCGAGGCATACACGCTGCATGTCAGATCAGATCATATCTTTAAATCAGGGGTTTTCAGCCAGGAGATGGCGTGGACTCGGAGAGTGGTAAATAATTTGATTAATAAAAAGATGGACGAACGCGAAATGAGCTTGATGCTAGCTCTGCGATGTGCGAAGTTCGCCAAACATCACCATGATTTTGAGGCGGAGGAGGACGAAAAGTGCGATCATTGCAGCCTGCGCATAATATGCTTGAGTTATTGTGTGCGAGCGAGCATATTGTGTTTAAATATTGGCTTTAACGAGTGGGTCCGAAATTTTAGGATGAGCAAAACATATGTTGTGTCTGTCAACGTTTGTGTTATGTTGGAGTATTGGTTATTCAACAAGAAGTTCAATCTGACACCAGAGCTTGAAACGATAACCTCTTTACTGCTTTATCTCACATAAACTCACATGCGCACACAGAACCTCCCGTAACCATGGGAACCTTGAATACAACATTCCCCAACCCAACCCCCCCCCCCCCCCCCCCTACCCCTCATAAAGAACTACCAAAATTGTGTTTCAACTTGAACTATAGTTGAGGATAGATGGCTAAACACCTATACGTGAAAAGTCTGTGATAAAGTCCTTCAGGTATGCAGGACGAGCCCTTGCTCGAACTGGTCGACTCTCCAATGCCGCCGACTGCGGCACATCCTGGCCACCCTGATAAACGTCGCGCAGTGGCTGAAGAGTTCTCCCTGACAGGGGAACCTTGAAACTCCGGGCCTGGCCTTGGCTGTACTGGCGGAGCCGGAAGAGGCATGCTCTGTGCCGCTCTCCCACTAGGCTCCCTCGCCTGTAGGCACCCAGTTGAGTTAAGAGGGACCCGCACTTTCCGCAGTCTACTAGCATGCCAACGAGAGCCATCGCTCAACAGGAATGTGGCAGACTGTAACTGACGATCCACCTGAAGGGGCTTGGACCAAAACGATGCCATTTTGCTGCTACGGTGGGGCCTGCGGACCCGAACCCAGTCCATCACCGTTATCTTGTTCTCCTTGACCTTGTGCCTCTTGTCGAAACGGTCCTTCATTTGCCTCTGGTTTAAAGTTACCGCTGCTTTGGCTGCTACCCAGGTACCATTCGCTCCTGCTGACAAGTCTCGTGCTCTGAGTCTGTCCAATGGCAATTCCATCTCCCGGCCGAGCATGAGCAAAGCAGGAGAAGCCTGGGTGGTGGTGTGCTGGCTAGCTCTGTAATGCATCAAAGTTAGGTTGAGTGCTGTTTGGAATGTATACCCCTGGACCAGATGTGCACGAATGCCGTTCTTAAGGCTTTGATTGAACCTTTCGACCCCGCCTTTTGCTTGGGGGTGGTAGAGTGCAGCCCGGATATGCTTAATTCCCTTATTGCAAAGGAAAGTGAAGAAGTCTGCAGAGGTGAACTGCGGTCCATTGTCGGTAGTGATGGCACGGGGCATGCCCCAACGAGCAAACAGGCTGTCCAGTGTGATGGTCTGTGATGTGACTGTTCCGACTGGTATTACCTCAGGCCATTTAGAATGGAGGTCGTACACAACCACCAGAAAACGTTGATGATGAGGAACTCTATGGTCATGAATTTCCCCACAAATGTCCAGTTGAAGATGCTCCCATGGGCGAGATGGCCATGGAACAGGTTGAAGAGGGGTTGAAGCTGGTAATCCAGTCTTCCCACTGAGGAGTCAAGGTTCACAGTCCCTGACCAGCCCTTCAATGTCATGGTCAATGCCTGGCCACCAAACCAGGTCCCGGCATCTTTGCTTGAGCTTAACGATGCCCAAGTGGCCCTCATGCGCCATTGATAGGACACGTGCATTTAGGCTTTCCGGCACCACTGTACAGAGGCCCCTGGAGACACAGACATCACCCCAGCAAGATAGTTCATTTCGTATTTTAGCAAAAGGTGTTAACTCCCCAGGCATCCGTGCTGGCCACCCCGAGCGTATATATGTGCGGAGTGTTGTCAGTGTGGAGTCACACCTGGACTCCTTCTGCAGCTCCTCCAGGGAGACAGATGCTTTCAGAGGGGCATGGAGCATCTGGATGAGTTCTGGCTCCATGTCATCACTGCCTGGCGAGACTGTCGGTGTGGGCGCCTCAATGGATCGAGATAGAAGATCAGCGACCACATTGTCCCTCCCTGGTGTGAATTTGAGTTGGTAATCATACTGCCTTAGGCGCTCACCCCATCTGTGCAGACGTAAGGGTTTATGACCGGAGCCGGAGGCTGATAAGAGTGTGGTCAGAGCCTGATGGTCGGTGAGGAGGATGAAACGACGACCATAGAGGAAAAGGTGCCATCTTTCGGTTGCCCAGATACACGCAAGGGCCTCACGTTCGCCGACAGAGTAGCGCTGTTCCGTGGGGGTCAGAGCTCTGGAGGCGAACGCTACTGGTCTTTCCACTCCATCCTGCTCCTGAGACAGCACCGCTCCCAGGGCCTGAGTGGATGAATTGCAGGTGACAATAGTCTGACTGTCAGGGTCGAAGTGGGCCAGGACAGGTGGCGTGGTAAGCTGTAACTTCAGTGTTTGGACAGCCTCGGAGCATGCTGTAGTCCAGTTCCATGGCTCCTTTTTTTTTAGTAACTGGCGAAGTGGTGCTGTGGTTCTGGAGTACTGAGGCAGGAAACGAAGGTAGTAGGCATACGAGTGTAACGAAAAACCCCAGCGTGTGTGACAAAAGCTGTGAGGTCTCTGCTGGAAGGGTGGAGTGGCACCTGCAGGTAACCCTGGCGCAAATCCAGTTTCGTAAAGACCGTGGAACCATAGAAGTGAGTGGTCAGCTCCTCAGCTGTGGGTAATGGGTACTTGTCAGGGATAACAGCCTTATTGACAGAGCGCAGGTCAACACAAACTCGTATTCCACCAGATTTTTTTTTTGCAATGACCAGGTTAGAAATCCAGGGGGCCGCATTGACTGGCTCAATCACCCCCATGTCCAGCATCATTTGAAGCTCAGCAGTGACTTCCTCCCGCAGAGCAAGAGGAATCCTGCGCAGGGGCTGTATGACTGGCAATACGCCAGGGTCCACCAGAGGCTTGTGGGTGAAAGCTGTAAGACAGCCCAGTCCGTCAAACAGTGCAGGCCATCTCTGTTGCCAGGTGGAGGTGACATGGTGAATATCAGAGCCCTTTTCGTCTCGCAATGTGAACCCCAAGCTTGTAAAAAGATCCAGCCCCAGAAGGTTGGCTCCACGTTCAGAAATGTAGAATGGGAATAATAGCAGGTGTTTGGAGCCATAACGTACTGAGAACACCAAGAATGGTAATCCTGGACTTGTTGTAGCCACAGAGGGATGTGTATGGCTGCTGTAATGGCAGATGGGAGAAGAACTTGTGATACGTATTGGCATTGAGCAACGATGCAGCTGCACCCGTATCCAGGAGGAGTGGGAGACTCACCTCATCCAGCAGCACAGTACATGTCCTAGAAGCTGCCAGGTCAGCTGATACATGTCTAATCTCAGCGTAGTCATTACAGACAGGCGAGAGCATCCTCTGTGATGCTTGCGTAGCAGGAGCTGACCGGCATACTTTAGCAAAGTGATTTTTTCTTAAACAATTCCTACATGTTTGCCCACGTGCAGGGCAATTTTGGGCTCTTGAATTGTGCGAACTAGAGCCGCAATTGCCACAAAAACTTGAACTGCGTCGGTTTCTCTGCGGTTGTGCAAAATGCACTGGAAAACCTGCATCCTTATTCTCACTTCTTCCTATGTGTAAGGGACTGTGGCCATGGTGACTGACAGGTTGGAGTTGTTGCATAGGAATGTCCACAGGGGGATGCGCATCAGCGATTAATGTAGAGCATTCGACAGCTGCCTCCACTTGCAGCGCGATTACGACCGCTTGACTTAGTGTAAGTTCATCAGATTCTAACAACAGTTTTTCCCGTGTCTTTTCACACCGTATTCCTTCAATGAGCTGATCACGAACGATCTCATCTTGAAGTGTCCCATAATTGCACAAGCGCGCCAGGTCTCGCAGATTAGTGACGTAGTCTTGCACGGACTCACCCGTTCGCTGAAGCCGTTTTTCGTAACTTATATCGGCGTAGTATGACTCGTTGCTGGCCTGTGAAGTGGAGAGCGAGCTGAGCTACCGCTTCCTCGTACGTCTCCGCTTCACCAAGAGCGCGATATATTCTCTGTCCCTCGGCCCCGAGACAATGACGAAGCAGGACGATTTTCCTCCGATCCGGAATATCCGTATAGTCCATAGCCTCGAGATACACCGTGAAGCCATAAATCCAACTAGCCCACGGGACAGGCGGTTCACCAGGAACGGGGAGAAAATGTGTCGGCGGTGGTAAGCTAAACTCAGCCATCCTCGTCGCCAATGTTATGTTGGAGTATTGGTTATTCAACAAGAAGTTCAATCTGACACCAGAGCTTGAAACGATAACCTCTTTACTGCTTTATCTCACATAAACTCACATGCGCATGCGCACACAGAACCTCCCGTAACCATGGGAACCTTGAATACAACATTTTGTCCACATTCCTCTCCTATACGACGGCCACAACGTTTCGTCGGGCCATCCGTCCCTAGATGCGCGTCGGGGTTTCTCTCGTCATTTAACCGCGGAGAAGTGCCTAATGCCACAGAAAATCCGATCTGCCTGTTTATTTACATGACAGTCGCATTGGCACATATATGATTTATATCTGATCTATTTCCACATATGAAAGAGGCCTGAAACCAATCTCGAAATATTTGAATGCATGCGTTTTTTTCCAGTTTACACGTCATAGAACACATCCGATCTGTGTCACAACAAAAAATCGGAATTGGGTCACATTTCATTTTTCATGGTAACACAAACAATGATAAAAGTGAGGAGTTAAGAGTCTGAAATTGCTATGTGTGTGTGGTGTGTGTGTGTGTGTGTGTGGGGGGGGGGGGGGGGGGAAGTTTTCAGACTTTGAAAACCCCTGTTTTAGACTGTAAACAAACACAGTTAGCACATCGACTTCAACTGTTTCATTCAGTTGATTTGTAGAGATAGGCATGAATTTCCTGCGTGTGCTGTGGCTCATTATCAAATCTGTAGCCACATAAACAACATCCTGATGCAGATGTCATAACACAGTTTTCCCAGTGCTGGATTTGTGCAATTAAATGTAGTATTTATTAAGAGGCTATTGCATCTTTTGAAAACCTCATAATCTTTTTAACCTTATATAACCTTTTGAAAAGCTCAGATGGGGGGGATGTGGAGATATAAAGTCCGATAAAGTCAAGGGAGAAGCCCTGCTGCTACAGTAGCTCATGGGCAGCTAATACTCACGCTCTCCGTCTCTGCAAGATTCGGAAGGGAATGATTCAGATTTCTCTCGGCACAGCTACTAGAAGACTGACAGCTGTCAGACAGGTTGCTCATGTCACATCTACGTCGCCAAGCTCAGTTTGAGCCTGCGCAGTACGGTCAGCCATCGGGAAGTGACTGCTTCTAATTGACTTCACTTTTCTCCATTGAAACCTATGGGGTCGCTGTGTTCATTTTATATATGGGGAGACCCCATTCACAACTAAATGTCGACAGGATTTACAAAAACTTGGAAATAATGGCGGTTCTTTGTTCATGAATCATAATGCATATATTTGAACGTAAAACAAGACGATTAAAGGCAAGACGGAGGCTCACTGACATACTTTAAAATATATTTTCAGCTTTTTGTTAATCGACGGCCTACTACCCCTCAGTAACTTTACCCCAATCTGATCGCGGTGTTAGTGTTATTTCACAAGATTTATGGATAAGCTGTTTGATTTATAATTATTCGATTATTTTCACATTTCACATTTCACTCTGCTGTGAATGAACATAGCTGTTCCTCAATTTGTGTGTTTCCCATTAGAATGGTCAGCGGGCGTATGAGTGTTGGGACTGCTGCTTGCGCTGGGACCTATAGGCTTTAACTTCAATTTTGATGAAATTATTCTCTAATCGGTTGCATATTATGTTGTGGATATATCCCTCGAATGCATACTGCAGTCCCTTTTGTCTTGCTCTCTCAGATATTTCACATGTTCGCCAAAAATTACTAATTATCGAATGTCTGACACCGGTGCATACACACTGTAATAGACGTGCCAGGCACGGAAGCTTGTAACTAAGGAGGGTGGGGCTTAGCGACGGGTCAATTACAGTGAGTTAACTTGTAATAACATAAGCATTTTGTAATTATTGTGTAGATTCTGCTGTGGCAGATTTCCATTTGGATATTTTCTAAATCTTTCATTCTTAGAATTTATATATTTAAATTATTTTATTTTATCTCTAATACATGAAAGTCCATTTCTGCCACATAAAAAAAAAATCATGCTTTGGTAATTCATAATGTTGACATCAATTCGAAGTTATACAATTATGAGATAAAAAGTATGTCATAATGGCTTAGTAGCTCATAATTTTGACTTTTTATCTTAATATATTAGTTTATTACATTAATTGGTTAAATTCTAATGTAGAATGCGGTCTGTTTTTTCTTGATAAGAACAGAGCATGTCTACGGAGAGCCTTTTTTGGTTGTAGTTCCAGCAGAGCTCCACTGGGGGCGATCGCCCATGAGTGCAAAATGAATGGGAGTCTATGGAGCTAGACGGCTAAATTTGTCTCTTTCACCCGATTGCTGTTGAGAAATCTCAGATTTTATTGTAGGTTTGGCAAGTTCAACATGGGTTATAAGTCGAAAGTTGAATGAACGCGTACTTATGTCCTTTCGATTTCTTACAGGTTGAGTTGTTGTTGCCCATAACACGCTAGCATTCTGCTAATGAACGCTGATTGGTTAGTGAAGGACTGATTACGACCAGAGATACCGCTTGATGGCATCGTGGCATGCGAAGCGGGACCAGAATGTCTTCAAGCAAAAACTCTTCTAGTACGTGTATTTAGCTGTGTCAGCTGTGTTGTGTGTTTACCTGTGTCAGCTGTGTTGTCGATGCCTCGAGAGAAAAGAAAGTGCAGAGCGCGAAAGCACCAAAGTGACTGAAGGATTGCTGTAAAGCAGTATCTCTGGTCGTACGATGTGTATGACGTCATTTACATTTTAAAATACTTTTTAAAGCAAATAAGTGACTCTAAAAAAATCTAACACCCAGCAATGTGTAATTGCTTTGCATTTCCTTTCAAATACAACATTCAAATTACTATTATATCCTGAGAAAAGTGGATTTTGAGGGGTATAGCTCCATAGACCTCCATTTATTCTGCACTCGTCCTGTGAGCGCCCTCATATGGAATCAGAGTGGAACTGCAACCAGTCAGAAGCCGGAAGTTTACTGAGAGTGGCAGTTCTCCCCTTATTAGACATTGTCTGTGTCTGAAACCGCTCCCTATCCACTATATAGTGCACTATATAGGGTATTGGCCATTTTGTAGTGGTGTCCGAATTCTGAGTGAACGACATCATTCCCTACATTCGTTCACTACTTTTACCCACAATCCTCTCTGAATTCAAGTGTACATTCGATGTACACTTGCTGAAGCACTATTTCCCACAATCCAATGCGGAGAGGGACTGAGCGCGCATGAAAGTGCGGGAGCGAGCAAGTTTAAACCAGAGATTACTTTACAGCTTTCTCATTTCTGCTTTAACATTTATTTCATGCTATAGTTTTTTTGGTTTCGGACACAGCTATTCTCTGGTATAACACACCGTTGCCATGAAAAACAAAGCGTTGCCATGGACACGGTGTTCTTTAGGGGAAGCAATACAATTGTTTTTAAATCAATAAACTCCTTTTTAAATCAATATTTTGTGTTAAATTATTGATTTATTTGGTAGGTAGCCATGTAATAAGCGGGATAATGTATAGCGAGGCGGTTGTTATAGCAATACAACCCCTTCAGGCCTACATTATCCCTTACATATCTTATAATAATTATGACTTAGTACCTATAATTTTGACTGTGAATATTTTGAATCTCATAATTAATTAGTATCTCATAATTTCTATTTTTGTGTCATAATTATGATTTACCAAATAATTTTTTGGGGCAGAAATGGCTTTCCATAATAAGACATAAATTTTGATATTTGGATTAATAATTGATTTTATTCATTCACGTGACTCTTCTAGGTTTTCCAAGACCATGAGCCTAAAGGGGAAAACCTTTGTAAAAAATAATTTTGTGCAACAAATATTCAGAAAATGAAGCCATAAAATGGTAACTTATTGGACAGAGTGATAGCCAAGGAAAAACACATAAAATGCAAAAAGCAGAAGAGGCACCCAAGCATAGGTGAATATCTCTGAACGTGTTAAACAGAATAATCGAAAACCAGTTCGTCCTTCTGCTTTAGAATATGTGGACATAATCTTGTCGAGCTCATTTTAAGCGTTGTTTGTTTTAAAGGGCTCTGCTGGTTTAAAGCAGCAGTAATAGTCAGATGTGCGTCTTTAGAGTTAGATTAGCTTGTGCAACTCTCGTTAAATTGCACGGTGTTGTTTGTCATGTGAACACGTCTCGCGTGAGAGAAGTTTCGAGAGGAGACTGTGCGGACACCTTAAACAAATTAAACAAATCCATCATTAACCGACTCTGCGCTGCTGCGTCACTTCCTCTGACATGTTCACGAGCACTGCTGTTTGTTTTTAGCCTGTGTCAGCTGACAAACTACATGTCAAAACAACCGCGCTAATTAAAATAAAACCATATATAGGCTAATTAATGGCATCACTACATGCAATAACGATTAACTACGCCAAAGCACGGACAGAGTTTTTTTTTAACATATATAAATTTTGGTTTTACATATATATTTTTTAGGAAATGCTGAAAACAAACAAGTGCGTGCTCTTCGTCTTTCAAAACACCCCAAAACATACTTAAATAGTTTGAATTACATTTAAAGAATACAACTTATTAAAGTGAAATCCCTGCCCAAACACTAAGCTGCTTAGCTAGAAGAAGATAGCAACTGGCTAATTTGAACACTGTAAATAAAGATGCAGGTCCATGACACATTATCATTCAATGTCACTCGGTGCCTAACGTTGTATTTGTGATCATATACTCACTGTTTGGCTCTTGGTCTTGGCCATGGACGTTCACAGGCAGATGTCTCAGTAATGTTGTCATTACAGAGCTGTATAGTGGATGGCCGCTGCTGCCTCTCTCTCCTGCCAGCTCTGACGTCACACCACAACAACGTCTCATGCAGTGGAGAAGTCGCCGTGAGAACTGCAGTACGGGCTCTCCGGGCAGCAGAGGGCAGCACAGCACGGGCAATCAGCGAGGCAGAGACCTCATCTAACTGACTCTGGGTTGTTTTAATAATTTGGGTTGTTGTTGTTGTTGTAGGCTAGTGGAAACGCAACAGTTGTGGATGTTTTTTGTTTTTTTTTGGCTGTTCAAGCAAATGGGGAGACAAAATATATGTCTATGTTTATTGATTTATGCTCTCCCTTTTGCCAAAGGTTACTTTCATTCATTCATTCGCTCTTCCATCTACCAGAAGTTTACGCTACAAGTGAGTAAGTAAATAGAGATGGTTCATGGTTGTATGTGAAAATTCCTGTAGTTCAGACGTTTCTGGCTTGCTTAGTTGGGGACATTTAATTTAATACAACAATATAATTATTGCCTGCACTGACACCATTATATGAGAACAAAAATGAAACATCACTGAACTTACTTAGCCAGACTGTGACCCTATTTTCTTCTGGATACAAACTTTGTTGCATTATTGTTCTGTTATGCTCAGCTGCTTTGAAACAATCAGTAGGCCTATTGTAAAAAGCGCTATATAAAGGTGACTTGACAATTCCTGTAGATCAGCAGTTTCTGAAATAGCCTACACAGAGCCTGTCTGGCACTATCGACCATGCCATGTTCTAAGTCACTCATTTTCTTTTCTGATTCTCGGCTTGAACCTTAGCATATTCTCTTCACCATGTCTAGTCCACATGTATTGAGTCGCTGCCATGTAATTGGCTGATTAGATATTTGTGGTAAGGAGTAGTTGAACAGGTAAATAAATTGGTTTGTGTGTGTGCAGTCACGCTATGTAGTTCGTACACGTGCAAGAAGCAGGGAGCAAGATCCAAAGAAAGTTTGTTTTAATACACCAACCAACATACAGCAATTTGTAAGAGAAAGCACTACACCACAGCTTAACACAACTAGTAGCCTACCCTAACCAGGACAAACTCAAACTGAGGGATTATAAACACAGCAGACAAAGAGAGAAACTAACTAGATAATTAATGAAACACACCTGAACTGAAACTAACACAATCAATTAGAAACCATAGAAATAAACAGGGAGAGAATGGAACTAAGTAACAGCCTAAGATTACCAAAGAAGCTAAAAAAAAATGAACAGAACAAAGAAACCGATCAATAAAACAGTCTCAAAATGTGATATATACACACTTCTAATTCTCCAATATTCTCCCATGTTAAGTGTTTAAGTGCAATTGCTTTCATCTTAAATATGCAATGCATAAATGTCACATTTTATATCATGTCTCACCTGTTGGTGTACTGCATCATTTTGCAGTAAATTTTGTGGCAATAGCAGGTGTATGTTAAACAATTACCTTGCAGCAGGAACAGATAGAAGCAGAATTAAAAGTCATGTTAAGTGTTTAGGGTCATTGCTCTGCTGGAAAACCGGTTTTTCATTTGAATTTATGATACAGATATAATAAATAAAAATAAAAAAAGTCAATAACCTTGAATTAGACAGGATTCCTTGTACATTACTAAATAACATCTATTCTTCTAGGTGAAATTGCTTTGTGTGCTGTTCCACATGAAAAACACAATATTTAACATTTATACTTTTACACCTCTTACCCTGGACAACTTGTTTTCATTGAAGAAGAAGAATTCCTTGATAACATTATTTGAAAAGGGCTTGCTACAGCATACATTTTATATTTCAAAAAGTGAATAAATGCATTAGCCTATTGTCAGTTCAGAATTACCACATGTCTTTGTCTACTACAGATGTCTTCATGCATTTAATCCCTGAAGGTGTTTTCATCCAGCTCTATATCTCTGGCGACGGTGGGGACGGGGCTTGTGGGAATGTCGGTGAGAGTGCAGTAGCCCTGTTTCGAACACACAGGCGTTGGGTGAATGATAACTGGTGCTTCAGAGGCCTCAAAGTCCTCAAGACTCTCAAGACTAAGAGCGGTGTCATTCAGAGACAGAACCTCTCCACTCAGACACGCCACGCTGAGAGACTGCATGAAGTCGTCCACTTCATCTGGCAACACTTCACAGAACAAAGAAAATTCCTCACATGGGATACTCGTCTCACTGCACGTATCGGGCATTTGGCGTGGGGCCCAGGCCTCAGCTGTGGGGCCCACATAGGGTTGATGGCACTGAGCTGCGGGATACATGCCCGTTTTCTCTACCTGATCATGTAGTGTAGATATGACCTCGGAAATCTTGTCGACTGTTGAAAAGTCTTCTATAACATGAATGTCTTGTAAAGGACTTTTTGCCAAAACCCACCACTTTTGAAAAAAAGAGAGGAAATATTAATATGAGGATATATCTAACACAATTATATAGTGTGTGTGTGTGTGTGTGTGTGTGTGTGTGTGTGTGTGTGTGTGTGTGTGTGTGTGTGTGTGTGTGTGTGTGTGTGTGTGTGTGTGTGTGTGTGTGTGTGTGTGTAAAAATACAGTAATATACAAATGTGTACAATAAATATACTGTAAATTAATGGATATTATGATATTATTATGATTACATAATATTATAATTAATATTATGTTTAAGAGGTTCTGAATGTTTTATGTTTTATTTTTTTATACATAAGACTTATGTTTCTTTGCGTTTTTCATGTACATACAACATGGATCTCCATGAAAACAACTAAGAACGTTGTATTATTGTGCCAGGCCAGTAGTTGGCGGTGTTACTTTGTAAAGAAACACTACACACTTTTATATATACACAGTGTTTTTACATGTCATGCACATGCATATTACGTGCTCAGTCTATAGTTGTGTAGTGTTTATATATATACAGTATAAAGTATATACTGTAAATATATACTGCATATATTTTTTTAAATAAAATGCACTTAAGACAAATATATATATATATATATATTTGCACGTATTGCATATATATATATATATATATAAAATGCACTTAAAAAAAATATATATATATATATATGTGTGTGTGTGTGTGTGAATTCATATTATATTTTAGGGGTTCTCAGTGGTTTACATGTTTTTTAAAGTGATAACTTTACACGTGATATATTTATGTTTATTTTTGCAATTTTTCTCATAAGCCCCTTGTTCTCATTTCATGTACCAGTTCAAACCCTCACTTGGGAAACCCTTCTATTTGAAGTCTAAAATCTTACCTGAAAATTGCCCTGGTAATTTTGATAAAGAGGCTGGAAGTACGTTGCTGGTGTCGGCACCCATGCAATTGCTTTCATCTTAAATCTGCAATGCATAAATGTCACATTTTATATCATGTCTCACCTGTTGGTGTACTGCATCATTTTGCAGTAAATTGTGTGGCAATAGCAGGTGTATGATAAACAATTACCTTGCAGCAGGAACAGATAGAAGCAGAATTAAAAGTCCGAATATTAAAAATGTTCCAATGGCAATCTTGCCGACTTGACTGGGCTCATCTTGTACCAAAAAATAAATAAAAATAACAATAATAATATTAATAAAATTGATAAAAAATAATAATAAAATAAAACAAATCGGGATGAGTCAAATTTAAAGGTGCAGTAAGGGAAACACTGTTGATATTTGAAATAATCCCAAACAAACACACCTCTCTTTTCATTGATCCACCCCCAAAATGCACAAAAACGCAATGCAAGAGTGGATGTCTCTATCATAGCTGAAGCAAAGCAAAACAATGCTTCAATGAAGCTCAAAACCATCCTGTTACTAAAGCTAACATTGCACAAACAGCATATATTTGTTCTGTGAATCAGCAAAGCCAATGTTACTCAGAAACAACGCAACATCTGTGTCCGTTTTCAGGCCTTCCTGCTTAGGTCTCTCCAGCTCTCTTTTCTAATATTAACACGCATCCTAAAGCTCTTGCCTAATCACAAGCCTTGTTTTTCGTGATTCCTCTGACCTTTTCTCTTTTGTAATGTCTCTCAACCATCAGTCTTTCTTTAAATCTCTCTCTTGCTCACTCACTCTCTCTCTCTCTCTCTCTCTCTCTCTCTCTCTCTCTCTCTCTCTCCTCCCCCATCATGAGTGGACACGCCCCCTACACTCTAAAAACGTTTACTATGATTTACTTAAAAAAAATTGGGTGAAACATTTTTACACTTAAAAATATTGATTACATTTTAAAGCAATTAAATCAATTACATACACTGTATGAACTGAGTAAATGTACAAATTAAGTAGATCTAAGTAACTTATTTGGTACATTAACAAATAAAATTGAGTAGAAATAATTGGGGAAAAACATTTAAAAACCTATATTTATGAGTAATATTAACTTTTAATTTCCTTTAAACTTTTGTAAAATATTCCATACAACCACAGGTATGGCATTGGCCTTTATAGTTGATTAGTACAGCAATACAGTATATTTTATAATGTTTTAACAATGTAAACAAACTCGTAGTAGGGCAAATTATCCTGATAGCAAAGCACGCTGCTGTCAAAACCAGTAATGCATGTTTGAGAGGTGGCGCCCCACCAAATCTTGCGAGAATCACGGCGTGCGTTACGGCACGACGTCACATACATCAACAACATATGAAGCAGCCTATGGACAAGAGTCAAGGAAAAGAAAATGTGAGTGGTATTTACGACAGCAACGTTAAATACAAGTACCCCGTTTGACGAAAACTGCATAGTGTGCCTTTAAATAAAATTATTTAAAAGCACAGTCATAATTTTATAGATAAAATAAAACATACACAAACCTGAATTTCACAGAGGAAATGCACCAATTCTGCTGAGAAGAGAAGAGAAAAGGAGAACTGTTCTGGAGACGGGAGAGTTCAAACAGCCCGCACTCACTTAAAGGATTAGTTCACTTTTAAAGTGAAAATGACAGTTTTTGGTTCCCATTGACTTCCATAGTAGGAAAAAAAATATACTATGGAAGTCAAAGGGAACCAAAAACTGTCTGGTTACTGACATTCTTCTAAATATCTTCCTTTGTGTTCAGCAGAGGAAAGAAATGAATACAGGTTTGAAACAACTTAAGGGTGAGTATATGATGACAGAATTTTCATTTTAAAAGTGAACTAATCCTTTAACAGTTGAGTTGTCATCATGTCAGAGGGTGGGGGAGGGGTGCATTGTTTTAATTGAGTAAACTTACTCAATTTCTTAAGTGTGTTAAATATTAATAATATTGATTTGAATTAAGTAATATTTGTGGTTCTTGAAACAGATCAGTTGAATTATCCATTCTCAAATATGTTGATGGAAATGTCACAAATAGGCCCATATTAAGTGTATTTTAAATAAATAATTGTTAGTCAAATACTAAATTATTTTAGTGAAAATTTTTTTTAATATAACTGTACATTTTAGACTAAATTAACTGTTGGATTTTTAGTAGGCCTATGTTCAACTCAAACTACCAAGTAAATAATATTACGAGATTTTATTAAGTTAATCAAGTTAATTATTACTGATATTTACTAAGCCAGTATACTGCTGATTGGCTACAAGTGTGTTGTGCTGCTCGGGCATTGGCCAGCAGTGTTTCAACAGCGTTTTTTTTAGAAATCGCTTACTGCACCTTTAATCTCTCAGCAAACAGATAGGTTTATATTATAAATCAAGTACATGAGAGTGTAAATATAGTTCATTATCACAGTATTCACCTCTGTATGCCGTATTCCATTTGACTGTGCTGCTCCAGTCGCTCCACGTTCCACTGTATTCGCTAACTTCATGTATCCCAGTCCTCACCATAGCAGTGTACGAAGTTCCAGGATCAAGCATCATTTCATCAATCTGAATCATTGCAGTGTCTGAATGAACACTAACCTCCTCCTCCTTCAAAAAAAAAAAAAAAAAAAGTAACATTAATGTGAAACCATTCATAGAAAACATTAATTTTCTAAGCAAGAGCACACATAGATTGTGTTTTGATGTGGGTGAAACAGGATGTTCTCTGAGAACAGTATGAATGGTGGACATTTAGCTGAATCATCACTCTAATTAATCTTACGCTGTCATTTTCTCCAACTTTGTAGTACAGGAATTTGTACTTGATGCGTAGAACACTTCCGTATTTATGATTTTCATATCCATTCTTCCAAAAGAAATGAAAAGTCCCATTTACATATTGTAACGTCAGATTAAATGGGGCTTTTGGCTTAACTGGGAAAAGAGAGAAGCTTCATGTACGTGAAATATAAGAAGAATAAAAAAACTATTTTTTCTTTAATTAGGCTACATAAGGATTTACTCACTGTTTTTTGCTGGACGAAAACCACCATCCAACTGAGACGAATTACTACTGCCGTTTTCCAAATAATGAAGTGTCACAGCATAAACTTCAATACTAGTCATTTTTTTTTCAACTGTGAAACTGCAGGTGTGATCTTCACGTGTTCTCTGGAGCGAGCAATTATACGGCCTGCGTGTGTTGGCAGAATCTGGTGCAGCACTGGTAATGCACACAAATGAAAAATAGTGTATGAATTACAACAGACATTTACTAAACTGATTACTAAACAGACAATGGTAATGAATAACTGCTTACATTGGCTTTTTAAATTCCAGCCAGTATTTGTTTCTAGTGGATGTGACTGGTAGTTTTAAAGAGCAGCTGATGGTTTCCCAGTAATCGGTCACACAGATTAGCCCTTTTGTCAGAGCTGAAACATGAAACAGAAAAATGGTCTCATATTTTTAGAAGTACTGTACATGTAAAATCCATGACTAAAAGTGCAGTTTTCAGAAGCCTGTTTTACCCTGTGAACTGGCATTAAGTTCCACTAAAAAAGGCAAGAAAATGCAGATCATTCCAGTGCGGTTCATCATTCTTGTACAGGATTGTATGCACACACACGTCCAGATTTCAACATGCAACTGAAAAGACCCCATTGAAAAGTTAGCCATAAATGAAAATTAAACTGATAAAGAAAAACTTTCAATAGAAGTCCATCAGGTTCAATTGATTTAAGTTCTAGAGTTTTACAAATTAGGTGATTATCCTGAATTTGTATTTAATAAATAATAAACATTAAAAACCAAAACACAAATTATATGTATCATACATTTCTGTAGGCTCAAATGTTAAAGAACATGTTAGAACAGACACAATTATATCAACTCACCAAATTTATTCCGAAGCATTAAAGAGACATGTTACATAATAGCGTGAAAGTTTACATCTGTTGCAGTGAAGGGCATCAAGTTGGTTTTATAGAGAAGTTCCTGTTTATGTAGGAGGTCTTCAAAGTTAACCTCAAAGTTATCTGAAATCTCTGATTAGTCGTTTAAGATGGCATCACAATGTTCTCACACATGTGAAACCACATGGTAAAGTCTCACATTAAATTAAACTGTCCAGGTGAACATACCTTCTTAAGAGTAAATACACTCTAAAAAAAAGTTGCAAGTACAATCAAGTTGGATGTTTAAGTAGTTTCAACTTAAATTACATTAAACTGACTTGAAAAATGAGTTGATTCTTGCATAACATAAAAAAGATTGAGAAATGCATGTTGTCATAACTTATTGATCATATATTTTTTTTACAGTGTACAAAAATATAAAACATGTAAGCAGCCAAGTCTATTACTTAAAGCAGCTGAGGGCTAATGAACGGTGCTGGTTAATGAACATGCACTCCCAGGTTATTCACTTCAATATTCACACACAAGTTAATATGCTTACATTGTAGATTTATTTTACTGTGACTGGTCTTCATTTCAAGTAACCAAGAGTCCAACAAACAGTCAATAAATCCACAGTTCCTCCAAGTCCTTCACAAGTACAGATTTCCTACTTGCATAGCATAGCATAGCATAGCATAGCATAGCATAGCGTAGCGTAAACCTAAATAAAAACTTTGTGCACCTTCCCTCCAACAATACCTGTCACCTGAAGGAAGGTTCCTACCTATATTCAGTAACCAATTACACAATGAGAGACCCCTATACTGGACAAACACTTACATAACAAAGTTTAAATAAAGACAAAATGGATCTTACACAACATAATGTAACAATGTAGCGAAAAATAAAGTTTACTCAAATTATGATGCAGTAAGTAACCTACATATAAAGTTTACAGATGTTATAGCAAAGGGAGGACCTGAATGCATTTTGAATAACCCTAAAACAGTCTTTTTTCTTATACTAAATTACAGCATTAATAATATATAATATTTTCAGACAGAAAATTGATTTTCCCATGTTTGACTGATTCTATAAATGAAATGACTGACATTTATTGCAGTGACTTTAAAGATGAAAGGTTACAAATATGAACTTTTATTTGTGGCTTCCTACTGTATGTCACTGTGCCTTTTTTGATCTTCCAGTTTCAGATGTTGCAGAGAACTTCTAAAGTGCTCCTGCGGCTGCGTGTCGAACAAAATAAGGCAACACATGTTGATATTGCTATATATATATATATAACTGTCTAACACAACTTGTTAATACTTGGCTATTGTTTATTGTTAAAAGGATCCCCATTAGCTGTCACCAAAGTAAACAAGCTAGTCTTCCTGGGGTCCACAAAAAGAAATCACACTATAATGTCAAAACGAAAACAGCACAAAATTATAAACATCATTACCACATCATAAATTAATTCAAACAATTCAATACAACCATTATTACACTCATAAAGTAAATATGTCCTTTCCTTACAATTTTAAAAGATGCATTCTTAGATGGTACCTAAAAGAGTCTTTGCCATTAATTTTTCGTATATTCAATGGGCAATTATTCCAATGAGTGCACGATAAATAACAGTTTTCTTTAAAGCATTTGATGTTGGGCATGGTAACATCATCAGGCCATCATTTGCAGACCTAGTCAAATGTGAATGTACCTGATCACACCTAACAATTTGGTTATATAAAATAAGTGGTTGAGAAGAAAAGACAATGTTTCTAAAAAACTTAGTGGTATTAAAAACCAGCCTTTTCTCCACCATTAACCATGAGAGCTGACAGTGCATACTAATAATATTTGTACTAATGGGACAATGTAAAACCAACCTGGAAGCTCTGTTTTGGACTGTTTGTAATTTCTTTAGTTGACCTTTAGATATAGATGACCATACAGGGGCACAATAATCCAAATGGCATAAAATTAAAGATTTGGCCACCTGCTCAACAATGTGTGTAGGGACATAAGAAAGACATTTCCTCACTATAGCAATACCACTACCCATCTTCTTCACGATGATATTAATATGTTCTACCCATAATAGGTGACTATCCACTATTGTGCCCAGTAATTTTACTTTATCTACCTGTTCTATAGGTTCTCCAGACAAGTTTAAATTCATCTTTGGTATTAATGACAATTTATGACTCGATCCGAAGATAATTGATTTGGTTTTTGAGATATTCAGCACCAACTTATTTTGTTTTATCCAATCAGAAACCATATTTAACTCAGCTGACAAAACATAATCCAGTTCACTGACAGTTTTTGCAGCATAATACAATGTGAAATCATCAGCATACATTTGTACAGTTGCTTTACACAAAACTGATGGCAAATCATTTGTGAAGATGGCATATAAAAGTGGTCCCAGGCAGCTCCCCCCGCAGTCCAAGACCTTAGAATGAGACCAGCTGCCAGTATAGTAGACCTGTTGCGTCCTACATGTAAGATAACTCTTCATAAAATCAATGGCAGTGGGACTAAATCCATAGCATTCTAGTTTACCAATAAGTAAATTGTGATCTATGACATCAAATGCCGCACTAAAATCAAGTAAAACAGCACCAGTCATCTTTAAATTATCCATTTCCTTTAGCCAGTCATCTGTCATTATTGTGAGGGCAGAACAAGTTGAATGGTTATGTCTATAAGCATGTTGGAAATCTGTGTTCAAGCCATTTGATTCAAAGTATTCCTGTACTTGTGCATGAACTATTCTCTCCATCAGCTTACTAAGAACTGGTAAAATAGTAATAGGTCTACTGTTCTTCCCAGTAAGTGCTAGTCTCCCTTTCATTAAACAGTCATTTAATATTTGACATAACGGACCGCAAACATAATCAGCTATAGAACTTTTAAACAAAATTAATTGGAAAATAATAAGGCTAAAAGCCCGTTCACACCAAGAACAAAAACTATAAAAATAACTATCTAGACAACTATATCAACACAAACGAGAGTTACGTATGTAACTACGGTTCTATGAGTTCTGGATGACCGCCAGAGGCAGTGCTTCACACTGGATACTATCTCTCGTTGCAAATGCATAGGTCGAGTCTAATACAAACAATGTCCCTCGTGACCAGGATGACTCGGGGTGCTCCCCTATTTAACCCCGTGACTTCCTGCAGACTGTCCCTACGGAATCTTCTCGCCTGACTCCGAGTGACAGAAAGCTCTGGCGGTCATCCAGAACTCATAGAACCGTAGTTACATACGTAACTCTCGTTCTATTTCGTTCTTCCTGACCGCCAGAGGCAGTGCTTCACACTGGATGACTTATAACAACAAGGTCACGAGGAGGTCCAACTCACCCTTAAGAGGAAGTTGAGGGTCCCGACAGGACAGCTGTTCCAATATTACCGGAAGCAGCCACATTGACCTTGTAGTATCTGGCAAAGGTATTTGTTGATGACCACGTAGCTGCTGCACAGATGTCACTTAGAAGGACCCCTTTTAATGCAGCCCAAGACGTTGATATGCCTCTTGTCGAATGGCATCTCACCCCCAAAGGCACTGGACATTTATTAGATATGTAAGCGTGGGTGATAACCTCAACTACCCAGTGCGACAATCTCTGCTTTGAGAGGGGCTGACCTCTTTTTGGGCCCCCGTAACAGAGAAAAAGTTGGTCTGATTGTCGAAAAACTTACGTGGCCCTCAGATAGCCCCGGAGAGCTCTTACTGGGTACAGCAGTGTGCTTCCACTTCCTTCCAGTGCGTTTGACATCGGAGGATTTAACACTGCCAGCTCAATAGCCTGGTTTCTAAAAAGGGCAGAAAGCCGCTTGGGGAGAAATGCTGGGTTGGGCCATAACGTCACAACTGAGCCATCTGCATTCCAACGCATACAGGATGTGCTAACTGATAATGCGTGGAGTTCACTCACCCGCTTAGTCGAAGCAATGGCCAAGAGAAACGCTGCCTTCAATGAGATCCACTTCAAATCGCTCTGCTCTAGAGGTTCAAACGGGGGCAATGTAAGAGACTTTAAGACTAGCCCCAAGTCCCATAAAGAAACCCTAATGGCCTGAGGGGGGCGTAGTCGCTGAGCACCTCTAAGAAACTGAGTAACCAAGGCATGAGAACCCAATTGCTGACCATCTATTTGTACGTGATGTGCCTGCAGAAAACGTAAAATCAGAGGAACAGGGCAGTGCTCTGGGACCACTGCTTGCTCCCTACACCAATCAGAGAAAAGCTTCCATCGATAGGCATAAGCACTCCTGGTGGAAGGTGCTCTAGAGTTCAATATGGTGTTCTGGACCTCTTGATCGCAGGCTCCGAAGAGTGGTTCCGGCCCCTCAGAGGCCACACACAGAGCTGCAGGCGGTCTGGATTCGGGTGCCAAATCTGACCCTCCAACTGCTGGAGGAGATCCTTTCTCCTGGGAAGGGTCCAAGGATCCCCGTCTAGGAGCCTGTACATCACTGGAAACCAAGGTCTCCCCGGCCAGTTTGGTGCCACTAGCAGGAGCCTGTGGTGCTCTTGAAGAACCCTGTGAACAGTCACCCCGATCATCGGTATCGGGGGAAAGGCATAGAGTAGCTGATCTGGCCAGGCGTGGGCTAGAGCATCCTGCCCCAGCGGACTGGATTCCTCCGCTAGTGAGAACCAGAGACGGCAGTGGGTCGTTGTCGCCTAGGCAAATAGGTCCACTTCTTCCCTGGCAAACCGCTGCCATATCCTCTCTACCACTTCTGGTTTGAGCCTCCACTCCGTCGATGGAATTCTGTGGCGCGACAAGAAATCTGGAACCACGTTTGATACCCCTGGGATATGCATTGCTCTGATGCTTGCAAAGCGAGGGAAGGCCCAAGTCAGCAGTTCCTGTGATACTTGAAGGGATTGGCTGGACCTTGTGCCCCCTTGATGGTTGATGTGATAAACCACTGATCTGTTGTCCGACCTGACGAGAACATGCCTGCCCTTCAAAAACGGAGCGAGGTGCTTCAGAGCTCGCAGAACTGCATGAAGTTCCAGGGTATTTATATTCTCGCCCTTTTCCCGAGGACCCCATTGTCCAGGGACTGCTCTGTGTTGCCAGACTGCCCCCCAGCCAGTAAGGGACGCATCTCCCTTCGAGAGGGAACCCCCTTGGTCAGATACAACCTGCTCCTCCAAGACTTCAGGGCCAGAAGGCATCACTGTGTCACCTTGATCAACCTGTTCTTGTGCCAACTGGGGTTCAAGAGGAAGCACCTGAGGAAGCACCTGAATGGAAGTCTGGCATGCCTCCGAAACAGTTGAAGGAGGAGTAGTATATTGTCCACTCGTTGTTCTGATGGAGCGGCTTTCATTGACCGTGAGTCCAGCATGAGACCTAGGAACCGCACAGACTGAATTGGAATTAACCGGCTCTTGGTGAAATTCACAGAAAGGCCCAGTCGAGTAATATGTGCGAGCAGCTGTGTGATTTCTAACACTGCCTGCTCCTGAGAGTGGGAGCAAAGGAGCCAGTCGTCCAGGTATGGAAGTACCTGTATCCATGTGGCTTGGATTGGAGCCAGTGTGGCCGCCATGCACCTGGTGAAGACTCGTGGCGATAGAGAAAGGCCGAATGGGAGGACACGGAATTGATAGACCTGGTCCTGGAATGCAAATCAGAGGAACGGCCTGTGTTGAGGAGCTATTGGAACATGGAAGTAAGCATCCTTTAGGTCTACCGTAGTAAACCAGTGCTGCTGCTTGACCGCCTGAAGAACATCAGTTATGCGCAGCATACGAAATGGTAAGATCTTCAGGAACTTGTTGAGGCCGCGAAGGTCCAGTATGGGCCTTACACCGCTATCTTTCTTTGGAATGATGAAGTAAATGGAGAAGAACCCACCTAGCCGTTCTGACCAATCTACTGGTTCGATGGCACCTTTCTCTAGGAGTTGTGCTATTTCCTGTTTTAAGGCAAGTGAACTGTCGGGGTCTGAGACTACGGTCATCCTGACCCCTTTGAAAGCAGGCGGCCGCCGTCGGAACTGCAGCTTGTACCCGTGGGATAGTGTTGCTATAACCCATGGGTCAGAAGTTGTTGTTTCCCAGTAACTGAGCTGCTGATAAGAAAACTGTCCGACAGTCGGCCGCTGACCTTCAGGACCTACGTCCATGGCCTCTAGCATCCCTGGTGGTGCTCTACCCCTAGGGGCCTGAAAAACTTGCTGACCCCGAGCCCGGGGCCGCTGAGCAGAATTTCCTTCACGTGGTGATCTCGGGGGCTGGCCCTTGTGAACATCAGCTGGGCGTGTTGAAAACGTAGAGCGTGGTAGTTCATACCCTCTAGAAGGCTGTCGGTAATTTAAGTGAGCCTGTGGAACTCTTCTCAGGTCAGCAAACTGCTGCCTGGTCTGATTAACCTGGACACTACGCTCCAGTGTCTCCTGTGCAGCTGGCCCAAAGAGTTGCCCTGGAACTACTGGAAGATCCCTTAGTGTTCTCCTACATGGCTCAGACAGAGGTGATTGTGCAAGCCAGACTTGGCGGCGTGCTTGTGTGAGCATTGACATAAGCCTTCCCAGCTCTCTTGTCATGAACCCTATTGCCTGAAGGGAGGCATCACTTAAGTTTTGGTTAAATGGATCACTCCCTGATGATTGAAGGGACTGAGACAGGGCCAACATGAGATGGGAGAGAGAATTGCCAATGCGACCCATTCGTGCTGCTGTGTTATATGCCTGGATAAGATGATCATCTGTGATCCTGCATTGAGGCCGGGGGCAACGAACATTAGTCCTCAATACCTCAGGCAATCAACCTTAGGCATCTGACCCAAGCCATAAGTGTCTGCATCCTGCATCGCAGCCAATGCTCTGCTTGCACTAGTGGGGTGCGACTTAGGGTTAGCCCAGCATCTTTGCAACTCCTCGATATAATCCTTCGATGGTGGAATTGTAAGAGGAGAGGGTTGCGCTGAACCTCTGAAAAAAGCACTAGAAGAGGTTGCCACTGCAGGGGCTGTGTCAAGACCCAAGCGAGCCAATGCAGCCTGAAGAGCTTGCTTCACCAGCTCTTGCTCTGACTGTGGACCCTCTGCAGATCCATGACCAGCTTCCTGGGAGCCATCATGGGAAAACTGGGATTGATGATCAGATATAACCTCCACTTCCCCATCAACATCATCATAGAACTGGCTCTGAGAAGCCTCCATTGAAAGGACATCTTCCTCCCCAATGGGCGACTCCATAGCAGGGGCTTCGACTGAGGATACTAGTCTCTCGCTCGGTTGCCACTTCATAAGCAAAGACTTAATCTGAGCAAACTCAGCCGTCAACACATCCACCTTCTGCCTTAAAGGGTCTTTCTTGGGTCTTTTACCAGCGGAAGCACCGGTTGATTCAGTTTTTTAACGCTTACTTGTTGTTTTACGTGGTGGAGGTGGTGGTAGCGACTCTCCCAAAAGCCCTTCCACCGTAGTTATCCTCGAAGTCCTCCTCTCCCCAGACATAACGCTACAGTTCATGCAGGCGTCTTCTGTGAGGCCCTGTTTAAGGTGTTCTAGGCCTAAACAGGAAGGGCAGCAGTCATGCCCATCATCCGCCTGGAGGATATCCATGCACAATGTGCAATTATCTGTTCCATTCTGGTTTCGGAAGATATTTGGTAGGTCGAGCGGAATCACTCTGACTGCCACTGTCCTAAGCAAGCCTTGCCAAAAAACTTACTAGAGTTTTTTTTTTTTTTACAACATTGCTAGCTCATTCAATAACACAGTAGATGAGTATTGTACCTATTGTAGACCAGATACCAATCGCTATACAGAGCGCAGACACTCTAAGCATGGTCTTAACTAACTTAACTTACAGCTGCAAGTTATTATGGCCCTTTCAACGAGCGAAAACACTCTGTCTAGCGACCAACACAATGACAGGAAAACGAGAACGAACCCCAGCATAAATGTAAACAACTCACCAGCAGTGTTGCTTCATTTCGTTATCCCACTGAATCCGTTGCAGCCTCTGGAGGACGCACAGTCGCGAGACACCAACAAAAATGCTTTGTCGTCGGCAGCATTAAATGCTCGAGCTCTTTAAAGCAGGATGGATTCTGATTGGCTGTCAATGTTTGTACCCTTCATCAGCTGGGGGAAAAAAATATCACGATTCAAACAATATTGTTTCTCTGTGCCGTTATTGTTATAGCTGTAGTGTGGACTCTGGATTATTTTATAGTTAGAACGTTTTTTAGAATATGTCTTTAAAGTTATCCTTGTAGTTATCGTGTGAAAGGGCCTTAGTCATGTCTTTGTCAAGTGACCATAAAGTTTGCTTTCAAAACGTCCATTCTATTTGCAAACGAAATCACCTACAACCATCAAAGTATTATGAGCAGCCTAATAAATAATAAGAACATGAAAATAAAGTGCATGAAATAATTTCACAAAAATCAAGAGATATAGAGCATTAATAGAAAACACACACAAAAAAACCTAAACAAAAAAAAAACGACCTATTCTGCTGAGCTAATTATTTGTTCAAAAGATCTGATATGTAGAAATACCCGTATTATTATCAGGTGGTTGGCATTTTGTAGATCCGTCTGTGACTCATGCCTTATCTTGCTCTGTGCAGCAAACACTGATAACTCACTACACAGCTAATGTAATCCTCATGCAAAACAAGTCGCAAAGTGCATAATTTCTCAGTATTACCTCAATAGATAATCAGTATAGCATTGATCGCACTTTACTTCCCATACTTCTGCTATACACGCTAAATGTATGTCCTTCGGCTAATGCTGAGTATGCGGTATCATGTCAACAGTATACATCATAAAATCACCAGGCTCCTGTCATGCACTGTTGGTGTTAGCATGTAAACATTAGCATGTAACTTAATTCATGACTCTTCTTAGATTCAAACATTTTAACACATCCCCAAACTTTCAGAATATTGGTTGTAGGCCTACAGGGCTTTTTAGTGACCAATTCTTGAACTTTAACTTTGGTTACATCTTTGTCAGCTCAAAAAGCAAGTACAATGAATCATTTTTGACACGTCACCTGACATCCCAGCTAAACAGGTAATGTTCTCAGAACTTTATCTAAAGTTTTATCGAGGTTCTCTCAAAGTTATGAACAAACGCTCTTCCAGTAAAGTCAATAGAACGCTCGCTTAAAATGATCTGATCTTTAATTATGTTAGCATAAAAATGTTATTGATACATCGGTCATATAACTTTTTTCCTAAAATGTTTTTGTTGGACCTTCATCAATTTTTTTTAATTGCTACTACTTGTTTGAGAATGTTCAGAGAACATTCAAAAACGTTCACATAATGTTTTAAGAATGATAAAATGGAACGTTTCCTTAAAGGGATACTTCACCTCTGTAAGATGAATGTGTATTTAAAATGGGTCATTTATGTAGTAGAAATGTGAAATTATTTTTTAATTTGGAGCCTTCTTGACTGAGAAAAGCCAGAAAATGTGGATGAAATCATGTGGATGAAAGACAACAACTCCCAGAATGCACTTGCTTCACTGCCCTACGAGGCCACGCCTACCGGTAAGAGGTTAAACAACAAGGCTAGGCTACTATAGCCTGGGAAAACCCAGACCACTTCCGGCAAATTTAGATTTGCTCTGCAAGTGGGTCTGGCAAAGAGCCCATTGAAACCCATTTCCAATCCGTCGAAATCGCGGCACCAATCAGAAACGTTGGGGCGGGCTTTACACGATGACGACAGAGCAGCGACGGTGACGCAGATTTTGTACATTACAGAGATGGATGCAGCCGTGGAACATCACTCGTTCGAATCAGCTATCGCGTCTGTTTCAAGCGATTTAAAATGCTCATTTACAAAAACGGCAAAAGTCGCCAGAAGCCATTGCTACATCTTCCTGAAAAACACAAACAACAGAGAATTGCTGAGAGTCTCAGATGTTTCTCCGTCGCTCTGATTGGTTTTAGATCTATCCAATTGCGCCCAGAGCCATTTGAGCGACGTCCGTTGGTGACGCCCCTGTGGAAATGAATTGTCTATGGAGCTTTGCCAGACCCTAACTCAGTTAAAACTGAGAGTGGTCTGGGTTTTCCCAGGCTAAGGCTACTAGTGAGTGAGGCAACAAGTCTGCCCGGGATTTCGAGACTGCCCAAAATGTTCGGGATTCGGCTTTTGCATTCTACAGTCGCCATTCATTATGTTTACTGTGGCGAGCAGGACGAGACTGAGGGCCGCGGGAGAACGACGCGAGGCCAGTGGCGTGATTACTGATGAGCAGGACCTGTGAGACGCACCGGTCTCGTATCTCTCATGGAGGAGAGGGAATTTTCTTAGCAATGTTAAAATGCACATTAACCCATGACTTGTTTAGCGTTCATGTAAACACTACATTCAGATTCACCAATCGGTATGAATTCAGTTAGATTGAAACAAAAGGTGTGCATGTAAACAATGAATGGCGACTGCAGAAAGCAAAAGCCGAATCCCAGACATTTTGGACGATCTCGACGGCCGAACATGTCCAGGAAAAAAAGGATGGTAACCCCTACTACTCAGCTTTCTCCACAGAATAAGAACCTGTTAGCTTAGCTTCCAAAAAAAAAAATGGCTGAAACTATTTTTACATTCTGTGAGTGAGATCCCACCCTCTATGAGCGCGTTGAAAACATGCGGATCTAGCGTCTTCTACTGGCTGTAGTTTTTAGCCTCTGGCCAATGCTTTATCGGAGGATTTTTTATTTTTGCGTCATCTGAGGATTTTTTACTGACAAAAAATACATAAATCTCTTGTCTCAGGGGGATATGAGTGGGGGAAGCACGGTAATTAGAAAATACTACAGGTACAAACAGGTTTTCTACTGATACAAAGCTTAATGCTAAATCCTAAAGTATCCCTTTAACTTTTGAACTTTCAGAGAACTTAAAGAAGTAATGTTTTCATAACTTAAAAGAAACACAGCGACTTTTTGGGACTTTAGCTTATTCTCCTTATCCCCCAGAGTTAGATAAGTCCATACCCTTTTCATCTCTGTGCGTGCCGTAACTCTATCTGACGCACCCACCGCTAGCCTAGCTTAGCACAAAGAGTGGAGGTAAACGGCTCCAGCTAGCATACTGCTTCCAATAAGTGACAATATAACGCCAACATTTTCCGATTTAAATGTTGTGATTTGTATAGAGTTCGCTCAGAGTGTTGCGCTAATCACCTTAATCACCTTCGCCTCCTGAGAATATGTGATGCGATCTGGGAAAACCCACCACATGGTGAAATTTGACATATTACAGCTTAAAGCTGTACATATTAAAGCCGGTTTCAAGCCCTTTCCAGATCTATTTTTATTTCTTTCATCGTTTGTTTGTAACACAAGTTATGGTTACCTGAAGTCGGCTGATCACTATGATTTTCAGGAACGGAATTTTGAGAAAAACAGGTTTAATTAACTGTCACATCCTGCTAGCGGGACGACTGGCGCTCTTATTTTTATTGCCTTTTTTTTCATATCACATATTTTAGTAATCATCATAGATTAGGTATCAACAAACTCAAAATGCATCCTGTGAAAACTGTTTTGAAATTGGACAATTGAGAGGCGAGCAAGATCTTTTAGCGAGCAGCTACTTCAGACTTCGTTGTTCTCTTGTGCTCCGCTCCGCATCACACGATAACGTTGGATAAAAATAAATAAATAAAAACGTGCGTGCCGTTGTAGTTTACACAGGACTGGCTGGACCTTTATTCTGTTATGTGGTTTATTTTGATAGGTGAACCTGTATTTGTAGTGTTAAGAGCAGGAGAGCTATATGGGCGATTTTTTTTTCGCACTTCCGCTCAGCCGTGTGTGTTCTTAAAGAGAAATAAAGACATTTTCTGCACTAAACTAGTGAATTTTCCCAAGATTCATATTCAAAGATGATAGATAATATGTTGGAGAATAATAATTGAATGAAACCCCAATTTTGACAAAAAACTGACATTCAATCTATTTTTAGACCTTACTGAAAACGTACCAGCACGACATCCGACAGGTTTTCCCAGATCGCATCACATAGTTCCCAGTATTATACGGTTAGAAGATGGCTGTGTGTCATGCGACCTTGTTATTTGTACACACTGTGACTATACAAATCACAACATGTAAAAAGGAAAATGTTGGCCTTATTTTGTCACTTATTGGGAGCAGTATGCTAGCTGGAGCCGTTTACCTCCAGTCTTTGTGCTAAGCTAAGCTAGCGGTGGGTGCGTTAGACAGAGTTACGGCACGCACAGAGATGAGAAGGGTATGTATGGACTTATCTAACTCTGTGGGAAACGGTGAATAAGCCAAAGTCCCAAAAAGTCACTGTGTTCCTTTAATAGGAATGTAAGCAAAACAACCTATTTTTGTTAGCTGGGATAGTAAACCACCCAGGCACTTTTGGCATGCTTGTTTCTACAGACTATGATTTAGGACACACTAATTGTACTTTTGCATACCATAGGCAGTGGTTGTGATCTTAATTATAGAATTATGTTAAGTATAGACTCCAAGGCAATTATGACTTTACATCACAACTGTGACAAATAAAGTCATAGTTGCCTTTTTATTTATTTAGTTTTACTCTGAGACTTTATTTCTTGTCATTTTAACTTTCATTTTTATTTATTTTTTAACTCTGAGGTGAAAAGGGATTCCATAATTATTTGGATTTAGAAGTGAAGAATAGGGAAGAAAATATAGTCTTGAAGTGCAAAACTGACCAGGAGAGGGGAAATTTGAAGAGAAAAATGAGACATGTATAGTTCAGTGGAATAATTCATGTGATTTTGTTCAGTATCGTTGCCACAGAAGTTCTTGTGATATCAATGTCACATTAAAAATGCCAAGCATTACAATATTTTACTGATAGATAAAAATAGAGCATGACAGAACATGTACAATTAGAGTGATGGATAATGATTATTAGTCGCGCAAACTCTGATCTACATGATTAATAGTAGGCCTATGTCAATTAAGATACACCCATGCATACTGTCCTGCAGCCTAACGTAAACCAATGTCCTGTGAACGATCATACAACTGATAAACATTTAGTCAATTTTGTGGCATTATGCCACAAATACAGTTCAGTGTAAGGAGATTCAATGTCTTCAGATATTTTATATAGACGCTTCCACCATCTCCTCTTTATTATTCAGTTGCGGTTGATTCAGTTCGAGGTAGTAGTAGAAACTCCCATGAACAGCTACTTTCCAGTGCTGTGGGCATCAACTTGAACTGCTATAAAAGCCACCCACTGTTTGACATAATTCGAACGGGAGCCTCCCACGCCATCCAGTGAATCAGTCTCTATCTGCTCGTTCCCTTCAAAAGCCGACGGGCTTGAACAGTCTGACTCCTGAAATCCACTGTCTATGGTGTCTAAATCCAATCCCATTTGTGGGTAACCATCATCGGACTCCTCATTGAAACCGTAAGAGTCCAGCGAGACCTGTTCAATGTTCTCCAGGTCATGCTCCTGTAGATGCCAGTCATCACAGTCTAAACCCTGTAAACTCCCGCTGCCTTCAGGTACAAGAGGCTGTCTGTCTGCGATCTCAGCCGCTCTCGGATTGGTGTCTTTGTCATCGAGGAAGTCCTCTAGGCTCCGTCTGTGACTGTCACCGGACCAGTCGGCCACGACGCCCTCCTGACCAGACACTGTAACGGTGTCCATCGATATGTGTCCGCCGGAGTGTGCGACGCTGTTACTGTTGCCACCAAGGAAGTAGAGTTTCGATGAGTTTTGACCCGCCAGACCAAAGTCCCGCTCACCGTTACTGCTGTTACTAGGTTCCTCTGAGCTGTCATTCTGCTGGTTCACACAAAGCACCTGCAAAGTGGTGCTCTTCTCATGGAAATCTAAGTTATTGAATGTCAGGACTGGTCCGACCCACCTCTGAAATAAAACACAAGTAGATAATTTTATTTATTTGGTCATGATGAAAATTAAATGACATTAAGTTAAAGACTGGAGGGATCAAAAACAAGTATGTGAGAAGTGTGAAAGTTTTCTGGCCAATTGGCGGGACAGTCACTTCCATAGTCCTGCCATATTACTAAATTATACACTTGTTGATCTTGTATTCGCTGGTAGGTCAATGACAAAAAAAAAAAAAGAAAAAAAGATAAAAATGTATACAAAAAAAACTTTTTTTTTTTTTAATTCCTGCATCACAAGATTTTGAAAACTGCTTAACTTTTTGTTTTTCTGAGAAATTATAAAGAATTATGCCAAATGATTATATTCAAGAATGTCTTTCTTTTGATAAGTTGTTTGTCTCCATTATGAGACTAAATGTTTTAGATTATGCCCCCTCAAACATTTTTACCCAATTTTAATTATGAAATTAAAAACATGTTCATCTAAATGAGGTGTATTCAAGTCATTGTATTGATTATGTGAAATGTATAAACTACCATTCGAAAGTTTGTGTAAAATAATTAGCCTATCTTATGCTCAACCAGGCTGCATTTATTTGATCAATAATGCAGTAAAAATGCATGTGAAATAATATTACGGTTTAAAATAACTATTGATTCCAGCGATAAAGCTGCATTTTCAGCATCATTACTCCAGTCTTTAGTACTTCTGATCCACTAAATGAACCCGATAAACCCGACACCGCTTAATGTCAAAACACTTCTTCAAAACAACGCCTACTCACAGATTATCTTATCGCAATCATCATTTCCTGACCTTTAAAATGTCTTTATAAAAATCATTAATTAAAAGCTTTTTCATCTTTATGAATGGTTAGTAACGTTAAATGATTTTAGACGAATGAAGTAAAAATGAAAGCATTTGTCAGGTGCTTTGTGCACACCGTATAAAAACTAATATTATGAACGCAAAACAGCACAACTTCAAAACAAAAAGACATAACATGCAGGTATACAATTATTATTTATGAATTATTGATTTAGTAGAATTTTCTGAGTAATCTATTTTAGGATTAAGGGGGGGTTGGGAAATTACAGAGGATGTCACGGAGCGATTTACACCAAAAACGGAGCAGATCAAAACACTTACCCCAGACACACCTCCACTATTTTAATTTTTTCACACAGTACTTTGTTAAATATATCCTTCTAAAAGTTTTTTTTTTTTTTTTTTAGTTGCTAATGCAGCCTGTTACTGACCTCTACTGGTATATGTGTTCCTTTACAGTTTGAAAATAAAGATCACCACATAGCTGCCACGATTTCCTCATTTACTGCTATGGTTAAATAAAGCTGGTCCCTCGAGTCTTGCAAGTTCACGACACCGTCACATTTCAAAACGCTAACGTTTCAGAGAAATCCTTAAGCTGCGACTATTAATATCTTAGAGTTACTGAAGTGCTCTGAGGGACAATAACAACAAGAAATCATTTATTTTTATTTAGTTGTTCTGAGTTTTCTATAGAGGGTAGTATTTTTACCTCACATTAGCCTACCCAGTGGAATATTCACTAAATTCCCCTTTAGTTAAAAACAACTATTTATAACTACCCACCTTATCAGAGTTTGGGTTTGAAGTACTCATAGTACTTTCCATTAGAGGGGAACATTGCTACTTTCAGTTTTCATATTTAACGCAATCGCTACCAAATGTTAAGTGAGCCCTCCTGTTCCTTTGAAGCCCCTACAGACTGACTCATTTGAAAAATGTCACATTCCCCGCTTGCGAGTGAGGTTAAGTAAGTCGCATGTATGAAAGTCCCCTAATGTTACACGCACAGAGACTTCTGCTTATGCACAAGAGATTTAGAAACATAACATACCTTAAAGTCTCCTTGATATGTATGGTAGAGCGGTGTGAAATACTCATACGGGCTTGGGATGTGCTGCCATAAGGTCGGCTTTTTAATGCCCCATCTATACATGAAAAAAGACAAAGTGTTATACGACTGGAGTGTAGTTTGGTGGATGCATTTAAAACAGGCAAGTTATTTCTGGACATATGATGATTACGTGCTGAAAAACAAAAAAATGAAAACAGCAACTGTCATGGAAACTGTCGAGCTTTACGCACTTGCAGAGCTTGTAGCTCTGACTTCCTCCAGGTTTTTGACCTACATGAACATAGACTGTCTGCACAAACATATTTGCTGCTGTTGTGGTTTGTGCGAACGTAGGAGGTGAGAAAGGACTATTCATATACGGTAAGTGGCGTCATATCGATTACTGGAATACTCATTTAGAGGAGGCGCTATCGAAATTTAAGATCACGCTTGTCTGTAGTCTTTTATTAAGCCCGTCACTATGTGGGATATCAGGCAAACTTCTCAGTACATAATCTTTCAGATTTTTAAGAAGGAGTGACCTGATCTAGGTGGTTTGAAAGGTTAATATAAGCCTCAATGGCATTTGACTAACAGATAATAAAGATACTCATGTGACTCATAAATGAAGAAACAGTCATAATGAGAGAGGTTTGAGTTTGCTTCACTTCTCCATATCCCACAAAGTGACTTCTGTTTGAGCTTGTACAATTCCCTAAAGTCTTAAAATGTACATCTTGGCCTCCATGAAGAGCTAGACTTTGAAATGTATCTTTGGCAAGTAAACAGTTAGTACTGAGAATGCAATTTTTTGGACAAATGCAGATCTGAACTGGAACATAAGTGTCAGTTTCACAAACAAAGCTTAAGCCTATCCTATCTTAAGTATAAACATATCTTAAAAATACATCAGTGCCATTGTTTTGTCTCAAGATGCACACCATCTCCCTAAAATAACGTTTATAAAAAGCTACTTAAATGTCTAAACTAAGACCTACTGCTGGCTAAGTCTAAGCCCAGTATGTGAAACCAGGCCAAGATGAAATACTGGACAAATAGAAGTGAGACTCACAGTTTCCCAGTGTACACCAGCAGCACCACCGCCACAACAGGAAGTGCCAGCAGCAGGAAATAGTACTGATCGGTCTCTGGAGAGTCAGATGTCCATTCAACACTGTTGCTCCATTCACTCCACATGGATGTAAACCACCTCGGATTTACAGCGACCTGAATGTTGGCCACATATTGCCTCCCTGGCAGGAGTTTTTCACTGATGATAACCATGGATTGTTGGTTCTGCTGCGTAGTGTAAATTTGCGCCTTCTGTGGAATGATCAGCATATTCAAAAAAAAGTGTGCAAAATATGTGTAATTTTCCCCTCCATATGGATAGACAAATTGATCTTTTACCTCATCTGGGTCACTTTTAGTTCGTAACCGTACTCTGTAGTATAATTTTTTATACAGATCGTGGTCTTCATAAGCCACATCCCAAGTGAGGTTGAAACCCCCATCAATTTTTGCAATGCTTAGGTTGAAAGGTTGCGTTAGCTTAACTATAAAAAAAGAAAACAAAACAAATGTTAGTGAATAATGCACATAAGTAAACGAGGCCGATGAATTACAGTGGAGTCCAAAAAGTCTGAGATCACGTTCAAAATCTGGGATTCAAATCCTATTCCAACAAAAAGGTTTAAGGGGTTTTGAGTAAGGTTATGATGTAAAATTAAGTAGCGATATTCAAGATTCTGCACAATTTCTACGTCACTAATCAGTGATGTGCGTTTAACGATGATCATGTGACTCTTTGTACAGCCAGTCAGATGTTCTTCTTCCACTGAAGCTCAAGATGCTCTGTGGGTCATCTAGAATCATGCTGGAGAACATGATCATCAGGTTTGGCACAAACTTTAATGCAAAAGAGGACAAACCAAAAACTATAAGACTCTTAAAAAGAAAAGCCCCAGAAGGGGGTTTTTGCAGCGATGCCACAGAAGAACCATTTTGGGTTCCCCAAACAACTTGTTTGAAAAACATTGTTATAATCTAAAGAGCAGGTTTTCACTACAAAGCACTTTTTGTAGTGATCTCAGATTTGGATTTCACTGTATATTACACTTATTTTTACACTGCTGCTGAAGTGGATAGAGGAACTTACTAGATTTGTATAAAACAATTTGTTCAGAGTAACGCCTTGTCGGGGTCTCCATGTTGCCTTGTTTGGCCATTTGTGTTACTATGATAGAGCAGTTGGTATCATAGGACATTATCATCTCCAGATCCTCTGATTCAATTGTGCACCAGGATTGTGGCGATTTGATACTGCAGTTCCCATTTACAGCAGAAAATTCATCACTGCGAGACATGAAACGTGCTAATTAAACAATGTGTTGACCAATGGTAATAGCAGGTAAAAAAAAAAAAAAAAAAAAAACAATGAGCAGAGGCCAGACAATGATTCAGTAGATTCACATTCTCAAAAGATCACAACGTGCTAGATCTGTACCTGCAATTTGCCACAATATCCCACAAAGCCGTTCCTGCCGAGTCAGAGTTAGAGCAGTTCAGCTTTGAGATGAAGTCTGTGGTGCAGGTCACACTGCACACGGCGTCATCTGCAAAGAGTGATGTGAGAGGAAATGTGGTCAATCGAGCTACAGAAACGGTGCAGCGTTTCTTCTCAAAGCAACACCTGCTTAGGTCAAAGGACACACGGCAGATCATACAGTTGCAGCGATATCCTTCTGAGGATGTTTACACTTATGTTGATACAAATGACTTTCACTGTAAAACATTATAAGTATATGATCTATACGTTATGACAACTTATGTTTTTACATTGTTTTAACTCATCAAAAAAAACTTAAGTCAGTTTAATGTAATTTAAGTTGAAATGACTTAAGTTGATTGTATTTCATTTAAGGCAGCAAAAAAAAAATGTTTTACAGTGTTAAAGGAATGGTAATATAAATGCAAACTTACTGCACTCAATAAGTCCACAAACAAGCAAGAATATGGCTTGCCATAGAGCCATTGTGGAGAAACAATGACATAAACTGTGGTCAGCCCTGCTCAAATGCATTGTACAGAGCCTACATGCAAACTGCAAAGAAAGCAAACATGTTATTTTAATACATAACGGCATTTAAATCGGTAATGTGTTTGATTTAATTCATTTTTCATTTTAAAAAAGATAAAATGTTATAACAACAACAAACTTAAGAAAATAAATGTATTTAATAATACATACACATAATTACACATTTATACATATAAAATATAGAAAAGCATCACAAACATTTAAGATGTGTATTATCATATTGTTTAGTCTATAATCAACATACGGTGATTAAACAAGAAAAATAGATGATTGAGTTGGGGGGAAAATACAGGTAAAAGTGACTTTAAAAGAAGCAGAGAAATTCTAAAACTTACCTTGATAATATTCCCATTGAACCGGTTTACAAAAATATAAAATGTTGCTGAAAATATAAAAATCTGCAGTTTTCAATCAAATACCAGTTGTACATTGCATTACTCCACCTGACATTTACGCTATGCCAATCTTCTACTGATCTACATGCACAGTCAGAGTGCTTGTGACGAAAGTATGACATGAAGGATGTGGTTGTGGTTAAAACAAGATCCCATTTGCAGATGTTCCGCCCCTCAAATAAAGCCAATTAAGGATAGTTCCTGTTGTTGCCATCATGGGCCAGATAAATGTGTCAGCAGAATCTATTTTGGGGGGGTCAGTATATCAGAAAATAGATAAATCAGGGCTTGGCAAGGGTAGAAAAAAATTACATGAATAGCCTAGATAAAAATGAAAAAGCAGTGATAATGTGTGACATTTTATATTATGGTATGAGTGCTGTAAAATGGTAGTAATACACGGACCCTACAGTAGGCCTACTGTATAAAAAAGAGCAGAATGTGTTTATGTGTTGAATATTAGACTAATATTTATTCCATTTTATATCCTCAATCATATGTGCGCTTGAGAGCTAAGACATCCTTTAGGTGTCCAAGAACTGCCTGACCAAAAATGTAAAATCTTAAAGGGATAGTTCACTCAAAAATCAAAGTTCTGTCATTTACTCACCCTCAACTTTTTCCAAACCTGTATGGATTTCTTTCTTCAGTTGAAGATAAAGGAGGATATTTTGAAGAATGTGGGAAACCAAACAGAAAGGCATTGGCTTCCATAGTATTTTTTCTGCATACTTTGGAAGTCAATGGAGTCCATCAACTGTTCGGTTACCTACATTTGTCAAAATATCCTCCTTTATCTTCAACTGAAGAAAGAAATTCATACAGGGTTGGAACAAGTTGAGGGCGAGTAAATGATGAAGAAATTAAAATTTTTGGGTGAACTATCCCTTTAAATCAGTGGGTTTCTCTGACTCTGTAAAAACATGCAGCAAAGAAGTTAAAATGCAGTGTTATTGAACTAATCACAAAATATAAATGTTTTAATCAGCTACATTGTTTAATTAATCAATTAACTGTTCGTCTTTTACCTTAAATCGGAAGTTCAGGTGATATCCATCAGTTTGCGTTTATAGAGAATACCTTGCAATTCGTCAGCCTGTAATTATAGGAAACAATCTATTCAATTCCACCCAGTATATATGGACACTGTTGAACATTTCATTCAGGCATCTGCGTGTGCACTCACGGGTCCTAAATATCTTGGCTAAATGTCTGTGTTTTCTTTTTTCCAGGAGGGAAACTTCGCTAGATTTTTGCTTTGAGTGTGACGCGAATTCCCAATTAAACGGCTCTTGATAGAGTACAGTACTCATCTTCACTGACGAGGTATGTCTGGTGTAAAAGCAGGGTTAATTTGTGGACGTTTACTGTAGTTAACGGTGTTTTGTTTGCGGGTTTTGTTAGCTAACGTTAGCCAGCTATGCTAGGCTAACAGCCTATCCAGACTGCAGGCGACAAATTACAGCGCGCTTGCTTATAATAATGTAATTGCACACACGCAGAGTATACATCCATGTCCGTGTAGTTTGACGTGAGGAGTTAACCTAATCGCAACAAAACGTGATTTGGTTCAACCAGCGGCTGGTGTGCGTAATAAGGAATGCTGCTGTGCGGCATCGCGCAAAAAAATGTGCATCTGACAGGTATATTCATTCAATGCGGTTTATTTGCTCTTTTCTCTTTACATTAACCAAATATAGGCGGGGAGCATATTCATTATAATAAGTTGCTTCGATTGTGCCAACTATAGAAACCCTGAGTAATTTGCTATTTTTTTATAGCATTCTTCATGCGTTGTTCTCACCGAATAATTTTACGCTTTCGTTATAGGGTTTTAATTTTCAGCTAATTATTTTTCAGCGATTTAATGAGTTTGTTTGTTTTATCATGTTTATCAACTCCTCTTATTAGAGGTAATCATGTGTTTATAGAAAAACTTTAAAAAAAATTCTCACTTCTCCATGTATAACGTTACATCATCGTCTCACCGTACTATTATAGATTGTCATTTTATGCTAAAACATTTACAACTTTTTATAAACGGTTTAATCAATGTCGCCTAGATCTTCGGGTGAAACCATAAGTGATGTATGCCGGACTTTATGTCTGCTCCAATCATTTCGTCTGTTTAAACTCCGCCTCTTTCTTATAATTGACTGCAAGTGCGCATCAAATTTTGTTTTTAAAGGAGAACTCCGGTCAATTTTAACATTGAGCTCAATTTTTAGTAAATTTGGAGTGCTGTCAATACAGAGAACAACGACAAAAATCGGTGTTGCCTACACTGTGTTATCCTATTTTTAAAATTTGCACCCTATTGACTTGAATGGGGCAAGTTTTAAACCTGCTTTTATCCTCTTAACATCTTTGATGTGTCATACAAGTGCCCAGCCATGTTGAGTGATTCCTTCAGAGTGAACACGCGTGAATCTGACTGTAGTAGATGTGAAAGATATGAATAAAAAAATGATGTTATATCAGCCAGCGCACAGACCTGTATTTACTTCCTGTTTTCGGTCGAAGTCCAAAGTAGTCGATTGTTGAGTTCACGCGCGTGATCATAGTAACTAAACCTATGCGCGTGAACTCGACAATCGACTACTTTGGACTTCCACCGAAAACAGGAACTAAATACAGGTATTTGCGCTGGCTGATATAACATCATTTTTATTCATATCTTTCACTCTTAAGGAATCACTCAACATGGCTGGGCACTTGTATGACACATCAAGGATGATAAGACTAAGAACTGGTTAAGTTTAAAACTTGCCCCATTGAAGTCAATAGGGTGCAAATTTTAAAAAGAGGATAACACGGTGTAGGCAACACCGATTTTTGTCGTTGTTCTCTGTATTGACAGCACTCCAAATTTACTAAAAATTGAGCTCAATGTTAAAATTGACCGGAGTTCTCCTTTAAAGCAGTCTCAAAAACCAAGTAACAAGAGAACCAGAGAGGTTACAGAGAACCAAAAATGGAAGAAGAACGCCGTCATGTTAACAACTGTGACAATGAGCGCTCAGGATTAACTGAATACTGGATTTTCAAGCTCTATTTGCAGTAAATTTGCACAACCTTCTTGAATTAATAATTTATTAGATGTAAGTCGGTCTGTTATTGCAGGGACATTGACTTTACATTTTCACACTAAACATGACGCAGAAACAAAACTAACTGTGATTGGTTGCGTTACATGTCAGTCAGTCCTTGGATTATATTTTTTTATCCTTTGATACATGTAAGTGAATGTGTTTTGTCATTTTTAAGAAACCTTTATAATTATCATGATTCATGATTAATGTTAGTTGATCTAATGCACAATGGTCGCCATTGTTAGTAGTACGCACCGCAGTTCAGAGAATTGTATCTGTCAGATTTACTACAACGCGTCAGTCCATCCACTTCTTCCGAAATACATGAAAGTGGCCAGTGAAGTGAGAGAAGAATAGAGTAAATTTTGCAGATACCTACACAAAGCGCATCTAAACGCATCTTTAATTTATAATTGAAAGGATTGTTATTGAGCACTGGCTCAGCGCCAGCCAATGCGGATTTAAATTTAGCAGTTGATAATCACGCGATCTGAACGTTCTAATCACACCGGTGGGATCGTTTGCTCGCGTTGAAGGGTAAACTAGCGATCACATGCGGTGATGATGCTTCTTACGTCCGTTTCGGAGAACCAGAGGGTGAAATATTTCGACTGACTGACGATTTGAGGCATTTAAGTGGTACCGAAATCTGCGTTCTGATTTGGTCCGGCGTGCATACCGGTTACTTTTGTACCGGATCCATAACGGTGCCCAGTTTTGGTACCCAACCGTAATCGCATCATTGCTTTTGGACCGAATACAATGATGGGGTGAACATTCAATGGTTCTACACCTTCCACAGATGGTACATGCATACATTTAGACCGCTTGAAGTTAGTGATTGCTATCAGGATGTGAAGAGACTTTCAACCAGCATAGAAGATAATTTTCTGGAGCAAATTGCCTACCCTGCCTTTAAAAACAAAAGATGTAAACACTGTGAATCATGTTCCCTTTGACTCATGATGATCAAACCCAATCATGAAACCATCTTTGTCAATTTTGAACTTAATTGAAATGAAGAGAGAGCTGCAATGTTTGTCATTTTAGAGACCCCAGAGGACATCTAAATGAGTTTAGAAATGGATTATTGGATAACCCGATCAGTCAAATGGTTAGGAGGTTTGAGTGTAATAACCTGATCACTGCTGATCAAATTAGCACACATTTAATTAGCATAGTACATAGTCACTCATGCTGGACCCTTGGGTTGAGAACCAGGATTTGTTTGATTCTGTCAGATCATACATCTCCTACTGAGACATTGGGAAATGTGCAGTTAGTAAACAACAGTGTGTATCGCCTCCGCTACAGTTTCACTACTGTATATGTTCTTATGAAATCAGAATCAAAAGCTCCCTGGATATGTTTCATACTCTAATGACATTTCCTCATTTTGTATGAACCCAATGTAGTTTTAAGATTTACTGTTAATGGTAGTCTCAACCTAACAATTTATTATTTTTAATTTAAAGGTCAAAATGGAAGCAAATCTTGATGAATGTTATTACAACCCAATCTCTCCCCCCCCACACACACACCTCCCATAGTTCTTTATCGTAATAACTAAAGGGTTGTTATTATCGAGTTAAATATTGCTAGTTAATAATAAGGAAGAAAATGACTGTGTATGGTTTTACAGATACGTGGATCTTGCTTAACCATAAAATATTGTTTCTTCCAGGTTTTCAATCATTAAGTGGGCCACAAGTCATGTCTGGTATAGCGTTAAGTCGTCTCGCACAAGAACGAAAGGCTTGGCGGAAAGACCATCCTTTTGTAAGTATGTTTCCGATCACAGATGTTGTATAGAAATCAAGAGCGAGATGGGTTTTGTTTTACTTTTAAATGTTTGAGAAGCAACAGGCTTTGTGTAAACCTGTGGAGGGTCTTTTTGTCATTTCCAAATCACCCAATTTTCTTTTTAGAAGCTTATTGCATTTTCAGAGCTTCAGTATTAACCTTCGGGGGGAAGCAACGAATGGGTTACTGAAGGGGAGTGCTTTCCATCTGTGGTGGAAATGTTATTTTAAGATGTCGCTTTTATTTTAATTTATTCAGCTGAGAAGTCACTATTGAAACTGTTGGGGTGTGTGCTTACAGAAACGAGACCATAGATTAAAACGATTTTAAGAGTCTGAAGTTTTGAAACTTTTGCAGCCACCCACAGGATTTCAAATAAAAAACATTTTTTTTTTTTAGGGTTTTGTAGCCGTACCGACAAAAAACCCTGATGGAACGATGAACTTGATGAATTGGGAGTGTGCCATCCCAGGGAAAAAAGGAGTGAGTGCCATTTCAATGTTTACAGTACAGGCACGCATAACACTTGCACATCATATCAAATGCTACTCCTGTGAATTCTTGTCTTTTCAACTACTACAGAATGTCATTTGTATGATTGGAAAACAAAATGTTAAAGTCCCCCTGTTGTCAATTTGATGCTTAACTCATCTTTGATCACCAAAATGACACATAAAAAAATAAAAATAAACGATTTGAAAACAAATTTCTTCATGACTTAAAATAGCTTGAATGTAACACTACACCCTTGCCTCATTTAGTACACGTAGTTCTATGAATATTCAAAATAGCCCCGCCTCCACTCACTCGCACCAGTTCAGTGGTGAACTGCACGTTGACACACCTTAGGTTCACTGCAGTTTTAAGGAGAAAATACTCAGCAATGGTGTTGTTGACTTGCACTTTAAGACAAACCATGTGATATGTCATATTAAAAATGCCACGTAGACAAATAATCAACATTAAAAGCTGGATTTTCTTTTTCCACATGGGGACTTAAGTAAATAAGTACTTCTTTTTTTATTCTCAGACACCGTGGGAGGGAGGCTTGTTCAAACTTCGGATGCTGTTCAAAGATGACTATCCTTCCTCTCCACCAAAGTGTAAATCAGATGTCTAGTGGAGCTAATCCATTATCTGTACTTTGTTGGCACATTGTGTTTTTAATTATGCCAGATTTTTATAATGTGACTTCTTCTACAGGTAAATTTGAGCCTCCTTTATTCCATCCGAATGTATATCCGTCTGGTACCGTATGCTTGTCTATTTTAGAGGAAGACAAAGACTGGAGGCCTGCCATTACAATCAAGCAGGTAAGCTGTGAAAGCTTGGATCTTCTTAGACTTTCGTTCCTCTTCGGAACGAAAGTCACATTAAGATATTTTTAATGAAATCGGAAAGATTTCTGTCCCTCCATGACAGTCTAAGTAACTACCACTTTGACGGTTTAGATCGTTAAACTAATCCATATGAATTGAACGGTTTAGTCCAAATTTTCTGAAGAGACAAGATCGCTTTATATTATTAACAGATTTAATGTAAGCATTTATTAACATATAAAAATTAATCAATGCACACATCAGATATAATAAACGGAAGCTCAAGCATGTACGCTTGACGTGTGAGAACCAATGAGGTTCATCCTCGTGTTACGCAGCACATTTGAGCTTCTACAAGAACCAATGAGGTTCATCCTCGTGTTACGCAGCACATTTGAACTTCTACAAGAACCAATGAGGTTCATTCTCGTGTTACGCAGCACATTTTAAATTCTACAAGAACCAATGAGGTTCATTCTCGTGTTACGCAGCACATTTGAGCTTCTACAAGAACCAATGAGGTTCATTCTCGTGTTACGCAGCACATTTGAACTTCTACAAGAACCAATGAGGTTCATTCTCGTGTTACGCAGCACATTTTAAATTCTACAAGAACCAATGAGGTTCATTCTCGTGTTACGCAGCACATTTGAGCTTCTACAAGAACCAATGAGGTTCATCCTCGTGTTACGCAGCACATTTGAACTTCTACAAGAACCAATGAGGTTCATCCTCGTGTTACACAGCACATTTGAGCTTCTACAAGAACCAATGAGGTTCATCCTCGTGTTACGCAGCACATTTGAGCTTCTACAAGAACCAATGAGGTTCATCCTCGTGTTACGCAGCACATTTGAACTTCTACAAGAACCAATGAGGTTCATCCTCGTGTTACGCAGCACATTTGAGCTTCTACAAGAACCAATGAGGTTCATCCTCGTGTTACACAGCACATTTGAGCTTCTACAAGAACCAATGAGGTTCATCCTCGTGTTACACAGCACATTTGAACTTCTACAAGAACCAATGAGGTTCATTCTCGTGTTACACAGCATGTTTGAGCTTTTATAGGAACCAATGAGGTTCATTCTCGTGTTACGCAGCACATTTAAGCTTCAGCACGAACCAGAGGTTAATTCTCGTGTAACACAGCAGGTTTGAGCTTCAGCAAGAACCAATGAGGTTCATTCTCGTTATGCAGCAGGTTTGAGCTTCAGTAAGAACCGATGAGGGTTCATACGCAGCACATTTGAGAACCAGTGAGACTGGTTCTCGCGCGTCAAGCAAGTACGGTTGAGTTTCTGTTTATGCTCAGTGATCAATGTTTATGTGAATAAATTCAATCTTTTCATAATTTAAAGTGATCGTGTCTCTTCAGAAAATGGACTAAATCACTCAATATATATTGATATGTTTAGCAATCTATTTAGCAATCTTTTTTTGAAATGGTAGTTGTGTAGCTGGTCATGGAGGGACAGAAATCTCTCAATTTCATTTCAAATGAATGACAGTCTTACAGATTTGGAACGACATGAGGGTTGGCAAAAATGTTGGGCAATCTAACCCTTTAATAACGTCAGTAAATGGTTTAAAATTGAAGTAATTTTCAAGATATTTTAAAACGTGTTGTATGTTTAACCATGTAGCAAACATGTCATTTCACCTTAAGTGCTTAATCCAGTTGGGACAGTTCAGTAATTAATGGGAGTGACAACCGCATTCACAAAAAGCCAAGCTTAAAGGGCGCATGTGATGCTTATATAAATAACATTATTTTGTGTATTTGATTTAATGCAATGTGTTTACGTGGTTTTAGGTTAAAAATTAAGCATTGTTGATCCTCTATGATTCTGAATCTGCCTTTCAGAACCACCCTGCCTTTCTGAAACGCGTTTCCTACTGTAAATGTATAAAAATATATATATTTTTGTGAGTGAATGCAGCAAAAGCGCGAAAGCATTAATGGACAACTTAAAAAACTTTATTTATTTTTTTTGCACCCTCAGATTCCAGATTTTCAAATAGTTGTCTCGACCAAATTTCCAAACAAACCATATATCAATGGAAAGCTTATTTATTCAGCTTTCATATGATGCATCATATGAACAACTGCTTCCACAGCAGGTCTTATGTCGCTGTAAAGTTACTTTGGTCAGAATAGTGGAGACCGTTTGCTATGGTTACCCCGGTGTTAATCATCGCAGTTTCGGGAGTCGTGTTCCGTACATGCATGGAATGGTAACTGACTCACTCCCGTGTTTAAATGCGGTTGTCACTCCTGAATTATATGTGGCCTGTTTGTGCACGTACAACTAAACCATTTAGGTATCTCAGATACTTATTCTTTCTAATTTAAAGGTGCTCTAAGCGATGTCACGCATTTTTTAGGCCAAACATTTTTTTTGTCACATACAGCAAATATCTCCTCACTATCCGCTAGCTGCCTGTCTCCTGAACACACTCTAAAAAAAACGCGGTCTCTGTAGACACCCCAGGCTCCACAAACGGCAACAAAAACAAACTGGGCTAACCCGCACCACGAAACATAACAAACCATGTTCCAGCCAATAACCGACAAGAAGGATTTGGGGGTGGGGTTTGGGGGGTTAGTGCGCGGATGAGGAGGAGGGAGGGTCTAGCTAGCCTCCGTTTTGTTTGACAATAGTTCGAACGTCAACAAGAAGTGCCGTCACCCAGGATCGTTTGGAGAACCTTTAACTTAACTCTAATTTTAACAGTCTTGTCAGTTAACGGTTAATGATCTGTTAACAAGCGTTAGTTGTCATTCACGTGGTCTATTTTAATTGTTATATCCAATAGCAACGTGTAGTTCAAGATAATTTAAGGAATAACTAGTTTAATTTTTGTGTTCAAATTATTGATTTGTTTTAGAAGATTTGAACTGCAAATGTTGCATGGATTTGTGATGTGATTTTTCAAATCTCCATAAGCCAAGTGTTCAATGCATTCCTGAAGAGGGCAGTATTATCTCATGAAGCACCATAACTTCTTTTTATCTTTTTAGATCTTGCTAGGAATCCAAGAACTCCTTAATGAACCAAATATTCAGGATCCCGCACAGGCTGAGGCATACACAATTTACTGGTATGCATCTTCAAATATAGCCTTGCCTATAGAGACTGAAATTCTTATTGCCTTTGTTATGAATCTTGTGTTTGCATTTCTGTTTCAGCCAAAACAGAGTGGAGTATGAAAAAAGGGTCCGAGCACAAGCCAAAAAGTTCTCGCCGTAAACCTCAAGATTTCTCACTTAATGGAAATGGGTTTTGACCAGGTCTCCTCACCCTTGTTACAGCCCACCCCCCACCTTTCAATTCATATCCACTTCATACTTATTTACTGCTGGGCTTAAAGAAATGAATGTGTTGTGCCATTGTCAATCCACTGATGCTCATTCTAACAAACTCTTCCTGGAGGTTTTAAATTTGGTCTTTTGTATAAATCTTTTTTTTTTTTTCTTACTTTTTTCCCGCTTCCCAGTTGGGCAAATCCACAGCAGATGAGGTCACACTAGGTTGTGTGACGTGTGGCTTTTTTTTTTTTTATGGTGGATGGGGTTGCTTGGTAACAGTCCAACATATTTGCAAAAATAAAAAAGGCACAAACATCCACATGCAGAATAAATGATATTCCACAGGTGCAGAGGCATGAGCCTAAAACTTTTGTTTCGCTTAATTTTTTTTCAGACTGGCCTTAGTCTCTTTCATGGTTTTAATGATTTAAAACTTGCTATTAATGTCAGTATTTCAACTGCTGTAAAATGATACTTTTATACTTTCTTTACTTTGAGTTAGTGTCTATAGAGAGATTTCCATTCCTGATGCAGGCAGTGTACTAAGCATGTATCGTTCAGTATGATAGCATTGTGCTGCCTCGGCCGTCTGTGTTTCACAAAAAGAAAAAAGAAAAGACTTGAGTCCAAGGCCTCTGAATCAAATGGTTAGTTAACCGCTGCATCAGTCTCTTTGTGTTTATATGGTGTTTTGTTCATGTAAGTGTATAGAGTAAATAAAAATGTTTATACAAAGCCAGTCGTGACTGCAGGTACATTTTCCACATGCTTCACACCATGAATGGATTGATTTCAACCCGTGCTTGAAAGGTAAGTCTTCTCATGGTTCTTGGTCATGGTCACTTTAATTCCAGTAACATAGAAATCTTCAAACATAATTGATTCAAGAGTTAGAATTTGTCTGGGTTGTCTGTCATTGCAGTTGGTTAGACGTCGAATAATATTGTGGTTTTGAATTGAGCTGGGTCTAGGGCAATTTTTTTTATTTTTGATTGAATAAAGTAAAATTACTTTCACACACTCTCGTGTGTTTGCATGCAATTTAACAGGAATTAGAAAATACCAATTTTATTAGTAGTAATGTTTATATGTAAGTGTACATGTTCAGTTGATAATTATTAATGTTTATAGATATCTGTGTTTGTTTGAGTAATATATTACAAACTTGTTTAGTATCATATTACATACATCAGGCTATCATAGCTCATATATGCAATTCAATGATAATTAGAGATTGACATTGTTCCCCAAAAGCCTGTTGTCTTATTTAGCATTTGTGTGTGTATTTTTGATTATATAAATCAAGTAAATCCAAGATGCTTCAGTCCTGTAAATGTTCAACTTGCATGTATTTTATAGAAATCACTAATCTCTCAGCAAAAAAAGACTTTACGTGAAAGAAGGAAAAAAAGTATGAATTATCAATTAGAGGACGAAAGACATGAAGTAGATTGTGTACAGGTTTTTCAGCAAACCTTTTTTAGGCCCTAGAAATGTGTGTATTAAACATGGTACAGTAAGCTAATATATTCATTAATATGTTTTATCCTTATTGTTTAAAATAATTTTTACAAAGAATGGTTTCAAGTTATGAATAAATTGTCCTGATCAGTGTTGGGGAAAGTTAGTTTGAAATGTGATGCATTACAATATTGCGTTACTCCCATAAAAAGTAACTAATTGCATTAGTCACTTTTTTTTTTTAGAAAAGTACTTTTTTCACCTGCAGGGCTGCATGGGCTTTTTTTTTTATTATTTTTTTATAATAAAAGTTTTTGGGCAAATGTAAAGACTCACATCAAAAGTGAAATGATCCTCAGGCTGAAGGAAATGCAAATCCATGTGTGTACACTACAGTTGAGGGCACAGCCCAAACAAACCTTTCAGCTGTGCTGCCATTCTGGATAACGAAGAAGATGCAGGAGAAAAAAGTTTAACACTTTACCAATAAAAAAAATCTAGTAATTTTTGCTTATAGTTGACTGAATCATTGAAGGTCAGAATGAAGTACGTTGGTTAATAAAGTGAGATTAAAGGCATAAAAATTAAACTTTTATTTAACATATTTAGTTATTGGAGATTTGCGTAGTATTTTGATCCTGCATTTCACTGATTTTATAAATTTTTAAGGAATATTGATTTTTTTTGTTTTAGTCTAGAAACTAAATTAACCATCATGTTTGCACACAACGCCTCTGCATTTTGATTCGTCTCAACATGGGTACAAGAGAGCTCTCAGTCAATAAATGGGAAAACAAAGTAACTCAGATATATTGTTGTAAATTTTAAAAGTAATGCGTTAGGCTACTTATATTTATTTGAACTTGTAATAATGAGTTACCCCCGAACACTGGTCCTGATAATTTGTAAAATAGCAATAAATAAATGTTCTGATGTTTCTTTATGATCTTGCCTAGGGTTAAGAGGCAGCTAACATAACTATAGTTATTTTAATTGTTTTGGCGATTTATTCAATTTATATATACATTTTAGTGAGACAATAAACTTTTAGATATATCTGCATGTGCAATGGACATCAGTTATACCCAACTTTTCTTGCTCCTTTGAAAGTATCTTGAGTAAAACAGCTTTACATTTAACGAAAAAGACCTAAACCGAAAGCGATGCAACCTGGTTTAGCTACAGAATAGACCTTATTCAGAGCAGCGCCATGATAGTTATGAAAGGTAGGCTGTGCAAGACAGACTTGCCGTGTTTCAATGGCATCCGCTTTAAAAAGCTGTATAAAGCTCCTGGATCACTTATAATTTTCCATAGCTCATGTTGTCTGGAGTTTTGTGTATGTGTGTGTCTACTGAAATATCTTCACTGTAAAAAAAAAAATCTGTTAAATTTCCGGTAAAATACTGGCAGCTGTGGTTGCCAGAACTTTACCGTATTAAATACGGTAGCAACATTTTAGTTTTTTTAGGGTTAACTTAAAATTTACTGTAAAAAGACGTATTTCATTATCTGATATGTTAATTTACCGACCTATTATAGTATTAATATCTGTTTTGTACCATTGTAATACACTAACAACCAACAATCACATCAGTGATGAGTCACATGAGCAATCGAAGCTCATCACTAGCAGCTCTTCCACAAGAAAGTTCATTCTAATACATAGAAGCTGCACAGTGTCATTCACACAAACATAATGGTTTTATGGTTATTACAATGCAATAAACATTAATTTAACATTAAATGTAACATAAACCCCAATGTACATAACTGATTAGAAAAAAACATATGAAGAAACATATCACAAAAATACATCACATGTGAAGTGTCAGGCAGGGAATTGTGGGAATATCAATTTACGTTTTTTCACTGTAAATTATACAATGAGTTGTTCTTTTTCACTTTCAAAAACTGTAAATTTAATGGTATTTTACAGTAAAATTACATTAGATCTAGACCATTAGATGTTTTGAAGCAGGAGTCTGAGACGGATCCATGTGCAACGTTTTATTAATGGTAAGGTGAAGGTAAAGGGTTAAGGGGATATGAGGGCTGGGTAGCTGGTTCAGTCCGTTCTCGGTGGTCAGGCAGGCTTAGTTCAGGGCTGGCAGCACGAATCGAAGTCGGGTCACAGGCAGGGGTTCACTTGGCAGGCTGCACAGAATCAGAGTCGTTAGGGCAAGCAGGGGTTTCAGAAATCAAAGATAGGTTATATAAATAATCCAGAGAATGCTCAGTCATGCAACACAGTAGTGGAACAATACTTCGCAAGGAACACTGAGCCAACGAGCCAGATATACGCTAGAGCTCAGCGTTCATTGCGAACAGGTGCATCGATCATCAGCGCACAAATGATGCATACTAGGCCAAGTATGCATACTCAGTATTCAGGGGACGGCGCTCGAGACTGAATAACGGGCATGTCACTGGGCGCCGTAACAGAGCCCTCTCCCTGGGAGCGACTCCTGGCGCGAAAACCCTGACGGCGGCGAGGTCTGCCGCGGGGACGAGGAGCGGGTTTGTCTGGGTGATCATGATGAAATACTTGAACGAGCAAAGGATCCAGAATATCTTTTGAGTCCACCCAGGAGCGTTCTTCAGGACCAAAGTCCTCCCATTCTACAAGATACTGTAAACGCCCGCCACGACGTCTAGAATCCAGCAGATGGCGCACACGGTACACCTCTTCGCCCTCTATCAGGATGGGCTGAGAACGGGAATCCTCAGACTCTACATTACTGACCGTGGAAGATGCAGTGGCTGGTTTCAATAGAGAAACATGAAATGTGGGAGCAATGCGGAGCTGACGGGGCAGGGCAAGGCGGAAAGACACTGGGGTAATTTGCCGTATAATCCTGTAGGGACCCATGAATTTAGGGCTGAGTTTCTTGCTGGGCAGATTGAGTCGGAGATCCCGGGTGGATAACCACACCCACTGACCGGGCTGATAGACTGGACCAGCACGGCGGTGACGATCAGCTTGTCTCTTAGTGCGATTGACGGCACGTAAAAGATGGGTGTGAGCTAGATTCCACGTCTCCTCACTGCACCTCATCCAGTCATCCACAGCTGGTACATTAGAGGGCTCGCCGGACCAGGGGAACAGAGGTGGCTGATAACCAAGTACGCACTTGAAAGGCGTTAGACCCGTGGAGTGCTTACAAATGGAATTTTGAGCGTATTCAGCCCACATGAGATACCGACTCCAATCCTCCTGGTGGAAATGACAGTAGATCTCAAGAAACGAATAATCTCCTGATTGAGACGTTCAGCCTGCCCGTTAGACTGAGGGTGGTACCCAGATGTGAGGCTGACATTCACTTGAAGCATCCGAAAAAAGGCTGCCCAGACCCGGGAGGTAAACTGTGGTCCGCGATCGGAGACAATGTCATCAGGTAAACCATAGAAACGGAAGACCAGATTACAGAGGTGCTCAGCAGTTTGCAGGGCTGTGGGCAGTTTAGGCAGAGGGATAAGACGACAGGCTTTTGAGAAGCGATCGACAACAGTAAGGATCGTTGTATGTCCGTCAGAAGGAGGGAGATCAGTAATGAAATCAACGGCTATGTGTGACCATGGGCGTTGGGGTACCGGTAGAGGCTGTAGAAGACCTGCAGGAAGGAGCCGTGAAGATTTTGGGGTATTGCAGTTCTGGCATTGCTGAACGAAGTTAGTCGTGTCTTGAGGCAGTGTGGGCCACCAGTAACGGTTCCGGAGAATGTGAATCGTAGCAGTGATGCCAGGATGACCAGAGCTAGGTAGCGCATGGACGTGTTTAAGCACCTTCTCCCGGAGCGCTTCGGGCACGAACATTTTTCCTGGAGGACAGTCAGGCGGAGGTTCGGAGTTAGTGTTGGCTTGTTCTAATTCAGTCTCAATATCCCACTGGATGGGACCGAGGACCAGGTCAGGACGGAGAATGTTTTCGGGAGTCTGACTGGTGAGTTCAGAGTCGTACTGACGAGACAGGGAGTCAGCTTTCGTGTTTTTTTGATCCAGGGCGATACGTCACAGTAAACTGGAAACGAGAAAAGAACAAAGACCACCGGGCTTGGCGCGGGTTCAATCTCTTGGCAGTTCGCAGATATTCAAGATTTTTGTGGTCGGTAAACACAGTAAATGGATGAGAGGACCCCTCGAGCCAGTGCCGCCACTCTTCAAATGCGGATTTCATGGCCAGTAACTCACGGTCTCCGACGTCGTAATTCCGTTCTGCAGAGTTCAGTTTTCTTGAGTAGAATGCGCACGGATGCAATTTAGCGGGATTTCCTTGGCGCTGAGAGAGAACGGCGCCCAAGCCTGTACTGGAAGCATCAACTTCTACGATGAAGGGCAACTCTGGATTGGGGTGACGTAAGATCGGGGCAGTAGTGAAGCGGAATTTGAGCTGATTGAAAGCTTGAGATGCGCTCTCAGTCCAGGGGAGGCGAGTGGTACCTTTGCGCACCAGCGCAGTCAGGGGAGCCGCGACAGAACTGAAGCCTCGGATGAACCGCCGATAAAAGTTTGCGAAGCCCAGGAAGCGTTGTAGCTCTTTGAGAGTGGTAGGCTGGGGCCAATCTATCACCGCTCTGACCTTTCCATCATCCATTGCCACGCCCTCAGGACTGATGACGTAACCCAGGAATGAAGTGGATGTCTGGTGGAACTCGCACTTTTCAAACTTGGCATAAAGTTGATTTTCTATGAGTTTTTGAAGCACGGCCCGTACGTGCTGAACATGGTCCGACAAAGTGTCTGAGTACACAAGTATGTCGTCGATGTAAACAATTACATAGCGCTGAAGCATGTCTCGGAATACGTCATTCATGAATGACTGGAAAACAGCTGGACAGTTGGACAGGCCGAACGGCATAGCCAAATATTCGTAGTGGCCGGAGCTTGTGGAAAACGCTGTCTTCCATTCATCTCCCTCACGGATACGAACCAAGTTATAAGCTGAGCGCAGATCCAGTTTCGTGAAATACTTTGCTGTGCGGAGGAGCTCGAGTGCCGCGGGAACTAACGGCAGAGGATAGCGGAATTTCACAGTGCAGTCGTTAAGGGCTCTGTAATCTATACATGGGTGTAGACCTCCATCCTTTTTCTTAACGAAGAAAAATCCAGCTGATACAGGAGAGGTGGAAGAACGAATGAAACCCTTGGCCAACTCTTCTCGGATATAATTCTCCATGGCTTCCGTCTCGGGCTGCGAAAGGGGGAAAATGCGTCCCCTGGGAGGCGTGGAGCCGGGCATGAGTTCAATGGCACAGTCGTACTCTCGATGTGGAGGTAACTGGGTGGCTTTAACTTTGCTGAACGCTTCCTGCAGATCGCTGTACTCCGTAGGGAGACTAGAAAGAGCGGCGCGTTCACTGAGTGCTGAGATGCTTCGGACGGACAATGGTTTCACTTGGCTTAAACACTTGAAAAAGCAATTTTCACCCCAGCGAACGATCTGTCCCGTGGACCATTGCAGGTGAGGATTATGTTTCCTTAGCCAGGGAAGACCCAGTATGACAGGAGTATGTGGGGCTTGAAGAACGTAAAACTGAATATTTTCACAGTGCAGAAGTCCGGTGCGCATTCGCAGTTCCTGCGTCATATGAGTGATGCGCCCCGTGCCAAGGGGCCGTCCGTCAACAGCTTCGACTGTGAGAGGAGAAGTGGAGGGAATTAGAGATATCTTGTGCTTATGAGCAAACTCTTGAGACATAAAATTCCCTGCCGCCCCAGAATCGATCAGTGCTGAAGTAAAAAATATTTGATCAACCTTTGTAAATTCAAGAGGCACAGAAACACAGAAGAGAGGATTTAGACTGTCAAGAGTTAGACTCACCGTTGTCTTTTCTTTGCGTGTGGATAGCTGGGGACAGTGCAAACGGAAGTGTCCATCTCCTCCACAGTACATGCACAGCTTTGACATCCTCCGGCGTTCACGCTCCTCCTCCGTCAACCGTGTGGCGTTAACTTGCATAGGCTCTCCAGCCTCCGATGCCAAGGGACCCGGAGAGTGCAGATTGGAGATATAAGTCGAGGAGCGGATGCCGGAACGGCGTGATCGTATGAGGTTGTCAATCTGAATGGACAAGTGAATGAACTGATCCAGGTTCCTCCCCTCATCGCGACAGGCCAGCTCAGCTTGAAGGTCGTGGTTGAGTCCCCGTCGATACACCACCTTTAAGGCGCTATCAGTCCAGTCAGTTTGCGCAGCGTAAGTGCGGAACTTGAGCGCGTAATCAGCAGCGGTACACTTCCCCTGGGTGAGCTCCAGTAGGCGGTCTTCCGATCCCTTCCCCTCTACAGAATGCTCGAAAACGGCCGTGAAGCGCTCGAGAAAGTCGGCATAAGAGGTGAAAGCGGTTCCATCCGGCCTCCAGACCGCGGTAATCCACTCCAAAGCCCGCCCCGTGAGAAGAGAACAGATAAACGTAATCTTGTCCATGTCCGTAGCGTACTGAGCGGGCTGCCGGGCGAGATACATGGAACACTGAAGCATGAAACCCTTGCATTTACCTGGATCCCCTTCATATTTTTCAGGAAGAGAAATACGAGTGCTGGAGAATGCAGAGTCGGCGGCTGGCGATAGAACTGGCGCGACTTGCACAGGGATTTCCTCCGTGGGCTTCTGTAAACTCTGCACTGCCTTCACAAGTTCCTCTGTCAACGAGGTTAGATGGGTCAACTGACGATGGTGAGTAGCTAGTTGAGATGCTTGGGCTTTAAATGCAGTAGATAGAACGGACATTGCTGCTGGATCCTGTGGTGGCGAAGTATTCTGTTTTGAAGCAGGAGTCTGAGACGGATCCATGTGCAACGTTTTATTAATGGTAAGGTGAAGGTAAAGGGTTAAGGGGATATGAGGGCTGGGTAGCTGGTTCAGTCCGTTCTCGGTGGTCAGGCAGGCTTAGTTCAGGGCTGGCAGCACGAATCGAAGTCGGGTCACAGGCAGGGGTTCACTTGGCAGGCTGCACAGAATCAGAGTCGTTAGGGCAAGCAGGGGTTTCAGAAATCAAAGATAGGTTATATAAATAATCCAGAGAATGCTCAGTCATGCAACACAGTAGTGGAACAATACTTCGCAAGGAACACTGAGCCAACGAGCCAGATATACGCTAGAGCTCAGCGTTCATTGCGAACAGGTGCATCGATCATCAGCGCACAAATGATGCATACTAGGCCAAGTATGCATACTCAGTATTCAGGGGACGGCGCTCGAGACTGAATAACGGGCATGTCACTGGGCGCCGTAACATTAGATCTATCACAGTTATTTACCGTATATAGTAAGGAAACTTTCTGTTAACCAATTAACAGTTTTTTCAATGTAGCATTTTTACAGTCTTTAACCATTAAAATCACGACCATTTTTTACAGTGTTGGATATATTTTTTTTCAGTGTTTTGTCAGCAGAACTATCCAAAAACACACCAATTAACAGTACAACCCATTGATGTCTATCCCTCACAGCCTCGCTTTTATTCCTTTTAAAAATTCAAACAAATATGACCTGGCTGTGAATAAGGTCTATAGGTTTTGGTTCATGCGTATTGGCTTATAACTCCCATTTGCTGAAATGAGAGGCAGCAAGTGTGGTTAGGTGGGACTTAGATGTTCTGTATTGGTGGTACCTGGTTTGAAACCGCTTAAATGGGATGCCGCTCATTTATATATCATATTTAGCAGATTCGCTCTAAGGTTGCTGCCTATAGCACAGGCCATGGGATTTTTATGGGTTGTTAAGAGGAAGCTAGGAACAGCCAGATAGCTAAATCCCCATGGGAAAATGCCCCACATTGAATGTTAAAGGTAAAGCAATAGCTGGCCCTGAATTTAATAAGCCTCCTCTCATTGAAATGAGATGTTAAAGCAGGAGAATTTTCCATGCTAATTATGTATTCTTCCTAACAAAGGTAATGTTTAATCACACTGACATTAACTTGGTAAGGTGTTCTCACTGCGCTCATTCCCGGGAGAATTGTAGAATTAGGCTCTGTAAGCTTGTCAATGCAGCTGTTCTGATATGAATGAGGAAGCTGGCTGGACTCCAGGCTCTTGCGGGGGTCAGCACAATTATGAATATGAATATTTTCAGCATGATTTTACAGCCTGTAAGGAAACTGGCTAGAAACTATTAGTGGGAAATCCTGTCAGTGGAGAGGCAGAAAGACCCACTTAAGATGTTATTCTGCTAATTGCAGGAGGAGATTTCTAAAGTGTAACTTCTTGGTAATTACTGGTTTTATTTCATTATTTTATTTGGAGATTTTACTATTTTTGGTAAAATGAATGCATTTAAAATCAAAACCAAAAACGATTGTGTCATTACTAAAACTGACACAATAATTGCTAAGGCAAGAATCACTATTACTATTGCTCAAATTGGTGGGATTTTTCAAAAATCTTTTTTGAACATTTTTGTTCAATTTTTGTTATGCAAATCATCATGTTTGTGCTACAGATATAATTTGTGCCTAAATCTTGCAGATTGTTATCAAAGCAACCTATAGCAACCTTTCCACGTGATTTAAGCTATGAGTTTGAAAAATCCATCTGTGGTAATATGAAAATGGGCTATGATAGCCGTCAATCAGCGCACCATAGCAACCACACAAAACAAATGGCTGAACAACCACTCAGAACACCCTAGCAACCACTAGCATTGTGCTTACTTGATTTCATGGGAAAACAGCTAATATTTAGATTTAATTGGATAGTAATATTCTCTATGCATTTCACAATGGGATTTTGGAGCCATATGCATCAATCTGCCTTCTGCTAATAATGTCGAATACAAGACTGTCGTCCTCAGAAGCTTTTAGAGTCATTTGTGTGTCTTGAGGGATTTCTTACAGTAACCTTTTTGATTGCCATCTTTGAGTAGCTGGTTAAATACGATTAACACACAATGCAAATGGCAGTTCTGCAATGCAAATTAAATCATTAACACTGCTCTACACACATCCTCGACATTGAAGCAATTCATGCCTCTCCAAGTCTCTGGAAAGGTGGCATCGATTATTTTTCTCAGTCACATTTCATAAATACTGATTGCTGTTTAGAGACCTTTTACTCCTGACATCCTTTTCATTTTTAAGACTTATTTTCTCTGTGCCTAGTATAACTGCATATAATAACCATTTAGGAATCACTGATTGTAATGAGAAATGATGTGTCATTGGCGTGGGTGTTCTGAAATGAGGAGGCAAAATCTTCAGTTTTTTGTATAAATCATATGTAAATTACAGTTAAACTTAATATTGTCACGTTTTCCTGTTTAAATGAACAACTTTACAACAGCAAAAAAATAATTAGTATTGTTTTATTTATTTTTAAGTATAAATCTCATCAATGTTAGTGTTTTGACACGACACGAAGCTGAACTTCACCAGGCTGACTGCTCACTAAAACCTCACAGTCATCATGTTTACAGGTCATTTCAAGTTTGATTTTGACATGTAAATGATATCTACGTTGTTTACTTACTTTTTAAATAGTCTTCCCATTAACGTCATCATTTTGTTCAAGTGATTGAACAATGGCCTGCTGCAAGTGATTTATACACTGTTTAATGTCACATTTTGTAATATTTGTGTTGTTTCATCTTTGTAATATGGATTATTTTCTCATCCTATTGTTTTTGAGGAGGCACTGCCTCCCTTGCCTCCTCGGAGGAAACGTCCCTTTCACGTGTCACAGTCCGAGACCAGGAAGAGAAGTTAGACTATTTTTAATGCATCCTTGCATTTCCCTTTCCAAAACGTGATCATTCAATTCTGATCTGGCATTTTTATATTAATCAATGTTAGATTCTAATGCCTGTTCCCATACCCATCTTTAAAGTAAAGCTGTACTTGTTTCATGTGTGGGGTAAGCATACTCAAGAGCCAGCCGGGGCCACACATTATGTCAAGAAGCTGTCATTTATTGGGTGGGAATTTAAGGTCTCTGCATGTATTGACGCATTAGTCATTTTAATATCAAGAAATAACTTTCCTGTATTTGTGCCTGGCTGTTTATAGAGCCGAGCTTTGTTAATCATAAACTTAAGACTTGACGTTGAAGCCTTTCGAATTAACTAGATTTCTGCACGAATGAATCATGAAATGTGATTTCAGCTGCATCCAGATACAAAAAAAAAAAAAACAAGCTGATTTAATTAGCACCATGCACAACATTTGACATTGCTGTATTTTTAATGGACAAACGCTTTATACAACCAAAATGATTAATGGAACAAGTATGTGAGCATTTATATTTGGTAACTGGCCAAACTAAATTGCTATTGCCACTGATTAGACCCCTGGAATATGGGAGTCGTTATTAACAAATATATTTTTTTATATTATAGGTTCGTGAAACTGTTTGTCGTGTTGTGGTTCACAAAATCTCAGCTCATTTTGACATACCTTATGGAAAGTATGGAAAGTTGACATACCTTAAAAAAGGTAATTGCAATTATTATTTCACCCAGCTGTGACTTAATATTTAGTAATTGCAACTTTATTCCAGCTGTGACTTAATATTTAGTAATTGCAACTTTATTCCAGCTGTGACTTAATAGTAATTGCTGCTTTATCCCAGCTGTGACCTTATATCTTGAAATGTGATCTCTTTATTTATTATTTAGCTTATTTTATTTTTATTTAAAAAAAATTTTGAGGCGAAAACAGGGTTCTGCAAGAACTCAACTTTCTATCTTATGCAGTTTTTTTGTTTTTAGATTATATAACTTTCGAAGAGGCTCGATCATTATCACTTGGGACGGCATTGAAGAACCTCCTGAACGCTTACGATTACACAAAAGAGTGTCTGTGTCTGTGCTATGACAATCCGACCCATGAAAGCTTCGAGTGCAAGCGATGAGGGAAGCTTGAAAGAAATGTTTCCCATTTGATCCTTTCAAATGTATTTGAATACAAAACAGTACGCAGCACCACGAGTGGGCTAGTGGAAGTGGAAACCTCTAGAGCTTCAAAGGACCCATCAATTGCGTCGACTGGCTGTTTATAAAGTGCAGGCCCTAATTCTCCATGTTACAAGCACTCAGCGTTTGCAAGAACACAATTCTGACCCGGCCACTTAGCGTGCACTGAAAAAGAAAGAAACCAGTGGAGCTCATTACATGGGTTATGGCTCAATAACAAAGGCTCAAACTCTTAATTGTGGTTTTTACGACTTTTAGCATGTTTTATTTGTGGTGGTAAATATATGTCAGTGCTAATCTATCTATAAATGACTAAATTGGTCAAATTAGATGTGGAGCCAAATGTATCATAATAGAATGAGCTGTAGGCTGTAACGCGAGTTGTTCTGTGCTTTATATGTGCTCCATGCTGCGGGGTAACTAACTAAAGGTAGTGATGCTTCTAACATTGTTACAGAAAAATAAACGCATTACAGCTTAACTGGCTATTTTGGTAACAGGTAACACTGTATTTCAATGTTCCGCTTTAGACATTCTACAACTTTGCAACTACATGTTAACTAACTCTCATTGGAGTATTAGTAGACTGTCTGCTTTATTTTGATGCTCCACAACAGACACTCTACGTATTCTGACCCAAACCCTAACCTAATGAACGGAAGTTGACATGTAGTTGCAAAGTTACTCATACAATGTCTACTCTAAAGTGGACTATCGAAATAGTGTAATCACAATTTTTTAACCCTCAGAATACATTTAAAAATCTGCATATTTTTGCATCCCTGTGTTTTAAAATGTACAATTTTACATGAACTACATAAAAAAACACTCGTCTGCAAGAAAAAAACAAACATATATTTTCAATATTCATGAAAATGAAATAATGAAACCTTATCTAAGAATTTACAGAATTTTAATGCTTATAATTAATTTGAATCAAAACGGTCAAAAACAGTCACATTTATGAATCCTACTTTTTTTTTTTAAACAACAACATTAAAGCAACATAAATATTACTTTATAATATTATTATTCAAGTCAGGTCACCTTTATTTATATAACGCTTTTTACAATACAGATTGTTTCAAATTAGCTTTACAGTGATAACAGGAAAATAATGCAGCAACGTTTGTTTTTGCTGTACAGCTGATCTAGAAGAAAATAGCGTCATAGTCCAGTTTAAGTAAGTTCACGGATGGTTCAATTCTGTTGTAAAGGGCAGTTCTCCTCTGGCCACTGAACAAACTGTGTTATGATTCAGGCAACATTACAGGTCAGAAGTCAGATTGGATCAGAACATTCAGAATATTATCCAGCTCCATCTGGCTGAAGGTCAGAGTCATCACTCCGGTAGGAGAAGGGTTTGTTGAGGATCAGTGCCGATAGCTGTCGTGTCGATGAGGCCTTCACAGGGTATTGTCTAGTTGACGAAATCTCTGCTGACACTTCAGGCCTGCATAGTGGTCGTGTCTAGGCGCAGGTCCAGCATCTGATCTAGATCCGGCCCGGATCCGGCTGACTACAGTAAACCTCGGGATAAACAGAGAGACTAATATTAGCGTCGATGCCATTCTTCTTATGATGTAACGAGTCCATCGGGTGTTATAGGAAGTGTTCCCGGTTGCGACTGGCCTAGTTTATGCAGCCTAATAATTCATTTGAATTAAAATAAATAGATTTCATTAGCATAAACTTTTACTTTAATGAAAGAGAATTTTTTTAATGCTGCAGTGGTTCATCAATTAGCGGGCATAATCATGTTTATCAACAACATTCAGCTACAAAAGTGTGTATGAGGTATGGTAAAGAGGCTACATATGTTTTACAAAAGTATTTTGACAAATACTTACTCATTATATCAAAAAAAAGGTCTGCATAATGTGTAAAGCCTCATTTGATACCGGGGTCAAAATGGACCTGAATGCAAAAAGTGTAATTTTTTTTCTATGGTTATACCTCTAAAAAGACAAAATGTATTAGTCTTGACACATTTTCTAAGTTTGGTTCACATACTAAAAATATATCTTAAGGGTCAAGATGGACCCAAATGCATGAGGGTGAGCAGTGGTGTTAAATTATAAATGACCACAAATAATTTTTTTTTATTTTTATTAATCTTAATCGTATCGCAAACACGTAGAACTACCTCTGTTAGACACACTAGGTAAGGAGTGTGTTGTTTGTAAGTTTTGTTTTAGTTAAGCGAAGCTTTAGTTATGGCGTGTTAAGCGCTGAAGAATTCTTTATTTTCTGTTTTTGTTTTCAGTTAGTTTAGAGGTGGAGATTAGTGTGTGTGTCCTTTGGTTTTGTTATTTTTGTTAACACCACTCATCTTTTTTCTGTCTGTGACTTATTTCAACTATTCTTTTGCTTTTACTTTATTTTTGCTTCAGTTGTATATAGCTGTAAATAAGTTTGTTTTTGTTTCCATTTATGTCAATTAAAATTTTCATATTGTAAATAAAGTGTACCACCTGCTGTGCTGTACTCCCCAGAGACCAAAATGATAGGAGTGTGTTTAAATTTAATGTATGTCTTCATCATACCTCTATGCCATCAGGGAAAGTAGCATAAGGCTAGTTCATACCTTCAGAATAGTACTACATTTGGTTTGTAGCATAATGAAGCCTACTTTCATTATGATTAAATCTTCTTGCTTGAAAAGCACCAATTTTCAAACAGCGTCACCAAAGAATTTTTGATGGCGACAATCCCAATCCATTCCACCATTCAAGCCAGTTACTACGATTTCAGCACAGCTGGGAGATCAATGAAAGCAAATAACGGTTGGATACATCCCCCACCTTCCTGTGTGCAGGTAAAGCCGTTTAGAGCTTCTTCCAGCCATTTGGAAAGCCTTTGCTGAGAAGAGATGCCCGGCTGGCGCTTTGTTTTATTGGCTCTGCTAAAGAATAATTTCAGCGTACTGAGAGGCACCTCACCCCAGCAGCTACGTAATTAATGTGTCCGAGACTATTTATAGTAGCGAGGAAAGGCAGTGGAGACGTGGGTGGTGTAGATGGGTGAGGGGTACCTGTGGTGGCGGGGTGTAAGGAATGAGCGGGGAAGTGACACTTTCCATTGCCTCTTGGTCATGAAATCTGAGGCTTCATATGTGAATGACAAATAGTGAAACGCTCTGAGACAGGGTCTGATGTAGCAATGAAAAACACAAATTGAATCGAGTTTAGAAACATCTTCAGAGGATTTCCAGGGTCAGCTAATCCTTGTTAGACACTTTTCCTGAGCATGTACACACGGTTTGAGATCCATTCAACAGTATTACTCTTTTATTAGTTCTATTTTCTCAGCTACACTCTTAAAAAATAAAGGATCTTTAATGGCATGGTTCCACAAAAGACCTTTAACATCCATATAACCTTTCCATTCCACAAAGTTCTTTATAATGGGAAAGAATGTTCTCCACACAATATTATTATTTTTTTTTTTAAAGAATTACTCACTAAAAGCTTCTTTGGGGAACCCTCAAAAGAAGCTTCTCTGCACTCTTAAAATTAAATAAAGGTTCCAAAAGAGCAATACCTAGAAGAACCATTTTTGGTTCCCCAATCTTTCAGTCCTCACTTTTTTCTTTTCTTTCATGTGAAGAATATTTTAAAAATCTAAAGGATCCTTTTCCACTGTAAAGAAAATTTTGTGGAATGGAAAGGTTCTTCACGGAACCATCAATGCCAATAAAGAACTAGACTATTTCCTCTCCATTGAATGTAAATGTTAACCCTTAAATGCATGAATGTTTCGCCAATAATATTCAGGTCTTTAGCGACCCGGATCTATATCTAACACGGATGGATCTCTACCACGATAATATAAAACTCTCCTAATACTAGAGTAACAATTACAGAAGAATGAAATAAAGCATATTTCAGCCCGACGCAGTTATCATTTTCATCATTTCATTTCATAGTAGTGTGCGCCTATTGGCGGATCCACAACGCGCGTACACTCTGCTTATAACACACACAGTGTTTATTTAAAATTAAAATTATTACAATGTAAAAGAATCATATTGTGGACATAAAGATATGGTGGAATCCAGCTTGTCCAAAAGATGGTCTGCTTGCACGCTTTAATCTCGAGCTCGAGCAAATCCGTTGCACTCTGGAGACGCGTTCAGTCTTTCCACTTGCAAATTCCGCCATGTAAATAGTGAATCCGCCATGGCGCAAGTGCAACTGGCTTTTAAAGGGAATGGAAGATGAGATTTTGGTTAGTTTATTTCACGTTACGCCCAAAACACATTCATTACTCATTAAGCGCAGACCATTTTTCCCGTGGTTAAACTAGCAAAAGTGGATTCGGACACGCCCTAAGTGCACTTGCGCCGTGTGCTTTGATCATTAAAATAGGGACCTAAGAGTGAAACGTCACTTCATCATTGTGTATCAGACATTGCCACTTTGTGGAATAAAGGTGAATTACACCTATTCAGTCATCAAACATTCAATTATTGTTGTCCAGAAAAAATATAAATGAATGGGAAAACAGGCATTCTATTATCATTTTTTTCCTTGTTATATTGTTTATAATTAATTGATTGAGGAATACTAAGAAGGTTGAAAAATTGAATGAGGAGGAGGGTAGTGAATGACTTTCCCAGGTCACTAAAGACCCGAGGGATGCGTTCAAAATGAACAACTGGCATTTGGCAAAGATTGCGTTTTAATTTCCTGAATTGACTTGCCAGATTTGTCTGTTGAGCATTACGTTGGCTAGTCCAATAAGTATTTTGACACTAATCTATTTCTAATAGTTTCCCATGTTGAAAGACCAGTAATCAATAACCACAGCTCAATAAAATCAGCGTTAATCAAAAAAGTGGGCTAATTTGAAAGAACACCCCATCTATAGGCTGTCACATGTGCACATTTAAATAAATCTGTCTGGAGACTACACTAAAGAATAAGCAAAACAAAACATCTGAGAGTGGAGGTAATTTTCATCCTCAACGTCCTTTGCTTTCTTCCCTTGCTCGCAGCACTAAAAACATCATGTTTCATCATATTCTCACACACATGTCCATGATCACAAGGCTCTCACACGTTTGGTCTGTGACAGTATGAGTCACCGCACTGTTTGGGAGCTTGGGTCCATGCTTCTGTTTTACTCATACTAATAAATGTCTCAGATCTACTGTCTGCAGGGTAGCACCTCCTCCTACTGGTTTGTCTAATTGGAACAAAATAGAGGAGACCTACATAAATGCCAAGTCTTGGCTGTGGCTTTCTTTCTGTGAGCTCTGAAAACAATAGCCTGGAGTTTATAAATGAGATTTTGTGAAATTTGCCCAAGTTATGCAATGGCACAGCATGCAAAACCCACAGTTAAGGAGAGTCAATTATTAGGCTGATTTGTAAAATTGTAGGCTGTCCAAATTGTGATATTCATCTATTTGGCAGGCAATACTCATGCAACTATCATAGAGAATCTATTATTCTCTATAAGTAGCTGACTTGCTGTATTCACACTTTCTTTAGGGTTTACCTGATGTTTTTGGTTTTTCATGTAAGTCTCTGATATGCATTTCATGTTATAGTACCTGCTCTACCCATAACAATAAAATATGCTCTCGTTCTGTAATAATATATAAAAATCGGTCTTTCTTGGCAAAGCGGCTGACAGCCGCTCAGCAACAGCTCGAGGCATGCAAAGTAGTCTTGCACTTCCCTTTACCATATATGGATTATACCGGTGCGCACGAGAGCAGACGGAAACGTCTCGGAGAAATTAAAACGTTTTCCTGTCATCAGATGAGGACAAATTAACGTTTATTGCTTAGTTGACATCTTCCGTCTTAAAGAGATATACCACCAACCAGTTGCGTAGATTTCGATGGGAGAAGAAAAGTCTGAGACGCACGGAAACAGTCGCGCGCGCATCGCACAGCAGTGAATGAGAAATCCACAGGTGAGATGCTCGGATTTATATGGATTTATACGTGCATTGTGCTGCCTTAATCATATTCATTTATTTAACACAGGGCATTATAGTCTAATAAGCATGAGCGGGAAATATTACTAGCTTAATCTATTTTATGTGAGTATAAGTCAGTGTATATGTTGTTTAGTCTTGCTTTATACATCCCTTATGTTGTTGCAGGATTTCTGTTTAACTAAATCGCATTAGGCTAGCCTATATTTGTATTTTTAGTCTGCATAATGGCTTATTGACGGATTGAAGTGCGTTTTAGTTACATTAAAGAAAGTATTTGATTTAATGTTGCTACCTTTTTTTGTTTATTATTTCAGATCTGTTTACTATGTCTTATAGTAGTTGAACACCTGTAGCTATGTCTTAACAGATGTTATTGGTGGCAAAGTAGCTTTCAGAGGGCGCAGATCTTTTTTTTTCTTATTTTTTTCTGACAATGAACAAAGGGGGAGGGGGTGTATATGGGGGTTATTGTCCAGAAACTGAACCATCATCTTGCTTCTGTTATATTCAGTATGCAAAGAGCAGTAGGCTATAGACAAAAAGTAGAATTATGGTGTAATGCACATAATTAAGCTGTGTTCCATTTCACATTCAACTGTCCATATTGTAAATTATAATGAATTATAAAACAGCCCCACACACAAATGTATTTGATTTTTTTTCCCCAAATCAGAAATGGAAAATGTGTGTGGGGTTTAGCAACCAAAAGTAGAAATAATGCAGGAATAGATGAAAGACGTGTGTCTGGATAACTTAGAATGCCTATACGTATTCTTTATCCAAATGCGAACATTTTATTTTACCCCCCACCCCTGTAATGTGTTGATGGTGCAATGGTGCACAAGGGAGTTAGTTTCCAAGACAACAACACATATAGACAGAAGATAAGGTTGACAATCCAAGAAGCAAATTATAAATCAAGTCTATTATATTTATTTAAACATAGTACAAAAACTTTTCAGTTCAATGCAAAAAAAAAAAAAGCTTTAGAAATAAATGGACTAAGATAGTTAGATGAAGTGGAGTTTATTCGTAACTGGTTAAAATAACAACTTTGATGAGCTCAGTGAAATGTGAGTGGAAAATAATTTAGATATGTCAAAATGTAAATTTTCTGTGATTTTAATAAATGTTTATCTCCTGTATTCATTGTAAACATCACTTAATAAATCGTTGAGAATTCAGAAATATCGATACAAGATTGAAGTATCAAGATGGAAAATACGTCTTTCTTTTTCCACAGAGAAGCATTCGCTCACACGTGAGCTTGTCCCAGTGCAATTTAATGTGAAAGCTCGGCAGACTTCCCTTTGGTCTCTGATTGACAGTTTAAATCTGTGCTGTTCTTAATGGGGGCTTGAGCAGACGTGTGAGCAGAGCTTCCTGCCACAGGTGAAAGACAGCTCTCCATTCTCTCATCTGTCTTTCTGTGAGGTTGCTGTGAATGTCTCAGTGTAGCTAGAGAAAGACAAGAGGGATTGTTTTACTTTTCTTGCAGCGACTATATGCATTTTATATCTGTGCTGCTGTCAGATGCTGTTTTTGAAGTTTATGCTGTTTTGAAGTTTAAGAGCTCCTTTGATTGAAGTTAAATTGTATTTTATTAGAGCTGTTGGCTTGCAAATGTCCATCCATTTTTCATCAGTCTCTAAAATCATGATGGCTCGTCATCATTTACCCTGTATTTTACCCAATAATCAGCTGCTCCACTTTAGTAGAGTGACAGATTTCTGCCTAATTTAAAAAGGCCGCTTGAAATTTGCTGTTGATTTGAGTACTTAAATGTATTCCACTCTTATTCTAACAGTGGCCTGTTAAAACCATGACCATAAATGTTCAAATAAATCTGTATCATTATTGTTTTATTCTGTCATGAAATAAGCGTGTCGCAATGTAAATGTCCAATGATATTATGAGGTGGACTACACAGCCTGACAACTGGAAAGTTTCTGTATTACTTGTATAAATTATAATAGTTTACCCCAAAAAGAAAATTGTCATAATTTACTTACTCTCATCTCATTCCAAATCTGTAATTGTTGCAGAATCTTCACTTCATTATGATGAGAAACTATAGTGATGATTTCACTTGATAATAATGTAAAGCGTTGTGTGATGAACAAACACAAATTTAAGCCATTATTCACTGAAAAGTCATTGAGTTGAACCAGAGAACCACAAAACTATCATATGGTTGCAGAAGCCTGGAAATATAGTTCCTTTTTTGTTGTTGTTATGGAGCTTAACAGCCATTGTCAAGCTTTTTTTGTTGTTGTTATGGAGCTTAACAGCCATTGTCAAGCTTTTTGTTCTAGAAAGAGTCATATGGGTCAGGAATGACAAGAGGGTGAGAGATAATGATGACAGAAATGTACATTTTTGGGTGGACTATCCCTTTAGCAGACAAACACTCTTTCAGAGGGCGCAGGTTTTTTTTTTTGTCTAGATTGACTGACAATGGGGGGGGGGGGGGGGATCCCCAGACACTGAACCATCATCTTCTGTTATTTTCAGTATGCAAAGAGCAGTAGACAAAAAGTAGAATCATGGTGTAATGTACACAATTAAGTTCTGTATAACAAAGTATCCAAAAGAAAACCAGTTAAATTGCTCTTTTTCAAAAGTTAAGCATCGTAAATTTAGCTGCTTCCCTAAGATGCCTTGTTTTGGCCAGATTTCAGTGCAGCATTGTGTGGATCCTTTGGCTGTTTAAAAAAAAAACGCTGCTGTTGCTGTACTGTATGTTATTGCTATTGCTGTTGCTGCTGCTGCTGCAGAGCAAGTACGGGACTTGCTACTGCCAATACATACATGGCGCTTCTGTGAGCAAGTAAGACATGCTGCTGCTGCACAATATAGCATACATGAATCACCCATAGCATATCTATACAGGTGGAAGGTGGAGGGTTTCTGAAAGCATGCTGTACTGCTACAGCGAATGCTGACCCAGTATTTGAAGGTTGAGCAGCGAGCTCATTGGCTACTGATTCAGCAGGAACCAATCACCTGTGCCCTATAGAGAATGATGTGATTGCAAGCAGATAGAGAGCCTAAGTCCCTCCCCTTCCGGTCGACCACCATGGGACCTTATTTCGGAAAAATATTGTATGGTAGTCAATGGCGAGAGACAACAAATATTTTGATCTCGTTTGAATTGTGCCCTGAATTACACATATGATGTTTGTCAATTTAAAAGATACATTTTAAAGTCAAGAAAGTCGCAGTTTGATGTAAAACTGTTGAGGTATAAGACTGTGAAAATACGTAATTACAAAGACTACAAACCCAGAAGGCGCACATGCGACGTCATACCTTTTCTCTCAATGAATGAAGCTAACTTTACTGAAGCTAACGTCTGTCATTTTTTCTATAGTCTTACATTATAATCCTAACGTTACGCCGTCATGCCTGACTCGTGTTTTGAGCCAGAATACACACATACGAGCAACGGATCTTGTGACGTAGGCTACATAGTGCGAGACGAGAGATGTAGTTCATCGAGCGATTTTCACATACAACTAAACGTTACTCTTCTGTTTTATGACAAACTGCGACTTTCTTGACTTTCATATTTACCTTTTAAATTGACAAACATCATATGTGTAGTTCAGGGGACAGTTCAGACGGAATAAAAAGATAAGTTATCTCTCGCCATTGACTTCCATACATATTTTTTCCGAAATAAGGTCCCATGAGCCGGAAGCGGAGGGGCGGGACTTAGGCTCTCTATTGAGTTAAGGATCTATTAGCCTGCACCATCTAGAGTTTTATGACATAACTTTGTATTTGATTGGCCAATGGCGGCCAGATATGTACTTATCATCATAGAAAATGATGGCAACTTGGAAAAAGTCAATTGGACAAATGGTTTCATTACAAATAAATAAAAACCGAAATGTGTAATAAAAAAACATTCTGTAATATTTTACTAAAAATTTCAGTCCTTTGCATTATTTATGCTTAAGAATATTGCAGTGTTACCTCAGCAACAATGTCAAACTCTATTGAAATCAATTGTGCGCGTCATGTCTCCTATACAGAGCGCTATTTGTGTTACTGCCTATAGCTAAAAACACAGAACAGGACTCAAAGATTTTGATTGATTTAAGCTGATGACTGGTTTGCAGCAAGAAGTCACAGATCGTAGTGCACGCCATCCGCTGAAGTTCATCTACTGAGCCGACTTGTGAGGTGACTGCATGTTGTTGTTGACATATTGTCAAGAATCAGTCATCCTGTTTGTACGCAAGGAAATGTATTCGAAGGGTCTGGGAGAAGAACAATCTCGCAATTTATGCTCCTAGTCAGTGATCGCTTGTATAGTGCACACCAGCATGACAGGAGTCTTTTAGTGCCCGCAGGGAGACATTTTCTGTCTTGTAGTGTGTGCTTGGCTTATGTGGAGAGTTTTTTAAATCATTTGAGGTGCCATGATGATTATAGGATGCTGCTTTTGAGTCAAGTTGCTATAGGCAATGAAGTAGCTCACTAGGTTTTGGAACAGGGCGAATATTTCACTAGCTGTCATTGTTACACAGCACTCTCAGAGTAAAAGACTGTGTCACTGGACGTCTATCTGATTTGTTCCAACACATGGTGAGTGTAAATGCCTGTAAATATCTCAAATGCATCTTGGACACAGAACTATAGCTATTCTTATTTAGTTTCATTTCAGAGAGACCAATGGGTCTTCGAGTCGGATCGATCCCAATTGTGAAACGTCTCTGCGATACTATGCTTTGACGTTAACGTTGATCAACACTGCAGATTGGCTCTGTGAAAATGGCCTAGTGGGGAATAAGCTGGCATAGATCCCCTGATGGCCCCATACACCTTTATCACAGCCTGGAGGATTATTGGTTTTATCAACTCCTAGATTATAATGATATGTGCCCCGGTTCCTCCCCTGTGTTACCTGCCCTATATTAGTGCTTCCTAACCTTTTTTGTCTTAGGACACCCACAACGTGAGCAATAGTAGGGACTTGTACCAATTCATTCACATCAAACCATAAATATGTTCATTTTGACTTAAATTATACTGAAGCAATTTAGAAATCTACCTCTGTCTAAAGTCTTTTTATGCAAAGGATGTTCTGCTATAAGACATTCTGTGGAAAGTGTCCTCATAATTTTTTCAATGGAGTGCAGTGGTGTTCTGAAATGAGGAGGCGAAGTCCTCAGGGTTATCTTTTTTATAAATCAAATGTAAATTCATGTCCCAGTTACACTCATGTTGTTGCTTTTTCCTGGTTAAATAAACTACATAAAAAAAAATATATATACGATTACGTATATACGATATTTTGTAGTTTTTACATTAACTAGGCCTATGTAATTAATGTGCTATTTATTAGAATTGAGTATGAATCTCATCAAGTTATTGATTTGAAATATTTGTATATTTATTCCAAAATAATAACTAAAGGAAGTAACAATTTAAACAATATATTTTATTTGTGAACTGATGTTCAGCTGTTCTTTAGTCAACTTATTTTCATCAGTCATTAAGCTCTAAACCCTAAAACTCACAGAAGAACTAAAAACCCCACAGTCTTCATGTTTTCAGGCCATTTTAAGTTTGATTTTGACGTGACAACGCGGTGATATCAAAGTGGCCGAGTCGTGTACTTACTTTTTAACTAGTCTTTCCATTAACGCCATCATTTCGTTTATTCAGACCGATTCGCGAACGTGCACGGAAACAAGAGGCGGGATTTGTCGCACAAACCAATCATATCCAATCGTAGTGCGATGGAGGCATTTCCTCCAGACTTTTGCTTACAAATAACCCTGAATTTTTTGGTCCAGGCAACAAGGAGAACGAGTAAACATGGAAATATGAGAAAAGCTCAGGGTATTCCACACCCACACAACCAATAAAGATGACACGGTTTGGGAAAGAATTGTGGGTCTGGTTTGATTGGATTACTTTCTGGCTATAGGCAGGTTAAATTAATAAATATACGTGTATATCATTTCATTATTGAAGTGAAAAAATTGCCACCCTTACAGGTAACCTTTTACCCCACCATTCAGAGCTTCATAATGAGAAGGACACTTGACATTTCTTCAATTTATGAAATACTGGAGACACGGTTATGGGCCGTCTCTCAGTGCTTATCCAGTGCTTATTCATTCATTGTTTGAGAAGAGACCAGTGATTGCGTCGATGACAATCACAGGGCCTGTCATCATAAATTATTATGAAAACAGTGTTCCTGTTGGATTAGTGGGCAGAGCGCAATAGAATAAATAGGAAATAGTGGCAAAGAGCACACAGTTTCCCTGCACATACGATTGATGTTGAAATAGCTTGAAAGTAATGCAATTCAGAACTTTATTTGCTATCTGATGATGCCAGAATCATACAAAATGGTCTATTTGGTGACATATGGCTATGGAGTCTCACATCTGACATACAACAGATACATACTGACCTGGAAAACCTCATTGTAGTCTGAAAGGTCTTCCTTGGATGGCATATCTTGTCAGAAAGAATTTGCCACAAATAAATGGAGGTTGAGGATTAGGCACTGGTGAGGCTTGTGTGTCAGACTGAACGAAAGCATTATACAGCAGCCCTGCCTCATTTCGCTTGACAAAGATCAGAAGGTTAACTCATCTCTATGAATGAGAATAAAAATCCATATGAAAAAGCAGCCGTTCAGCCTTTGTATGTGAATGAGAGTGGGAATCTATGTAAAAGAAGATTATGAAATCAATAAAACAATTTGGTAGCAATTGGAGAAATTGAAATCGATAAACCTGAAGCTGAGGAGAGAAGCAAATCAACAATATTGCTTATCTGCTGGTGGCGCTCTTAACTTTTACTTGCGAGTTTAGAAATAGAAGATGATGTTGAATCTTTCCCAGAATCCTCTGGTCACTGTTGCTAGCTTAAATGCCCCAACAAAAAGTGATATAAGCAAAAGAAGAGCGTGATTTGTGCAGCTTTTGTTGAATCCTGTGTACCTGCATTGACGGTTCCTCTTGTTCAACCGTTACCATAGAGACCCCTCCGTCCCCAGCCGAGAAGCCTTTGACTGCCAGGCTTACCGTCTCTATTGAGCAGTGGTGTCATTCACGTGGCCCAAGAGCCTTTGCGAGGGACAGCGGCTCAGCGGGGATGACCTGGTGAGAAGGAGCCGATGTTCCTGCTCTCGGCTATGGCAACGCTCCCTCGGCAGCTGTTGTCTTGTGTTTGCTAGCATGTCAGTTCTCGCCTTTCATGGGAGCTGATGACTGCGACGGAGTGACATTCAATTCAGGTTGCGGAGTGCTTAATTGAAATGTGTTCACCTGGGAAGCAGCTGCTCAGTGGCCTGGTGCTAATTGCCACCAATAAGAGCTGAGAATTCAGGTGAATGCACTGCGGTGCCCTTCAATGCGCATTATGCTCGATTCCAAGCACAGCGACTGCTGGAATCTGCTTTGCGGAGGGAGTCGAGAAAGGTGCTGAGACTCAGATAGACTGCTTTGCTTTGGCCCATCTTTTCACATTTCTTAATGCACGTCTGGTCAGAATAAAGGAAGGTGAAAAGCAAACTCACCCTCTCCTCATGTCTTGCAGGATTAATCAAGCTGAGAGAAATCAGACATGATCTTAACCCAGACCAAAGGCTGGAATACACTATACTACTATACCACAAGTTGATGCTAATTGCCAAAAGTCAGAGCTAATTTACAGATTTGAGTTGACATATTTTACAGAAAATCATGTTGTGTGTGATGGAAACAGACTCCAATTTTTTTTGTTGAATACTATAATTCCATCCAGTCAGAGGCTTTCAGACATGTTCGATAATTTAAGCTGTTTTTTGAAGACATTGTTTTCATTTGTCAGGCGTCTTCTAGCAGCAAGCTGCATGTTTTATGCATGAATTTGTTGTGTTCAAGTAACGGACGCAGACCAGTTAGAGCAGTAGAGCATGCAAACCTCTGGCCTCTGGCCTCAATATTCCTTCAACTGAAGCTAGCGGCTACCGTCTTTAGCGTCCTTGTTAGCGCGCGCCTCCCACGCTGGAGACCCCGGTTCGAATCATGCTCAGAGTGGGTCTAGTAGGACCGGTTACATTTGGTGCCGTAACCTGGATGGGAGTGAGGTTTAGGGGGGTGATCAGCGATATACTGTTTTTGAACATCTGACTCCACCCACACTGCTAAGAGCAACGGTTAGATGAATATGTAAATATGCGCTTTCCTCTCAATAACAAAATAAACACGCAACAAAATTGAGAAAACAGAAAAAGTACTTTAATAAAATATAAGAAAAGCATCTGATCATAGCGATGTGGACGTTTGCACAAGCTCTACGGCACTCCAGTAAAGTAACGCCACACCTTAATTATATATCACTTTAAACAATAGATAGCTTAAAATCAAGCAGCTTTACCATATTAAACATGAAAAAACGTATCAGTGTCTCGTTTCATCGGACGTACAACTTCATTTTCATGTTTTCAATCATGGACGTCTGACCTTGACCGACTGCACAGGCCAAATGAACCAGAAAAGATTTCCACGTGAAAGAAGGCGGAGCCTCCGTGCACACCTACCTATTACGTAATCGCCATGGACCAGTGGTAGTACGAAAGTGTTTCGAAAATTCGCTTTGGCAAACTTTGTCTCGGCCTGATTTTGTCCGAAATGACGTCACATCAGTTCGTTCTTCGATATCGCTTGAAATATATCGGGGCCTTAACGGACATAGGCTTGTAAGAGCTTTACGTGTAAACCTCACTCTCCTGTCCCCCCTCACTCTCCTGCAAAGTTTAGCTCCAGCCCCAATTAAACACTGAACCAGCTATCAAGGTCTTCAGGAATCTGCAGGAAGGTGGTCCACCAGAAGCAGGATTTACAATCCTTAGGCTAAGATATTTTTTTTCCCAGCTGGGTTCGATTCAAAACAACCCTGCAAATAAATGGCCTGAACTAGCTAAACTTGTAACCAGCGTACATTAGCTGTACGGCAGTGGCTCAGTGGTTCATGTAGGTTGTCTACAAACCGAAAGGTTGGTGGTTCAATCCCCGGTTCCACTTGACCAAGTGTCGAGGTGTCCATGAGCAAGGCACCTAACCCCAGTTGCTCCCGACGAGCTGGATGGCGCCTTGTATGGCTGACACCGCCGTCGGTGTGTGAATGGGTGAATGTGAGGCAATATATAAAGCGCTTTGGTGGCCATTGGGTCTGTGAAAGCGCTATATAAATGCATTCCATTTACCATTACCAGTTTGTTGCATCTTCTTCTCAAGTACAAGGCATTTGAGACACCTTCATGCTGTTTTGGCTGATCGTATCCAAGACTTGGTCAAGCTGGAATGCAACAACCAGCATGTATGTTGCAATATAAACTGGTCCAATCTACGGGGATTTAAAATGCTAAATCTTCAGAAAAATATACCTTTTACTACAGAAATCTGCCGCTGTAGTATTATGAATGCACCAGGGACACCCTAGATCTCCAAGTAAACATAGAAAACAACTGATATGACAGTGGGCTTCAGAACTCCTCCTTGTAACATTTAGAGATTTGACAAAGGCAAACTGTCATGAGCTGAAAGAACTATTTGTACATCTGCATGTGACATCTCAATCAAAATGATTCTCCTTCACTCATTCTGTCAGTCTCTTACGCTAACCCCCGCCCCCCCCCCCCCCCCCCGGTTCTTTCTCTGAATAGAGCTGTTGCTTTTCCCAAAGATGTGACTGAATGTGGCTTACTAGTGAATCATATACCCAGTGAGTCTGTACCCAGAAGTAACTGTCCTCACCTCTCAAGACTCCTCAGGTTAAGGGCCTAGAGTTTAAGCCTGTGGTTCCAGTCATAACCGTATTAAGAGCCTCTGCCGAACTCTCACAATCTCCATCTGCACCACATCTGAGCTGACGGGTGAAAAATTTGCCGCCGTCTTGACATTGAGAGTAATTGCAGGCTTCGCTTCTCACACAGATGACCGCTTTCTGTGGCTGAAGACAAATGCGCCTGACACGTACGTCAATTAACACTGGACAGCAGCCGCGCGTGCCCTATGCAAAGCGTGTTTATAACTGGATTATGAGAAGGAGGGATGATGCCTGTAATTACTCATCGTGCCTGTTGCGAGCACAGCCAATGGTCGGCCTGAGAGCTGGACGCTGGGTTAATTGTTTAGACCGCTCCCGCCTTTCTGAGAAGTGCTCTCTGATAATGGCCCCAAACGTCCCCTCATTCTGTCACCTTTCCTCCTCTCCTACGGCGTAGCTGATGCAGTGTGTGATATTTTTTGCAGACAGTGAACAAGCATGTCGACACTGCTGGATCTGAAGAGCAGTGTGCTCAGGCAGGTGCAGAGGAGCCAGTCCCTGAGGACCAGGAGGGAGCCACCGGCCAGCACCAGCGCTGGAGGGAGTCCCCCGACGCTCGCACGCCGCTCTTGCACCGTCGTACACAGGTCAGTCTGTAACATGAGAGCGCATTCTTAAAAATTAAAGCTCCTGTTAAAAACTAAAAGGCTTTTAAAACCTGACACTGCTTAACACACTTCTTTATTATAATTTACTTTAGAATGTCTGAAAGTGAAGTGGAACACAGCCAATGATTGAAAAACACTGCTTTAAAGCACCAGTATGAATATATATATTTTCTGAAGAAGTGAATAGTTCTAATCCAAATAACCATGAAATCAATTCAATTTGTTTTTGTATGTATTGCACTCTAAATGATGCTGGGTAATTTTAACCCAATTTGGGGTTAAATATGGACAAACCCAAACGCTTGGGATTTAAAAATGTAACCCTACAGCTGAGTTTGTCCATATTTGACCCAAAGTTCAACCCAGCATTTTTTAGAGTGTGTGCTTTTTACAATAGTTCCAGCTTCATAAAAAAATTATATACAACTTACATATATATATAACTTACTCACAAGTCACTTACCCCAGACTTTTGAACAGCAGTGTGCACATTTTATGATTTACCGTACTATCTGCCTTTAACTAGAAGCAGCAGCTGATCATGGTTTGTTGATTAATTTCCTTTCGCAACCACCAATTAGTTACTGAGGAAGCGGCTGTAGTTTTTTCATTTTGAAAATGTCTTTGTGGTTTTCATCCATGATTAGCCTGTCAAGTGTGGATTTACCAAGTTTGTGAACTATAGGCGAGTTGAAAGGATGAGCACTTCAATATGTCCTCCTAACCCAAAAAATATGGGAAAGAAATTGCACCCATAAAGTTCAATTTCATGGTCGCTTTAACAACATTATTTTATACAGTGATACAGCAGAGATTAATACAACACAAACGGAGGCTATCGCTTCAATGTTCTGAATGTTGAAGTTTTGTATTGATCTATTAACTTCCCCCAGATCTTAACAGATGGTGATGTCTGATGTCCATGAAGAGGCCAGTGACTCAGTTAGCTCTTGAACGCCTACAACATTTATAGTATATTCATGCTTTTAGAATGACTCAATCTCGACACCTTGCTCTATCACATTTCAATTTTATCGGTGTTAACAATTCAGTACAAGAAGGCCTTTGTGCGGATCATGCAACAATTACCTTTCTGTCTCGAAGCGGTATCACAAGGCCTTTTCTTTTGCATTCAGGCGAGGGTTTTTTAAGGCAATTTCCAGGCAGCTAAAAGTGGGGTGGTCTCTGTGGTTAGAAAAGAACGATAATGCAAGTCAATTTGATCTTTACGAAAAGGCAAAGAAACCAGAGGCTATAAATGTGATACGACTCAAATGTTCTCCACCATTGCTACAAGAACAGAACATGTTTTTTCTACCCTATCTGGTCATGTTTACTGCTCTAAACACCCGTAAAGACATCATTTTGAGCATGCACATGACTTCTTGTGTCTTGGGTCACATGACCATTCACTACTATATGATCAAAGTTCTCTGCTGTAGGTAAACCAAGTCGATTGTTTGTCATCCGCCCTCTCGGTCTGTCTTGTTTTTATTTCCTTTTCGACTGATTTCAAAGCCAAACGTAATGATGGGCATATGAACATTGAGGTTTCTATAGCAACCAAACATGTCTGTTTATCACAGCTCCTAAAATATGAGCTGCTTTATTTTTAATGACTGCACCTCTTCTGTCTAGGAGGGGAAAAAAGACCTATGTTACGTGCAGAACTGAACTAAATTATTGTTTTGCACTTCATTTGATGTACCCTTCTTTGCTAATGTTATTTATACCATATGCAAGGGTGATAGCTGTCATTGCTGGCCAGATGTAACTAGCATTAATCAACAAACACAGTCCATCCATTGTTAACTAGCGGCTGGACTAGACAAGATTCAGTCAGCATCCTATGAGACTGCGTAGTGTGTAGTGATTTGCTTCAAGCTGTATGGCTGCCATCATTAGGCTTTCAGGAAGCTGTTTGTCTCCTTCATTAGCGCCAAAGAGAAGTAATACCTGTAACCCAGATACTCACTCATTAATATTATGCAAATGATCCAAAGCTGTGCAGAGCGTCCCTTCCTTTTTCACATCCCTGGTGACCCTGATTACAGCCGGTTTAAGATCTACAGATCTGTGGAAACGTTTGAAAAGCGATTACGAGGAATGAGATCCAATTGTGAGGCACATGTTCTTGAGAAATCTTTTATATTGCTATATCATTACTAATTATTTAAAAACTAACACCTCTTTTATAAGGTTTCAGAGTCGTATTGTTACCTTTTGTCATTATGGTCCCACTTTAGATCAGGGTCCAATTCTCACTATTAACTAACTATTAAATATGATTTCTGCCTCAATCAACTCCTATTTACTGCTTATTAATAGTTGTTAGGTAGCTGTTAGGTTTAGGTGTTGAGTAGGATTAAGGGATGTATAATATGGTCATACAGAATAATGCATTCATATGTGCTTTATAAGTACTAATATCAGCCAATATCCTAGTTAATAGTGAGAATTGGACCCTAAACTGAAGTGTTACCATCATTATTTATAGATTTTTTAAAAATCATTAAATCATTTAATGCAATTATGCTTTTGTGTGTAAAATACATGGTATGCCATCACCATCAAAATGGTAAAATAAATAAATAAATAGTTTGCCATAATTTAGATAATTTTTAGATAATTAAAAACTATGGTTAAGTGCTGTACATCTTATTAGCAACACCAGAAAAACAAAATGGCTGCTTAACACAATACAAATGAGGTTGAATAAAATGCGGTTATTTTGGTTACATCAGACAGTTTGTAATAGCTTTTTTGTCTTGGTAGTATCTAATCATGCACACTAATGTGAGTTGATCATTACAGCAAATTTTATTTTGCATTGTCAAGCCGACCGCAGACCGCAGCTCACACTAAAACACAGAGAGGGCAATTTGTCATCACTTTAAAAGGAGGAAGAGGTGGGGGGTTTCTCCACCTCAACCTTTTGATTGAATCACATCATTGCATATGTGTTACATATTTTTCTGTTACATGTGCTTCTTTAAAAGTATGTCCTTCGTGTTTGCTCAAGTGAAAAACTACAAAAACTAAACAACAATGTTCAATTATAGATTCAATATTTTTCATTCTTAATCATCCATAAGAATGAGAATGTTCGTTGTTTACTTGATGTAATCACTTGGTTGTGAGCAACACAACAGCAGGAGCCTCAATGTGTAACTTTCATATAGTTGTGACAGACATCTAAATGACCTGGTTAAGAAAAAGATCTTGTATTATGATGCACCCTCAGTACACTGTGGAAAATATGAGGAATACGGCTGATTGGCGGCAGCATTAGAAATTAGTGTAATCACATGAAGTATGACCTGAAGGGCCCGGATTGAACCAGAGGTAATGAGCTCCATCCAGAATTTTATTTCCTGTTGTGTGGGTGAGCATTACTTTTATTTTCTGCATGAACTCTGCAAAATGATTTGTCTCTAAATGTCTCCCTAACCAGAGAATGATTATTGCATACTTAACATTTAATTTTGCTGGGTATTCATCTGATTAATAAGTGCCCAGCTGTATTTTTTGTCCCATGTCAGTCGACGGGAAGCTTCTACATTCATATGTGATATGTCAGTAAATAATGACTTTTTTTTCATTTTTTGCTCTCCGATACAAACATTGAAGTCTGAATAATGAAAATAAACAATATCTCTAAAATAATAAAAAGCTTCATGGAAAACTCTGTTTCCTAGCAACATGAATGTGGACGGCCAAATAAGCTGTGTGCCTATTTGTGTGTGTGTGTGTGTGTGTGTGTGTGTGTGTGTGTGTGTGTGTGTGTGTGTGTGTGTGTGTGTGTGTGCATGTGTCACTTGCATTCGTATAAATCACAGAAGTTGTAATAATCCATGCCTCCCATGCAATCACTTTTCAAGTAATAACAACACAGGAAGGTTTAAAAGCTTTGATTGGAGATGTAAAACCAGGCACAGACACAAAAGTGTTCATAACTTTTAAGCTGCAAGTTTATTGGTTATTGACCTTATATTATAACTCGGAGGTCACTGAGATGTTCTCAGATGTTTCTCTTAAAATTCCTTAGGATAAATAAAAATAGTTACAAATGAGGTAGTTGTTGACATACAGTAAGAGTAAATGTAACCCCTCCGGTTCTACTCTCCCGCTCCGAGTGGGATTCAAACCGGGGTTTCCGGCAAGGCGGTTGTGTTCTAACAAGTATGCTAAAGACCGCAGCTGCTAGCGTCAGTCGCTAGTGCGCCACTTGAGGCCAGGGGAGTGAGGTTTAATCGCACAGCTCTTACTAACTGGCCCTTTATTACACTCACCCCCCTAAACCTCACTCCCATCCAGGTCACGGAACCAATGTAACACCTCCAGTTCTACTCACACTGCTCTGAGGGGCAGTTTCTGGCATGGGAGGCAAGTGCGCTAACAAGCCTGGGGCTCACCAAGCCAACGTCAAAGATCCGAGATCCGTCTTGGCCAAAAAGCTGCGCCAATAAGCTGGGCTCATGTTATTATGAAAATAGTCATGCATTCGAAAGCGCAGTTAAGATGACATTCAATTATAACAGCCTTCTGTCTGTACCGTCTTGACTTTCTTTGCTCGCTATCATCACTTTTGCTTTTATTCTCGTGCATTGATTTGTTCACTAAACTGGACAGCCAATTAGAGTTATCTCTTTCACCGACGGCCCGATACTGATTCAACATTCTGAATCGGCCCAGAAAAGCCCAGATGGCATCCGACTAGAGCCAAATTAACCAAGCCGACTGATGCTCAAAAATGGGCCTATGTTGCCTGATGGCCGCCCGTCGACTTGGTGTGTCCCGGTCTTAACACTAGAACTCCCAAGACGGTCATTTTGACCGTTTTTAAATTTAGTTTAACTTTGTTAAAATAAAATCAACTTGTCTGCAGGACAAAAAAAGTCAGACTTTTTTTTCAGGTCTGACTTTTCCTATGTGTTTATATTTTATTCTGACACTGTTATTTTATTAAAATCACAAAACACAAAACAGTTCTGACTATTTCTACCTAGAATGGCCATAGCGGCCATTTTGACCGCACGCATGTATTGATACATAAATCCGCTACATTTCCCGCCTATTGGTACCCGTTGCATAGCATAACTTATTTACAAACAGGGCTGTATAGGCTAACGGTATAAAGCTTTGACGTTTCCTAACATTTTTGCATGTCTTTTCTTGTGGTGAGTGTGGTGGGGGAAAAAAATTTACGCAAAACTTTCCTCACATAGAGAGGCAGCACCTATCGGGGCAATCTTTCATTTGTGCTTGTTTTAAGGGCGATAGCGTCATAACATGATGACAGGAATTAAAAGCTTCATTGGAAACCTTAAAAAGAAGGTTCAAATTTATATATGACATGACGAAAATGACGTTCAGTACGGCCATATGAATGTCAAAGTATGAGCGGTCAAAATGACCGCTATGGTCGTTCTAGTAGTTTTGGAATTCCGGTAGTTCTAGTGTTAAAGACCGTAGCCTCAGTCGTTAGTGCGCCTCTTGAGACCAGGGAAGTGAGGTTTAGCCGCGCAGCTCTTACTAGCTGGCCACCATTACACTCACCCCCCATCCGGGTCACGGCACCAATGTAACCTCTTTGGTTCTACTTGCACCAGTCCAAACACCAGATTCAAACTGTCAAGGGAGGAGAGCGCGCTAACAAGTACTCTAAAGACCGCAGCCTCTACTATCAGTCACAATTGCGCCTCTTGAGGCCAGGGAAGTGTTTGTTAACGTCACCTGGTTGTAAATAATTGTATCCCTTAAAACTCATCTTTGATCACAAAAATGACACATTTAAACGTATTGTTCCTGTGAAAAAACATATTTATGCATTAAAATAGTTTGAATTTAATCCTTTCCTTGCTTTATATACACGGAATCATGAATATGCAAATTAGCCCGCCTCCACTTATTCACACCATTTAGATGGTTTGTCTTAACTAAGGCATATTAAAAACACCACATAGACATATAAACAACATTAAAAACTTTATTTTCACCACAGGGGGTATTTAAGAGTTTATATTAAAATCTCTGGCTTTTGATGGAAAACTTTGATATCTTGGCACAGTTTTGACACTTTGGAGATTTCTTCTGGAGATGACTAAGGTCTTTTCCCAGGAGAGAAATCTGAGAAACAGGCAACTTAAATGTGCTCTAAGCAATATTATTTTCAGATTTCACTGAAATAAATATCGCTACCTGTCGCTAGGCTCTGTAAACAGCTAAAAATAGTGAAAGAAGCAGCCTCTGAAAAACAGGGATGTGATGTGTCCGTATTTATATGGATTTACGTATTTTCCCTACTTAAAAGGGGGGGGGTTACTGTATGATGATTGAAATTCTAATTCATGCACGGATTGCTTTTGACAGTGCTGCATGAGCTCGCGGCACCATCTGTGGGACACACGTAGCATGTTAGCCAGGGTTCAAAGTGCCAAATGCAGGTAAAAATTGCCGTTGAAACGGTGTTACTCACCAGTTGCCCAGAAACGTTTGTATGAATTTTGACAACGCATGGTTGTGAAAATGTGACATAGCCTAGTGCAATCATCAAATCGCTGTTGTAAAAACAAACTGGCGCCACGTGACTGACATTTGCCATGAAAGTACAGCAAGAGTAATTCGAGAGCAGCCGGCTGGCTCATTCTGCGCAGCTTCTCCTGCGCAGAGATCTGATGACTACACAGGTGTTTCACGATTGGCCGGATTCACCAATAACAACGATCGCTTGTGTTTCTTGTTTATTCTGATACCTTCTCAGCTGATGCTCACAAATGTGTTCTTATAACAGTAAAAACTCTTTTCATATAACCTTAAAGTTATATTGCGTCATGTTTTTCAAAATAAAACTACAGTATATAAAAAGTATACAGTATATGCCCACTTTTTATGTTATATAAATTGTATAGGCTTATGTTTAACTTTATTCTTGTACATATGGCGCTTTATTAAGCAGTACATAAAGTATTGAATGAAAAGTGTTGCTCTATGAAAACATCTGAAATCTCTGTGTATTTGACAAATATAATCACTTCGTCTGTGATAAGTATGCAAACAGCTCACAGGTGTCACCATGGGAACGTCCAAAATCATTTCTCGGCTTTTAACAGCTCTCCGACAGCAAGCGACAAATCTCAGAGATTGGTTACATCCAGGCGAATTCGAAACACACTTATTGTTGTTCTGATGTCAGCACAAGAACAGGGAAAAGCTTATTTATCATTTTTGAGAGCCTTCTAAAGAATGAGCACTGGTAATTACTATTATATAGTGAAATATTAACAATTAGTACAAATAAAAAATATTTAGTCAGTCTAGAAGGATCACTTTAAATGTCCATCAGTGGAAAAAGATGTGTTAGAACTATGGCATAGTACAACATCTACCAGCAGGGTCTCATACTTAAAAAAATAAAATAAAAATCAGTATCTAACAAATAATAATAAATACAAAATGTAAAAATATACAATTGACTCTTGCACTTTCATGAAACGCTGCAAACCTGCAGCTTTAAAGTTTATTCTGTTAATTCAGCTAAAGGTCATGTCGTGATGTATCATTTTTTCTGTTGGTCACATTTTCACGCGATACGAATTTGCAGGTCAGAGTTCTCCAAACTCGAACGCAAACTTGATCGCAGCGAAATTCACATGAGCTTGCATTAGCGGTTTCGAGCATTTGCATGCTTAACAAAAACTATAACGTGACTGGCCATTTGGGTCCATGCTAACCATGCAAACCTTGACACCTTGTGGTTTGCTGACATGTTTTTTGAAAATAGGGTTTTGGAGAAAGGGTGTGTTCTTGAAATTAACAAAATGATGGAAGTTAACAAAATGACTAAAATCGCTCTCATGTAGCACCTTTGCACTTTTTTATTTGATTTAACCGTCTTTGAGGAACAACTGAGAGATTAAAACTTTAATCTCTAAATCTCATTTGCAATTTTGTAAGAGCAAAACGTTTTAGACAGTCCTAGATTTATCAGACAATGATTTAATGTGCGGCCTCATTTAGTGCATATTTATATGGATGCATGCAGACTCAAGGTGTCATCCCTAATTCATCTCCTGAGGGAATCCCAGGAGCGCTCTGTTGGATATCTAGGGGTGCAGGTATCTAATGCTCACCTGCTGTGATGCTGTTGATAAAGAAATGGTCTGGAGTGCTGTTGGGCTGGATAAATGATGAGAGACGGGAGGGCTGGAGCTCACCGAGGGGGTCTGTTCTGTCTGACAGCTGTATGGCCATACTAATGCGTCCCCCCCTCATTCCTCCACACTCTACTGAAGTCAGGCAGGGCAGAGCAGGAGAGATGGACGATATTCCCCAGGTACTGCGCTCTGCCAACCAATCCCGCATTGAACGGCTATCATCACCATGACGACCGGGGCTGGAAAATTAGCAAGTGGCAGGGGTCCAAGAGTTCACCCCGCTTTGTGGGAGTCACACACTCCCCACCCCCCTCCTCGGATTGCCTCCTGATAATATAAATGAAGTTGGACAGGGTGTAAGAGTCTTGATCAGAAGCGGCAAGACACGATTGTATACTTGTTGCATTGACGATGTTTAAGCCGTGCATGCGGCAGTGACTCTAATGAGGGCGGAAAATGTCCATCATCTTCTTATCTCCATGGAGGCCATTTCTCAGGGACGCGTTTCAAGCTGTTGATTTTCAGGCTTGTCAGAGGGATGGGGAGGCCTGTCACCTCAATCCCCAGTGAGCGCAGCCGTTCTGTAGATAAACTCGATCAACAAGGTCCACAGCAAGTTCTGAAATCCGCTGTCAGTGTTTCCCAGCATGTTTGTTTGTTTCGCTTGGCTGAGACACATCTGGTTTCTGATCCCCTTCTTTTAGATGTGTAAAGTAACGGATTACATGCCTCGCTGAAAAGAGCGGCATTCATTTCTATTATACACCGGGGTGGTTATAGTGCTGGTTTGGTACTAGTTGACATGTGGAGCATCAAAGCAATGCTCACCAGAGAAATGTATCTGAAGAAGCTGATTGATCTAAGTTAAGTCGCCTGGTGAGAACAAACCGAAAGGTATAGCAATAGGGGTGTGCAGAAAATATGTTATTTTTGCAAGTGTCTTTTGCAACCTGATCTCATGAGGAAACAAGTCGCGGCAATTTCGCATGAATTCGTATAATGTGAGCCGCACGAAAACGTACCATTTTTAGAAAGAAAGTAAGCATGAAGGTCCACCCCTAAACATGTTGAATGAAAACATGGGAATATCATATAAATTCATACAAATTGGTCACAAATTTGCCATTGACGTAACTAGCTATGAGTGCGTTGATCTATTGCAATGATAAAATAATCTTTCTCTGTATTCAGATAGGACAGGATGTGGGCGGAGCTTAAACAGGAAGTTCGTCAGCATTCCCTGTGGATTTCATACAATTATTGATTGTTTTATTACAGCAAAATTATGTTAAAATAAAGTGAGAAATAGAAGCATGTTATTTTGCTAGTTTAAAAAATAGGCTACTTTTAAACAGTAGAAAATAGGTATGATACAGTTTCATAGTTTAATGTTGCTCTTGACATTTTTTTATTTCTGGGACACCCTATAAATTGAGATACAATGTGACCACCAGATCTTGAAATCGCTTGAAACCACACCACTTTACCACTTTACTGCTTATTTTTATTATTATGTGGTTGAATTATTATTCATTGTTGTTATTAGTCATTATTTGTGGTAATTAGAAGAAGGTATTCAGCATATCCCTAGTAGCAAGTATTATTGTTCACATTAATGTCCGCATTGAACAGAGAAGTTTAACTTCTCCTGAAACCATGATCATTGTCTGAAAGTAAAAGCTTCATGCTAATTTCTCCTCATCCTGTCTTATGTCAGCATCGCTCTTAGTTTCGGCCTAAACTTGACAATTTGACCGTTTTTTACCACTTCTCCATTTATCTATGTTCAAGTAATTGCATGTCAACCCAAAACAAGCATTTGCTAGATGCCTGTCAAAGATGTCAGTGTTGCTCATCTTATCTTATTAGTGTGAATGAGCAGCACTCCAGAGGTCCAGGTGAAATTTCAGCACATGTGATACTGAAAACAGTGAAGCAGAACCAGGAAAAAAACGTCCCGTTCTCGGCTGGAAGGGAAACTGTTTTTTGAAGCCACATTGGGTAATTAAATGTAAACAAAGGTGAAATGTTTCGCAACTGAACTGATCCGTCTCTATTTCCAGGGTTGCCAGGGGAAACGGAGATTTCTTTGACCGCATGAATAAAATCCTCCAGAAACAGGATAGTCTGCTGTCTGCCGGCCAAACGGAGGTAACCACATTCTTCAAAATATTGCATCCCTGCTTTCTCCTGGTTGTATCCCGGTCACCACATTCCCCTGTGTGTTCTGAAGAATCAGGTCATAGTAAAGTAGTTCTCTCTCCTGAACATTGCTGTGGGATTCAGCGATCACAGAAACTCACCCTCACTATTCCTCTCATATACAGACAGCATCAGAGTTAATGTGCTTCAATTAGATGTTTACTGAAGAGCGTTACTCCCCCACTGTTCTAGCAGTATATGTTGAAAAGGACAGCAATCAATTCTGGCTGAGACTTTGCCTCCAAGTGGTTCTCGGTGATAATAATGTCATTACCACTTTCAATGGCTGTTTACTCACTATTGAAGCATCCTACAGAAAGATGTAGTCCTGACATCAATCTAATCAATCTAATCACGCAATTAAGCAATTAATGTATGAAAATATGCTTGTTCACATCTTCATTGAACACAGTGATCCAGCATTCACCATCTTTGTGGGGAAAATGATAAAAATATAGATTTATATACTCATGTAGCCCTCGGATGCATGAATTAGTGAATCACAAATGTTTTTTTTTTTTGTAAATCATTCTTAGGCAAACCCAGTCATTGAGATTTTTGTCTCGCTTGAGCTGCCTACTTCAGGTCATGCCACAACATTTCATTCGGCTAAAGGTCAGGACTTTGACTTGACCATTGGAAAACAGAAAATTTCTCTGGCTGCTCCTTTACGTTATTGATCTACTTGTGTGTTTAGTATCATTAGCATTGCGATGCACGACCTGCACTCTGTTAACCGTCACCTCATGCATGGATGTCATGACATTCACTAGTATATTTTTCTGTATAAATCAAGTCAGGTTTAGTGCCATTCATCTCATTAGTCCAGCTGTAAGAAAACCTATAAAATGTAATTCCACCAGAACCTTACAGCAACATTGGAAATGATATGAGGAAATGTCATGTAATAAATGTCAGCTAACCTAATTCTCAGGCAATAAATAATAAATGCAGTGCAGAATAAAATACAATGCCTATTGAGATGAAATAGAAAGCCGACAGTCAAATTCACTAGCGTTTCTGCTGGGGAGATGCCGAGTACAATTAAGATTCATTATAAAGACCGCAAGCTATCCAGTTCTTAGGCTGTAAATCATGATACTCCCACCACCATATGGCACGTCTGCTATGAGGGTCTGATGTCAGAATTCAGCATTTTGCTGTGGATGAAAATAACTTTCCCATTTATGCTATAAAGATCGAATTTTATCTTGTCACTCTGGCAAATGTGTCTGGACCTCTCTGTGGTCTTTAACAAAGCTGAAATGTACAGCACTGTTCTTTTTGGGCGAGCAGTGAATCCCTGTATCTTCCCACGCGCACATATTGCCCTGTGTTTTCCTTACAGTGAATTCATGAACTCTGACAACAGTCACTCCTAGAGTTAATACTAGCAAACCGTTTGTCTGTTTTCCTGGCATTTTATGATCAAGTGGCAGATGCTACAATTTTAATTGAATTGGCCACATCCATAGGAAGTTGCATCGGAATCACGGGAAGTGGACAAATTACAATAGAGTGCAACAGCCGGGTTCCGCAAGTAAAAAGCCAATTCATTTTCTCCATAAGGGAATTGATTTTTAGTGAAAACATATAAAACATTAAAGACAGACCTACTGTGAGCTACATTGCTGTTAATCGATGGTATTTGCTGTCCACATTATTTCAAATGATCTTTTTCAATAATCATGTTTAACAGCAGAATTCCTGGTGTAAAATTTAATTACCTATGATTGTGCAAATAAATATCCACCAGTCAGAGATTTGCAATAGAAACAATTTAACCCGAATACTCTATGCAATGTTGTTTCTATATGCATAATCAACACATCTAAATCAATAGTTTTATATTTCTACATCATTTATTTATTTAATTGCATCATTATTATTTGTATAGCGCTTTATAGAATACAGATTTACAGTGATAACAGGAAAATAATGCATTTCGGCTGTTGTTCAGCTGAAGTCAGTTCAGTGTTGATTCAGTTCTGTCGTAAAGATCATATAGCACTATAAAGCAGTTCTGCAAAGACTGATGTCATCGTCCCCCTCAGTTCAGTTCTCATACAACAGCATCAGTGTAGTCAGATCAAATATTACGTGTGGCTAAACGTAAAAAGCCGGTATATGGACACAGTCTTGTACCTTTTTTCTTTTTTAGAATCAGAGTTTCTAATTTTGATTCACCTCATAACTTGTTGATTTGGATCATGGCATTTAAGTTTTTAAGGAAGACTTCTTAAAAAAAAGTCCTTTTGGGAAAAATTATTAAGAAAAATACCTGTGAAAACTGGTCACTCTATCAACTCAGTGAAATTCAACAGGTCTTGCCATTCTGGGAAGTTAAATGTTCTTCCATCCTGGTCCACATATTTGTTACATGTAAATGATGTGCAATCTACTGTTGACTCTTTGTCTGCCAGGCCTAAAACATTTTTATCCTTTAAAGTTTCAAAGAATCAAGACTTAATTAGAAATTACACCCTGTTGCAGTTTACAAATTTTGTGGAATTTCATTTTATTCAGCCTTAAATTTAAATTGCAATTCTGCATCATGTTTTCCATTTTGATTAAAATAGCAGGAACTAAGTTCAAATTCACAATCCCAGACTGCAACATAGTGTCGGCCCAGATCCGGCCCACATCTGGTACTTATATAATCCACATGTACCAGATGTGACCCGGATCTGGGCCAACACTACAGTGCTACAGGATTGATCTTTAATTAATTATGAATTATGAAACATGATGTTATTAGTTAATAGCCATTTTATACTGAATGAGGACTTTAATTCATGGACGATGGTTTTTCTGGTAGCTACCACAAGGTATTACAATAACAATAGTAGTAAACCATGGTCGAATTTTTTGATCTGAGCGCTTCATAAATCACTTCATAAGCCTGTGTTGTGAATAAAACCTGTTTTATGTTCTATATATTTTTTGTTCAGGTTCTCCCTGATTCTCCTGATAGCTGATTGTCAAGTCATTGATTAAAACATTTGAGTCAAATCACTCCCCTTGGAGAACTGATTGTGTTATGCATTCACCAACTAAAAAAGTTCATTGACAAAAGTGTGAGTTTATTGCTGTGCTATTGTCGAGATCCCCTTCATCTATTAACGTAACAGATAAAAGCTCATATTTTGGATCAAATGATCCATTTCTCACAGACGATAATTCTGAAGAGCTCATAAACTCTCCTTTTGCCAGCTCATTGCTCGCAGCCCTCAAATCTACATGGTTACGGAATTGCTTTGAGCTCATTGTTACGCACAATTAATGATCTCCTCACTCTTCATTGATCACCTCACCTGTCATCTTTGTTTCTATTGGTTCTCCGTCCTCATGCATTTACAGGAGGAGAGCAGCTGCGCTCCTCCACCCCCAGAGTGCAAAGACCTGGCTTTTGTTCCAGAAAGAGCCACCAGGGATGAGGTGAGTCTCCTGGTCATCCCTTTAAAACGCAAGAATGATTCAGATTGCATGATTCCTTCTTGTGGCACATTGCTGTTTTTTCTCCAATCGTAAAATCAATCATTCTGTTTTAGCTGGATTTGTTGTATGAGGAGGCGATCTACACCGTGGTCAATCGAGTCGGGGTGCCGTCGCCAGAATATGTCACCAGCGAAGGGGACATTTTTAATTACCTGCAGAAGGTGCGACTCTGTTATTTGCTTAATTAAGATTTAAACACTTCCACATCCTTCCAATAACAACACAAATATCACAATATGTATTGTGCCTTATGGTGCTCCAAAACCACTAAGATCTAAATAAATATCGTGCTCTGATTGATTTCTAAATGGAAATGAAATAGACAGAAATATTTGTTTTATCTTTTGTTTTCAAAATGCTTGCGTTCCTTGAAAGGGATTGAGGGGGAGCGGAGGGTTGTATGTGGGTGGTGGTGGGGGGGTTTGTTTACTTTGACTTGGTTTTATGAGTTGGAGCAGATGCTCTTGTCTCAGGCATGATTAAACATCAAAGCCCGTGCCCAATGGGGATTGATGTTCGAAGCTTATATTACACCTATGAAACCCCTGTCACTCCAGAGGAGCCTGATTACATTCTGAGACCTCTAACACCGAGGTGCAGCAGGTCCTCCGTTTGAAGTGTCTGATCTATAATGTTTTTTCTTCCAAAAAAAAAAAAAATGGTTTGATTACCATCACTTTTATAAAAGGCAAAACCCTGTTTCCCAAGAAAAAACATCAGCACTCATTTGAATTACATTTTTATGTAGAAGTTTAGATGCCAAAAAGAGTTTTCCATGCAATGTTTCCGAAAGTTGAAAATTGAGATAGAAACTCTAATCAGAGCTTCTGGATCAAGTTGTGTTTAAGACTCATAAGCAATAGTTTTATACTTCATTTGGACTCCAAATTACAGTGTGAACAACTGTGAACAACACAACTCTTATGTCTACAAGGAAAAACGTTTTCTCCAAATATCACTCTTCAAGGAATAGTTCACTTCAAAATGAAAATTCTGTCATCATTTACTCACCTTCAAGTTGTTTCAAACCTGTATGAATGTCTTTCTTCTGCTGAACACAAAGGAAGATATTTTGAAGAATGTCAGTACCCAGACAGTTGATGTACCCCATTGGCTTCCATATAAGAAAAAAATACTATAAAAGCCAATTGAGTCCCGTCAACTGTTTGGCTACTGACATTCTTTAAAAATATCTTATTTTGTATTCAGCAGAGGAAAGAAATTCATACAGGTTTGAAACAACTTGAAGGTGAGTAAATGATGACAGAATTGTCATTTTGAAGTGAACTAATTTTTTAAGTGAGTCTACACATTTCTAATTGGCAAGCCGTGAACAAACAAACTTGTCTAAAAGTTCGTTCTTGTCTCAGAGTTGTTGAATTTTTTTAAACCATTTCTAGATCATTTTTTAAATGTCTACATTTTAAAATAATAAATAAACTATTATTGATTTTTAATATTATCATTATTATTTATTATATTATCTTATACTTTTTTGTCATACACAGTACAACATCTATTATATTTACATACACTTCCAACTTCAGGGGTTTGGAGGTCGATAAGATCTTGCTCAACGGGGCTGCATTTATTTGATCAGAAATACAGTAAATACAGTGAAATATTATAACAGTTTAAAATAAATGTTTTCTATTTTAATATATTTTAAAATTCCTGTGATGGCAAAGCTGAATTTTCAGCATCATTACTAAAGTCTTCAGTGTCACATGATCCTTCAGAAATCATGCTAATATGATCTGTGTTGCTGCTTAAAGGAGAACTCCGGTCAATTTTAACATTGAGCTAATTTTTTTGTAAATTTGGAGTGCTGTCAATACAGAGAACAACGACAAAAATCGGTGTTGCCTACACTGTGTTATCCTCTTTTTAAAATGTGCACCCTGTTGACTTCAATGGGGCAAGTTTTAAACCTGCTTTTAGCCTCTTAACATCCTTGATGTGTCGATTGTCAAGTTCACGCGCGTCATCATAGGTAACTAAACCTATGCGCGTGAGACAATCGACTACTTTGGACTTCGACTGAGAACAGGATGTAAATACAGGTATGTGCGCTGGCTGAAATAACATCATTTTTATTCATATCTTTCACATCTACTGCAGTCAGATTCACTCGTGTTCACTCTTAAAGAATAACTCACATGGCTGGGCACTTGTAATGACACATCAAGGATGTTAAGAGGCTAAAAGCAGGTTTAAAACTTGCCCCATTGAAGTCAACAGGGTGCACATTTTAAAAAGAGGATAACACGGTGTAGGCAACACCGATTTTTAGTCGTTGTTCTCTGTATTGACAGCACTCTAAATTTACAAAAAAAATGAGCTCAATGTTAAAATTGACCGGAGTTCTCCTTTAAGAGACATTTCTTATTATTACAATTTTTCAAAACAGTTGTGCTGATTGATATTTTTGTGGAAGACTTACTTGTAAGACTTGTGAAGATATCTGTCATTGCATTTCTTAATCACGTTCCCCTGATCACTCTCTCGCTCAGGTCTTTGATATGGGTCAAGAGGAGCATGACATCATCCTCCAGAGAGTCAGAGAATCAAAGGTGAGGATTTTGTCAGATACTATGTACATGACTCTCTTGTTCTGACAATCACAGCATATTCTGCTGCCAGCTTTACATCAAGTTTCAACCTATTATTTCTTTATAGGCATATGCTTTTTCCTTTTGTATGAGTAAAGACAAAAGAAATCTTCAACGAGTGGAAAATACTGATATGCATAGAGAGAGAGCCTCTCTTAAACAGATGTAAAATCAATAAAATAAACTATTTTTACGTTTCTACATGACTAACCTTTGAAAAATCTCTGTGAATGATGTCACAATAACCTCTTAGAAGGTATTTGAAAAGGACAGAACAATTTTGTGCCATTTCACAATGATCCAAGCCTTCATTTGAACAGCAGTCTCCCACTGCCCGTGTCATACATAACATACTCCCTTCTAACATCTGAAAAAGAAAACCTCTTCTGACTTCTTTGCTCTCGACAAGCCTTGGCACTAAAGCACTGCATGCTTGCGTTTATTTGACTGTGCACTCACTCAAGGGGCCGCCACCATGTCGAACAGCAAATGAAACATGTTTCGTTTTCATTACTGCAGTAGTGCTTTCTAATCCATGTGTGAAACGTTCTTTTGTAGAAAGCCAGCTTTTCTCTCAGGGTCTCGGTAATGAAAGGCAAAAATCTCATGGCGAAAGATGCCAATGGTAAGATATTTTAGCCTTTCGTGTATTATTTGTGTGCTTTACTTCTAAAATCATGACCTTTTGATGTAGTCTGTGGCATTGATTTTTGTTTTGGAGTTTCCAGAAACAAACAAGAACAGCAAGACAAAACATTCACACCTACATCCCTTTGAACATCTTCAAAGGACATTTTATTTATATTACTTAAAGCATCATGATCATACTTAGGAAAACAGAAATGATTCAGTAAAACCGAGTGGGGAAAAAAAGTGTTTTATCTGCTTTGAAACCATTTTTCCGGGCCTTTGTGGAATTAATTGGCCAATATTTGTTTGCCTCACACTGGGCAGGCTACAGTGACCCCTACTGCATGCTGGGAATTCTCTTGGGACAATCACCCAAAGACACAGAGGAGAAGAAAGAGAGACGGTTCAGTTTTCGCAAGAGACGGGAAAAGCTAGAGAAGCGCTCCAGTGTTAAGGAGGTGTTGGCGGGAAGGGATATCCAAGTGACCGAAGTCAAACCAGAGACTCTCAACCCAGTGTGGAATGAACACTTCGTTTTGTGAGCATCTTACTGTTAGGATTGAAAATTGAAAATCTGTAATCATCAATTATAATGTAACTGGGACATCGTTTTTTAATGTGATTGTTTTCCACAGTGACATTGACGATGTTCACAATGACCTTCTCCATCTGGACATATGGTAAGATGCATCAACAGATGTTCCTCAGAATGAGAACAGTCTGTTTTTCTCACCGAAAAGTTGTTATTTTCCACCCTAGGGATCACGATGACGATGTTTCAGTTGCGGAAGCCTGTAAGAAGCTGAATGAAATCAGTGGATTCAGAGGAATGGGCAGGTAGATCACACAACGACCGTCTGTTGTCTAAAAGCTAATGAGCCTGAGATGCATCTGACTCATTCTCTGCAAATGCTTGTTAAAATGCATGCCGAATGTATGACTCAAACGGTTGCATCATGATTTTAGATATTTCAAGCAAATTGCCAAATCCGTGAGGTCTAACGGGGCTGCTGCATCAGGAAGTGAGGAGAATGCTGATGATTTCCTAGGTTGCATCAACATCCCGTTAAATGTGAGCTCTAATTCTGCACATTTAAGTTGTTATAACAGCCAGGCAACTCATCGAGTTTGTCACCGTGTCTAATTTTGTGCCACTTTTTCTCTCTCACTAGGAGATCCCGGTCGTTGGTTATGATAAATGGTTTAAGTTGGAGCCCAGATCCAGTGCCTCTAAAGTTCAGGGAGAATGTCACCTGATTCTTCGCCTCTTCACCACTCAGGTACCGCTGCTCACTTTGAATCTAGCAGCACTCATTAAAGGGATAAAGAGATTATCATTTATTCACCCTGATGTATTGTTAATGTAAGTACTCTGCATGATTTCTATTCATCTGTGGAACACAAACATTGAATGTTGAAGAATGTTTTGGCTTTGCTTTACCATCTAGTCGATGGGGATCCATGCTGTTGAACTTCAATTGTAATTTTGGAGCTCGAAAGCCCAGATTCACATTTAATTGCATTTAAATAAACAAGAGCAGCTACTGTTCTAAAGTTTGGGGTCAGTAAGATTTAAAAAAATAAATAAATAATTTTATTCGGCAAGAATGCATTAATTTGATCATAAGTGTCAATAAATTAAGAAGTTTTCTATTCCAAATAAATGCTGTTCTTTTGAACTTTCGATTCATCAAAGAATCCTGAAAAAAAATGCATCACGGTTTCCACAAAAAATATTAAGCAGCATAACTGTACAACATTGATAATAATAATAATAATAATAATAATAAACGTTTCTTGAGCACCAAATCATCATATTAGAATGATTTCTGAAGCTGAATTTTTCAGCTGATGAACAATAAAAAACACTGACAGCTAATAAGAGCATTGAAAGCGGCAGACGACAAAACTGCAGCTTGCGCTTAGAATAAACCGACCGCTATCGTCAGCTGTTGTGGATGCTATATAATTCAAGTTCTCTTTTTATAGTTCTTGTTTTTGGTATGCATGGGCCTTTACCGACCCCAAACTCTTGAATGGTGCTGTACATGTTGGTTTGTAATGACAGGATGGTGAATAAATGACAGAATTTTCATTCCTTTAAAATTCAAATGCCTATTCATCTTTATAATATGTATTCTTCTTTTTTTCCTGCTCAATAGAGAGACACAGCACTGAGTAAAATGGCCTCCAATGTAACCATTCACAAGAAGATGTTGAGTCAGATTCTGGACTATGAACACAATCAAATTCAGGTTGCACTTTTTTTGTATTACATTGCCTAGCATTCGTCTGCATCAAGCTTAGAGCTTGTGATAAATAATCCATTTTAATTGCAGAAAGAGCCTTATAACTGGAATGGACAAGTGTGTGCGGCTGCATGGACTGTGCTGTCCCATCATGCAGTGCAGGCTGACCTGTCCCCTCTGCAGCAGGCCACCATGTGCGTATTAAACATCAAACCTGTAGTGAGATCATCTCTCTGCGTGTTTATTGACAGGATGAGCACTACAGCATGAAAACAGCAAATGCTTATTATAACACCAAGGCCCATCCTGATAATCGCTGCATGCTTTAGCCACACATGCCTGCCAACAGTGAGACTGACACTAGTGTGTAAAACGGATGTTTTTGCATGTGTTTGCAGCCGTTGGCAGTGTTACAGCAGCCATCACCGCTCTCAGAGGATGAGCTACGCTCTGCTTCTCAGGCTGCTGAAAACCATGGAGGCAGAGTGGGAGGATACCGCTGTGCAAGGGGAGCTGGTGGGTCTTTACAACAGCTCGCTGACCCTGAACGTCTGGGAAACATCCATGTGCTGTAACACAGTGACTGGACATCACCCTAGCACTCTTTTGAGTTTTACACATTAGGGGCGAATTCACACTTTTTTTTAAGGAAAAAAAGCATTTTCTTAATCAGGATTTTTGTCCAGCATTTACCAGTAAAATGCAAACATTTGTAGAAAAATATAAACTTACTTAAGACGCAAATTTGCATGATATCGGGATTTATTGTCTGAGAATATTTAGAGACAACATTGTTTCTCTTCTAAGCGTAAATCTAAAAAAATATGCATTCAGGTTTATGCTTGAAATATATGTTTTAATATATTTTTGTAAACAAAATAAATATAATTTTGCTGAAGTATGTTGCTTTAAAAGATATTCAGATATTATACTGGAAAAACACACCAAAATCGAACACGTTTTGTAAAAAAAAAGAAAAAAAAAGCGTGGGGTCGCGAGACTCGTTTAAAAAAAAAGAAGTTATAAAGGGGTCCTATTATGCCTTTTTCCCCCCACATATTTTACATAATTACATCTCCTCTCTCTCCAGTCTGGTTCGAACATGCCGGTTTCGCTTAATACCCCTCCTTCCGAAATAGGAAATGTGCTGTGATTGGTTAGCTGACCCAGTGTGTTGTGATTGAAAGCGCTTAGCGCATATTCGGGAAATGTCCTGCCCCTCCATAACTGCGAGTTCTTCTTCAGTGTAAATATGAGTAAGGATGGCGTCAATTTCAAACCAAATCAAGCCCGATTCAGACCCTGACAATGTTAACGGACAAGAGGATTGTCCAGAACGGACTTCATGCACAGATTTTTGAAAGCTTTTTGAAAAATGCATTATACATTTTTAGATACTATGCTGTTTACCATTTGGTTGTTTTTCTAAGGGGGCGGTGAACAGTCTTACAGAAGTGAGATCTTACAAACACTACAGTAAACACTATTCTGTTTAATATACTGTTTAACACTAATCTGTTAATAGAAAACGCACCTATGAATAATAAGACATACTTACAAGTTGTGATCCACAAACAACAGATTGTCCCCAAAAAAATGGGAACTGCTCCATTTCAGGAGAAGCTTTTGTGCGTAGCCTGCATTATTCTCTTATAGGTTTGGAAGCTGTTCTCCGTAAAATGTGCAGCAGAAGATAAAAGTTGGGGTTAAGTTCTCTTTGACATAGCGACAGCACTGTCTTTTCAAATGCAGCTCAACCAGGCCTCGTTTTTGCGTATTCTGTGGGGGGTTTATTTAGATGAGTAACATTATGACTTCACAAATCCCGGAAAAAACGTGTTGGAGTCCAAACGAGTCATTTGTTGTAGTTCTTGGAAAGTGAATTCCGTTAAATAAAATATCTCCCTCTGGAGTGGACTTTGAGCTTTATAACCTTGCAGATCATTTTTATGCTCAAACAGCAACATTACACACCAACTAAAGTCGAAAAAGTGAAAAGGCATAATAAGATGCTTCTTTTAACTTGAATGACGTGTTTTTAGAACAATGTGTTGTGTGACTTAAACTCAATGGTCAAAAACGTAAATTAAGTGCATTTTTACATAGAAAAACAATGGAAAATCAGCGCAGTTGAATCCAAAAATGTGACCTATGTGAACAGCGGCTAAGAAGGTAATAGTGTTTACAGTTTTACACTTTTGCTCCCAGTATTTCAGCGCAAACACCTGCGTCTTCACTAACCACCCGCAATCCACTTTTAATAAGGCGGAATATGCAGTGCATATTTATATAAAGTCAGAATGTAACATAATTAGCAACAGATGTTTTCTTCTGTTGCTGATAGTCTTTCTTCTGACTATCCATCGTTTGTTCTTGATTGGATGGAGGCTGATCTGAATGTGAGCTAGTCGGTTGTAATAATGGACTAAATGATTGGAGAAGTCAAGCGTACATAACCAGAGAAAAGTCTGCCATTTCACTGAAAGATTTTGATTGAAAAATGTGAGCTTATGCAGACATGAATTCGTCTCAATAAGATCACATACATTTATAAAATGGGTTAATTTCCTTTTCATATCTACTTGGAGAAAGATATGGTCAATCTTTTGATCACAATCATGGCTACTTTCCATGTAAACCAGGCTTATTATACTCATTGCTATTTGTCTGGTGCATTTAACATTGTTCTAATTCCACTCGCAAAAAGTGCCGTATTCCCCACAAATTTTCGCTCAGAATCAAAGAGTTGCACTGTGCGCTAATTAAATGTGTCGTTCCTTTAGCGAATCGGATACTAAAACAAAGCAGTCAGCCTGTGCAAATAAACGCTGCTATGAGCAGGCGTAATTAATTCTTTTTGAATTCCCCGCTGAGGCTTTAGTTTGGAACTGATTTTTTTCATCTGGCTCCATTCTGTAATTGTGTGTTTCTGAGTGCAGGAGAGTCTCTTGGCAGAGAGCTTCAGACTTTACTGTGATTACTGCCTGTCTCAAATGAAGAGTATGCGTCAAGTATTCCCATGCAACAACTCTGCTGCCATCATACGCTGTGAGCTTATGCTGAGGTAAACCTACACACACACACACACACACACACACACACACACACACACACACACACACACACACACACACACACACACACACACACACACACACACACAAAGAATCATGAGCTCGCAGACCGGCATTTGCACGGTCGATTTTCTGGCCGAAGGACCATAATAAATCTATTTATATTCAGATATTTCTACCATCAATTGCAGCAGCTGTGTCTGCAAGCTCATGGTGTTCTGCCCTTTTGGTCTCTTCGGTAGCGGGACACACGAAAATGGATTTCATGGGGTTTTTGCTACTACAATGTAGTACAGTACTCCATGCTCAGAGACACTCACACACCAACACACAAATATACTGTATGAACAATGCATGCAGTTTCCAGATAGCGCCATTGAAACTGTTTTTCGGATATTGATCTTTGTGTATGTGTGCTTTAGGAGCATTGGTCACATGCAGTCAATGGCAGCCTTTAGAGCAGTGTGTTCAAACCGCAATGAACTGCACTTGGAAATAGCAACAGTTATAAAGGTAACTAGGTGTTCCAGATCAACAGTGAGACATACAGTGGTCCTGAAGGGTATTTGGACACTGAAGTATGAAGGTAAAATAGTAGGTAATAAAATTTAATAATGTTCAAACGAGCCGTTTTATTGGTTGGCGCCTAGCCAATGAAATAAGACTTCTATTGTACGTGGTGATGTCACAAAACCCTACTTGTTGTGAGGTGTATTTGCATGTACAAATCTTTGTATATATTTTCATTGCATTAAAAAAAAGAAGAAGAAAAAAATCTGAAATGCTAACATGGCTTAATGCATTAGACTGATATTAAAATAAATTAATTATATTATCAAACTCAGTAAACAACACCATACTAATAATGCATACTATGTACAGAAAAGCAGATCAGCACAGAATATGAACGCAACGCATTTAATTAAGACGGTATTAAAAGACCAAACTCATGAAACATCAGATGCCTTTAGTAAAGCACATAGAAAAGCAAATGAGCACAGAATATGAATGATTTTATATTTAATGCAGTGACATTCCGAAATTTCGACTGTAAGTGTCCAAATATGTTTGGGGCCACTGCATCCAGTCATTTTAAATATTATCTGTTGAATGTGAAATAGTACCCAGAGCATATTTTATTGTACTATGGGTGCATTGATATATTTTTACTATTTGTAATTTTTGGTTTCTTTGCTTGTTCCTGAATTTAGAAAGGCACAGTTGAGTGGTATGAAGGAATAATATCAAACATTAAACCAGACGAAGGAGTAAGTATTCATTTTATAACAAGTGCAATTTGTAATATATCCAAAAATATATAATCAAATATACTTCCATTCATTTAGCTACAGCACAACATAAATGGTCACGTAGTTTCAATGGTCCTCTCTACATATATGCATTTGGCAGAGGTTTTCTTCCAAAGCCTTTTACGTTCTTGTAAATTGTAAAAACTTTTGTAAAGTTCATGCATTCTCTGGGAATCAAGTGTTGACCTTAGTGTTGGGACTAGCCATGCTTTACTGTTTGAGCGGCAGGAATGCTACAGGGATAGTTTATATAGTCCATTATATCTGAAAAGACATACTGCTGTGAATGGAGCTCCTGCAGTTTCTCTACGGGCCATAACTGAGCAAGATATCATTGGTCGAGTGTTTCTGTACAGACTTTAGAGGAGCAGCTGAGGCGTCTGGTTGCGGTGGTGGATGCAGTATGTGATGATGTGCAGAGAGGACAAAATGTCTACAACAAGCTTTATTACAGGTAACTTTTGTAGAACTTTGCATAAAGATGAAGTGTATAATTTTAGAATTACAAAAAGAATGACTGTTTTCCTGAACACACACACACACACACACACGCACGCACACACACACACACACCTCCCGTCTGCCATTGATCGGTCAACAGATAGTCCCGCCCCAAACTCACTCCATTGGTTGAGTCAGTGTTTTCTGTGATGGGCTGGTCAGGCAATGTTTTGATTGCTCAGCACAGCCATATTGTTTACACTTTGTAAAGTCAACCTACAAATAGGTTTTTTATAGCTGTCTCTGCAAATGAAGCTGAGAGAGAAAACAATGAATTTAACAGTGAAAAAAAAGTGAACAGTGAAAAAAGTGAACAGTGAAAAAGCACAATTCAGCTTTAATGAGATGGGTTGGGACACAACAACAAAACAAAAGAAAAATTCCAGAAAATACATGTTTTGTGTCTTGTCTTTCAGCTCTGTGAAGGTTGACTTCTTCAGCATCTCCTACCGGCAGTTAGAGAAGCTTGTAAGTTTGAACGCCCCCTGGGAACGCTTATAGATCTCCGTTAAAAATAAGTCTTGCCTCGATAAACAGGAGCTAGGTGATAGAGAGGGTCTTTAATGTTGTGCTGTGTCTCTAGGTGGCAGATGACGTCAATGTGGCAATGGAGCGAGTGTGTGGGAACCTAGAGCAGGAGAGTTTTCGGTTCACCCAAACCATGGGAGAGACCCTTTTTGAGCTCTACATGTCTCTGAAGTCCCTCAAACACTGCAGGGAGTTCTTGCCTCTCAAGTTAGTCATTGGGTTGCCCTTCATCCATCTGCATGAGTGCTAATTCATCACCTAGGCTATTATGTAAAGATTGACTCGCATGGAGAGAGTGAGTGAATGTACTTGAGGGTTAATAGATACATGATATTACCCATAATTGATGAGAATATCCACTCTTGAGTGTGGCCAAATAACTGGTGATTCACATTTCTTTTCAGAGACACTAAGATGTTGGCTCTGACTGGATTTCACAATTGGTTTAAGACCTCTATTCACAAATGGCTGCAGATTGTACATGAAAGATCCACTGACAGGATCCGCAAAGCTGTGGAAATGGATCAGGTGAGCAAGGACAAACCATTTTAGTGTTATAGCATATATTATACCTACCAATACAATACACGGCCAACCAATACAAGTTTTTCAATGGCGATGTCAGAGAGAATAGCATAAAATAGCAGCAGATTAACTGGCCTGGCTGTAAAGACTTAACACGCACTTTACATGCTACTTAAAAGACATTGCCTGCTTGTCAAGTGCTGCAAAGTAACCTTACATAAACACATTGAGGACATGTTGTCGTAGTCCCAGTCAACTTTTTTGCCAGGTGTATTGTGGGGCGCACAATAATGTGGAAACTGGCGTCATAGGCAGATTCATTGTAAAGCTACATCTGTAGCAATTCTGCAAGCGAATTGTCAAGAGAGGAATAGGTTATGGAGGACGAGGCGTTGGGTGACATCATGACAAGACAAGACATGTGCAATGGTTTCCATCCATGTCAGTGAGTCATTGTAAAACACATTTCTACTTTAAAGACAGCATGTCCCCTCCCGCTGAATTTGATTCATACACTGAAAAATAATTGGTGCAGGATTTACTTTTAAACTATTTCCTCTCAGAAATCGCTAGTAAATTTCACAAAGATTTACAAAGAAACGGCAAAGTAATATATTGAATTAAATTTGCCATTTTGAAGAAGACTGAAATAGTTTTTCCTTGTAAAACTTACTCCAATAATATATATATTTTTAACTTTGAGAAATATTTTTTTTTACAGTGTACCGTTGTCTCCAGCTGTCTATACTTCTGAAAATTTTTATTATAATGTTTATGATCTACTAATAATTATTTTTGGAAACGTGGCTGATATATTAGTTTACCACTACAAATACCTATACAATCAGTTCATATTGAGATAAAGGCACTACAAAAATTACAGCTTCTTTTTTTATTTTAGCCTCTTTAAGTTAGAAAAATTGGTTACACTTGATTTTAAGGTGTCCTTGTTACAGTATTTATGTTGTGAGTAACAACATGTACTTACTATAGGGTTAGGTTCAGTAATTCTGCATAATTTACTGTCATTACTATAGTAAGTACAAAGTACTATAGTAAGTGTTTAAAAAAAGACACTGTAAAATCAAGTGTTACCGAAAAATCAAGTTAACGTACCCTCATTGAGAATGTGTTAGTGAGGGTTTGTTGGCTGCAAAAGGTGACGTGTGTATTTTAATGGTGCAGCTGGAGCTGATTCAGAGTCAGACCAAACACAGCTCCTCGGCGGTGGACGTTACAACATGCTTCAGCCAGGTGCGGGAGTTCTGGGCCCAGCTGGCGTGGCCCGATTCAGCGGGAGCCTTCATTTTCATCACACGCCTGACGGACGTGAGCACCACTGATCTCTAAGCTCCACTTTCACAAGCATGCAGTTTAAGCTTGCACAGCTGGAGTGCGGCAGTCGAAACCTCTAAACATAAAAATCTTGTCCGTAATGGAAAGGAAAATTGATGATTTCACTCATATAATGCAATTCTTTCTCGATGTATGGCAGAATTTCTGCAGTGAGGCGGTGTGTTACGCCGAGCTGATCAAGCGCAAGATTGAGAGGGGCCAGCTGGGACAAGACCACAACAAGAGTTTCATCGTGCAGGTAGCGCTTCTGGGCAATGGAGGGTTGGCTTTAATTACGAGCGAAGTAAATGTCAGCGTTGAGTGCTTCTCCCTGACAACACGGACGTCTCAGCGGTGCGCCTGTGTCATAGTGTGTCTTACCTCATTAGCGCCCCCTTTTCATTACGCACTATATGCTCTCTCTCTCTCCCTCCGCACCATTTAGACCTCCTTACTTTCCTTTTTGTTCTATCCACTTTTTACCTCTCCTTTCCTCATTTCCTATCTCCCTTCCTCCTCTTCCTGGCTGCTGCTTTGGTGCAGGTTTGTGTGGCTCTGAATAGCACGGAGCTTGTGCGTGTGTACCTGGGAGGTCTGCCGCGGGAGCTGGACTGGCGGGGGGTAGAACAGGCCATGGGGGAGTCGTGCGGCTTGGAAGGGAAGGAGCAGGTCAACAAGTCCCTGAATGGGCAGCTCTACAACGCTGATATCGACCTGCAGAGGGAGGCCAAGCGCCTAATCACACATCTTACTGATAGGGTAATTGCATACATCGAAGAGCACAGTTCAACTACTAAGAGACATCAACATGAATATGGTGGTGACATACAAGCAATGTTAACGCTGATGCATACTGCACATTAAAATTGTTTTCTGAAAATGAAACGGCCAATCTGGGGTGCGTCACCCATACAACAAGCTAAAAGATATAGGACCAGATTTACTAAACATGACAATTTAGCGTGGAGCGCAATTCAAAAAAAAAAATCTGCGTACAACGTGCAACTTAATGAACATGGACACTGCCGGATCAATTCCATAATGACCAATCCAATCTACCAAGAGCAGCACAAATTAGCATCTGGTTTTAAGACATGCTTTTTTGGGAGCGGTAATGCTGCAAATACCAGTAAATTGACTAGCGCAAAACCTTAACCTTAAATCATCTTACGTGATTCATTTAAATACTACTCTCCTTCCACAAATTTAGCATCTAAAAGGGAAACTCCTACAAATGCATACAATAAGGTCAGCCGCAAAAAAATAACCCTGTCCACACCATTTAAGTGCTAATTTTTCACATCATGTTTTAGTAAATCCTGACAGTAGTTTTTCAATGCCAAAAGAGGGTTTGTGCTGGAGCAAGATTTTATTAAATCTGGCCTAGAATGAAGTTTGTGTATAAATGGAATGGAAGATATAGATTGTACTGCAAGTTAGCTTGTATATGTTTCTCAAGAGCATGATCTATTTAAGTCCATAAGTCATCCTAACAAGAAACTATGCTTCTAACTAAAGGTCGAGACCTCTTCCACACAACTTTGCGATGCTTTTTGCGAATGTTTGTTGGAATGATTTCAGGTCCCAGGAAACACAAATTCGTTATTAACAACCAAACTTGACTATAGTTTGCTATCAATGCTTTTTGGAAAAGCACACCTGATTGGTTAATTTTGCACAATTTCTGCACAGATTACACAGAGTACCGTAATGAGTCACACTTGAGTAAACCGCATAAATCTTTGTCTTACACAGATGCTTTCTGAACTCAAGAGATGCATTCAACACATCAGCTTATCTCCAGACTCTATTAACAATGACGAGGCAAGTATGAATGAACAGAGAAAGAACATTTAATAATTTCATGTTAGCATAATTCGGCTATGGTCTAATGTGGTTTTCAACATATGTCCTCTGTGATGAACTGCTCCAGGCTGTGGCTCCTCTGATGAAGTACCTAGATGACACTCTAGTCGTCCTCAATGAGTCATTGGTTAAAGAGAATCTAACAAGGTAATTACTTTCGTCATTTAGTGATAAGAGCGGCCCAAAGGGGGAAGGGGGACGATAACAGTAATGTAACAGTAATGACACATAGATTTACCATTGGAAGCATGTTTTCCAAGTAAATTGAGCACTTTAAAGTGGCAATTGACTGCGTGTGAAGGAGGTCACTGTGTCCGTGAACGTGATCTTTCTGGTTGTTTTGAACCCTAGGGTTCTGCAGAGTCTGTGGGAGCTGCTCCTGCGGATGATCCTGGACACGGTGGCAGAAAACAGGGGTGTCCAGGTGGAATTCTACTCACGTTTCCAGTACACTGTAGAGGTCAGTACGGATGAGTCAAAATTAATATCACCAAAGTCCCTTTCAAAGAAAGTCAGTTCACGTAGCGGCCATATGTGCAATGGTCCGGGTAGCTATTTTTCTCATGGAAGACCAACTCCTATACAATGGGGACATACAGAATAAAAAACAGCTTGCCAAACTCACATTTAAATAATATATTTCAAATCGTACATGTGTCTCTCCTCTCCACCTATAGCTGGTGTGTGGTGAGCGCACTGGCGCCATTGTACTGTGGCTGCCGTCGCATCATCCAAGTAGACGTTGCACACTGGTGGTGGTTGAGGAGAGACAGTAGTACATAGACAAGACATTGTAAAGCGCTTTGAGAAAAACTAAACAACTGAGAATCACACACTACCAGTTTTTCAAGGGGTTCCAACACCACAAACTCGCGCAGAAATGTGTCTCGGTGCTGGGAGATGCATGAGAAATTAAAACAAATGTGTTCTAAAATCAGCTCAAATTATCAAACATGTTGGATATCCTCTGACTGGATGAAATTACAGTCTGAAGATGAATAAAATCCATTTTGAGAGAAGTCCACAGGTCCCTTGGTTGAATTCCAGCACCATTTTGAGAAGAAAGGAGTACTCTATTAGTTCAAAAATGGTGCTGAAAGCCAACCATGTGTTTTGCCAGCTAGCAGTTTAGTACAAGAACTCTGTGGATTATAAGGGTCATGTCTGATTTCCCTCTGCCTGCATTCTCAGCCACGGTCACAGTCACATCATATATTCGCTACAGTTCTTGGCACAGTATTCCAGCAGAAAGGAACTGGCCGGAACTCACCACAGATTTACAAGAAAGCTCAAGGGTTGAACATGTTGTTCACCATATAGTTGGTCTATTAGCACAACAAGTCTCAAGAGTCTGTGCATGTCTGCTGGAGTCCATGCAGTCAAAGAAAGAGCACAAGAAAAATATGATGGCATAACAGAAGAAAACACGTGTTGATTGTCAGTCTGGTAGTGATCAGACACCTTAACAAGTTCTTTTTCGTGCAGACGCTGGTGCAGTTCTTCCAAGCTGATGGAGAAGGGCTGCTCTTGGAAGACCTTAAGAGTGGAGATTATAAGGTATTCTCACCTTCAACCAATGTGGCTGGCCAAATGAATTAAGCATGGCTTCATCTTCCTTCCCTCTTCCTTCCTTTCCCATTAGGGTCTGGACGAGGAGCTGCGTCTGAACAAATGCTCCTCCTTTGAGCTGATCGAACAGTATTTCCTGGAGAAAATCTCCCAGCAGGTGGGTAGGAGTCTTGCTGGGCTGCCTGCAGCTTTTAGCTCCAGCCCTGCTGAGAGAGGAGGTGTTGATTAGGAGCTAAGACATCACAAATACTATTCCTTCCTCTGATGATTAAAAGTTTACATCAGTCATTTCCTCTTTGACTAAGCGTTCTTTGCACTGCGTAAGATTTCGCAGTCTCTGACTGTGTCTCAAATCCCGCTAAGCTGACTTGCTGTCTACTGCCTACGGGGGCAGATGTCTACATAACTAGTTATAAAACCAAACCGAACCTCAAAAATGTCTAATCTAAACAGAAAGCAACTTTAACAGCAACAGTACAGAGTTAACTTTTGATACATTTTGTTCAGTGTTGAATACAATATAATTGTGCCTTCAAATTGTCTTATGTGAGTAGCATTTTCTAGCAAGCTTTACTTCATCAAGCTTTTAAGATAAAACCTGTCACTAAAATCAATTGTAGAGTCTCTTGGCTAATGTGTTATTAGTTCTAGACTAGAAACCAATTTTACATGTATTACTGCTGTGATATAGACAGTAATCTTTAACAAAGTCCCATTTGCTTTACAGAGAATCTTAAAGCACAGTCGCTTTGGACGTATCAGTCTGAAGTGTTACTATGATGCCCCTGAGCAAAGACTCACTGTGGAGATACTGCATGCAGCTGATCTCATTGCCCTGGATGCCAATGGTAAACTCCAATTACATCAATTTGCAAGCACCACACACACACACACACACACGCACCACACACACACACACACACACACACACACACACACACACACACACACACACACACACACACACACACACACACACACACACACACACACACACACACACACACACACGGTTCCGTTTCTAGGGGGTAGAACTAAGAGGCCTAACCCTACTCCTAAAACTACCAATCACAGAAAACGTTCTGCATTTTTACATGTGAATAAAACAAACAATATCTAATATGATTTTTAAGCTGCTTTCCTCATGGGGACCAAAACATTTCTCCATATTTTGTTCCCACAATGTAGGGAATACCTGACCTCATATATAGTAGCGGCCGAAAGTTATGTCCGGAGGGGATATTTGTACAATATTTGCTTTTAATGTTACTTAAGGTTCTATTAAGCTAGCAAAATATGAGGAGTATGTCACACTGGGAAGAAAAATACACTAAACTAAGGTATTCAAATGACAAAATTATTTTTCAAGAAAGGCAATCTCCAGCATACAATTAAATTGAGTTTTATTTTATTAAGCAAAAAAAAAAGGCCTTCTGAAGTGAAGCGATGCGTTAGTGTAAGAAACATATCCATATTAAAAACGTAATTAACAAAAATAACTAGCTGCCGGCAGACGACCGTATGCATCGATTTGCGGCAAAAGAGTAACCCTTGACCTTGATGCACAATGACGAACGCGGAAGCGCAGAGGATAGAGCAAAACAAAACACCAGTCACGAATTAGAAGTCTAAAACGACATTTTTTAAAGAGAAATGTCGGAGGAGCTCTGTTGCCCAGCCTTGTTTGTATGAACCGCGAGAGGCGGCAAAGCTTACGCTACTCCTAAATCCTACGTCATACAGTGTTACTCTTTTGGCATATGTCGACTTGTGTAGGCCATCTGCCGGACGCTAGTTATTTTAGTCGATAATGTTTTAAATGTGTATATTTTTTTCCAGTCCTCCCTAAGTTCTTTCCAAAATTGAGATTCATTGGAAGATCTGCATGACTAAACCCAGGTTTATAATTTCCCAAATGTTTTCAATGGCTTTAAGGTCAGGGGATTGAGGAAGCCACTTGAAGACTTCAAAATGCTGAGCATGAACACTTTTGTTGCGCACAACTTTGTTGCATGTTCAATGTGTTTGGGATTGTTATCATGCTTGAAAAAAATACACATTTGATCTCCAAACAGATCCTCTATACTTGGCAACATTGTGTTCAACTGGATTCCCTAGTATTGGTCCATTTTCAAAGTGCCAGCAACTTTGTAGATCCTTCCAACACCTGCTGCAGACATGCGTCCCCAATACCATTACCACGCATGCATTTGGTATTAAAACACTCTGGTCGTTTCCTACAAACATACCTGACACTATCCAATGCTCGGTTGTCAAATTTTGACTTGTCGGACTGTAGAACATGGCTCCAATCTTCTAAACGCCAGTCCTAATGTGCTTTGGAAAATGCGAAGTGTTTTTTTAATAAGATAAAACCAATAAATGGTTTATTTACTGATACAGAAGCTCTCAATCCAGCCTTTTGTAGCTGTTGGCTTACAGTTCAAAATGAAAATGGAGGTTGGAGGTCTCACCCAGGTCTAAAATGCTGTTTTTTTCGAAGCTGCCTACGATCACATAACACCTATCTTAATGTCCCTACACTGGCTTCAGGTTAAGTATAGGATTGAGTTTAAAATTGTATTATTTGTCTACAAAGCTTTTAACAATCGGGCACCACAATACTTAACTGATCTCTTGGTTCCGTATACCCCATCTAGAAACCTGAGATCCAGTGACCATGGCCTTCTAACAGTCCCTAAAGTAAAGCTTAAAACATGTGGTGATCGCGCTTTTGCCGCCGCTGGACCAAAGCTGTGAAACAGCCTTCCTCTGTCTATCAGGCATGCCCCATCTATCTGCAATTTTAAAACTCAGATTAACACTAGAAGTGCCAGAATTCCATAACTAGAACTGCCACAAGTGGTCATTTTGACCGCTAGATTCCAAACTCTATATCTTTAATGATAAATACCCAATTGAGAGATTAATGCATTTATTGTATTAGGATATCTTTTAAAAACAAAATAATACCAAACTGTACATTTAAACAAGTTTAATGATACATTTATAAATAATAATATAATTAGTAGCCTACCATAATTATCGCATATTCACAACAGATAGGCTATATTTCCATATCCATTCAACAGAACTCAGAACAAGATAATAACAACTAAAAGTATCTTATTTAATTATAAAACATTTTATTTTAATATAATAACAGAGAAAATAGTCTAATAACTCGTATATAAAAGAGTATCTAAATAGATAACGTAGTCAGGTATTATTAGCCTATTTCTACAGATAGGCTATATTTCAATATCCATTCAACATAACTCAGAACAAGATAATAACAACTAAAAGTATCTTATTTAATTATAAAACTTTTTATTTTAATATAATAACAGAGAGAATAGTCTAATAACTCGTATATAGGCCTAATAGAGAATATCTACGTAAATATATTTCTGATCAACAAATTTAATCTAATATACATTTTGATTGTAGAAATTAGCATATATGCAAACACTCAGGACCACTACTGACCTTTCTGTTGACAGTGAGAGAGACAAAGGTCAACCGCGGGAAATGTAACAAAAGAATAACGCAAAATTCAGTGCGGTCAATATAACCGTCTATGGCCGAAATAGGTAAATATATTCATTTGTTTTTTTGCCTAATATAAAATTCAAAACGGTCAAAATGACCGCCATGGCCGTTCTAGTGTTAAGACTTATTTATTCTCTTTGGCTTTTAACACTATAGAGCTACCCTCCGCTATTTATATTTATATTTATTTTTACTTTTATTGATTACTTATTTTTGTTTGTATTTATAAATGCATGCTTAAACGTGTGTCTTTTATTCTTTGTAAAGCACTTTGGTCAACCTCGGTTGTGTCTTAAATGTGCTCTATAAATAAAGGATTGATTGATTGTTTTGAGGTGGTCCCACATTCAGGTGATTTTCATCATCTTGTCAAAATGCTGACTAGTTTTCCTTGACCAGCCACAGCACTTTACATTCTGCATGGTAGTGGATTATGTGGATATTGTGGCCCTTCACATCCTGCCAAAACTGACTGACCAGATTAAGGCATTTTGTCAAGCTCCTTTCATCTGACCATTTTCACTAAAACCCACAAAATAAAATCTAATAATATAGTTAATACATGCCATATAGTGATGTATTGAATTATGGTCTGGGAATAATGAGTGAAAGATTGGTATGACCACTTGGCCAAAAATGGCGTCAGCACAATTCCGCTGGTTTCATTGCGTCTTGATAAATGCTATTTTACACTTCAGGCACAACTTCACAACATACATACAAAATATTTAAAATAATAATATTTAATAAAAAGTTTGAATTAAGTGCAAAGAAGCCAATTTTCCTTGGTCAGACATCATTTTTCACCAAGTCCTACTTTCCAATCAGATTTGAGGGACAAGTTTACAGTTTCTGTCAAGTGTAGGCTTACAACCAGGATTAGGTGTTTCTACATCAGTGTTCAGCTATCATTCTATCAGCTATCATTTCCTCAGAAACACGTCTTGCTTGGCAAAATCACAGTGACCGACGATTACATCAGGTCTTTCTTACGTATTTTGACCATTTATAGCCAGTTGATGGTTGACCGTCTATCACAGAGACGGTGTTGCATTGTGTGTTGATTATAAAGTACTAAAAGTTTTCCTAAAGTTTTGGCACTATTCCTTGGCTTCCATGCAGTCACTGGTATTTCCTTCCAAATCTAGTTACTTGCTTACATTTTCTGTTGTTTATTGGATTTGTCTCCTAATTCCTGCTTTCCTAGGCCTCAGCGACCCATTTGTCATCGTGGAGCTGTGTCCTCACCATCTGTTCCCCATGGCTCGGAGTCAGCGTACCCAAGTGAAGCTCAAAACCCTGCACCCTGTTTTTGATGAGCTTTTTTACTTGTGAGTACCACAACAACTGCTCACCTGAACACTTGCTATTAACTTTGAGTCCCAGCACCTCAAACAGCATTTTGATTCTGTTTGCTCTGTCACAGCCATGTCAGCCCTGAGCAGTACAGGCACAGGTGTGCCTGTCTGACCTTCACTGTGATGGACTATGATTGGTTGTCCACTAATGATTTCGCTGGCGAGGCTGTGGCCCCATTGAGTGACTTCTGTTGGCCGGGCAGGCCGAGTGCCACACCTGCTGGAAAGACCCTTCAACCCGTCATCCTGCACTTGTCCCGCCAAAAACCAAGTGGTATGATAATCTCTCAGATGTATCCACCTTAAGAGTACAATCAGGGGTACTCAACTCTGCTTCAGGAGACCCACTGAACCTTCCAGTAGAGTTCAGACCTAGCGCTGCTCTTTCCCGCCTGTGATGTTCTAGTAATCCTGAGGACCTTTATTAGCTGGATCAGATGTGTTTGATTAGAGTTGAAGGTAATGGTATACCTTCTGGTAAAATTCCTATCCACGAGTTTGCAATTACGTCGTGATTACAGCAGTCAAGTGATTTTGATCTGAATAAAATAGAAGTGTTAGACAATTTCATATTTCTTTCTCATTCTTAGTTCCGGACTGACACAAAAGCTTTTCTGCTACTGCTATAAAATGAAATTGCTGCATAATTTATACTTTTCTTTGTATTTTACCTTTCTTGTGCTGCTGTTTTTCTCGCAAACCTTTTAGCTATAAACCAGCAAATGGTTGCACTTTATAGAGTACTTACCTAAGAAATTACTGGGTAATATCAGGTAACTACAGGGGTTAGGGGAAGGTTTAGGAGTAGGTTCAGGGTAAGTACCTACCCAATTATTGTAATCACTGTATAAATACATCATATACATGGGAAACAGGATCACAAAATAAAGTGCTACCCAACTAACTTCATCGCTATCAACATTACACAAAAAGTACACAAACTAAACTATACAGTCACCATTCACAATTACGTCCTATTGTACTCAATAACAGATAGTTTCTACACTCTTGAATGAATTGTCACACTCTTGACTTTGAAAGTCAGCCTTGAAGAAAATCCCAAGTTTGCATAAATATATTGTAAAAACAATATTTTTGACATGACGTAGAACAGTATAAACTCACAATAAGTGACTTTGTAGAAACAGGGTTGAGCCCAATGAAATAATTAGGAGTTTTAAAGTAAATATGACATTTTATTTCAAGACTACTGGTTATTTCAAGATTTCAGAGAGAAAAAGAAGTAGTGTACTGGTTAGATTACATTGTTTTGTCAGCATCGCTTGGTGTTTAGTATCTGTTGCAGCCTGTCCTCTTGAAAAGATTTCCAATTACATGTGTCGAGAGGTCTGCCACCTCAACATTATTGTTGCATCTGGTCTGATGGATTCATTTCTTCTTTTGATACAGAGAAACCCATCATGAAGATGCTGGAGGCGAGAACGGGAGACAAAGAGGCTCAAGAGTTTGTGCGAAAGCTGAAAGAGATTGAGAAGTCAATGGAGGAAGAGTAATGTGTCCCCTGTAGTACACGTATTTCTGATCGTGGTCTTTTTTACCTGTTGTACTGTTTACTCTTCAAATGCAAACTCTTTTAAATGTATTTTTCACTGTTGTCCAGAAGAAGAAGAAAAAGGTGAGGTAATTGATCATGTTTAAAGATCAGTATTTTATCAGTGTTCAGCACTCAATGTGTGCTGTGTTTTGATGTTGAAGCCCCTCTGATGGAGCTTGTTGTTCATTGAATTGTATGAATTTAGTAGTAGAAAGGTCTATTTTGAAAGAAATATTTCTCAGTTTAATTGAATTCAAACGTTTTTCTGAGCTATAGATTGTGACTTGAACTCTGAAAATCTTGAACTTTGAAATAATTAGATGTTTACTTGAGGATTTTCAAAAATGCTACAAAAGAAACTTAATTTCTTTACAAGTAGCAGTTTTGCAAGGCCACGTCCACACTGCAGACAAATACGGTTCACTACCAAAAAATATCTCAAAATCCTTTTTTATAAGCAACTTTGTGTAAAATATTGCTTTCAGAGCAATATCACACAAGATAACTTTGACACTTTTTACCACTTTTTTTCTTTTTCACTTTTTCCATATAAAGGTAAATTTTAATCGATTTATGCTTACTAAAATTCAAATGTTTGGAGTGGGTACGATTGTGTTTAATGTTTTTTTAAGACGTCTCTTATGCTCACCAATAATTTTTTATTTGAATAAAACGTACACTAAAATCAGTTATATTGTGAATTTAAAATAACTGTTTTCTATTTCAATATATTTTAAAATGTAATTTATTCCAGTGATCAAAGCTGAATTTTCAGCATCATTTCTCCAGTCTTCAGTGTCACATGATTCAAGGAAACCATGATAATTTTTTCCCCAAATAATTTGATGAATAGAAAGATAAAAAGAACAGCAGTGATTTAAAATGGAAATCTTTTGTGACATTATACATTTAATGATCAATTTAATGCACCTTTGCAGAATAGTATTCATGGGAAAAAAGTCGTACTGACTCCAAACTTTTAATCACCATTTGCTGAAATTAATTATGTCCAAAATCTGTTAAACAGTCAATTAGCCCTAAACAGAGTCTCAAACGCGCAAGATGGTTTCATACAGCCCCACATGTTTATCCTTATGCCAAGCCCTCAATGTCTTTTTCATTTGCCCTTTAATATTTCCCCAAGCAATTTGAGATGGAAAAGGTTGGCATTTATGGGTTGTTTTTTTACAGCCAAACTGTTGCTATGGTTATCACCATGCCAAAGGTGACTCCTGTATTCTGTACACATGGAAGACATTCACTGCCACATGTAAATGCAGTTGTCACTCCCAAAACTTTGCAGTGTGTATGTGGCCTGTACGTGTAGCAAGAAAGGCAACAGAATTTTGACGACTTTTTCCATGTAATCATACAGCAGAGCCGATACGACAATGTTTACCTTATTAAGTGTTCTCTGTTCGCTCTTATCAAGGAAAATACTTTCAGAAAAGTCCTTTATCTTAAACGGTGAATGTTCAGTATTTGTCCTTGAATCACACTGGATTGTGTTGAGATTTTATCGTAACATTTCTGTAAGATGTCGTCTTTCCTAAAGAATGTATTCGTTTATACCAAGTGGTTCTTCAATTTATGGGTTTAGTGTTCAGATGGTTCTCCTCTCTTGTGTTTTCTCTGCCAAATTACTTGTTTTTATTGCCAGTAAAGGATTAGGTAGAAAGAAAAAAAAGTAGGACTTTTTCCACATCGCAAAGGCTTTTCACCCACCACGTTTTGAATGTCTTGCTATTTTTGTGACAGAAGCAGAGTTTATTGGCTTTATGAACTCTTCTTTCATATTTCCCCCCCATCTGTACATTATGAATAGCTCTCAGCAGGCAACTTCCTGTTCAGCTATTATAACTTCAGCCTGTTACTTTTCCTCGGCAGCATCTCTCCTCTTCTGACCTTCACACATCTCATGCGCTATTCACCTCCTGTGAGTGAAAACCACCAGAAATGAGCCACTCGAAAACAAATGAACAAACTCGAATACTGCTTCACTTCAAACATGTGATGCTCAAGGATGTGATAGTGTCAGCAACTCTCTGTCTTCTTTGTGACTCCAGTAATGGTGTATGTGGTGTGTGTGTGCATGCACGTGTGTGGCTGCGTGCACTCTGAGTTCAATAAAGAGATAACAATTAGAAAGAGACGTGTTTATGATTAAAACAAGTTGAATCGGAGAGACTCGTTTTGCGCAGATGGTGTTGTGACATCTCATCTCAAGCAGAGCCGTCTTCAGCCTCATTATCACTGCATGCTTTCAAAGACACAATAAATCCTCACGAGTTATTCAAGGTGCTTAACAAATAATACAATATGATCTCCTCTGCTATAATACAATGATTGCTTAGTACATTCAAATTCATATTAGTTACACACTAGAACTGAACAGTAGCAGAGTTTTTTACCCCTGCTTTGTTTTAAAAGTCACAAACTAAATATGTCTGTCTGTCTGATGTTATGGTAAGTGAAAATGTCACAGTAAAACACTGAGGGAGGGAGTCACCACCAGGTGTCCCCACAGATTTCAGTATTACTATCTTTAGTTCTTTGACCAGACACTAGATGGCGTATTAAGAGGTGAGATGGGTCATTTTATTGTAGACATATAGAAAAAGGTCAGTTATAAAAATAACCTTGAATTGTTACTTTTAAACTGACAGGGCTCTTTTAAGGGACAGCTAATATAACAGTATCATAAAACGGCATAACGGAAGAGGTGGGAAGCTAATATGTGTTGCGTTGCAACATCATAATTATGAGCACAGAGAAGACACCTGCTTATTAACTCCATTTATTATACACAGTTATTATACTTCTGAGTTAGCAGTCCCAGTTCAAAACTAGCATGGCAACATTGCTTCATATTGTTTACAATGTAGCCTATCATTAGACTGCTCAAATTAAATGTCGTGGTGTTTTAATACTGCATTGACTTTAAGGTGTATTGTGAAACCTCTTTGCACGTGCATTCTGGTCATAGAACATCTTTAGCGATACAATGCTTAAATGCATTTCATCTGTTTGATGCGAGTGAACCTCACAAACATGTCAGAAACATTCCTCGGTCAAGTTTCACCTTAAAAAATATATTTGTATGTATAAAAGTATATATATTTTTGTTTATTATTATGATATTTACGTTATATAATTAGCTTTTACTATTTTACACAGTATAACTAATGCTAATGCTATAAAATTGTATCGTATTATATATATGTTATATCATATATAATATATTATGTGGTATAATTAGTATGCAATTCGCACATCACATGTGTACCGGTATTCAAATGATATTTGTGCATGTACCACTTGTCTTATCCCTGTTTATACATCCACACCAGCATTGCTCTACTGAGTTGTGCCCTGAGATCGGAGTGCTGGAAACTGACCTGAAAGGTCTACTTTTGTAGTCTCCTTCTCCACATGTTTATGTCCTGGCAGCGTGTCATAAAGCCAGCCATGTGGTGTTACGCTCTAGGTGGCTCCTGCTGATGGTCAGGCTCTGCACTGTCACACCTGGTGTGTGGGCCTGACTGGAACTAGCATGACATTTACTGACCCGTTTTACACTGTCACTGTTCTAAATGAACCCTTTCACTGCAAGTCAAGTCAAATCACCTTTATTTGTATAGCGCTTTATACAATACAGATCGTTTCAAAGCAGCTTAACTGTGATAACAGGAAAATGACTCTGGCTGTACAGCAGCTTTAGAAATAAAAGTGATTGTTCAGCTGAAGTCAGTTCAGTGTTGCTTCAGTTCTATTGTAAAGATCATAAATTATTAAATTAGGTATTTAATCTATAAAGCAGTTCTGCAGAAAACAGGCCTACATTGTCAGCTGTCTTCTAAGGCATCCATAATGGAACTATGGAGTGATTTGGAACACTCTACATTGGGAACAACTCAAAATTAGCATTCTGCGTGGAAGACTTGGCTCACAATTAAAACCAAAACCCTGACTGAACAATACTATAGCCTGACAATACAATTAAATGCACTTTTCCACAAGGGAACTTATGGCAATGCATTGTGGGATTGCCTACTCCTCAGAGAATATGCAGTGCATTCTTTAAATGCTGCTTCTGAAGGCAGTCAACTAAGATTTGGAAAAAGAGCAACTGATTTCTGTTCTTGTTTGCTCACTGACTCACTCTTAAAGCACTTGTTCTCTCACACGTTCATTCGGATGTTCTGGGAGGATATAGACGAGATCCCCTGATATCACGTACAGGAACTGCTATATCCTTATGACCATTACAGTATATCACATCATTAACACATAACAGGCCTAGTCGTGTCTGGTGGTGGGGGGAGGGCTAATAGCATTTCCATTCCACTTGTCACACATGTTAGTCATGATGGACATCTCCTTACACATGGTCCTCATCCAGCCCGAACTTCTTGGATGTAGTGTTGTTAAAGGAGACAGATAAAACGGGCCTTTGTAACCCCCCTCAGCACTCGCTCAGGGGCGGTGAAGACTCTGTCCTGGATGCGGATCTCTCTGTGGGGGAGCGTGGCCCTCTTCTGAGAGCATGTGTGAGGGCCACATGATGCTTGGGACGCCTGCTGCAGAGTAGGAGCTTGCTGGGGAACCGTCCCTTACCGCAGGGGCCAGCTAATGAAGAACAGAGGGTAGATGAGGAGAGAAGTGCAGACCCAATGTCATTTCAATATAAATATTACATAGAATGACTGATGAGAAGCAGAGAACAAGAGCGTGTTTGATAAGATGGAATGTGCTGATAGGAATGTCCACGCCCTGCTGAACATCTTGAATTATTATACACACAGTCCTGCGTCTTCACAAACACGAGTACATTCTCTAAACTACCACATTTTAGTAATCAGCACTTTTTTTTCTCGTTTCGACTCATTTGGAGAGTTTGATTTCATCCCTTAAAGAACTATTCTTAAGCTATTGCTGCAGATGCTAATGATTAGCACAGAAAATAGCTTCATCCCTCAATTTGAATACATTAGGTAAAAATGCATTTACTCGTTTTAATGCCCTCGCAATGGAATAAATGTTATGTAACTGTTACGCAAAAAAATGTGTAAATTTTTTTGGGAATGTGTTAGCATAAAAATGTGATAGAATCCACAAAGCACTGTGTGCATCGCGCACTGTGTGCATCGAAGGGCCCTTGAGGAAGGCGATTTAAACACCTTTTATTCTCAACCCCGTAATGGACAAAATGTAATTTGATTGATTTAAAAAAAAAAAATTATACAAAACTTGTTATAAAACAAACATCTAGCCTATCCATGTATCTATAACATAATATAACATTTGTAATATAACATTTATGATTATTTTCACGTTTTCATGGGATCGAAGTTAAAAAATACACAATTTGTGTGTCTGTGGTCTCTTTATGGTTGTAAAAAAATGTATTCAATTTAATGTTTGTTGTTTACAATTTACTGTTACTGTAATTTAACTAAAACCCCAATTTTATTGTGTTGGCCCATAACATGTCAGGTGGTAATCAGCAAGAAATTCCTTCATTTTTAATCGTCTATTTTCTCCAAAAAATATGAATGTGTTAATTATTAATATTAATTATCTAAGACTGTAACAGGTTTGAAGGGAGACATTGCCTCACATTTTAGATTTAAAATGTTGGCATTCTCTCGTAATTTTTTAACGGTTGCAAAGTAAATTCAAATTCAGATGTGCCTACTCAGACAATACGCAATTTCGGATGCAGCTGTTCATTATTAAGCCAAACGGCATCATTATGACACACAAGTGACCTTCTCACTCCAAGTCCCCACTTCAAGGGCTCTGCCCTTCAGAGTGAGTAGAGCATAGGGATGCTCACTTCCAATTGGAATTTGATGTGTTTTCCAATCTTTATTAGAATGTGAGGGAGGAGTAAAAAATGTGTTTATGTAGTATATGCAAAGACAACTATAAAATAAATAGATTAATTTCACAGAAAAGTGTAAACCATGCTATCAAAACATTGGCTAAATTCAAAACAACATACCATACCACTCCTGGCATATTGCTCTTGCATTTCTGCCAAATATTGAAAATGTACTTCCAGCATATGGCAGACATATTAAGAGTAGGATGCTAGTAGTATTCCGAAATCAGCCATTGCTTTGTTAAACCACACAGCAACTCTGGCTCAACCAATAGTGTGAGTTTGGGGCGGTGCTTTCTACTTCACCAACCAATGGCAAACAGCGGGAGTTTGGCAAGCCTGTTTAAGTAATTACATTTTGTGATGCTAGTAGTAGCACAGAAATTATCCACTTCACTTATATAAATAAGAGATTGACAAATTTTTTTTAGTATATTTCTATTTCAGGTTTTGTTTTTTTAGAGAAAGGTCCTAAGAGAAGGAGAGTGAGGAATGCTGGCAAAGATCTGGGTTCAGGGGTGTGTCTAAGTTTGGATCTAGCTCTGTCAGGTACGTTTAACAGCGCTCTGATCTCACATCCCTTATCTATTCTCACACAGCCCTAATCCTCCCACAGAATTGTAGCAGTAAAGAGTTTCATCAATAGCAGGCCAACACCCTGCGGCTCCACCACATTACACCTGCACGTTCCTCCTCTATCAGAGGGGATATGTTTCCATTCGAGATTTATGCTGGGCTGTCATTAACAGCAGGGTTCGCTTTACTTCTCTCATGTTAAAACATGTTGACTAGAAGGCGAACTCCTCTCACAGGGAACTTCCAGATTTCCAGCAAGTCAAAGCAAATGCCTTCAAAGGCACAGAAAACTGATCCGCTCTTAAAACAAAAGGTTTTGCATAGCTCATCGAATATATAGACACAGACAGTATCGAAGAAATCGGACTACCCCATGAAAATCATGCTAACAACGGAAAATAAAGTTTGTTCTACAAAAAAAGTTGTGTAAAATATTTTGCTTTGTACGAGAGCACATAATTAGAACCCCACAGATAAAGGTTGGAAAGAGGCACCTGTTGAAAGGACCTTTGGCAGAAGGCCACAGGTGGGCTGCAGATTGGAAGTGGCGTCAGGGTAATTAAGCAGTTCAGAAAGGAAGGTTGGGAGAGCTGGGGTGAGGATAGACCGACACAGAGACTCCTTTGTGGCTGCCAGAGCTCCTGTCAAAGGGAGCAGAATGATATTGGACAGCTCGCCCTTGAGGAATGCAGCTGGACCGGCAATGGAGGCTTCGCTCAACCCCGTTCCACCGTCCCTGTCCCTGTCCCTCTCGCCTTAGAGGACTTCTGAAAGCGCAGAGTCATCTCTGGTGAAGTGAAAGAAAGTACAGTGAGTGTGCAAAAAGTAAAAGGAAGGTATAGGTTGCTATTATAACTATGGCATATTAGGAGGCCAAATCGTTAAGTAACAACATGGCGAAAAGTAGTCCCACTGGACAAACAGATGTAGATCATCATCTATGTCTGTTTGTCCAGTTGCCCAGGTTGTAAATCAATACATTTTCCAAACCACTTGTCCAATTTAGGGTTGCAAAGATGCTACAGCATCTCAGGTCATAGAGAGGGGAAACATCCTGGATAGATGGCAAATAACACAGAGTAGAGTATCCAGTCCTGTCCTGCATGTCTTTGGATTGTGGGGGAAACAGGGGCAAACCCACGCAAACACAGGGAGAACATGTAAACTCCACACAGAATTGCCTCCTGGCTTAGCTGGAACTCGAACCAGGGACCTTCTTGGTTTGAGTGTGATTTTCTGTAATCAGACAAATGCTAATTTGCTATTTTGACCATTTAGGATTTAACTTAACATTTTAAAGTTTTCCTGAAACAATTTTTCTAAGTTTTGCACATTGCTCATTTAATTTCACGCCCATTCATCATACTTGCCTGGGAAACCAGGGTCATGAGTCTTTTTACTGGGACAGGAGCCCCAACGAAATACTGCTGAGAAATATACAATATAACTGAGAATAATTTTTTCCTGATCATATTTTTTAGCAATCAAGTCGGACCTAGCGATGTCAGATTTACAACTGAGTGTCCCTTTTGATCTAATCGTTTGTTCAAGATTCAGTTTGATTCATTTGGACAGTTTAGAGTTTACTCACACACTGAATCATTTGCAGTGGTTTCTCACACCGGAAAAATAACGGGATACTTTATACGACAGAAAACAAAACAAAAAGCAGAAAATGAGGTGGATACAATATATTATAGTGTCACAGGTCGGGGGGGTCGACTAGGTCTACACCCTCCCTTTACCCAGTACCACTGAGGAGCAGACCAGAAACCAGGCAGACAACAGGATAAAATTTGAGTAGGCTTTATTTACTTAAACCAATTTGAAAATCCTAATTTAAAACTTCTTCTTCCTCCTCGATATCCAATGAGTGGTGGGGGAACACCACCAACCCAGAGGTGTGCGTGCCTCAAGTGCTGAGGCTGGACAGCAGGTAAGTACTCCAGGTACGGTTGGCTTCCTCCCAGTATAGCAGGTACAGAAGGCTTATGGCTGTGAAAGAGGCGTCGACTGGACAGCAAGTAAGGACTCCAGGTACGGTTGGCTCTTCCCAGTATAACAGGTGCAGAGGGCTTACGGCTGTGAAAAGGGCGTCGACTGGACAGCAGGTAAGGACTCCAGGTAAGGTTGGCTCTTCCCAGTACACCAGGTGCAGAGGGCTTACGGCTGTTAAAGGGGCGTCGACTGGACAGCAGGTAAGGACTCCAGGTGCGGTCGGCTCTTCCCAGTATAACAGGTGCAGAGGGCTTACGGCTGTGAAGAGGCGTCGACTAAACAGCAGGTAAGGACTCCATGTACGGTTGGCTTTGCCAGTTTAACAGGTACAGAAGGCTTACGGCTGTGGAAGGGGCGTCGACTGGGCAGCAGGTAAGTACTCCAGGTACGGTTGGCTCTTCCCAGTATAACAGGTGCAGAGGGCTTACGGCTGTGAAAGGGGCGTCGACTGAACAGCAGGTAAGGACTCCAGGTACGGTTGGCTTTGCCAGTATAACAGGTATAGAAGGCTTACGGCTGTGAAAGGGGCATCGACTGGACAGCAGGTAAGGACTCCAGGTGCGGTCGGCTCTTCCCAGTATAACAGGTGCAGAGGGCTTAGAATTCGCAGCTACTTAATTACTTCCTCGGAAACTGCAGACTGTAACACATGGCATGACTGGTGGGCATGTGACAGAACTCTGTATATTAGGCATGCAGCAACTTCACTTCAAACACACACGGTGGGATAGAGCATTTCCACACGTCACTCTCACCCACTCCATGAAATTAAGGCCACAGCCCACCTCCCTTGTCCGTCTTGGAAGCGTGGGGGACCGATGAGGCTCCCGAGGGGAAATCCCGCCGATGGAACGTGGGCTAGAGGGGAAAGTGCACTGTCTCGCTCTGAACAGTGGGGACTGTAAGAAGAGAGACTTTGGCGACAATGATCACAGATCACAACAACTGTCTTCACATTCAGGCGTCTGGACTCCTCTTCAACTCTTCTCATATACAATATATTGGGGTGTAAGTCAACATTCAAATACAGCCAGTGAAAGGTTGGTACTTATCTTCACCCAGATGGGTAGACTCAGTGCTACTTTGTATAGGTATCGCTCTCGACCTCTCTGTTCTTCGCCACCCCGTTCTTCGTAGCAGGACCCCTTCCATAGAGCAGTCTCGCCAGCCGCTTCGACCCACAGAAAATCTCCCTTAGCCCATCTCGACAGGAACAAGACAATGCGCAGCCCCGACCCAACACGGGAGAGAATGACGCCCAACCACCCACACTTATTTCTCTTCTCCCCGCTCTGCTTTTATCTGTCTCTAAAAGCTACGTGTCCCAATCATCAGACAGCCGCTTAATCCGCCGCACCTGCTGTCACTTGGCCATCAGCGGCGGCCGTTACCATGGTAGCGACGCACCCGAGGCTGGCTTGGTATTCGGATAAAGTCGCTCCGGTGGGAACGTCTCTCTGCAAACTTTTTGGTTCCGCCTCTATTTCGTCACCTTGTGACAATAGCAAAAAAAATTGATTTTTTTTTTCATTTGCCGATGACAAAGCAGGTATTTATTGAACAGCAGCTTGTAAACGACTCTTTATTGCAGGCAAAGACAATTTAGATCCATATTTCAAAAACAGTATCAATAAAGGGTCTCTGCCCTAGTACAGATGAAAGACTAGAAATGTCTCCGCATGAAACAATATGTTGGGATCTTTTATGGGAAGGGAAGACTGAACACCCCAGTACTAATGTACAGTATGTAACAAATACCCATTAAACAGGATTCAACAGAACTCATGATGAAAATTACAAAGAGCAGCTGACACCACTGCAGAGCATCAGGGTTGGGAAATGGGAACAAGTCAATCCTGAATACAAGCATTACATTGTATGCATCGAGCTTGGCATTTCTAGATGTGGCCTCCCTAGGAGCTGTATGAAGACTGTTAGCGACCATGGTGCTTGGAGACTTGCTTTTTTGAGCCTTTCTGGAACTGTTGTGTGCAGAAATATACTGGCAGGGAATCACATGAGCCTAATCTGATTTCTTTCCCTTGTGCTTGTGTTTCTGCTGTTGATATTGTTTTCTGAAACAGAATGGCGTAAAGCCAGTGTCGTGGAGAGGAGCCAAACAGTCCATAAGTTTCATAGTCTCAGGGGCCTTTAGCTTGAGCAATTAATTAGCTAAGGTTGGCTCTCTTCCTTTGGTGCAATCGAATTACATCAGATTGGCGGACTCATTTGTTTTTCCTGCCCTCAGCCAAATTTGGGCTCCACTCGCAATATGGATAGAAGCAGAAAGGCCTTCCCAACAAAAGTAGGGGATAGTCTGGGAGTGACGTCAACCCTCTTTGGGAGCATTTTCTGAATCCTGAGATGTTCATTTTGGGAGCGCTCTAATGCGGTGGATGTTTGTTCTTCTGGGTGGAGCGGAGGGGGAACTGCAGAGTACCCATTATTGTGGTGAGGCTGGGCCACATCAACCCTCTGTTTATGCCTAAAGCTCTGTATTCTGAGACATTCTGCCTCCTTTTTCTGCAGTCTCCTCACACGCACATCACTGCTCCAGCAAGCAAACATCACACACTCACGCTCAAATTACAGCAAGTGGACCAGAACTTTTCTATTGACTTCCTGTTGAGTTCACCCAAAAATAAAATCAGTCATCATTTACTTGGTCTAAACCTGTGTGAATTTCTTTCTTCTGTTTTTACCTGCAATAAAAATGTTCAATCTTCAGAAATTATGCAAAGTTGTATAAAGTAGTCTGATTCAAGAACAAATTTTTTTTTTTTTTAGTCTTTCTAATCTTTTTAATGAATTAGTTGATCCAGGCAAAAGCAATCTGAATCATATAAGTCATATAGAATTGTATGATTCTATTTGGGATTCTTGAAAGTCCTCATTCACTACATGAAAAATATCAACCAGTACATTTCTTCAAAACTACTACATTTGTGCTTCACAGAAGAAATAAAGTCATGCAGGTTTGGAATGATACAGTATGTGGGTAAATGATGCCAGAATTTACAAAATTTACTTTATAGGTTGACTAATCCTTCAATGTATCTATTGACCTCCTAATATTTTCACCATTTACACCCAAAGATGGTGATTAGCTATGTATTGGCATAATATTGAATCTGAAATTTCTCATTACAAACTCAGATGCGAAATTCCTTAAACAACAATAGTTAACGTAGCATAACTTGAGCCATATAGTCATACATAAAAAATAATGGGCTATAAAAGAGACTTTGGGACATATGTGAACTTGTCTATCCTAATTTAAACACCTCCAATTAGTTCCTCTTCTATGGGTTTTTGATCTAAAGGACAAGGGTAAGCAAAGAGAAGCACAGGCTTATTCAGCACAAGGTTTAATTGAATGTGAAGGACCACCGCACTTGTGTTTGCTTACGTCTGTTCCTCTCCTGCGATGCACCCCCCAGTGGATCCAGGGACACCGCACTGCAGTAATATATACTTCATTTCCTATCATGACTTTCAAAAGCCGGGCATTTGCCGGTCAAGTGGTCAGTCATCGAGCCAAAGTGTCCACAGTTCCTTCCCTTTGATGTCTTTCATGATCAGTGAAGTAACAAAGAACATGGTAGCCATGACCACCAGCAGAGAAAGAAAAAGAATGACCCTGGTTGCCAGGAACGGCGTCTCTTGGTTCATTTGAAGGTCACTGGAACTTCTCACTGTTCCGCTAATGAACAACTTGGCACATTCAATTTATACAATCAAGCTGTACGCTTTCAAAGCCTTTAAAGCTTCTTCAAAGCTTGATAACAAGCAAGATAGACATTTGTCATAGAATAACTCAGACAAATAAACCAAGAGAATTAGTTCCAGGCCTAAATGAATAAATTATTTCAAATTTGTCATTGAGCTGATGGTTTTACACCAAACAATTTGGTTTACTCATTACAGAGATTTACTCATTACTCAAGACCGAGGCTTATTGTCTTGCTCAAGGGCACAGTGGATGAACCTCTGTTCAATCATTCACACTGATTATCAGACTTGGCCTTGTGCTATACTTAGGCCCTGTTTACACGAGAACGCTCGCGGGTGAAAACGTAAAAATATTTTATCGGATGTGCCTCTTGTTTACACGGCGACGGCGTTTTTTGGGGCTTAAAAACGCAAAAAAGTGAATCCACCCTCCAGATCGGAAGTCTTAAAAACGCTCCACCACCATCGTTCCCGTCTAAAGGGTAAAAACGCAAAAGTCTGCTAGACAGTGAAGGCGTCGCGTACGCATTTACGTCACAGGCATGCGCCAGTACAGGAAAATAACAAAACATTATCAAACTAAAATATAGCATTAATTTCATAAAAAAAAAAAAAAAAAAATTGGTACTTTTTGAGCGACACGCAAAGAGCACCGAGGGTTAAAGCAGCGAGGGTTAAAGCAGCAGCTTTACCGTATTAAACGTGAAAAACAGTGTCAGCGTCTCTTTTACGTTCAGTGCTTCACGTTGCCACCTAGCCGCCTGGAGTGCATACTACATCGAATTTCACACACTTTTGCGTCACCACATGCACGCAGATTTCCCCCCCATAATGCTTGTCTTAATGCAGAATAAAAAGTGATAACGCAACGCCACTTTTGCGTTTTCTCTTCAGATCGTTTCCGTGTAAACAGCCTGAAAGTGTCACGGTTCATGAATTCACTGCTTTTTCCTTTTCTCATGTGATTGTTGTGTTGTGTGTTAATTAGTGTGGGTGTGTCCTCTGATCATTGCTCATCAGCAGCGCCAGTTGATTCCCATCTAACTCACCTTTATATTCTCTGTGACTGGTGTCCTGTTGTCAGAACCTTGTGGTGTATGTAGTGTCTGTTCCTGTCCCATTTTGGCTGTGACCTGTGTTTCTGTGGAGTTTTCGTCGTGTCTTCGTCTCTACTCACCTCCGTCACCTTCCTGGATTTGGATCGTCACTTCTGCCATCACGCTTCACCAGCCGGTTGCCTATTGAAGTCCCTGTGTCACTCTCCCGCCCCAGTGTGTCGTATGTGTGACTCTGACTGCTCTGTTTATTCCTCAACAAACATACTTTTTACCTGCTATTGTCTCCTCTTTTGTGATCATGACAGAAAGTACAACAGCTGAATACCTATATTGTTAAGTGAAGCCTGCAGGCAGTGAAAAACTGAACAAGGACATTTGGTTCATCACGACATGTGACTCAGATGGTGGCGATATTCTGCATAATCTTCTTATCCGACCTGTTGTGAACTACAATACACAACACAATACAGTTTTTATGAACTTCTTCAGGTTCTGAAGAGCCCCCAGGGTGGGTTATATTTAGGTCTGATGCAATTAAACAACACCATAAGTTCCATAATGATAATTGCAAAAACGGAACTTCATACATTTTTAAATAGAAACAAGTCAATACTTCAATACACTGACAATACAAAAATATATATATATACACAATAAATATAACACAATTAACGAACACAATACCATACGAGTGCTGTTTTTTTCCACCCGAATAGCAAGGGTTCAAATGTGATATTGTACAACTGTTCAATAAACTAAAAAACATTCCATGTTAATAAAACACAACACTGACTTTAAATTGTCTTTTGGGGGTCATTTTTCTCAGACAAATTTGATGTGCTTTTAATTTGTGATTAATTAGATTAATTAATTGCCACATCGTGTAATTAATTTGATTAAAAAATGTAATTGTTTGACTGCCCTCATTAAATAATGTGTTGAATATTTAATTTAATGTTAATTACGTAATATAATTTTTTATATATTTATAATGTAATAAATACAATTATTTATTAAACGCATAAATGTATAGTTAACATGCAAAATAATAATAATAATAAAATAAAAATTTATTAACTGGAAAAGAGGCAGGTGTATGAGTGATATCACATCTTATCTATCCATTCCCCAAACCACTTGTGCTTTTTAGGGTCCCAGGCCTGGATGGATGGCCAGAGCTAACACACGTTCAAAGTGATTTCACATTCAATGAAAAGACACAGTACAATGAGTTGACCAGAGTAGGCAGACCAGTCTAGGCAGAATGTCTGTGTTTATTGGGATATTTGTCAAGGACACACAAAATATCAGGTCTGAACAATCTCAGGTGAAATTACTATCCTACGACTTCATTAAAAGTGCCATAAAATGTCCCCTGGTGTGAGGCGCAGGCAAAAAAAAAGCCATCTTTATTCTTTCCCTCTGACCTCTACAGCTCCTGGTCAGCCAGTTGCTGAGGAACTGTGGGAATGCTTGTAGGGAGACTTCCCACTTGGGACATTAAAGTGTGAGAAACACACAAATTCCTCAAGGGTTGCTGGTCATTAGGGCTTGTGTGGGTACAGTGTTCTTGTACTAGGCCTGGTCAGGACGTCAGAAACTCTCTCAGGCCCTGTGTGTCGAAACCACACAGAAAGAGTCCATGTTACCCTCACCACCACTCAAAAACAATGTTTTTTTTTTCTCTTTTCCCTTTAACTCTTTAAAGTTTTTTATAGCAAGCATTACTATTTATATGCAAACACCATATAAAAGTGTATTTTGCATCCAATTACTCACATGGTGAGCAGTGCTATTATTTTAAGTGATCAGACCCACATAAAAACATGTCATGGACTTATATTGAAGTAGGGATATGAATATCACGGAGGCTTGAGGCTGGGCTCCTTTGACTTAGGCAGAGAAACCTCTTAGAATCCACCCAGAACCCTCTAGCAACTGTATAGCAATATGCTCAACCATCATGACAGTGAGTTTTGGAGAAAACAACACTCACATTTTCATTTTCTCTACCCCAATCTTCTAATGCTCCTCCCATCACTCAGAAAATGATGGGTAAGTGCTCTTATTCAAGACTTAAGGCCTCATTTACACTGCAGGTCTTGATGTCCAATTCTGATTTGTTGACTATATCCGATTTTCTTTGACGACCAGCTTACATTTTCTTTAAAAAAACACCCATATTCGATATCTGCATTTATACACTTGACGAAACAACCCAACGTACTGACCCGGGAAAGCATAAGCCAAAAAGGAAGTAAAAACAACGCGATTTGCAATGAATACCAGATGAAATTTTAATACAATCTTAAAAACTATAGATATTATATCGATATTAATATTATCTCATAATTTGGCAGCCGCTATATTAGGCTGCTGTCACTTTAAGACCTGACGCACCATTATACTGTGACTAAATGTAATTATAACAATTATACTGTTTTATATAGCCAATATATTTGTCTTTATGTGCGCGCACTCTAGGTGCGAGGTCGAATGCATAAAATGTTACTCAATACACGCAATCCCTTGCCGAAATTCAAGCCCTGTAACACCACTTTTACAGGTTTGTGTGTCAACTCGCTGTCGGAGAGATTAGAGAGTGAGAACTCGCAGCTGCTATTGTGTATCCTGCCGGAGAGTTTCAGACATTTCAGTATCAATATGTATCCAAAAATCATTAGATTCACACTAGATTGCACTTAGTTTATTATTTCAGATGCCTTTTAAAAGACTACAATTGTACAATGTAATAGGCCTGTTACATAAAATTCAACCCGCCAAAGTGGCTAGTAGGAGTGACTGCACTCCACCCGCATTTGACTGAAATCCACCCGCATTTGAAGGGTGTAAATGTCAAGCCCTGGTGACAGATACAGAAATTACCCCCCTTGCCTACACAAAGCTTGCCCCCTTTCTGGCAGTGCTTTGGTATGCAAATGCTCTGTACAACTGGAGAGAAAATGATGACTCATTCAACTCTCAAAGCTCTGTCATTTACTTTCATTGCATGCTTAAACGGATCTTGTTTCGCTCCTGTAATGTGCCCTTGCTGACAAACAGGAGCTTTAGCAAACAGTTTTCTTTAATAGCCCTGTTTACACCGCCATTTATCAAAAGCAGGAGCCTTGTCAAAAAGGCAGCTCTCTGTGAAATTAACACAGGAACTTTGAGCAATCTACCATTTATAGCAAATACAGAGCAGGTATACATTTCACTGGGCAAGATTATTCAAATACATTTCATCTACATTGTCACTCCATCCATCATGTTCAGACACACTCAAGGTTATGCTAACAGCTTTGTTCTCGTGTCCTTTTAGTGTCCAGCAACCACAGAGCTGAGGTTAAAATCGACAACCTTCAACCCTGGGTACTATCCACTATCCTGCAGAGTTGAGGTGCACAAACCAAACACTTGATGTCTTTATGAAGTTTCTATGCTGTGGACCTCACAGATTGTTTTTTTAAAATCCAGTATTTAGCGTTCATTGCTGCAGTATCTGAACTTTTAAACGCAGCTTTGTTTCCTGGCGGACCGTTAAGGGGATACTTCACCGATTAGCGTTAAGCTTTGTATCAGTAGAAACCCGGTAGTATTTTCAAATGATGGTGCTTCCCTCCCTCATGTCCTCCTGAGACGAGAGATTTATGTATTTTTTTGTCTGGAAAAAATCCTCAGATGATGCGAAAATCGTCATTTTGCGTCAAATGAGTATTTCCTGGGCAAAGGCTAAAAACTACAGCCAGTAGAAGGAGCTAGATCCGCATGTTTTCAACCCGCCCAAAGTGGTCTCGTTTGTTTCTTTCTTTTTTTTCCCTCTCCCATCAACACAGATTGGTGGGATCTCACTCACAGAATATACAAATAGTGTCAGCCATCTTTTTTTAAGCTAAGCTAACAGGCTCTTGCTCTGTGGAGAGGGTGTGACCATACGTCCACTTTTTCAAGGGCATGTCCGGCCGGGACTGCCCGGGCTCTTCCACCCGACCGCCAAGCAGATCTCGCTCCTCCGCTGCAGCAGCCGCTCCGGCCGCCTCCCGCTTTCCCACCATCCGCAACTGCTCCCCGCTGCACTGCGGCCCGCACAGGCAGCAACGAGCACCGGACCCGCGCACCAGACCAGACCTCGAGATCGCCCAAAATGTCCGGGACTACATTCAGATTCACCATTACTTAATTCAGTCCGATTGAAACAAAAGGTGTGCTTGCTTGTAAACATAATGAAAGGCGACCGCAGAAACCAAAGGAGAAGAACCAAGAACAGAAGGAGCGAGACCCGCCCGGCAGTCAGAAGGAAGAGCCAGGGCAGACTCGAGCTGGGGCGGACTAACTCGTCGCGCAGATTTACGATAAAACGGCGTCTTTTCAGTTTCGAGTCAACTTGTATAACTTCCTCCGAAACTGCTCTCTTTAACCGGTAGGTGTGGCTTGGGAGTGGCCTCGTAGGGCAGTGAAGCAAGTGCATTGTGGGAGTTGTTGTCTTTCATCCACATGAGCCAAAAATAAATTTTCTGGCTTTTCTCAGTCTAGAAGGCACCAACTTCTAAAATAATTTCATATTTCTACTACATACATGACCTAATTTGAGGTGTTAGTGAGCCCAGCAGGAGGTGCTATCCCTGTGGTCTGTGTGGGACCTAACACCCCAGTGTAGTGATCGGGACACGATACTGACAAAGAGCACCGTCCTTCGCATGAGACGTAAAACCGAGGTCCTGACTCACTGTGGTCATTAAAAATTCCATGGCACTTCTCGTAAAAGAGTAGGGGTGTAACCCCGGTGTCCTGGCCACACTCCACCCATTGGCCCTTACCAATCATGGCCTCCTAATAATCCCCATCCATTGAATTGGCTCTATCACTCTCTCTCTCCTCTCTCCACCTATATCTGGTGTGTGGTGAGCGCACTCTCGCCGTTGTACTGTGGCTGCCACTGGTGGTGGTTGAGGAGAGACCCCGACATCATTGTAAAGCGCTTTGGGTGTACAGTAGTACGAAAGCGCTATATAAATGCCTCATTCATTCAATTTAAATACACATTCATCTTTCCAGCGGTGAAGTATCCCTTTAAAGATCGCCGCACACTATGGCTCCAGGAAAACCTGTAGAAGTCAGCCTGTCAGATTCAGATTTTTGCCTTCGCAAAATTGTTTCCAGTTTTGTGTGCCAAATGCATCAGACATTCAGCGGACAGAGTGTGGGCGGTCCGTGGGCGTGACGTCTGAGGCTGAGGCGTTTCACTAATGGGAGAACGTCTCAATGCAGCCCACTTTAAGAGGAAACTCCATCTGAGGCTACTCCTGGTGTAACCTTTGTTAAACCTGGGATCCTGGCATGCGCACATGAAATTAGCGTGTATGTGTGCGGGTTTGGTTCTAATCAAAAGGGAGATGTTTGTTTGGTGAGCACCGCCTGCGGAAGATGAAGCCCAGCCGGGAGAGCAAGTAGATCCAGATGCCTGTTAATTGATAACACCAGCCTGCACTGTCCCGGTGCTCTTCTATAGCTGTCAGGAGGCACATCAACGTCTGGATACAACCGCCAAATGGTCTCGTTTGTTTCTTTCTTTCTTTTCCCTCTCATGTCTTTCCTGCTCTGCTCCTCCAGGTTCCATTCCAATCTTTCATTACTGCACACTTTGTAAACAGCAATTAATGATCCAGACACACTATTCGATGCAGCTGGAGGAACAAACAATGTTTGCAAAAGTCTGACATCAGTAAAAAGGTAGAAATTCATTAAACATATATATTTTTTCGGTAACGCTTTAGATTACAGCCCGGAAAGTACTGTGTAATTAAGACAAATTTACAGCGTAACTTTCTCTAATTATAGTGTATATTATAGTGTACCTATGAAGTACTTGCATGCAAGTATAAGGGAACAATATGTAAAGTTTTGGGAATGCAGGGGTAACAACAATGTAAGTATTATAGAACTAAGGGGTACTTATTCTACTATGAAGGTTTCCGAGTCAGTGATATTAGATTGTGTATGTATTTTTATTGTACTTACCCTGCAACTATGGAACAAGAGGGTAACAAGCACCACTTTAATTTACGGCCCGCAATGTCACACTTAACCTGTAACAACATGGAACAAGAGGGTAACAAGCACCATTACAAAAGTTGCAATTGTTTTAGTTTTCAGTGCACTTTTGTTAAAAAGATCACTGTAGATACTATGTACCCTGTGTGTTTTTTTTAAAGCCTATAGTATTGGTACACCATTATTACAAAAAGGTACTTTGTTTGTTCTTGCTAAATTGGTCCCAAATGTGATTGTTGTATCATAATAGTAGACTAAGGACCCCTTAGTTCTATATAACTTGCAGTATAAATATATATTATTTTTTTTCTCCTGGTTGTTACCCCTTTATTCCCCATACTTTACATGTTGTTCCCTTATATTTACACATAAGTACTTTATAGGTATAATTACAGAAAGGTACGTTGTTAAATCGCTTTAATTACACAGTACTATCCGGGCTGTAATCTAAAGCGTTACCTTTTTTTCTAATTACATTTTCAGTATGTATTAAAAAAAAATGTGGCATTTTATTTCTTCAATTTCATAATTTTATTTAATTATTTAGTTTTATTTTATTGTATTATTGTTTTTTTTGTTTTTGTTTTTTTTTTATCTTGCATTTATTGACGTGTCCCCCATTTTGCATTAATGACTGCAGCACCAGTGGAAAAATATAAATTCAATTTGTTATCATTTTAAACAAAATGTTTTCATTATATTATGGTTTTATTCTATTTTTTTTTTTTTTTTTATTGAATGAAATTCCATTTAATGGAACATGATTTTCAAAGTGGTCTCATACTTTTAGGCCCCACTGTAAATTTGATAGTAGTGTAATATGACAAACACAACTTTTTATCAAACAAAATTAAATGTAAAAATAAAGTGTGTAATTAACTGTTTTTATTTCTCAATGGGGGACTTTTAGATGAGGAAGTCCCAGCAGGGCTGATTCACCTAATGGAAAATGCTATGGAAAAACACATTAGATTTTCTGCTTCTCTGGAACCACTCCACATGAAAAAGCAGGCTGCAGGCTAAAAGCTTTCCAGGGAAGGAAAAAAGTGCCAAGGTCTGCCTCCATGGTTTATTTGCTTTCCCTGAAGCAGAGGTGCTATGACATCTCTAACACACTTTACAGCAGATTACAACCACAAACTGTCTCATACGCACACAAATGCACATAAGCAGATGATTTCACTGACACACAGTATTGCTCATTAATCAGTTCTGCTTTGGCAAAGTAAAACTCGCTAGCTCTGCCAACAGCACAAAGAGAAAGCAAAAGCAAAAATTCCGCTTTGGCACGACCCCGTCTGCTTCTTTTTAATTGTCCTAAACATGCAGCCATTTTAGGGGAGAGCCATAAGGGAGGTAATTTATGAGCATATACTGCTAGCTCAGTATAGTGTACATAAATATGACAACACTTTCCCAGAAAACTAGAGGTTTGTACTAAAACGACTTTGCTTGAAACAATATGCAGACTGCTCTTGCACGATAAGCAGACGATATTCAATAAACAGGGGCCATACATGACTCAAAGCTGCAATAAGACTGTATTCATTACTTGTAATCATGCAGTTATTGTGTGAACTCTGGCTGTGTTCCAGCAGTAAGCGCTGCCAAAACCTTATGCATCACTTGGCGAGGAATCTTTCAACAAAATGATTTAATTTTCCCCTTGCTTGCCATAAACAATAATGATGTCCACATTCGGATTATGTTCACAATGCAGAGAGAGACAAAAAGGAGAAAAAAAAGCATGCTTTCAGCACAATGGAGAAAAATAATTTGCTGAGACTTCAAAATGTCTTTGAAGGTTTGTCGTCCGCCATTCACTGTAGGACAAATTGTGTTGTCAACAACAGAACGTTATGTTCCACATTGCATGCAACACTCATATGGGCGGTTTCATGGTCAGAGCACACAGCGTATTTAATATGACACAAACAGAAAGGGTGGAAGTACGGTCTGTTCGAATCGATACTTAAGTTATTGTGTACTTGGATGTCAATCATGCAGCCCACAAAATATTTTCAAGGAATTTCCAGAGGGGAAAACAAATTGTACAGTCAATGTTTCGTTGGTGGAAAGATTGAATCTGAATAATTGAAGCAACTGTTCTTACATCCCTCACAGCTTTCCTTATGTTCACATTTAATTAAATAAGAGTGTTTCTCTGAAGGCTTATGAAGAAAACATTGTTTCTCAGAAAAAAAAAGAAAAAAAAAAGTAACTTTGCAACTATGTCAACTAACTTTCATTAGAGTATTAGTAGACTGTCTGCTAAATATCTGCTCACTCTTTATTGTGATACTCCACAACAGACTTTCTGACTGTAAGTAAATTTGCAACTACATGTCAACTTATGCTAATACTCTAATGAGAGTAGTTGACATGTACTGTAGTTGACAAGTAACTTAGTAGAAGGTCAAAAGTGGACCATCGAAATAGTGTAACCCCAACTTTTACTTTGTAAAAATGTAAAAATTATTTACACTTTAAAATAAAATTCATGAAACGATCCCTATTTTCTGGTCTATGTTTTTGCTGCTTAGCAAACAAATTAATTGAAGACTACATGTTTGGAAGTTTGTTGAAAATGCTTCATCATTCTGATAGAAAACAGACACAGCAGGGTGGATGCAATAGTTTTGCTAACAAGTAACAGTCAATGCTGTGTAGTCATAGTTATGATGTGTGTCTATACTCCCTTCTGTGGAGTATTACCAACTCTGTTGACATCAAGTCCTGTTTGGAAAACAGAGACATTGCCTCATGCTGATCAACTGAAGAGAGTCTGTAACAAATGTCCCAATGATCATATCATCATGTATCAAAACAAAAAGTGAAGGACAAGGTCAAGAACTGTCATTGTCCTAGTTAGATACTAGCCCTCTTTAAAGGGAAAGTTTTCATCATACAGAAGACAAAAATAATGTTTTTCCAGTTTTAAATTTCACAGTGTTTTTAAATGTTTAAGATGTTGGTGTTAAAGCTGGATTAATCCCAAAGTGTACTTCGGCCATCCGCACACTGTACATAGTGTAATTTTTGTTATCAGGAGGGTCCATGCGGACACAAAAGGTGAGCCGAAAAAAGAAGGAGCCAAGAGGCCGTTTTTTTTAAATGGGTGTCAATGGAGGAGAGGCTTCACTATGCCGAATAAACCACTTTTGTGAGGAAAAAGGGTATCATTCAATCACATTCAATCGACATCCCATCGGCTAATCTTAAACATGTTTGCTCTTAAAAATTAGTTTTGGATTGATCTATTTTTAGTTTACACTGAAAAAATAAAGTTTTATAAAGAGAAGTCACGGAAAATTGCGTGACGTGTGATTCAGTTTATGGCACTTCTCATTAATTTCTATGATATCAGCAAACAGTGATTGACTGTCGCACAACTCTAAGCGAATTTCAATGACGTCAAGGCTGTAATGCGATTGGTTTATTAAGGAACACTAGATCCAAGATAGCCATGCTTTTTCCAATGGTAGAGCCACAGACTTTCGTATCTCCCAATATCTCTGCTGCAGTTGCCCCAAGTCAGCTGCACGAGCTCTGATGACGACACATCTGTTTCAACACTGGCCGGATCCACCAAAGACAACAATTATGTGAGCTTCAAGTTTATTCTGACACATTCAATTCACAAATTCATGTAGGCTTATGTTGAACTTTGATATACACTGCACACACTCACACCCAAAACTGTCTCTTCTAGTTACACTTAAAAATTAATATAATTCGCATTTTAGCTATGGGTGAGTGTAATTTGCATCGTATAACAAAACGTCAATGTTTCGTTGAGTTATGTTTACCACAAGCTTTATTTTACACATAAATTGAAAAACTCCATTATAAATCCCCATTGGATTTTTTTAAAGAACCAATGGCGATTACGTCACATGGATAGCGCCGTTGCACGTGTGAGTGATTTTAGCTTTGGAAACAAAAGTCCACTAGATGGACATTTTGTTTGTGAGCAGGCGCCGAACGTGTCTTTCAACTCTTACAGCATAGAGTATACTTTGAAAGTCTCCATCCTTCTTTAACTGCGTGAGTCAGAGCGGAACGTGGAAAATGAAGTTTACATGGGGGTTTACATTGCACAACTTTTAAAAATTGTATTCACTTGACAACTTTGTAAATGGTTACAGAGAAAAACTGGGCGTCGTACACCAAACAACTGAGGATCACACACTATAAGACTTTATAGTCGTTCCAAACACAACAAACTCATGGAGATACATGACAATATGCGTTCTAAATTTGGCACAAATTATGAAACATGTTTAAGATCCTTTAACTAGATGGAATCAAAGTCTGAAACTAAAACAAAATCAAAGTCTGTGCCAATCAAACACTATGTAATTTGCAGTGCCATACCAGTTACTGCACTTCAGCAACTATCAGCTCATCCAGACTGTAGATTGTGGGGAACAAATCTGGGCAAAAGCCATATAGTGTATTCCAGCCTTTATTTTGGTCAGTGTGAGACAGTTTTTCTCTGGCATAAACTCTCCCAAGATTCACCTGGGAAAATAGCTTCACTCTAGCTGTCTTATTAAGTTAACCAGTAAATAATGACCAAGCTAATGTTTGACTCATGCGAATACTTCTTCAACCACTGGCGCTTTTATGAACTTCTTTAAATTTCGCCTGTGGCCTTTGTAGGGATTGTGGGAAAGGCAGCTATGCCGGTGCTTGCCAGAACACCGTTCAAGTGCGTCCCTGGTGGGTGGTCCTCCCTGCCCAGGGGGAAAACTCCTATTAATGACTGAATATGTGGCCTTTAATCAAATCCCCTTCCTGAGAGGATCCAATTAGGTGCAGGAGATCACTGCCTTCTGCAATCTAATAAACAGCATGCATCCTGCACTCTGGCATCACTGCAATGCTGTCCCATGTAGGCCACAAATATGGCAGGGCGCACAAAGAGCTCCTTGTGTGGGGCCGAGAGGAATGCTCAACTTACTCTGTGTCTGTTTTCGGAGCTTGTTCTTATCTGATGCGGTGTGAGAAGAGGTCCAGGCCGTGCCATTGTTCCAGCTCTAAAACAGGCTGACGCTGCAGGGTTGAAAGGGGACAGTTTGGCTCCAGGGATGAGTGCGCTCTGCTGCCTCACTGTACAGTGATAGAGTATCACACACACCCAGACTGATGGCAAGTCTCAAAACGCATTGTGATGCAAAATAAATAAATAATTAAATCACTGAGGGGCTGTGCAAGGGAGTAAACACTTGTATATGAAGTGTGTAATACACACTGCACTTACCGGTATCTGTATAATATAGAAATGATACACTTCAGTTAAATGCTTTATATATATATATATATATATAATTTTATTTTGTAAGGATGCATTAAATTGACAGGTGACAGTAAAAACATTTATAATGTGACAAAAGATTAAACGATTAAATAAATGCTGATGTTCTTTTATTGATCAAAGAATCCTGAAATGAAACATTTCAGTTTTCACAAAAAAACTTAAGCAGCACAACAGTTTTTTATAATAAATGTTCCCTGAGCACCAAATCAGCATATTAGAATGATTTCTGAATAATAAATAGAACATATATTTAAAAATCTGATATAAAAAAAATAATAACTAGAAAACATTTATTTAAAATTGTAATAATATTTCACAATATTCCTATTTTTACTGTATGTTTGATCAAATAAATGAAGCCTTGGTGAGGAAAAGAAACGTCTGACCACAAACTTTTGAAAGGTAGCGGTAGTGTATGTCTGCATATGGATAGTAGACCTATATATATGTTTTATATATGTACAATTGTGTATGTGTGTATGTATGTGTAAAATTATAACTATAAAATAAAATATATATTTAATGAAAATGAACAAATATTTGTCTCTAATTGTATTTGACTGCTTGACTTTATAAAGTTCATCATCTAAAATATAAGGGTACGTTGTCAAAACTATCCCCGCTCAAACAGATCAAAACAACACAACTAATAACGCTGTATTATTCATGCCAGGCCAGTAGTTGGTGATGTCACTTTGTAAAGAAACACTATTCCACGCCTATAGACTGAACACGTAATGTGCATGCGCATGACATCACCGTTTCACAAATTCACATTTTTGCAGTTTACACGGAGACAATGACATTATCTGAATAATGAACGGCCAAAACGCATAAAAAGTTTTCAGTTTTTTTGTTGAAAACGATGTCGTGTAAACGCCCCCTGAGATTCATTTAACAGCGTACAACATATCACCCCATCACAGGTGTCTTTAGTTGAGTGACCTCAGTCATCATGTGACATGCATAATACATGACAAAAACAAACCCAGAAAAATGCAATCAGTGAGACAATAAAGACTGCAAAGTGCAAATAATTCAACTGTAATATAATGGCCAACCAAGGGACACTTCGTTGTTGCAGCTACTAAAACTGTTAGCAGCTCAGGGAGGTCCTGACATCGTTGCCCGCTCCAGAGGTTACAGTGCGGACAGAAGCAGAACTCAATTCTCGAGTCACGTTCTTGGCAGAGATGGGACGCTCGATGAGCGGAGGGAAAAACAGAGCCTCCCTCAACGATCCTCTCCCTCTCTATGGGCCCCACCACCTCAGCTATGACCTCACTGTAGACTCTGGCTGAGCTTACAGTAAACACTCATATCTATTTTATCTACTTTTTATATATCATATCTAGTTTTTTGTGGGTGGTTGCAGGATGTTGCTAAGGCGTTTTTTTTTTTTTTTTTTTTACTATTGCCAGATCCCATTTCTCAATACTTAGGTCGCAAAACTCTTCACAGTTCTCTATACCATTTTTCAGCTTGACAACTGAGGAAATTACACTTTCAAAACCAGTAAAACTACACCAAAACACTGCATACATCTCTCAAATAAACTCATTCTTCCATAACACTAGCAAAGGATTGTTCCCAACAAACACACTTGGTCACTCATAAAACAGTGAGATAAAAGACACTAACTGTGTTGCATCTCACACATTTTTTTTTTTTTGTTATTGTAAAAATCTCTTTACAAAACAATAGACACTTTCTACTGTTTAGAATTCACTGCGGTATACGGTACATGCATGGTCCATGTTTGCCCCTTTTTGTATAGACTGAGAAACTAACACTATCTAATTGCTTACTGAATTATTCAATTTTGTATTATGTTTGACTTCCAGCACTAATGAACTTACTATTGTGGCTGTCAGTTATGAAATACTGTTGTGGCTAATACCAATACAGAGGAAGTAAAGGGTCTGATTGGGCATTAGTCCAAATTCAAAAAGCTCAGTAATTCTGACCTTCAACCCTCCTTTTATAAAACATGTCATGCACATGGACTGCAGCCAATCCTGCAAACTCATCACGAAATCAGTGTGGTTCCCAAAAAGAAGACAAGGTTTTGGACTAATCTCTACAGAGAGCGAACAGGGCACTGCTAACAAAACTCTTTTATGGACTGAGGGTTAGGCCAATCAGCTAGTTTGTTTGTTCCTGAGGGACAAGCCGAGTGGATAATCCAGCTGTAGGGAGTATGATGCACGTGCGTGTGCGAGCGTGTGTGTGTGTGTGTGTGTGTGTGTGTGTGTGTGTGTGTGTGTGTGTGTGTGTGTGTGTGTGTGTGTGTGTGTGTGTATTTGCTCATGAGATGTGATATAGTCTTGTTTGTCACAATTGTGTTTGTGTGAAAAGCTGAATGTGGGGTAGTAACACATTGAATTAAACGTGAAATTTTGAAGTAGAAATCGTACTCTAATAATATTTGTATTTTTCACAACTAACTCCACACTATCTTACAGTACACACAATACTGTCCAAAAGTTTGAAGTTGGTTAAAATTGTGTATGTTTTTTAAAATAATTCTCTGTTGCTCAGCAAGGCTGCATTTATTTCGTTTTTTCCAACTGCTTACACACAAAATCTTTTCATGTCACGATTTTTGAAACCTCTCATTCAAAGTGCAAAACTACACACCAAATCTCCAAAACCATGAGCTATTTTTTTTTACTTTTTTTCAAAACACTACACGCAATTGTCCACCTAAAACACAAAAATCTAGCAGGAAGTGACTTGCTTTCCTTTTCTAAAATCAAAATGCTACAATTATTCACCAGGTCACACACACACACACACACACACACACACTCCTCACATGTGCAAACACTAATTGCTTTACTGATCACTAACCATTCACTGCTTTACAGTACTGTAGTGTAGGCCAATAAATAGGTCAAAGGTCAGATTACCTGTTTTGAACAATGGATGCCAACAATGGACAGAGATCCCACACACACAATTGTGTTCTTTACTGTATTCTAAAGAATATACTTTTGGTTGTTTATGTTTATGGTTTTGTTGTATGCTACTGTATACAACAGTAATGTTTGGCCTAATACATATTTTTTGTTTCTACATTGCATCAGTGTTTACAGTGTACTTGTTACCCCTCTCAGTAGATTACTTTTACTGTAGAACATCATATTGAATTGTAGATATAAGCCTATGAAAGACCAAAGAGCGTTAGATTTAGAACAATAGTGTTTACAAGGTATATCCAAAAATGTACTATTATGAAAGAAGTGTTTGCCCTTTGATGCAAATGCTTCATTCTGACATGTGTTTATGACATTTTGAACGCAGTGTTACATTTTGAAGGAGATGTGAGGCATTTTGCATTTTGAGCAGTTTGGGGAATTGTGTGTATGTTGCACGCACCCCTGGAAAAGGTAACATAGACATTAATAAATCAGAAGACACGGACTCGTTGTCTGTACGTCAAGCTGTATTGGCTGTGTGAACTAATGTCTTTCTTTTTCAACACAATATATAATAGAGAATTGAATGTATACATCAATGCATTAGATCAAATTAATATGCAGACGAGATCAGCAATGCATAATGTATCACAACAGTCACCATAACTGTAATTTAAATACAATTTTTGTACACATTTTTATAACTTCACTTTTATAACTGTGAACTTGTATACGCACTAAACCTGCATTTTTAATATTCAGTAGAATTGACATTTGCTCCTAACCATTTTAGTTACAGTTTTTCTCGGTTGCTTAAACACATTTCTTGAAACTATGCCTCGTATTCTCAAAACAGTAAACACAAATCCACAACGTCTCACCCAATTCTCCAAACTTCCTATTTTCAGGTCAAAAATGAAGCTTTACACTCAAAACCATTCACTCTTGCTGAAAAACCAAACTTTGCCCTCAGACAGGACACACAAGCCATCAAAATCACACACACAACAACATAGTCTTACACACTGGTGTAATAAATTCAAAACAACATTTTCAAAACTGGTAAGATATGTTGCTTGTGGTTGCTTGTCTAATACAGTTTTTCTCGATTGCTTAAACACATTTGCCCACTCTGACATCACATTTTCAAAACAGTTAACACACAGGATAAAACTGAAGCTCAATGGCCAAAATGACTAATTTTGTTAGCAAAATGCTCTAACACTCACAAAACATTAAAAACATGCAACATAAGCAAATATTTCCATCAAACACCACAACTTGTAGTCAAATGAATTTATTCTTTCAATCAATCATTACACAATGGACAACAAAATACAAAATACAGCCATCAATATGAAATTTGATACTTTACAAACTCAAATGGATACTGGAAAAACAAAAAGCTACCAAAGGAAACTTATGGGTGGAAATACCTTCTTTACTGTAAAAAAAATAAAAAAAAATTATTATCTTTCACATTTAGTCCATTCGTTCTTGACGATTATGCCACAGGTTCTCATCAACATCGCATTGAATGTTTTCTCTTGCAATGCACCGAGGGAAATACCTCCTTGCATGGCGTATCCATCCCTGGCAGTCCTCTGCACCTATTGCCAGGCAACCAGCATTCATTGCCTCCAGGAGGGGCATCTGCTCATATGGCCGGTGATCATACACCTTCCACCTCCAAGCAGAGAAGAACTCCTCGATTGGGTTCAGAAAAGGAGAGTATGCAGGGAGGAATTGCATCATAATACGAGGCTGTGCTGCAAACCATTCATTCACAAGGCGAGAGTGGTGGAAAGCCACATTGTCCCAAATTATGACATACAGAGTCATGCCAGGCCTCAACAGCCCTCTCTCTTCGGGTGGAATCAGTATTTCTTTCAATGCCTCAAGAAATGTGATGAGGCGTTCTGTATTGTATGGGCCAATAGTTGGTATGTGGCACAAGACCCCATCATTGGAGATGGCAGCACACATGGTGATATTGGCACCCCTCTGACCTGGCACTGTGACAGTGGCCCTCTGCCCAATGATGTTCCTCCCACGTCTCCTCACTTTACAGAGGTTGAAGCCGGCTTCATCCACAAAAATGAATTTGTGATGTGCCCCTTCAGCTTCAAGCTCCATTATTCTCTAAGAAAAAGAGAAAATTCATAAAGCAAATTATTCCAGTTGCATGTAACTAGGGTAAACAATGCATCACAATAAAAAAATATGTACCTGCACATACTGGAATCGTGCCTCCTTAACGATGTCAGAGTTTCTTTGAAATGGAACTCTGTACAGCTGCTTCATTCTGACATGGTTTCGTTTAAGGACTCGATCTATAGTTGCCAAACTCACACTGTTTATATTTCTAAATGCTCCCTGATCTGCAATTACTGCTGCCTGGATTTCACGGAGTCTGATTGCATTGTTTGCCACTACCATATCTACAATGGCAGACTCCTGTTCAATAGTAAATATCTTTCCTCTGCCACCAGTGTGTGGTAATGTGTGGATTCTATAAAGTAAAAGCAAAAAGCATGTAAAAATTGGCATTACTGTATGACAGTCACATAAATGGGATTGATAAAACATCTGCATTACTGTAGACATAGTTTGTTCTGCTAACAGGGCAACACAGTAAAGCTGAAATACACAGTGGTATACATTACAGTAACACTGTGAATTACCTGTTCTCATTCCGAAAAAGCCTGACAATAGATGCCACAGTGCTCCGACTCAGAATGGGCTGGACCCTTTGTCCAGCCTCTCTAAAGGACAAGCCATGATTGATGACATGGTCAATAATTGTTGCCCGAATTTCATTTGAAACTTGAGCTCGATTTCGTCCTCTTGCTGCTGCAGCTCCTCCACCATGCATACAAACTCCTCTTCCTCTGGCTCCTCTTCCTCTGGCCCCTCTGCCATGGCCTCTTGCTCCCCTTCCGTGCCTATGTCCTCTTTGATCCATGCTTGCAAATAGCAACACAGAGGTGGCATCTTTTATAGATGGATGAGGACTGATTGCTGATTGAAGAGTTGTGCAAACGAGTTTCACACAGGTGCATAGAGATTTATAATTATGCAAGTACTTTCTATCAGCTGTGAATAGATGTTTTCCTTTTGTTCAACACAGTGAATCCAAAAGAGTTTGGGGTCTTTCAATGAGATCTGTGGTAACTGTTTTGACAAAGCGTGTGAAAAATGTGTGAAACAAATGAAAAAGTGTTAAAACATTTGCAAGAGAAGACTTCTGCTGTGCTAATAATGTGATGATGAAGATCAAGCGGATCCCAGTTTCATTTAGTGTGTCTTAGCAAATGAGAAAAACTGTAATGTTCCACGTATGGTTGAAAAACCATCATTGGCCTAGAAAGATAACATTCTGGGAGTCAAGACTATAAAGGAGGAAAAATGCTCTCCCTTCACTGTCACACTCTGCAGACACTCTGTGTGACTGTACGACTGCTAGCCTTTTCTTGCAAGAAAATAAACCTCATCAAAGACAATTGGTTTGTCTCTTATTCAGTGATATAATTTTGTTTGCCAGCACACCTCCCTGAAGCTTCTGATGATGGAGATGACGGTGAAGTGTCTCAAATTTGGCCTTACTCGTAGTCGTAGCCCAGCGTCCCTTATAGTCATACCATGGACAAGGACATGGTCAACTAAAGTGGCTTGAATTTCATCCAAGACTGCTTGTCTTCTTGCCCTTGCCCTTGCCCTTGCCCTTGCCCTTGCCCTTGCCCTTGCCCTTGCCCTTGCCCTTGCCCTTGCCCTTGCCCTTCCTCCTCCTGCTCCTATCCCTCCTCGACTTCTTTCTTCACTTCTTTCTGGATCCATTGTTCCAAAACTCAATAAACTGATTCGGGCCCTTTTATCTATCTCTTGAAGGATCTGATTGATGTGTGTTCAATTTTGACTCTTAGGCCCAATCCCAATTCTACCCCTTTCCCCTTCGTCTACCCCTAACCCTTCGCCTTCCCCTTCCCCTTGACCCTTGAAACAGAGTGGCAAGGCGTAGGGGTGAAAATATTCCCCTAAGAAATGGGACACCACTACTACACCGTTACACGTCATTATACGTCGTCGCCTATGTCACAGGAGATGCGCCGATGTTTATCACAAACTTCTAAGATGCACAGGACTTGTACACAGGACTTGTTTTCTGTGGTGTTGTATTACTGTAACACGTTGGAGGTACAGACCTATGTTTGTCCTATTTTGACCTATTTATTTATTTACTGTGTGAAACTGTGTGAAATACGACATTGTGTGGCGTTCATGTGCGTTCAACTCATAAATACGATCTTTACGAGATGACTTGAACGCACCAATAGCTTGTGTGCTTTGTTCGGGGGAGAGGAGATTTTTTTTACAAACGTTTCTTTGAAGGAACTGACCATAAATATGAACACAAGATTGAATGTAACATAAAGCAAATCATTATTTGTCGTTAAAATACTTATTAAAGCCAACAACTCTTACATTTATGGTCTCATTTTTTGCTTGGGCAGCCATTTTGCGTCTGTAGCCGGTGTATGCAGTGACACTTCTCATACCCCTTCGTTTGAAGTGTGGTCCCGAAAAATCTTCGTTTGAAGGGCTATCTGGCCCTTCCCCAGAGCCCTTCCCCTCCAACCAAAAGAGAATCGAGACAGCCCTACCCCTCCACGTGCACGAGCAAAACAGAGGGGAAGGGGAAAGTGAAGGGGTAAGGGGTAGAATTGGGATTGGCCCTAGTGTTTTCACCTGGGCAATTGTGTGCTAACTGAGCTAAAGCTGTGCTGACTTGAGTGAACAATATTGAATACTAGTGCTTTCTAAATGACCACATGGTGTAGGCAATGAGAAATGAAGGGATTTGTGTTTATAGTTTAGTGAAATGGGTGTGCTTTTTGATAAATGGCATTATGGTTTTGAAATTTTAGTTCAAAAGCCTGGTTATAGTGTTTAAGCAATCGAGAAAAACTGTAATAGATTAGATAGTATGCTTTAGATTACAGTTAAACAAGGACATTAGATACATTCAGTTTTACCCACCATTTCCTCGTGGTTAGCATGTCAAACACGATAATTAAACCTCTTCAAACCTCAAATTTTTCACATATGTTCAGAAAAATGACCAGCTTTACAACCACTGTGTAGTCTTAACTCATGACAGAAATGCATTAATAAATAGTCCATACCTGGAAAAGGGGGAAACTAGACATTAATAAATCAGAAGACATGGACTCGGTGTTGTCTGTGCGTCAAGCTGTATTGGCTGTGACGCACAACATAGTTTATGTCAGCTACTACCTGTAGCCTTTGATTTCCTCCTAATGGACATTTCTTGAATTACACTTCATTTTTTCAGTTAACCCACAGAATAACAATAAACTCACATACAATATTGTGTTGTATTGCATAAATCATATTTATCTTTTTAACCTCACTACTACATGTAGAGTTTTGAAAGAAAACGTGTGTAAGCAGACGGAAAAAAAACTGTAATCAAAAATACAGTAAAAACTATTTAATATATGTTCAAATGTAATTTATTCCTGTGATGTCAAAGCTGAATTTTCAGCATCATAACAGTCAGTGTCACATGATCCTTCAGAAATCGTTATATTTTTCTGATTTGATGCTCAAAAAACATTTCTGATATTACAGTTTTTACAGTCGCTACTGTAGGACACATTTCTCAATACTTAGGTCACTTTTTCAAAACTCTTCACAGTGAGCACAACAGAAGTGTATGTGGGCTAAACTGTGGATCATTTATCATTGCTTTGGCACAAAATGCATTCAATGACGACATCTTTCAAATTACATTAATTATTTTCTCACTTCGACACAACAACCACCAAAACTCTGTGTACCTACAGGCCAATTTGCACATGCTCACATACTGTTTTCAAAACTGTTAAACTTAAGTTCAAAACAATAACATAATACTACAGTAATATTGTAATGAAATATATGTTGAATCTAAAAATTAAATGGTATAAAAACAATTGGACCAACCACAACTGATTCCTGTATCTGTATCGGTGATGGTGTGTAGACAAATTTTTGTACTTTGGAATTACAAAAAAAAATAACCATAAAATATTTGAAGTATTGAAGCATACTGCATCATCATGTCTGATTCATTCTAGTAACATATATTGCAGTGAATTCTAAAAAGCAGAGAGGCAGAAGAAAGAAAGCATTTACAGGAAAACATTTTATAAAGTTACCTGTTGTTAGTGTTTTTTAGGTCATTGTTTTGTGGGTGATAAAGTGTGTTTGTTGGCTGTCAACCTTTGCTAGTGTTGTGGAAGAATGTGTTGATTTGAGACATGTATGAAGTGATTTGGAAGTTTTAGTGCATTTTGAATGTGAAATGAACTGCTGTGCCAAAGCTGAAACTAGGAGAACTTTGTGAAGAGTTTTGAGAAATGTGTCCTATAGCGACTGTAAAAAAAATGTAACTTGTAGGCTACAGTTGTGCTACTTACTGTAATACTTGTATGAAAACTGTAATTTTTCAGGGTTTTTTGTGAAAAGTAAAACGCTTTCATTTGCATTTCTAAAAAATGTATACCAGTTTACGTTTCGGGGTGTGTGTGTGTGTGTGTGTGTGTGTGTGTGTGTGTGTGTGTGCGTGCGTGTGTGTGAGCCAAGCTCTACTGATATTGACAGCTTTCTTTGAACACACCCACCAAAATAACAAAAGAGATTAGCAGGACTTCAGTCTAGAAGAGGCCCATGCAAGGGATTCAGCGCATACAGGCCACACAGCAGGAAGACAACCTGATCACAAAACAAACGTCTGACCAAACTGTCCAACTTCTACAGGATTACAGTTTTTTACAGTTGCTAGGACACATTTCTCAATACTTAGGTCACTTTTTCAAAACTCTTCACACAGTGAGCACAACAGAAGTATAGGCTATGTTTCCAAGTATACTTCTTGAAGTTATATGTTTTGTAAGTTAGAATAAGGCAAGATCTTCGGTTTGACCTCTCTTTGTAAGACAGGTTGAAAATCAAACTACTATATTTGAAAAGTGCCTCTTTGAAAATATTGTAGAAATTTGATACAAGTTCAGATTCACATGAAGTTCTATGGAGCAATTCTAGCAGAGCCCCTATAGAGGATCCTTAAAGGGGCAGTTCACTTAAAATGGACTCATTTGCTCATTGCTCATGTTGTTCCAAACCTGTATGATGTTATTTCTCTGAAAATTGTCCAATTGACCAATTTTCTATGAAATAAAGTTCATATATATTTTAGGCATATATTCAGCATATGAATAAGTTAATTTATTTCAGTAATTCAACTTAAAAGGTGAAACTAATATATTATATAGACTCATTACATGTAAAGTGAGATATTTCAAGCCTTTATTTGTTATAATTTTGATGATTATGCCTTACAGCTTATGAAAACCCTAAATTCTAAATTAGAATATTGTGAAAAGGTTTTCATAGCTGTAAGCCATAATCATCTACTGTAAATTGGGCAGACGCATCACGGAAATTTACGACTAAACGATTCAGTTTCGAGTCAACTAGTAGCCTATTTCAATTCTTTCGATACTGGCATCTGTAACCGGTAGGCGTGGCCTCGTAGGGCAGTGAAGCAAGTGCATTCTGGGAGTTGTTGTCTTTCATCCTCATGAGCCAAAAATACAGTCTCACCAACTTCTAAAATAATTTCAAATTTCTACTACATACATGACCCAATTTAAATCAGCCCGGTCTCACCCCAAAACGTCATATACTGACGGGTCTTGACCATACGTCAACATACGACGAAAAGGGTAACCCTATAACGTCAATATGAGACGCAGACATAAGCACACCAGCAGCGCCTCCTAGCGGTACCCTAACGCATACCTATACCCGAATCGTCACACATGGACGTTAAAGGGTACCCTTTTCGTCGTATGTTGCCGTATAGTCAAGACCCATCAGTATGTGACGTTTTGGGGTGAGACTGTGTTATTTAAATACACATTCATCTTTCCAGCGGTGAAGAATCCCTTTTTGAAATGTATAGAGAGACAAGAGTTAGTTTTACAGAAAATGGTATATTCCAATTAACACAGAGTGGTATGGGGCTTAATGCAAAGGTTGTTAATGCTGCTTGAGCATGAGAAACTTTGGTCTCCAATAGTTAGTGAGAGAAGTTGGAGCTAGTTTTAGTAGGCCTACCTCAAACAGTGTGGGTTTTTAGACTGTTTTTGTAACCTTTTGTTTTTATTTTTTTTCTCTTTTCCACTGTTGTATTGACCTTTTGCACTTCCTGGCCTTCAAAGCATTAAACTTATTTTGGAACAATCTTTATGGTGCGTTCACACCGGACGCGAATAGCGCGTCAGGCGCGAGTGATTTCAATGTTAAGTCAATGCAAAGACGCGTTACACACGTTTTACGCGCGTAACGCGTCTTTGCATTGACTTAACATTGAAATGACTCGCGCCTGACGCGCTATTCGCGTCCGGTGTGAACGCACCATTAAACGGATGCCTGGTATGATTATCCTGTGACCGCTCAGGTCCCTATCACTATATATATATATATATATATATATATATATATATATATATATATATATATATATATATATATATATATATATATATATATATATAGCCCTCAATTATCTACTGACTCAATGATTGTTAAGTGCTTCTTTTTCACTTTTCACCAACTCAGCATTTGCATCAGCTTACTGAACTAAATGAATACAAATTAAAAAATGTATGAATAAAATTCTTATTTTGATGGTCATTAAAATAATAAAGTGGAGTGAGCTCTCCACAGTAACACTGCATTACAATACAAAATAAATAAATGAATAAATAAATAAATCCATTAATTAATTAATTACATGGCCCTACGTCTCATTTTTATAAATATGTTTAAAAATACATTTATACTATAAAAGTATACAGCATAAATACTGAAACTTTTAATTAGCAAGGAACCATTAAATGGATCAATCTCTCCCATATTATAGATCTTGACAGTCCTATCCAATACAGGCAAAAGTGCCCCAAAATATAACCTAACCTTTAACCATTCATTGAGTTAAAAAGAAATATCTTCTTTCATTAAGTCCTGAGAGTACGCACTATTTAATCTCTTGTAGGAGGCATGATAAATAATTTTTAATCAAATTTGGTTTTCAGCATCATAGTTGAGTCTGTTTGGAGAATGTGGGTCACATGACTTCAAATGTTCTGTGCTTGAACTAAAGCCAACACGTCCATCCAGGCTTCTAGACATTCTGACTTTGTAGAAAGTAGGCATAATCTTACTTTTCTTCAGCCAAAAAAAAGAAAGAAAGCAAAATAACTGCTAATATTAACATTGTTTTAAGATGTTGAATAAGAAAATTAAGCCTTATAGGGTTCATGCTGTTATCTACCGCATTTTGAAAAGTCTGTATCCCCTGAGACACGTTGTCAGATTAGGGTACAAAAAAAAAAAGGATTATCCACAGTATTGACAATGAATGGTGTCTCAACTGGGCCCCCTGTGCAGGTTATTGCAGTAGAAATCGTGTTTCATGGGCGGGCGACCCTTATCCTTATATGCCCTCCTTGCATCAGGGCCCTCTGTACACAGTCCCCCCCAAAAATTGTGCAAATGTTAATATGTAAAACTGATTGTAAAACTGTAAAACTGTTTTATTGTAAAACTGATAATATTATGCTTAGTTAACTACAGTTTTGTAATTGAACTTAATATTTTCTTAGGTCATGGTATAACAGGGGTGTCTGTCCTGTTGCTGGAGGGCCATCCTGCAGAGTTTAATTGTGTAATTGCAAGAAAGAGACTGAAACAGTGACATTTTGCATAAACAATTTATTGTGACAATGTATTTTGTTTTGGACATTTGTGTTTGTTCTAATATGAACATTTTGAAGTAAAGAGATATAACCCAGCAAGACTCAGATTGCTGGGAACACTTAACTGTCAGCTGATACGGAGATCCTGTACCCGCTACATTTGCACTCAGTGTAGATAGGCGTTTAAAGACTCTATTTGTCCATTATTTATTTCTAAAGAAACACGACAATGTATAAAAGGCTCCATTACCTTGTATCTTACGTTATGGCCCCGTAGAAGCAGATTTAGTAAAAATAGGCTAACGATTGCGTCATAACCACGCGACTCTCTGTCGCACAGTCGAGAAATTACTGTATAGACAGGCGGAGAAGCTCGCAAGCATAAAGGCATAAAGTCAAGAGAGAAGCCCATAGAGAGACATAAAGTTGCTCCTGCTGCTACAGTAGCTCATGGACAGCTAATGCTCACGCTCTCCGTCTCTGCGAGATTCGGAAGGGAATGATTCAGATTTCTCTCGGCACAGCTACTAGAAGACTGACAGCTGTCAGACAGGTTGCTCACGTCACATCTACGTCGTCAAGCTCAGTTTGAGCCTGCGCAGTTCGCCCAGCCATCAGGAAGTAAGTGCTTCTAATAGGCTTTACTTTTCTCCATTGAAACCTATGGGGTCGCTGTGTCCATTTTATATACTGTCTATGTATATAAAATCATAAAATAAAATAAATCTCATAAAATCCAAACTATATGAAATATTTAAAAAAATCCTTTGGATATGTTTTCCTTAAGTCAAGATGGTAGCCTATAAAAAGTGAAAAGAATGTTGCTGATCATTTACCACTCTTCCAATCTCATATTTTAAATTTTATTTAATAAAAGAGACAGAAATGACATCTACAAAAATATTATGCGGCACAAAGTTTTCAATGTTGATAATGATAATAAATGTTTATTGAGCATCAAATTATCATATTAGAATGATTTCTGAAGGATTATGTGACTCTGAAGACTGGAGTAATGATGCTTATAATTCAGCTTTACATCACAGGAATAAATTGAATTTTATAAAATGTATTACAATAGAAAACTTCTTTTAAATTACAATATTATTTCACATTATTATTGTTTTTACTGTATCTTTGATCAAATAAATGCAGCCTTGGCGAGTGGTTTTCCTTTTTCCTGATCCTAATCTTTTGTAAGGTACTGTATGCTGTGAAAGCAATTAGCCATTTTTAACAACACGTGAATCTAAGGTCCAGAATACTTTCTTAAATATCGTGTATTTTTTGGGCTACACATTTTAATCTTTAAACTCCAACAAAAAAGACAAACAAACTTTCTCACTTTTTAAATATCTATTGAAGAATGCCATCTGACCACAGAGTTTAGTTATACAAAAAGTACAGGTCAATCCAAAACAGTCCGAGCAGCCTTGAGCAAGCAACAGAGCGGATGCCAGAAGACAGCCACTGAATTTATGATGAGGCATTTTCCTCATCCAGTTCTGCCTGGATTCTTCAAAGCAGCAGCTGCCAAACAGAGAGCGTCTTGTGTTCTGATGTGTACCTGGTTTATACACAACCACAGAAAACCCTGATCGCGGCACCAAAAAATATTTATAGCCACAGTATCTTCAAAGTCTTACTGTTCCTCCTTTTTTCAAATCTCAGATTCATGTGCAAGTACTTAAAATAATGTATTATTTATATCCATATATCTGCAGAAAAACAAAAAATCAACATGCAAAAGTCCAGACGAGGCTGTATCAAAGGTGACTTGTTTGCAGTTTTACCAGCATGTCTACTTCCTCTGAGTTTTGCATTGACCCACATCACACTAATGGCTTTGATCTAGACTATGTAAACACATTTTGTAAAGCCAAACATGATATGTGAGAAGCTGGAAGCATATGAAAGTTCCCCTGCTTTCTGGTACCATGATAATGGGTAATACATGTTGGTTATTTCACTGCTCTCTTTTTGGTGCACCGCAATCTGCAAGCAAGTTAATACAGAAGCAAGTCCCACATAAAAAAAAGAAAACCACTGATGCGTTAGATCTGGTGAGACGCAGGGAAAGCTGAGGGCAGTAATGATGACAATCTGTGTATAAAGTATAGTAAACGATAGGGAAATTCAACAATCTGTGTGACGTATGTGTCTCTGTATAAATAAGGACAGAGGTTATTCTTGGGAAGTCTGACTGTAACTGGTACTTAGGAAAAATGTGTTGCGTTGACATTTCAAAAAGCAACACCTTTGAATGGATGGTCAGGAAGCGTTTTTGTGGGCAGACATGCACATAACCATGGTAGGAAAATCAATGTGTGTCAGAGACACGTAATACAGTCTTATCTGATAGATGCTGAGGGTGGAATATTACTAAGATAAACATCACGCCTACAAAAAATCTGTTTAGACGGTGTACAGCACACAGATGCTCAAACGCCTGTGTGTCGCGCTGGAGCCAAAGGTTGCCTTCAGTGCGGTTTGGGCCAGTGAGCAGAACAGTGTTAGTGTTATCTGATCGAGGGGCCCCATGCCAGCTCGGGGCCGGTTTAGCTTGTGGAGTCGGGCTGGAAAGGAGGGGTTCAATTTCTGCTCCATTAAGATTGCACGCAGGAGGCCCTATGCCACTCCGCAGTGAGGGGGATTCACTTCCAAACTGCTTTTAAGAGCCTTTCATCTCGGATCACCCAGTGCAACACAAACACGCATGAGACTCCGATACCCAAGTACACTTAGACGGCGGTTCAGATCAATGACAAACTAAAACAATGACAATCTATAATATCTTTATACTGGATGCAGACTAAAGGTATGATAGCAGCAGGAGTCAACACAAATGGGGCAGTGTCACAAAGGAAAGTGATTCAGTCTGGTGGGAGTTCGGGGAAAAGGGGTGAGAGCAAAGTTACCGATGTCTTTAATACCATGCCAGGGTGGCTCTTCCATTACCGGTGGATGAGTTCAGGCCTAACAGAGACATGCATTTGAAGCTAATGGCGGCTAAAACTGGATATGTACAGTGGTAGGGCTTGGAAATGAAATCCATTTCTGCCTTAAGCCAGAACACAAGCACTCTAAAGCCTAAAGTCTTTTGGGGTTATGCAATGAACCTTCTCAGGCAAAAGAACAAAGGAGCATGCGAATGTTTTCACAGTGTTGGTTCACTTCAGCCCTAAGCACCCCGTGACATCATAATACCACTGATATGTCTGTGAACACACTCCAGAGAATGAGCAAACGCACAGCAGAGACCATAACCAGTAAATTTATGTTCCCTTTACAGCCAGTTGCACATGGGTGGTGTACCACTCCTTTTCTCCATATGTGAACCTGCTAAATGAAACAACATTTATACATGCAGAATTGTGCTTTTATCCCTTACAAATAGGAACTGGTGGTACCATGGTATAGTGATTGTAGGAAATGATAATATCATGGTATTGAATATTGAATCAAGTTATTTAATATTTAGTTATATTAAATCCATTTATTATGTTTAAAAATCAAGCAAAACATGGTAGTACCGTTGGGCAGCACATAATATCAGAATTATCAAAATATTGCAAAAAAAAAATTAGATATCACAAAATGCATTTTGCAATGACTTTTGATAAGGGCATGATTTTAATACTCCACACTGAACTCATATAAAGCCCAATTTATGAGTTAGGTTAACTATTAATTATAGCATCACTGTCCTTGTACAGCATAATATTTTCAACTTTTACAATGTAATCTAAAAAGTTTCTCGGTAACACTTTATTTTGATGGTCCTTTTTGAACATTCTGTTAACTATAAGTAACTGTGCAAATACATGTCAACTAACTCTCATTAGAGTATTAGTAGACTGTCTGCTTAATATCTGAAAACTCTTTATTGTGATGCTCCTCCAACAGACACTCTACTGACTATAAGTAACTTTGCAACTACATGCCAACTTATTCTAACCCTAACCCTACCAGTCTACTAATGCTCTACTAACTCTCTAATGTTAGTTAGTAGACATGAAGGGGTTACTTATAGACAACAGAATGTGTTAAAGGGACCATCCAAATAAAGTGAAACCAGTTTCGCTTATACAAAAGAGATACACAAACATATTTTTTTTAGACACACATACATCAATAATCAGCCTGTGAATCTCAACAATGGTGACAATTATAAAGCATGTTGCAGTGATTCTGGGTTCCACCAATCAAAACTCATTCATGGCTCCCATCATGCATTGCTGCATGAATAAATAATGAGCTTATGTTCAGAGGTGATCTGTTTGTCACCATTGTTGAGATTCATACGCTAAAGCTTGATGCCTGTGTCTGCCTTCATACATTTTTTTTATTGATTTGATCATGTGGATTTTATTAAAAAGGCTAAAAAAATTGTGCTGCTATGATTAATAAAGCAAACCACACTCATTGGGTGTGACGTCACTCTAGGTCTCGCTCGATAGGCTCAAGCAGTTGCCCGCATAGCAGCCAATCGGCGCGCGAGCTGCCTCGCCTGTGTCTGTATGCTGTGGCAACACATTTTACATTTATACAAAATTAAGGGTAATTTTTGGCTTCAGTATTCTCGTGGAAAAGGATTTTCCCCAAAGCGTAGTTTTACGAAGAGTAAACAGTTGAGAAAGAAGTGTGTGTGTAACAATATATTGGATTGGAAGTGACAGCAGCCTGATAAACCTGCTTCTGTCTGTGTGCTTAATGTTAATCAAACAAAAGACAGAGAAAATCACTCACTGCTCTTGACTGATAAGGTTTAAAATGTGTCCCACACTTTTCAAATAGCTGCTTCCCCTGGTTGAAACCATTTACAATGCAGGTTAGATCATGCTCCATAAAAAAGTTACTCATATTCCTGTATTACGTAGGTAAAAATAAGCTGTGAGGACTATGAGTTTTTTTTCTTCTTCTTTTTCCTTTTTCTCTCCCTGACTATATTTGCCCTCTTGTTGCTCATGTTTTTAGGTTTCAAAGTATCATGATTTCAGAGGCTGCTGAGAAAATCAATATGGAGTACCTGTTGAGATACTCCTGTTAAGAGTCGCCTTTCTCACAGCAACCAACCAAGCCTTCAATTTACCAAGATAAATCACCACAAGCACACTGAAAGTGAATGGCCCTCTAGTCAAAGCTCATGGATTGAATTCACTTAATTCACTAGTTTTTTTTTTTTTTTACAGGCTGCGCTCAGGCAGCCAAAGACATTGACTGTTTCAGTGTCTCATATGCCTTACCAAGGAGTCTTTGCTTGAGGAAAAAAAGACCTTCAAGTTTTCTATGATGTGCAAAGTTCCTTTTAACTGCGCAACAATTCTGCATTAGGAAGGATGTGGTAGTTTATGTCATCCCTGGTTTGAGACACTTGACAACAGATAGTGGTGACACTTTCTTCCAAAAAAGCTATTTCTCAGTCTCAGACATTACCATGCTAACCACAAAATGTGTACAAGAAAACAACAAAAATACCTCTGACTATTCCATTCGGAGACAACAAATGCTGCGAACTTCAACAAAAAGAGTTGAACAACAGTAACTACAGTTCTCTTACGTAGAGTTCTCTCGTACTGCGTCGAAAGAACGCTACGGGAAAGATATTTCTTTGTCGAGATTGAAGCCTAAAATTAATCCTTAATTTTGTAATATTGTAAAACGCTTTTCTGAAGCATACAACCTAGGCGGAGCAATACAGCTCACCCATTGGCTGCTCTGCCAGAAAAGCACAGCCTATGCGAGGCCAGAGACGCTGACCAATGAGGACGCTTCGCGCCCTTCTGCGTCACCTCCCGCCCAAACAGGCGTGGCCTAGGCCTATAAATACGAGCATAGCTGTCTAACACGCCGATTTTCTTAAATTCAACGAAGCTGCACGCATCGCTGGATTGATTCGAGCCGCCACAGCCGTTTGGATACAAGCACCTCAGCAGGACGAGCCCTTACCTGAAGCCGCTGGTCATCGCCGCCTTCAGCCGCCGTTCCCTGCTGCGCTTCTCCGGCGTGGAATATCCTTTACATTATGTGTGTGTGTTTTGTGTGTGTGTTCGCCGTCGCGTCACACAGTTTTTCCACACTAAAAGAGCCGAGCGTCTTTTTCAAGATGTCTCGCACCTCCTGTGGCTCGTGTAGAGCCCCGCTCAGCGACGGGGACCACGTGCTTGTGTTTCCTGCCTGTGAGTATCACGCAGCTTCAGCTCTCGTCGATGGCGGCTGCCATCACTGTGATTTGATGCCTACGGTGACTCTGCGGACTCGCCTGGCGTTCATTTACTGAAGCTGCATCTTTTCCGCCCGCTGTAGTGCCGCGCCGTGAAAAGCGCCGTGCTCAGCGGAGCCCGGAACCTCCCTCCACCACGAGGTGCTCGCCGCTGCGGCCGCTAGCTCCTCCGCCCGCTTCGCTGGACTCTCTGACCGACGGACAAGGGCCGCTGTGTGCCGCCGCGTCCGTCATGGACGAGGAAGATGAAGCCGTGTCTGTGGAGGACGACTGCTGTTCTCTCCTCGCTTCGGGTAGCGAGGGATGGGCGAGCTCCGAGGATCTCCCCTCCCCCGCCGCTCGTGAGCGTCGACGGAGAAAGACCAGCATCGATGCGCTTACCGGCTGGATGGCTGCTTTTCTGCAGAGGAACGTACGTTACCGTCCTCACGACCCGCGCCTTTTCTTCCTGAATTCACGAAGAAATCGCGGAGTCCCGGAAAGCCCCGTTTTCAGCCAGGATGCGCATTTCTGCTTCGAGGAAAGCTACAGTGTTAAAATCCCGCCGCGGCCGGATTTCACTAAAATGTCTCGCTCGCACAGTCCCAACATTCGCGACCGTGCCAGTGTATTTTGCAGTCACCAAATCGGCATCAACGCCCGTTTGCCTGCACACAGACGCCGTTTTCACGACGCCCCAGGTAAATCTGAAAATGTATTTACTGGTGTCCCGGCCACGGCCGATGGTGTAATGTGTGTATCCGTAATGCCCACGACCTAGTGCCCATTCGTACACACAAGCACAGCCCTACACAATACAGGGCTTGCACACATAAAATCGACTCATGTCGGTTGTGCTTCACATGTAAGTTAGTGAACGTGCCCGCTTTTCAGTGCCCACAATCACTACACACTGCATGTCCCGTGGTTTCTGTAAAAACGAAACGAATGTACGGTCAGTCGGTTCTGATAGACAGTACTCTCTGTGCTACACGGTGTCCCGGCCATGGCCGATGATGTAATGTGTGTAACTGTATGCCCACGACCCAGTGCCCATTTGTACACACAAGCATAGCCCCGCACAATACAGGGCTTGCACACATAAATCGACTCATTTCGATTGTGCATTATAGTGAGCGTGCCCGTTTTTCAAGCGCCCACAATCACTACAAGCTACATGTCACACGGTTTCTATGAAACGAAACCAATGCACGGTCAGTCAGTTCTAATAGACAGTACTTCCCAGTGCTATAAATGTACCCGCGTTCACGCACCCACATTTATTCTCAAACATGCCGAGCAGTACGGGGCTCGCACTGCGCGCTCTCTCTTTCAGCTGAGAGAGCTGAGAGCGCGCGCGGGCTGCCCGCTCGATTAAGCGCGCCCCCGCATCACGCTGCAATGGCGCCCATGTTACAGCACACGACTGCTCTCGTGTCGCCGCCATTTCGCGACCAGAGCCCGGTTTTTCAACCCGTGCAAGCACAGCCCTGAACAACACAGGGTCTGCACACATAAAATCGGCTCATGCCGATTGTGTTTTACATGTAGTGAGCGTGACCCACTGCCAAGTGCCCACAACCACTACACACTGCACGTTCCGCGGTTTTCTGTAAAAACGAAACTAACGAACGGTCAGTCAGTACACAAAAACAGTGTTCCCGGTGTTATAAATGTGCCCGCCACCAAGCGCCCACGTTTATTCACAAACATAACGAGCCCTACGGGACTCGTCCCGCGCGCTCTCTCTCGACACAGAGAGCTGAGCGCGCGCGGGATGCATACTGTGTTAAACATGCCCCCCGCCTCACACGCCACGGCGTCCATGTCACAGCACACGGTTGCTCTCGTGTCGCCGCCATTTCGCGACCAGGGCCCAGATTACATTCAACCCCTAGTCACACGTGCAGATGCATGGGAAAGACTTCCCGGGGTCTCAGAATGGGTGCTAGAGACTATAAAAAGAGGCTATTCGCTACAGTTTCATCGACGCCCTCCCCGTTTCACGGAGAAAGTCGAAACTACGGTGAAAACAGAAGTAGCACATCTACTTCGAGCCGAAATAGCGAAGCTATTGAGCAAAGGGGCCATAGAGCCTTTATCTCAAGCTCAGAGCGAAGGGGGTCTGTACAGCAGATATTTTCTGGTACCGAAAAAAGACGGGGGTCTCAGACCCATTTTAGATCTCAGGCATCTGAACAAAGCGCTGACAAAGCGAAAGTTCAGAATGCTCACGACCAGAGCTATCCTCGCGCAGATTCGCCGAGGAGACTGGTTTATGGCAATAGATCTGAAAGACGCGTATTTTCACATACAAATTGCGTCACGTCACAGGCGATTTTTGAGATTCGCCTTCGAGGGCCAGGCATATCAGTACACAGTCCTGCCATTCGGCCTGTCTCTAGCACCTCGTACATTTACAGTGTGCATGGACGCGGCGCTGGCACCCCTGAGACTCCGCGGCATTCGAATTCTGAATTATTTGGACGATTGGCTGATTCTAGCTCAATCACCTTCAGAACTCATCCACCACAAGACCCTAATTCTCGATCACCTCGAGTGCTTAGGTCTGAGAGTCAATTGGGAAAAAAGTTCACTGTTTCCCAGTCAAAGGATCTCCTTTTTAGGACTGGAGCTGAACTCGCTGTCTATGACAGCTCGACTGTCATCACAGCGCAGGCGAAACTCCCTGCGGATGGCGAAATCCTTCCGCAGCGGTCATATAGTGCCGCTCAGGAGATTTCAGAAAATGCTAGGCCTCATGGCCGCAGCATCGACAGCTCTACAGTTGGGCCTGCTGCGCATGCGCCCACTGCAGTTCTGGCTAAAAGCGCGTGTACCGCGCCGAGCATGGTTACACGGTCGTTATCGCCTCAAGGTCACTCAGGAATGCATTTCAGCCCTGACACCATGGAGAGCGTCAGACTGGTACCGGTCAGGTGTAAGCCTGGGGACTTCCTCGAGCCTGAAGGTGGTGTCCACGGACGCGTCCACCTCAGGCTGGGGAGCACTGCTCGACGGCAGACCGCTCTTTGGCCAGTGGGCAGAGCGAGCCAAACTACCGCACATAAACTGCCTGGAAATGATGGCAGTGGACTTTGCGCTGAGGCGCTTCTGTCCCCGGATAAAAGGACACCACGTCCTGGTCCGCTCGGACAACATGTCGGTAGTAGCCTACATAAACCGCCAGGGTGGCGTGAGATCCCGGAACCTATTCAGGTTAGCGGAACGCATACTGGTGTGGGCCCAGCACAACCTGCGCTCGTTAAGAGCAATGCACGTGCCAGGCCACTTGAACGTAGGCCCGGACAGACTCTCACGGAACAACGTTCCTACGGGAGATTGGTCCCTACACACACAGACAGTGCGTCTGCTGTGGAAAACGTTCGGCAGAGCGGAAATAGACCTGTTTGCAAACCAGGAAAACGCTCACTGCCCAGAATTATTTTCGAAGAGCGCGAACGCGCTGGCCAGAGTCTGGCCCCGCCGCCCGCTCTATGCTTTTCCTCCTGTCTCACTCCTGCCTCAAGTGCTGGAGCGTATCAAGGAGAGCGGATGCTCAGTACTGCTAGTTGCTCCATTCTGGACGAATCAGACCTGGTTCCCAGCTTTGATGCGACTGAAAAGTACTACCCCGTGGCCGATTCCAGTGAGGAGAGACCTCCTCTCACAGGCCAAGGGCTCGATTCTGCATCCTCACCCCGAGCTTTGGTCCCTACACGTATGGACCATAAACGGGTACCCGCTAACCTCCCAAGAGGAGTGTTAGACACGATCGAACAAGCTAGGGCTCCGTCTACTAGACGGCTCTACGCTTCCAAATGGTCGGTGTTCTCTGGATGGTGTTCAGATCAAGGTCTGTCGTCACTTCAGTGTGGAGAACCGGAGATTCTCTCCTTCTTGCAAGAGCTATTGGATAAGGGAAGAACCCCATCCACGCTCAAAGTCTATGTGGCTGCCATATCAGCGTTCGTTAATCCAACGCTTGGCCGTTCACTAGGCAGGAACGACCTGGTGGTCCGCTTCCTGAGAGGCGCCAGGAGGTTAAACCCTCCAAGGCCTCCTTCAGTCCCCGTTTGGGACCTTTCTACAGTGTTGAACGCTATGAAAGGGGCCCCTTTCGAGCCTATTCACTCAGTTGACATGAAACACCTGTCTCTCAAGACCGTGTTTCTTTTGGCTCTCGCTTCAGTGAAGCGTGTGGGAGACTTGCAAGCGCTCTCAGTGAGAGCTTCTTGTATGGAGTTCGGGCCAAACGACTCTATAGTCGTATTGAAACCGAAGCATGGGTACGTGCCTAAGTCCCTCAACACACCGTTCAGGGCTCAGGTCATCTCCCTGTCGGCCCTGCCGCCCTCAGAGGACGGAAATAGCTCCCTTTGCCCGGTCAGGGCATTAAGAGCTTACGTGTCCCGCTCCGCTGTTTTTCACGGAGCAGCTCTTTGTTTCGTTCAGCGGGCGCTCCAAGGGACGAGCCGCAACGAAACAGAGTCTGTCTCGATGGGTAGTGGACGCCATTGCGCTAGCCTACGCATCTAGAGGCTTGGAATGCCCTTTGGGCATCAGAGCACATTCCACGAGAGGCATGGCCTCTTCATGGGCTTGGTATAGCGGAATCTCGTTACAAGATATCTGTATGGCGGCAGGCTGGGCCTCCCCGTCTACATTTATTAGGTTCTATAACCTAGAGGTTCCTGCGTTGCAGGCTAAACTGCTCTCGGTCTAGAAGACTATGTGTAAGTGTTCCTGCCCCGCGCTGCGGCCCAGGTCACTTCAATGTTTAAAATGTATAAGTGTTCCTGCCCCGCGCTGCGGCCCAGGTCACTTCAATGTTAATATGTATAAGTGTTCCTGCCCCGCGCTGCGGCCCAGGTCACTTCAATGTTTAAGCATCACTCACTGACAATGTGTCCCATGAGCATGCTATTACCCCTCATATATATCTATATTACATATATATGCTATTATGCCTTAAGAGGCACTACTATAAGGGATGATGCTGTTTTAGCCGCTCTCCCTATACTTCTTGGGGTAGGCGCTTGTATACCAGGGCGCGCGCGCCCTTAGGTGTCTGTGTCGATCCAAGAACACGCACGGCGGTTTGCATAGGGTTCCCGTAGCGTTCTTTCGACGCAGTACGAGAGAACTCTACGTAAGAGAACGTACTCGGTTACTAACGTAACCTCGGTTCTCTCTAGGAGAGGGAACGAGTACTGCGTCTCATGGCCGTGCGTGTCCACGCTGCGTCGCTTCATTGACGAAAATCGGCGTGTTAGACAGCTATGCTCGTATTTATAGGCCTAGGCCACGCCTGTTTGGGCGGGAGGTGACGCAGAAGGGCGCGAAGCGTCCTCATTGGTCAGCGTCTCTGGCCTCGCATAGGCTGTGCTTTTCTGGCAGAGCAGCCAATGGGTGAGCTGTATTGCTCCGCCTAGGTTGTATGCTTCAGAAAAGCGTTTTACAATATTACAAAATTAAGGATTAATTTTAGGCTTCAATCTCGACAAAGAAATATCTTTCCCGTAGCGTTCTTTCGACGCAGTACTCGTTCCCTCTCCTAGAGAGAACCGAGGTTACGTTAGTAACCGAGTACGTTTTTAAACTGATGGGGTCAAGTGCAATAGTTGAGCACATTATGAAGCAGAAACACAAGCTCTGTTTAAAAAAAAAACGAGATTTGGATTTAGACTTTTATTCACATATAAACATTGATCAGAGAACATAAACAAGAACTCAAACCAAACCAGCTTGACACGCTATAACAGACCTCATTGGTTCTTGCAGAATCTCAAACGTGCTGCGTAACACGAGAATGAATCTCATTGGTTCTTGCAGAATCTCAAACGTGCTGCGTAACATGAGAATGAATCTCATTGGTTCTTGCAGAATCTCAAACGTGCTGCGTAACACGAGAATGAATCTCATTGGTTCTTGCAGAATCTCAAACGTGCTGCGTAACACGAGAATGAATCTCATTGGTTCTTGCAGAATCTCAAACATGCTGCGTAACACGAGAATGAATCTCATTGGTTCTTGCAGAATCTCAAACGTGCTGCGTAACACGAGAATGAATCTCATTGGTTCTTGCAGAATCTCAAACGTGCTGCGTAACACGAGAATGAACCTCATTGGTTCTTGCAGAAGGCAGCATAATTAAGTAGCATTTTTCATTGTTCTTAACTTCTGTCTCTGATTATCTAAAGATTATCAGAAAAAGCACAGTCATGTGACTCATTCGCAGTTCCCAGATATGGCGCATTTACAGTACATTTTGACGTGTGATATCAGTGCCCACAAGCCATCAATAAAACAAACAATAGACACGTTCAGTACATACAGCTTCCTGAGGTGAGCCTACCATCACAGGACAGTCTTGTGAGGAGTTAATCGGCATGATCATGCATTTAGAAAATCACTGCTCTGCTTGGCTTTAGTGCGCCTGCACTTCTATCAGCTGACTGAACTGAGCTCAGACAGTGTCCATATCTAGATGCACTGAAAACATTTCAGAAAGCCACAACAGATTATAAACAGTATTTGTTTTGAAATTTGAAGCTTATAACTTTTATTTTCTCCAGCTCTATGCACATTATAGATACAAACACAAGCGCACACACCCTTTGGCAAACTCTTATGTGGATAGCGGGCCACAGGGAGTGGGCCGCATGCCAGAGTGACCGCACAATGCTAAATATCTTTAATGATACCCAGACCAGAGCACAACACACACCAGAATATAGGCCTAGTTATATGCAATAACAGCTGAGTGGGCATTTAACATAAATAAATAAAAACTTCCATACTCTTTAAACTATAGAACATAAAGTACACTATAGAATTCTGATTATTTGGTTCAAACATAACATTGCAAGTTACTTGCAGACAAAATCTACTGTCTGATATACAGGTGAAACTCGGAAAATTTGAATATCGTGCAAAAGTTCATTTATTTCTGTAATTCAACTTAAAAGGTGAAACTAATATATTATATAGACTTATTACATGGCTTGATTGAATTCTAATGTAGAATGCGGTCTGTTATTTCTTGATAACAGACCGCTGCTAAGTATAACACACCGTTGCCATGAAAACGGTGTGTTATACTTACAGTAACACACGCGTCGGGGTCCTAATCAGCCTGTCGGGGTTGTATTCGTTATAACAACCGCCTCGCTCTAAATGATCCCTTACTCATTACATGCAAAGTGAGGTATTTCAAGCCTTTATTTTGATATAATTTTAATGATTATGGCTTACAGCTTATGAAAACCCCAAATTCAAAATTATAAGTTGATGGAATCATGACATCACATTAGATCTCACCTTCTGACAGTGCCAGAACAAGGGTTGCTTGTTCAGCCATGCTAACAACCACAACGATCATACTCAGATATATGTTATTAGTCTTAACACAATTTGGACACTATAATTTTAAGAACAAAGTAGGATGTTACACTTGTAATAACACCGCAGAGCTCAGATTGTGAGTGACATTCTAAATTCCGCACATCCACTCAGACCTCTTGGATTTGGGGGTTGGTTGCGTCATGAATTAATTAACAAACATGCCACAAACAGATGCCCCCTCGTCTTGGATGGCCTGGTGCGCAATCCGGAACATATGCTTTTCATTAGAGCTCCATTTCTCTGCAGGGAGAGCACCACCAAGAGTACTTAATCGAGAGTCAGATTTCATCAAAAGGCTTGGCTTGGGGTGGGTTTAGAAGTGGAGAACTGGACGTTATGAAACATGGAGACACACAGCTGTTTCTGGACAGACTCCCACTGTCGTGTCACGGCAACCCGCTAATCCCCTTACATACTTGCCGCCCAGGCCAGACGGAACCCATCCGTGGCGCTGCTACATCTGGTGGAACCAAACAGCAGAATAACTTTGGCTGACGCTGCGAGAGGCACAGGTCAGGGGCCCAGACGCGGGTCTGACGGCCGTCTCTGGCAGGGTGAAAGGGGGGAGGAGCGGAGGCGTGATGAGATGATCAGTTCAACCCGGGTGGGGGAAATTAAACAATGGCCTCAAGTGATGAATCCAACCGTCCCTTTACTGTAGTGGCGACACACCTCACAGGAGCTCATGCACACTAATGAGATTACTCTTGCTGAGGGACCTATGTCTTTCCCAGGTGCATGCTGCTTTATTAGTGTACGAGTGGGCCATGGTCTCATTTTTTGGCACTCTTGGAGTTATGCGCTCAGGAAAGATTAAAATTCAAACGTGCAAACCTTGCTTTGAGACAGCTGCATGCAATCAGCAGCTCCGCAGAGCATGATATGAATAACAAATCATTTAATATCCAAGGACACATGGATTCAGTGAAAATCTCCATTCTATTCCAGGAAGTTGATACTTCAATACCTGCATCCAGAACACGCATACCAGACACGCATATGCAAGACAAACACACATCCTTGGTTTTGTGATACTGATCTCTCTTTCTCACCTATGTGGTGATGTTGATCTCTCTCACTCTTTTTTTTTTTTACATGCGCATAAAACATATGGCAGCTATTTGCATCAAGTTCGGAGACTTTCTTCCACTCCCGCTTTATATTTGCTTTGGAGAATCTCCACAGTGCTGCCTTCTTGTTCTTCTCTGTATTTTTATAACAATGATGGAAGTTTTAGACCTGCATTTTGAGCATGAATTCAGCATGAAGTGTGTACACATATCAAACCACTTATGTGTACATTTATGCATTAGGTAGATGCTTATGTACCATACAGTACATACAAGCTGCACAGAGTATGTTGAAGTGCAAAAACACCCTCACCTTCAAAACGAATGCATTTAAATGGAAGCAAAATGAGCTGATAATGTGACGTTTAGATCAGTGGCGTAGGCAGAAATTGTATTTTGGGTTGGCCAGTGAAAAAGTGAGTGGGCCTATAGTTTTTCCTAGAAAAAAAAAACTTAAATAATAATTAAACCTTAAAGGGGGTCGCACACCGGACGAGAAGCGCAGTGCAGCGTCTATGACAACTCAAGGTATCGCAGACCGGACGCGCACTTTCTCAATTTATGGCCAGCAATATTGTTATGTTTAAGGACATTATGGAATTAAGATAATGTCTGTAATGATTGTACTGTACAATTAAATACAATCGGTGCTGAGTCTGCAGTCTGAACACTTTAACTGTTACCTCAGAGCGTCCGTTAACTGAATGAATTGAGAATATCACCAGAAAATCCGATAACATCAGCAATTTTCGTTCTGCTGCTGATTTCTGTAAATGAATGTAAAACTAAATGTCTATTGCAGCACAAAGTCAGTATATACATTAACGAACATGTATGTTCTGGGCGTCGCGGACAGACGCCGAATGGTACAATTATGTGTACACTTATAGAGAATAATGTGTTTGAATTTTAAAGACGAAGCGCTGTGCTGCTCTTCTCGTCCGGTGTGCGACCCCCTTAAAAAGGCCGTCAGAGCCCGCCGCCCAGAGAGTCTTCCTGTCGGAACCCCTAGCAACCGTACCAACCAATTACGTTCCGGAGGGAGGCTTTCTACAACTTGCTTCAACAGTTCCATTTTATCTCCTAGTAGGGAATTAAACACACACACCAGTCAACAATAAATCAGGTTTATATTTATATATTTTCTTAAATACATTTGAATAATAAAAATCTAAAAATGTATTTTGATCAAACTTGCCTGGGTGGGCCAGTGAGTAATGTGGGCGGGCCAGTGCCACCCTGGCCCATTACTGAACTGTAAAAAATGTGGCTGCGATTAGTTATAACAACTTAAAATTTGTTGAGATAACTTAAATATCCAACTTAACTAAATAAACTAAAGTTAACTAAACTTAATATTTTAAGTCAAGCATGAACACTTACTTTTCAAAGTTGAAACAATGTTGGATTTTAAGTTTTTTTTTTACAGTGTTTTACAGTGTGGGTACAAGCCTGGTTTAGATGCAGGTATGCACTCTTGTTCTGTGAACTCAGATTTTAGATTATTGCATTAAAGGATAATTCCGGTATTTAACACCTTGAGTCTATAGTTTGTTTTGGATGAACAAGAGTGGTGGACAACATTTTTTTTTGACAATGGTTCCTCTCTCGAGTTTTTGACTATAAAAGAATTGGCCATGGACCCATTTAACATTGGAGTCAATGGGCATGTCCGAAAATGTAATTAAAACAACCTTTAACATTAGTTTTAAAAACTGTGCAACTCACCGAGTGATTAGTGATGTTAGTTGATGTTCCAGAAACAAAAAGTGTTGCGAAATACAGTTTCTGTCGTGTTTTATTCGTCATTTTGTAAAATCCAATTGAATTCTGTTGAAGGATCGAGTGCTCGTTAATATAAATGTGCTACCGGAAACGGAAAAGGGGCTGTTTACATTTGGTCGATGTAGTCTGTTTGCTCGCTTCCGTTTCTCATAAGGCTAGCGAGCAGAGCAACTGTGCTCCGGGAGAGTAAGCGAAATAAACAAACAAAACCTTGAAAATATTGAAAGACGTGACCACTGACCAGTGCAATATGAAGTTGAACTCGACTGTGACCGTGAGTGTCCCGCGAGACATAAACATCGGTTATCGCCATCAAGTGGTCGGGAGTGTGCTAACGCTTCAGATTCAAATATTGAGCGGAAGTTACACGGTTGTGCAGTGTCTGAAAAAATTGTTCCACTATAGCAAAATAAACGGATTGGAATCATATATTGCGACGATATATTGTTTATAATCATCAACGAACACCACTAACCACTCGGTGAGTTTAACAGTTTTGTAGACGAACATTATTGGCTGTTTTAATGACATTTTCGGACATGCCCATTGACTCCAATGTTAAATGGGTCCATGGCCAATTCTTTTATAGTCAAAAACTCGAGAGAGGAACCATTGTCAAAAAAATGTTGTCCACCACTCTTGTTCATCCAAAGGTGTTAAATACCAGAATTATCCTTTAAGCCGTATTAAGGCAGACATTCGCTGTGTAATTGTATGTTAATCAAATGTTCAGCGGGATTGATTTCAACTGTGTCAGATGAAACAGGACTGGATCTCCCTGTTCTTTTAATATGTCTCAGTCGAACACTGACCTTTTAATCAGGACATGTGGTTATGGTCTCCCTGGCAACTGTATTTCTGTTATATTCAATTCAGTTTGAAGACCTTTTATCTCAGAGGGAACAGGAAATGCTACTAATGTAATGCTTTGAAGGAAATTTCTCTTAAAGGTGACAAATGTATTTTTGGAATTCCATTTTGTGGGCCACTTCCTAAAGCTTGAGCATGCATAGCTAGCAGGGTCTGTACGCCATTCAGTCTCATATTTAGAATGCCTTTTCAGAATCAAATGGAATGGATGGTTTATGATTGGATGGAATCGATGGATGGAGAGAGAGAGAGTGAGAGAGGGATGGATGGGTATGGGAATAGATGGATTGGTATGGGATGGAGTGAGTGAGGGACTGATAGGGGTGGGATGGGATGGTTTGGGATGGATGGAGGGATGAATGGATGGATGGAGAGAGGAATAGAGGGAAGGAAGGATTGGACGGGATGGTTTAGGATGGATGGATGGAGAGAGAAAAAGGGAGGAAGAGAGGGAGGGAGAGAGAGAGTTGGAGGGAGGGATGGATGGATGGATGTGTTTTGGATGAGATGGTTTGGGATGGAGAGAGAGAGAGAGAGAGAGAGAGAGAGAGAGAGAGAGAGAGAGAGAGAGAGAGAGAGAGAGATGGGATGCAAAAAATAGGAGGGATGGATGGGTATATGAGATGAATGGATGCAATGCCATCTATTTGTATTTAGTCTATATTTCATCATATTTAATAAAGTAACATTTGCAGAAGGACTTGTGGAAAAACACAAACTTCACCCTTTACTATACAGTAAATAATAAATGGTGATTTATAATTCCTTCTCTCAATAACAATAATGATCATTTAACTGCAGCGAGAATAATAATGAGCAATGTGACATAATAGTATGTGAACAGCAGGGATCAGCAATACCAAGAGGTTTTCATTTATACAATAAAACAGCCTTAGACCCAATATTTAAGTGGATTGGGTGAGAGCGGATTATAGTGGTATGCGCTGCTCTAGCGGCTCTCACAAAAACTGCAAACGTTGACCAGCTGAAAAAAGTGCTTTGAATGATTTATGTGAGCAAACCAATGATGATGATGGTGCAGGGAAAGGTTCACGCCGGCCGCTGGAGATCAGCAGACTGGGAGCGGACCAGAGAACAATGCGTTCCCGCCTGGTGTTTTTATCAGACAGGAAGCGCTCTGACCGAGTGGTGGCCACAACAAAGGAGTGACAGGAATCCCTCGCACTTAAAAACAGGATGTTATTCTTAGACCACGCCGCTGGAACTCCACCTATTTCATGACGGAAGGGAATGTGCACCAGAAACCCTCGTGGGACAATATAGGAAAATATAATGTGGCCCATAAAAAACACAGTTAAAGAATGATGGCAGAAGGGGATGTTATTGAAATGGCTATATTACGGGGTGGATTTCAGGTCAGCCTTCTACACATAATACACGGCAGGCCTATGAGAGCCTGTGACTCTGACAGGAAACAAGAACAGCAGATACACACAGCTGCCAAAATGTGTGTGTGGCTTAATTCTTCTGAGTCAAAAGATACCGCAACCCCTGGATCTCAATTTGGATACGCGTGCCAGGGTCGGTCAGGTTCACTAACATGAGGAATGTCTCTGAGCGTTGCACGCCTCTGAGGAACACAGTGGTGTGACGACGCGCATGTGGAATCGAGCCATTTATGCATATTATTTGTGTTTGTGTGCATTAGAGTGCTGTATACGTGCTTCCACTCGAGTGTCCGTGTGAATGAATACCTCTTGATGAATTACAAAATCCACGTTTTGGCTAGGCTGGATGTTTTTTACACAAGAGTAATCCGGCAATTACAGCTTTTTATCTTTGTGCTTGAGTTCCATCTGACAAACAGCGGCTGTTCTGTCCCTTCTAGTTTATTTAGATCTCAGAGCCAAGAAGACTGAATCGAGGATACACCCTCCAAGAGAGGAGATTACTCATTCAGCGCGGGGAGGCACAGATGCTTATCAGGAGACTTCTGGCTCGCCACACACCTCAACTGAGGGTAAATAATACCAACGGGAATCGCTACCAGTGATTACATCATTTACAGGGAATCTAAGGTTTGCTGGCTCCTATTGAAGAAACTTACTGGGGTAGGCCATGATGGTTGGGTAAAATGTACCATGAAAAAAGACATATTTTGGCTACTATTGGCGTAAAATTTGATTTCTACTGCCAAAAAATACTCCAGCCAAAAATGTTCTCACCCATTTACACACCCTTATATCGTTCCAAACATATCCTTCCTTTAATGGAACTCAAAAGGAGAAATGTTGAATAACTGCATTGTGGCTCCATGTTTCCATGCAATTTGAATATAGCTCACAAACTGTATAGTGACCAGCAGTTTTTTATATATATATATATTTTTTTTAATGGTAAATGTGATTTGACCAAGTAGAACATGTTCCTTAATCAACATCTTTGTTGATCCTGAAACAACATTTCAATCAACCAATCAGATTTGAGTGACAAGTTTACAGTTAATGTCAGGCTTACAACCTTAAGTGTTTCTACATCAGTGTTATTCACCATTTTTTTCCCTCTGATTTTATGGATATGGTTAGGTTCAGGGGCGTAACTATCGGTAAGCAGGGTAAGCGGTTGCTTACGGGCCCGGACCAATCAGGGGCCCGCCCGCGTGACTGGACGATATTGATTGACAGGCCCAGGCGGGTCCCCCTATCGCATTTTACTACAATAGTCTGATCGCATTTTAATTTTTTGCTTATTGATTTGAATAAATAATGACAACAACATATTTGACTGATCATTAAATAAATGTTTGAAACGAACAATGATGAATTTGGTGTAATTTGTTTCGAATTGGGACTGGGGAATCCCTGGGTGAACATGCGCATTGCGTGCAAAACAGTAAAAACCGGTGAACTTGAGACAGATATGGAGTCGTCAAATTTTTTGTCAGAGTGTTCTTTTTCTAAACTGAAACTGATAAAAAGCTATCTCAGGAGCTCAATGGGACAGAGTCGTCTCTCTGGACTTGCCATACTGTCAATTGAGAATGCCCGTGCACGCTATCTGGATCTTAAAGGAGAACTCCGGTCAATTTTAACATTGAGCTCAATTTTTAGTAAATTTGGAGTGCTGTCAATACAGAGAACAACGACAAAAATCGGTGTTGCCTACACCGTGTTATCCTCTTTTTAAAATTTGCGACTTGAATGGGGTCTAATTTTAAACCTGCTTTTATTTCTCTTATCATCCTTGATGTGTCATACAAGTGCCCAGCCATGTTGAGTGATTCCTTCAGAGTGAACACGAGTGAATCTGACTGCAGTAGATGTGAAAGATATGAATAAAAATGATGTTATATCAGCCAGCGCAAATACCTGTATTTAGTTCCTGTTTTCGGTTGAAGTCCAAAGTAGTCAATTGTCGAGTTCACGCGTGTGATCATAGGTAACTAAACCTATGACCTGACAGCTTCGTACAGAGGAAAGCCCGGAAAATGCAGCTATAATGTAAGTGAGCATATTTTTTATGTATTTGGACTTAGGCCTATGTGTATATAGCAGTGACAGTAACAGTAACAATGTGTTATGGTGCGCCGTCACCATTTTTTTTTTTTTTTTGTGCGTGTAGCGTCATCACGTGTTGTAGTAGGGGGGCCCGCCTTGATAATCCTGCTTAAGGGCCCGGTGTTGACTCGTTACGCCACTGGTTAGGTTTATGGGTATGGATAGGGATAGGACAAAATTTTCGGACAGGAATGTTGTTCCAGGATCAACAATTTTTTTTAAAAGAAATAAATAGTTTTATTCAGCAGGGATGCCCTGAATAAATTGATCAAAGGTGACAGTTAAGACATTTAGAATGTTGCAAAAGATTGATATTTGAAACAAATTTTAACTTTCTATTCCTCAAAGAATCCTGAAAATGTATAAAATAACGGTTTCTACAAAAACATTAGGCAGTGCAACTGTTGCTAACGTCATATTAATCAAATTTAAACATCATACAGCAAATCTGCATAAGAAAGATTTCTGTAGGATCATGAGACACTGAAGACTGATGTGATGATGCTGAAAATTCAGCTAATATATATTTTTTTTAACCAAAAAGGCTTACTGCAACATCCATTTTAAATAAGGTTAAGTTAATGTTGATCGTTATCTTTATTTTATTTTAATTGTGTCTTTGTTTGATATATGTGATGTGAGCCTTTTTCCATAAGACAAATTTATCACTGGTTGTTGTTGATAGACAATAAAGTTTTTGAATTATGAAATTTCCCTTTTTTCCCCCAATGCATCAGTTGTCTCAGGCACAAGCAGAAATAAGCAGACACAGAGGATCAGGAGGACACACCTGCAGCCTGAGACGGGCAGACAGGACCTGCATCATTGGGTCCCTCAGGCTGATGTTTCCCAGAATGATCTGACAGGATGACAGGCCTCAGCATGACGCCAGCCTAAAATAACCACACAATGTCTCCACATGTGTGCTTTATTGTGTTACTCTCATTAGAGGTGTTTGCTAAGGCAAGCGTCACTTTTACTGTCACTTGTAATAAGTGTTCGGGATCTGAACAAACCCCAATTAAATTTGATCCTACGCAGTTTGTGCTACACAAATGATTCCTCAAATCATGCAGCTTGTGGTCACATTATTTAAATAAGCGATCAGACTTTAATGCCATTGAAAAAGATACCCAAGTCATATTTGGGGAACAGAACTGTGGGTGGACTTTTGATTTGGGCAACCAATTGAATAGTGGGGAAAATGTCTATAGCAACTTCTGCAAGATCTTAGGGGCATCCACTAATATTTTCTTCAGTAAATGTAAAAATCGTACACAATAACTATATATGTATATATGTGTGTAAAATTTAAAACATCCCTATTTGTAGTATGCCATGGCAGGTATTTAAAAGGCTGAAAGTTGTCATTTTAAAAGTTCTGTTGGCTACAACAATCATAAACATTTTTGTAGGCTACTTTTAGTTTTACATTTTTGCAGTTTTATAAATAGTTTTTTGCTTCATAACTGTTTTACTGTTTCAATATTTTCGAAAAGCTATTCAATTACCAATAGCATAACTTCATAAAGCTATTTCAATGTATTTGCTGAATTACACTAATATATATATATATATATATAAATCTTGAACTGACAGTGTACAGTATATCCGACTAAAGCCTGCTAAAATCCAGAAGAGAGGGGGAGGGCGGTTCATCGTGTGTCGGGGTGAGGAAGAGTCAAGCTGTCCGTGAACCTAATCTGTACCACAGCATAATGGGTTTACAGAGGAGCACACAGCCTAGAGCTTAAAGGCATGTTATAAGCGATCAGATGGTGCCTTTGTTGCTGGGTGTGGACAGAAGTGTTTGTGGAGCAACAGGGGTAACTTTCATCCCAGAAAAGACACTAAAATATTAGCTTGATGATTTAAATCTACACCGTTTCTCACTCGGGTGCACAAATATAGCTGCATACAAAGACCACGGCAACTTCGCCCAAACAGGACGACAAGCAGAGAGCATCAAAGGCACAGTTGTGTTTGATCTCTCTCCTCAGGAAATACCGAGGAAACATCGGTCTTGCCGTGGGAGGAAGCTGTACACTAGTGTTCACGGACTGGAGTACACTTTAGCCTACACTAGAGCTGCGATCAGATCCATATGCAGGGTCTATACGCAGCGTCCACTCCACTGCTCCCTGTCAACTTCACTTGACAGAATTATTATTATTTTTATTTTTTATTTTTTTTATTGCTTAAAACAATACACAAGTAATAACAAAAAACAACAGAATACAAAAACAACAAAAACACAAAATAAAACAATGGGGGAAATAATACAAGATTAAACTAACAAATTATGAGAATGACACAGAGGAAAGGAAAAGATTTACAAACAGATAATGTTTTTAAGGCTTTTTTGTTCTCAGACAACTTAATTGAATACTTGACAGAATTAGTTTGTCCGCCTTGCATGTTGACACGTCATGTGAATGTAGCTACTGTGAATAAATATAAATGTGATACACGCTACTGAAAAAATGTGTGGTCAGTAATATTTGTATACAGCAAGGGTGTTGTAATATTTTTATACAGCAAGGGTGCATTAAATTGCTCAAAAAGACAGTAAAGTAGGCCTAATTTATAGTGTTACAAAAGATTTATATTTCAAATAAACGCTTCTTTTTTTTAAACTTTCTGTTCTTTTGGATCAAATTATAGAGTGATTTCTGAAGGATCATGTGACACTGAAGACTGGAGTAATGATGCTGAAAATTTAGCTTTGATCACAGGAATACATTTAATTTGAAAATATATTAAAAAAGAAAACAGTAAAATAAATTGTATTAGGCTACATATTTATATAGATAGATATAATTTGCCCTAATTTAAAAAAAAAAATACTACATGATGCCTATATTTAGGTAAAAATGACTGTTGCAATGTTTAATATGAAATGTCAGAATTTTTTAATGAGTCTTCCAAACTGCTAAAATCTTGAACACTTTATTCCCTATGCTCAATTCCCTTTCACAGCATAAATTTATTTTGGCCAAACTTTCTGTAGCACAGACGTTGTGTCCAAAGAACGGTGGTTAAATTTCCCTGGCCAAGGATTGTATTAATGTACACTTGTTCTCTACACTGCAGAAAAAAGAATCCTAGTAAAATATCGAGCTTTCAGTAAAAATATACATCCTTAAAACAAGATTTTACTTGACAAGCAATACTGTGTAAGATGGTATCTCTTTTGCATAAATATATCTTGAATTGCTTACATTTTTATTTTGCTTACTCCGATGTTTTGTATGTCTATAATGTTGCTTCTCGATTCTAAGAATCAGAAACACACACACGTTTTTATACTGTACAAACTGTCTTCAATCCCCTTACACTAACCCTACCCCTAAACCAATCCATCACACAAAACTTCTGCATTTTTACATTTTCAAAAAAAAAGAAAAAAAACTGTATGATTTAAAAGCTTGTTTCTTCATGGGGAATTGACCCTTCGCAGGGATCGTGATTGACAGGTGATCTGACCAATCATACTTCGCCATCCGCCATTTTGTCCGACAAAGCAGTCAGGAGAGTTAGTTGATTAATGCCTAGTTCACACTACAGGATTTTAAGCCCGATTTGCAAATCGTTGAGCTCGCCGACAGGTCGGGTTGTTAATGCTCGCCAATCTGTTAGTATGAAAGAGCCAACAACGCATCAAAGACGCTCGCAGACGCCTCGCCGAGCCCAGAAAAATATCTAGCATGCTAGATATCTGGAGCTGTCGCACAACTCAACCACATGTGATGTCATGAGCTACAGCCAATCAGAGCAAGGCATGGGTTGAGGTCACTGGGAAAATACCGTTTATATACTGTCTTCTATGTAAAATACGCGTTTTTTTTTCTTCCAGAGCAAATCATCACGCAAACAATTTGCAGCACTAATTTCTGTCTGACGTCCATATTCAAACAAAGACTCGCGTGTTGTGTACTTGTGTTCTTCTTTGCGCGTGCTGTATTGCGTCATTTCCGGTTCGTTTTATCGCATGATTTTTCGTGATAAAACGTGGTTTGTAGACAAGATAGAATCGTTGGCTGACAAGAGTTGTTGTCAACTCATGTAGTGAGTTACCTCCTGTTGCGGATCAATCACGTTGTGTCGTGTGGTGTGAACAACTCAACAACTTGAACACTCCTGATTTCACAGAGAGCAAGTCATGTAGTGTGAACTGCACAGTTCAGCCCGACGTTTTAAAATCCTGTAGTGTGAACTTGCCTTAACATGAGAGGATTTGAACTTGAAAAACGGAGTGTACTGACGCCTGTCCGCGGTTAAAACAACATTCCTTCTTATGTTCATTCATGTTTATTTTATGCTATAAATTAACTAGAAGGAAGAGATGATCGGTTCACGAGCAGCTTTAACTGAGGTAACGTTACAGCGATCTGTCAGACAGTCTTTCACAGTCTTTAAGCTTCTTTACAAACTTTTCAAAAAAAAATTGAAAGGTGAGACTTTGTTTAATATGTTTAATATCAAAAGTAACCTGGTCTGTCCTGTCTGTCGGCGCGTTGTCAGTGTGCTCTCTGCTCCACGATGTATTTTTCACTGCGTGAGAACATGGTGTGGCGTGAGAGCGGCGTAGCTTGTCGGACATAGCGACAGTAACTAAGGGGGGTGGGTCTTTGCAAACAGTCAGTCAATTTAGGTCCCCACCATGACACAAGTCCCCATGAGTGTATGCATTCAGGTTGAGGTCCCCACCAGGATAGAAAAACATGAACACACACACACACACACACACACACACACACACACACACACACACACACACACACACACACACACACACACACACACACACACACACACACAAAATCACTCCAACATGAACGAATGAAGGTCTGTTGCTGTGATAACAGGGACTTTCATTAATGAATCTGGCCATATGTCTTGGTGAAGTCTAATTCCTTTAGAAGAAGGTGGCAGCAGGTCAAAACTTCACCACACTGTCCTTGCGACTTCTAGGAAGGGGAGAGATTTGAGAGCTTGGGGATAAAAAGTGATTTAGTCTTGTCCCTGTATTCTCTATATCCTTTTCTCTCATTAGTGTCTGTCAAGTATAAAAAAGATTTAGGTCTCAGCATTTACAAAGTCCAACCTGCACAAAGAAAGAAGGACTCAACAATACTGCAGAGCACGCATGCACCGACTAACCCACGTCTGACATCAGATGTGACTGAGACTATCACTGATCTGTAATCACACTATCAAACATACAGTCCATAGCAGCAGGAAATACCGTAAAGTTACTGAACTTTGGTATAATCCAATACATCTAGGACATTTGCAGGCCAGAGTAATATCAAAAGATGAACATACCCTTATAAGCTTCCACACTTACAAAACAGTTACTTTAGTTATTTTAATAGTTATTAAACTTATGTGTGCAACTCAACTATTTGTGTTACAGATATGACTGATACCTCAAATTGTGTTGCAGATGATTTCTTTACCTGGTGAATAATAAAACTGGCAAAAAATAAATAACACATTTTAAAACTAAACTAAAATCAACATAAGAATGATTTCTGAAGGATCATGTGACACTGAAGAAGACTGGAGCAACAATGCTGAAAATGTTGAATATAATAGAAAACTGTTTTAAAACGCAATCATATTTCAAAATGTTACATTATAAAATATTCATATTTTTTACCGAATTCCTGATCATATTGCAGGTCTTCATAAGCATAAGATACTTCTTTCATACGTGAGTCACTGACTACTGTAAATATAAGCCTTTTAGTCCATGCATTTAGCTATCCGCACTCATCTCAGATAAAATCATCATGTCCTTATAAGGTAAAGCAAAATGCAGAATACCTGTAAACATATGAGTCAGTTTCCCAGAAATGAACTGATGCCTGATGAAGTTTTTTTAATTAGAAGTCCTGTGAAAACCATGAAAAGTGTGGTTCAGGTCATGAACATTAGAAAAACATATTATTCTTTGGCTTGACTACGTTATCAAACAGATAATAATGTGTTGCTAATGTTACACAAACATTTTTCCCATTCTCAGACAGCCTTCTAACAATCGGCATCCTTAAAAAAACGTTTTGAACATCATAGAAAGTCAGTGGAGAAAAGCTCCGCCCCCCACATTGACGGGATTGGTTACATGTTTGTGATGTAGGTAACAGGGGCGTTTCAAACAGCGTTTTTGAGACTGTCTTTAGTTCACTGCAGTTTTAAGGAGAAAATACTCAGCAATGGTGTTGACTGATGAATTTGTCTTAAAGCATATTAAAACACCACATAGACATATAAATTAAAAAAAAGAATTTTCACCACAAAGGGTCTTTAAAACAAGTTATAACATTTTATGTTTGTTCTCAAGTTTAGGCATGTTTAGATATTTCTGATTAAAAAAGTGATTTCAGTGTTAGACTAACTATCGCCAACACTGCTAATTTCAAAGTCGCCCATTATCTTTTTAAAGAAATGTGCTGTGTTTATCATCGCATAATGGCCTCTGTAATAATGAATGATTCTCATCTCATCACACGTGCTGCAGTCCCTGTCCCGCCTGTACGCACCCACTGAGGATTAATCATAAAATACTAATTCTTTAATACCTCACCGGCAGCTCGAATGAAACTACGGACCGGTTTCAGCTATTACTTTGGATACATGTGAATTCAGCACAGTTCAGCAAAGGCAGCCAGGATTAAGACCCATGTGATTTGCAAATCACTATTATAAAAATCCACATCAAAATGTATTGAACCAAATTCAGGTCATATTAAAAGAGATTAGACCAATTGTTAGGAGGAAAAAGGGGCACGGACCTCTAATATTTCTGCTGCACAAGGGTTTGAAGTAGAAGCCCTTTAAGTACTGCAAACAAAAATGTAGGCATGTCTCTACACATTTTAAAAAAAGAATAGGATTACGTAGCCATGCTTCATTCTTATCTGCATTCCTAATGCCGCAAATACTACTACTACTCTGATAGCAACAAGGGGAGGACCCAGAAGTCCACGTGGTTTCGAGAAAAGGATAAAGTGGTCGCCATTAGTGGACACGGACGTAGTTAACAGTGGTCATCGCATAACCACAACGCTCAGCCCGCAGGATAATCTCTTCCCAGAGGCTCCACAGAGCTGCTGAGTCCAAGGATTGGCTGTCTTTAAAGAGGTTTCCTCCATACAACCCAAAGCAATAAAAAAATGCACTTATCCTGTAATCTGCAGTCTTATCTTGTTATAAGTGTAAAGAAAATTCTCACATTTAAAACTGGGCATTGATATGTGGCAACTGTCCGTGTTGACAACACGCTAAGTAGGCTATTCATAAGCAGGGAATTGGTTGATAAGTAAACACTATAAACATGGAAGTTTGTATTCTAAAAATAAAGTAGCTGTGTTCCAGAACAAACATAAGGGTAATTGCAGGCTCTTATAAAACGTCTTTCTGGCGCTCTGTGGGTCAGGATTTCAAAATGTGGGTCATAAACAGGGTTGTACTTAGAGTGGGTCTCGCTTTTTCAATTCACAGTCTTTAAGCTTCTTTACAAACTAGTCATATTATGAGAGAGACTAACTACGAAATGTCCTGGAAAACAGAACTGCAAAAGACTTCCCTCCAATTTCTTGAAAATGAGGTGAAAGAGGAAACAGGTCTACTACATGATAATGAACACATAAATGAACAACTAGCCTAGCAGTCGCATACTTAGAGCATGTCTTGGTGGCCATTGTCAAAGGTTAAAACTGGTAAGTTATGTTTGTGTTTGTCCTCGAGCTGTGGGTCACTGTGTTTTATTCTAATAGTCTTATGCTAATTTGGACTTGGACTTGGAACGGTTGAACGGACACATGCTATCACTCTGGATTATTGACTCGAGCTCTGTTGTTGGGTCTGGTAAAGTTATAAGTTATAAGCAATTTGAGCACTGGCTGGAAGTGCTATAAAGTAAACTTTGGCTGCATCCGAATGTGCACTTCCATATCCACCTTATTTAACAAAGCAGAAGTAAGCTATGCGAGACGTCCGTTTCATTAGCAAATAACTAAGAATAACAAAGAACAGTAAACGGTAAAACGATTTGCGCTACAAACCAATTTGTTTATGATTAATATAATTTATTAAAATAGTATGATAGCAAATAGGCTACCAGTTTGCAATATCGAGCAGTATAACAGACTGTTTTTGTACAGTTAAAATAATTGGAATTGAATGACAGTAGAAGCCTTTGCACATTCAAGTAACATCCGTATCCGGTCTTATGTTAAAATTAAGGCGGATAAAAGGCAAAAAAACTGTACATGAAAAAAGCAGAATGATGAATTCACAGTAGGCATACTCATAAAACAGTAGCCGGAAAGTACCAAGGATGACCTACTACTTCAGGCGAGATTCTGAAGTGTGCATATAATGGAAATTTTACTTTCTCATGAGGCCACGGGAGAGGATTAATGAATGGAGGTGAAGCGATGTGATAATGACAACATGACGGATGTAGTATGCCCGGATTACATTTACTGCACACATTCATACTATATACAACATACTTTTTTAACGGCCATGAAGTAAGTTCAAATTCAAATGTAGTACTTAGACAGCAGCCTACGCGATTTCGGACGCACTGCATATGTAGAATAAAACCGCTTCTTCTCCAGAGTCCATTTTATAAAATTTTCTCTACATTTATGTTTGTTTGCTAAACATTTTACAACTTTGCAACAGAGTGCATCACCTTTAAAAATCAGCTATTGAAAAATCCACGTCTAATCAATATTCTGAATATATTAGCCTACAGCATTATAAAACTTAAATAAACTAAATACATTTAAAATCATATTCTAGTATTTGCTAAATATAATCTAAATGTCTTGTTTGCATTTTACACCATGTTTTGTGATGTAGCTGTTTGGTTTTTGGAAGGAGTAGCACATGTTGAGGTTTTTAAACATTAATTAATTTAGTGTTGAGGAGAAATAAAAACTATGGAAAAGCATTACAATGTTGTTTTTATGTGCCTGAAATTTACTCTTGCACAATGACACATTAGTTTATTTTGCAATGTACATGTGTACAAATGATGTTGCTGCATGGGAAGTGAAATTGACTTATTTGTATAGCCTAAACATTTAAACTCGTATTCTAGTTTATTTGTCACTATACTCTATGTCACTATATTCTGTTTTCTTCAGGCATTTTTATCAAACAAAAAAGACCCGAGTTTACTGTCTATAAAAACAACATCAAATGCAAGTATAGTTTCCTCATCCAGACTACCGGTGTAAACATGGTCTCTAAATAATGTTGCGGGATCGGTAATCCCCTGACCTGCAGACTCAAAGCCGCTTCTCTGGCAGGTTTTAAACGCGATAGCGAGTGAGTGGTGTTGAAAGTTGCTGTATGTCTCCCTCCCTCCACTTCACTCGTCCATTGACTGCGAGCTAAGCGAAATTACGAATGCTACTACGGTTAAGGCTATGCTTATGAATATTGAGAAGTCGTGCTCACGTTGCCTGGTAACCCTCCAATGGCAAAGGCTAGGTTCATGCATATTAATTACCCTACGCAGGCGTTGTTCTCTAACCTTCCAATAGCGAAACGCCTGCCTAATTAATATTAATTAGCTACGAGGGCCTTTGTTTTGATAGTCCAATAGCGACACTTTGTGTTATGAATATTAACAACTAAGTTTTGCCGTAGTAGATTTCATAACTTTGCAGTCGGGCCTCTTGAAGAGGACTGTGGGGGAGGGTCACGTGACGTGTGTACACACAGTAGAGTTCAGCACCACTCGATTCGTAGTAAGATCATCAGCGTCCTCCCCTTTCCAGAACAAGCTTTGACGGACCAGAGACGAATGTCCCATATGCAATTGTGTTTACGCCACATATTGGCGACTTAATCGATCGCATTTTGACGTACTTTATTTTATACGAAGTCCTGGAAGTCTAGCAACCGATTTGGGAGCTTTTGTCAAAGTATCCGAGGAGAAATGTCAATGGAAATACAGCAGAACCCGATGCCTCCGTAGAGAGCTGTCTCTCAGTGCCAAGAACTGGTCCTCTGGTGAGTAGGTTAGCCAATACCTCCCTGTATTGAGTTAAAAGTTGTTTTTAAAGTAGCATTTAAACCGCTGTATAGTCAGCAGGGATGAGAGAGCTCGCTAAATCAGTCACATGCATGTTAGACACTTTATTACAGTTTACCGCTAGAAGTGTATGACAGTTAACAGCAACATCAGACAGGTTAAACTCAAACGTGTAATGCCCGGATGAAAAACAAACCAAACCAAAAGATTTTTCATCTTTTTAGTCATTGAAAATATTTTTTTCCCCGCTGTAAGTTTACAAAAAGACAATTAACCATGGTTTTACTACACATAAAAAATTAAAACAACAACAAAACATGGTAACCACTAATTAACCATGGTATTTGTAGTAAAACTGTGGTTATACAAATGGTAATACATCTGCCAAAAAAACATGGTTACTACACTTTTACTACAATAAAACCATGGGTAATTTTCGTACGGGTTGTTTTTGAGATTATGCACAGGGGAAAAAGTATATGGGTATATTGTACATTTAGTATTTTCGGTTATATTTTCCATGAAGGTGTCTGGATGGGCTATCCTGTAAGGATTGGAGCGTGCAAGGAACACACTGTGTCTTTACTTTTAAGCACTCTGTATAGCTTATCAATTTTAACTTTTGTTTTTAATTAATATTTAAAAATAAAAACAAAACAGTATCAGCTAAGTATTGAACAAACAAATTAAAAGTGTTTCATTGTTTTTAAACTTGATGTAAGGTACTGTCACCAAGTACAACATGTTCCTGGATCACCATCTTTATTGATCCTGAAACAACGTTTTAATCAACCAATCAGATTTAAGGGACACATTTTTAACATCAAGTTTAGGCTTACAACCAGGGTTAGGTGCTGTTATTCACTATCATTCCCCTTTGATTTAGGTTTAGGATTAGTATCAGACTAAATTGGACAGGAATTGTGTCCTGGATCAGCAAAATATGTTGATCCAGGAACTTGTCTTACTTGACCGTAAGTTGCTTATTCTCATTGACTTATTAATAATGACCAGTGACCTTTGAGAAGAAAACCACTGTTTTGTAGTGTGTAATATTTAGCCTACTAAATATAATCAAAATAGCCTATTTTATTTGCATTTTACACCACATTTTGTGTTGTATGTGTTTGGTTTTGGAAATATTAGCACATGTTGAGGTTTGCAAACATTAATCCCATTAATTTTGTGTTGAGGTCGGAGAAAAATAATAATATGGAAAAGCATTACCATGTTGTTTTTATTTGCCTGAAATTTAGTTTCGCACTGACTCATTAGTTTATTTCGCAATGTACATGTGGACAAGTGATGTTGCTGCAGTGGAAGTGACATTGACTAAACAACCAAAAACCCCAGAGAGGCTACGTTACTGTTGGATCAGGTCCATGTAGGACTTGTAAGAGGATGGCAATGTGCCTATGAGTTCTGTTGAAGATCGCAGACGTCATATGAGACAGCTGAGAGAAGCATGCCTCTGCCTAAAGACATTGACGAGCGCTACTCTCCAACATGGTCTGGACTGTCCAGCTGGACATGAGAGGATTACGTAACCTGTTATCCAATTTTCTCATACAGTTGTCAACTTTGATCCTTCATATTCTCTTCAGTCCATATATTTCATTCCAAATGTGGAGATATTTTAATATTTAAAAAATGACCCCAACAACCCACAATGCTAAGACATGACGTAGACACTAAAATATTATGATCATCACCAGTAAACAAATTGTGCTATGCAAATCACATGTGAATCGCTTTGTATAACCAGGAACGCTCCTGCAGTGAATTTGTTTTTCTCAGTTCAAGACTGGCTAGCGATTAAACCATGCACGCTGTAGCTACTCAAACACCCAGAGTGATCTCTCCTGTTGATAACTTTACAAAGAAGCGTTGAGAGAACATGCCGTCCCAGGGGTCAACACAGCTGAGGCGGTGTCAGGAGGACTAACACAGATATGTGCAGGAGGTTCAATTGAGACGTTTGTTTGTGTTTCACAGCTTCAGGAAAGTATTGCAAGCCTTAGAAAAATGTCCTGGTCATCAGAGCCCCGGCTGCGTGTAGGTGATGAAAAGCATGTAAGGATGAATGGCGCTGTTGGAGGACGAGAGATTGAAACGGGTCGAGTCGGTGTTGAATAAAGTTACTTGTAGATGCAAAACGCGAAAGATCCCTCTGCAACACCCATACTTTTAAACCAGACAAATTTGAACTTTGAGCTCACATGGCTGAGGATCCATTTATTTTACATTTCCAGCTGAATATTAAATATTTTTATTTGAATATTTATGAGGCACACTTTGATCTCTATACCAAGATAACCACTACTACTATTTCTGCCTGTTGCAAAGTTAGTTTTGGAAGAGGGTTGCTGGGTAAAAACACCATACATTGACACCATACATACCATACTGACCTTCATGTTGTTTTACTATATGTAAAAAATATTTTGTTAAATTTACAGTAAAAAAAAACTGGCACCTGTGGTCGCCAGAAATTCACTGTAAATAAATACAGCAGGGTTACCAAGTATTTGAATTTCCAGCAGAATTGGGCTAGTAAATTGTTGGCGCAGGTTAAAGGTTTGATATATTCACTATTGAATATTTTGGTCATTTTATATTCTACCAATGTGCTATGATGAGTTTTGTGAGTGAAGGGAACTGCGTTTGAGCTCACGTGTGCTCCTTAATGAGTACATTAGGATTTTTAATACATAGGGCCCTATCTTGCACCCAGCGCAATTGACTTTGTACACCGACGCATGTATCATTCGTATTTTGCACCCGCGCACAGCGGACTATTCCCTCCACAGACGCACGTCGGTAAATTAGGTAATGTACTTGCGCTAGCGGGGCGGTTCGGCGAAAAGAGGAGGCGTGTTCCGGCGCAAAACTCACCTGGTGCTATTTTCCAGTTTTAGAAAGCAATTGCGCCACTGACCAGGAAAAACCCAGTCTAAAGACAGTGGCACATTGCGCGTTAGTCATTTGGTATTTTAAGGGCGCATGCTTGGCCATAATGTAGTGTGTGAACAACGCGCATCCACTTTGATTCTCTAATATAAACAGACACAGCAGTTTTCATTTTTGCAAATCATACATTATTACAAGGAAAAATATTAACACACGAGGGAAATCATTGTTGTGTCCGTGAAGATGTGGAAAAGATCTATATAGATTTTTTTTTTAAAATCTAGATTAGGCTACACATTTACCCAAATTATACGCCTGTTTAACCGAAGCTAATTTGGGTGGGTTTCTCCCATCATCCCCAATGTCACTTCTCTGTGTTTTACGGCCCTGACGAGAACGTCGGTCTCCTCGGCTGTGAACCGCTCCTGGCGTGCGCCTGGCAAATCCGCCGTTATAATAGCGATCCGCATTGAAACAAGCGCGCCTGCTCTTAAAGGGAATGTGAGAGGACGCTCTGATTGGTTTATTTCACGTTACACCCAAACCACACCAATGAATATTGAAGCTACTTCAGACCAACCCATTTTAGATTTGCGCCAGGCGCAATAGTCATTTATCTAATCCAGACGTACTACATTCGCCATTCTGTCATTATCATGTGATGTACCAGCGTCGCTTCCTGCCGTTGACAAATCCTCTCCCGTGGCCTCATGGGATAGTAAAGTGTCCATTATATGCACACTTCAGTATCACGCTGGAAATAGAAACTCATCCGGGGACTTTTTGCCTACTCTTTTATGAGCACTGTGAATTCAAACATACTTCTTTTGTCACATTTACAGTTGGTTATGTACATGGTAACTTGCAGTTAATTAACAGGTTTTTACTGTAGCATATGTAAAAATGGCAAAAAACAAGAAACCTGTATGACGTACTTCTGCGAAAGACGAATACATTTTGCCAAAAATTATATTTCCATTGTAATCACTGAGACTTTTTAACATGCAGTACCATATTTAGATTTTGTGTCATTTTTGTTTACGTCACTTCTGCATGTCATCTCTATTTCGATATGCAAAACCTTGTATTTTTGACTCCAAATACGTCGTCTTCGTCTTAGTCTGCTTTCTATTTCCTAAATCCCTGCAGCTGAAACACAGAAGTGAAAAATGTATTGTAGCACGACACGATTTGACTGCAGAGCGCCCAGTCCTCATCTTCGTTTACTATTCGTTACCTAAACCCTTGCGGCACGCACGCACACACAAAGCTCAGAAAATGCAATCATGTGACATCACTCAGCCGATTCTGAGAATTTTCTGTACATTCCAGTGGGGATACGAGGGGTGTGGAGCAGCCCTCTTTTCATCTGCCGGGGCGGAGGGTTGACTACTTCTCTGAAAGTGTCAAGTGCATTTAGTTCGACTCCCACAACACTCTTCATCCAGATGCATGGTCAGCCAAGATTTCTTGTTTGTTTGTTTGAGGGAGGTACAGTTAATAACAGGGGTCATTGAGAGGTACACAGTGGATGGACACTTAACCGTTGCAGGCGTGCTTGCTCATGTGAGCTGAAGGCGTTAGAAGAAATATTCTCTAAATGACATGCTTTTATTGTAAGCAGTGATGTCAACTACCTTTTGCACCCACTCAGGAATGCTTCAGTCTTCCAGCATAGACAGTGTTTGGTCATGGTCTCTTGAGGCAGACAAGATGCTGGTTGCAAAGTTGTACAGTAAGGATGTACAATAAATTTTTTACAATACCATTAAACAGGTTTGGGACCGGTAAGATTTGACTTTTATACAGCAAGAATGCATTGTTAAAAAGTGACTGTAAAGATATTTATAATGTTACTAAAGATTTATAATTTAAATAAATGCTGTTCTTTAACTTCCTATTTACCTATTTTAAAAAAACTGAATAAATTTGTCATTTCGTTCACAAAAATATAAAGCAGCAAAAAATTTTTTCAACGTTGATCATTATAAGAAAGGATTCTTACGCACCAAATCAGCACATTACAGTGATTTCTGAAGGATCATGTGAATGCTGTGGGCCCTAATTATGCAGGACTGGCTCAAGAAAAACTAGTCAACATTTTCAGACTGCAATAAGTAGCTGATTTTGAAAAGATTGTATTTATTAGGCTGTAATCCCTTATGAGCAGCATGCAGTCTGAAGACCTGTCCTCCTCAGAGGAAACCGGTTCAGTGGATGTGTAAAAAGTAAACGGATGCTTTTAACAGTTTGCAACTAAAACTCACCAGTACTACCCTTATTTGCACAATTGGTTGCCATGGTCACGGGAAGAGGAAGAAGGGAACAGGATGATGACTGTTTTTAAGTGAGAGATTGGGACACAGGTAGTGATTAGTCTTGGCTGTTCTATTGTGTTTGTTAGCAGCAAAGTCCATTTGCAAGATATTTTGTTTCTTTGAAAGTAAGTCGTGCAGAAAAGCCGGCATGGCCATTATGGAATCAGACTTTTACACCTGCCCCTTAGAAACCATGTCATCACATATTGTTTTCCCACGGTAACTCTTTTCTCCTGTTCCCAACAGGACAGAGTCTCATGCTAGTGAAGAAAACAATAGTCTTTACATGTAGAGATGCACCGATATGAACATTTTGGTCAATACCGATAATTATTTGTATTTGAAAGCCAATAACTGATATATTGGCCGATAAATCTAAATCCAAATCCAAATTTTCAATTCAATTTCAATCCAATTCAAAACCATCATGACGAACAGTGCACATCTGAAGTGCCTCAGCTGAAGGAAATTATCCATTATTGGTCATATCGACCACATTTTCTTATCGGGCCGATAACGGTTACATTACAAATACACATATATCGGCCAATACCGATATGGTGGCCGATATATCGCAAATCCATATTTACATATTTCCTCTAGACCAGAGTTTAACCCTTTTAAGTATTGCCATGAAGATATTTACTGGTAGTTACGCACCGGTTAGACCGCAACATAAAGTGTTGCATACAGAGCTGTTGATGCAGAAAACATGCTGGTTCACCAAAGGTGTGTGACTACGAGGTGAAAAGGGTAAATGAGTTTCCCCACCCTCTGGCGAGTCATAGTGGAGCTGAGCAATCCATGGCTGCCTGTCTCCAGGCCAAAACAGCCGATCTGTGACTGTGTTATGTAAGCAGACATAGGAACATGCACTCAACAGTCATTATATCTGCTCAGATGTGCTCAGCGTTGTCTGGGAAGACTCCAACTCTACGTCCAAATACATGCTGACATGCACACAAAAGCCAGAAGCCTCGTGTCAGAAAGTTTGATCTGCAAAATATGTTCTTAAGACATTATATAAATTCTTTTTCCCTGACAATTGTCATGCAAATAATTGCGAGTCATGATTTTTCAGTCATGAAAAATGATTTAATTGAATTGTTGTTGGTTTTTATGTTGTTATTATGAATATATTCACTTAACATATATTCTATAGTCACTTTAAATTAATTAAGATTGGAGTGTGTGTAAATGGGAAGTGCACAATGATTGCGATTATTCTAAATAAACATGGTAGGGACAAATCATTTTGGCTAGCACACGTTCATCACATATAAAAAGCACAGGGGAAGATTTGGCTTGTTTGCTCTCTTTCCTCCTTAACTTTGCTCTCTTTACCAATTGTTTACATAAAAGAAGCCAGGAAGCTAATTAAATAAAATAAAGCAATAATGTAGCCTGTGTGTAATCATACAAAAGTGTTGTTCACATTGTGAGAGCTCACTGAGAGCGTTATGTCATTATGTTTTAATGAGTGGACTGCAGAGCGGCTCTCTGCATGTGCCCGCGCTGTGACCTCATCCTGAACTCAAACTTCACACTGTGCATCCACTGCTCCCCTGACATGTCACATCTCATGCCATAAATCTGCCTTAGAGCTGAAGTATGCCCTCTTTTGGTCCCAGCACGTGCATTGTCACCGTGCAACGAGCCAAGGTGCTGAACTGAATAGGTGGAACCTATTGTTATGGAAAGAAACGTCTGATGTCATATAATGGTGTCCTTCCTCTTTTTTGTACAACATAATCCTTAATGGCACGTGGTGACTGGAATGAAGTCCTTGTGTTTAGGGTTTTGCTCTTCAGTGCAACTTATTGTGCTGAGTTTAATTCAGTCTGTAAGATGCAGGGAAGTGGAAGTAAATGTGTTTTTTTCAAATCTAATGCTTGTGCATTAACTGTGCTGTTTATGTATGGTTTCAGTTTTATTCTCTATGTGGTGGTAACAACAGCAAGAAGGTTTTTGCAAGCCATTGATCAGGGAGCACCTAGAAAGTGAAAAATTCAACAACAAAAAATTGCATTACAGGTGCACTATGTAATTATTTCCCACTTACATAAAGTTGTAAACCTAGAGAAATGATCAGTGCATTTGTCAACTATCCATCATTTTGTTCAAGGGTGTCCAATCTTGCTCTTGGAGTTCCAACTTCCAGCAGAGTTTAGCTTTATCATTGAATTAAACACTCCTGAATTAGCTAATCGAGGATTTCAGGATCACTAGACACTCCCAGGCAGTGTATTAGAGCTGAACTCGGAAGGAAAGTCCCCTGAAAGAGCAGGAATGGACACCCCGGATCTTGTCGGGTAATAAAAGCTTTTATAATTTTGAAAACAAACCAATGCATTAACATTCTGCTCATGTTTTTTCTTACAGCTGATTCAGAAAGACGGAGCAGACACCTTTGGAAAGTCTAGCAATGTGGAGTTGCATGGTTTACAATGAGACGGACGACAACGTGGACCTCCGGCTCTGCCAGGACTTCGGACTCATTCTGTCCGTCTTTTCTCTGGTGTACCTCATTGTCTGCTTTCCAGTGGGGCTTTGCTACAATGCCCTGCTGGTGGTGGTCAACCTTTCCAACAAGGTCACCATGACCATGCCTGATGTCTACTTTGTGAACATAGCCATTGCTGGTCTGGTGCTCAACTTGGTGGCTCCAGTAGAGTTGCTGGGACCCAGTTTTACACGCTGGCCCATGTGGGAATACAACAATGAGATCTACATCACCCTCCTCATTCTCTTCAACATCTCCTCTCTGGTCATCATGTACTCCACTACCTTGCTCAGTCTGGACTATTATATTGAGCGGGCTCTTCCTCGCACCTACATGTCCAGCGTCTACAACACCAAGCATGTTTGCGGCTTTATCTGGGGCGGTGCCGTACTCACTAGCTTCTCTTCGCTGCTCTTCTATGTGTGCAATCACGTCTCCACTAAGATCATCGAGTGCTCCAAGATGCAAAACAAAGAGGCGGCTGACGCCATCATGATGTTCATTGGGTATGTGGTGCCGGCGGTTGCCGTGCTTTACGCGTTCGTGCTGATCCTCCGAATCAGGAAGGAGTCCACGCCTTTGGACCAGGACTCTGGAAGGCTCGATCCTTCCATCCACAGGTTGCTGCTGGCCTCTGTGTGCATGCAGTTTCTTCTATGGACTCCATACTACATGACCTTACTGGTGCACACAGTGGCTGGAGCTCCTGGGAGCTATTCCAACAGGCAGCACCTTACCACATACTTCTTCCTGAGATGTTTATCCGTGCTGCTCGCCTTCTGCAGTAGCTTTGCCATTCCCCTCATGTACAGGCAAATGAACAAGAACTTTTCGCATAAACTCCAGCGGCTCCTAAAGAGGCTGCACTGCGGGGACCAATCTTGTCCTCACGAACGCTCAACAGTACAGCAGGTGGTCACATGAGGGCTTGTGTCCAATCAGATCTGCTTCTCTCTCACTAGCACTTACTCCGAATCCACAAAAGTAGAGCCAGCACATGAACCTGGATATATATTGTGTGCAGAAAGGAAGCTCACCACAAGGAGTGTCTCTGTGAAATTTTGGAACCTCTGTAACATTTAACTTTATTTGTTCATCTCTGTGGTGAGTGGGCGACCAAGAAGAAACCACTAAGTGCTGTTTTTGTGTAAGCTATGTCTATTCTTTGGGTTTTTGGGCCTGGGGAAATCTCAACCCATCTGATGGTCCTTTCGGTGGAGGGGGAAAAGGTTGAACGTGTGTAATCTGTTACAGGATATGTGGCATAGCCTTCTAATGTGATGCTTTTAGACCAACCTATAGGGAATTTAGCTTAAAGCCACATTTTGCCCCAAACTCTCAGTGTTGTGATCCACAACAGCATAGGCTCTTCAGTCTAGATTGAGTTTTCTGGTCACACTTTCTATAAAACCTTTCTGGTAGACGCTAACATACACAATATAATTACCTCAATTTCACACACCAACGGGCATTTCATTACAACTTTTACAGCACTCAGAAATAACTCAGTGAGACTGTTATCAGGGAGCGGGAAAGATGTGTTTGTGTGTGTCGTTGTGTGCGGGTGGTTGTGTGTTCTCGAGTCCTTGCTGCTAAGGTAATGTGCATCATAACTGCACAGCTGCTCAGCCATATTAAATCCAGTCAACTGTGTATAGCTTATTGAGACGAAGCTATAGAAAATATCTACTAGTAGTAGTAGTAGCCTTTATTGTCACTTAGTCACAAGTACCAGCGAAATTAGCCATCAACCTGTCCATACAAAACATACATACAATATGACAATGGGGTAGACAAGACAGGAAGACAGGATTGAGGAAAATAATACAGCATGACATGAGGATAGGTGAGGGAAAAAAAAGGCAACTTCCAGACTATGCTCCTGTGAGGAGTACAGTCTGGGAACAGGAAAAAAAACACCTCAGCAACATTAGCACATAATCAGTACGACATGAATCCACAAGACTTGCAACAGGGGAGGGGAGTGGGGGATGGAGGTCACCCAGCACAGGCAAGCAGCCATCCGGTCCTGCAGCCATATTCGGCGCTGGTCACAGACCCGCCCGCCAGGCTGGGGGGTACAAAGCGGCGAAGGCGAGGGATGTGGGGTGGGGGGTGATTGCATATCTGTATATATATGTAAGAGTTTGTGTATGTGTAGGCCTGGAGATTCGCTCCGCCTGGCATCCAAATCTCGGTGCCTCTGTCCGCAGGATGTTATAGCGTTAACACAGCAAGTTGCCATGGAGACAACCTTGATTAGGTCCCAAACAGAGTCAACAATCAGCAGGTGTCTGTGAGAGATGGGGGGAGGAACGCAAGAGCGGCTCACTGCAGTGCTCCTCCGGGGGAGTTGTTGTTCCAACAGCGGCCTTGGCCGAGGCCAGTGCTGGTTGAGGGGGGCCGAAAGCAGATAAGATTGGGATTATTTGGTCTTGGGGCGAGTAGCCGCATTCCTTTGCACGACTACTCTCTTAGTCCATTCTGGTCCATCAGCTTTTGCAAAGCCGTGAGCTTCTCCATGATGTTATCCATATTTCGGGTCACCTCCCTGTTGTTATCCATCATGCGGTTAATAGTCCCAGCCTGAGTGCTGACCGCTCTGCCCACTGCTTCAATCATGCCGGGCAGCATTGTGGGGCTTTGGACAGCTGTCACCGTCTTCTTAATTTCTTGATAAACCAGGGCAATGCCTAATCCAGTCAGCAAAAGACCTGTTATCATGGTTCCGAATAGATAGATATCTTCAATGTCCTCCACGGAAAGAGCCGCCAGACACACGACCCGCCACCTCTCCCACGCGTCCATCGTGTAGCCAGCTGCGAACGTTCCGGCAGGGCAGTCAGGTTCCCCCGAACCCAAGCTTCTCGTCGAGAAGATGGTGTCAATTGCGTTGAGAGACCAGTTAATCAAATCCATGATTTTTAGTTTGGAGAGCAGTGCGGAGAGAGTCTCTCAAAGTTAAGACATAAGACTAGACGAGAGGAGCGAAGCAGGGAAGGTCAGGGGGAGGAGAGGGAGAGAAAATGCGACCGCCTTCGTTGAGAGCCAGAAGAGAAGGATCTACTAGACAATGGATCACAGTTTTAAGGTCAACTAATTAGAAATGTAATCTTCTTTATTAAATACTTTTTCAATCATTAGTCTGTTACTACTGTAATTATTATCCATGCACCATAAGGACGTGGTTAACAATTCACATGTTTGAGATGTGAATACAAGCTGCACAAGCTCTATAAATACAATCAAACATATTTGATTTCTTGTAACAGATTTACGCTCAAGAAGAAACCCGCTCAGATTTGTTCTGGAACATACAGTTAATGATTTACAGTTAAAGTATTGATCTGACTTTATTGCTTCTAAACGATGAATCAGATTGGGAAAACCTTTTCTGTCTGATGTGTATATCCAAAAGAAATAGCTTTTATTGAGATTAGTTGCATGAATAATTTCATTGTATGCATATATAGAGAAATATGCATAAATGCTCTCAAGACTGGGAGAAAATCGTAGACATTTCCAGAAAATAATACTGGCAGGATGAGAAATAGAACAGTTTAAGCTAGTAAATGGTATGTTGTTATCGAAAATGTCTTTACTCTTGTTTTTTCTTGAGACAGTGGATGCAAAATTAGTATATTTTGGAGAGAAAGCACTGTATGTGAATGGAAGAGTGGAGACGTGTCATTTAAATCCACTTTTGTATGCAAGGGAAAGAATGTATTTAAAGTCATGAAGGGGATTCAAATCAGTTAACCCTCAATCATAAACGATTAAACAGCATCAAATCACAATGTCATGGCTGTTGTTAGTTTGCTAATGCCAGTATGTATCATATTAAGAATGTGTATATATTGTACTTCAGAGATTTACTGGGAAAAAAACAGACATACCATTTTAGAGTACAGTATTATTATCTCAGAGATTTATTTAGATACTAAAGTGTCAGTCATCCTCTGTCCCATACTGAGTCAAAGACTTGTTCAATAAACTAACATGAATATAATCCTGCTCGGCTTTTCATTGACTCACAACATCAAAGAACATCACAGTGTTCCAAATGACAAATGATGAAACTGGTTTTGGTTTGCATCAACAAAACAGGTATGGATGACTACACTCGCACATACCAAAGAAAAGAAAAGAAAAGAAATAATGGTTCATGTAACAGATGCCAAAACATATTTTTCTGGCTTGGTGCGAGCCTCAGTCAGTATAGTGCCATGCCCCAGGAGCACAAACCACACTGAAATGTTCTTTGGCAGAATCATTTTGTTTAGTTGCCCGTCTGCAGAGCAGCAACCACTACAGACATTAGTATGGTGAAAGACACTTTCAGCTTGTTCTTCAACTGTCTTCATTTATTAAAATTTATTTTGTTGCATATTAAACAATTTGCAACTTCACTAAGAGGTTTTACTGAAGAGTTTGAGTTTGTCTAAGTTCAAATCTCAAGTGAAAACTGCCTCGCACAAACAATGATTGTTATCAAACAATCTCCAACCGCCATTGGTTGGAAAACAGATAGCCCCGCCCTAAACCTAACGCACATTTGTTAAATCAATATGGCTGTTGTCTGGCTGGTCAGGAAGCTTAAACAAACAGCGCAATGTTTTGAAAATTGCCAGTGTTACACATTTTTTTGGGCTAGATAGAAGGCACATTTTAACCAATAACAAGAAAAGAGCATTGTTTTATTGCGATTATGTATGAAGTCAAACATCTTTTTGATTGCCGTTTAAACAGGAATACACACTTCCAAAACCACCTAAATGTTTGTGGAGTAAGTTGTAGAGAGACTCAGTCCAGTGTCGACTATTTTAAATAAGCATTACTGAATGATTCACAAGACGCTGAAGTGTTGACGCTTGCAGAATAAGAATTCACCTGGGTTTTGTTATATACTGACTCGCAGTGGGGGCACCTCCAGTCAACAGAATCAGCAGTGTGTGTGTGTGTGTGTGTGTGTGTGTGTGTGTGTGTGTGTGTGTGTGTGTGTGTGTGTGTGTGTGTGTGTGTGTGTGTGTGTGTGTGTGTGTGTGTGTGTGTGTGTGTGTGTGTGTGTGTGTGTGTGTGTGTGTACACGTCTGGAATGGAGCGAGCTCGGTCAGAGTGGGAGTGGACCGAGGGGCCCCGTTCAGGCCTTAGCACTGTGTGCAGTCTCTCCGAAGTGCCTGTGGCGTCCCCAAACCAAGCCACAAAACCCCTGTGAAAGAGGAACATTCTAGGCATTCTGAGAATTGTTTTGGCTTCTGAACACCCCCAGCACAACATATCCGCCTGTCACAACACAAGAACAACATTGTCCGATATGGAACAATGGAGCCAGGGTGAGTGTCGGAATATTAGACAAGGAACCGATCAAGAAGCAAGAAAAATTCCATGTTGTTTGGAGTAATACTTCCAAAACTGATTGTAAGAGTATTTCTTACAGGCACTGTTTTCTTTTTGTTAGAAAGTCACGCTACTTTTTAGGAAGTTTTGGAAACTTTTTACCATGCCTTCATTTATTGTTTTATTTTCAATGAAGAAATTGTAATGTTTTACTCTTGTCCCAGATTTTCAATTTTAATATATAAAATCAGTCATACAAAATATAAATAATATAACCAAGTGAAGAAAAATGTGTGAACTGCATCATTTCCAATCAGACTGTAATTTAATATTTAATTAAGTGTGTATTTAGCTATTAGCTTAAGATGAAGGAATTGACCATTTTATTTCAAAAACATTTTTAAAACATAATGTCCAGGGGTGCGTTTCCCGAAAGCATCGTTACTCAACTATGGTCGCAAGTTCCGCCGTTATCAGCATAGTTCAACGGTTTGGTGTTTCCCGAAACCATCGTTCCAACGAACGTTCGCAAACAGCATCGCAAACTTGTGTGGTTGGAACGACAGCTCTGGAGCTGTGGTTAGAAGCATAGTTTCTAGTTTACATGAGATGTAGACTGAATAAATCCTTATCTTTAGCAAAATAAGCAAGCTGACATTCAGTACAACCCGTGTTATTTATTTAGAATACATACAAATGTAATTTACGTCTTTTAGTTTGTCAAGAGATTTAAAACACCGTTTTTGAAGACTGCGCATGTGCGAACGTGCTCTACTATGTAAGAACGAGCCAAATATTGAGTCTGGTAGCCTAATAAAGCAAAATAACTGAGAAAAATTAGAAATGGTCTTCAGATGTAATGTCTGTAACTTATATGACAAAATCTAGCGTTAATTCGATCTCAAACAGATTAATTAAAATAATTTATTAGTCCACCACGTGCGAGACGTCATAAACCAACGTGGTTGAACGATACTTTGCGACATACGGTTTCGGGAAACAGTCGTGACGAGCTAGTTGATTTCTCCAACGATGCATCGTACTATGGTAGTTAAAGCTGCAGTCCGTCGTTTTTCCTCTTTGTCGCCATCTCTGTTAGAAATCTGCAATTGCAGTTATTCGCGGAATTATTAACTGTGCGTGGGTAGTAAATCGGCATGAAACAGCGCGGATGAACACAATGTATTGAGGAGAACCTGTCGCGTCGCTGTGGATACTGTACTGTCATCAGCAATGTCAGAGTATACCTTTTGAAAGTGTCAACATTAGAGTTTTCATCGGTAAATGTCATCTGAACAAGTAAGTAACATTCACTTTTGTTCTGACCAAATTCGGGGGGTGGGGGGAAGCATTGCAGTAACGTTAGGCTATATCATGCTGATTAAATCTAACGATTGCTTATATCACGTCAAAACGTGAAAAATATATTTTTTCTGTAGCCACTCTGAAGTCCGAAGTCTTTGGGTTTTACAACTGGTGAATCTCCAGTTGTCACTGGTGATTGTCGCTTTAAACTTTCGGGATCCGCCATACCAAGTGCTAAGCTAAATCTCCACCATCATCCACACACGGTAGCCGGGGACTCCTTCTCTCTGTGTACAGAAGTGACGTAATGACGCAAAGACATGCTCGAAATTCCCGCGGAAATCCACCAGTACCACTGGAATTAAAATCATTATTACAAGATTACCGTTTTGAATCGAGGTAAGGCAAGCAGATCGTTTTGAACACTGGATGGTTACGTTTTTTTTCAAAAATGTCTTTTTTGATATTTTTAAACCCAAAAAAGTGCCGGACTGCAGCTTTAAGCAGTGAGCTATATAGTTGTACGGGAAACGCACCCCAGTACCGTTATTTCCACAACAGTATCCATTTAAAATGAAAAAGGTATTGGTGAAATATCCTGTGATGGTTTTAAGAAAGTTTATTTTCTAAAGTTTATTCACTAAAAGTTCACAGGGCCAAACGTCATTAAGAAACACCTATAAATGTGCAACATGTCTAGCAAAAAGCTTTACAGACATATTGTGCAGTTGTAGTATTTATTATTATTATTTTATCATTATAGATCCGTCAGTAAAACTGTTCTTGACTGGCCACCTTTGTAATTACTTTAGAGGGTATGACATTTGAGCTTAACCAAATGGAGGCACCAATGCATTAAGGACAGCCCTTTAATCTACTTCGAAAGGAACCCTTCATAATTATTGCACTGGTGTTGCACCTTTGGTTCACATATGCATGGTCAAACTCTTTTTTTTTTTTTTTGCCAAATCATGCAGAAATTATTTTGTGTACACACACCTTAAACAAAATAGATATATTGTGTCTGCCAAAGAACTGTCAAAGCACAGTTTTTTTTTTTTTTTTTTTTTTACTTTACATCTGTAGGCTATATAATAAAATACATATGGACTGAATAAAACAATGGATGCCATATGCCTTCCTCTATTAATATTTCATGAAGGTCAAGATAGGCCGTTAGTTTTGATAAAAATTATAATAGATGTAATTGTATTTTTCTAGCTTTTAGATAATATATACAGTTAAGACTACAAAACATCAAATAAATATTTAATGTCGATACATTTATTTGGTGTGTAGCTGTGTTATAAGCCAGATAATACAGTCAGACAGTCATTATCACAAAATAAACCCCTATTTTACTTTGAAGACACCAAGAAATCAAAATGGACAATTCTTTTTTTTATGGAATATTGCAGTGTTTATTAAAAATGACTGACGGTGGACAAAGTCAAGTTCTGCACTGCAGTTTTTCTTTTTTGAGAAGTAATTTCCGTTTCCACTTTAATGCCTGGCTGGCTGTACATTATCCCATACATATTGCATATTGCATCCGATGAAGTTAAAAGCTTTGAAGACACCAAGGACATTGAAGACACCAAGGACTTTGAAGACGCCCAACAGGACATGCTTTCTAGAGGCAGGTGGATGAGGCGTTTAAGTCACCTCCCCCACTAAATTACTGAAGCAGCACCCCACTCTCAGAAATCCACACCTGAAAGTTCAACATCCTGTTGGTATGTCCCACCAACACAGAAGGCAAGCGTATTTTAGTGATATTAAAACACGCCATGTTTAATCTCTTAATGGCACCTCTGACCATCCCAGTGGCCTCAAGAAGTGATTTCACAGTCTCCTTAATCTGAGAGACTCTAAATAATTCACTCGAAATCCAATGACAAACAAGCAAGAGGTTTGCACAACAGGTTTTAAAATCCCACATATTGGGTAACACATCCCGAATAATGCCTCAACTCCGGACATGAGCTCAATTTATCCCCAAGAAGCCGGGGTCTCGAATGTTCTCTGGTCTTGTTTCAAAGTAAACCTGGGTTGAGCTTAAAAAGTAATTGTTTCGCAGAGGCCGGCTTAAATCGGCCACACTAGACCACCAAGGTTGCACATTTGGTTTGTCTCTTAAAGTTTCTGCTGTTTGACTTGGCGCTCGTCCAGATCTCTCGTATAAATTAGGACAACAATTCCTTTTAGAGGTTCAGGGTCACAGCAGGCTATGCAACTGAATCAGCTGATCCACAATAAAAACAGAGTAAAATAATAGATTTATACATAAAAATACAATCACAGCCAGCCTAAAACATGAATATTTTTTTATCTAATGGCTTGACCTGGTTTAAAACTGTCAAATGTCTGAAGTTTGATCCCTTTTCTATCTGTATGACATTATTAAAATGGGTCATGCGCTTAGTATTTACATGTCTGGTTTACCCAACCCACCTCTATTCTAACCCGATAAGCGCAGAAAAATGGGATGGGGAAAATTCAGTCACGGGACACAGATTTACTACTCTTTAGATAATGTTATTTTTCCACCAGAAATATCTATGATTGGCACATCGAATGCCTTAGGCGATTACACACTCCCTTCCTCTTTTTGCTCCACCGGAATGATCTGGCATGAACTGAATGCTGTGATGAATCAGACCCGATGGGGAAAGACAGTCCAGCCTTGCTGGAGAGGCCCAGACTACAGCAGATGGCTGAAACCCAATCCTCTAAGATCCTGCCAGACCGGCTCGGTATTTTTCCTCTTTGCAAATGTACCAGAGATTTGGAAACACAGCAGCAGTGAAATGCTGGTGTCAGCAGAACATCTGAGAATTGGACCATGGGAACCACACAGGAGTGAGTGACCAGGTTGGCGGTGTTTGACGCTGTGGTTGTGTGGGTTGGAAGTCATGGGAGAGTGTTTCTATTAAAGTGAGAATATGACTAGTGTCTTTCTACTCACTGAAAGTGTCTCCACCAGACCACAGGCATGGAGCTCTACATCCCATTATCCTTATGTGTCGTTTCATAAACATTTTGACATACAGTCTTGGACAAGAAAAAAAAAGGCAAAATATTTAGCGGTCTTAACAATTTTAATCGCAAATCACTGGTCCGCAAATTAGCAAGAATTGCTGTAGATAAGGTAACCAATTAAACACGGAATAGCAACTTGCAGACAGTTTTTACAGAAAGAAGAGTCAGTGTTGTTCCACTTAAAGTTATGTTAAGTATGTCTCCCAGTTCCTTTCAGTTTAATGTGAGATCAAAGATTCATAGCGTTCAAATCTGCTCTTTGACCAGCCAAAACATGATCCTGATAACAACTTTTCATTTCAGGGAAACAAGCCATTCTGCAATATTCTTCTGAACTCCAACGCATTAAATTACTTTTAACAGTGACGTATCTCACCAATACCAGCAGCTAAAAAGGCTCCCCACACAACAACACTCTTCCTCCATGCTTCACTGTGCTAGAGATGCATTTATTATTATATTTCTCAGCAGATTTTCGAAGACAGCGCTCTGGAGCATCACCAATGCAACGTGTGCTTCATTGTGATACATCACTCCATCAACTTCCCATATTCAGCCAAAAACAACAACAACAAAAACTGCTGTTTAATTTCCCCTCATACTTATGGATCAATAAAAAATGACCTGAATGTTTACATGCTTCATAATGTTTTTCCATTCATTCAACCCTGAAAATAGCCTTATTGACCGGCATACACATTGACGAGTTGAAGAGTTACATGTATCTCTAGTAATGCATTAACACGGTCAGATTAGATTAACTACTTTCTCTTTTATGACAATCAATGTGACGTCCAGTGGGGTCCAAAATCTATTTTCACAGTCAAGGGTCCAAAATCTATTTTCACAGTCAAAGGTCCAAAATCTATTTTCACAGTCAAAATCTAATTTAAACCTTGAAACAATCAGAAAGTTTTAGTAACATTTTAAACAATGTTATGAAGTAAAATGACTAAGAACTCTCTGTATTTCTGTACTGTTTCACATTGATCATGTGACACTTTGTACAGACAGTCAGATGTTTGTCCTCCATTGAAGCACAATAATCTTTTTGGATCATCTCGAATCATGCTGAGAACAAGATCATCATGTTCTTTTATAATTAATACCTTGACTGCGGCTGCTTTTAAACTAAATACTAAGACATTATGTACTTTTCATTTCCATGCTAATTGTTGTGCTGGTAATATAATGTTGAATATTTTTTTATTTGTTTGTTATATAAAGTATTTTCACCAATGGTCTCAGAATTTTAGACATAATTTTTACACGTTATCACACTGTGGAACAAGTTAGATCGCATCACATTTTGTTGGACAGTGAGTCATTGATTTCAAGTAAAGCATTACAAGTGAAAGGTTGATGGTATTGCGTTCCTCTGTGAATGCATACACCTCTTGTGTTCTCTTTCTTTACTCTAGTCACAGGAGTAGCAGTGAATTATCAAGCTACAGGGACAGCAGTGAACACTGAGCTTTAGAAATGCAAAATAAATAAATAGATTTATCATCAAAAAATGCAGCTTTCACCACGGGTTTTTACTTATCACCCACATCCCAGGGGTGTTGCGGTCGGGTGAGGCAGCGGGGTGTCATGCGTTGTATTTTGCTGCTTGTTATTGAGCAGACAGCTGGAGAATAATGTTGTGCCCACCCCTCGGCTCATTCCCACAGGTGCAGGAATCTGTCACAACAATCACTGCACTGCCTCACTCAAGGCCACTGACCTCTAACATGCCTGCCTTTGAGAAAGCTGCTGCTCTCTTGTCTTGACCATTGTAAATAGCATTTGACCAAACCATTCAACAACGCATTTGACGATATAATGTTACAGCTGCATTCCCAGAGAATTGCTCTTTTTATTCCTTTCACCAACATAAAAAAAACACTCAGAAAACATCAAAACAAAGCTTTTGTGAGAAGACACAAAATCCATAATTTACACTTTGACTCCACCCTGTGTTCAAAAAGAATAGTGCAACAGGACCAACTCCGTTAAATGGACATTCCGAGATTAAAAAGTTTCTTTTCTAAATTCATCCACAGCAGAAGCACGATGGATATCTTCCTGACTTAATTCTTACACAGCATATATTAGCAGAGGAATTCACTGTATAAAAAAAGAAAGGGAAAAAATTGTGCAATCCATTCAGAATGCTTCGTATTCTATTAGGCCTACAGTAAAATGCGTGTTCTGGACCTTGTCAATGTCATCCTGTAGCTGAAGCTGTCTTATAGCCTACAGAGCTTTATGTGCATGTTGACGCATTTCGTTAATCTTTGTGCTAGGCTAGCCATGTTTCCTGTGTTATGAATTCATTTCGTCCTGGGACTGGATCCCATCACACTGTCCTTGCTGCACTCAGAATAGCCTATATCATGTCAGTTTATGCTGCATGTATGGCTGTCCATTGATTAAGACAATACATTTAAATGTTTATCTTATTGATTTCATGCTTCGTTAATTTAATGAATCGCAGCAGTTTTGTATCAATATTTCAGATAATGCGGTGAATTATTTTTCAGTGACTCCTTCCACACGTTACATTGTTACAGTAGGTGGTAACGATCTGTCTGTGAGCAAATCATCAAACCATTCGCTCAACCGAATGATTCAAATATGCTAATTCAGGAAGGAAACACCACAAATAATTTGTTTACTCGGAAACGCAGCAGTTAATTCGTTTTGACTTCGTTTGGTGATATTCACAGATCAAAAATAGACACTGTGTGTAAGCAAAATCACTCAGGCAACAGTGATGTTGGTATTCATAAAAAATTACACTCTTGCTCGAGTGATATGCCATGAACTGTGTTTTAAAGATATGTAGTCTGTTTGTCTGTCTACTCACCTATATTGGTCTTTCTGTCGGTTTCAGCCAAACATAATTGGAAAAACGTGTGGAGACAAATGGTAAGCTATTACTTCTTGCATGTTTTGTGACACTTTCTAAGTGAAATATCCAGTGTGTGGGGCTAAAATTATCTGAAACATGTGGTGAATCTGCCAACGATTTGTTACGTTGACTGTTGCACGTATTGCGTCAGTTCGGATATTAAATGTACTAAACTGAAAATACACAGTTGCTTGTCTTGGAAGAGCAATATTTGTAAGACTGTCTGGTTCTAGGGGAAGAGGTCAAATGAACAAGCATCTGTGAATTTTCAGTTAACATGTAACACATTTCTTCAAAAATGTGCTGTTTAAATAAAAAATGTTCTGTACCATTTTATATTAGCCTACAGGTAGGTGTCATTTGATACAAGGGTCATTCTATGAAAATGTCAATATTTCTGTCCCTAACCTTTACAAAAATATTGCACTTAAAAAACACTTTATTAGGCTACAATTTCTTTACATTTTAAAATAAAACAATATCATTTGAACAATTACACCTTCTTGAGCCATCAAGTGTCAATATTAGATTTTTTGATTTTTATTAATTATATAGAATTCCAAGCACCACATAAGTGCTCGTCCCCACAAACATGTACAGAGGGAAAATACTTTATCTTAAGGTCAATTACAGGTTTTTACACCATTTAAAATACAACAATGTATACATATATAAATGACATAAAAAAAATGCAGAATAAATATGATATAATTTATAATGAAAGTAGTGGTCCCCTGGAGTTGTGTCACTGGTGTTACCATTAAACAAAAATCTCTTATTTTGAAATAAAAATCACACTGATGACATCACTTGACTTCCTTCTTCCAATTTCCTGAATAACTATGAAGAAAGGCCCATAGTAAATACACTAACTATTTTAAGTTATCAGAAATTTTCTCATTTCATATGAAGCTTTTAGTTGAAGTCACTCTACTTTATAGTTCGGGAATTGTAAAAAAAAAAAAAAAAAAAAAAAACCTAGAAAACTAGAAAACAAATAGATTAAATTACTTAATTTAGTTAGTATACCATGATTGACAACATGGGGTTTGATACCTTGCAGCAGCCATTTTGTAAAATAAAATTTTCATGAAAATTGTCACTGGTAACACCCATTTATATAAACTTTATTCAAAGCTATTCATTTAGGTTGTGTGCCAAATGTAACAATTTAGTCTCATCTACTTAAGTATAGTTGAAGAATAATGATATTTGGTCTTATGCATGTCATTTGTGATTCATTGTATCACTGGTGACAAAATTACATAAATACAAATAAATACAATGTCACATGTGACATGATAATAATTTTACATCCATTTAATTCTGCTACACTCAAAAGTTAAGATTTAAAGGATTGCATAATTACTTGATTTTAACTTGTTAGCAAATATTTTCATCGTTATACCAAATACATGGTTGTGCAAACGAACTAACCTCATTCAAGCAGACTTTTAACAAACCTGATTAAAAAAAAAAAAACTAAATCTCCTTATTTGTTTCATTATTATTATTATTTGGTAACTCTGCATGTGCTGAAAAATAATTGAAATAATATTTCATAAAAACCTTTAATATTGCCAAAGAAGTAAGGTAACACCAGTGACCAAAAAAAAAAAATGGTCCAATTGGTCTTTAAATAAATGCACAAAAAATATAAAAAAATCATTAAGCTGTCATTTATGTGTATTAATAAAGTCATAGGGTAATCTAATAATGTGGTCTAATTTTAAATGTTAGAATAATAAATCAATTTTAAGACATCTTGCCATACCAAAAGTGGATGTTTCTGTAAAATGACCCACAATTCACATATAGTGTACATACATGTTTTTACATTGTACATTTAAAAATTTAAAATGGCTGTAATTACAGTAAATCTATAATTACACTGTTGACTTACCCCTTAAACCACCCTTAAACTTACTCACAACGCCAAACCTGTCCCTAACCTTACCCACATTCCACCTCAATAGCAGCACAAGTGTTTTGCAATACAACTTGAACACAATGTACTAATTTTTTGATGCAAGTAGTAGGTAAGGACACCTAATATAAAATGTGACCAAATGTCCATGTTCTTTTTGTGTACTACAGTATTGACTTTTCCAAGTAATTTTTTTCCTAGTGCTGAAATCTGTATCTAAAAAGCAGTGTGTGGTACAAAAGAGCATTCAGCAAGACAAAACTACTGAATCACCATCTTCCATGGTGAAAAAACACCTAAACATGTTGACCAGCGTGGCTCACAGGATGACAAAAACACTTTTTATTTTTGGTGGCATTGGCCAATTTACTGAATGAATTAAGCATGAATTAAATGTGTTGGGTGAGTAACAACATTTTGCAGACATTGCAGCAATACAGTTCTGATGTTCCAGCAAACAGTTGTGACAATTGAACTTGCAGTTTAGATATTGTTAAGACTGTTTAGAAAAATGTGCCAAAGCGATTGAGAAAAACTGTAATTATTATGTGCCAGTTATCTGTCAGTTGGCATTATAATTTTTTTTTTAAAGGAGCTCTGCTGGCATGCAGCACTTAAAAAGAGTTAGGAAAATGAACAAGTTCCCTCAAGAAAAATGGATGGATGGATGGATGGATAGTGGGGTTGGGTGGATAGGGTGGATGGTTGGGTGAATGGGTGGATGGTTGGGTGAATGGGTGGATGGTTGGGTGAATGGGTGGATGGATGGATGGATGGATGGATGGTGGGGTTGGGTGGATAGATGGATGGATGGATGGATGGTGGGGTTGGGTGGATGGATGGATGGATGGATGGATGGATGGATGGTGGGGTTGGGTGGATGGATGGTGGGGTTGGGTGGATAGGGTGGATGGTTGGGTGAATGGGTGGATGGATGAATGGATGGATGGTGGGGTTGGTTGGAGGGAATGTTGGATTTGGGTGGATAGGGTGGATGGATGGATGGATGGTGGGGTTGGGTGGATAGGGTGGATGGATGGATGGATGGTGGGGTTGGGTGGATAGGGTGGATGGATGGATGGATGGATGGTGGGGTTGGGTGGATAGGGTGGATGGTTGGGTGAATGGGTGGATGGATGGATGGATGGATGGTGGGGTTGGGTGGATAGGGTGGATGGTTGGGTGAATGGGTGGATGGATGGATGGATGGATGGATGGATGGTGGGGTTGGGTGGATGGTTGGGTGAATGGGTGGATGGGTGGATGGATGGATGGATGGTGGGGATGGTTGGGTGAATGGGTGGGGTTGGGTTGGGTGGATGGCTGGCTGGATGGATGGTGGGGTTGGGTGGATAGGGTGGATGGATGGATGGATGGTGGGGTTGGGTGGATAGGGTGGATGGATGGATGGATGGTGGGGTTGGGTGGATAGGGTGGATGGATGGATGGATGGATGGTGGGGTTGGGTGGATAGGGTGGATGGTTGGGTGAATGGGTGGATGGATGGATGGATGGATGGTGGGGTTGGGTGGATAGGGTGGATGGTTGGGTGAATGGGTGGATGGATGGATGGATGGATGGATGGATGGTGGGGTTGGGTGGATGGTTGGGTGAATGGGTGGATGGGTGGATGGATGGATGGATGGTGGGGATGGTTGGGTGAATGGGTGGGGTTGGGTTGGGTGGATGGCTGGCTGGATGGATGGTGGGGTTGGGTGGGTGGATGGTTGGGTGGATGGATGGATAGATATACAGACAAACAGATTGGGTTTTGTGTATTTATTATTATAATAATTATGAATTACTTATTTTATTATCTTATATTAAGTTATTAATTAAACAGTATAAGCTGTTCAGTATCTAAATCACTTTTATAAGTTTCTATAGTTCTGTATTTGTTGATTTTCCAGTCTGAAATGTTCTCTCTGTGATAGCAAAGAGGATGCATCAGTCTGACAGGGATTCTCACCGAACCATTGACTTCAGGATGTTCTACACAAACCTCTTTGAAGACGCACATAAAAGAGCCCTCAAGCTTTCTGTAAACCCGTCCTGACACAGAGGGACTGATAAGGTGAACAGAATCCATCCGTGTTCAGAAAATCGAATTACAAGCATAATAGTTTGTGGCTCAGTAATCCCTTGGCCGACAAAAGCTTAGCTACCCCTCATCTTACAAATAAAGGGTCATATGGTTCTCCGTCCAACATTGTACTGCACCGCTAAATGATTAACATCTCACTTATAATCTTATAATGCATATTTTGCATTCTGTCGATGTTCTCAGAGATATTTTAACATACTGTACACAGTGAAACCATCTCTTCAAATTGGGCACTGAACAATACAGATTATTCCAGCTACTTAGAGAAAGGGACTTTTATAATGGGAGCGTTTGTTTAGCACGGCCATTATTTGAACAAGTGTTTTATCGAAGTAAATGACATTTATTTGCGTCTCACTCGGATACGAGCACTTTACATCATGTTAAATCCTTAAAACCTGACCAAGTGTATTAAATATACTTGATTATTCATCATCAGAGTCCTTGATGAAGTCATGCATCAGGGATGTCTCGTCCCAGGTCTGGAGCATTTAAAACAACCTGGGCTGGTTATTTCTCCATCGCTCTTTGAACTAAATGAGCGCTAGTGTCATGGATGTGACAGCAGCCATATGTCCTAAGTAACTGTCGTTGGTGGGTTTCCTGCTATTGATGCTGTCCACGTGCGTGTGTAGCCGTGCTGTGGGAAGTCCGAGCAGAGAGAGAGAGAGAGAGAGAGAGAGAGGAGGGGGTAGAGGGGTGGCTAGTGAACAAGTGGCCAGAAAAGAAGGAAGCTGTTAGTGATATTCTTCTCTGGAGCGTCTCACGGACAGAAGCGAGTTGTCTTATAACAGTAGGTGGCGCAGACGGTGGATCTTGTCCTGGTAAAGGGATTACAAATCTGCAGAAACTCTACACTGACTGCATCACAAGCCCTCGTGAATAAAGTAAGTGACTTTTTGACTCTATTATTTTCACTGTATGGGACAAATTTCATTAAGTAATAATATATCGCATCATAGATGAATTACAACCGAAATTAAGTTCATCTGCAAGACAAATGCAGTTGAAAAGACCCAATGGCTGGTGAACATCAAATTTTGTGTTTTGGATGCAAGTGTGATGTATGTGATGTACCCTTTGTTGTACGTGGAAGAAAAAATAATAATGTTTTTTTTATTTTTATTAACCTTTAATTTTCCTTTAACATGTTTAAATGGAAACGTACCTTTTCACAAATGACTGTTTTACTAATACATTTGTTTCTGTTTGAGGTCAGTTTGAAACTTCTAAAACACATTAGAGGAAAAGACTTAAAATGAATTAAAATTAAGTCTAATTCAAAATATCCATAAATACTATAAAATGACACAATCAAATAACACAACTAAAATAATATTTAAAGTGAAATTCAAATGAAAAATAAATACTTACTCAATATTATTGAATGTTAAGGATGTTTTTGTTTTTTTTTACTATTGAAATGTCTGTGGAACAGGAGGGTTAATATCTTAACCAGCCAGACTATTTAGGTCAACCATGAAGACTATTATGGTGGACTGTCTTCACCTGTCTATAGTTTTGTTGGACACACTTTAAAGGTGCTGGGTTGTTTCAACCCAAGTCTGGATCAAATATGGAGAAACCCAACCATTGGGTTTAAAATGTAATTTAAAAATTGGGTTTGTCCATATTCGATTTAAACATGGGTGGAAACAACCCAGCATTTTTTTTTCAGGTGTAGCTTGGCTTTGTTTTTGCACCTGTTAGACCAGCACCAAAGCATCATGAACCAGCATAAACCAGCCTGGAACATCATGGACATTCATGCTATTGTAATACAGTACATTCTTTTCAACAGGGGAAAAAAATCTGAAGCTTAATTTCACAGATGCACAGAGATTTCAAATAATTGATGAAGCAGCTCAGTCATTCTTCTCTCTGTCTCTCCAAATGAGCCTTTCAATTATCTGGGTCTTGTGTTACTCCATCACTAATATCCTGATAAATTGTTCATGTCATCTTGCAGCTGTGAGTAAATTTAGGAAAGGATTATATTGTCCTGGGTCTTTTGAAGAAGATGTAATTTTAGGCAATAACAAATGTTCCTTTATCTATTATGCAGTGAGGAACTCTGAATGGGTCTGTTGCTGAGAATGAAATACAATTATTGGATCAGACTCAGACTTTCACAGTTTTGTTTGTTATGAAAATTCTAAAATGAAAGCAAAATTTGTATTTGTTACATATTTTTCTAAATAAATTTTTCTCTATTTTTATTGAGACATATATTGCAAACTGTCAATCAAAGTAAAGGCTGCATTTGATTGCACTGCGCATGGGATTGTCCAAATATCCAAACATTTATGCTCTTAAAAAGCCATCTGCATAAGGCTGAAAATATGTGGTCTAATTTTGGATAGATGCCGTTACTTTGTAAACGTTTCTGCTGCATGCCAACCCATTTCATTTGGGGTTTAATCCGGGTCTATTCTTTTAAAGGTTGACGTATTCCGAGTCCAGACCTCATAAAAATCACTGTTTTTGTTAAAAAAATTTTTATTTAGTTACAAAATTGATGTAGCCTTTGTTGCAGTTATGTAGGAATTAAAAATTTGATATGCCCTGATTGGCACTGCAGGTCAGTATGTTCTACCATTCCTAATTTTAGTTTATATAATTGATTTGGATTAATACAGATCCTATATCTAAATATCTACATTTCTGTTTCAAATATATGGCATTTGTTGCATAATGGGTATTTTAAATAGCATGGAATATTACATTTAGCTTTACACACCATCATTCTTGATTGGCCCTATGGCATATTAATATAAAATATTATATAATGAGATTCTATGTTCTTTTGACACTAACTCTGTGGCAGGGAAAAATGATCACAGTTTACTACCTTGGAGAGTTTCTCTCTCCAACATCGCAATACATTTGTGTAGTCAAAATCAGTTATGAACATGATGTTATGTAGTCCAGTTAGCCTCCCGTGAAGAAAATCTTTGGGCCGTATCTATTCCTATGAAGCAGTTGTACAGCTCGTCTTTTTGCTGTTTAATAATTGTGAGTTTAGCACATGGGCCTGACAGCTCAGGGTGCTTCAATGCATCTGTTTAAGACATCGCTTTGCATTTTAATAAACTTGTAGACACTCAATCCTTAAGGAGAATCGATTAAAAACTGTTATGAGAGCTGCCATCAAGTGCAAAAGCAGATATTTAACATGATATTTTCATTAAAGGGATGGTATGACTCACCATCTGAAGCAGACTGTATGACTTTCTATCAGATATTTTCAGAAATGTTGCTATTTTAGACCCCATAGGCTTTCAGTGTATGCAAAAAAAAAAAAAAAAACATTAAAATAGTTGTTCAAAATATGTTCTCGTGTTCCTCAAGAAGGAAAGTCACAGGTTTGGAATGAGCTGAGGATGAGTAAATGATGACATGTATTTTTTGTGGTGGACTATCCATATCCATCTCTCTCTCTCTCTCTCTCTCTCTCTCTCTCTCTCTCTCGAATTCAGGTGTCAAAGTGGTGGTGTCATTGGTGGACTAAAAAAATCATGCTTACGGACTGGAGGAGAGCAGACTGCACTGGGTCAAACACGTGTAAAGAGCAAAGTGTGCTAAAGAAAAAAAAGCAGCACAATCCCTAAGGAGAGACTCTTGGTGGTGGTGCAATGGATCACACAAGTCCAGGCAGCCTCCATAGCTGAGAGACTGCTCTGAAAATGGAGGTCTTCTACCCTGGCCGCATCTCTTTCTGGATGGCATCTACCAAACTTTGAGCCGCGTCCAAGTGTTAAGCACTGGTTGTCATCAGAATGCAAATGCAGCATGAAGGATCCTCTCTACAAAGTGAACTGGGCACTGACACAAATGAAGTATGTAGCACCATTCAAAGCATCTAAAACAGAGACTTGGCCAGTATGGAAGAGCAGACTACCACTGTGATAACGATTTACGTGAATGGCACTGAGCAGTTCAATGCTTCGTATGAATTCAACCTAACCGATGTGAACGAAAGCATAGACACCTATGAGTTTTACGTCATCGGCCTGTTCCTCTCCTGCCTGTACACCATATTCCTGTTCCCTATCGGCTTCATCGGGAACATCCTCATTTTGGTGGTCAACCTCAACCACAGGGACAAGATGACGATCCCTGATCTGTACTTCGTCAACCTGGCCGTGGCGGACCTTATTCTAGTGGCGGATTCGCTCATTGAGGTCTTCAATCTCAACGAGAAGTACTATGACTATGCCGTCCTCTGTACCTTCATGTCGCTTTTCCTCCAGGTGAACATGTACAGCAGCATCTTCTTCCTGACATGGATGAGTTTCGACCGCTATGTCGCTCTCGCCAGCTCCATTAGCAGCAGTCCGCTGCGAACTATGCAGCACGCCAAACTCAGCTGCAGCCTCATCTGGATGGCCTCCATCTTGGCGACTCTGCTTCCCTTCACCATCGTGCAGACGCAACACACCGGCGAGGTGCACTTCTGCTTCGCCAACGTCTTCGAGATCCAGTGGCTGGAGGTGACGATTGGATTTCTGGTGCCCTTCTCAATCATTGGCCTGTGCTACTCCCTAATCGTCCGCATCCTCATGCGTGCCCAGAAGCACAAGGGACTGTGGCCTCGCCGGCAGAAGGCCCTGCGCATGATCGTGGTGGTCGTGCTGGTGTTCTTCATTTGCTGGCTGCCCGAGAACGTCTTCATTAGCATCCAGCTGCTCCAGGGCACGGCCGACCCATCGAAACGCAGCGACACCACGCTGTGGCACGACTACCCGTTGACCGGGCACATCGTCAACCTGGCTGCGTTCTCCAACAGCTGCCTGAACCCTATCATATACAGCTTCCTCGGGGAGACTTTCAGGGACAAGCTACGGCTCTTCATCAAGCGGAAAGCCAACTGGTCCGTGGTCTACCGCTTCTGTAATCACACTCTGGATTTGCACATCCCTGTCAGGGGCGAGTCCGAAGTGTAGCGCGGGTTCGGGCCAGCCTGAAGCTCCGGAAGTTGTCATCTGCCTTGTCTTGCTTTCCAGAACTTGGTCAAGAAGTTACATGTGGGTTGACGTAACGAACACGGCTTCATGTTTAAGTCAGCTGGGTGAAATAAGGATTATTTGCTGATGAAGTGGATTACAAGGCACGGATGCAGAGCTTGGCCTTTACAGATAATTGAAATAAATAGAGATGTGGCATGTCTAAAACAAAGACTTTTATAGGACCATATTCTCTGTGAGCCCATTCTAAAGTAACAAATAAAGTCATTGAAGTGCCTGCGACCCATTTCATGTCTGAGTCATTGCGAAATATATGCTCCTGGTCATATATTGACGTTATTGACACCGATGCAATCAACGACTTGGTCTGTTCTGCTTCAAGACTGAATAAATGCATATTTTGTAGGATTGTTTTTTTTTTTATTACAGAGTTCTTCACTGGGGGATTCTGCAAATGTGAGAATTCAGATAATTTCAAGTGTGAGATTTACTTCCAGACACTTTTAGGGATTCCGTAAAACGTGGTACACAGAAATGATGTTTGACAAGGTGAAGTAAATGTGCAAGGTTTACATGAAAAACATCATTAGGGAAACATTAAAGTAAATTCAGCTCAATGCACACATATTTGGTGGATTACTGCTCATTTGAACAAGTGTTAGCGGCACTAAACCCAGGTGTTGGCTCCTATTTCCCTGAAGTTGGAGTCAGTGGGCAGGTGATGTGCAGAGCGGGATATAAACATATTATCCAAGACTTCAGATGTGCGGCGTCCAACGCTGATGTTTATTTGATCCAGACTAATATCCATTGCATTCCCATTCCTTTAGCAAAAACAAGGACGCTTGCAGTAAATCGCTATGAACTGTTTGAAGTAATTCCACAAAGATTGAATTAATTTAGAATCAAACTGTTCATTGTCTAGACTGCATTGATACACAGTTAGACCTAAAATGATTTGGTTTCATTGTTTGTCAAGACTGTGTTAAGATGATTTGAGTATCACTTGAATATTTTTGTATACAGAAATGATTACGAAATGATAACAAGAGTGTCAGTCTTAATAACAGGAAGCTAATGCTCTCCCCTAGAGAGAGCCCTCTCATGCCACGGGCTAAAACAATATATGACTCGAATTAATCATAAACACAGTGGCAGTCTGAGGGCTCCTTCCCAAGTAAAATAGAACAAAGATAAACAAATAAAAGGAAAATTAGGATTTCAAAAAATAATCCCAAGGTTGGTCTCTGGGGGATTTTTATCAGTCCGGTTTAGGAGAGCATTACACAGAATGATGTTTAATCAATACAACGGTCTGGGTGAAGCATGATGTAATGCATTCGAGTCTGAAAGAGCTGATTTCATGAATGGTTGAATAACCTCATTTTCACATTAAAGTAATAAAATGATCTTATTTTGTAATATTTAGGTTTTCAGGCGAAGTGATATTGATGCATTATTGATTTATTCCCTTATGGAAAATACTGTACTGCACAGTACAATAAAATATAGGGTTGCTTTTACTCCACAGGTAAATCACTTACTGTTTATTATCTATGGCAAATACCACAGGAAATTGACCGGCCTGCACAAACAGCTAATCGAGACCATAATTTAATATAGGGAACATTTTAGTGCCTGTCATATCATGAGAAAGTAGACATCTTTCGTAATTAGACACATTTTGGCCAATAAAGTGCATATTGTTTATGTCTCCTGTCTGGAGACAAGCTGCTGTGATTCTGTTTTTATTCTCATTTCATTTTAATGAGAATCTCGTGAGAATCATGAGACTAATGGGAAATAAAAATAAAAAAAACGTCCAAAGTAACATGATTGGACTACTTATGGTAATGAATTTCAGTGATTTTTGGTCACGAAAATAATGTCAATTTTTTAAAACTTTTTTAAGACATTTTAATTTAAGTAAAAATGTGTAGTTTCTAATTTTGATTTTGGAGATCAGATTTAAAAATCACTTCCCCACTTCTCAGGGTGTCCTGCCATCTTTGCTTTTGAGGCACAGACTATTTTGAGTCAATCAGTTAATTAAGCTATAAACTCACTCTAAATATAAATATTAGATGAAAAAATGTGCGTTCAAATATAGCAATGCCTTGGCAACTAACTGAAATAAAATAAGCTGAAGTACTACAATCACTTTGCAACTACATGTCAACTAACTCATTTGTGTGCTGGTAGGGTTTGTGTTAGTATAAGTTGACATGTACATGCAAAGTTACTTCTAGTCAATGTGTTTAGGAGCATCAACATAAAGTGTTAGCAGATATTAAGCAGACAGTCTACTAATACTCTAATGACAGTTAGTTAAAATGTAGTTGCAAAATTACTTATAGTTACTAGAATGTCTAAAGTAAAAGTCAAATTTTTAAACCTTAAACTAAAAGTATAATGAAAGCTTGAAATATAAAAAAGTTCATTCAAAATATTAAGAAATACTATAATAGTAAATCATTCTAAAATAACACTGCTCTGGATGTAATGTAATTCTCTCTGACATATCCTGGATTGTGGATAAAGATCATTTGGAGAAAGCTGCTTTTCGATTGTAAAATATATTTGTTTAAATGGTTTATAGTTGATAAAAGGCAATACAACTATTAGTCGAAATAATGACTGCATGTTTCCAGCATCTTTCAGTATATGGAGTGTTAGAGATACAGCCTGGCAAAACCAAGAAATGTTTTTCCAGCTGTGACAGCCCAGCCATGGGAAAAATATGTAAGCATTGTTTGAATAACTATTCATGAGTTTGTATAGACATCGTCATAGCATAATTTACTATGGTAAAATATCATTATTATTATTTTTTACATCCACACATTAAAACATGAACTGAAGTGACTTGGGGAAACTTGTGTCTCAGACAGACCTATAGGGCATGGGTAAGGTTGTGTGCCTCTGACAGATATTTGACAATCCATGATGAGAACAGCCTTAGGATGTGAGCATCCCAGAAAGATACAGAAAAGTGAAATAACGACAGGCCGGCTCATTAGACAACAGAGCCGAAACCCAGATCCCCACAGTCGATCCCCTGGGAAAGAGCCAAAGCGAGACATGTAGTTAATTTCATATCTGTATAAATACAAATAAATAGACACGGGACGACTGAGAAAGACACAGAGCAAGAGGTGACGGACAGAGACTGTGAGAAGAGTGTGTGTCTGCAGCTGGGACCGGAGTAGGGCTCAGGGTTGAAGGATCTGACGTCACTGCGTCCTATTTGTCTGTGAGATTTCTCTTTTGATGCGGTTAAATGAATCTGTTTATCAAACTCATGCTGTCTTATGGTTTTCAATGTTTACTGTCTGCATTCACACACAAACAATGTAAACCTCAATAGATTTGAGCACACAAAAAGAGTTCTTCATATTTGAATTGATCCAAATAATTTTCACAAAAATATTGTGGCTTGGAAGACAATGATAAACTGAAAGCTTATATAAAACACAAGACTTACAACACCGAAGCGCGACTGCCTTTTGTCAGGTAATTAAAGTAGTGAGAATTAATGCATATGCTTAGGGAATATGAGTTTGAATAAAAGATCAGATTCACAATTACATTTACATATTATAATCTTCTCTAAGAAAAGAAAAAAGAACTTAGGTAACATCAAGAGGGTCTATTAGAGCATTTCACAAGTGTTTCAGTTTAGAGGTGTAGCTCTTATAATGCCTCAAAAGAAATACCATAAGTAAAAACCTACATAACATTATATAGGCTAAACCAGAAAAGAGACTAAAAAAAGAAGCGCAAACTCAACACTGGACACTAGAGGGCGCCAGATAATCAAGTCTGAGAATACTGAGGAGAAAAGTTAGCAGGTGCTGAGTAATGGCATTTTATAAAATTCAGAATAATATGGCACCTCAGCGTATTGGACGAGTTAAACAGGGTGATGGTGAAACGTTTAATAATGTTGAGTACCAGCCTATGAATCAGCTTCGTTCAGTGTAGGCTAAATGTGAGATTTTCTGTTAAAAAAAGCTGCTGACTTAAAAGAACAAACAGCCAGTTGAAGTCATTTCAACTTTAACTAAATTTACTGAATACATCTAGAATCTTGTAGAACTTAAGTTGAAAAAAATTATTTTGATGAACTAGCAACACAAACAATCATTATTTATTCATACAATTGTTTAATCCAGCAGGGTCAGTTAGTTTTGACAAAGCCAAGCATGCTGTGATTATTTTCCAAGTGAAAAAAGCATACTAGACACTGCAAACTCCAAAGTAAACTTTTTGAATAATTTTACTAGCCTATGCTACAGCGAGGTCTTCAACACATTGACTTTGCAGGTTTAATTTTGACTTCACTTTTTATTCTTGTGTATAAAAATAATTTGCAATTGCTATCAAATATGGAGAACAATACATAACCTAGAAATAGCAATACCATCCCTAACAACCAAAATACAAAACCTAAATATAATTTCATGACAGCTTTGATAAAAAAAAGCTTTGATGGAAAAGGATGTAAACTGCACAAAGACTCAATCATGCCCTCTTGTGGAGGAAAGACGACTCTACATGCCACAAATCAGGCAGCTTTGAACTAATAAAAATAGAAGAACTTAACACTAGCACCATCGTATAAGTCTTCAGTAGCTGAATAAGCCTTACAATCAAAATCCATTAAAGCGTATAAAAAAACAGCACAATTTTGAGGTAGAGTAATTTTATTTACAACCCAATGATCAATGTAAAAGATACGTGATAAATATTTTACGCATGCAACTAAAGTCGCTTCACAACGAGCTCTACAATAGTTAATCTAGACACACTCACTTTAAAAACCTGAGTCTGTAAGGAATGCTTTACAAAATGACTCCAATGTACAAATCCATTGCTTTTACTTTGAGTGTTTCTCAATAAAAGTAAAAAAAAAAGTGAAAAAAAAATTAGGCCCTCTCTCCTCTGATTCGCCTTGCAAGCTGGATATCCTTGGGCATGATTGTGACTCTCTTGGCATGAATGGCGCACAAGTTAGTGTCCTCAAACAGGCCGACAAGGTAGGCCTCACTTGCTTCCTGTAACAAGACAAGCAAAAGTTAATATCGGATATAATAAAGTATATATATAAAAATAAAATGTAATAATAAGTTACGCACCTGAAGTGCACCAATGGCTGCACTCTGGAACCTCAGGTCAGTTTTGAAGTCCTGTGCAATCTCCCTGACCAGACGCTGAAATGGCAACTTGCGGATCAGCAACTCTGTAGACTTCTGATAACGACGAATCTCTCTCAGAGCAACAGTTCCAGGCCTAAAGGGAGGAAGAAAAACAACATGATTTACCCGGTATAACAAACTGCATCAAGCATGCGTGTTGTTCAGTTAAAAAAAGCAGTCTCTCTCTCAGACCCACCTGTATCTGTGGGGCTTCTTGACGCCACCGGTAGAGGGCGCGCTCTTCCTCGCGGCTTTAGTCGCCAGCTGTTTTCTTGGCGCCTTTCCTCCAGTGGATTTACGCGCGGTCTGCTTGGTACGAGCCATTTTCTTTCAATCTCTAGAATTAAAACCAAAAACTATTTAAATATTGAATTCCTCCCGTTTAAAAAATAAATAAATTCAAACGGTAACTTAAAATGGCGGTATCATCCGGGTCCTGTGGATTCCTTTTAGCACTTCCGCTCAAGAGCTGCAGCTAACGTTACTTGATCTAAAAATGCCTCGTTTTATAAAGATGTAACGTTATAACGTTAAGTGCCTAATACGGGAATCTAAACACCAGCTTAAAACCCATGCGTAATTTGTAATGCGTGAACACAGCCAAGCGAGCATCGCAGATGAACATTTGCATTAGACGACAGGAGATGCTGTTGTTGTTAAACAGCCGCCCGGTAACTGTTATATCAGCCTCCATCTGCAGCAGGACCCGGTTCACAGCAGATTAAACATCAGCCCCACCGCAAAACTCACTTTCAACTAAGAATACACCAATTGCGTAATGTAGAAATAGCGGGTGAAATGTTCAGAGGCACGGGGTTAAGTTAATTGAATGCAGCACTTAACAACCGGTTAACGTTATTCGCCTCGACCTCTTCAGGAACAAGCTGAACAAACCATTGTCCAAAATGGCGGGCAAAAGGTAGATCGACAAACCAGCACATAATTATCAAATATCACTTATGCTTCCAAAGCCCGCCAAGACGACGAATATAACGTGTATAAAAACGCCACATCATATTTAAGTGAAATATGTTCAAGGACAAAAGTGTTTGAAATATTAAATCCAAACTAATAAATTAGACAGAAAATTATCCATCAACAAGCACGAGAAACTGAAAATCCGATCAACTCTGTAACTACCTTATTGGTTTGTTTTAAACTAGCACAAGTGGAAATATTATTATTAGAGTCTAATGTCGAAATATCTACCAAATAATTTAAAAGTTTACTCACACAATCCTCGTTGGACGATCTTTCTCCCACGGTGTTGTATCTCGTATTTGAAAAAGAGAGGGCTGGGCTTCTGTTTATATATGTCTGTGGCTTGCCGCGTATACACGCCCATATATGACGTTTTCGTTTCTCATTGGTTCAACCTAAAACAAACTCCACCTCTCGTCGTTATTTACACTACATTGTTTACCTTTTTTAAACAATTTTGAATATATTATTTGTCCCACAGCTGATAATGTAACCATAAAAAAATTATTTTGAGTAAAAAAAATCCAATAGATAAAACAGGAGTAACATGTACTTGAATTAGGCTACTTATGACGTTTCCAAATCCCCATTTAGGGGTTTGTTTACTTATTTTACTAAACACAAACATATGTATTGCAGCTCAAATTACAGCGAAATAGTCATACATCAGTAAACGGTTAATATCAAAAGCATCTGAACTGCACTCCTAATCATTAACAAATATAAATGCCTACTAGATAAATAATCGGGAATATGTTATTTTGTGTTTTATTATATTTTATTGTTTTGTTATAATCGTTAAATAATTTTGACGCCACGTTGCAGTCTACATAAACACTTGTTTTGCATGATGGCACTGCTGCTATGCAGCATGGTCATTGTCTCCTATTTGTTTGTCCCGCCAGTTGCTCATATTGGCCTTGCAGCGGCGCGCGAGAGCATGAGTAGACGAGAGGGTCCCCGCGCACGCGCTATTATTGTTTTGACTGAAAATGCCGTCGGTTTCGAAAACGGCGGCGAGCGCTTCTCCTCAAACCGAGAAACCAACCCACTATACGTAAGTAAAGTAAACATTAAATGGAAGAAAATACGTGTCTGTGGAAGGTGGTGACTATACGATAATCGACTGTCGGATTTGTTTTTGTAACGCGTGCTGTTTCCTCTCCCTCTGTGCGTTTTAAAATGGTGCTTTTCCTTTTGTAAATTCCTCCGAATGCACGCGCCTCTCAAATCTCAATGTTGATCAAATCAACAATCTCATCTCCGCTAAACATCGCATTTATTTATCTTATAACGCGTCGGTCCCGCTATGTGCAATTTAAAACTTAAGAAAGTAATCGTCGCTTTTGCTCCGAGCCTGCTCGTGTGAAAAAGCTTGAAGACATGTAAACTGCACAACAGCAAAGAGAGCGAGTCGAGACGCTCGCTAGATGTAGCTAGCAGGCTGGTTTGTTAGCTGCATCCGCCTCCTTCCTCGGCCCGTGTTTCTTACTCTACGCACTTTTCCCTCCGTACGCACCGTTGGTTTGAATGGAACGTACGTCGAAGATTCTACGTAACTCTGAACGCTAATCGCGGAGTATTTGGCGTAAGCTTCTAATGTTGTAGTGGAGAGCCTTGATAAATGGCTCACAGTGGCTTTTCACGCTATAAAACACATTCCGTTTCCATTTAGCGGTTTATAAACACATACATTGAACATTATATGTTTATAGTTGCTGAAAATGTGATTTATTATGTTACTAATTTATCCAGGGCTAGTTTTGTTGTGGAATGGTCGCGGATAAGAAACTGCGCAGTGTAACAACATCCACCACAGCTCCAAACTTTGAACGTAGTTTGACATTACTGTGTCCATACTGATTTGTTTACATGAGTCAAGCGTAGGTTTTGGTGCGGAGGTGGTTGATTTAATACGGTTTTGACCGTGTCTTTCCATTTTAATTTTAGATATTTGAAGGAGTTTAGGACCGAGCAGTGCCCACTGTTTTTGCAGCACAAATGCACACAGCATAGACCCTTTACCTGTTTCCACTGGCATTTTCTAAACCAGCGAAGACGGAGACCCATACGGAGAAGAGACGGGACTTTTAATTACAGCCCAGATGTGTATTGCACGAAGTATGATGAAACAACAGGAATATGCCCCGATGGAGACGAGTAAGTAACGTGTTTTTATTCTTATTTAGGCCTGTACTGAAGTTGAGAAATCATTTTGCAGATAGTAGTAAAATTGCGCGCCAATGCACGTTGTAGACATGTTTATTTTGCATAGACAATGTGACGGTTTGTGCTTGGGTTGCTCGTGTTTTTTGTTCGAATATTTGTAATAAATTGCGTCACTGATTTCAGTTGGGAATGCATATGCGTTTTGTGGATCAGATCAATACACCACAGTCAGACATTGGGGCTTTCCATAACCATGAGCATGTTGTAGTTTTTGACTCGTCTTGTTTTGTTTAGCACACGCCCTCTTCATGAAATATGAAGGGGAGCAGATCGTTGTCTTCTAAATTCACTAACGTTATATGGTTTACTTTATGTTAATGTTGTACTCCAGATATTGCCTAATAGCTTTTTCCTGTAGAGTTTTTTGTCTTTTTATCTCGAGTTTTACTTCCACTTTTGACTGATGAATCGTCTCTCAGTTCCCAGTTTGCTGTGTGTAACAGAAATGTATAGATTCAGGTTGGAAATGTGTTTCTAGCCATCCTTGTGTGTTGAGCTTAGTGAACCCAAAGACACGCCCCTTGTTCTCTGGGTTGTGATTGGCTCTCCCTTGCACGTACTCTTTTTTTGATTGGTTCATTGCTGTTACAACGTTCACGATTCCATCTATTCATAAAAACTAATGTTTACAAAGCACGTTGTATTCGTTGTTGGGAGGTTATTTGAACTCCGACTTCTCATGTTTACATTCACTCCAGACAGTTATATACTTTGTTCTCAGTTCATTTGTTTGAACTGAAAACATTGTGCAATAAAAATCTTTCAAATCTTATTTGATCACTTACAATTAATATAGTGCGGACAGTTTGCCTGAAAAAATCTGATTTGCCTGCAGTTTGTTGAACATAGCTGAAGCTTAGAGGAGCCACAGCGTTTATAGGAAATTTCTCATTCACTTTTTAGTATTTATTCATATATTTCATAACAATGTTGTGATACCTACAGTATTTAATTTACAACATTTATTTTATATTTACAAAGAAAATTTCTAGGTGTTTATTTTAGTTTTTTTTTTATTAGTTTTTTTTTAGAAAAAATATTTTTGTTTAAAAACTAAACTTTGTTTAGTTTTGCCATTTAATAGTTATCCACCATAACGTGAAAATAATGATAGACACCAGTGCTGGTGTGAAAGCATTTTATTTATTTTCTTTACTTACAGCTGAACTGAAGATTATTGGAGTATTATTATTGCCGTATTTGTCTTTTGACACACTTTGTGCTCTGACTGCCTTGCTCAAATGAAGCTCTAATGTAAATGGTTAAATAAATACAAAAATAATTTGTCCCGTGTCTCTCTCTGCCAAATTGAAATGTATGTCACATAGTTTGTGTATGCATAGATCACACATTCATTCATCCAGTAGCAGCAGTCCTATGGTGACATCATTGCTGTTGCCATAGTTACTGTTGCTACCTGAACAAGATGCAGTTGCTATATTTGAGAAGATTATTGGGTATGTAGGATTTTCAGGATAAATCTGCTCTCCTCCAGGCTGCTGTTTGGATAGTCACATCCCCATTTTCTGTTTGTCTTAAATCCTGTCTTAAAAATGAAATGCAGATGTCTTATATAAATATCTGGTTCTCCTATCTGATAATTTGCTTTGTGTTGTCATGCATCAGTAATATGCATTACTCCCATTGTACAGTTTCAGTAAATTTTAATGCATTGTAAAACTAAACAGCACCTGTGAACAGCACCAATAATATACATACATTTAATAATGTAATTGTACATCCACTGTACTTCAACATATCTTGCAAAACAACTTCCAGCCGGGAAGTATTTCACAAGTGTTTGACTGTTTTAAAGTTGTGAAAGAGGTTTGCAGTGACATTGGTGCTTGTTGCTCATTATGTCTCTTACCTGGCACATTTAACATATATTTAAGTGACACAAATACATATATTTGTTGATGAATTAAAAAAATAATTCGAATAGGCCTAGCTATAAGTATTGATAACAGTAATAATTTTAAAACGGTGTGCATAATGTTCCCGTGTGAAAGCAAAAAACAACCTTATTAATTCAAACAAGCAGTCATTTATCTACACATTTTAACAGCGACAGCAAATGTACTTCCCTTTTCTCTAATCAAACTCATGTTGCCTCTGGAAATAGTAGATACTATTCAGTGTAGTTTGCAGTTGCATGGCTGGGAATAAAAGGAGTTCTTGCACACACATTTTTCCCACCCTGTCATAGCGATGAAAAAGTTTTGTTGTCTGTTTGGTAACACTAAAGTTTCGGGTTCAATTCTCACTATTAACTAGTTGCTATTTAGCATGCTTATTACTATGATATTGGTTGTTTATTAGAACTTATGTAAAGCATATATGAATGCCCTATTCTACATGACCATATTCTACATCCCTTAATCTTACCTACCTTACTAACTATTAATAAGCAGTAATTAGGAGTTTGAGGCAAAAGTCATAGTGAGAATTGGACCCTAATCTAAAGTGTGAGCGCGTCTGTTTATTCCTCACTCTTTTTCTCAGTCACATTGTGGTATGTTAGAAATAGTTGTAGGGCAGGTAAGTGTAGTTTTTCAACACAATCGTATAATTATTTTGTAACAACAAAATATAATAATGTTTCCAACCTCTCTATTTTATTATCTTTTTAGATGACTACTTATTGTTTAAAGTATCAGCATTTATACTGATGAGCTGGTGTTTTTCTCCTCAGTTGCCCATACTTACACCGGACCACCGGTGACACAGAGCGCAAGTACCATTTACGCTACTACAAGACCGGCACCTGCATTCATGAGACAGATGCCCGTGGACATTGTGTGAAGAACGGCCTCCACTGCGCCTTCGCTCATGGACCACATGACCTGCGGCCACCAGTTTATGATATCAGGTATCATTATTTCCCTTTGTGTCCTCAGCAAAGGTGCATATTAAAGGGTTAGTTCACCCAAAAAGGAAAGTTCCAACCCCGTAAGACTTTCGTTCATCTTCGAAACACAATTTAAGATATTTTTTATGAAATCTGAGAGCTGGCTCACTCCTTCATAGGCTGCAAGGTAATTGCATCATGCCGGCCCAGAAAGTTAGTAAAGACTCATATCTTCATTTGTGTTCCGAAGATGAACGAAAGTATTATGCGGTTGGAACAACATAAGGGCGAGTGATTACTGACAGAATTTTCATTTTTGTGTGAACTAACCCTTTAACACCCGCTAAATGCTGGTGGATATCAGCAGTGGCGTGTAACGCAGTCACTCCTACTAGCCACTTTGCCGGGTTGAATTTTATATAGAATATACATTTTTCAATTGAAGTCTTTTGAAAAGGCATCTGAAATAATAAACTAAGTTCAATGTAGTGTTTGTCAAATATATACATTTTCCGATACATAATCAAACTGAAATATCTTAAACGCTTCCATTACTCATATTCCGTAGAATACACGATACCATAAAGCTCACATGACTTAGCCTCAACTGTGGATGTGATTGGATAACTGGACTAAACAGTGAACCAATTTGTAGCTATAGCACAGCATCTAAGTGTTGGTTTGATCATTCTGAAATGCCTGAGCCAAAGTCTTGGTTTAATTCCCTTAAAGAAGCGTTTCACGCGATTGCGTTCCTGTACCTCCGAACGAAAGATAACATGACAGCGTTTATTGCATTTTGTCTCTGCTCTCTGAGATGCGAGTCATTTATGATGGAGCCACTGTGGCTTCAATTTTGATCTCTTGAACATTAAGAAATTGCTTTTTTTTTTTGCAAATATACTATGTGATATTCCAGTTTTGTGTATAGGTTAAATTTGCAACTTTTAATTGAAACATAGCTAGTGGCTCTGTGCATGTGACCAATAGCATGAATCTGATTGGTCTGCCAGTGTTATTCGTAGTGCGATGGAAAAGAGATCTGTCACATGCGAATATTTGTGTCAGCCATTCATTCAAATTAAAATGTTTATTGCACCGAATTTTCACACCGAACATTCGTCTTGGTGTGAACAGAGAACCTTTAGAGAACAAGGAATCATCACACTATTGGGTAGGAAGAAGTTCTTTACCTTGTGGCACTCAAATTCCTGTTTTTCAAAGGCGGGAGGTTTCTGCCAGGATTCCCAACCCCCAACTAATGTAAAAGCTGTGAATCTAGTTTGCGCTAGACATTGTTTTGTTATGACAATTGCTTTCAGTTGCTAAAAGCTGTCGTGGCTGCACACATTTTCAGTTGATTAGCAGGTATTTGCATATGTATTCAATTCAGAAGCGAGCAGTCAGAGTACTTATTAAGGTGCTTAATCTAATTAGCAAAAATGTACCTTATTTGTTGTTTTGCAAATGACATAAATTATACTTGCATTGCCGTGCAGTCTGCACAGCATAGCCACAAATGGTTAGATTCTGGCCTGGAAATGTTGCTTACCAGTGATTAAATAACAAGAAATATGCCATCTCAGCAGTTGCCTAGCAACGTGTTTGTGGAAATAGCTGTTGCATCAAGACCGATTTTTTTAGTGTTGCGTCCGAATGGGCGGGCTGACTTGTATGATCATGTTGTTCACAGAGAGATCCAGGCACAGGAAGCTCTGCAGAACGGCCAGTTGGGATCCGGGGAGGGAATTCCTGACCTGCAGCCAGGTGTGCTGGCCAGCCAGGCCATGATTGAGAAGACCCTAAATGAGGACCCACGCTGGCAAGGTGAACAAAACCTTCCCAGATTTATGCAAGCCCAGTATGAAAAATAAAAAAAAACGAATTTCAGTGGGAATGGTTACAGATTTCAGTGGCACTGGGTACAAAATTACACTGTATTCAAGCATGTCACTCATATTCAGTTTCTGTTCCACTTTTTTGCAGACACCAATTTTGTTTTGGCCAACTACAAAACCGAGCAATGCACCAAGCCTCCACGTCTATGCAGGCAAGGCTATGCCTGTCCCCACTATCACAACAGCAGAGATAGGAGAAGAAATCCCAGAAAGTTCAAATACAGGTAAGGTAGTGCAAAGAAATTGCAAAAGCAAAATATTCCCCAAACAAAACAGAAGTCGACACACTTTGTCACCTAAAACACATCCGAGAGTAGAAGTGACGCTATTAAGGAATATTTGCTTTTGTATTTTTTTCCCTGTTTTTGCATATATATATATACACACACATATTTCTCATGTCTGTGAGGCAAGTGTAAGCTGAGTTTAGGTACATTTTTATGACACACTCCAGTTCACGGAGAAGGCGCATCCTGTTTGTTTTCTTTATTTTACAAAAGCACAATGTTTTGTTGTTATTGTGAGTTTACACACATAAAAGTAGACCCTTTTAGACCCGTTTGGAATGATGTATTAATCTTATCTGTATGACCAAAATGACAGAGTATTTTAAGCTGTTTCCGCTGTTGTCAGGAAAAATGAAAGTGATCGCGCCGGCGCCTCCATGACATGCAGTAAGCGTGCTAATACTTTAGCTTCCACACTCCACACAAACACTTGCATATGCGCCGAATAATAGGTTTATCTATTTATCTAGGTTAACTTTAGAGCAAGCATCCATGTAAAGTTGCCACTTACATGTTTCAAATGATAAGACATATTTGAGGTCAATGGATGATGGGCGAAGGTTTAGATTTCCATTACCACAAATTTCTGTCTATTTTTCCGCGACTAACTGACTAATACAATTTTGGCTGATTAAGCCTCCTCTAGTCCACACATTTTTAGTCTACTATTAGGGGGCAGCTCTACAGGACACACTTCACTGTGACCAAACATTATGTTAGAGTAGCGATATGTATAATTTGTTTGGCTGTAATATCAAGAGAAGATCTTTACTACGACTAGTTTATTTAAAACCTTTTAACTTTGGTTTCATGAAAAAAAAATATTTTGTTCATCACTATTTTTAATTAACATAAAACTGAATCTCTCTTGGCAGGTCGACGCCATGCCCGAGTGTAAAGCATGGCGATGAATGGGGCGAACCTTCCAAGTGTGAGAGCGGGGACAGCTGTCAGTACTGCCACTCTCGCACCGAACAGCAGTTCCACCCAGAGGTGAGACTGACACACCTTTACAACATTGAACTTGACTGATTGACTTGACCTTATTTTCTTTATCTCACCAACTTCTATGTTTCTCTGTTTCAAGATTTATAAATCTACTAAATGCAACGACATGAGGCAAACTGGATACTGTCCAAGGGGACCATTCTGTGCTTTTGCACATGTGGAAAGTAAGCATGATTATAAAGATGACTGTTTGCAATGTGTTTGTGTGTTTATGTTCATTAAACACCCTGAAGGCAGTGATTTATTTTAGTTCAGTTATGGCTGCAACTGCAGGATTGCAGAAGTGAAAACGAAATGGCTTAGTGTGATTATCAAATCGCATAGACTGTGATTTAATCAAATAATTTAGTAAAAGTGTCCTTGTTACATGTACTTGCTCTAGTAATAACTGTGAATTATGCATAATGACATGCAACTTATGGCACTTTTCCACTGCATGGTACGGCTCGGTACGGTTTGGCTCACTTTGCTTTTCCACTAAGTGGCACGGCTCGGTTTGCTTTGCTTTTCCACTGCAGTTATTACTGCTTCAAAGTGGGTGGGATTATAGACTGATCGTTATAGTTTATCCACTCCTCAGCAACCAACGAGAGGAACGTCTGCACTTCGTCCACTGACCACGATTCAGCCTTTTCTTTTTCTTTTTTTTCCTTTTTCTTCAAGCAAGTCAAGCAAGTAGTATAAAAACAGGTGCTACAGCGGTGGCTGTTACTGGCTATTTAAATCTAGCGGGTTTGGTGTCTCGTGTCGCAAATACAATGACGCTAATAGTGACGATTCTCTCTGACCAATCAGTGATCTGCAGTGTTTTCAACTCACATTTTAGTATCGGTACTGTACGCTTGGAACCTCAACATAGGGGGTACCATTTAAAGCGAGCCTGGCAATGGCAATGGCAATTTTACCATGCAGTGGAAAAGCGCCACAACTGTAAACCAAAAACTAATCGTATCCCTAACCCTATAGTAAATACTTGTTGTTAGTTAATATTACTCAGTACTTAAATGTATAATTACACTATAACAAGGACACCTTTAAATGAAGTGTACCCAGTAATAATGTTTCAGAGTGAAGCGCAGCGAACAGCTCACGATCCTGTGTTTTCTTTATCTCGGAGCGCCTCGGTTTGCATCACTTATAACATGCATTTGGAAACATGAAATGCGCCAACCAAACTTGTAATGATAAGCGCTGATAAACCAGCTGTTGGGGTTTTGTGCAAAAATAAAACCTTGGTGGTTTAATGTTTGGAAATTAAGAAATTAAGACTATTCTAAAGGGAAATATTAAAATAGTAATATTTTTATTCATTTTATAGTGATATTGATATGTAATCGCACATTTTTGGCAAAAACCTACAAAAACAAGCATGCAAACCAAAAATACAACTCTTTTTCAAATCCCATTTTAAATCACAATCGTGTTTTTATCAGAAAAATATTTTTTTTTTTTTTTTTTTTTTTTTTTTTGTGCAACCCTAAGTTGATTACTCTAAGGAATATTTGTGTGTGTGTGTCTGAAGGAATTCCTTCCACAGAAGAGACCATGAGCACGTTTCTCACAGCAATGCAGTCGGGTTCTCAGTCCAAGCTGGGCTCCCAGCAATATCCAGAGTGTCCAATCAGCGAGTGGAGTGCCAACATGAATTCCCTCACCAGCAGCGTGAGTAACAACGGACAGGCAGGAAACGTATGTTTGCCTTCACCTTCTCACACCTGTCTTGCATCTGTGGTAGTGAAAAGGTCTTTAACTTAGTAAGCAGTTGATTGTTTCGTTGTTAGAGCTACTGTTTTTCTTTTCTTTTCCTCAGTGTTTCACTTTGTTTTCTTTGCATCCATTTCTACTTATTGCAGTCTGTGTTGCAAAGCGAGAATACCTCAAATTCAAATCAGAGCTTTCTATTCAATTGCATTACACCAAAAATTAGACCTGATTGAGCTACTTTTCTATTATTGTGAGCGAAATCCTCTCACATCTGCATCCACCTATTTGGCTGGCTCCAAAACCACATTTATTTTAAGCTCATTTGTGCTTTTCTCCTTCAGGTATCATGCTCTAATAGTCCGACTGTAACACCAAGCTCAGGGAGCCACAGTTCTTTGTCCCCAATTGGACCCATCGGCAGGCCAAAATGCTTTACTAATGGTAGCTTATGTTCAGAGTCCACCACGTCCAGTGTTTCCTCTCCGACGTCTAACTATCCAAAAGCTCCGGGTTTTGAACGGGAGGATCAGGTACACATGACCGTTTTCTCTAGCCCTTTCTAAAGGGATCTCCTGCAAGACTGCAGGCATGACACACACTGCAAGCTTCACTTTGATTTATTTGCCCCTGGGTCATTTTCATTTCACCACTTTTCTCTTTTGGTTTTTAGTGATTTGTTGTCAAATGAAAATCACTTGTCTTTAGTTGTCAATCTTCAGTTGTAGTTGTTGTTGTTGTTGAAACTTTCACGTCAGTCTTTGAGATTTGAGGGTGTGGTATCATTGTGTGCACAGGTGTTAATACTCTGGCTTTGAAATACCACGTGAACTTGTTTATATTGTTCATTTATCATTCATGTTCTGATGTCTAAAATAATCATTTAAATGCTGTATTCCGAGAACGACACCCAGAGGCCACATAACCATGTTGTGGTCATCATAAAATATCAAAACAAAGCACGTTGTAATGGTATACTGTAACAAACATCTTTAAACCACAAAAGGGCGTTTCACTTTCTTTCTTTCTTTCTTTTTTTTTTGTCTTTTCCTGAGGAGGTAGCAATTCCCTACATAATACCACCCCTGGTTGCCTTAACATCAGGTCACATGATAGGATGTATTATCTGATTTCAGGCAAAGAACCAGAAGAGCCAGTCTGGGGAACATAATCAAAAGTTAATGGACCACGACAAACAGGTAAAGCAACCTAGTCTTCATATTCACTCATTTTACAACCTTACAAGCATAGACATAAAGTGGTTAGAGCAGTGGATCAGGTATCATCTGTTTTCATCCTCATTTACAAGAAACCATATAGCATTACATATCATCTGACATAAAAAAACATTTGCATATATGTTTTTAATATGACAATGTTTAAAACAGTGTTATCACTAACTAAAGCTTAAAGGACAATTCTGGTGAAAAATGAACCTAGGGGTAATTAACACATGGTTACCAAGTCGATCGTTCTCTGGGATGCGTTTTCATGATAATCGAATGTAAAGAGTTTTATCTCTAAAAACAGATTAGCTAACGCTAGTATATGGGGCATATAATAGGTAAAAGTAAATCGCTAGTTAATACCACTAACAAGGCTCAAAATAGCCTTACACTAACACGGTAGCATAATGAGGGTCCCTACATGCAAACCGAAGCATTGAGAACTTTGTAAGTGCACAGACAGCTTAATAAGAAGATACTTTATAAAGACAGTATGTGATGACGGGTACTAGGATGACGTCATCACTGCCAAAGTCATTACAAACTGTTTATGGGCTTATGTTTCTTTACATTTGTTATTTATGGTTTTGTGTTTGTTGACTATGGCATTAGGTCCCTTAGGTTCATTATTCTATAACATTAATTTATAATAAGTTTAAGATATGCTGTTTGAGTTGATTGCAGATAGGTGCACATATCAGCGGTCATCACAACATGTTATGTCTACTATAGTTTTCCTTTGTTTTTCTCATTAACCACACAGAGACAAGTTTGTAGTTATACGTTTTGGTATTTATTATTTCAAATCTGTAGTTATTGCCACATGGCAAACTGTTACCCCACATGTTGTCTACTCACCATTTCCTGTTCCAGTGACTCCTCAAAGGAGGGGGCGGGACCACAGCTTTCCCTTTTCTTGTGTTGGGGCAAACCATCTCTAATAATAGGGAATGGGACTTAACCCTTGGTAATGTAGGCATGGGGAAATGCCTTATGGGGTTTACATGTAGTTTAAGTTGCTGAATGAGTTTATTTAAATTATTGTTGGAAGTTATTTTTGGAAGTTATTTTGCTACAAAGGTTTTTGTATTGATGCCCCTGCAGTTGGTACGGTCTTGAGTGTAATGAGCCTGTCCTAGGCTATATAAGACAGTCTAAACTGAACCTTTGGAGGTAAAGATGGGGTCATATTGCTGAATGTACTCTTGAAGATTATGCTGCCTGTAGCAATTTGTTTTTCCTTTGGTTGATACATCAAAGTTTGCACTGAGTTAAGTGTATATTTATTTTTGTTTAATTTTGTAATTTTTTATTTTTATTTGAGACATCACTGTGAATATGTTCACCCCTTCTTGTCCACTGGCATTTAATAAAAATCCTCTTTGGATGATGTCTGAGTCCTGAGCCTATCTACCACCTCCCCTTGACCTTCACGGGACACGTTATGACACAGTACATTACACGTATACAGGCAGGAGCCATCTTGGAAAACAGTCTCGACTAGTCGAGCCATGAACGCTGTGCTACGTTAGATTTCACAAACGTAATTCCTATCGACCAGCTCACTTAGCACGGCGTTCGTGGCTCGACTAGTCAGTACATGCGTGTAATGTACTGTCTTTATAAAGTATCTTCTTATTAAACTGTCTATACACTTACAAAGTTCTCAATGCTTTGGTTTGCATGTAGGGACCCTCTTTATGCTACCGTGTTAGCGCTGATATCTGTCTCTCATTAGCAATCGCGACCTGCTTCATGCCACAGTCATGTTAAAAACATCAATGTATTCACTTATCCATAAACATTATTAGATCCATCAGCTTGACGACAAGTCCCATCATTCTGCTTATGCGTCATAAACCTACGCCTTTGTTATTGTAAGAGATTAGCGACCCCTAGCAGCGAAAAAACGTATTGTAGTTTTAAAGGGATAGTTGAAATTAAATTTTGGTATGTTTTAGCTTACCTCAAGGGCATCCAATATGTAGGTGTCTTTTTTTCCGCAGTATTTCAATTTTGATATTTTTAGGTCAAACCGTTCTTGTCTATCAGTCATATAGTGCAGGGTTATGGTCACACCTCAAAGAGCATGCACAGAGAAGTCCAAATTAAACAATTCCCCATCGTAAGTACACATTGATGGCCTAAGACACGAAATGAGTGGTTTGTGTGAGAAAACGAACAGTATTTATATAGTTTTTACCTCTTGTACACAACCGCGTCCAAGTGATCTGAGGGCGCGCACGCTTCCTGGTGTGTGACGTGTGCGCTGGAAGTGATCTCTCGTGCGTGTACGTCACTTATTGTTTACACAGAACAGAGATTGTAGGTAAGACGGATAATAGAAATGGTATTAATTTGCGCTTATCCGGGATGTTTAAACCGGCGTAAAAGAAAACCATTACGTATGTTTTCTTTCTGGCGCTTGCGCAGACTAAGCTAGAACGTGCGCACCCGTCACACACCAGGAAGCGTGCGCGCCCTCAGATCACTTGGATGCGGTTGTGTACAAGAGGTAAAAACGATATAAATACTGTTCGTTTTCTCACACAAACCACTCATTTCGTGTCTTAGGCCATCAATGTGCACTTACGATGGGGAATTGTTTAATTTGGACTTCTCTGTGCATGCTCTTTGAGACAATGACCATAACCCTGCACTATATGACTGATAGACAAGAACGGTTTGACCTAAAAATATCAAAATTGAAACTACTGCGGGAACAAAGACACCTACATATTGGATGCCCTTGAGGTAAGCTAAAACATACCAAAATTTAATTTCAAAGTGAACTAACCCTTTAAGGCAGAAATGTCAGGGTGATACAACTGTCCAGGGCAGGGTTTCCCAAAAGCATCGTAAGCTTAAGTTGATCGTAGAACAATTGCCACCAATGGTCTCTACGATCAACTTAGGCTTACGATGCTTTTGGGAAACCCAGCCCTGAACAATAATAAAAAAAAGCCTTATGTCAAGTAGTTCCTTTTGCAGTTTTTTTTATTTAGACTTGAAAAGTTTTTCAAAACCTTATTAAACCAACATGAATACAAAGAGTACATTTGCCACTTGAGTTTTAAACTAGATGTTTTCCTACTCTTCATCGTGGACAGTCTTATTTGACATTGACCCATGTCGAAACGGATTTTTTTACTTCTATTTTTTTTTTTTAAAGGGACAGTGTACATTAATGAATGAATGAGGCATTTATATAGCGCTTTCATATGTACTACTGTACACCCAAAGCACTGTACAATTAGCCAGAAGGCTAGATTTCATTGGTTGTCCATTTGCAAGATGTTATTAGGCCTAAAAACTAGAGAAAATAAAAGAAAAACATCAATAAGAGTAATACAATCAGAAATTGTAAACAACATAATATACAAAAAGACAAAGTATTGTTTTGGGTGAAAGAATTTCACCCAATACATAAAGTATAGAATAGAATACCACTTTATTGTCCAGCCAAGGCTGGAAAATTGTAATCAAGTATTATCATTATCATTATGACACAGTTATTGTAAGTCTTCTAGAAGAAAATGAAACGTGCCATGGTCCAGGGGTTGATGATTTCGTGAAGTGGTGTGATGATGCCTGTTTGCAGATTAATGTATCCAAGACAAAAGACATGCGTATTGATTTTAGAATACAAACACATCCCTCCCAAGACACATTTGTTAAGAACAATAAGGTTGAATGTGTGGATAGTTATAAATATCTCGGAACAATTATTGATACAAAACTGAGGTTTGATTTGAACACAGAGGCCCTGTGTAAAAAGGGACAGCAGCGCCTATACTGTCTTAGAAAATTAAGATCGTTTAACATAGATAAAACTCTGATGGAATTATTCTATAAGTCTTATATAGAGCCAGTGTTGTCCTTTTCCATTATCTGCTGGTTTGGAAATCTTAGTGTGAAATACAAAAATGCACTAAAAACATTAGTTAAAAACAGTGGGAAGATTATAGGTAAAGAGCAAAGAAGCTTGACAGATCTGTTTAACAGAAATGTTTTGAGTCGAGTCCATTCTGTAATTTCAGACAGTGGACACTTTCTATACCCAGAGTTTTCTATGTTGCCCTCAGGTCGTCGCTATAGATTACCAAAGATTAAAAATAATCGATACAAATACTCTTTTGTTCCGAGTGCAATTAGACTATTAAATAAGTCTTAATAGGTATTTTTAAGGTTTTTTTTTTATTTTTAATTTTTTGTAATACGTGTTATTTATTACCATAATGTATTGTATGTGTCAGTTTCTTTGTCTGTTTACCTGTGCTTGCAACCAAATTGCCCAAAAGGGATCTTAATAAAGCTTGACTTGACTTGACTTGAAGCTTGACTTGACTTGATAATAATAATAATAATAGTATTAATAAAGGTAGCAACATTAATGTTCACATTGTTGATTAGGAAGAAACCATTTCTTAAAATTATGCTATTGCTTTTTTAAAAATGATTATATTGCTTCCTTTCACAGGCTCACGGTGGCGTGTTCTCGGTGGTGAACCCACTAGCGTCCAGCATAACATCAAGCATCACGTCCAGCTTGGCCTCCAGTATCGGATCTGACAGTTCGTCACCCACCACTTTATCAACCATGAATGCAAAAGCCACGCCTTTCTATCCAGGCAGCAATACTGTGGAGTCAGTAATAGGTAAGGTCCATTGCAGCACTCTTTCGTCTTAGAGCCGTCTAGCCAAGTGCTACATCCAAGAGAAAAAGTAGACGAGACAGACTCAGCCCAGATAAGGCAGTGCAGATAAATGCAGTGTTTAGTGAAGTCGAAGGAAGTGTATTTGTGGCAGTGCATTAGCCATAATTCAGTGAGTCCACTAAAGATCACTAGGAGAAGCAGCAATGACTCAGCACCACTGGGCTCAGTGGATGGTAAGTGCTTCTGCCTTTACGTCTGCCTTTTCTTTGAGCTATTAGATATATGACCGTTACCCGAACACAGCTTTTGATGTATGATATTACTTACTGTGATTGGATATTATGAACTGAAATGAATCATATTGCAGGATGGATAGCTAAATTATCATGCCTTTTATCACTTTGTTTTTCTATTTTAGAAAACATAACAAAACATCATTAATAGCTTCATGCAATATTGTATTAGTATAAGTATGTATTGTATAAGTAGCTGCTTTTTGATATCCACCTTGCAAAAATATTGAATCGCACCACTTTCCTTGCTCTTAGGATCTGCACTTGACCTAAATTTTAGTGACATCAATGTTGCCTCCCTCGACAAAGAGCTAGAGGACCAAGACAACAATGGCCTTGTTTTAACAAGTAAGACTTTATTTTTGTTAGTTTTAGCTTGTACTAGGTGTATGATGCAGTTAATATATAAACACTCCCCCCCCCATAGGTCAGAGGTTATTAGGAGGCTCTGCTCCTGTCAATATTCCTGGCTCTCTGGCTCGATCTTCCTCTCTGCATTCCTCGTCGTCTCTATCTGCCTCCCCGCTCAGCTCGCTTTCTCAATCCCTATCCCAGTCGCTCCTCACTGGAATGGCCTCCCAGCAGAGCCAGCCACAGGCACCACCTGTTAAACCTGAACACGGCCTTCTAGGAACACCAACGTCTACACAGAACTCCTTAGGTAAGGAGATTGTCACGTTCAAAACTAACTGCTTTAAACTAAACTTTGGCAAACCCAACAATAAATAAAACTGTTACCCAACAGAATAATACAAATGTGTAAGTTGTGTAGCAGCCAGCTAAACGGATTAAAACTTTGTCTGTGTGCACTATGCATCAGGTGGTCCGTGGGCGTGCCATCTGAGGCTAAAGGCCCTTTCACACCGGACGCGTAAAGAAAAAGCGTAACGGAAAAGCGAATAGTTCGCGTGCGAATAGTTTGTGTCAAAAACATTCACATCAGCCGCGACGTGAATTTGCGACGTTCAGAGCTTCAACATTCCAAAACTTTCGCGCCGACAGCTGAGAAAACATGGATACGTCATCATCATCATCCAGTGAAGACGAGCTTTTCATTTTCTTTAAAAGACAGAAAAGGTTTTGGGTGCACCCAATCTTAAAGAACAGAGAGTCTGAAGGGGAGTAGCTATGCTAATCTTGCACAGAACTTTATCATGGCCGGTTCCGCACTTACTTTCGGGTGTTTGTGGGACAATTTGAGGAGCTCCTTCAGACAGTGCTGTGCATCTGACGAGACAACGGAGCAGCGTCTGGCAGTCTGCTGAGGTGAGCTGTCCTCTTAAAATCATCAGGGCTACGTTTACATGCAATCAAATAAACAATCCACTGTGTGTGATTGGGTGAAGCCTTTTTTTTGTCGCCGCCAAAGTAAAAAAAAAATCGACATCGAAGCGGAAAAAATAAAAGTCGTTTTTTCGCCGCAGCACATTCGGTGTGGAAGCACTCATTACAAAAACAGCTGATCAAAAAATAAAACCATCGCGCGAATTATTCGTGCGTCAAAATCGCGTCCAGTGTGAAAGGGCCTTAAGGCTATTATTTTCCTAAACGGAAGTATGATCTTAGTCTCATGAATATTTGAGTTGATGTAATAATGTGTTGGCCTAGGTCTGAATGGCGGAGCAGGGAGTATATGGGACTTCATGAGTGGCAGCTTTTCTCCCAGCCCGTCTCCAGTGTTCAGCAGCCTTACTTCCAGCACGGTCGGCTCCAGCAGCGCAGACATCAGCCGGCTCCTTCGAGAACTGGATGAAGCCAAGCGCAAGATAAAGCAATGGGAGGATGCCTGGCACCAAGTCAAACAGGTAAGATGTGCTTGCTTTTTTGTGGGCCTTATGAGGTGTGTGACGCTTAAAACAAATGATTTTGTCTAGCAGCCATTTAGATTCTCCTGTTGGTTGTCTCTGAGAGATTCATGCCTAGTTTTATTGTAGAAAATAAAGTCTGACACTGCTTTACTTTGGTTATTGATGCCCATTATCGTACAGTGACACCTCAAGCTATTGAGTGCTGCAGTGGTGATGTATTTTTGTAGGCCCTGGTTCCCTCAACAAAAACCCAACAGGATTTTTCCATTGGCTCGATTATTACAGAAAATAAGCTCTGTGACCAACAAAAGTTTATGATTCATCACGGTAATCTTCACAAATGAACACCACTTTTATGAATTTTGAAGCCTAAATACAATAGCTGGAAGTAAAAAGCTAAATGTAGATTATAAACAAAATTCTTGCATGGCTGCCTTCAACATCTCCGCCATTAAAGGGTTTGTTCACCCAAAAATGAAAATGATCCCATAATTTACTCACCCTCAAGCCATCCTAGGTGTATATGACTTTCTTCTTTGAGCCAAACACAATCAGAGTTATATTAAAAATATCCTGGCTCTTCCAAGCTTTATAATGGGAGTGAATGGTAACCATACGACTCCAGGGGGTTAATAAAGGCCGTCTGAAGCGAAGCGATGGGTTTTTGTAGGAAAAACATCCATAATTATAAGTCCGGTTGTCGGATAGCATTTAAGCTTCCGACAACTCTTTCAGTCTTTATTTAAAAACATTTTCCCTGAGTTAGAATAGTTGCAAGAGCATGATTATAAACACAATAAGGCTGTAAAAGCAGACCAGTGGGTAGATGAATTTACCTGTTCGGTGTGATAATGTTTAATGTCCCCGACGACCTCTAAAGCTTTAAAATCAAATCACAATGTATGCATTTGTAAACCTGAAAATATCTTGAGCTTGTGTTCACCACAGACCTTATTTCAGGCATTTAACCAAAAACCCATTAAAAAAAAAACTTGACTTTGGGGGCGGTGGAACCGGAAGTGATAAAATGTGAACTCGTTTCCACATTTTGACCTATAGATGTATGTCATACCTGCAGCACTCATTTAGCTTGGCAGCTTGAAAAAAGCCCAGAAGGTGTAGAATCAATTTAGTCATTATTATCAGATGGAACGTCTCATTAATACGCACCTCTCATAGGCCTGTGAAGCGTGGCAGAAAGACGCTCACGAAGCGAAAGAACAAGCTAAATCGGCAGAGGCAGAGCGCCAGCTGGCGGAGCAGAAGCGGGAGGACACCGAGCACAAACTGAAGGAACTGCAAGGAGACTTTGACGTTTTGTGTCGCTCCCACAACACGCCTCTTCTGCGCAGCTACGGTGAGCTGGACCAGCTCCCTCTGCCAAAGCTGCGCTCCATCCAGAGCCAGCTGCGCTCTGACCTAGACCTCATAGACGGGGTAAGAAGGACCAGGTCCCAACACGCATACGTCACCATGTCACATTTACACACACTCTAAGTAAGACCGTTGTGCTCTTCTCGTCAAGTAGACGTAAGCGTGGCTTACGGGGGAAGAGTAGGCAACGCGGTTTAACATCCACATTGGTCAGTCATGCATGACGCACCGCATTGAATCTGTCAGAGTGTGACTGATGTTAACTCTTCTTTTTCTCAACACAGGTAATATATCAGCTTCAGTCAAAGAAATGTATAGTTTGCCAAAAGCATGATCGTTCCATTGTCCTGCAGCCTTGCCAACATTATGTACTTTGTCAGAACTGTGCGTCTGGTAAAACGGAATGTCCTTGCTGTAAGACGAAAATATTGAAGTGGTGATGTACAGCCATCCAAGGTACTATTTAAATGATTTAGTCCTTTGAAGAACTACTAATACATAATATTATTATTATGCTTACAGTTTCTAGATAGCATTCTTTTTTTGTGTTTCAGTATTTCATATAGTGATTCAATTGATTGTTTTATTGGAATCTAAGTGGTGTTTGACTGATACAAATCAAGTACTTAAATGCAATACCTGTTTTGTACAAGCTAGATTATCCATTTTCATAAAGCATTAAACAATTTCCCCTTAATAACTGGTTTAGGCATTTATAGTCAGTTGGGCCCTGATTTGACTGTTAGCAACAAAATCATCGGTCCGACGCCATTATTGCTACTAGCTGTGTGAAGAGGATTTATTTTGAGGTTTCTTGTTAAAAGCACTTTGTTGACTTGGAAATTTGTCTGAGGGTATTTTTTTTTAGACATTTTGCTTTAAGCTGCTTTGTAGGGTTCTTTTGTTTAATTTTCTTAGATTTATATATTTTTTTCCCAAATATGCTCAAGTATGAAGCTTTTGTGTGTACTGTGAAACATTAATAGAATATTTCATTTTTTCTTACTGTTAAATCATGGTATAGTGTATATAACTTGTTAGTTTTCATATAAAATAGTACTAGTTAATATTACATTTATTGTTACTTAAATTTTTCAATCAAATAAGTGCAAACTTTGAATGCATTTTAGGCATAACCAGCAGCTGTAATATCAGTAAGGCACATACTGTATGCTAAGGCATTTAGTAAATCGGTTTCTCCGTCTTATAGTGACTATTTAGATATACATTATGTAGTTGTTAGATGAGCACACGTGTTCTGAAGTCCTCAGCGACACAGTCAATTCTTTTTTTTTTTCTTTTTTTTTTGGACTTTAGCCTTTCAGATATGTTAGAACATGTATCTGATTCCTGGCCATTCCCTCTTAAGTGCCTTGCCTTAAAAACATTCGAAGCATCTGTGAAGAGTTTAGGATTGTAGTGCAAATCTCATCCGCTTGCAAGTATACAAGTATGTATTTTTCAGTAGTACCATATTGTCCGAGGATTTACCGGCCTAATTCAGTACTAACGTATTTCCGAGAGACTTCACCCTGGTCGGTGCCTGAGCTCTTGAGGTTCAAGCTAAGGAATCGTAATCGTTCCCTCTTCTTCATTAACGATGGTGCTTTTTGGGTGCAGCTTCATTATCGTTAGAAATGTTGAATCATCCTTAATTTAAATGTGTAGGGATATTCAAATCAGGAAATGTGTGTTTCTTTGATTGCAAAAACTAAACTGGCTTAGTACGTTTCTGTTTATTGAAATGTGTAGAATTGTAGTGCTCTGTAGTGTTTACAGACGGACATCATTGGTGTTTTTTCGTATCCAAATTCGACAGTGTAATGTGCTTAGGTAATCTAATTGAAATGACCTGCTACTGTGTTATCTGAAACTTTTTTTTTTCTTTTTTTTTTACTATATATATTTCTTGTTCCTTTCATATTTACAGCAACGAGTTTGTGCGGTAAATTGTCAGGTACACAAAGGTGCAAGTTTCTTTTGTCTTTCGAAATCCGGATAAACAGTTTACTTCAAAAGGGATGGTTATTGAGGATCTAATTGTCCAGACCCTCTTTTTTTTTCGTTCAGCTTCACGAGGCAAAGACAGTGTATATATGATTTCTCTGCTTTCTTTCTTGCATTGTATCTAAATCCACAAGGTCTGTATGTAGCTCATTTTCTTGACATTTGGACTGATTTGTCGCTGCATGTGTCAGTGTGTAACTTTTGTTAACCAGCTGAAGCTCTAGATCACACTGCCAAATGTATTGAGCAGACTTATCCCGTCGTTTGGTCAGGCATCGCAGTCGATCGCTCAAAGTATTCAGAAATATTTTTGTGCAGTGCTTCAGATGCATTGACTATGTGCTTATCTTTTCTAGTTCGATTAGCAAAGACATGTTCTCGTTCGTACAATGGTTGACTTAGATGGGTTGAAATGGATCAAAGCAGGTCTGGGTGTTAATTTTTATTTTTATTTTTTTCTCAAGTGTCCATGAGCTTTGCAAACGTGTCACTTTGTTGAGGGATTAGTTCCATTATTTGGTTATTGGACCATAATGTAGGGTTTTGTTGAACTATAAAATGTGGTTGAAATGTGTGGGATTTCACACATTTATTTCTCAAATTAAGAGTGCGGTCATATCAAATGTGGACTTTACTCAAACGAACCAAAGTGGTATTGTAGTTTATACTTGTTTCAAAGTTCAATTGAAGTGGTGTACAATTACTATGTCAGTTTTTCAATGTTTAATTTGACAGGACAACTATGCCAACTCCTTTTGCTGACAATATTAATGGACTAAATGCCCATTTTTGTAGTTTCTACCAAAGACCTTTACTATTCTTTGTTTTCACTTCAATTTTATAACTGCATTTTAATTTTAACATTTTGAGGAAATCGTTCCTAGTACCTTATTTACATTATATGTGCATTCAAAAAATCCTAATGAATCCCGATTCTTTATTAACTAAATAAAAAGATTGTGTTTTTTTTTCTTTTCAATTTCTCAGTAGAAACGATAACACAGTATTGAATTGGCTGTAATCTACAGTGAAGGAATGTCATAGTAATGAATGAATATTTGTGTTGATATTCTTAAGTGGCCATATGGATTAGTGCTTATTTGAAGTATATATTATTTCTTTTTATACAAATAATACTCGTAAAATTCTGAAATCAGTTTTGAAACATTAGTTGTTGTGCACTACTTGTATGCTGTCAGGAATTTAAAAGAGTATCTCGTAAGGTGCTTTCTTTAGTTTCCATTTGACTGGTGTTTGTTCTTTCTGTCTGTTCTTCAGAATTTTAATATGGAATAAGAAATCTTTTAACTTATTTTTTTTTTTTTAACCTTGAAGTCTATTATTGTATTGTCAAATGTTGTCTAATTTGATTGTGATGTAAAATGGGTCCCTTGCTCATGCTAGTTGAAATGGCTGAGACAGACATTGGGTTACATTTATGAAAACTGTAAAAATATCTACATTTCCTAGCCTTAAACCTCACTTTTTGGCCTAGATACGTTTGCCTGTTATAGTATTGAACACATTTTTTTTTTTTTTATGTAGACATGCACTTAAATGTCTGATTCACAATCATTCTGCTTGATAATATTGTTAAATCTTGGAAGGATCAAGTCTCTTTGGAACAAATTTGTGCCTTTAATAAAACCACATTGAAAGTATTTTTCATTGAACAAATGGGTAAGCCCATCTTAAGAAATGAGCTGAATTTTAGTGCCTTGGGACATTTTAATCTGTATTTCTCAATGCACAGACTTAAGAAGAAGAAGACCAGTGTATTAAAATAATACATAATTACTCTGCCATGCCTTTAATCGTTTCACTTTGAGTTAATAAGTGATTCTGAAAGAGAAATATTTATTGATGTTGAAAGTCAGCATGTACAGTGTCTGCTGTCAAATGAACACTTAATGTGTTTTGCAATTGTATTCTCTACCAAGGGTGTGTTTAAAAGTAGCAGCTCATCTGAACAGTTTACGAAGCATGACAAAATTTAAGTGGAATTGTTGCAAAAACTAGTCTTTGTGAGTTTGGGCTTCCAACTTATTTTTCTGTGTTACTGGTTTGCTTTACAGTGATTTTTCTCTACAAAATCAATAATAATGGCAGATACGAATCTTTTAGTCAACTAATTCTAAACCACAGCATGACAGGTTTTGATTTCACACACATGAAACACCTCTGTCTGCATCAGCCATTTTAATACCAACTGTAATCTAAAATGACCATTTAACATTGATGTAAGACCAGACATCTGTAATTAAAGAAGCACCAAGGACTCTTGTTTAGCAATGTGTAAATTAATGTATTGGACATTTACCATAATGCTCTGCAGTGGAAATAATAATTTCTTTTGTTTCTTTTTGCATTCTTGTGGATTTATTTTGTTTGTTTGTTTTTCTCTATCAGTAGTGTGATTTATTGAACCTAAGGTTTTATGCAATCTTGTATATACATATTACATATGAAACTGGTTAAATTTAGCAAACTAGCCAGCCAGGGGGAAAAACCTATTACAATAGTAAACTTTTATAAGAGGCTAAAATATTAATAATAATAAAAATGACAGATTTTTTGGGAACCACTGTTCCCTATAATTAATGTTATGGATAATCGAACATTAAATCCCTGAATATTGAATGTACCATTCAAATTAGATATAAAATGGGTCACTGGAATAACTTGGAGAACAGTTAATCTATGATGTAGCACTAGTTTTGTGAATTGCGATACATTACAAATAAATTTATAAGTTAAACAATTGCAGTTTTCAAGTTTGTGTATTTATCCATGTAACAATTTGATGGAATTATGAGATGTATTTTTCTCAGGGTTTTACAGGAGAACTGTAGAATAGAGAGAGATGTCCAATTTTCAAAGGAAACTGCAACTCACAGATTTATTAGCTCAAAAGTCAAAATGAGGAAAACATTTATATTGCGAGGAAGAAACATATCCCTTATTTTGGTACAGTATGCATCAATATATAGAACAGCTTATATTCTAATTCGTGTTGAAATACTATACAATTTGCTGTCAATATAATATGTTTGTGTATGTGTTGTCAACACAAGACCTTAAAACATTTACTGGGAGTTATGCGTTTAAGTTATGGAGGTTTCTTTATGGAATAGTTGTACGTTTTGATGCCGTATAAGGCCAGAGAGGTTTCTCTTCACTAGAATTACTTAAGATGGTATTATTTATAATGCATAATCTTTCTCTTGTAGTGTATCATTTACAATTGTTAACACTTGTCTACACTACAGCAGTTATGCAATGGTTTACAGAATTCATGGAATTATTTTTGTCATCATGGGAATTAAATAATTTTCAATCTTTAATCTGGCTCAAGTGTTTTGTCTTATTCCCCTCATGTGCTTCTGAATCATCAGTTGCTGAGTAGACTGATAACTTATTTATTTATAGTGAGTTGGAATTAATTTAAGGGTTACAATATGACTGCTCTTGACATATGCAAATTAGGAACACTAAGTGAACACTAAGTAAGATTAAAACATTCTTTTCATTGATTTAACTATGTAAAAAAAAAAACATGTCAGTAAATCACATTGATGTGGATTATAGAAAACGAAATATTCACCACTAGGTACATATTATGGAATAAATCCTGGTTTTGTGGTGCTATGCGGTGAAGACTGACTCAAGACTGTGATCATCAAACAGGTAACGCAGCAATTTCACTGCCTGCACACAGAAAAGGTTCAGGGAAATCAAATGGGGAAACAGTTAAAAGTACTCTTAAAAATATTAGTACTTTATTGGCATATATGATTCAATGAAGGAATCTTTCCATTACACAGTAGGTTCCTTATAGTGGAAAAAATGTGTGACTGTTATAGTGTTATAGTGACTGTTTAAAAAAAAAAAAAAAAACTCCTCATTAGAGGCTTTCGCACCAGGTAGTTATAGGAACTGGCCACCCGGAAGGTCTCCTGAGAACTACATTTTTAAGGGCCTTTTACCTGGTTACAATCGCACCACCAGTAGGAATTCAGAAGTGACGTAACCCGGCTGTTCACTTCAAAATTAATTTTTTCCATGTTTGTGGAGTATGTGTTTAATAACGGCGGGTGCCGGTGTTTCGTATGGCATGCGTTCGACCAATTAACGTACACTTATGTCACTGGTAGTTCCAATTGTGCTTGGTTAGACCCTACTCTAGCTAATAGTAGCCTTAAGTAAAAGGTGTTCCTTCCTATTACTAAAATCATTCCCAGTACCTGCAGTGCAAACACGTCAAAAAGCGGGTACTTCTTCCACCAATAGTTACAGGAATTGTGAAAACTTTCCTCTGGTGCGAAAGCCCCTAGTGAAATGTTCTTTGTGGAACCAAAAACGGGGAACCGAACCCTTGTGTTTAAGAGTGTAAGATAAATGTTACTGTAGACTCACCCCACTTTCAGAGTTTGGGTAAAGAAGTTTCATGGCAACTCTCCTAAAGTCTGGTCTCGCCCTACAAACGCTACAGCAGAAGGAAAATACATAATTGTATTGAATTACATATGATTTGTATTACAGTCTGCTGTAACCTTTTACATTTTTCTTTTAGCTTTGCTTGTACCTCTCAAGAATGATATCAAAGCATGTGACAGCATTGTCTGCTTGCAAAGCAATGATAAGGCAGGGACCCTCAAGTGGAAGTGTTCCACCAGCAGAGGACCTCAGTAACTCAGACATGTGCTGCCTTTGTTTTTCATCTGGTGCGCAGAGCTTTCCAGCCACCAGGTGGCAGCCTGTCCTTAGCAGCCGGTGCAGTAGCTCCGAGTACAGAGGAGGCTGACTCTGTTGCAGGAGGTTGGAAGGTATCAGCAAGCAGGTGGTCTGACAAAGAGCACTGCAGACCAAAGGCCCTACTGGCACCAAAACACAAATAAACAACAGTCATTCCCATCCTCATTACAAAGGTCGATCGCAGCTAGTAAAACATCTACAGGTTTTGGTTTATGTTTGTGTCATTGACTCTGTTTTCTGATGTGTTGTTAGAGGGGTGAGGAAGAGGAAGAACGCCTTGCCTTGACCAAATCCTGATGAAAATGTGTTCTTGACAGCGGTTCTAAGGGTGTTCAACTGTTCACGGCCCAAACTAGCGTTAGGATCAGAATGCAGACAAGATATCTGAAATAGGACAGAAGAGATGTTTAACTATAGCACCAATGTACTTGTGGGAAGGAAAAAACGGTTACAATACCTTCTCATGTTTCATAACGGAAGTTTCAGTGCAGCACACCCCCTCTGGAAATACCAGTTTTATGTCTTCTACAGCCTTCCGATAAGATGGAGATCCTGAATAAGAATGTACAAATAGTGTTAGTAAGCTTTGACCAGACTTTAACATTGATTATTTTTGTCAGAGTGCTGACCATAGATGCCATTATGCAGTCTGTCAGAGCCATACTGTGCCCTCCATCGTGTCTGATCCATAGTGCGGGCTTCAACAGGGTCCTCAGGACCCATCAGCTCCAACAGCCTCATTACTGCATTCACTCTCAGTAAACCCAAAGCCAGCGAGGGGCCGGATCTCAAGTACTTCAACTCCAGCTCCTCGGTGGGATCCTGGACATCAAATAAACATGAACATTTGTCTTTATGCTTTAAAAAAGTACTTTTAATTTGATGTTAACTAATACAAGTTTTTACAGAAAGTATACATTAATATATGTTGGTTAACCATAAATGCTTGTCAGTAAATTTGGCAGGACACTTATTTCAAAACCTTAATTATACAAATTATATTTATGAAGTCCTACTTAAGTGGGTCTAAAGTAAAGCTAATTGTATTTAATAGATATACATTTAAATAACATTTTTATTTACTTGCAATTAATATGCTATTACGTGTCTGAAAGCAATACGTTCAGTTTGCACTTATGGAATAACGTACTTTAAGATTATACTTAAAGGTGGGGTATGTGATTTGCAAAACGGCTGGCAGATTTTGAAAATACACAACTCAAATGGTCCTACCTTCTTTCCTTTGACTCCACCCATTCAAAAAACATGGACATGGAGGGGGGGATGGTACGACTGTTTGATTGACGCACTTACTGTCCAATGATTCTAGGTGGTCTTGGAAATGATTGGCTGGAGTTTTTTGAGACCTGCCCGTTCCACAGATGATTAAATTGCTTAATTTTTATTTCAGTGCTTCTAACTCAGTGGCTGTAAGTTGGTTAGGAATAGGATTTTAAGTGATTTTGAAAAAATGGCCAAAAAGGATAGTTACATACCCCATTTTTAAGTACTCATTTTAAAATTATGCAAAAGTGTACTACTTTTTCACAATGGTCTAGAATAAATGTGATTATTTGCTCTTTCTTAGGATATTTATGAAGAAGAGAACAGAGTGACCTGTTGCTCCGGCGGATGTATCAGTGCATTTGCCATGTTTGAGTCCAGCAGAAGCACACGCAAGCCCACTAGAGTATATCCATTCTGTTTGATTATGGTGAGAATTTTACCAAAGCAGTGTCTCCAGGCTCCAGGCTTGAACAGAGCTAGAGTCAAAAGTGGCTCTGGGCCTGTAGAGTACAGAGGGAGGGAGCTGAAAGAAAAAGCCATGAAAGACAGCTTCTAAAAGGACATGTTCTGAGAAGACATCACTTACCCACTGTCATGTAACTGTAAAGTGACTGACTTCTGAGACCTGAGGGTTGTCGGAGATTGACAGTCAGTTCCCAGAGTACATGGGAGGGTAAAATAGATTTTGGCTCGGTTTTGTTTCTGTACATACCAGGAGTGCCAATGTGATGAAGTGGTAGAAATGTCAATGATGGACGACTGCTGTGATCTGAAGATGAAGAAGCTTAAGTTAAGCAACCTGCTTTTGGCACAAAAGTAAAAAAGAAGATCACCCCTACCAAACTATTATCTAGTTGAATCCTCACCAGGGACCAATTCTGCCTCGGAGAAGAAGAGGCAGGTCTGTCTGAAAGCTGTCTCGGGAGTAGGGGACATCAATACTTGCAGGTTTCCTGGGTAATTTTGTGGTAAAAGTCTACGTAGGGTGATGAATGCCCTCACCCTCCTCAGAGCCAAGACCAGGGCAGGAGTGGATGTCAAGCTATGCACACTGCTCTGCCACTCTCTATCCCCGACCTCAAAAGGACTCAACTCTTGTGCCTGCCACTTAGACAACTTGGACACCCACTTCAATGCCAGCAACTCGAATCCTTCTAGTCCTGCTTGTACAAGAGAAAGTAGATTTAGTAGCCAGACAATGAAACATACTTACAGTAAATTACTCAAACAAGTACACAGGTACATTTGTGAAGGATAGTTTTAGGTCAGGGATGTCCAGTCCTGCTTCTGGAGGTCCAGTTTCCTGCTAAGTTTGGCTCTAACACACCTGCCTGGATGTTTCTAATGATACCGAAGATCTTGATTAGCTGGTCCAGGTGTTTTTAATTAAGATTGGAGCTAAACTCTGCTGGAAGGTGGCCCTCCGTGAGCAGGATTGGAACCTGTGTTTTAGGTAGTTCATGTACCTGCTGCATCTCCCCTGAGAACTTTATGAAGAAAGCCCATGTCATTCTTCATGATGTTTTGACCAGTCAACGTGAGAATCACCACCTGCTCTACATCTGGCCAAGAGGGATACGCGTGTTTGGACAGGACCATGTGGCTACACTTTGGTACTGTCCACATGAGCCCACCTGTAGGATATCATATAAATGTCAAAATACTCTAGGGCGGAAATTGAGGAATTTATGAAAATGCATGGTAATGTATGTACCCAGAACATTGTGGTGGTTTTTAGAGTAGGGTACAGTGTGAAAGCAGATGTGTGGATCCACAACATCTGTGAATCTTGCACGGATTGATCCAATAAGGCCTTGGGCAGCAAGCTCATTCATACAACCTTCATCAGGCAAAGAAACAGGACATTTAATTCTTGGAGCATCTCTATACAGCTTCACAGACAGTAAATAGCTGTCACGATATGTGCTATCCGGGTGCTCTACCTATCGGCAGTCTGGAACAGTGTCTAACTGCACTTTCTCTCCTCATGAGCAGCACAAGACAATTAGAGGACAGCTCAACCTGTTCTCCATCCAGCAACACTGTGGGAGCGTGACAGAACGCTGCAACCTAACGGAGACAGACAGCGTTTCCAGACAAATGCAATCAGCATCAATGTCATGGTAGTGTCCCACTCTCAGTTTCAATATATCTCTGTACTAGTACAGGCTCACTCTTGGGTTTATTCACCTGCTTGGTGGTGAGACCCAGAGATTGAGCTTGTTTCCTGGATATCTGTGACCTTTGAAGTCCCAATAGACTGAAGCCAGCCTTTGCACAAGCAGATAGTATATAGCTGTAACAGCATGGGCCAACCACAGGAGACACAATAAGAAATATATCCGCTGTATGGGGGCAAAGGGAAAAGGGGTTGAAAGTTTGACTTATAAGATGTAAGACACTGTTACAATGAAAATATTTTTTTATTTTTAGTCACCTTCAACAGTGGCACATAAGGTTGCTGGAGAAGAGGTAAGAATGTGGGATCTATCTCTGTCACCCTCCTCTGAGTCCTGAATCCTGTTAAGAGTGATAATCAGAGTCAGCAGGTAGTTCAAAGGAATAGTTTGCCCAAACATGACAATTCAGTCATCATTTAATCATATCGTTCCAAACTCCAATGAATTTTCTTTCTTCTACGAAACATAAGAAGATAGAATGAAGATTTTTAAGAACCTGTATATGTCTATATTACATAAGTCAATAGAACCCAAAACTATCAAGCTCCAAAAAGCACAATGATAGAGTGAAATGAATCCATACAAATTGGACTTCTGAAGCCAGATGCTCACGTTATATGATCAAATTTAAATGCAAGTCTTTATTCACTCTCAATTTAAATCAAAATCAGCCAACACACATATAGACTACATCAAATATCAATTGTCTCATAATCACCAAATGTCATGATTTAGGTTTGTCTCGCCATAGTCAATATAATCTGTTGAGCAAAGTTTTGATTTGAGAGTGAATAAAGGCTTACATTTCGGTCTGTTCATAATACAAAGTGATCACATTGCTTCAAAAGACTTAACATATCCTCTAAATCATATGGATAAATTTAATGTTAGTTTCATATCCTCTAGAGTTTGATGGTTTTGGCTCCCATTGACTTTCATAATATGGACAAAAGCAGCTGACAGGTTCTTGAAATATCTTTGTGTTTCACATAAGGAAGACAATTAAATTATGAAAGAAAATGAAAACTATATATTTTTAATGTATTACGATACTAAAGGACAGATACTAAACAGAGCAAATTAGGGTGAATCCCATAAAAAACATTGATGGGAGTGGAAAGCAAATTGAAGAACACAGACACTGCCGGATAATTTCCATAATGACCTATGCAATCTACCAAGAGCAGTGCAAATTAGCGTCTGATTTAAGACATGCTTTTTTGGGGCGGAAAATAATGGCACGAATACCAGTAAATTGACTTGTGCAAACCTCAGTAAGTCATCTTGCATGATTCATTTAAATACTGTCCTCCCATACATTTTGTCTGAAAGGGAAACTCTAACAAATGCATATGCAATAAGGTCAGTCGCAAAAATAACTGTTCATGCCTTTTCAGTGCAAATTTTTCACTGCATGTCTTTAAATCCTGACAGTAGTTTTTTAACACCAAAAGAGTGTTTGCGCTGCCGCAGACTGTTAGTAAATCTAACATTGTAAGATACTAACATTGGGGTGTTTTTTGCTATTCTACCACCAAACCACAAGCAGAGCCCCAGATGCACAAGATTGGCAAGACGGGGCGAGTAGAGCAGGGGCTGGTCTTGACTATGATGGTAAAGGGCGTTGATGGATGCTGGATCTGTCCGCCTTGCCAGCTGGGGGTCTGATGGCCCTGTGATCTCCTGCCACACTGAGTTAGCGTGTGGACCCCGGAAAGCCATGGTAAGCACTGGCTGTCTCTCGCTATGCATAACTGACTTGCTGACTAGAAAACAGGATATGCATTAATCCATGCAATTTGTGTACATTTTGCGTAATTATGGTGGGAGATGATTTGTACCCGCAAAGTTTTTCAGTAGCTCTTGGGGCGGGTAGAGGAAGCGGATACCAGATACATCTAGACTCGATCTGCACATTAGCTCAAGTGTGTGATGCATTGCCAGTGGGTTAAGCAACAGTGCCCTGCCTATCAGAACAAGTGCCGTCTAAAAGCAAAAAAAAAACATGCAATAAGATACCATGTAAGTCCACTGAAAGATACATTGGCATTTTCTAAAGACTCCTTCACCTCAGTATGACACTCTTGAGAATGTGTGGCTTCTGTCCTTTGACATTTTTGATCTTCGGTTTCCAAAGTTTGCCAGTAGAATCCTGGGATCACACTAAAGGCCTTTTCAACGGCCTGAAACAAAGCGCATTAAGGATTTAGAAAATAATGTCTAAATAACAGAAAAGAAAATGGAAACATAAATCATATCATACATAACCTCTATATTTGGGTTGACAGAGATGAAGCAGTCCAGGTAAGATGAGGGCATGTGGACATGTGTAGTATAAGCCTGTTCCTCCAGCAAATGATTAAGCTGAGGTACCCAGAATGCAACAGTCTTCAATGGCGTCTGAGCAAAAAACTTGCAAACCCGCCTGTAAAACATGCTCTCGTTCTTTTTGACCTCCTTTATCTACGAGAAACAAAATATCAGATTCCAATAAAAACTTGTGGAAAATCTGCAGAAAGCATTGCAAAATGAGCCAAATATTTAATAAACAAATATGCTGAGGATTATGTTTAGAACTCACCATGGATTTCCTACAGCCAGTTTGACCATCCTCAAGAGACATGGCACAGATGTACAAGGCCAAGCCATCTTCCTTATAAAACTGCTGCAGCCCAGCCACCCAGAAAGGGGCATCAAGCTTGTTACCTTTTCTATTGCAGTTTTTAGGATCAGTCTATCACAGAACAGGTAACAGATGAAATGTAGCGTAGCATGTCAAATATTTGTTCTACTGCCAAATTCTTATTAATGTTTTGTAAACAAGACATACCAAATACAAGAACCATGCTATGAGTGCATTGTAAACATGTGATTTGATGAAGACTGAATCCACTGTCTTTGCTTTTCTCTGCATTCTTCCAGCCACCACCCCAAGACTAGACAAGGACACAGTCAACAGCAAACACTCCCTCATCTCTAGATCTGCAGGCAGGGTGTTCACAGTGGGAAGGTAGGATGCTTCCTAAGGGAAGTGAGTACAGCAGTGTTATTAGTATCATCAAATATTATTTTATAGAAAAACTGGCAATAACTCACAGGGTCGTAAAGAATATCAGTCCTCTCAGCGGCTTCCTCCGTGTTATTAGCGTAACGTTGAGGTCTGAATGTTTGCAAGAACTTCAGATCCTTCTGCCATCTGACTTTTTGGCTGTGTTAGTGCATGGTCATACAGTTATTACATTAGGTTATGCATATTCCTGAGAGTGAAGAAAATGTAAGTATACTTTGTACCTTTGTTTGTTTTGAGCAGCTGAAACGTGAGAAGATTGAGAATTTTGTTTATGTTGGTCACATTTTGCAGTAGAAGAGCAGACATTGACCTGCTGGATACCAGGTTCACTGGAGCTAGTTTCAAAATCACAAAGCTGGTTTTCCTTTATGATTTTCCCTGAGGGGGTTTTCTGTCTAGCCTCAGCAAAATCTCTCCCAGATATCTCTTCCACACTTTGTTTTGACTGTCTGGTGTTCTGGAGTAATACACTCTTCCTAGCAAATTCTCTAGAAATGAACAAATAAACATGCATTGTAATAAGGTGTAGTGGGAGTATATTTTACTCTAGTCGTTCATTACCTGAATTAATTATAAGTTTTATGTGATCTCTTACTTTTTCTGCCCATTTGCTTTTGCCTTTGTGTTAGTCGTCCTCTTAATTGAGCTTATTTTCTTGTTCATGTTTACAGGACTTACGACACTGTTACTCTGGATAATAGCTGATTGCTCTGTTTGAAATGTGTTGTTGCGCAAGTCAATATATATGGTGGGAGAGTCTTGATGGAGTTTTGCTGAGGTCTCTTTGAAGTCCTTCATCGGTCGCCTAGTACATCTGGGAAAAGTCACAGACACATTTAACCTGCAGTACAGAAATTCAAATCTTGGAACATACACTATTGTTCAAATGTTTAGGGTCGGTTGAAACAGTGATACAGTGAAAATGGTTATATTGTGAAATATTATTACAATTTACAATAACTGTTTTCTATTTTGATGTATTGAAATGTAATTTATTCCTGTGATGACAAAGCAAAAAATGTCAACATCATTACTCCAGTCTTCAGTGTCACATGATCCTTAAGAAATCATTCTAATATGATGATTTGATGCTCAAGAAAAATGTATTATTATCAACAGTTATTATAACAGTTGTGCTGCTTGATATTTTTGTGGAAACAAATAGGAAAAGGAACAGCATTCATTTTAAATCTTTTGAAAACATTATACATAACTTTACCGTCCCTTTTGATCAATTTAATACATCATTGCTGAATCAAATTTATATATTTTGTTAAAACATACTGATCACACACTTTTGAACAGTAGTGTAATGTCATAATAGCAATAGAGATGTCATGATATGACACTACCTGAGGGATGATTCTTGTATATTATGGGTTTTCGTAGATGAAACATGTGTCTTTATTTCCATCTCATTTACTTTCTTCTCACAAAAAGCAACCAGCCGTTTCATTAAATCAATTTCATGTGTTTCACTGTCGTCGCCTGCAAAAAAATAAAAAAAATAAAAATATTTGTTTTTGTCTCTTGTTTTTCTTAGTCTAAATGAATAAAAACAGTCTGCATTCCAACCTTTGTGTATATTGGGTTGAATCGGTTCGATAAGAGGTGTGTGTTGCTTTAGAGTCTGAAGGACTTGATCGACATCCCAGGTATCAGGAGGCTGTTGAGATAATATGTGTTACATACTTTGTATTTAGCTCTGGTTTAATAATCAGATTATAGCTACTACTTAACTTACTGTCCATGATAAAACAGGGCAGAACGGGGTCTCTATCCATCCAGTCTTGTTTGCTTTCTGTTGCAAAGGCACATTGTTTTCTGTTTTATGTGCCACTCTTTCATTCAGTGATTCTTCTGTTTTGTGACCCACAGGAAGCTGAGGATTAGAGTCACCTTTCTGGTCATCATCAGTCCCGGAAGTAAATAGCTGTGATACAGATTTGTTTAGATGCATGCTTTATGTAAGACAAGATCTGAGAAATGATTAGATCTCTCTCTCTCTCTCTCTCTCTCTCTCTCTCTCTCTCTCTCTCTCTCTCTCTCTCTCTCTCTCTCTCTCTCTCACTCACACACACACACACACACACACACACACACACACACGTACACACACAGGCCCGGATTGGCTAATCGGGAGCACCGGGAGAATTCCCGGTGGGCCGGTCTGTTTTATTGGCCAGGAGGGCCGGTGTTGTCATGGCACTGGGTTGAATGTTTTCCCTTTATAAGCTCCAGTCACAGCGCAGCCCCACTATTTTTTTATTATTATTTTCTCGCAGCCCCACAAAAAATAAAGTCAGTTGTTAGAGATGTGCGAACAAAAAAATTAGAGATACAAAACATGGATAATAGGCGCAAAGGCGGCGCTGAAAAGGCCAAAATAATAAAAAATCTCTAGAAACTCAAGCGGCCAAATAGCCTACGAGTCAGAGCCGTACCCATTATTGAGTTCTCCGATTTTTCTGAGTGTATAACGTTGTGAAATAATTGCCTAATATTAACTCTAATTTGTTGCTGCAATGACTCGTATATCGCGAGTCACGACGATAACCGACCTCATCATCTGAGCTGCTTCAGCACTCAAACACCGCTCGTCGGCAATGGCAAAATGTTTGAGATGACCGATCAAAGCAAGTGGGATTTATGTTCACAGAAGCGCGAGCCGCGGCCGCGCGCGAATCCCAACGCGACGCTTCACGAGATACGATGAAGTAGCTAAACTAAACAGCTGTTTTACAATAGAAGTTTTAAACAACCGACATAAATAATCAGTTTGCAAAGACTGTGTCAATCAAGGCTCAGCTTCGAGAAGGGGAGATTTACAGGTAGACTAAAGATAAAGAGACTGAGAGAAGAAGAATGAGAGAAGGAGATGTAGATGGGAGAGGAGAGCAGGTAGAGGAATAGCCTATTGCATACTGTGCCCAGAATGAGAATAACTTTATAACAATGAATTCCTATTTAACACAGATATAGCCTAGCCTATGTTCTTTGACAATGACAGTGGAATCATAATATGCCCCCGAACCCCCTAGCCAGATCACTTTTGGGACCTTTGTATTTATAAAACCCTGTGTACTGCTATTGCACTGAATAGAAAATTATATATTTTTACAATGAATTACAAGGCTGTACAAAACAGTGCACTATTGCAGACTTATATACTGAGGGTTTAATTACATTATTTTAATATAGTCAGTCAGGGAACTAAAGTGGGCCGGTCTAAGGCATGAAACTCCAGGGCTGAAAATGAGTCCCACTCCGGCCCTGTACACACACACTGTACACACACACACACCTCGACTTCTGGCTCTTTCGGTGAAACACACTCCATATTCATCCTGGTCCTTTTCAGCAAGTGAATCCCTGGTGGTCTCTGAAGGACAGATATCTCTTCTTCATCGTCCGACTGCAGTGTGAAACGTTCAGTTGTGTTTATTTCAGTTAGTCTACCTTGATTGTAAAGCTTGTGAGATTTAGGATCACAATTCAGCCTTACCTCATTCACAGAAATAATCGTTACAAATCACAAACACTGGTAATAACGATTAAAATAAAGTCTCTGGAAAAATATAATCAGAGAACACAACTTGAACTTACTGATGACAGGTCAGAGTCAAGGGATGGTATCTTAGATATAAGGTCGTCTAGGTGCGAATTCCACTGCATTCCTTGTATTTGGCAGGGCAGGTGTGTAGTTTTTCTTTCAAAATACTGTAGTAAACAGCAGCTGCTGCGGTCTGACATCCACACGCCAACGAACTCAACTGTAGTTAGTTGTCATGGTGACCACGCGCTGTAACTTAGACCAGTAGCGTAGCTTGAGTTGGCCATGACATGAGATACCATTATGCTTGTCAAAAAGAAACGTTAAATGTGATTCGGCAGTTTCTGTTAGTGTCGACCTCAAAGTTATCTTTATGACTCAAGGTTGTAAACTTTAACAAACTTAATGTTAGACATTCAATTTCTAAACATTATTTGTGGGGTTGAATATGCAAATGACGACGCAAATATCAATCAGCTTTAAACAAGCCTAAACTGGATGTCCCTGTAACGTTACTGCTCCAAGAAACCAAGTCTAGCAATGAATCCGGGCGAATCCTTTAACACGTACTGACAGAGACATTTGAATGTTTTGGTTCATCCGATCGACTTTTCATCATAATATAGGCTGCATGATATGATCGATCAGTCAAGTCAATGTTAGATTACTTTAACTAAAAAAAATAACTTAAGTAATTTCAACTTTCATTAAGTTACACGAGATTCAACTTGATTTTTTAAATTTAATTTTAAATATATTTTATCATTTTAATATGTTTAATGACTTGTAGCTGCATGCAATTTGAGTATACAAATCAGCAACAGAAGTTTGTTTGCAGTTTTTATATAGGTTGATGTTGTTTGCTGTTTTAAGACTTTGAACTGCATTTTTCTTGGCAATTTGGCATGCAGTTTTCACGCCCACCCCCTAGAACATTTCTGGCCTGGTCTCTTCTTTAGACATCGTTTTGTTGACAGTGCTATTGTATTTCTTCACTGTCACGTATGTTTTGGCGCGAAACTTGCTAATCGAGCTTTTATGTTCAGCTCTCACGATTTTCTTTGTCCACGGTAGTGAATTATAGTAAATGTCTTTGACATCATATAGGCTACATGTCACCGTTTTACGCTGGATATGTCCTGTGTAAAGAGCACATTCAGGGCTTTTCAGAGATACAAATGTTTGGAGGTTTCACCATGAAAACAACTTCTCCTTGATCTTTAAAAATGACTGACATTAATTTAGTGATCAAATTTACCACTCTTGTGGAAATGTGATCATATTTATTTTGTAATTGTAATTTTAATCGGATTCATTTTCAAAATGTTATGGACTTTCTCATAAAAAAAAAATGACTTTCTGCTACAAAACATGGGCATGATTTCATAGGCCTACATGTCCACTGTAGAGGACATCCGGACTTGTTTTACATGCATTTTGGGAGACAAAACAAGTGAAAATAGGGAAATAAATTATATATCAATGTTTCTATGAAATATTAGATATTATTATGAAAATGTTGCCAATTATTACTCCAATATTACACTTCTGTTTCATGACATGTTCCCCAAGAACACATTAATATGCAAATTAGATAGCCTACAGTGTATAGATACATTGTATTGAATGCGACTAGCCTACTCCTTTATGGCAATTTTACCCACATATTGCATAAAGTAAAATTATATTATCAATTCATTCTGTTGCTAGATCTTTCATTACGGTCTCTCATCTAAACAAAGTGTTGTTTACAACAATCCTGAAACCTAAAAATTGATTGGTGAATGGGGAAAAAAACCTGAAGACATTTTTGTGACCATTTTTCCTGGTATCCACTACATATAACATATTAATAAAATATATTTTTTTTAATATTAGAGGCCTACTCTAAACAATGTAATGACATGAAAAAATACAAAATAAAAATTGGGGTCTTAGGAGGATATAGGTTTATGTCTCACGTGTTGGTTTTATTACTATTATTAAAATTTAACAAATAGCCTATTATTTTGTTTGTTTTTTGTTATGAAGGTCCAATATTTTCCGTTTCAAAACAATAAAAACAGCAGTGTCAGTGAGGAGATTGAGCTGAAATATGAGAATAAAATATGAGAAATGTGAGATTGAGCTGAAAATTATATGTGACAAAAATGAAATATTACTTGTGAAAAGAATAGTATTTGTGAAAAAAAATTAAAAATCCATGTCGTTGTTAGTGGACAAATTCAATAAACCAGTCAGAATAAAACTCTTTTATTTTATAAAAGTCAGTAAACACATGAATGTAAAACTATTATTAAAGTTACATTTAATTTTTAAATTATTGTAATTGTTATTTTAATCGATTGTTTTACAATGTTGCTGAGGAAGACAAGGGAATTGGGGAATCAAGAGAATCATGGGGAATTGACCATGTTTAAACCTGAAGGCAGGCCTTTGGACTTAGAGCATGGATCAATATTGTGTATCACCATATTTGGGTTTGATTTATCAGAACAAGCTTTTGCGCAATGTCCTTTTTCGTGTTTATGTAGAGACCACAAACAAACAAAATTTGTTTAATTTTGAAGAAAGAACTACACATTCTAAAAAAAAAAAGCATTTTAAGCCATAATACTTTTAGCCATAATACTGTAATGTTACTTTTGATACTGGAGTGAAACCACTTAGTATTTATTTCACTCTCTCTCTCACACACACACACACACACACACACTCTTGTTTTACAAATATTATTTTTTTCTGTAGCCCTTATTTAAATTTATTTCCAAAAATTGAATTACCTGAATATATCAACACAATTGATACATATCCAATAATATTGTTATTTTTGCATGACTTTGATTGAGGATCTTTTTTAAGATCTTTTCACAAAGGAAGATATTTCTTGAGATAAATAAAAGTCATGATTGGAAGCTCTGAATTATAATGTCTGAATAGAAAACGTAATCTATGGTTTAGTAGAATTAATACTTTTTTTTAATTGAACAGTTCCGGAAATGTTCACTGCCGATGCTCCGCAGGTCAAGTCCAGAAGCGCAGGGTGGGCTGGCACATGTGATGTTATTGTATATTGTGACAAGTGTATGGGGCTCCTCACCTTCCCCAAGCATTTCAACCTGCAGTGGAACTACCTGTGGCTTCTGTAGAACGAAATCTCGAAAGGATTTGGCACTACAGTCACATTTCCAGTTGTTACCTGAGAGCCAGAGCTGATCCAAGCGATCAGGTATAGAAGCTGGTAGGTTGACCAGTACATTGTCTTTCAGGTTCAAGTAACGCAAGCGTGGCAGCATGTATATAGTCGCATTACGTATGATCTCCAACCTGTTTCCAGAGAGATCCAGCCAAGACAGGTGTGGCAGTGGCAGTAAGGCCTCAGCAGGAAGATTGCGAAGTAAGTTGCCTGACAGTAGCAGGTAATCAAGATTCCTCAGGCCATTAAATGTGTGGGAGGTGATGGATGTTAACTGGTTGAATCTTAGATCAAGCTGTTGCAGCCCTTGTAGTTCCACAAAACTCTGATGCTCCACCGTAGAGATGTTGTTGTGTTGCAGGAAAAGGCGACGAAGACCTGTAAGACCAACGAAACTTTGGGCTGAGACTTTTGCCAAACAGCTTCTATCAAGGTGAATACTGTGGAGCTTTGACAGACCCTTGAAAACTTGATCTGGTAGGCTGTGAAAACAACTGCCTGTAAGTTTTATCACAGCAAGGTGATTCAGGCCCATAAATGTGCCCATGCGTGCCTCTTGTAGCCGGTTGTTCTCCAAGTTCAGTACCTCTAGATGTTCCAGCCCATCAAAAACTCTCATTCCCAAGGCTCGTATCTGGTTGTGACAAAGGCAGAGTTCCTCAAGATACTGCAAATCACGGAAAGTCCCAGGTCTTAGACTACTAATCGAGTTATTTGACAGGCGAAGCACGTGTATGCTTTTTAGACCGAGGAAAGTTTCATCGTGAAGTACAGATAGACGATTTCTGCTGAGATCCAACCATCTCAAAGATTTCATGCCCACAAATGCCCTAGGTGCCACGGTCACGATCTGGTTTTGGGCCAGATAAAGCTTCTGCAGCTTTGGTAGTTTCAGAAACACATTTGCCTTGATAACTTTTAGATTGTTTCCAGTTAGGTCCAATTCTTTGAGCTCAGTAAGACCCTGAAATAGTTGCGGTTGGAGATACGCCAGGCGATTCCCAGTAAGAACTAACTCTCGTAATCCATGTAGGTCCTGAAACCCCGTCTCAGGCAGGACAGACAGTGAATTCCATCCTAGGTTCAACAACCACATGTGGCTGAGTCCAGCGAACAACTTGTCATCTATTCGAGACAGGTGATTATTGTTGAGACTGAGGGATGCAAGGTTGGGTGTGCCCTGGAAGACTATGCTAGGTAATGAACGAATATTGTTCCTCTCGAGGTGCAGGTGAGCAAGGGAATTCAGACCTTTAAAGACATGGGCATCGAGGGATACCAGCAGGCTGCTCTGTAAGTTTAGGAACTCCAGATTGGACAGCTTTTCGAAAGCAGCCGCTGGTAAGTTAGCAAGCTGGTTTCCATCCAGCCATAGCGAGCGTGTAGACAGAGGGATGTCGGAGGGAACCTGGGTGAAGTTGCGTGTGCTGCAGTAGACGTTGAGCTCTAAACTGTAGTCATCATGGAGACAGCTACATCCCTTTGAGCAGGGCTCACCTTTTTGGCCAGTGGGTTCCTCTGAGGGCTTTGGATCTACCGAGGGCCCCGGATCATCTGAGGGTCTTGATTCGTCTTTGTTGGGGTCTGCCAGCACCACTGATGTCCCCAGTGTGTACAACAATAGCAGTACAAAGGGGTTCATCCCAACTAAGAGACAATTATCGAAATGCCAACATCAAACACTTGCAAGGTAACAAAGCACCTGCCTATACTTTTTCAACATCTGTCAGATTTGGGAAATTAGTTCAGCTGCAATACATTTATACCATCACATGATTATTCTCAAGTATTCACTGAACATCAATGGAAAAATAAAATGCATACATTAAAAAAACAATAGATTTGAGAAATTTAGAGTTGGCTCTACCGTTTTATTGTGACCGCAGTCCAGCAGGCGATCACTAGAAGAGTGGCATGTGTGTGACAGACCTGAACCACCTCTGCCCCATATATCACCTAGACAAACCCACACAGTGTTCTAGACAGAATTAACCTCTTAATTTCTGCTGTTTTCATTTTCTGCGGTTGCTACCGTTTTACCGGTTGAATATTAAATCTAACCTAGCAAAACTTGTTATAGTCACTATTTTATAATAAATATTTACTGTCAGGGACGATTTCAATATATATTTATTTTTAATAAAGTGTGTAAGTGGAGATGTTAAAACATTACCATTATGTTAATGTAACTCCTTTTGACATATTTTGTACAAAATGAATACTCTAATTTTATTTGTTAATGCATTTACACAGAAATTTCTGTCTAATACTCCCACACATTTTAGATGAAAATCCTTTGACTTTCCCTGAATGGTGTTCCAAAGTTCATGTAAATCTACTGAGCCATCAGTGACATTTAACAGATGGTACTTGCTCCAGTTGTGGTTATCTGTTGGAAGACATCCAACTCTAAAAAGTGAATCCGGGTTAAACAAGCTATATAACAAGGCCTGACTGAAAATCATATTGTCTATTTTCCAATTTTAGACTGAAACATAAGTTGCAAAGGGAGCAATGATAACACTTAAAAAAGAAAGAAGTTTTCTGTTTAAATGTTAGTATTTCTTTGAAGAACTAGACATCATGTGAGTCAATACTTAGTGGCATTCAAAGAATGTTAGAAAGTGGTAACTATTGTAAAGGCAAACAGAGGACCCCTACTCTGGCAAACACAGTTATCTGCCCTCATACACAAATCAATTCACGCATCTCATTCACATAGTGTAATTTGTAAATGCAGGTTCTTGTCTGGCATATAGTGTTACTGAACTTGTTGACCGAGAGACCGTGTCAAACAGACTGTGTCGTCTCAAGGGTTCACAAAAGATGAATAGATGTTCAATGGACTGAACAATCAGAACCCAGGGCAATCGTGGTGGAAATATTCAACAGATTTTTTTTGAAGCAACACGTGTGACCACATATATGTTAATGTTTAGGCTCAATGTTACAGTATTAAAGGAAAAAAATAAGCTTTTACAGCAGATGACTGAGTAGCTGGTGGACAAGGTGCAAGCGAAAAAAGTTTGGTATTTTAAGACACAAAATCACCAGTAGAGGGAAGTACAGTCTTTTTCAAAGTGTTTTGTAAGTTGAGCTGTACCTCCAAGAATTCTATATTTTCTGCTGTATTATCAATTATTGCCATCTAAATGACAAACACAAAAATAACACTTTTCTTTTTCTTTTTGACAATGAATATTTTGACTGTTTACTTCCATGTTGAAAGCCTCCTCATCAAGTTCACCTTGCCTCAGGTCTGTTTTCCACCACTTTCCACTGTCTGTTGTGATGTTCTTTCTATATGTGAGATAGTCCATCTACTGAGGACAAAGTAAGGTAGGCCTACCCGACAGCAAAAAAAAAAAAAAGTTCCTTCTCAAAAACAGAAAGTGCTTACATATTCATGAAGAAGATGCAAATGAACAGCTTAGGTAAGGCAGTCAGTACTAGAGGGCAATCTGCCACTGGCTTTTAATGATTGCTTCTGCACTGACAAACAGCTCTAATTGACTCATTCTCTTACAGTCAATGATATACAAAGGTTTGGAGCTTTGTTATTTGGCTGTGGCTCACAATGAGCACAAGCGGTGTCAGGATGAATGACAGTGCCAGCTGCTCAAACACAGTCAGCCTGTTCAGAGTTGTGCTGCCGGCACGCTTTACAAACAGCCTCTCACGTCAACCGGCTGAGCAAACTAGTACTGGGCGTTATAGTGCTTCTTCAGCACTGTGGAGGTGAGGTGAGCAGGCCTAAAGGACGTGGTGTCAGACTGAGTTAGAGGGGAAGTGCGTGTGATGCTGAAGTTCAGTTCTTTCTGTGGTCTTCCCTCTATCCGTCAGGGAATCCACATACCGAGACTCTCCCCTCAGGAAGATTCTTCGCGTTGCTTTTCTCTTCTTATGAATTTCACACATGATACATTGCTAGAATCAAAGCATTAGCAAAAAATGCTAGAACTGCCTTTTTCAATATGTGGTAATCTTCGCCATGCTGTACTCTCTGGATTGAAATCCCTGTGTCGGGAGATGACGGATATACAATTGAGACAAAGAACTGTTGCAAAACTATATTGAAATATACAAGGATACTAGCTTTGAGCAGGAGCAAAATCCTCTGCCCAAACATTGAAATGATACTTTAGTAAATGTACAAGGCTGTAATCGGATTACGTCTTACAAGAGCTAGTTTGATGTGTAGAGCAAGGTAGAAGACAATTTAATAGACATTGACAGTCCTCTTGGTGATGCATGTTTGATGAGTTGTGAGGCAAAATGAGGTTAAGAGCTCTTAATCTTTAGAGGACATGCGCTCTAAAACTTTACACTGAACATACATAGAAGTTGATTTAGTGCCCATCATTTTTGGTAACACTTTATTTTGATAGTCCGCTTCAGCCATTTTACTAACAGTAACTTTGCAACTACATGTCTACTAACTATCAGTAACTCTGCAACTACATATCAACTTATTCTACTAACCCAACCAAGTTACTTACAGTTAGTGTCTAAAGTGGACTCAACATAAAGTGTAAGCCAATGTTTTACTAGTCAGTCAAAAGAAACGTATATATGAGTTAAATCAAATGAAATAAATTATTGTATTAACATTGACAAATGAACATAAAACGGAATAAATATTTTGTATTACCTGCCTGTTTTTTCATTGTATGCTTAAACATTACATGCTGTGGAACAAACAGTTTGTTTCTCAGCACATAACAGCAGGTTTGTTACACACCTAGATAGATAGATGGATGGATGGATGGATGGATGGATGGATGGATGGATGGATGGATGGATGGATGGATGGATGGATGGATGGATGGATGGATGGATGGATGGATGGATGGATGGATGGATGGATGGATGGATGGATGGATGGATGGATGGATGGATGGATAGATAGATTTATTTAATGCCATGTCAGCATCTAATGCTATTTTCAATAGTGTTTAGAAATAACCATTTGTATCTGTTCTGACCTGTGACCACCTCTTAGACCTTCACAAGGGGACAGAGTAATTACTTCAATCATTGCTATATTTAAATGAATAGTGTCTATGCTAGTGTGGTGTCCTTTTGGGAGTATTGCAGTCTCTCTGTAACGGGTAAGGATGGTTAACTGCTGCCACTTGATTTCAACATTATTTTCAGACCTTTAACAGCCTCATGAGCCAGACAAACCTCAATAAAGGGATGAGAAAGCCCACTGAAGTAGTGCCTTTCCTCTTGGTGCCTTAAACGTTACATCTCTACATATCCAACAACAATGGTGGTTATTATGCTTCATAGTAAGTCAGCCTTAAATACATTTCTCTTCTGTTTGTTTTCCCTTTTGATGAATTACATGGCTGGTGAGCCAATGCTTTCTGGTTTAAATGTGTTGAATTTCAGGCAGCTCTTTCTTTGTGCTGTGAAGCACACATTATATCCTAGTAATAGCCTAATGTTCATAAAATTGTGCCTATTTAAAAGCAGTGTGGTGAGAGCTGCTAATAAAAGCAGTGTGATTTATAGTGAGAAGAATAGCGATTTTGCCCTCACACCACATAGGCCTAATAGTCAAGGGGTTTAGACTGAACTATGCACGGGGTGATGATTTTTAATATCACATCTTATGTTTAGCCACAAGCAATGGTACGTGTCTTTAGAAAATGAGTCATAATGATTTTTCGGGTTTAGGCTTTCCCATCCAATACTGATGGTTAATGTCTGTTATACAGCATGTCAAGCCTGACTCTGATAAGTCTGTCTCTGTATACCTCTGCCTGCCTATGTCCATGTGAAACACGAGAGATTGGAGGTGAATACTTTTAATAAGCCTGCACTGATTAAAATGTTCATTAGTGTGCAGGGAACAAAACCGATAGGATCTGAAAGTCTCATGACTGGGTCTTTCCAAACTTACAACAAGTCAGGAGGCAAAACTGCCCTGTGCTGTTCCCCTATTTGCAAACTAAAAATAACTGTACGGAATTTTAATTAAGATGTCCCGGACTTGTTCTTTGAGTAAATCAAACCACTGCATATTGGATTCAAGTTTTACATGCAATGTAGAATCATGCATCAGGAATCTCTGCTGAAACATAAACATTGTGAGATAATGATATGTGTCACAAAGTCAGCCACACCGTCACAGCCCCAATCATCACTTAATCACCAGGACCCGCCCACTTGTTCACAATCACCTGAGTACTGAATCGCCAGCCCAATCTCACGGCAATTCATACAAATTTTACGAGGTGGCTAATTCGTACGAATTTATGCGATTACACTCATACTAATTTGTACGATTTTTGCTAAATCACATGAATTCGTACGAATGACCTACCCCTGACCCCGCCCTTAAACCTAACCGTCACTGAGGTTTAGACAAATCGTACAAATTCTTACAAGGTCATACGAATCCTGTCTGTCTCCTCTTGTGTTTGTGACAATATGGGGATTTGCTGCCTGGCACCATGCCCTCAGACGGGATCGTGAGAATGCGTTTCCAGCTGAAAGGGAACGTGATTTATGCCTAATGGATCATTAGATTGTTATTCTGCCTCAGAAGCCTGTCCAAAATCAATTTCAGAAGTTTTGGACTTAATGAGGTTATCCACAAACTGGACAATTGGTGAGATGCCCAGTCATGGCACCCCTGAGGGTGACTTACTGTGCCATAAACTGCTTTGGATAAAAAATAAAAAATAAAGTACATTTAAATGTTATGTAATGAAACGTTCTCCGGCTCTATAAAAAACAAAAATGATTTCATGTGTCCAGATGTGTGTGTTCTCTAGCTCAATCATATTGTCAGCAATGACATGCACTGTTTCTCTTGACTGCTAATAAGGCCATATTCCCTAATGTAAGGCGATATCTTATTTCAGAGTCTGTTTTATTGTCTGTTTTACATGCAAAGATAAACAGTACACTGGTGTTGATGGAAGTAAAGACATACAGCTAGATTGGTTTCACTAAAACAAAATCATTGAATAGCATGGACAACTCAGCCATTGGCAATCCTGCTTTATCCTTAAGCAAACTTTGGTTTGCTATTGGTTGCACCACCGAAATGCACCTATAGATGCTGAAGTTAAATAAGCTTAGGCAGATCTGGGAAAACAATCCCCTCAGTAAAACTTTTTGATAAACTCTGAGACTTGGGGGTAGTCCAGAGGTCCTTTCAATTCCAATGTTAACGGAGCATTGTACATTGTTATGTTTTGTACATCATAAAAATCAAATTTCCATTGTATGCACAGTGAGTTTTTAACGTGCATATGCTACGCAGTTTTCGCATGCATTTGATACGCACTTCATTGTGTGTAATACACACGCACACCACACCACTAATCCTACCCAAACCTATAATACACACGCACCCCACACCACTACTAAACCTTCTCTAACCAACCCATGTGTATCCTATGCACGTAAAAACTCATTTCCGCGTATAAATTGCACGATAAACACAATGCATGCTATAGAAGACGCATTTAGTGTGATCGAGTTGTCTTTCCACAAATGGATAGAGAAATACAATTCTGAGGAAACCAGACCATTTCCTGAGGTAAATCTTTACTCGGGGTGTTCATGGAGCTGCCTGCTTCATTCCACAGGGAGGTTTAGAAAGATGATCTGTTGATGATCAGCTCAGTCCTTCTGACAGTCCTACAGCCCAAGTCCTATTAATACACCCCATCATCTTCCCTCTGGATACTTCTCAGATGATTCTGTTCAGATACTTTCGGAAGGTGCTGTCTAGAGATCCGCTAACTTTTTAAAGACCTTTCATTTAGATGAAAATAGAAACCGTGCTAAAATAACACTTTATCCAAAGGAAAACTGCTTCAAGTATGATTAGTTATATTGCTCGCAAATATGGAAAGTGGTTCATTATCACAATTATCGCCTTGTACTTGTTAGAACAATTTGGCCTCCTGTTTCCAATTATAGGAGTTGACTTTTATCAGCACTCCATATTTGATGTGAATTTATTTTTGAATGTGTTTTGCTGACTGAAGAAAAGTGCTGACCATTTAACTCAAGTTCAAGCAGCTGTCTTGTAAATAAGACTGTCTGTCAGTTGTTTCTTAAAGGGAAAAAAAGTCCCTGTACTTCGAATCATGAATTTGAGATCACAGTTGTCAAAGAAGAAAACAAGCCTGTGATGTTGCTTTTGGAGCAGGGCTTTTGATTCTACAAAAAAAAGAAAAACAAATGCTGTTCTTTAAATTAATTTGGGTGAATAGTTCATTTTTCTCAATCATTTTTTTTCAACATAACATTAATTACGTCAATCATTAATCAATTACCTCATGTCAAAATACTTTTTTCTTATGCAACAAGAATCTTCACACAGCTGTTTTCCACACTGACAGTTTGTAGTTTCATGCATAGAAACACACGCACGCACGCACACACACACACACACACACACACACACACACACACACACACACACACACACACACACACACACACACACACACACACACACACACACACACCATTCCATGTCTTTGAATATGTTTTACTGTAAGTCAAATGCTATTGAAAATATGGCACATATGGATGCTTCTCAATACTCAAATGGATGCTTCCTCATATCCTCGCTCCTCCGTCCTTCAGCCTGTGACCCAAAAACTGATCAAAGTTATCCATCATCAAGAACTCAATTCCCTGATTGCACCATGAGCTAGTGAGAAACAAGGAGTGAGGATGCTTCCAGAGGAGCTATGAGCAGAATGCACATGTGTATCCTCTGCGTAAGACTTACACATCCTCATATACAGTCTCCTTCCCCTTCACATCTTTCACAATCTTTTATTTTATGTTTTACCTTTGCAGTTTAAATAAACCATACATCTCACAGATTTCTACAGGGCATCTTGCTTCATTATTATTTATGAATTTCTTAGCCAAACTTCAAAAACATAAGGCCAAATCCCTTGAGCGTAGCTGATGACACTTTGAAATGTGATCTTTGAACAATCAAGAAAACTCCAATATACAAATAAAATGTCCATTCCTCATCATTTTCTTTCAAAGGGGGGTGGAGCTGAGATGAGAAGAAAACAATGATGCACAGATTAGAAATTAGAAACACTTACAGTGACTGCATTTGAAATTGCATTCTCCCCTATATATTAGGCGAAAAACAGTATGTGACAACAGTATGTCCAAATTCACAGTTCTTATAAAAGGGTTGGCAAAAAGCACCTGGATGAACTACTACATCCGGCGAGATTATGAAGTGTATGCATGATGGACACTTTACAGTTAACTTTATTTGAAGGTGTCTTCTTTGGTACACTGCAATTATGCATTTAAGTACTGAGTAATATTAAGTAACTACATGTACTTACTATTGGTTTGGTTTAGGGTTAGTTGCATGTAATTATGCATAATTTAGAGTTATTACTATAGTAACTATATTAATATATGTAACTGTGACACTGTAAAATAAAGTTATACTACACGTGAACTGAGACTGAGAGAGACATTACAAAATAAAAAAAAAGGCTGGAAAAAAAAAGAAGGGTTATGATATAAGAGCATTAGAAAAGCTTTCCAGCGCTGAAACCGGACAATCCCCATGGCAGAGCAGAAGACCAATACACCATACATCTACACTGTAGATCCCCGGAGCATAGCTGGAAACCACCACGGTGGTGCTGGTGATCACCACAACAGAGTTGGCGGGGCCGAAGACCACCACGGCGGAGCTGAAGATCCCCAGGGCAGGTGTGGCGGAACTGGAGACCACGGCTGATCAGGCGAAACTGGAATACAGAGCACAGAGATGTTCCAGGTTGACCTCTACGGTCATCTCAGGGCAGGAAGGAAGTTCATGAACGACCTCTGTGGTTGTGTCTGGGCAGACAGAGAGCTTAGGGGCTGGAGCCAACACGGGACTGAACCCTGGGGTAGGAGCGGGCTCTGGAGCGGACTTGTGGGCTGAACTGGCTCTAGAGCGGATTCATGGGCTGAAGAACAGTGTGCGACCAAACACTCAAAATGGCCACTTCCATTACAGGAAGTGAAACCTCTAAGGTGACCGGACTAAGGACAACAGAGCTCTGAAGTGTTGAGACCACCGGGATGCCAGCCGCTCTAACCGGTCTGGATGCCAGTCTCACTCGCATAGTGACCACTTTAATGGCTTCATGTGCAACATTCATGACAGCTTTAGACACTGGCGTGGCGGCCACGACTCTGGTCTCGACACCGGATACTGTGATGGGCCAAGCTCCAAAGTCCTGTTTACTCCTGGTAATAAGATGCGTATTTGGTTGTTTAGATCACAGGTGTACAAATACAGATGTAAAACTCCCAACCTGTTAATTGTTCACAGGTGTCCCTTGTTTAGTCGTTAGTCTTGTGTCTTTGTCTAGTATTTAATGTTTCATGTTGTTGTCCAGGTTCAAATTCTGAGTTTTCATGCTTGGCCATGCCTTTGTTTTATGTTTGATTGTTTTTTGAAGTAAAGTTGCATTTGGGTTCTCAACCAGCTTGCCTCCAGTGAATTCGTTTCGTATAAATAATACTAAAATAACAGTACTATCATTCTGAGGCAAACTCAAAATCACTGTAAGGCAAACAAAATGTTTTAATAAAAACAATGAATAAATAAAAGCAGGCTAAGCCAAGCTGGTGTTAAATGAAATTGGAAATTGATAAATAAGCAAATAATTATCAGGCTTTTTATGACAGTATTTATAGCCCTTCTAGCTTATTCCGGTGAAAGCCCATCCTTGCAAAGCAGTGGGCCCAAAGATTCAGTCTACAGTGTGAGTGTCTGGCAACAACAAGCATGCCTCATCAGGTCTGATGGCCTCATGGTGGCAGAAAGACTCTCCAGGGGGCCGAGGGGGCAGCTGCAAGGATTTCTTCCGCCCCATTACTCCCACATAATTAGATCACACCTAACAATCTCAACTGCCTCTATTGCACTGGTGGAGCCATCTGTGACAACTTCTTACCTGTACTCGTTCCTGACTGAATTCCTCCACTTTACCCGACATTGACACTTCCTGCAGGAGTAGTTCAGGCCTGTCTGGTCTCTGATTAAGGAAAACTGGGGGCTGTGGAACAGGAAGATTCATGATGAAAAGACAAAAATAATTATGTAACCTAAAATAAACTAGTTTCCATTCCCTTTCATTGTATGAAAAAGGCCATCTTGGATATTCTGATAAATATATCCTTTTTCATTCCACAGAAGAAGTCTTATGTCAATTGGAATGACATAAGGGTGAATAAGTGGTAATTTTGGGGATTTTTATTATTATTATTTGGGAAGGAAAAATCTTATTGAAAATCTTCGAAACCTGTTGATGGTGTTACAATGATTTTTGGATTGCCTTTTGTTCCCTATCAGTCGGTCACTACTACGTAGGTCGTGACCGACCAATAGGAATCTCGCTAGAGAGCCGATCTACTTCGAGTGAAACTAAACGAGCCAATGCACATTGGCGTGCAATCATTTGCATCAGCTGCGCAGCCTCGCAGCGCGGGTATATAACGAGCAGCTGGTGATTGCACTGTAGCTTTTTGCTTCGGAGCCAACCGATGCTGTTTAATCTATCTAATATTGAGTGATCAAACAACGAGCAAGCTCTTCAGGAAGATCTCTCGTGTCTGGTGCGGGCGATACAGCGCGGCAGTGGGGTCGACTTTCTTTTCTCTTTTGTTTTTGTGTTTCTGAGCAAAACAAAAAAAAAGCTGTTTTCACAGCTGGTAACGGTGCGCCAAGAGCGTTAAATAGCCGTTCTTACGGCTGGTAAGACCGCCGTGAAGAGAGACAGCGCACGACAGGTTACACATTTCTGTCTGTGTCCGCTGCGACCGTTCCCCTGCGTGCTTCAGTACCAAGAAGAGCATTCACCTGAAAGAGCTTACATGGGTGTGAGTTGCGTCTTTCTAAAGATGACATTCCACCCGTGTGTTCTGGATGCAGTCGTTTCCTGTCCTCTCTGACGGCCACGATCACTGTCTCGCATGCCTGGGAAACATGTGAGACTGTGTTCGTGGGTGGTTCATGTTTTCGCACGGGAACATGACCACGTCGGCACGCCGGTTGACTCTGCTTTCTCCGGAAAGCTTGAGTCCCCTCTGTTGTTGGCCAGCCGCTGCTTGTGTGTGAAAGCACAGCTGCAGGTCTGCTCGACACTCTGGGACACCAGCGTGTCGTGTGCCGTCGAGCTGCCGGGCTGCAGCGCGGGTTGTCACGGCGACCCAGCGCTCGCTCGGCGCTCTAGGTGCGCGGTCCCCATGTCTATTCTCCGTTGTAGCGCCCTCCCTGGTGGCCACCAGGAGAGGTCTACTTCAGTAGAATAGCTTGGGTGATCCTGAGAGCTGAGGGCTTCTCCTTCGGGGAACCAACCCCCTAGGGCCCCTCCCTCTCTAGCGCATCACAAGCTGTGCAGCTTCTAGATGAGATTGCTGGTCCTTCATAAAAAAAAAAAATAAAAAAAAATGGAGGAACCTAGCGTTTCATTCAAGGCTCCAGCTGAGGGCAGATGTCGATTGCTACATCGGAGAGAGGGGCTGTTTCGTTCTGGAAATGAGGATGATGTTAAGTTCCCACTGTAATAGTGTGTGTGCTTATGCTGAATCAGATTCAGAGCGGACAGCCATGCTTTCCCGGGTCTTTCTCGGACGTGCATTGAAAACTTAACAGTATGGAGCTATATTGGTGCCAAAAATATGGAACGCCAAAAGTGCCAAATTCTGCATAAAGTTTTCACCTCTCTCACTACCCTCGATAGTGGGGTGGCCGTGCCTCTGGCAGGCCACCTCTACCCTGCATGCGAGGCCAAGGCACTCTTATTGCACGAGGGTAGTTCTGAGCCGGGGTTGAGCTGCGCTTGTCGACTGACCGTGTTCAAGTCACAGTGCTGGCCCTCGATCAGACGATGTCCACCTTGGTGGTCCAGAAGCCCCCCTGGCTGTCCTTGTAGAGGTGTGAGAGCTCGTCAAAGTACGCTTTCTCGATGCTCCATCTCATAAGGTGGCCTTTTCAGCGACACTGTTGAGAACTGGCCCAGCAGTTCTCCACAGTCAGCAGCAGACTGAAGCGCTTCCCCTGACGTACCACCAGAGTACCTCGTGGGCTGCCCCTCAGTCTACTCGTCGCCAAGGGTGTCATCCCCTGCAAAGAAGAGAAAACTCCGGCACAGCCTGCTCTACTGTGTCCGCTGCAGGAGGATGACACCACCCGTCTCAACCACTGTTTAAGTGTCGGTGAAACAATCACTGGAGACGGGTGACCCGGAGATGGGTGGAGCTGCTCTCTCCCAGTAGAGGGCTGGGAAACTAATCTTTTGAGTCAAAATTATGTTCCACCACTGGAGTCACAGTGGTTCCCAAATTCTCAAAAAAAAAACAAAAAAAACAAGAGCAGATCCTCTATCTCTGGGTCTGAAGAGGGTCTGGAGAGTAGTGGGAGGAGAAAATCCTCACCACCCTCATCCGCCTCTTCTGTCGCCAGCGGGCAGCGCAGTGTGTGGTTCGAGAACGCAACCAAGCCGCCTCCTGCACCTCCTGCCTCGTGGAACCAGGTAAGTGCTGCACAGCACACTTAGACCACGCTACGGACCGCCTCCCCAAGAGAGCCTCCCGGGCCGCGTCCCTGTGTTCCACCTCGCTGCCCCACTCCGGGTACGCCTCGGTCCCTTTGGTCCCGCTTGTACGGTCTCTGCGAGCCTGGTTAGCGCTCCCCAGTCCGTCTCGCTGGCTCATTCGGACCATCAGGCTCGGCTATGCGATTCAGTTCGCCCGGTATCCCCCCAAGTTTCGGGCCATCCACTCCACTACAGTGAGAGCAGCCGATGCCCATGTCTTGCGTGCGGAGATCGCAGTCCTACTGGCGAAGGACGCGATAGAGCCGGTCCCTCCAGCCGATATGAGGTCAGGACACTACAGTCCCTACTTCATTGTACCCAAGAAAGGTGGTGGGTTACGACCGATCTTGGATCTGCGAGTTTTGAATCGGAGCCTCCACAAGCTACCGTTCAAAATGCTCACGCAGAGACGCATTTTCAGATGCATCCGTCCCCAAGATTGGTTTGCAGCGATCGACCTGAAGGACGCGTACTTTCATGTCTCGATTCTTCCTCGACACCGGCCGTTTCTGCGCTTTGCGTTCGAGGGTCGAGCATACCAGTACAAGGTCCTGCCCTTCAGGCTGTCCCTGTCTCCCCGTGTCTTCACGAAAGTCACGGAGGGGGCCCTTGTTCCCATGAGAGAACAGGGCGTTCGCCTCCTCAACTATCTCGACGACTGGCTCATACTAGCACACTCTCGAGATAAGTTATGCGAACACAGGGACCTCGTGCTCAGGCACCTCAGCCAGTTGGGCCTTCAGGTCAACTGGGAAAAGAGCAAACTCGCCCCTGTGCAGAGGATCTCTTTTCTCGGTATGGAGTTGGATTCGGTCGCACAGACAGCGCGCCTCACAGAGCAGCGTGCCCAGTCGGTGCTGAACTGCTGAACATGTTCAAAGGCAGGACGGCGGTCCCACTGAAACTTTTTCAGAGGCTCCTGGGGCATATGGCAGTGGCAGCAGCGGTAACCCCGCTCGGGCTGCTACATATGAGACCGCTTCAGCACTGGCTTCACGGCCGAGTCCCGAGATGGGCGTGGCATCATGGCACTCACCGGGTGGCAATCACACCGGCGTGCCGTCAGACCTTCAGCCCGTGGTCAGATCCCTCGTTCCTACGGGCAGGAGTGCCCTTGGAACAGGTGTCCAGGCATGCTGTGGTATTCACAGATGCCTCTGCCACCGGCTGGGGCGCCACGTACAACGGGCATGCAGTGTCAGGGGTGTGGACGGCTCCCCAACTGCATTGGCATATCAACTGCCTCGAGTTGCTAGCAGTACATCTCACTCTGAGCCGCCTAAAGAGGCCGCTACAGGACAGAGACGTGCTGGTCCGTACGGACAACACAGCGACCGTTGCGTACATCAACCGACAAGGTGGTCTACGCTCCCGTCGCATGTCGCAACTTGCCCGCCATCTCCTCCTCTGGAGTCAGAAGCATCTGAGGTCGCTTCGAGCCATGTATGTCCCCGGTGTGCTCAACCGTGTGGCCGACGAGCTATCACGAGCTGTGCTCCCGGGAGAATGGCGACTCCACCCCCAGGCGGTTCAGCTGATTTGGAGAGAGTTCGGAGAGGCTCAGGTAGACCTGTTTGCCTCCTCAGAAACCACCCACTGCCAGCTGTTTTACTCCGACCGAGGGAACACTCGGCACGGATGCACTGGCACACAGCTGGCCCCGGGGCCTCCGCAAATATGCGTTCCCCCAGTGAGCCTACTTGCACAGACCTTGTGCAAAGTCAGGGAGGACGAGGAGCAGGTCCTTCTGGTGGCTCCCTAATGGCCCACCCGGACTTGGTTCCCAGAACTCATGCTCCTCGTGACAGTCCCTCCCTGGCCCATTCCTCTGAGGAAGGATCTTCTGACTCAGAGACGGGGCACCCTGTGGCACCCGCGTCCAGACCTCTGGAAACTCCATGTCTGGTCCCTGGACGGGATGCGGAGGTTCTAGGTGACTTACCCCCAGAGGTACTTAACACCATCACTTCTGCAAGGGCACCGTCCACGAGACGTGTGTACGCCTTGAAGTGGAACCTGTTCGTCGAGTGGTGCTCTTCTCGCCGAGAAGACCCCCGAAGATGTTCGATAGGGTCCGTGCTTCCTTCTTGCAGCAAGGGTTGGAGCGAAGGCTGTCTCCCTCCACCCTCAAAGTACATGCTGCCGCTATTTCAGCTTATCACGACCACATAGATGGCAAAACAGTTGGGGAGCACGACCTGGTCGTCAGGTTCCTTAGGGGGGCGAGACGATTAAATCCTCCTCGACCCCCCTCCATACCCTCTTGGGACCTTTCCCTGGTGCTTCGAGCACTTCAGGATGCTCCCTTTGAGCCATTGCAATCAGCAGACTTAAAGCTTCTCTCCATGAAGACTTTGCTGCTGGTTGCACTGGCCTCTGTCAAGAGGGTAGGGGACCTGCAGGCATTTTCGGTCGACGAATCGTGCCTAGAGTTCAGGCCGGGTGACAACCATGTTGTACTGAGACCCGGGCCTGGCTATGTGCCCAAGGTTCCTACCACTCCTTTCAGGGACCAGGTAGTGAACCTGCAAGCGCTGCCCCTGGAGGAGGCAGACCCAGCCCTGGCTTTGCTCTGTCCCGTTCGCGCTCTGCGTATGTACGTGGACAGAACTCAAAGCGTCAGGACCTCAGACCAGCTCTTTGTCTGTTACGGAGGCCAGCAGAAGGGAAGGCTGTCTCCAAGCAGAGGATGGCCCACTGGATAGTGGATGCCATCGCCTTGGCTTACCAAGCTCAAGGCGTGCCCTGCCCGCTTAGGTTGCATGCACACTCCACGAGAGGCGTTGCATCCTCCTGGGCGCTGGCACGTGGCTCCTCGCTAACAGATATCTGTAGAGCTGCGGGCTGGGCGACACCTAACACGTTCGCTAGATACTATAGCCTACGTGTAGAGCCGGTCTCCTCCCGTGTTCTCACCCTAGACGGGTAGAAGCACTGAGAGGCCCGGCTCTGTCGGCTTGCTGCACCCTACTGTGCACCCTTATTCTCCAGTGTGAAAAACCTGTGAGTCCTCCAAACACCCTCGGGCCGGACATGGCGGAGCGTCCGGTGCCAGGCCTGTATCCGCTGAATCCTTGAGAACCGGATATAGGCTGGGTCCCATATGTGTGACCCTACGGGGATCCCATATGTGTATATTCTCCACGGCTGCTCCTAAACGGAAGCCCGTGTCTTTCCCTTGGGCTAAGTCACCCATTACTCATATGCTGTACAACCCTCGGGTTAGTCCATATGTTATCTCCACTTAACTCCTTGAGAATGTGGCTTCCGCAGCGTTCCCCTCCTTCAGTTCGGGCACGCTTTCCCAGTGTTATCCAATAATCTCACTGTATGGGTTATCACGGAACAACAGTGACAGGTTCACTCTGTGTAAGCCGCCTCCTATCGTCCTTCCAGGCAAGAAGGTGTAGAGGCTTGCACAGGGCGCTGGATGGGGTGCAGCAGCTGTGGCGCTTTGGTAGGGATTCCTATTGGTCGGTCACGACCTACGTAGTAGTGACCGACTGATAGGGAACGTCTCGGTTACGTATGTAACCCTCGTTCCCTGAAGGAGGGAACGGAGACGTAGGTCCCGTCGCCACATCTGCTGCCGCCCGCCGGGGCAGCCAGCTTATCGGCTTGGCTCCTCAGCAAAAAACTACAGTGCAATCACCAGCTGCTCGTTATATACCCGCGCTGCGAGGCTGCGCAGCTGATGCAAATGATTGCACGCCAATGTGCATTGGCTCGTTTAGTTTCACTCGAAGTAGATCGGCTCTCTAGCGAGATTCCTATTGGTCGGTCACGACCTACGTCTCCGTTCCCTCCTTCAGGGAACGAGGGTTACATACGTAACCGAGACGATTTTTTGAGCCCTTCCATAGCACCTTTCACACAGCGCGTTGATCCCGGGAAATTGCCTTCTGTGTGAACGCAAATAATAATAATAATAATAATAATAATACATTTTATTTGTATTGCACTTTACATTATAGCAATCTCAAAGTGCTACAGAGCAGATAGTTAAATAAAAACAAGGTTAATAAATAGTTAAAAGAAAAACTATAAAAATACATTCAGAAAAAGGCAAACACGTCCCGGGATTGATACCGGGATCAATCCCAGGTTGGGGACCTAGTAACATTGCCGGGATCATTCCCGGAACGCACCCTGTGTGAACAAAAGCCAGGATCAATGCCATAAGGGGTGTGTCGTAGTGATGACGCACGTGCCATCGTGCGACTCAAGAAAGTTTGTGTTCGTCATCAACCAAAAAATTACGAAAAAATGTCTGCAAACTGTAATGAAGCAGAGACCAGGAGCTCCTTACTAGCCGCGCTGAAGCTGAGATCGTTCGCCAGCTACAATCTGGCGAACAATCTCAGCTGCAGCGATGCGTTAATGTACATGTTTTCGACGCATACGTTACACGTCTCATCCTGACGTCATGTGTCTTTACGGGATCTTACCGGGGTGTGTGTGAACGCACTCACAGATCCCGGAAAATCACTGGCAGTGTGAATGAACCAAAATCAAACGATCCCGGGACACATTATCCGTGTTTTTTCCGGAATCTCTGTGTGAAAGGGGCTCATGTGAAACACCTCTACAAATGGCACTGCCGCTTAAAGGGCTGTGGGTAGGGATTCAAAAACAACAACAGAAAAATCACCTACATTTCAATTTCAGCCTGTTTTGTGTCGTTTGAACATGTTTGCGAATGTGTCTTTTAATCAAATATGAGTGTCTCAGTAGCCAAATTTTAATGAAGCCCACTGTTAACTCTGGCACTGCAGGAGTATTCATTGTTGGGCTTGCGGTGCGAAATGATGCTAATAAGGAAAGAGATCAAAGGGAGGATGTTATGTGAGTTCCCACAAGACTTAATGGCCCATATTGCTGTTCAGCTCCAGGCTTCCACCTGCTTCACTCCTTCTCTTTAAAAAACACACAGCATAGTGTACAGCTTCTGCCACGCATACAATTTCATTCCCTCTGTGACCAAAGCATACAGCAACCAAAGAAACATGAAAACAGTTTCGCACAGGATGAAAAGAGCTGTATTGACAAATTTGAGTTGCTGATAATGATATTCTTGCCAAATATAACTTGACTGGTATCTTCAAATAGCATCACTTTTGTTTTGGTTTAAGGATACTTAAATAGCCTGAGCTCTTCTGACGCTATTTTTATAGGAATAGTTCATTTGAAAATTAATATTCTGTCATTACTTTTTCACCCTCATGCCATTCCAAACCTCTATGCTGTTAATACAAAAGGATAGTTTTTAAAAATAATTTCCATGCAGCTGTTTTCCCAAATAAATAAAAGTTATACCACTTATGCTATATTCAAAGTATTCTGAAACAAAACAGCCAGTCAAACATCCATATGCCTTCCTGCAATTCACGTTGCTTTGAATAAAAGTGACTGCCAAATGCTTTAAAGGGGTGGTAAAATGCCATTTTTACAAGATGTAAAATAAATCTCTGATGTCCCCAGAGTGTGTGTGTGAAGTTTTAGCACAAAATAGCCCACAGATATTTTTATATAGCATGTTAAAGTCACTTTTTGAGGGTTTGCAAAAACGCACCATTTTGTGCCTGGCCCTTTAAATGCAAATGAGCTGCTGCAGAGGGCGGGGTTTCAAGAGCTCGTGTGTGTTAGCAGCTGTGATTACCTCACGCAGACACACTAAAATGACAGAGACTGTTCTGTCTTTAATGTTAAAACGGAGTCAGACAAAGATGGAGAGACTCAAGAAACCATGCGGTTGGATAAGCATACATCCTCCTTAACCTTAACCTTGAGTACCGGTGTGCCACAAGGATGTGTGCTAAGCCCCCTCCTCTATGCACTTATCACCCACGACTGTCAAACTACCCATGAGTCGAACTTTCTGGTCAAATTTACAGATGACACGACTGTCATTGGGGTCATAGCAAACAACAATGAAGATGCTTATAGGGACGAGGTTCAGAACCTAATAGCGTGGATATCAACAACCTGGTCTTGAACATCAAAAAGACCAAATAAATGATTGTGGATTTTAGGACCACTAAAAAGATCACCCACAGCCCAGTAACTATCAAAGATGACGTCGTGGAGAGAGTCCTCAGCTACAAGTTTCGGAGTTACCATCACAGAGGATCTCACATGGAGGAACAACACTGCACGTATAGCAGGGAAAGCACAACAACGCCTATATTTTCCGAGAAGGCTAAGGAGAGCTAACCTTCCCCAGAAGCTGTTGGTCAACTTCTATAGATGTACTATGGAGAGCATCTCGACTAATTGTATGACAGCCTGGTATAGCAGCTGTACCAAAGCTGCCAAAAAAGCCCTGCAGCAGGTTGTAAAAATAGCACAGAACATAGGCATTGGTCTGCCATCACTTGAACACCTCCATAACACTCGCTGTTTGAGAAGGGCCAATACCATCATCAAGGACATCACTCACCCTTGTCATAACTTGTTTCAGCTCCTCCCATCCGGCAGGTGTTTTCAGTCAATCCGTTTACGCACAAACAGACTAAAAAACTGTTTTTTTTCCGACAGCAATAACCATGTTAAACTATGATATCTCCCTGTTGGACCATGTATAGGAAGATTGTTGGCAATGTGCGACTTACTGTTTAAGTGCAATAATAATTCATGCTGTTATACACTTGTGCAATAATAATAGCATTGGTACCCTTGCATTAACAATTTATATGGCATTTTTGACAATATTCTGAACAATTTTGAAATATTTTGTATTATGAGTCAGTTTCTTAGCTTTTATATTGTGCTTTTATATTGTATTTATTTATTATATTGTTATGATAATTATTATATTAATTAAGATAGAAAAACTCACATCAACGCAATGGCTCTATATAAATTGTTAGACAAGATCAGACATTGTTGACACATACTGTAGATTTTAAAAAAGCACAATCTGTTGTTGGAGAGATTTTTTTTTTTTTTACAGAGAATAGCCAGTGATCTTGAAAATATTGCAGAATAACTGGAAAAACTGATCAGATAAACATGTCACAACATATTCAACTATTATCTACTTTCATATAATGATGGGAGGAAAAATCATAGCACTTTTTGAACTCCTGCTATAAAAAAAAACAGATCATAAGAAGTTAACTCAGAAGCTGATAATTTTCCAGCAAGAAACCCTGCAGTTTTTTGGGAGCAGTTGATGTGATTGCTGAGTATCTCTTCGGCCTTTAAAAAATATTGTTTGGTATTTAAAAAATGACTGGAGAAATAAGACCCTCTCGCCATACTCCATTCGGAATGGATTGGAGAAGTGCTGTGCTAATTATGCTAATGTTATTACCTTGCCAGGGATTTGGCCAAGACGCACAGATAAACAAGATGTCGGTAATCAGCATGTTTTGGAGTGATAATGATTCTGTTGACCCGTCAGAGACCCAATTAAGAGTGAGCACACAGGACTCCCCTCAGTACCATCTTGTTTCGTTTCCTCCATCAGTGCCTGCTGTTTGGTATTCCAGTTTTCAATTAGGAGCTCCACTTTGAGACCAGCAGGGTCTCGCTCAGGCCCGTACGTGTCAAGACTCAATAATCCAGCTGTGCTCAGTCAGCCCTGCGTTCTGTAATTTAATTCCAGGCCTTTCTCACACTCGTTTAGTAGATCATAACAAGAGCAAATCCCATATCGGCTTATGTCCAACGAGCATTTTTCTGCCCTGATTCTCACGTCTTACTACAGTGTACGGAAGACTCTTGGGCCAATGAGTGTACACAAGAAGATGGTGCCAAACAATGTTCATGTCAAGATTTGCAAAACTGTTTTTTGAGACTTTGGGATTTATAATACCCACTATACTCCTGAGTAGTGTTTTCTATAACTGAGATGTTCAATAAACAATGAAAAATTTCGGGGGAATTCTGTGAAACTAAATCAGGCTTTTAACAGTTTACTGCCTCAAGCTGAGATTTGTGAAAGACATGGAGAGAAGCGATATTGGTGGTAGACGTATCTGAATTTCTTTACGTTGGGCGAGTGTTTCACCATCTTGGCGTGGGTTAAGACGTGTGAAGTTGACAATAATAAGAGGTTTCTTTCTTCTTGGGCTAATTTTAGATAATTCCACCCAAAGTGTATTTGCCATCTCTTTGTGTGTGTGTGTGTGTGTGTGTGTGTTTCTCCTCCAGTACATCAAGCTGATCTTTGAAACCGTTCAGATTTTTCTGAGTAGAAGGATTCGGTCTTATTTTTCCTTACATCATCAAAGACACCTGCTGAGAACAGAACGCTCTCATGTTATAGTATGAATATTCAAATTTGGCACTCACCAGTGGGTGTTGGAATTTGATGTGAACAGGTAGCATTTGACTGCTTATGAATATTCATAAGCACCTGCCTTATTGCAGGACCGGTCATTGGGATACTGCGACTCCAATTCCAGGTCAAAGGTCAACATCAAGCTCTAGTAATGCACTCGATAACATGCAATTTTCCCCTCTCATTTCCATCTCGCTAATGTGTACAGTAGATATCAAGTCCTCGCGCAGCAGAAACACACGTAATAGTCTCCGTTTTCTTTGGCAATGCTACAAAAACGATCCGTTCTCTTTGATCTCAGAAGCCAGCTGTTCAAAACGTCTCAAGGTTAGTTTTGCTCTTTCCCCCACGGCTTTATTTTCAGAAATAAATGAGGTTATCCAGTCCTTCATATTTTATTTGCAAGCTGCTTTTTCTCAGTTCGAAATATTTCTCTCTCACCTATATTATTCACTGAAGCTGAATGCTGTTTGAATGACAAATTAAATAGATTGTTTAAGCCACGACAGGCAGTGTTCTGACAGAAACCTCATTTAGGTTGCTGCTCTTTTGACAAGATTTTGACATACGCTTGTTCTACCAGTGTAATCATGACTCACTGCACATTATCCGAGTTTAGAGACCAACAAGTGATTACTATGCGTCGGCCGTCAGAAAGTATTGAATTTTTAACACAAAACATGAAACCAATTCTGGTCAAACAGACTTTTGTTTAAACTGTCTGCCACGGAGGCTTTGTTCACAAGGAAGGGCACACTAGGGTCCATTTGGGACATGCTGGCTGTATTTTGCCTATTGGCAGAACAGCTCTATTGCTACAGTGTATGTGTCAACCATTGTGAGCTCTTCAATACATTGAGTATGCACTGAACATGGCAGAGATTTCATGTCATCCACCGAGCAGATGTCTACCGCAGATGTCCACAATGCATTCAAATACAGCAACCGAAGACAAAGGACAAAGCCGTACAGAATCAGGCATAATGACCATGTTAGGCTCTGTGATTCTCTCACTAAACAGAATTATACACGTATTTTACAGTGAGCGTGAATCACTGCAAAGCCTGCCCGAGGTGACGCTATTGCAAATCTATACAAATCTGTCTTGAGTCAACGGTGACATCTGTGTACAGCAGCTAGCAGAGATAAAATCTATAATTATTGTGACTCATGGTTTGATTTAATTTAGGTTCTTTGTTAAAAAGGCAGATTAAAAGAACAGGTGGGGAATTGACTTAACAGAGTTGTAATTAACCGAGCGAGTAAATATTTTCTGCTGTTGTTCAACTCGCTGTTAATCAGTCGCCTTGCAGTTGGAACTGGCATTAGAACAGATTATAGGGAGAAAGCAGATCTGCTAGAGGAAGAACTGCAGATGTGTGCTGTGGAATTCTGGGATTCGGTATCTCACCATAATCAAACTGCTCCGTTCATCCAAAAATGTGTTTAAATGAAAGTCCTTGGTTCCCATTCGCTTTCATTCTGCTAAATAGCTGCTTTCATTCGCTGATGCAGAAAGAGAATATGAGTTTGGAACTATATGAGGGTCAATAAATGATGACTGCATTTTTATTTTTAGCACACTTTAGAATACTTTAAAAAAAGGTACTTATTATGCAAGTAATATACTTTAAAAGAACATAAGTGTGTACTGTAATGTTATTTACAATGAAATGAAAATGTCTTACCGCAATTTTTTTTCCACATTAAATGCAATTAGTTGAACTTAATTTATTATGATGAATATACTGACAAGCATTTATCAGAATATTTATATTTAAATGAAATATACTTTAATGTCCTCGATTTTTATTGAAGATTGTATAATCTTGTACTTTAATTGTAATATCAAATAACATACTGAAGTTAAAATTATAATCAAGTGCATTAAATCTGCTTTATGTTAGTCAATACATCAAAATAAGCTTACTTATTTAAAGCAATACAAAATATTATAAAAAATACTGATTAAATATTAACTTTAAAGTAAGACTTTAATTTGACATTGTTACAAAGTGCACTTTTTTAAAACGAGTGTTAAATTAAATGTGACTTTTGTTAAATTAATATTGTTATTATCTGCAAGTAGACTTTTTAAATATACTTTTAAGATTTAAAGTACACATTTGCAAAACAATTAAGTGCACTTCTTTTTCACAAATTTGAGGGCCGTGTGTTTTTTCTTTTGTGTTCCACAGAAGAAAGTCAAGCAGGTTTGGATTGACATGAGGTTGAGTGAATTTATGAAAATATTACATTACTTGCGTTATATCACCTGTGTGACCCTGAAAAATAAATCCAATCTCAACAGAAACATGAGGGCTAAATGTTCCAGCGTTGATAAAGGAAAAGCGAGACAGGCTTCTCGGGGAGCTGTGAGTCATTAATCAATCTACGTTTGAGATTGGAAACTGTCACATCCCTGCAGGAAGCTGGAGCACAGACATCTGTGGAGTAACAGTGTCTATGAATAGCAGCAGTGTCCTCACTGCGGTTAATCAGGAGAAAATACATCCTGCCATTCGTGAGGCTTCGGCCTGGGGTCAGACATTTACTTTAAACTTGCATAACACCTTGAATCATCCAGACCAGTTCACCTTTGTGTAATAGATCTTACTTGCTAGAATCTTCATTATGTTTGTAGCCTATGTTTTATTTATTTATTTATTTATTTATAATTTATCTAATAAAACTAGAACAGAATACACACAAAAAAGTATATTTGATAATAATAATAATGAATACAATAATAATTAAATAAGCATTATAGTTATTTATTTTCTTATAATGCATCTATAATTTAAACTTGTAATTTTTTTATCAAAATATAAGTAGAACAGAATAATAATAATTATACATAAATAAAATAAATACAATAATAAATAAATAGTGCATAAATAATGCAAGTAAAATAAAAAAAGGACAACTTACACTTTCCCGCCAAAAAAAAAAAAAAAAAAAAAAAAAAAAAAAAAAATCGCTGTTTACATTTCAATAGGCAAATGCCATTCTTTTAATTTGAGCCTGATGAATATTGTCTTTGTAATTCTGGAATATGGCTATGGTGTGTCTTCCAACATAAAGCTGCACACTCTATCAATTCGCAAAGACCCGCCCCCCTTAGTTACTGTCGCTATGTCCGACAAGCTACCGGTTCTAGCCATGGCGCTCCCAGAAGAACTGATGGCAAACATATATTAAGCTAAAAACATCACTGCAATAATGATCCAGTCATAGACTCTCACGAATTTGCCAATTTAAATCCAAACAGCAACTTTTTTGTTTAGTTTTTTTGGCCGGGCAGTGTGCATCCCACTTTTTAGCTTAAAGAGAAAAAAAAGAGCAACATTTCTGAAATGGTCTGGCTGTGCAAATGCACAACAACGGAGGAGTATCTATCAACACAGTCTTTATTAATAAACCAAGTCAAGTCACCTTCATTTAAATAACACTTTTAACACGACACCGTTCTAACAGAAAACCCTTAACATGCTCCACCTGCTCATTCACACAACAACAGTGCCTGGTGGCTCGAGAACGCAAACCTTGAAATAGGTTCCAAGATGCAAGCCTTGAAAGAAAAAAAGTTATCTCTGCGCAAACTTCAAAAACGCAAACCTGTGAAAACGCTGACGGTGTGCACATGCATTACGTGTTTAGTCTATATGCGCGTTTGAATATGTGCGCAGGCGTGTAGTTTTTCTTTACAAATTGACATTAACATATGACTTGTCTGGCCTTAAAAATGTATAGTACAGAATTATTTATCGCTTCCGCGTAGCCATGTGCACTGGAATTATTTTGACAACGTTTTATCTGTACAGAGGTAAAGGGAAGGGAAGGAGACCTTCACAGGGGAGAGACTTGACACTTTAGGACTGCGTTATCGTTGTGTATTTCATCAGATCTGGATACTGTCACACTCACAGATAGAAGCAGACAAGGATTATAAACAATCAACACAGTTTATTTGCAGGATGTGATATATACAGGAGCGGATCGTAGAAATGGTAGGAAAATCAATCAGTTTGCGTGAATGGGACTTATCCTTGCTGGTGATGGCGGAAGGGATCCTGGTTGGTGATGATAGTGGACGGTGCTGGTTGAAGATGAAGGAGGAAGATGAACGGCAGACTGGACAGAGACAGGAACAGAGGAGAATCCGGATAACAGGACAGAGGGAAGTTACTCCGATGAACAATACTAGAAGGGCAGGTAGTTGAACACTGAGTATCAACGGGTCTGTGAACCAGTCAAAGACGAGACCAGGCAATGAGGGAACAGAAGGTGAGTGTATTTCAGTGGGGGTGATGAGGTTCAGGTGTGGGTGATTGAGGGAGTGCTGGTGTGGCTGAGTCCGTGACATATACGGCCTGGATCCGGCGGACTGCGGTAAACCTCGGGATAAACAGAGTTGCAAACTGATTGACTAATATTAGCGTAGACACCATTCTTCTTATGATATAACGAGAACATTAGGATTTATGGGAAGTTTTCCCGGTTCCGGCTGACCTAATCTATGCAGCCTAACATTAAATTATTGAAGTTTATAATGTGTATGCTAGTTCAAAGATACGTGTTTTTCGTCTAGATTTGAACTGGCAGAGTGTGTCTGCTTCCCGGACAATGCTAGGAAGACTGTTCCAAAGTTTTGGTGCTAAATAGGAAAAGGATCTACCGCCGGCAGTCAATTTTGATATTCTAGGTTATCAACTGGCCGTAAGTTTGAGATCACAATAGACGTGATGGACTATAATGCGTTAAGAGCTCGCTTAAGTACTGTGGAGCTAAACCATTTAGTGCTTAAGTAAGTGATCAGCAATATTTTAAAATGTATACAATGTTTAATAGGGAGCCAATGCAGTGTTGATAGAACCGGGCTAATATGGTCATACTTCCTGGTTCTGGTAAGAACAGCTGCTGCATTTTGGACCAGCTGGAGTTTGTTTATTAAGCGTGCAGGGCAACCACCCATAATAGCATTACAATAATCTAGGCTTAATATCATGAACGCATGAACTAACTGTTCCGTATTTGTCATTGAAAGCATATGACGTAGTTTTGAGATATGTTTAAGATGGACCAAAACCAAAACAAACACGCAGGAGATCATAGGATAAATGCTAGAAAACACATGAACCACGTAAACGAGTACTAACAAAGAAAGGTAACACTTTATTTTAAGATGACGTAGTTACACGTTACTACATGTAGCCTATTACTATAGTTATATTACCAGTCAATTGTGCATAATTATAGCAACTAAACCTAAACCAAACCCAGTTACACTTTATTTTAAGGTGTCATTGTTACAGTGTAATTTTATATTTTAAGCAACTACATGTACTTACTATAGGGTTAGGGTGGGATCAGGATTTGGTTGAGGGTTAGTTGCATGTACTTACCATAGTAATAACATTAAATTATGCATATTTACTAGGGCTGTAACGATACAGCAAACCCACGATTCGGTTCGTATCCCGATTTCTGACCCACGATTCGATACAAACCGCGATTCTTGCGAGGAGGGAGGATTTTAAAAGCCAAATAAATAAATAAATAGCTAAAGCTATAACTCTGTTTTCTTGTAACAAAATACTTTTGAAAAACAAACAGAACTATACTCCATTGTGGAGATGATTCGAGCATGTTAAAAATTCTTCTGAGGTAACCGAGGCTTACTGTCTGTGCTGTAAACCACAAATAATATATTGCCTATTCCGCATGACCCGCATCTCAAGCGCAATAACGCTTGCCACAAAGTGAACGCACATAGAGAAATGCACACTTCCTACGAATTAGCCTAAGCAGCCATTTCTTTATGTTTTGAATTAACGTTAAATCAAGTAAAAGTATTTCAAGCTTTCTATGTAAGTTTCTATTCGTTTATGAGGTGAGTTCCAGTTCACGCGCGCGCCGGTGCCACACACACACAAGCAAACACCGCGCGCTTTGCTCACTTGCTCTGGTGTTTGCTTGTGTGTGTGTGTGCTCACGCGCGCGTGTGGGGGAGAGGTGCGATTTTTGAATAATAATCAAATGATACCCAGCGATCTTCGAATATTATTTTTGCTTGAAATTCCCATACCTAATATGTAAAAGACCCCGTCACAGCCCTGGGATCTATTCTGGAAGAGAAAGATAAGTCTGGGAAGGGGTGTGTCGATCGCGATCTGCCAGTGTCGCGATTTCGGTTTAAATCGCTACAGCCCTAATATTTACATGTAACAAGGACACTGTAAAATAAAGTGTTACCAAATAAAGTGTAACCCAAAGAACAACTGAAACACAGGGCTATAAATACAGGGGTAAAATAAAGGATACCAAACTAGACACAGGTGAAACTAATATGTTCTAGAAACAAAACAAGGACATAATCATTAAGGAAACTGAAACAGAGCAGGGAAACTGGTACTAAAGGAAACGGAACAGAACTTCAAAATTAAAGACATGACAGAGCAGAACCAATTTCTTAGCTTCAGCCAATCATTATGGACACAGACAGATGTCACAGCAGAGGCGATCTTGTGGTTTGTACTGCCTTAACTGGTTTGCATTTTATAACCACAAATGATGTGATACTGTCATACTCTAGGTTTGTTTTGGTAATAGCATTGTAGTCATTCAGAGGAACAGACCAGCCTGCTTTTTGGGCTAGGAACCCATCGCAGCCTGTGGTGTGAGGTGTATTTGCCAACAGGGCGGCAGGTGTCATTATTTAGTGCTGGAGCCAAAACCCTGCCTGGTTTCTTCAGTACCCATCTGTTTGGGGATGAACACAGAGAAACAGGGCTAAAAACACAGATGACTATATGGGTCACAATCTGAGCAGAAACACAGAACATCTCTTTTAACCTTCATAATGGTTTAGGGTTCAGGATATTTCGTGCACACTGTCCTTTTTCAATGTCCAATTCTGAGAAATCTCCGATAAACGTTTAATGGAGGCTTTTCTAGAATGTGTTTCTGCTTGTTTTTCCATGGAATGTTTTCAGACCTTTTACAAATATTCTTCCTCTTGGCAGTGTTAGTTTGTTTTGATAAATCCATTACTCGTGTGCTCTTTTGGTTCCAACGGATGGATGTAAAATGTTTTCTATACATTGGTATGTTTTATTTTAAATCTCACATCAATGCAGCTGGGCTTAAATGCATTTATCTGACAGAGGCCACGTTTTCCAAGAGACTTTTAACTTTTATTTAATGCTAAGTTCACATTGACAGGCCCAGATATAGGCGTGAATGTCACTCGCTTGAACGAGCAGCGATTTACCTCAGATTTTGGTCATTTGTCTACAATTTTGCACAAAAAAAGAAGAAAAAAAAGCCTAAACCTGTGCAGTGTGAAACCTAAGAGTAGCCGTGTTTCCATTACCCTTCAAATTGCGCAAATTGAAATTGCGAATTGAAAATACGCTCAATGGAAACACGTCAATTTCGCAAAAACTCTCGTTTATCGCAAACAAGTTTTTACGCTCGCATGAGGAGGTTTTTCAGCCAATTCGAAAAAGGAATATTTCGCAAAACTGCAATGGAAACAGTTTTTGCGCATTTACAGTCACCTGACTTAGAAGACGCGGTGTGTTTGGGGTCCGTGTACGCAAATAATAATAATTATCATCATTATTATAACATTTACTAGGCTACATATTTAGATGACGCTTTTATCCAAAAAAGGAACAAAGCAATTCGTCAAATGTCATTCATAATACGGGTTAGACAATAATAATACAGAGCTGAGATTATCACAAATAAACACAATATTTTGACGCATATCTAAGGGTATGTGTGGAGTGTGGAGCGCGCACTACATGGCACGGAGGCGCGGGCGTGAACACTTGCATTTTCCTATTAACAGTGAAACAACTTAATATAGCCTACTCTATAATTTCTGGTCATACAGAAAATAATAATACATTATTTGTAACTACTTTTATTTGTGTAAACAATAACAAGAAAATGTTGTGCTTTTGTAAAATAAAATAAAACAATCAGGCGCGTTTTCATGATCTCCCTGAACTGGAGCGCGAGAACTGAAACAAAATATAGCCTATGTAGCTAAAGCTTGAAATGTCCACTTTAAAACGAACAAATTCGAATCGAAAGCTAATACATTTTGTTCTGATTAAGTAATCCGTATGAAAGGTGCATTTCTCTCTAAAAGAGCATCTGCTTAACAGCGGAGATGGAGATGTTTTTAGCCGACTTAGAAAACAATAGTTTAATAATATTAATGGCTCTTCTTATTCAGCACTGCGGGGAAAATGTCAATTCCAGGTTCTAATTTGGCCTTAGAAAACCAGTAAAATCGACAAGTTTTCCATATTAATTTGTGAATATTTTACATGTTTAATAAAGGGGAAAAAAGTAATTAAACAAACATCTGAAAATTCGTCGATATTTACTTTTTTTGCGCAGCAGTTGGTGTAGCCAGTTTAAATTAAAATTGTGGTGTTCAACTTTGCGTTTTAAAAAGACAACCGTTTATTTTTCGTTTTTCAATTAGGCTACGGGTTTAAAAAGGAAAAAACGAATGGACACAAAAGTAGCCTACATGGATCGTTTGGAATAGGAGACAGAGTTCTTTATTAAATTCATAAAAGAAACAATAATTAGCCTATAGGAATACTGGATTCTAAACTTCAAAGAAATGCCACAATCAAAACCTCAGCGCAGAAATGAGGGTGAAACACCCAGAAACTCCTTATATATCGTTTGGAATATAAGGGTCTTTCCCTGCCATTAATGCTTGGATAACACGTATGTCTCCCTCCATTAATAATAATAATGTCTAATGCGGTGGCTGTGAGATTATATAAACCAACGTCCGCTGCCGTGATTTTTGGAATGACTTATCGCGAGAGAAAAAAGGACGTTTTAGTCGCATAACATCGGTTAATGGAAACGCCGTCATTTCGCAATAGTTTTGTATCGATATTTAGATAAAAGCGCAAAACATTTGCGCAAATCTGTAATGGAAACGCGGCTAGTGACTCCATTTCCGCCATTTTCTTAATCAGTAAAAAGGATAAATATACTTAAGAAGCAAACTGCATTATAACTTTCACAGAATATGTCTTGAATTAAGTTTATTTTTCTAACCACCACTGATTGTTTTTTCTTGTTTTAAGCAAATGCTAAACATCACAAAATGCAATCCAGGCTCATGCGTTTCTGTAAAATTATATTATTTTGCATGATTCATGACACTTTCTAAGTCAAATATCAAGTGGCACTAAAAGCACGTTCAGTTTCGTCTGAAATAGATGAACATGAATGTGGCAACACTTTATTACATTGGTTGTTATGTGTATTGTGGCAGTCTATAGGCATGTGATGCCAACTAGGCCTGGCAGTGTAATAAAGCATTTTTTTGTAGTTTTTGCGGATGGATGTGAACAGAGATCGTTTCGACAATGTCATCTGTACATGAAAAATGTAAAGGAAAAACGTTTCAGTTTTTAGTACATTGGAGTTTTGCAAAAATGTAGGCAAAGGTAAAAGCCTATAGTAAAGATGTAAAAATATATAGAAAATAGAAATATATAGAAAAAATTTATTTACATGATTGTAACGCAGTTAGATGTTGTGGAAAGAAGGAGGCGGGAACCGGCAAACATTTAAAGACTTTAATAATATAAAATAAATCAACAACAAAACGAAAGTAAAGACAGCAGCCCCTCACGGACGACTGATGTCACATATAACAAAACACAAATAAAATCCAGGCCTGGCTTCTCTCGATTTTCACTGTCGTCACTCCTCCTTTACGATACGCAGGTGTCGCTCATCAGCAATCACGCCACCGGCCTCGCGCCATCCTCGTCCTGCTCGCCACAATGATCTTACACAATTTTATTAGAGGTACACTGTGTAGGAATTTCTCCCATCTAGCGGTGAAATTGTATTTTGCATTCAAACGAATAGTGCTCTCTAGCACCTCGCTTTTTCAAATGCATGTTGCAACTACGTTATGTACCGTTTTGTACCAAGAAGCTATGACAAGATGGTGCAGAGATATCATGCATGGTGATTGGTTCAGGTGTTGCTTGAAATATCTGTGGCCAAGTAGCAGTGCTTCGCCTGTGCTTCACCCCAATATAGTTCCACATCAATATCTGCCTAGGAAATCGCCTTGTCTTAATCTGCATTGCTATTTGTACTCGTTGTGAATACACAGGCCACAAGAAGTATAGGTTTTTTTGTGTGTGTTTTTTATCACTTTTACTCACGACATGCTATCCGGCAACAAAGGATTCTATTCTAAGCTAAACTAGCCAGACTAAGACAATGCATGCACTGAGACAAAAATGTGTTTGCCCACCTATCTAAATGTAGGGGAGACGGTGAATAACCCCTATTTCAAAAAACGATGGCGTGTTCATCTAAGGATCTGATTTATTTATTTATTTTTGCTGGAGAATAAGGCCAAATACTTCTTAAAAACGATTTATTGTAGCATAAAACCTCATATCCACAGTGATTTGTTACTATTAAAGCATTCAAACGATTTATGAGAATCGTTTTGCATTAGTTTTTATCTATGACTCCTCTAAAGATATTGAAAAGGCATTACAATCAGGTTATATGAGATTTCCTATCTGATCTCACACTGTGAATATATTAACAAAACGCCCCATTTTCACAGTACAATAATGTTCCCTGATAACTGCAGTGTTACACTTGAATATCACCTTCCAGTTGGCTTTATGAAAAAGAAGCCAATTCGAGTCAAGATATCAGCTGCAAATACTGTCGCATGTAGCAGCTGCCAGATAATGGGACAGCAAGCTAGAATGTGCCACTGCTCTGACCAGCTCATCCGTCGCACTACAGTGAGATTACAAATATATCAGTCTGACATTTGAGTATCATTAGGTAGCTAGAATAGTGAGAGCAGGGCTTGAAATTTAGTTGTTCTGAGATTTTTTAATGACCACGGGGGTGATTTGACATTGCCGATGGCCTGGAGGCTGAATCATTCAACGCTACAAGAATAAATAGCTGTACAATTGCAGGAAGTCTTTTTTGTTTGTGGGGAAAGTAATGCTAATTTAATGAGCAGCCAGAGTTGGTACTTCAAATTTGTGACCCATTTGAGTAACAAGCACTATTTACAGGTCCACGTCATTCCAGATAACAGAGGATGGCAAAGGCTATTGGCTAGAGGGATGAATGCCACACTCTGACCTTTCAAACACCTCTTTTAGCTGCAGCTAGAACTGTCTCAAAAGATCTAACATTTAAATACCTACCAAACTCAGTCTTGCATAGATCACTGATTGAGAGTATCTTTACATAAAACATTGCTTTATGGTATATACATCTAACAGCTAAAGAAAAAAAAAACTTTCACATGTAATTAACCAGGCAAATAATATCACTGAGCATAAACAACATAAACTCCAAAAGACTTATTTTCTTATTTTATGGAAAAAAACGGCAAATGCGAAATGTAATGATCATACTCGTCCCCTTCACTCTACTATTGAAATCTTGCCATCTTGGTGAAGACTAGAAGATGGTATCGCATGGTCTGCTTTAATTCCTTATTGAGCAACCATTCACAAGTTCAAAGCCAAGCCGTCTTGTTTTACTGTCTTGCAATCGGTTGCAGAGTTAATTACTTAATTAAGTATAGCAGCAGCAGCAGCAGCTGTGATTTAATTGATTGTTTTGATTAATATTTGCCATTTAATTGTGGGAGGCTTGGAAATGTGTCAAGGAAATATGTAGTTTGTGTAATTCTGTTTAATTTTGTCTAACATGTAAGCATTTAGGAGGATGTACTTATGGATATGTGTATGATACCAGTGTCAAAAGACAAATTTCTGATCAGAATGGACAATAAAGTTAAACTAAACTAATAGTTTTAGACCTGTTTCAGAAAAGCTTTAAAATTATGAATTGGTCCTTTTAATATGAACATAAAAAGAGGTCTCTCCATCTTCTTTGTATCACCTGCATGTATTGAACTACATCATGAACATGTGTTCCCGAGCTATATGGATCACAGGTCAGACCTATTTCACGGTTTCACTTTGGGGATTTTTCCTAGTTCCCTACTCATTATCAATGAATGGGACTTGAATCTGCTCTCAGATGGTTACCACTCTCCAGGGACCCCACATCCACCCCCTCTACCCTTTTCATCTGTGGCTTTGATCAGAAACCAGTCAGGCTCTTGCCTCTACCTTGAAACTTGTTTGTTTCTGACTTTTTAAAAAACTGAAAAATTATGAGACATTTTAGTTTTTCCTGCACCGCTGGCTATGTGAAATAGATGCAATGCAAGATGTCATCCCTTTCTCTTAAAAGTGCATTCTTAAAAGCAACCGCATGCACTCTCGCTTCAGGCTGCATACTCAGGATTTAACTTTTTCATTCTCAAAGTTTCTAGGCTTTGGAGGGCTCGTCTTCATCACAATTTCATTATTGTCATAACTTCAATATAAATAGTTTCTGAGCCACCCCACAGGTATTCTAGTTCATTGATTGGTTGGTAGCTTATGATAAAGTACATTATGATAAACACTTTGCTTGTTACTTGAAAAATTTCAGTCGTAAATTAATTATACATATTAACAAGATTATGTTCATTACCTGTCTAGCGATGTATGTTTATGCTGATATATAACAAAATAATGGTTTGTATTTTTTCACATCCATCGCGTGCCGTTATGTAAATGGACTGCATTTATATAGCGCTTTCACAGAGCCAATGGCCACCAAAGCGCTTTACATGTTGCCTCGCATTCACCCATTCTGACAGCTAGGTTGTCTTGGACACCTCAACACTTGGTCAGGTGGAACCGGGGATTGAACCACTAACCTTCTGGTTTGTAGACAACCTACATGACCCACTGACCCACTGGATTTGGCTCACGTGACTTAAGTTTCACACATCAGAACTTCCGTTCAGGGAACGTAGTGAGCATCGATGCTCCCTGGTTTTCATGGTGCATTGTGGGACTTTTTGGGGAATGAACGTTTTAGTGCCTTGAAAGATTCTGTGATTTACACAGAGCTTAAAATGACCGACTCGTTGATCAGTGCCCTGACTACTGAAGTAGGAAGCTGATTGAGAAGTACCCCTTGTGTTTGACATCATCAGCAATTAGCTGTTGGTCATTCAACTGAACTCTTGGTTGTACTTATAAATCTTAGAAATTAAAAGGAAACATTTTACTTTGGTAGATTAGCAGCTCAAGATGAAATCTATTTTTGCTTGATTTAAGACTACATACAGTGCACCCTTATATTTTCATCAGGGATTAAAGAGGCCATTGGAAAAAAAAATTTTAAGCCTAAAACTTTTCTGGAAGTGATTGCCCCCCAATGACAGTTTGAGGTATCAGTGCAATCTGTCTACTTGTAAACATAGATACATCTTCTTGGACAGGACAACAAACTCTCTTGGAGCGTCACAATTTATTTTCACAGTTCCATGCATTGACGACAGTGCATATTTGACACCTATATTTTTACAGTTGCTGTCAGCAGCTTCCTTGCTCTACATTTATGCCACACTTTTAATAACTGCCTATGCACGGTGCACTCTATTTCCTATTGTTTCTTTGACAGAATTGCGTCTAGTTTTATTAACAAGCATCCGTTACTCAGAGTTGAAATTTGGGTCTCTTCTGTCTGTTGCAGCCCGCCAATGAAAAATATTTTAAATAGCACTGTGGATTTTCTCAGTCTCACTGAGTTACAAAGAGCATCAGCTGAAGAATACTGTAGAATAGAATAGAATAGAATAGAATAGAATAGAATAGACTAGAATAGAATAGAATAGAATTGAATAGAATTGAATAGAATAGAATAGACGTACAGTAGAGTATCTGTCTAGGCTGTATTATTATATGTATGTATGTATGTATGTATGTATGTATGTATGTATGTATGTATGTATGTATGTATGTATGTATGTATGTATGTTATAAAACAAGTAAAGTCTCCATAGAGTTTTTTTTTAAAACATTAATTGATACCACTTAAGACAATGCAGTTACTTCATCTAAATAGGTCATTGTTATGATGGCAGATTGACAACTTGACATTTTAAGGTTAATTTAGACATTTACTATAATTAAGTAGACTGATTATATGATGGAACTTAAAAAAAGCCATCCTATTGCCTTATTTTTATATACTAACACTAAATGAAATGCATTACAACCAAACACATGTCAGGGTGACTTTGACATCCAAATAGTTGAACTAAAAAGTATGTCATTAAAATATTTATTTTTTTAATTTTTATGATGATTTTATATTAACATATAAACATTCATCAACTCACACATCAGTTGGGGTAAACAGAAGCTCAAGAATGTTTGCTTGACGTGATAACCAATGCAGCTTATTCTCATGTTACGCAGTACATTTGAGCTTCAGTAACAACCAATGAGGTTCATTCTCATGTTATACAGCACGTTTGAGCTTCAGCAAGAACCAATGAGGTTCATTCTCGTGTTACGCAGTGCATTTGAGCTTCAGCAACAACCAATTATGTTCATTCTCCTGTGTTAGGCAGCACGTTTAAGCTTCTGCAAGAACCAATGAGGTTCATTCTCCAAAATAATACTGATATATAATGAATACTGAATACTGTTTATATTAAGGCGAGACACGGCAGGCAAAAACATCGTTTTTTTTTTACTGGTCAATTTTGAGATTTTTGGATATTTGTCTTCATTAACATGTCTTCTTTTAGACTTGTGGTGAAAAAAAGTCTGAAATACACATTTAGGTCTTTATTTTACTACACTTCGTCTGTTTGCGTCTGTAGATTTCTCATAAATTAAACAAAAATAGACATCTGTAGACATGAAGTGGCAGCTTCAGCCATTTGCAGCTAAGGTTTGGCGGCTGCAGCAGCCATTTAGGTTTTGGCTGAGCCGGCTAGCCAGCCAATAACTTCATCAGCCAGCCATTATTCTCAAAACAAATGGCTTCGGGCTCTACGCAAGAACCAATGAGGTTCATTCTCCTGTGTTAGGCAGCACGTTTGAGATTCCGCAAGAACCAATGAGGTTCATTCTCATGTTACGCAGCACGTTTGAGCTTCCGCAAGAACCAATGAGGTTAATTATCGTGTTACGCAGCACGTTTGAGATTCCGCAAGAACCAATGAGATTCATTCTCGTGTTACGCAACACGTTTAAGCTTTTGCAAGAACCATCTTTCTTTCTTTCTTTCTTTCTTTCTTTCTTTCTTTCTTTCTTTCTTTCTTTCTTTCTTTCTTTCTTTCTTTCTTTCTTTCTTTCTTTCTTTCTTTCTTTCTTTCTTTCTTTCTTTCTTTCTTTGTTACATTGACCAATAATGCCTCTTATTAATAATGCCCTTTATTTTTCCCAATTTGATGTATCTTTTTGATAACTCAAGATTCATATGATGTACACAGCTGTAATGATTTAGTGTAATATGGATCACTACCCGTTGTGGTTTATTACATTACTTACATTTGTCATTTTCCATCAGCATCTGATAGGGTCTCAGCTGTGCCTTGGGGCTGATGGGACAGCATCGATTCTTGCCCGCTGTAACCTCATTGGCATGCCATAGGTGTGACTATTAGCCACTGAGGACCTCTGCCAGGATTGTTTGAAAAGTGTGGCCGCTGATCTCGAATGTGGATTAAATATTTATCATGTGCTCAAGCATTTCATCAGCCTGGAGATGAAGAGCCACCTGGGGAGAAGGTACAGTCCCTTTAAATCGTGGAAAAGACAGAAACAAAGCTAAAAGAACCCAAACTCTGTTGTATATGTCTGGCCTGGCTGCTGGTAGAGGCGTAAATACACATTATGGGGGGGGGGGGGGGAAGCATTTCTCCTCTGACGGCAATTCAGAAATAGTTTCTCCAGGTACAACATCAGGTATCATATTATAATTTACTCGTCTTTTATCCAAAGACAGCATGATCCATTCAACCTGGTGGTGTCCATTTGATGTCTGAATGCGTGTTAGGAGATCACAGATTTGCTCAGAAGAGGTGAAAACAAAATGTGCAATGACTAAAATTGTTTAGAGCTAAAGGTGACACTTTGGGTTACATATGCTACAAAACACAAAGCTTAGAGTGTACAAGTTCTCTGCCGCCTGGCCAAGGGTTCATTGAGCCATCTTTATTATGGTAATAAAAAGAATATCTGAAATAATTGACAAATATAATTTTTTCACACATAGATACTCTTTTATAGTTGATATGTGATATTTTTTGACAAAAGGGCATATTAGCACACATCAGACTCTCTCACGATTCCATTTCAGTACATTTCATAAGTGTTCTCACCTAAGAGTGCCTTTTAAAGAACCATAAATAGGAATATCAATACATTGTTGACATTTCAACAACACCTCACATCGTAATGCCACTTTGATCTATCTTTACTGGCAGGGTAGAGTAGTGAGATACAAACGCTATGTGTTTACAGATACGTTAGTTCATTGACAGATTGATGTTACAGCTAATGGTCATGAAAAACTTTTTTTTGGTAAATGTAGGCTTGTCAGTGATGAATAAAACTTTACACTCACTTCTTCTGGAGGTGCAGCAGGAACACGAATAGTTGGTGTTGGTGAATAGTTGGAACACCGATTCTTTTTTTCAGGAGCAGCTTCTTGGGAAAAACAGCTTTATACTGACCCTCGTTTATAAAGCAGTATGGTGAGAAATGATTCGCGCAAACATGAACTTTGGACTATGATGACAGCTCGCTCAGGGCGGGTCAGTGTTGAAACGCTGCTGTCAATTAACAATCGTGGGAGGGACGTCCGACCGTGTGACGTCACATGGTCAGACAGCTCGATTTGAGACAGGGGAAAACATATAAGGAGATTAATTAAAAAGAAAACACTGGATGTATTTTTATCATTATATGATGGTTGTGTACAGGCACTGCCAACACACATTGCAGTACAATCAACCTGTAAAAGTGCATGTACCATTATATGACCCCTTTATGTATGATTCCCCTTTCAGCAGTGCCATTTTAAACAAGGATCTGAGCATGTGATAAAATGTTCTGTTTGTTAGGAATACCAAAACTTTTTACACGCAAAACAGTGTACACACGTTAAGAAAAAGGCACATTTTCTTATAGAAAAAAAACAAAGATAGTTCAGGTCCTCGAATCTAATTGGTCAAGCAGCATCCAGGTACTTTTTGCCTACAGACATACTAACTCTTTTCACATACTGTTTTTGGCCTGCTATGGCCTTTATGAGTGAGTCATTGAATCATGCACTCATCTGAATCACACACTGATTAATTCAGAATTAATTTAGTTATGTGTTCAGATTATATCTTATTCGCAATTGTGATGTAAATAACAACTGTAATTACCTGCATTACTTGACTCGGTGTCCTGTTTGTCATTATAAAAAACAAAAAACAAAACAAAAAAACGTAAAATATACAAATAGTGTAATATTTAAGCAAATTGTTTCCCAGAAAATCCTCAGTGCAAACAAACAAAACACTCAACACAGAGCAGCCACACTACTTATTAAATTTGTAGGAGTAGATAGGTCTACTTCACAGTTGTGTGCAGGAGAAAGTGCATTATGGAGATTTCGGTCACTCTGCTGAGGAACTTTCCCTAAACAAATTAATTTCAATAATTGCCATAATTCATTTTTTCCTGACCTAAAAACAAAGTTGAAAACACCCTCCCCTGCCCCAAACCACATCCACCTACACACAATGTAGGGATGAAAGGAATAAATCAGAAGGTTTAAGTGCATTTTAGCTGAGAATAAACAGATAAAACGGCAGGGGAAAAGGGAATGATGAAAGTAGTTGCTCTATTACCAGGAAGCCCTGGGCTAATGCAGGAGGCCGGGCTAACGCAGTGGAACAGAGGGACAGGATAAATGTGGGGAGAACTCTAGGTTAATAACAAAGTAAAATGGTGCCTCTGGATGAGTCAGGCACTTTGATAATATTCTTTTATTTATATATTTTATCTTTGGTCCTGGACCCATACTTTTGTCAATGTCTAACATATCAGTCAATTTTTTTATGAAATTGTCTGTCTAAGCATTTTTCCTCAGTGCATGTCAAGTACATGTGTGTTCTGTTCCCAGAGATCTGCCTGAAGGTAGCATTTTCGGGCATCAAAGGTGTTCTCCCAGTATTAAGGGTTGCAACAATTTAATCCAAGATGTTTATCCTCTGGCCTAAAGAAACTGGGATAGGCTCCGGCCCTATGACCCTAGAGGTCGTATAAGTATCAGTGAATGAAAATTAATTACACTAATTAAGCCTAGAACCTGTAAATGGTTTGTATTTTAGTCTTTTTGGCTATAAGGTGACTTACTCATGCATGATCCGCTGTTAAGATTTTGGATATAGCAGATCTGACAGATCACAAGCTGTTGCAGGTGTGGTGTCATCTGTTAACAGCTAAATCACTGAAGCAATAATTCAGTGTTAGTAAACACAGGCAATGTCCACTGTATTTACAAAGTATATTGAGGTATCAAAAACAATACATGGCGCTACATACATGTATGGTACAGGTTTTAAAAAAGGTATATTTTGTTAGTGTACCACCTGCTTAAGCTGGACTGCACTTGATTATATAAACATTAGCCTTGTTAGATTTACCAAACTGTGTTTTCTTATTGTAAGATCAGTATTAAGTCATAATTTCTTTTACATAGAACAATCATACATATGAATTCATCCATGCACATACAGAAAGAAAGAAAGAAAAGTCAATCATTGTGTATAGCACAGGAATTAGATTGGTACCCTGTTCTAGGGGAGGTTAATACGTTTGGCGGTAGCAGAAGCTGGGCAGTGAAGTAGACGTGTTAGTAGCAATGAGGAGGGCAATGGATGGTAATTCAGTCTCACACCGAGTTTAAAGGAATCCCGACTACATCAGGCATGTCTGCTGGCACCAGGCAAATTACTTCTATTCATGCTTGGTCCTTCAGGAAATGTTGGGAAATTTAAATGCTGTGCTGCAGTTTTGTTAAACAGATTCACATGTTTAACATTCAGATGAGACCACTGCTGTTATATAGTTCTTTTGTCTTCTTATTACAGATGTGTTGGTGTAAGTAACAGTTTCAGTGGGCATGAAACTGTAGTTTTTTTTAAAAATAAAGGCAACATATATTTACACGCTGCCCTTGAAATACCTGTGTTTTTAGAAGCACTGTAATAATACATCGGGGCACATATGTTTGCTCCTGCACATAGGCATTTGTTTTTCACTATTCAACCTGAAGGTCAGTTTCAAAATATTTTTTATGAATGATTATCATAAATGCATCTTAGTGATGGATAATGGGGCTCACAACATAAAATGTCGTCATGTTCCCTTTAGAGGGAACTCGCGCTGCGTCGACGATGCTTTGGGAACGCCCCTGCATGATTGTATCTGAAGCTAGGGTGACCACCATCAAACAAACCAAATGTGGGACGATTACTAAGTTTGTGTGGGACAATGTGGGACATGTTACCAACACTAAAAAATAACCTGAAACTGTTATATAATGTCTATCTAACTTAATAAAAACATTTGTATTCTGCCTTTCAGCTGATAAAAATACTTTGTTCTTTAGTCCCTTCCAGAAAACACCATTACATTACAATGTAACATAACATGTCTTTATTTTACATGTAATTTAAGTTCAACATCACTGAGCCCAAAGGCTGCAGGCATCATGCAGATAACTTTTGAAACAGTTCTGACCAAGTCCAACTAAAATCCAACAAAATGTATAAAGATCAAATAAAATAAAAAACAACATAAAATTAGTTAATTGACAGTCTTATATATTAAGAATCTATTAAACCAAAAACTTTTATATTTTTTAGAAAGGATGTGAATTAGAACAACCACAGCAGGCAATAAGTTCTAACTCTGTTAAATTCACATTTTAATTTACCGAATTATCCAGTTGTTTTCTGACAGGGAACACATGGAACGAATCACCGCTCCACATTTTGATTGACAGCCGCCACAACCTACCAGTGACCGTGTTTACTCCTTTCATTTCAACCATTGGATAGGATTTTAAAAACGGCTGTTGTATTTGCACTTCTGACGAAGCGCTGTTAAATATAGGTGAAAAACTACGCCACAAAAAGAATAATTAAAAAGGCAAAAGATTGCATGCACGTTTTCTTAATATGATCATTAAAAACCAACAGACTGATGGAAATGCGGGACATTTTCTCAATATGCGACGTGCGGGACAAGGGGTGAAAATGCTGTGCGGTACAACGCAAAGCGGGACGGGTGGTCACCCTATCTGAAGCACGTATGTCAAATAGTCCAATGGCGAGAGTGAACGTCATGGGCGGATGACGTCATGACCAGTAAAGGATAAAAGCACATCTGGTCTGACATTAGCTTCTGTGCCTCTATGTTGAAACTTTCTGTTATATTTACTGCTGTATTGTCTATTCACTCAGTATTTCATGGCGGAACAAATGCAATCATTCAAATTGTGTGCATCTCCCTGCCCATGCCTTTTAACTGGTGGGGATACACATTATTTGTGTGTAATGTGTTTGGGAGCGGAGCATGCTATGTCAGCCTTCGAGGGTGCTGACTGTCAGTCTTGTAAGAGGCTTCCGCTCCGCTCTCGCCTGTCACTTTTCGCCCACATCGACGATGCCGAGCCGATTCTGGTTCACGGACCTGATCTCTCTCCTCGACGGCTCTCCCTTGGAGATTCCGATCAGGAGAGACCTTCTATCTCCGGCGGAGGGCACACTCCTTCACCCCGTCCAGAAACATGGAACCTGTGGGTTTGGCCTTTGAGGGGGCCCAACTCATAGATGCTGGTCTCTCAACCGAGGTTGTGGAGACCATACTTCACTCTAGAGCTCCAGCCATGAGGAAATTATATGCTCTGAAATGGAAGGCTTTCGTTTCTTGGTGCAATCAGCGTCAGTGGGATCCAGTTAACTGCCCAATTGGTACAGTGCTCGAGTTCTTGCAAGATCGCTTTTCAGCAGGGTTATCTCCTTCCACCCTTAAAGTTTACGTGGAGGCCATTATGGCTTACCACTGCGGCTTACCATGTCCCTGTGGGTAATGCAGCTCTGGGGAGAGACCCTCTGATTATTGAGGCCTGCAACTCGTACCCGGGTTCCGGCTTGGGACCTTGCTATAGTCCTAGAAGGCCTATCTGTGATTCGCTTCAAGCCCTTGGAATCGGTTTCAGAAAAGTTTCTGACTTTTAAGGAGATTTTTCTTCTGGCTATTTCATCTCTAAAGAGAGTCGGAGACCCTTCAGTCACTTTCGGTTTCTCCCACCTGCCTTAAATTTGCACATGGCATGGCATTTCTTTACCCTAAGCAGGGCTACGTCTCTAAAGTGCCGACCAATTTACCAAGTCCTATCGTGTTGCAAGGTTTCTGTCCTCCTCCTTTTACTACTCAGGACCAGGAAAAGCTGAATCTTCTATGTCCAGTGCGAGCACTGGACACATATGTCCACAGAGCTGCCCCGTGGAGAAAATCAGATCAGCTGTTTGTCTGCTTTGGATCACCCAAGAAGGGTCTTCCAGCATCTAAGCAGACAATCAGCAAGTGGATAGTTGAGGCTATTTCTCTTTCTTATAAGTCCTCTGCCCAACTGTCACATTTGGTGGTCAGGGCTCATTCTACAAGGAGTATGGCAGCCTCCAAAGCCTTACTCTCAGGGATTTCTCTACAGGAGGTGTGTGCTGCGGCGGGCTGGTCTTCCCCGCTCACATTTGTGAGGTTTTATAGCCTGGACCTGGACGTTGCTTTTATCCTTTCCTGGTCGTGACGTCATCCACCCATGACGTTCACTCTCGCCATTGGACTAGTTGACATACGTGGTTCAAACGCAATCACGCAGGGGCGTTCCCAAAGCGTCATCGACGCAGTGTTTCATTCCCTTCTCAGGGAACTATGGTTACAGTTGTAACCTGAGACGTTTCCATGGACTGTCCATTGCCTTGAGATTGAATTTACAATTGAATGTTGTCCCTGTTACTCCTCTAAACACATGGAAAAAAGTTTCCTCTATTTAATAACCCAGTACTCAACATATCTTTTTATTCTAGAGCATCTTTTTCTCCAAAGTGAGAGACGATTTGTCATTTACAGAATGATTCAGTTCTCCCTTATCACCTTGAGTCAATATTTTGCTCAAAACCATTTAGCATCAATTACAGCTGTGAATCTTGAGTCTCCTGCTGTCAGGATTCCACCTTCACATCACTCTCCATTACCTCCCAGATCATCACTGACTCCTCCCACTCCTTCAATCACCCGTTCACAGTCCCCTGATTACTGATTCCCATCACCTGTGACTCATCACCAGTTCCCTTTATAACCCAGCATTCACCTCACCTCCGTTGTCTGATCTCGTCATTACTTGACCACAGACCCACCGTGAACACTCTCCTATGCTAACCCGCTACTTACCCGAGCTTACCTGCATTCCTCCTCGGATCCCATCGTCTCGTCTCAGTCCAGTCATCAAGGCTCCTTCTCTTCAACTCCCTCTCCTGGATCCACACCTGAATACACATCACGGAATCAATCATTCAGCTAAGACTCTCCATATTTGCCATAGACTGTCTCACTTACCATTCCACTGTGTGTCCGCAACTGCATTGTTCAATAAAAGTGTGTTTACAACTTACGTCATCTCTCTCCGTGTTTCAAACCCTGACAGAAGATCAGACCAACAACATGCAATCGGATACACGAGACGCTGTTCCTCACCCAGTGCCCACCGCATCAGCGTCTGCTTCAACCAGTCCATCCCCGGATCCACTTCCGCATTCACCCGCTGCTTCGTTCACTGCCTCTTCCAGTCCCATGGCCAAACCAGCGCCTTACTCCGGCGAGGCGGAGGATTGCAGTGGGTTCCTCCTCCAGGTATCTTTATATTTCACTATGAATGAACAACAATTCCATAATGACGCCGCCCGCGTGGCTTTCATCATCTCGTTACTCACCGGTTCCGCCCTCCAGTGGGCTCAATCTCTTTGGAATTCCAATTCTCCGACCATTCGTGTATGCAAGGATTTTATTCAACACTTTAGGGATGTGTTTGGACAGTCCGTGGCTTCCCTCTCTATCCACGATCAGCTGTTCCATCTAAAACAAGGCCGTTCTTCGGTGACTGAATATTCCCTTCGATTCAGAACCCTCGCTGCTGCTAGTGGATGGAACGAACCCGCTTTAATTACTGCATATCGTCAAGGATTAACTCCGAAGATCCGTCAGCTGGTCGTGGTTTACGATGACGTCATGGGCATAGAAGCGCTCATTCAGAAAACTATCAGAGTCTCTCAACTACTAACTGCTTGTGACGTCAATATACCCACTGCACTTCCTCCGCCCCCGGCGTCCCAACCTGCTCATCCTACTCCTCCAGCACCTATTCCTATGGAAATTGATTCTTCTCGACTAACCCGTTCTGAACGACAACGAAGAATGCAAGCCCATCTCTGTCTATATTGTGCTTCTGACAAACATTTACTCAACAGCTGCCCCATTCGACCTCCGCGCCTTGCGGTAAGCTCAATCTACCATCCTCCTAGCGTTGAACATCTTATCAAAACTCAAGTCCATCTAATAACCCCTAAATTCTGTTTCCCAGTACAAGCCCTCATTGACTCCGGTTCCGCGGGAAACTTCATCTCCTCCCAATGTCTCCAGAAGATGAATCTGAACAAGAAACGACTTGAGTACGATCTCGCTATTCATACCATCCAAGGTAAACCGTTAGGAAGGGGTCGAATCCGTTACAGTTCTCCCATGTTAACTCTGCAGATTGGATGCTTACACACTGAGGAGATCTCTTTTATGGTGCTGGAGGAGTCTACAGCCGAAATCATCCTGGGACGCCCGTGGTTAATACAACATCAACCCCATCTCCACTGGAAGACCGGTGAAATCCTCCAATGGGGTTCGGACTGTCATTCTTCCTGTCTAGTCACTATCACCAAGGTTACCCCTTCTCCGTCATCCGCTGAAATAGAGAGTCCTTCCTCAGAAGTTTCTTCGGATATTATCCCTCCATCCTCGTCTGATGTCTCCGAAGTGTCACTGCATTCCACTTCTGTGGAGAGCCCTGAGACTCAACGTCAGTATGAAATTCCAGTGGAGTACCGGGCGTTCCAGGACGTATTTAGTAAGGCGCTGGCCACCAAATTACCACCACATCGACCATGGGACTGCGCAATCGACTTGCTACCCGATCCAACTCTACCTAAGGGCCGTATCTATCCTTTGTCCATCCCGGAACAGAAGGCCATGGAGGAGTACGTAGAAGAGGCATTACAGCAAGAGTTCATCCGACCATCTATCTCCCCTGCCGCTTCGAGCTTCTTCTTCGTGGCCAAGAAGGACGGAGGCTTACGGCCGTGCATCGATTACCGTCAGCTTAACTCTCAGACAGTGAAGTTTCGGTATCCTCTTCCTCTGGTCCCGGCTGCTCTGGAACAGCTCCGAGGCGCCCAAATCTTCTCCAAGTTAGACCTTCGAAGCGCCTATAACCTCATCCGTATCCGCCACGGAGATGAGTGGAAGACCGCCTTCGTGACTCCCTCCGGTCACTATGAATATCAGGTGATGCCCTTCGGACTGTCAAATGCTCCAGCAGTATTCCAGGGGTATATGAATGAGATCCTTCGCCCCTTCCTCAATCGCTTCGTGATCGTCTACATCGACGATATACTTATATACTCTTCTTCCCAGGCTGAACATCATCATCATGTCGTTCAAGTGCTCCAGAAACTACGCGAGCATCAGCTTTTCCTCAAACTGGAGAAGTGTGAGTTTAACATCACTACTGTTCAATTCCTCGGTTATATCATCAGCCAAGATGGAATCCAGATGGACCAGAGGAAGGTGGAGACCATTCTAAACTGGCCCTTACCATCTACTGTAAAGGAACTCCAGCGCTTCCTAGGATTTGCCAACTTCTATCGACGTTTCATTCAAGATTACAGTCAACTCAGCTCTCCACTTACCACTGCTCTGAAAGGTCGGCCCAAGTCTCTGTCCTTATCACCTGCGGCTCTACAGGCCTTTCAGTCGCTCAAGGAAGCCTTCTCTTCTGCTCCAATACTCACTCACCCTAATCCTGATCTACCATTCATCGTGGAAGTCGATGCTTCATCCTCAGGAGTGGGGGCCGTTTTGTCTCAGCGGCAGGGGGATCTCTCCGTACTTCATCCATGTGCCTTCTTCTCCAAAAAGCTTGCCCCGGCGGAGTTAAACTACGATATCGGGAATCGTGAGCTACTGGCTATTAAGTTAGCCCTGGAGGAATGGAGACACTGGCTGGAGGGAGCTAACCATCCGTTTGAGGTCATCACGGATCATCGAAACCTGGAGTATCTACGAGAAGCTCGTAGACTAAATCCGAGACAAGCCCGTTGGGCCCTCTTCTTCACTCGATTCGACTTCAAGGTGTCATATCGTCCAGGCAGCAAGAATTGTAGAGCTGATGCTCTTTCCAGAATTCATCAAGTCCCTCACGAAGATAGTGAACCTGTGCCTATCCTCCCTCCAGCCTTATTTCTCAGTCCGATTGTGTGGGACATTGACAATCAGATCCACCAAGAAAACCGTCTCCATCCTGCTCCGCCGGGAGGTCCAGAAGGGAGTACCTTTGTACCGGAACATCTAAGAACTCCTCTTCTGGACTCAGCTCACTCCGTACCGGGCTCTGGACATCCGGGTAGCAAGCGTACCCTCTCGCTTCTCAGTCAACGGTACTGGTGGCCAACCATCTCCGAGGATGTAACAAGGTTCGTCAAGGGTTGTTCAGTCTGCGCCATTGTCAACACCCCGAGGAGACTGCCAGAGGGTAAATTGGTGCCCCTTCCGATTCCTCAGCGTCCTTGGTCCCATATCGGTATCGACTTCATGACCGACCTTCCTCCATCTGATGGTTTCACCACGGTACTTGTAGTCGTTGATCGTTTCTCTAAGGGCTGTAAATTAATCCCTCTACCAGGACTGCCGACTGCTCTGGAAACCGCCGAAGCCCTCTTCCAGGGAGTCTTTCGTAACTTCGGAATCCCGGAGGACATCGTCTCTGACAGAGGTCCCCAATTCATCTCCAGAGTTTGGCGTGCCTTCTTTCAGCTCCTCGGGGTCACTGTCAGTCTCTCTTCCGGATACCATCCTCAGACCAATGGCCAGACTGAGCGCAAGATCCAGGAAATCGGTCGCTTCCTAAGGACCTACTGCCACCAGTACCAGGACAGCTGGAACCGTTACCTTCCCTGGGCTGAGTATGCTCAAAACTCTCTCCGACAAAGCACCACTGGTCTTACTCCCTTCCAATGCATTCTCGGTTACCAACCTCCTCTGTTCCCCTGGTCTGGGGAGTTATCTGAGGTTCCAGCTGTCGACTTCTGGTTCCAGCAGAGCGAGGGGGTATGGGACTCAGCTCACGTTCATCTCCAACAGGCAATAAGGAGACACAAGACCCAGGCTGATCGGCGAAGACTACCAACTCCCTCTTATCAGCCTGGGCAGAAGGTGTGGTTGTCCACCAGGGACATTCGTCTCAAGTTGCCATGTCGTAAGCTGAGTCCTCGATTCATTGGACCTTTCCCCATCGAGAGGCAGTTGAACGAGGTCACCTACAGACTTACACTCCCAAGGCAGTATCGCATCTCACCATCCTTCCATGTGTCATTGTTAAAACCGTACGTTGACCCTGTCCTTCCTCTTCCTTCAGATACACCTGCCATTGACGTACCTCCTCCTCCTCCGGTGCCTGTGGAGGATGAGCCCATCTATAGGATCCGTTCCATCTTGGACTCCAGGCGGCGAGGTCCCCGTCTCGAGTACCTCATTGACTGGGAGGATTACGGGCCGGAGGAACGTTCTTGGGTGCTGCGCGACGACGTAATGGATCCCACTCTCCTTTCCCAGTTTCACGAGGAACATCCCAATCGACCAGCACCCAGAGGTCGGGGTAGACCTCGCCGCCGACAGCATCCTTCACAGGCGTCAAGAGCCGCTTCGGGAGGGGGGGGTACTGTCAGGATTCCACCTTCACATCACTCTCCATTACCTCCCAGATCATCACTGACTCCTCCCACTCCTTCAATCACCCGTTCACAGTCCCCTGATTACTGATTCCCATCACCTGTGACTCATCACCAGTTCCCTTTATAACCCAGCATTCACCTCACCTCCGTTGTCTGATCTCGTCATTACTTGACCACAGACCCACCGTGAACACTCTCCTATGCTAACCCGCTACTTACCCGAGCTTACCTGCATTCCTCCTCGGATCCCATCGTCTCGTCTCAGTCCAGTCATCAAGGCTCCTTCTCTTCAACTCCCTCTCCTGGATCCACACCTGAATACACATCACGGAATCAATCATTCAGCTAAGACTCTCCATATTTGCCATAGACTGTCTCACTTACCATTCCACTGTGTGTCCGCAACTGCATTGTTCAATAAAAGTGTGTTTACAACTTACGTCATCTCTCTCCGTGTTTCAAACCCTGACACCTGCTGCATTTGCCCATTTAGATTGTGCATTTTTTTTAATCAAATATGTTCCGAAATTGTTGGAGGAAATAATGCTGGTCACATCATGGATTTTCAATTATTTAATTTTTTTGCTGTGAGCTTTGCCCATTTTCCTGCTGTAACGTTGATTGTTATTTTAAAATATAGATCCAAGGTTCATCTCATGGATATGGGTCTACCAGGCTCCATTTCTGTTGCCCTCAAGCTAGCAAGTCCGCTTGTTTAATGGTGTCATTGAAAAAAAAAATATATATATATTTTAGTACTAAATCTTTGCCAAATACTGTGCTTTGCTTCCAGGCCAACTAAAATTTCAATCCAAAAATTTTTGAGCTTGGCTTTCTGCAAACTCCAGACATGACTTAATGTAGGCCTTTCACAAAAAGGATATTCCAAAAATATTTTAACTGCTGGCTTCTTGGTCTTTCTCTGACTTTTCCAGTTGCTCAGTTGATAAGAATGTTCAGATATTTGTATTGTCTTGGTTTTGCCATTACTTACTGTATGTTACAGTGGATATATATATATGGTGCTTTTGTAATTTGTTGAGCTGGAAAGTAAAAATCAATGTACACTTCTGCCAAAAAAAAAAGGGATTTACTAATTTTAGGCAATAAAAAAAAGAGATGATTCCTTATCAATTAAATATTTTTATAATTATAGATTAAAAAAAGAAGAAGCTATTATCTATATATTTAATATCTATAAGGTATTTCTCTGACAAAATGATTTGGCAAAAAGAGGGAAACTACAAATAGGTTTTATTTTTTCATATGCAAAAAAAAAAAAAAAACAGAAAAACAAAAAGCTCACAGGAAAAGAACATTGACTTCAACATAATCAGTCATTAATATTTAATTGGCTCTCACTTATTGTTGCATGTGTTCATAACTTTGTGTGACATCCTTGCCAAAAATGATGTCAGCACAATTTGAAAATATTTAATTGCGTTATTATCACAAATATTTTTTGTAATAATATTTGAATAAAGGGTGAAAATGTCAATTTTCCTAGGCAATACATCACATTTGGCCACTACTATAGAAGGTTAGGGTGCTTTTGTTTTGGTTCATTCTCATTTTATATATTGAAATAAAATAACATTACAAATATTCAATATTCTTTCATTTGACTTGCAACAGCATAACAAACTAATCATTATTATTTGAATTGGTTCTTGATTAACAGTATGCCCTGATCAGACATGCTCTGATTTGATTTACTGATAATGCATCTAGATGGTTGTCATGACCTTTTGTGGGGGTGGACATCCTGTTCATAGTCCAGATATGTTATCGATCTGCAGAATGTTTTGTTGCAAGTCCATTCATTAATGTGTGAATTCCTGATTAATAGAGAAACCATAGAATAGATCTTTGAATCATTACCTAACTTGTGATAAACCCATTACAACAGCTGGAACAGTATTTAAAACCTTCAAATTCTAAAACTCGCACTTTTCTGCATTATGGAGACAATTTAAATGATCATTATTATAGTTTTAGAAATGTTTGCTGACATCGTTATGCCTTCTGCCAAACCTCTGTTCTGTTCCCTGAATCCAAAACCCATTACGTATGTTGTCTTCCCCTGGTTAATGTTCCTAAACGATGTTTATCTTGTACCACTGAAAACCACAGCTGTTCATCTTATTTTCTCTTGTCCCACAAGCTGCTGACAGCAAGAGAACGAGTGTTGAGAAACTGCATAATCCCATGGTAACATGTGGGTGAGGATTTGTTTAGTGTAAGACAGACAAGGGGGTTTAATACACATTATTAATAAAACTTAACTCCACTCTTGGGAAATACAGCAGGCATGAGTTAATATTAAAGGGACAGTATACAGATAATCTAATTACAGAGGAGCAGTACACATATCATATTCATATATTTACTGCTCCTACACATCGACATATTCGTTATCGTTTTGTTGGGACCCACACAATGTTTCAAACTGAGGCCCAGCAGAACAGTGCGATTTGATATGAAAGGGCATTGAGACTTGAGAGTAGAGTTTTGTTGGGCTCTCAGGGCACAAAATGGCCTTTTAAAACTAGAGGGATCTGGACCTTTTAAAATATTCATCACCTTGACTTTAATTATTCAGCTCTATTCTCACAGGAATAGAACATGTTACTCTTAAGAAATTAATCTCACTTTTCAGAACATGTACAGTTCATTTTTCATAATAAAGTGCACAGAGAGCATTAAATAGTACACTTACCTTAACCCTACAGCAAGTGTTTTCTATAAGTAGTGTTTGTGTGTGTGTGTGTGTGTGTGTGTGTGTGTGTGTGTGTGTGTGTGTGTGTGTGTGTGTGTATGTGTGTGTATTCATGTTCTTCTCGCCAATTTTTATATAGTGGCCAGTGCCCGGTTGCATAAAGCACCTTAAGTGAAATTTTCCCTTAAGTTCGCCCTTATGTTTCCCTTAAACCTAAGGGTGTTGCAGAAAAATACCCTTAAGTGTTACTTAACGTTTTTTTTAAGTGAAACGTCATAAACACTTAGAATTTCCCTTAAATGCTGTTTTTTCACTTAAGTAATCCCTTAAAAAGCGTTAAGTGTTGCATAAAACCCCTTAACGGTCATTTCCCTAAGTATAACTTAAGGTTTTGTAAATCGTAACCTTAAGAGTAACGCGGACAAAAAATAAGACGACATGGCTGAATTTATGGAACGAGCTGAAGATAATTATGTGCCAAGAATAATTTTTAGGGATAGGGAGAACCCTATTGTTGCATGAATACCGTTTTGATCGACGCGCAATATTTGACATCACTAACAAACTAGACGGCGCCCTTGACCGTGTCACACATCGCAACCACTCCCTGCGGTGTTACAACTGCTTATAGCACTGCGTTTTTTTGCAACTGGGAGTTTTCAGACGATAGTGGGAGATGTTTTTCACGGTCATAAGTCGTCTGTCAGCAGAGTGGTTCACCGGGTTGCGGGGGCTCTTTCCCGCTTGTGTTAGTGTTTTGCGTATCTATGGCAACAACAGACTTTTATAACGTGAATTCAGGATCGCTGTCGTGAAACACTTAAATGTTTCCCTTACCTAAGAGAATCGTTTAAGAGATTATATGCAACACCCTTAAGTTATTCTCTTAGGTAAGGGGAAATCGCCCCTTAAGTGTCATACTTAAGGGAAAAACTTAAGGTGCTTTATGCAACCGGGCACTGGAGCTCAATCTCCAAAAACTTTTAAACAAATTGTAAAATAGGCACCATTTATATATGATTCACTTATTTGAGGTCTAAATAACTATACAAAGAACTCTTGAAACTACATTCCATGACACAACAACAGTAGTATTTACAAAAATAAATATGGTGGATTTGTTCAACCACCATGGCGCAAGTGGAGTGATACAAATGGTGAAATGGTTAGAGTGCTAATACTGGCAGAATATCGTATGGCTGCAAAAGGATCTCAGCCAATCAGATTAGAGAACCATATAAATATATGTGTGTGTGACACATCAAATCACACACACATATATATATATATATATATATATATATATATATATATATATATATATATATATATATATATATTCATACATGCGTACATGCGTTGACGCTCAGTCAACTTTCACGTCATGGTTCACGGACCGGCTCTGACCGTTCCAATATGGCGGACGGCGTATGCCCATTGAAACGGCAGCTAATGGGTTATCTGTATTTATTTCTATGGCCACAATACACATATGTTTTCCACGTCATATGCGAGCCTCAGTAGTTTTCAACACTGATACTAAGAAATGTTTCTTTAGCACAAAATCAGAATATTATATTGGATATAAAAATGCAGAAATATTATCTGTAGTTTTCACGAAAGCCCTGGAGCTGTCACATTTTTTGTACACATCATACTACCGAAATTGTAACAATACAAAGTGGGTTGAAAGATGTTGAAGTTGCACAAAAACATACATTTACAAAGAATATGTTTCAGCTACTGTATGCATCCATGTGTATGCATTCTGAAATAAAGGTAGTTAAATATGTGCATTTCATTGAGATATGAATGTTAAATTCTTTGGCTTTGGACTTGAGAAACCCGGACACAACTGATTCAGTGATATCCAGAGTGCATGAATAATGGCCTTATTCATGTATCAGAGGGAATACGATTCCCTTTGTGCTGAAGCAACTGTGATTCTGCACAGAGAGAGATCTCTTATTAAAACTAAGCATGCTATTTATTTTTGACAAGAGAAAATGTCAACCCTGCTCTTTGCGAATAAAAGCGAGTCTTGTGCCCTCTCCAGCATTCAGTGTGTTACAAAGAAATCACTGCGGGTGCAGTAGAGGTTGCTGTCTTGAGAACCTTTGTCTTTGATTGTTATCTTCTGAGACACACACGCACCCGCAAACCATCTCATACTCAGCAGAAAGGGATGTATGAATTATTAAGTAGTCTTACAGTGCTGTAGCTGCAGGAGGACTCATCACTGAACAGAGGCATTTTGATTAGTGAGGTTCTTTTCTTACTGTACCTCAGCCTCTCTGTGGCTCTGATTCTTCTCTAAGAGGCCTGTCATAACTTCTTTCTAACCATTGGAGCGGTAATGAGGGTACTTTGGAGTCACGGAAGTGATTCCCACTGCAAATGACTCATTATGTCCCAGCTATCCTGGCTGATAAATCAGAAACAAGCAGTTTTAATAAGCACCTGTACAGGCCTTTCTAGGCCCTATTTAACCCACTTCCAAATTTGGGAAAATGTGATCTGCCTTCATTTGCAGCCGCAGTAAGATATCTGAGAATATTTCACTCTAGATCATCCTTATTCTAGCCTTAAAAAACATTAGTTCATCCAAAAAAAAGAAAATGTTCAAATGTCACGCAATAGAACAGATTATAATGGATTACATTTTTAATAATTTTGTAGAGCATTTTTCACACAGAATAAAAAAAAAAAATGGTGTCAATCGCTAGTTGGCCGGTAACGATTTTATGAGTTCTAACATTGCACAATTGTGAGAACATGAACGTAAACAAATGCGAACGGGGCGGTGCTGCATCATAAAGAAAGTTGAAGCCTTGCCAATTTGAGTAAGAAGATGAGAAAGGGAACTCAACTCGCCCAGAAATCTGCGTCTCTGATAGAGTGCGAATACTGAATTGTCTTCTTGTGTTTGCAAAATTATGTCAGAATGCCTGTCTTGGCAAGTATTGGATCCATGTATTATCTCTTAAAGTGACAGCAGCCAAATATTCCTGCTGCTGTCTGTATTTTTAATGTTAATCAATCAACAGAAGACAAAGAACATTCACTCATTCCTCTTGACTGAATAACTTTTGTAATAATTTTTTGTAATAATTCATCTGTTTCATGGCTGGTAACACACTTTGGTATTGGCATTGGTTTTGGCACAATGCATTGCTGCTTATTAGCTTAAAGTTACATTTTGGTTCCACTTTATTTTGATAGTCCACTTTAGAAATTCTTCTAAGTTACTTTGCAACTACATGTCAACTTACTGTCATTAGAGTATTAGGAATGATGATTTTGAAACACCTTAAAGGTGCAGCTTGGACACATCTTCAGTGAAGGACCCAGGGTCATAGGGTGTTTCGGGTCTTTGATCTTCAGACACCCTCATCTGGGCGACCCAACCGGGGTTGATCAGGCCCCGGTTTGTGTCCAAGCAGCGCGCTACTCCATACTTCTCCCCTTTTGATCCACAACCACCTAGAGGCTTTTTCTGCGGCCTCACTGATGTTTTTAGTGGCTCTTCTTTCACGCAACCCTCTGATGCCAAGGAGCCCGAATGCCCGATGCACAGATTGACTTAGAAAGCCCCTGCATCCCACTTCTATCGGTTCACAGCGGGCCCTCCATCCACTCCCTCTGCATGCCTCAACCAGCTCGAGATATTTGGCCTTCTTCCTTTCGAAAGCCTCCTCCATCCTGTCCTCCCAGGGGACAGTAAGCTCCACTAGCACAACTTGCTTTGTTGAATCAGATGTTAAGACCAGATCTGGCCTCAGTGACGTCCTTGATATGTGCTCTGGGAACTTTAACTGCCTCCCAAGGTCCGAATGCAACTGCCAGTCTCGGGCCGAGGCTAGCAGTCCTGTTGAGGCCTTACGTTCTCCCTGAGGTTTCTCCCCTGCCCTAACAAAGGAGATATTGTGCCTCACTGGGACTTGATGTTTAGACTCCCGGATTGCGGTGCAGATGGTGTCCGCTACTACCTTCAGCACCTGGTTATGGCGCCACGTGTACCTCCCCTGTCCTAGTGCTACAGAGCAGCAACTCAGGATGTGCTCCAGGGAACCACGAGCCGGACACAGAGGACATGTTGGTGTTTCTGCTAGGCCCCAGATGTGAAGGTTAGATGGACTTGGGAGGACATCATACACCAACTGGATCAAGAACTTAAGTCTTGCGGGTTCTGACTTCCATAGTTCTGTCCAGGTAATCTTCCGGGCGGCTGCATGATTCCAATTGGTCCACGCTCCTTGCTGGCGCATTGCCACGGTCCTACTTAGGCGATCCTTCTCCACCTCAGCACGAATCTCTCCCTGCACCATCTGGCGTCTCTCTCGTCCTTGGGCTTTGTCGTAACGTGGTTTTATGTGGATACCTAGACCCGCTCTTCCCACTGCCACAGTGCCAACTAAGACACTATGTCTCAGCCTCGCTTCTGCCTTTTCGACTGCCTCTTGCGCTCGCCATTTCCTCCCAGTTCTGACCTTGATACCGGCAGAAGAGACTCTGGTGTCAGCAGAGTCTCTGTAAAGCAGCACCTCCCTGGCTCTGGTGACTTTGAACTCCTCAGTCAGGCCAGTAAAAGGAAGCTGCAACTTGTTGCTGTGCCCATACAGAGCAATGCTGCTCAGGCTCTTCGGCAGACCCAGCCATCTACGCAGATATTGGCTGATATTACGTTCAAAGCCCTCCACAATGGATACTGGGACTTCATAAATCAGTAGCGGCCACAGGAGTCTTGGCAGGATACCATGCTGGTATATCCATGCCTTGAACTTTCCCGGGAGACCGGACTTGTCCACCTCTGATAGCCAAGTCTTCAGCTCCATGTGGGCTGCCTCTACCGCTGCCTTGTCCTTCAGGGTGCTGTCGAAGATCTTTCCTAGGCTCTTCACTGGCTTCTCTGACACTGTTGGAATAGTGACTCCATCCACATAAAACCGGTATTTGTCCTCCACTTTTCCCTTTCTCAGGACCAAGGATCTGGACTTGGCGGGCTTGAACATCATTCTTGCCCATGCCGTGATCCTTTCCAGACCACGGAGGAGCCACCTGCACCCTGTCACTGATGTTGATGTGACAGTCAGATCGTCCATGTAGGCTCGGATTGGCGGTTGGCGAATGCCGGATCTGGACAGGGGACCCCTACATTCCACCTCAGCAGCCTTGACCAGTATGCTCATCGCTAGGGCAAACAATGCCACTGAAATGGTGCAGCCTGTGATAATGCCCTTCTCTAGGTGGTGCCACGCAGATGTTACTGTTCCTGAGGTGAATCTCAGGTTGAAACTGTTGTAGTAGTCCCTTATGAGTTCAGTGATCTTCTCAGGGATGTGGTGTAACGTCAGAACTGTTGTCACCAGCTTGTGTGGAATTGATCCGTAGGCGTCGGCCAGGTCAAGCCAGAGGACTGCCAGGTCTCCTCGATTTTCTCTTGCCTCCCGGATCAACTGGGTGATCACTCCTGTATGTTCCAAACAGCCCGGCATGCCTGGGACTCCACCCTTCTGCACCGAGGTGTCAATGTAGGAATTCCTCAGGAGATACTCAGATAACCTGTTGGCAAGAATCTTGAAAAAGATTTTGCCTTCCACACTGAGCAGAGAGATGGTACGAAACTGCGTGATGTCACTCGCGTTCTCCTCCTTTGGTATCCAAACACCCTCTGCATGACGCCATTGCTGGGCCACCTTCCCCCTCCGCCATACTACCCTGATGAGTCTCCACAGCCTCTCCAGGAGTCTCGTGCAATATTTATAGACTTTGTATGGCACTCCACTTGGGCCTGGGGCTGCGCTGGAGCGTGCAGCTCGTACAATGTTCCTGACCTCTGCCAAAGTGGGCTCCTTGGTGTTAAACTGGAAAGTGGGTTCTGGTGGTGTGGGTAGCTCTTTGCAGGTGGGCAGGTTCTCCTCTCTCTTGCTGTCACTGTATTTGTCACTGAGGTGCTGATTGATCTCCTCCTCTGGGCATCGCAGGGTCCCACTCCGCTTTTGCCCCAGCAGCTGCTTAGTAAAGCTAAAGGGATTTGCAACGAAAGCCATTCGCTTGCGAGCTCTCTCTCTGCCTCTCCTCCTGTGCCTCTCAGCCCGTCTTAGCGAGATGAGTTTCTGCCTCAAGATGTCCCTGAGCTCTGTCAGGGCTGGCTTTTCCTCCTCACTCGCCCTCTTATATTGACGCCTTAGGGCCTTCAGCTCTTTCCTGAGCTGGGAGATCTTGATCTCCCGCCGGTTTGGTCTAGCGATGTTCTGAGCCTTCGGTAATTTGATGCCAAATCTCTCTGCACCGATGCTGATGATTAGTGTACTCATCCACTGCAATCGCTGATCAACTTCTCCTCTGCATGATGCATCTAGAGTAGCCTCAACATCCTCGTCAAATTGCCGCCACTCGGCCTCCTTGTTTGCAGCGGGCCATAATACCCGACGGTGTTCTGATGGTTTGCTAGATGAAGCATGGCGCGCATGGAGGTTCTGGACACTATGGGGTGACTCCGGTTCCTGCTCCTCCTCCGTCTCACCAGGATCAGTGCTTAGCACTGGCTCTGTGCGTTGCTCCACTTGCTTCCTCCTTGTGCACCCCATCTTGGCCTGGTGGATCTTTAAGCCTCTGAGGTTCTTAGTAGACATTAGTAGACTGTCAGTAGACTGTTAGGTTATGGTTATGGTTATGTGTTAGGTCAGGGTTAGGAGAACAAGTTGACTTGTAGATGCCAATTTACTTATAGTCAGTAGAATATCTGTTGGGGGAGCATCAAAATAAAGTGTTACCAGATATTGAGTATACAGTCTACTAATACTCTACTGACAGTTAGTTGAAATGTAGTTGCAAAGTTACTTATAGTTACTTTAAGTAAAATGTCTAAAGTGGACTATCAAAATAAGGTGTTACCAATTTTTTGCTTGACACAACCAAACCAACAATGACTGTTATCGCTCATGACGCTGGAAATCGTCAACTCAATAATTGAATTGCAGTATGTGTGAACCCCTTTAAGACTGAAATCCTAGAATACCGTAAAACTTCAAATAATAGCCCGGGCTTTTATTTTCCCAAATCGCCAAACTGCACCGGCTTGTATTGGAGACAGGCGTCTATATGAGACAGGCCTTTAATTTAGTGTTGAGACTTCACCCTGCGCTGCAATATACATTTAGCTTTACATTCATTTACAGAAATCAGCTGGTTGAATGAAAATTGCTGATGCTATCAAATTTTCAGATGATTCTCAATTCAGTTAACGGACGCTCTGAGGTAAAGTGAATTCAGACTGTAGTGTAGACTAAGCAACGATTGTATTTAATTGTACAGTACAATCATAACATAGACATGATCTTAATTCCATAATGTCCTTAAACATAACAGTATTGCTGGCCATAAACTGACAAAGTGCGCGTCCGATAACTCGAGTTGTCATAAACGCCGCACGCGCGCGCTTCTCGTCCGGTGTGCGATAAAGTTATCATAGACGCGGCGCGGCGCTTCTCGTCCGGTGTGCGATACATAGACGCGGCGCGGCGCTTCTCATCCGGTGTGCGATACATAGACGCGGCGCGGCGCTTCTCGTCCGGTGTGCGATACATAGGCGCGACGCATCTCGTCCGGTGTGCGATACATAGACGCGGCGCTTCTCGTCCGGTGTGCGATACATAGACGCGGCGCGGTGCATCTCGTCCGGTGTGCGATACCTCCTGCCTTGCTTGCGCTAACAGCTCCCGCCCAAATGCGCAAACACGCAGCTCTCTTGCGTGCCCAATCTACACTATATAACTGGCTTAAACAGACGATCTGACGGGTTTTAGAAGATTAAATACAACCCGAAACTAAAAAAAAGACCCGGCCTCTATTTGAGACCGGCCTTTATTTATCCAAACCTGTAGCCACACCAGGCGTGTAAAAGAGACAGGCGTCTATTTGGGACTCGGCTATTATTTGAAGTTTTACGGTACACTAAAAAAGCAATCATGGTTTCTAAAGAGATTTTAGAGCCCTAAGAGAGTATTAGGGCTCATTTTTTTTATTAAATAAAGAAAATAAAAAAAATAATAAAAGCAGCAAAAAAAGTCTTGCATCAAAATAATTAAATATCATGTGTTCTCTGCCTGAATAGTTGAATGTCTAATGGAAGTCTCCCAGTCATAGTCATTGTTATGAGCAGTCTGAACCCCACTGAGGCCACAGCGAAGGTGAAACCCATTGTAGTGGCGGTTTTATGATATTCATTGATCTTTAGTAAAATATAGATGATTCAAAGAATGTCACATGTGTGACTCTCACAATTTTTGCCACAACACCATGACATACTGTCTTTGTGAAAGTCCTTGGAAGGAGGCATCTATTAAAGAACAAGCTTTGTTGTCCAGCTCTATATTACAGGCAAACAAACTTTGATCCCCCGTGGTCGCATTATGGATAATTACGACACCGGAGACTCCAGCACTGAGATCATTCAAGACGATACAAATGTAAATATATTATATTGACTAACAGTAATTAGGTAACAAATCATCCAATTACTCAATCTCCACAGCCATTCACAAATCGAAGCATTAAAGGGGTCATGATGACATGAGAAATCAAATTTGCCCTTGAAAAAAATGATCTTTTGACATATAACAATTATAATTATTATCATATAAGAAGATCTTTGTACCTTTAAAACATCATGCAAGTTTCATAGCTTAAAACATCATCCTCATTATAATTAAAGCATTTGTTTAATCAAGCTCCAAAAACAGCTTGTTTTGATATTGCGGGATCTGTAATGTCACACGGGCAAATACATGTACATTTGCACATCACTGCCTCCAGAGCAAGACCTCAACGAACAGTTATACATCATCACACCATAGGCCCCGCCCACTGGCGTTCAGATGCTTAACGGGTGACATTTATCTACACTGGATGTGTGCATTACTACAAAAGCAAATAGAACTCATTATAATCACTGAGGCTGTCTACACTGAGTAAAACATACAGATGCATGTTCAACAGGACGAATAGAAGAGTGAAAGAACGTTCACTTTGACGGGTCTAGTTCAAACAGCTCACTTGCATCTCTGCACAGATTTCAGAAGGATCCTAGTGTCAGAAACAAGTGGATGCTTCATGGTGACTTTAAGCCCTCCATTGGTAATGGGTAATTAATGATTTTAAGGTGGATAATTAATGACAGAATTTACATTTTTGGGTGAAGTACCCCTTTAAGGATTATGGAAGGACTGCTGTTATTTATCAAGGGAAATCACTCTACAATGAAGCACGATTCAGTTTGAAAGCGAGCTGGAGGCAGATTCCATTAATACAGTACACTTTGATGTCCCATTACATTTTGCAAGCATTATGAGCACAAATCCAATGTTTTTGTCCTATCATAATGTAGCTACTTGAATAACTAACAATAAGAGCATGAAAAGTAAGTTAACACATCAAATCTGTTTAATTAGTTACAAGGTAAGGTAGCCAATGTTTTTAGAAACACTTTGATATACTGGTTGAAACTTTCTTTACATCCTGATAGCAATCAATGATAGAAGTGGTCTAAATATTAAAACATGTACATACATCTTCTGTGGAAGTCTTAGAAACAAAACAATGTTCGTCCAATCATTGCATTCGGACCCGCCTTTTACAGTTCCTCCTGAACAAAAACAACGAGTTTATTTTGGAACAACAAGGAGCCATGGCAAACCGTGGCATTCTAGCTGGAGCTGTTCACGTCCACAGACTGGGATTTATGCGTTTCTATGTCAACACTATCAATGTCAAAATTAATCTGCAGCAGTCACAGGTAACTGTGCATTCACACCGCCAGCGGCGAGAGCGTCAAAGTGGCCAGAAGCCATTCATTTTCAATGAGAGCCGGCGGTGAGCTCCGGCGCGGCGCGTCTTGGACGGCGAGAAGAGTTGAAATCAAGTCAACTTTATGGTAATAAGCTATGACGCGGTTCGGCGGCAACCAATCGTAATGTAGAAGTCCTTCGCCTGAGAGGATACCTGAGAACACAATCCTGTAAACTTTGGTAACGACCACATTAGTTCCTAAGCAAAATGGAGGAAAAGTTCATTATTTCTGTTGCGGGTTTCCCGTTATTGTACAACTTGTCTCTGTTTACATACAGGGACATTAATAAAAAGAACGATGAATGGAAAAAGGTGTCTGAAATTGTTGGTGTTTTGTTACTTTCATATTTAAAAGATTTTAATAGGTTAACTTATACCCTACGTGTGGCCCGTCTGCACAAAATAGGATACTGATTTATGTTCAGTTCTTATATGCTTTGCGGCTCCTTTAAATAAAGTAAAAAAAAAATCACGCATTCTAAAATCTACGTCAGAGCGCCAGAGAGTCCCCGAACCTCACGGCATCGATGGCAGGGCGGCGAGAGCGAATTTTGCCGCTCGTACAGTAAGAGCTCTGTAAGTTGTTTACATTCATTATTATTGTAATGTAATGTAATATGCTTTGAGACATGAAGTAATTTAACACTGTGGGCCCTATCTTGCACCCAGCGCAATTGACTTTGTACACCGACGCATGTATCATTCCTATTTTGCACCCGCGCACAGCGGACTTTTCCCTCCACAGACGCACGTCGGTAAATTAGGTAATGAACTTGTGCTCGCGGGGGCGGTTCGGCGAAAAGAGGAGGCGTGTTCTGGCGCAAAAGTTCCCTGGTGCTATTTTCCAGTTTTAGAAAGCAATTCCACCACTGACCAGGAAAAACCCAGTCTAAAGACAGTGGCGCGTTGCGCGTTAGTCATATGGTATTTTAAGGGCGCGTGCTTGGCCATAATGTAGCGTGTTAATGCGCATACACTTTGATTCTCTAATCTAAACAGACGCAGCAGTTTTCATTTTTGCAAATCATACATTATTACAAGGAAAAATATTAACACACGAGGGAAATCATTGTTGTGTCCGTGAAGATGTGAAAAAAATCTATCTAGGACGCTTTGATTGGTTTATTTCACGTTACGGCCAAACCACACCTATGAATAATGAAGCTACTTCAGACCAACCCATTTTAGATTTGCGCCGGGCGCAAGAGGCATTTATCCTGCCGGGAAAATAGCAACAGCGCCCGGGATCCGCCCACAAAGTTACTTGCGCTTTGCGCTTTGACACTTGCGTTTCAGATCGTTAAAATAGGGCCCTGTATCTCATTTTGTGACGTTTTGCAGACTCTGCTGTCTCATGTGTTTTGAAGGGGGCATGGTTTTGCTCTGAAGGGAGGGTGTGATCTCATGCTTTCAAAGCTATCTTGCTATTGGTAGCCTCTCCGAAATTGCCTGCCCTACCTTTAATTTGTCAAAAACCCAGCACAATCATTATAGTGATTAAAACTCAATATTTAGTCCAACATGTTTTCCCTCTTAAAAAAGACAACCTTTTTCTTGACTGCATTGATCATGCTCAGTCTTCATTCCTGTTATCAAAGTTATAAAAAATAAATAAATAAAAAGATCAACCAAATATTGTTTTTTAATTTAATGGAAATATAATCTTATAAATGACTACAAATCAACATTGGATCTGAGGGAAAGGTACATTTGGAGACAAAAGCTATTTGGCTTGATTTGCAACCAGCTTAATTTGTAAACCATTATTGTAGATGCTTTTTATTTGATTGGTTATTTAATATTTAAAGAGATATCGAACCATTAGTTCATATAGCCTACATATCATAAAGACGTCATGGTATGTAAAAGAACATCCTGCAAATTTTATTAAATAACTATAATTTTCTGCAGCTAGCCGATAAATCATCACATGGATAAATCATATGTACATGCACCACTTCAGTGAGAAAAATAATATCATTTATGTCTCAATTTTCTTATTTTATTAGCCATTTGAGTGCATGAGATCCCCTGAAAATGGATAACTTCCGAAAATGAATATGTCAAGCAACCACCACCGGTAATATTGAACAAATTAGATGCTATTAGACCATTAACTCGGTTGATTCAAACGACTATGTAAATGCCCACAACTGATCATCGGCCAGTGGGACACTGGCCTGAACGATGTGGGTGCATGTGGTGACACTTAGGTGATCCCTTTAATGTGCCTCAAACAAAACAGATAACCAAAAAACCCAACAAAATGGCAAGCTACTAATGAATTGAGACTTTCATGCTGGAATTGATGATGCAAATCAATGTAATTGCTATGTTAACCTTCAGATGAAGTGGCCCAGTCTGCTTTTATCCATCTCCACACATTGCTCTTATTAATAGTTTTCCTCAGCATTAGTGGGTCAGACAGGGGTGAGGGCCTAGAAGTATAATATAGGCCAGCGTTTTCTGTGACTTTGATGCTGTGCATGTCCCAGTTCTGAGCAACAGTTGGGGAATGGCGAAGACCATTTATAGAGCAGTCTGCTGGTGCTGCGGCGCAAGGTGATGGACAATCTGACCACTGGGACATAGAGGCTTTAGATTATATTATAATTATTACTACGATGTTCATTAGCACAGGTTGTTCTTATTCAGTGTACTTATAACCTGATGAAATTGTTTCACATGCTGTTGCCCTTCAGTGAATGAGGATATGTAGGGGATGAGGCAAGGGGATCTGTGGCAAAATACGAAGAAAAAAAATCTGGAACATATTGACATAAAACAGATACTACAAAATAGGATATTAAAATTATTATTTACATCTTTATAGTTTCATGATTACTTATATTATCTGAAATATGGTTAAACTGTTGAATATGCTGACAAGCATTTATGGTCAACATTCAAGGCATTCAAGTTTCAATAGAAATGAAATTCTGAGTAAAAGTTGGGGATACACTGATGGATACATCTCTGATGTAATTTCTATTGAAACTTGAATGACTTGAATATGTGTTTTTTATTGTGAGATAAGTGAAACTATATTTAAGCGGTAGTGTTTTTTAGTGTCATTTACATAATTTGCTGACAAATTGCACATAAATGGCTTTATTTAGTTGTCTGTCCTTCAAAAAAATACCAAAATGTGTGACAGTGTAAGAAAAAATCATGAGATTAATCATGATTAAAAAATATTTTAATCAGTTGACATAAACTTTACTTTGATGTTACTTTAAAACACACAGTTACTATCTTGTTGTTAAGAATTTATTTTTGTATTTCCAAAAAATGTATAATTATTTGAATATGATAATCATTTCAGACAAACCCATTTTGCTGTCATGGTCATTTTGGCTTACGTGAGTTTGCACGAAATTATTTTTTTCCATAAAAGAGAGCATTTATAATTATTCTGAAGGTTGTACTCAATACCACACAGGGAAAGGAGGCGTATGCTGAATGAATATAACTACTGTTCAGATACAATATCAAGTATAGAAAATTCTCAGTGAACCACAAAAAACAATTCAGTGTGACCCTTAAAATGTTCCCTCCCTTTTTAAAGGTGTTCAGAAAATTCTTCAGTAAATGCCATTGTATTGTTGTTGTTACCAATGTCTAGTTGTTTTTTGTCTTGTCATTGTTTTTCTCTCTGATATTAAGGGACAGTTGCTTTCCAAAGCAGCTTGATGAATGCGCTATTCAACCAACGCAGTCATATTTATTTGAGGAAATCAATTTACTGCTTGCACTTGAGTGCTAAACAGATTTCAGTTTTTTTTTTAAAACAGGAAGGATGAAAATCAATTGGTCCTTCAAGTGCTCCCTTAAGACACAGCAGCCTTGTTTTTATTGCAGATTATACTTGTGCATTTTGTACTCATTTTCCCTGTGGCCGGATATAAAATGTAACAATGACATGCTGATCCATGCTTTCATTCTTGGCAACTTAGGCACTTTTGGAGAGGCTACTGAACATAAGAGTTGGATACAATCATTATATGTGTGACAGTGAGTTCTAGGAAGTAATGTAATTGCTTAGCAAGCTGACAGGCTAATAAATACAGCATAATCAGCTAACAAGCTCATTTAGGCCAAGCGTATATGTGACTATAGTGACATTCAGACAGTGTCTGGATCTGCTCTACCTACACAGGCTTGAAATCATAATAAGAGAGACGTTTCTTTAGTGATGTAACGAAACAAAATTAGCCATTGTTTGGAATAACTATATTTTGTACGTTATTTTAAAGTAATTATGCTAACTTCCATCAATTATCTGTCACAGTGTCTGGTGGTTCCCTGGGTTTAACACTAGAGGTCTCAGTTTCACGGTGTCTAGGCATTTTCACTACACTTCCCATAATCCTGTCTGTCACTGAGTGTTCATTGTGTTCAGCTGTTTCTCGTCACCTCGTTTAGCACTTGTGTATATATACCCTGTCAGTTTCAGTGTTTGTCACGGAGTCCTTGTTTAATGTCCCCACACTTCCTGTTGTTCGTGTGTTCTTGTGTTCTTTGGATTGTCTTTGTTGGATTTTGACCTTTGCCTGGACTGACTGTGAGTACGGATTACCCTTAATAAAGTATACTGCAATTGGATCCTCTCTCTCCTGTGTGTGTTCCGTGACATTATCAGAACTTTAAAAGTTGCCAAAACCTGTTCATGCGGATTTGTGAAAATGACTAAAAATGCTGTTTTATTTTGTCAGGCTAGTAGTTGGCAATGTCACTTTGTAAAGAAACATAACGCACCTATAGACTGAACAAGTAATACACATGTGCTCAAATTCACATGTTTGTTGTGTAAATGGAGATAATAACGATATTGTTTTCAAAACCTTGTGTGGCGATCGGGCTCCGAAACAGAGACACCTAAATAAATAAACCAACTACGCCACCCTGGGGGCTTACTACCAGGGAATCGCCCTAGACACGCTAGGAGCACACAAGGCTCACAGGCTCGTCTCGGTTGGAGTCAGGGAAGAGACATGGGTGAGATAGGCAAACAATAAAATCACTTTTATTAAATAAAATGATTCAAACACTCGCAAAAGACAAAAAAAAAACACAATCAACAACAATATTCAAAATTAAACAGCCCTGACGACAGAAATTGGGGTCGGCAGCCAAAGTCACTCAACCCAGATGGGCCTCTTGATTCTCCTAAAAAAAAGAAACAAAGAAAAACTACACAAACACAATGGTTAGGCCAAAATACACAGTTATCTCAGACTAGTACGATAACAAACATTCTCAGCACATGTAGAAGGATACATTCCAAGTGATCACCTCACAGCATTGTTCTACACTACACCTGCCCCACTTATAATCAGGGTACTCTTAAAGAAAACAGTAGGATAAATATCCTGGACAGAAGTAGAAAATACAGACCAGGTGTTTGTGTCTATCGTACAAGGGCCACGAAGAGTGCGCTTGAGTCCAAAAAGAGAAAAAAAAAAAAGAAATTAACAAAACAAAATTCACCTGACAAGAACATCAACAAAAGAATAAACAAGGGATGAGAGCTTGAATCAAAGCTAAAATGAACAGTGATGACAGGGTAATGAGCATCAGAAAGCCACCCTAACTATAGCCCTTTACATTCAGATCGGCCAATATCAAATCCTGGGTCATGAAAGCATCCCCACCAGTTTAATGTTAGTGGTGTCGTAGAGATCGGATGATGTCGTGGGGCCGTTACCCATTCAGGGCAAAATTACATAGCCCAGCAGCACAAAACTATGCAGTCGCAGTTTATCCATACGCTAGTCTAGTAGCGGTCACGTGACGGGGTGGTGGTCAAACAGCAGCTTATGTTGAACTGGGTCTCCGATTCGAGCATCCAGTTAGTAACGTTAACAGTAACGAACAACCCACCATAACTTTAACCAGGCATATGGAAGACACCTGGGACAACACGATATTAACGCACCGCAAAACTCGTCCGCTTTACCGGAAGCTTGCACAACAATGAGCGCGGCCGAGTGTATGCCGATTAGTTCCCGTCCACTCTCTAGCTCCTAAGCACCGCGCCGGAATGACAACAAGGACATGACGTCACGTGTGATGCCCTCCCAGATAACGCGCACCCACCACATTTATACTCCTCATAATCAGAGCTAAATCACCATCCAGTTAGTGTTAATAATCAGAGCGAATGCATACTGCTACAGTCGCACTTTGAAAACCGTTTTCAAAAGTTTGCCTTTTCAGGCCCCCAAAACGCCGTTGTCGTGTAAATAAATGGCCAAAATGCATCAAAAGCTTTAAGTTTTTAGTTGTAAAGTGTAGTTTAAAAGGCCCCTAAATCACCATAGTTGAAAATGTGTTGACCCTTTCGACTTGCCATACCATTGTGCATTCTACGTTGATGGTGCACCATGTTTTTAGGTTCGGTCACATGTTAACATGCTGCTACTTAAGTCAAGTCATCTTTATTCATATGGCGCTTTATTCAGTTTATGTTGCATGAATCAATTATGACATGAGTTTAATTCAGCTGTAAGCATCTCTACAAAGACAGTGTCGTTATTCAGCCCAAGTCAGTTCAATGTAATGTTTAGTTCAATAATAGTGCCAATGTTGCTAAATAATTTAATCAACTATGAAACAACGTCAATTCAGCTATAAAGCTAGCCTGGGTTTCCCCATACTGCCTTTGCACAGTGCGATTTTATTCACGCTGAAAGGCAGTCTGGATACCATGGACCAGATTTTCGCCTCATCTAGGGAACCAATCACAGAACGGGGAGGGAGCAGCAAGACGATGAAGTCTCAACAAGAATTGGGTCTGGCGTTAGCCAGGCTACTATAAAGCACCTCTGCAAAAGAATGTTTCTGTGAGGAAAACTTTTTTCTAGATTTGTCAAACTTTGCAAGGCTCATGACATTGCCTTAATAAAACTGCTTTTCAAGGACTGCAGACTACTGTTTTAAAGTTTGCCATCAATTTCCTCAAGCATAGCTCCACATTCTGCTTGTTTTTCAAGGTCAGGTCTTTAAAATGGTGTGTTTGTTTTGCATGGATGATGAATCCTAACCAGTCAACACATTTCTACAGTGTTGGCTACATAACAGAACACTGCACCATAATGTAAATGAGCTTTCAGTTTGTTGCAGTATAAACTTCAGTATGTGAATCAAGGTTATGTGAAGTATTGCATCATTGTTTTATTAATGAGAAAATGACCAGGGATTCAATGTTAGTAGCAAAGAGGATTAAAATAGTCTTGGCTTTACTGAAAACATTTTGGGCTTGGAGAAAGATAAATGTTTCTCCATGAATGAACTAAACTCAATACAGCTTTCTACTGAATGAGCATGCTTGGATTATGATTGTAGGCTCAGTTTTGATTATATCTACACTCTTTAATCTCAGCTGGTCATGTTGTCTTCAGTTGGCTTTGTATTACACCAGCTGGAATTGCATTGTTTTTCCATCTGCCTTTTGATTATCTTTTCAGAATCTGTTGCAGTCTACAGGACACGCATCCAAAATCTGTTATACACTACTGACGCTGAAACACTGCGCTAATGTGTTTGAAAGTGTTGCAAACTCACAGAAGGAATGTTTTTACTTCATTTTACTCCTTTGTCCAAAGTACTTTTTGCAATACTTTTTGGTTACACATTATTTCGATAGTTAGTAGTAAAATGTCTAAAGTGGACTAACTACTAACATTATACTATAAGTAACTTTGCACCTACATGTCAACAAACTCTCAGAGTATTTGTAGACTGGTAGTTAGTAGAATGTGTAGAATGACATGTAGTTGCAAAGTTACTTATAGTCAGAATGTCTGTTGTGGAGGATCAAAATAAAGTGTTGAGCTTTTTAATTGCAGCAACTTTAGTATACACTATTGGAGCTGGAATTACCACAACTGCTGGACCATTTTACACAATACATCCATCCATCCATTTTCTTCCACTTATCCGGGGCCGGGTCGCGGGGGCAGCAATCTAAGCAGAGATGCCCAGACTTCCCTCTCCCTAGACACTTCCTCCAGCTCTTCCGGGGGGACACCGAGGCGTTCCCAGGCCAGCCGGGAGACATAGTCCCCCCAACCCCTTTTTCCAGGGAAGGCGTCCAGGAGGCATCCGGAACAGATACCCGAGCCACCTCAGCTGACCCCTCTCGATGTAGAGGAGCAGCGGCTCTACTCTGAGCTCCTCCCGAGTGACCGAGCTTCTCACCCTCATCTCTAAGGGATCGCCCAGCCACCCTGCGGAGAAAGCTCATTTCGGCCGCCTGTATCCGGGATCTTGTCCTTTCGGTCATGACCCAAAGCTCATGACCATAGGTGAGAGTATGAATGTAGATTGACGTGGAGTTGCCCCTCCTTGAACTGCCACCTTAACGTGGTGGAGAGGTTTGAGTACCCAAATTACCCTAGGAGCTATGTTGTCCGGGGCTATATGCCCCTGGTAGGGTCTCCCAAGGCAAACAGGTCCTAGACGACGGGACAAAGAGCGGTTCAAAACCTCTATGACGAGACCAAAATAAGAACCGTGACGTCGCCCAGCATGGCGCAGCCAGGACCCTACCCTGGAGCCAGGCCCGGGGTTGGGGCTCGTTTGCGAGCGCCTGGTGGCCGGGCCTCCCCCCACGGGGTCCAGCCGGGCTCAGCCGGAAGGAGCGACGTGGGGCCGCCTTCCCGTGGGCTTACCACCTGCAGGAGGGACCATAAGGTGCCAGTGCCCGAGGGAGGCTGGAGATATTGAGTCCGAGTGGACCATGTTCTCCACATCCATTGTCGACGCAGCCTCTCGGAGCTGTGGCCGTGAGGTCTCCGGTGCCTGTCGAGACGGCAATCCTCGAACCCGGTGGTGGACAACGGGAGTAAGGGATGCCGTCAAGCTGAAGAAGGAGTCCTATCGGGCCTGGTTGGCTTGTGGGACTCCTGAGGCAGCTGGCAGGTACCGGCAGGCCAAGCGGAGTGCAGCCCGGCTGGTTGTGGAGGCAAAAACTCGGGCCTGGGAGGAGTTCGGTGAGGCCATGGAGAAGGACTACCGGCTAGCCTCAAAGAGTTTCTGGCAAACCGTCCGGCGCCTCAGGAGAGGGAAGCAGTGCCCCACCAACGCTGTTTACAGTGGAGGTGGGCAGCTGTTGACCTCAACTGAGGATGTCGTCGGATGGTGGAAGGAATACTTCGAGGATCTCCTCAATCCCGCCGTCACATCTTCCATTAAGGAAGCAGAGACTGAGGGCTCAAAAGTGGACTCGTCCATCACCAAAGCTAAAGTCACCGAGGTAGTCAACAATCTCAGGGTGGAAGAGATCCTCAAGTCTCTGGATGTTGCGGGGCTGTCTTGGCTGACACGTCTCTGCAGCATCGCGTGGCGGTCGGGAACAGTACATCTGGGATGGCAGACCGGGGTGGTGGTCCCTCTTTTTAAGAAGGGGGACCGCAGGGTGTGTTCCAACTACAGGGGGATCACACTTCTCAGCCTCCCCGGGAAAGTCTATGCCATGGTACTGGAGAGGAGAATACGGCCGATAGTAGAACCTCGGATTCAGGAGGAACAGTGTGGTTTTCAAGTTTGAGGGTGTCAAGTTTGAGGACCACACGATTTCGTCTCTGCTCTTTGCGGATGATGTTGTCGTGCTGGCCCCTTCAAACCAGGACCTATTTTACACAATACATTTTGGTTTCACTTTATTTGGATGGTCCCTCTAACACATTCTGTTGTCTATAAGTAACTGTGGCGAGGGGGACGTGGTTTTGCGGAGTCTGTAGCGGGAGAGAGAGGACGGAACAGAGCGGGGAGTAAGTAGGTCAAGTGCAGATGATGAACACCTGTGTCTGATTTCAGTAATTGGCGTGGAGAGACCGGATATAAACCGGAGTGAGAGAGAGAGTGGAGAGAGAGAAACGGACTGGGACCTCGTGAACTGTTGCTGCTGACTCCTGAGAGAAATCACTGATTTAATATTCTGAGTTATTGAGTGTTTTGTGCTTGTGCACAGTGAATGCGCTGCGTGCGCGCCTTTTCTTTTTGTTTATTTTGAACGTAAATAAAACGAGACTCCCAGTTCAGCCGACCCCTGTCTTCTTCCTTCCTTGCTATTTAATAACTGAACCTCATCACAGTAACATTGCCCCTTCATGTCTACTAACTATCATTAGAGTGTTAGTAGAGCATTAGTAGACTGGTAGGGTTAGGGTTAGAATAAGTTGGCATGTAATTGAAAAGTTACTTATAGTCAGTAGAGTGTCTGTTGGAGAAGCATCACAATAAAGAGTTTGCAGATATTAAGCAGACAGTCTACTTATTTCTAATACTCTAATGAGAGGTAGTTGACATGTAGTTGCACAGTTACTTATAGTTACAGTAACAGAATGTTCAAAAGGGACCATCAAAATTAAGTGTTACCTACATTTTTAATAAATAAAAATATTCAGTACTCACCTTGAATGTGCTAAAGTCATTGTTTTGTGAATCTAAATGTCATTTTTCTGTCAATGTTCTTTTGCCTCTTTTATTGTTTTTAAAACTGTACAATGCAAAAATCCATCCATTCATCCAATTTGTTCACATGTCATAGGCCTTCATTCATACCATAGCTGTCAATCGGCCTCAAAAATATTTCGGCCCAGTGTGAGTTTCTCCTTGATGAGTTTTTGCTTCAGCATGCAAGAGCACCCTCCTATTTTAGACTCCCAACATGCCACTCTCAGCCTCAGAAGACGAAGAGCGGTCCAGACCCGCTCAATGGAGCCAATGGAACTTGGCAGACATTGGTAATTGGAAACTTAATCACGTAAGGAAAAGTCTGATGGCGGGAAATGAGGCCCTGCAGGAAGAGGATGGCAATATGGGGCCACAATCAACAGATGCCTTGAGTGGTGCTCTGCACATGTTCCATGCCACATTCCCTGTTTCATTTCTATTAATATTCAGAGAAATGTTGCCATAATCGCAGCAAAGCTCAAAGTAAAACAGCAGGGTATGACCCACATTGAAACATTTTTATCTATTTTTGCAAATGAGTCTATATTGTGGGTTTATATGACCTGTTTTGCATGACGCCGGCAGTAATAGATAAACAGTAGAAGTTCATTGAAAACCTTCTCTGAATAACATGTTTTCGTTGACATTCAGGGTGCTTTGAAGTAGGTAACCTGCTTTCTCATGGTCCTGGAAAACCGGCCCTCAAGAGGGAATCAGAAAATCTGTTTCTTTTCAGAGAAGAAGCATGCTGAAAGTTTTAGGCCAAAGCTCTTTCTCTTTCAAGGGCACTTGCAGAACAGTGGTGCCACAATGATTTGATCCAGGTTAACAGCATTTGCATCACCCAGTATAAATGTTCATGGCCAGCTCATCTATTCAGTCAGTCAGCATGTGCCTGTGGTGTGAAGGATATACACATCTTGTCATGAGCAGGGTGACCCAAAAACACAAAAACAGAACCTTCAATGAAACAGTCAGTTCAATGAAAAAGCTTGAATTGTTCAGATTGGCTTAGTGAACAGGGCTAACTGATTAAAGGGAAAGTTCACTTTGAAATACATTTTTGATATGTTTTAGCTTACCTCAAGGGCATCCAAGATGTAGGTGTCTTTGTTTCCACAGTATTTTCAATTTTGATATTTTTAGGTCAAATCTGACTTCTGACCTAATGCTGCTTGAATCATAATCATACACTGTTCGTTGATTGGCCAGAGAAGAACTGGCCACCCGACTGAGCCTGGGTTCTCCCAAGGTTTTTTTCTCCATTCTGCCACCTGATGGAGTTTTGGTTCCTTGCCACTGTCACCTTTTTCCATCTTTGTTGCCATTGGCTTTGCTTGCTTAGTTGGGGACATTAAATTTAACATTTAATTTAATATTCAACAATAATATTGATCTGCCTGTCTTGACACTATTATAAAAGAACTGAACTGAGCTGGACGATGACATCAGGGTTTTCTCCAGAAATATAATTTTATATATAAAATAAACTAAAAAAAGAAACATCACTGAACTTACTTAAGCTTAACTGTGACGCTATTTTCTTCTGGAAACAAATTTTATTGCATTATTTTCCTGTTATCTCTGTAAAGCTGCTTTGAAACAATATGTTACAAATATTGTAAAAAAACACTATATAAATACATGTGACATGACATAGTGAGTGAAGGATACATTACATCCATGCTGCCAACAAAAATCAATCAGATAAATATATCTTCAGGAGACAGGAAGTGAAGCTAACATTGGATTCGCACATGCCTTGATGCATTCTAATGCATCCTCTGAATGCAGCATTTTTTCAGCTTTCGGACGCAGCTTAGCATTCCTGAAGACCTTGATTAGCTTGTTCAGATGTGTTTGATTAGGGTTTTTAGCTAAACACTGCAGGAAAGTGGACTGTGGGAATTGAGAACCCCTGCCTTAGACATTGCTACACGAGGGACGGAAATGTGTTCTCTACCTAAACGCATTGTAACTGTGCCGGCTTTTTATTTATTTTTCTGTGGTGAAACATCAATGAAAATTCTCAAACAGTTTCTGATTCCTGTCTTCCATTAGAGCTTGCACAACTACTAATGTTTAATAGTTGACTAGTAGTCCAGAAAAGTAGCAGAGTACTTGGCGAGTCCCTGTTTACAATATGTAAATGCAGCTTCATGCAGCTTCAGCAGTCTTTGCTGTTTCTGGCAGGTGAAGCGAAACTTTGACGGAAAGTGTGTGAGAACTGAGAATTTCTGTGCAGGTGAGAAATGAAAGTGTGCATGTCTGTTGCCAGATTCATGCTGTTTGCATTGTCATTAATGGTCCAAAAACGCAAATGTCCAATTCACAGTTTTTGTAAGTAATTTTCTTCCCGCAGTTGCATACAATAAGCATGACCAATGTCTTGAGATCCATGATTAGTCAACACAGACACAACACACTGAAATGGTTGACTAGTCAGTGCAGTTTGCAGTTTTTCATTACTGCAGAGATGCTGTGAGTCTTTATATTGGTTCTATTTTTGGTTTTCACTCTTCAATGGAAAAACTCTGGGAAAATTTGGGAAACTCAGGGTTTGGAGGAAGAGAGCAGGATGTCTATTCTGGTAGCAGAATGGCAGAACAATTACGACTTATCTGGAGACCGGAATTCCCACCCTGGGCAGGCTTGCGATAGTGAAATGTGAACTTTTCAATCTAGTGAAGGGCAATTTAAAAAAGTCTCTAGGGATCCAAAAGAATATGCTGTCTGGTGACATTGATAGTATGACCTTATATGTAGTGTGAGCCTCGTGCTATATAATATTAAATTCGTATTCTAAACTGACCTTTTCATAATATTTTGTTTATCTAACCCGATTGTTCAGTGGAAATAAAAGATGACGAGCTAGCCCCATGTCCCATGGTCATAACAGGATAATATTTCAACCCAAACACTTTTATAAGGAAAACAGGAACCCAGAGCAGAGGATCCAGGGAGGAGTCAGATGCCCCATCTCCAGCAGTGGATCCAGGAGAGTTGGAGACCCAGACGGAGCAAAGGAGACACAGAGACTGGAGGCGCCACCGCAGGTCCTGGAGGCCAAAGCGGATAAGGTGGAACCAGGAATTCATCGGAGGACTGAGGCGCAGCCAGTAGGACCAAGGCACACCCAGAGGGAAGGCAGAGCCCAACAGAGCTGAAGGGATGGAAGGATGAGGTGTAGCCGAAGAACTGTGAGAACTGAAGGCTTAAATACACAAAGCAGGCTAATCAACGGAAACTAGGACAACAAATAATTAACTACGGAAACGAACAGGGAACTAGAACACAGCCAAATGGAAACAGGGAAACCAAACTAAGGGTATGTTTACACGGCAACGATATGCTTAGAACTGATAAGTTTTTCCTTTGAGTTTTCCTCGTACAGTCAACACCATTGTCAAAACAATCCCCATTCACACTGATCCGTGAAAACGACTAAAAACTATGTATTCTGCTGCCAGGCCATTAGATGGCGATGAAAAACTCGAGACTGAACACTTAATACGCATGTGCATGACATCATCTTTTTCACAGATTCACGTTTTTGCTGTTTATACAGAGACCGGTTTCAAAAACGTGCACTTTGAAACCCGTTTTCAAAAGTTTGTGTTTTTCAGGCACCCAAAACGCATAAAAAGTCCCCTAAAAAAAACATCCCCTAAAACACAATCATACTGAACAGAACTAAACATAACCCTGACACACAGATACAATACACACAGCAAGACAATAGTTCATACACCAACGTTTTCCTCACAGACAGTAAGTACTGTGAGGGGAAAAAAAGACAATCCAATGGAAATTTGCAACGTTATCGACGGAATGAATTTCTTTCCTGCTTTAGTAATTGAAATGATTTCCTGTGCCTAAGGCTATCATCAGCATGTCAAGATTCAGAGAAGCACCTTTATTCTCATGTGAAGCCTTTTTGATTACGAAGGCTTTTGTGGGCACCGTTTGATTGGACGGTCTCCGTGCTGCCATAATCCCTCTTGTTCTGCATGTTTCCATAGAGAGCGAAGCAGCAGCAGCCGTTGCCATCCCTATTGTTCGGCCAGATCCATCGGGCTGCGTCTCCGTCTCCCCGCTGAGAATGTGTCACTTCCACTGCTTTGGCGGCCACTCTCAGTTCGACTAGAGTCTGTTTACATAATGTCACATCTCTCTCCTCCTCAACCTACATTCACTTGAGTGGCTGTTGTCGGATTCTGTGATATTTCTGGTGAGACGCTTTCCAGCTTCACGGTACATTCTGATCTCTTTGAAGAGAGATAAACGGCTGAGAATATGCAATAATTGTGAAATAATTTGTGCTGCAAATGAACATTCAAGAATGGTAATATCCTCTGCTGAAATGAACAGATTCTTAATCGCTTTAAAACTCTGTCTGTACCTTTAGTAGAGGGCGGATAATGAATCTGTTCGAGACTCAACCCTGAAAGGAACAATGAGGAGAGGCCAAAGGAACTCATAACATAACATTCAACACCTTAAAAAAAACACTGTATTAGGGTGCTGTTCAAATGGATGAGTCCACGGTGAGCCTCTTTTTATGTAAGGATGAACATGGTAAATGATGTACATTTTTTCTTATAGTCTCCCCTGCTTTTAATAGACTGTCAAAATTTTCTTCTAAAGCTATTTCAAAGAACGGTTGCTGCTGTTGCCACAGCAACCTCAAAATCCATAAACTCCCGGCACATTTTCCGAGCTGAGCGGTGCAATTCCCCACCCCGTATAGTTCCTCTCATCACTGCATGTTTCATGCTGTGTCTTTTATGGCATGAGAGGGCCTTTTCTATGTTTGTGTGATGGAAGCGCAGTCCACTTATAGCTGGCAGTGTGGCCGTGACATGGAAATAAGCGCCGTGCGTGACCGCGTTCACAATCTAGTGCCAGCTGCTCCATCAGAAAGGTTTCAAGAGGACCTTGTTTGTCATTCAGCTGTCATTGTAAAAGCAGCAAAGAAAACTGCAGAAACAGTTCACGGACATCACAAATTGGAATACGCAGAAGATAGATGAAAGTGAACTATTATATATAATCCTGATGACTTGAAAGAAAGGTTTCAGCAGTGTTTGTTTCTTCTTACAGTAGTTCCGGACAGCACACCCACAGACCCCGTAAAGTCCTTTCACTCACAGTCTGCATCAGGTTAGTGGCATCAAATCATTTACAGATACTCAGAGTAGTGTTTAAGGCTCTAAATCCAGGCTCAGACGACAGGAGTTTATAAATCTTAAAAGATTGTGAAATCTGGTTGCATAATGCTGGGAACACACCCAAAGATAATCGGGCTGATTTTGGGCCGATTTCCCCCCTTCCGACAATCCTAGCTATGTCCCGATTATCTTGATGGTTCTACAGATTATTTAATCAGATTTTCCCTTGGTGTGATGTGTGTTAAGAGTGTCCGAACCTGCTCGGAAGAACGTCGGAGCCGCCCCGATTGCGAATCGTATAATCGAATAATTTTTTGCAGAGTAAATGTCACATGAAAATAACACAATCTGTGATTGGCCACTTTACAGGTCAGTCAGGCAGACTTTTCTTATCTAAATGGGCAGTTTGTGGCTAGAACCTGTTGCATTGTAAACCAGAGCTGGTGGTTTTACTCAGAAGTCTGTCGACCCAAGACTAAGTGAGACTAAGACTTGTTCCCAGCAAGTCTTCATTTCTCATATCCAATTAAAAAATACTTTCAGCAGGCACAGCGACTGGCAGAAGCTGTCTGGTCCTTCCTCGGGGCTCCGGTTGTAAAACATGATTGTATCACTGAGGGGAGCAAACAATCAATCCCTTCCTCCCCTGAGCATTGACATGTACCTCACCTCAGTACATGTGGAGGCAGGGAGTGTCGCCCTATAGAGGTGATTTTTATCGGTCTAATCCTTGTTCACTGTTTCCATTAAAAGGCAAACTTTCAGACGCTTAAAGGCTTAATCCTTCAAAGGGTGTTGTGAAGAGGTGATGGGACTTCCATCTAACTTTGTCTGCTGTGTCTTCATGGTCTGGACTCGCCCTCCTACACATCTGAACTTGGCCTGTATGATTTAGTTTGGCCTCCTCTTCAGATCTTACACTGGTAATCCATCAGTTTAGTTGCTGTTTCAATGGACAGATAAAACGGTCTCGAGCGGCAGACTGTGGATAATGGGCAGAGGCCCCTTCACCACGAAAGCTCCCTTGCTATAGGAGAGGCATTGAAAGATTTTTCACTTCATTTTCAGATATTCTGTTTCCAAACACATTTTTAGTACATGGAAATTAGGCATACAGTGGCGCATTTAACACAATTTTTGTTTCTCTAAAGTACTTTTAAAAATAATTTTAACTGTAGTGTGTTATTCATTATTACATTTAAGGTTAATATATTTTAAATGTTCTAAATTACAACATCAATGCAAATGTGTAATGATGATGTAACCGAGTGAATGAGATGAGTGACATCAGTGAGCACCTATCAGCAGGGAGCCCTCCCTATTTAAGAGCTGGTTGGCTGTAGCTTGGGATGTGTTACGTCCGACTCCGCCTCCTTCCGTGTTTACAGCGACTCCTGTCTTCTCTAGTTTCCCTTGGCTCGTCTTGGTCTGTGCGCTCACTTTCAGTGTTCCTGAAGTCCAGCTGAACCGCAGATTACATGATTTTGAGTATCAGTGCCTGACAAACACACAAATAGTTTGTGTGTGAACGAACACATTGTGTGGATCCATCGTCCCCTTCCGGATTCTCCCTCTCGTCCAGGCAAATTGTTTGTCCGGCTGGTGCTATAAACAGCTGTTATAGCCCTAAAATCTCTTGCTGCGAGATTAAGAGAGCCTATCCTATTGCTCTGCTGGTACTCCAGTTTACCAGACAACCTGTTGTCGTCTGAGAATATCGTGTCACTCCACGCATGAAGATCGTTGCTGTCTGGTTTTATTGACAATTTACTGATTTAATGTTACGTGTTATTGACTTTCTGAGGCTGATGCTTGTTAGCAGTTAAAGCCAGAGCATCAAACCATCTGCTAGTGAGCCCATTGTGGGGATCGAGTTATTTATGTGTTGGTGCTTACCTTTTTGCATACAATTGTATACTATTTGTGATTAATTATTCTTTTTGTGATTTTTCTTTCAGGTGCTGGGGTCCACGGAGGGAGGATCTCTTTTGGTGGTGGGGTTTTCTTTGAACGGTTTGCTGTGACACCTATGAGGCTGTTTGATGGTGTGAGTGTTTTTCTGTGAATTAATTTAGTGATCCCTCCTCCCGTGGCTAACCTCAGCCCTGTTAGTTGTGTTTTTCTTTGCTGTGTCTGTGTGCCTTTTTGCTGTGTCTTTGTGATAGGTGTATTGATACAGAAACGGGTGTGTGTTTGCTGGTTTGGTCAGTTAAATGTGTGTTTCGTCTACTTGAGTGCTGTGTTGTAACCCAAACCCTTGCCAGTGTGGCTCCTGGTTGTTAGTCTTTTTATGTGAGTATCTTACGGTTTTTAAATTAAATTTGTAATAAAAATGTTGTACATTTTGTTTATATCCACGTCTCTGCCTACCTTTATTAGAGAAAGTGAACCTGAGTGACCTAATGATGATAATAATTTGAGTGTTGTCCATATCTCCCGGGGCGAAATTCCCCGGGTGGCGTAGTCGCAAACTTTTCCTACTGGTAATTCCACATTTCCATCGCGTGGCGTAGTCACAAACTTTTCCTACTGGTAATTCCACATTTCCATCGCCACAATGACATACACAATGGTTACACTTTATTGTAAAGGGTAACTAAACACTAAAACAACTTTTTTTAGTTATTGATCTGTAAGAATGGAGCTTCATAAATGCTGCTCATTGATTCGAGTACATTTTTTAACATTTGAGTATAAAGTGTTTTAATTTTCAAATATATGGTGTAAAAACATCTGAGTGCTGCCCTCTTCAGGTTAAACGGAATCTCCTGAAGTAGGGGTACTCTGTGACGTAGGGGTACTCTGTGACGGTACTCTGTCACGCCCTTGGTGCGAGCTCACCATGCCCTTGGCAGCCCCTGGTAGAAAAGCATCTGGTTCCGTCAAAACCACTGTAGCGAGTCAGGAGTTGGAAATTACTAGTTTTGAAAACGATCAGGATAGCGTATTTTAGCATCTAGTTAGCATAGCATTTATATAGTTATTTAGATTATTTCGTGTAGCCTAGGTAATTTATTAGCATAGTTGTTAGTGTTGTTAGTATTGTTAGAAGCATAGTTAGTAGTATTGCATCAGTTAGAATAGTGTAGATTTTTAGCATTAGCTTTATCTGTGTTTAGTACAGTGGTTAGGATGGTACGTAGGTGTAGTGTTGCCGGTTGCAACAGCACTGCTGGACTGCATAACTTTCCACCAGACTTGGAAATTAGGCGCCCAGTGGTTGCATGCACTTGTGTGCCAAACGCTGCTCTTCCTGCATGGACTCCACAACCGCCGGCGCGTTTTGCTGGATATTTTTTTTCACATAGCGGTAAAATATGCTTTACGTAGGTCAATAGTAATAATAATCCACTCAGATACTGGACCCATTCTCTCTTGCGCGGCTGCTTCGCTAGCATCGTCGGATGCCGATCGCGATGCGGGAGTTAATGCGATGCGACACCGCAGTTTGAGCTAGCGGCTCAAATTGATATGGTTTTGGCTCTGTGTCCACAGACAATTCCTCCACTTCAGGGGAAGGTGGGGGAGAAAAGTCCTCGACTTCAAATGACCGTTCTGTTGCAAAGCTACTTGCGTCACTCTTCATCTTAGCGAGTCTGACAGCAGCTGTCAATCACTGCGTCACTGCGGCTCTCAAGTGCACGCCCCCCCGCTCAGCCCCGCCCTCGGTTCGTCCCCTGTATCTCCGCTGGGGTCTGCCCAATTTTCCAGCATTTTTCAAATATTGCCAGTGGGTGGAGTCAGGCTCTGACCAGGGGTTTAGTTACCCTTTAAGGTGTCGTTGTAAGTGAATGTATACACTTAAGTATATTTAAGTATAGTTAACCCTTTCGCACGTACGATCACACCGGTGTGATCAGTCTTGGCTGGTCCCTGGAGCGTACGATCACACCGGTGTGATTAGAACGGTCAGTGCATCACGTGATCAACTGCTAAATTCAAATGTGCTTTCGCGCGTTGGCTGGCGCTGAGCCAGAGATGGACGTGCTCGCGCTTGTCATATATCACAACTATTCAGTGTTTTCAACCACATAATGTTTATTTTAGGTTTCAGGCATTTAAAATCACATAAGTACTAGCAAACCAATGAATTTGAGTTTGTAAAATACACACAGATGTCTATGGAAGTGCCAATAATAATCCTTTCCATCATAATAAGACGACATGTTTTATTCATATCAGATACACAATGTGTAAGTAGCTTTACATTTTACCCTATTCTTCTCCCAGTTAACCTGCCACTTACTTTCATGTATTTCGTGAGAAGTGGAGGAATTGACGTGTTGTAAATCCAGCACAAACTAACATGGCGCCGCCCATCGCGCATACAGCTCAACTAACGCGATCGTTATAAAAGTGTTTAAACAACCAAACACATCCACATGCACATATTTGACAATCGGAATATCTGTGTTTCATGCTTTATCTAACATATTTTTGAATGTTTTGAATCAAAAAGAGAAAATTGCATAAAAGCAGATCATCATTCATTCAGCGCTGTGTTGTGTTTGCGCTGTATTACGTGACAAGCAATGACGCGTCACCATGGAAACGATAAAGTGACAGGTTCTAAATAACGGTCGCCTTGAAAAACTCACGCTGGGGGGTCAGTTAGAATATTTTAAACTTACGTGTGAAAGGGTTAAGTAAGTGTGTATAAGTGTAAGTATATTTAAGTACTTAATAATATTTTTTTTTTTTATTGAATGATTGACTTACTATAGGGTTAGGGTTGGATTAAAATTTGGTTGAGGGTTTGTTGCATGTAATTATAACTAATTTACTGTTATTATTGTGGTAAGTACATGTAACATAAAAAGGACACTGTAAAATAAAAGTGTTACCAAAATAACATCAAGCACCTCGTTAGTTCAGGCAGGGTATGTAGTCAAGCTCGGCTATCCGCTGCCATTAGCCGACTGGAAAAAAAATATACCAAACCGCCCATATCAGCGGATTCAATTTATTGGCACTCTATTGGCAACGCTCAGACAAGGCGCCTTACTTAACCCTCTGGGGACCAAGGTGTTTTTGGGGTCCTTGAGATGTTCTGACATGCCCTGACATTTGTGCTTTTTTTCAGTTGCTTATAAACATATTAATGGCAAAGGTGTAATTACACTCTATTTACCACAAACAGGGCTACCATAATATGTGAGCAACATGCATGTACATGTTTGTATTTTTGAGAGAATAATGTTTATTGCATGGTTATTCAAAAAACAAAAAATTAAAGTGTCTGAAAATAACGCCACAAAACACATAGTAAATATGTGTTAACAATACTCTTGAGTAATGGATGTTGTCGCCTAGAGTTTTTCCTTCAAAATGATCTGAAAATCATCCTGCCTAATCATTCACATAAAACAATAAATTGATTTACATTTTGTAAAACACTTTTTGTTTGGGAAGGAAATATGCGCAGGGGCGTGACTGATCCATCACCATCATGTATAGTAAGTGGTTCACACCTGAGAAGACAATGGCCCGCTTAATGACCCGCATAATGAGCCTTTCATTCAGGTGTGTCACACAAGAAAGAATGTGGGGACAAATATATATATATACTCACCCTCCTACACATCTGAAGTTGGCCTGTATGATTTAGTTTGGCCTCCTCTTCAGATCTTACACTGGTAATCCATCAGTTGCTGTGTTTCATTGGACAGATAAAACGGTCTCGAGCGGCAGACTGTGGATAATGGGCAGATATATAATCCAAATATAAATTAAAGTCAAAGCACATTTTTAGTACTTATAGTCATACCTGGAAACCTGGATTTTTTTTTCACACATTTTTTTATACATGCAAATTGTATAATATCCAAGGTAACCATTTCTAGTAATTGTGCAGTTAATTCTCATACTGTATTTTCACAAACTTTTGGAATACATCCTCTGCCCAAATGTGTCATTCACTAATAAAAAACAATAATAAATAATTTAATGAGAAGGCTTATATTGACCTATAAAGATTATTTTACATCTACCTTGTAAATATATATTTTTGCTATTTTATTAAAAAGTGTTCACATGTAAATCAACAACAATTACAATTTTAACAATATTTCAAGAGTAATCTTTCTCTTTTTAAGTATCATACATATTTCAAAGTTGAGGATTCATTAGTTTGATATAGCCTAACGTTACATTGGAACAAACACTATAACATCTATAGTTTATGAGTTTATTTTTGACAAAACATACTATCTATTTAACATATGAGCAGAAACTGGCTAACAAAAGCTTATTTGATGTCTATTTTACAGTAAAAACTTAATAGTCTATCCAAAACTAGCCACTAGTAGCAACAGCGCGTTCATTCACACACAGAAACGCGATTCATATTTAAACAGTATTTTTGCGGTTTACAGACACTATTCCATATCGCGATTAGAACAAAGCATATATGAATAAAAAACTTACTACTAATCCTCAACTGGATCCATTTCTCCTCGAAGTGAAACCAGAACTTCTGAGGTAAATTTCCCAGAATGATTCATCACAGCCCCGCAAGATGACACACAGTACATTCATCTGAGTAAACTCGATGTGTTATATCGAGCTGATGTGGCCGGTTTGCATGTATTGCCTCAGATCATTTGCGTTTGAATAGCGCGCGCTCTCCGTGGGCGTGGTCACATTAAAAGGCAACGAGCTATAATGAGCTGAAATGAGAACTCGCTCGTTTTATATAGATTACATAAACAGAGCATATTTGTTTTAGTTTTGAATTAGATAATTTAAAAGTACACACTTAAATGATTATAAAGATATATTGCTCATGTCTGGGTGAATAGTATTCGCTGAGTTTTGTTTAAGTTTACAGACGTGCACTAGAAAAAAAGTTCACGGAGACGGACAGGCAGAAAGCACACCCTGTTAATTTTCTTTATTTTACAAAAGCACAATGTTTTATTTCGATTGTAAGTGGACACATAAAAAAGTAGACATTTAACAGCTTATTTTTTCATATTTCTTAAGTCTGTATGACCAAAAATGACGGAATATTTTAAATCTATTTTGCTGCTATGTAAAAAAAAAACGAGCAAAACACGCCGGTGCGTTTGCGGTACCCAGAGGGTTAAAGGGATACTTCACCGCTGGAAAGATGAATGTGTATTTAAATTGGGTCATGTATGTAGTATAAATGTGAAATTATTTTAGAAATTGGTGCCTTCTAGACTGAGAAAAGCCACAAAATTTAGTTTTGGCTCATGTGGATGAAAGACAACAGCTCCCAGAATGCACTTGCTTCGCTGCCCTACGAGGCCTCTCCCAAGCCACGCCTACCGGTTACAGAGGGCAGTATCGGAATAAATTATACAACTAGGCTATTGGTTGACTCGAAACTGAAAAGACGCGGTTTTATCGTAAATCTGTGTGACGAGTTAGTCCGCCCCAGCTCGAGTCTGCCCAGGCTCTTCCTCCTGGCCGCCGGGCGGGTCTCGCGCGTCGGATTTCGGAATGTCTGGGATTCGGCTTTTGGTTTCTGCGGTCGCCATTCTTTATATTTACATGCACACCTTTTGTTTCAGTCGGACTGAATTCATTCCGATTGGTGAATCTGAATGTAGTGTTTACATGAACGCTAAACAAGTGATCGGTTGATGTGCGTTTTTGCATTGCTAAGAAAATCCTGTGTTTTCGTCTCGGTCGGGATCCGTGTGAAGCAGAGTGCATGACCTGCAAAGCTGGCACGTACGTGTCAGTGTGAAATAATGTAATAATGTAGGCGTAATGAATGGCGACTGTGAAAAGCAGGAGCTGGGTCCGAAGCTTGTGGCTGCCTGTGCGGGCCGCAGTGCAGCGGGGAGCAGTTGCGGATAGGGAGCGGGAGGCGGCCGGAGAAGCTGCTGCAGCGGAGGAGTGAGACCTGCTTGGCGGTCGGGAGGAAGATCCCGGGCAGTCCCGGCCGGACATGTCCGGAAAAATAGGACATATGGTCACCCCTACTACTCAGCTTTCTCCACAGAGCAAGTGCCTGTTAGCTTAGCTTAAAAAAAAAGATGGCTGACACTATTTGTAGTACATTCTGTGAGTGAGATCCCACCCACTATGGGCAGGTTGAAAACATGCAGAACTAGCGCCTTCTACTGGCTGTAGCCATTCGAAAGCTTAATGCTAATCTGTGAAGTATCCCTTTAAATGCAGCTCTGTCTGCTTGCATGGCTGCTTTCACTGCATGTTGCTTGCAACCCACCTCCTCCCCAGCTCCTCCTTTAACTTGTGTTTAACTTGTTCTTGTTCAATGTCATTATGTTGCTATTGATGCTTGCTCCTGACTGAAATATATTTTAGTTAGCCATGAATGTTTTTCAGTGCATTCAGCAGTACACTTAGCTATGCATATATAAAGATGTATAAAGATGATACTTATATAAGTGGGTCAAAAAGCACTCTAAAGTTCAGCTAATTGCATTTAATATAAATGTAAACTTTAAATTTAATGTAATTGCAATTAATTAAATTAGAACTGCAAGTGTCCGAAAAAATTGCATCCGTATTATTTTAAAGTATATTACTTCTATAAAGGCTATTCTTTTTTTTTAAGTATACGTTAAAAGTATACTAAATTGTTCTTCTTTTTTACAAGGGTATCTTTTGTTTTACAAAATGCTCACAACTTCAAGTTTGAAGATGGCTCGCATAATTTGCCGATCATGTTCCCCACTTTTGATCATTTCAGTTTGACAGTATTGTAGCAACATTGACATCTGGTCAGATTGGTGAATCCGTGATTCTCACACACACACCAACATGGCTCACACCAACATGTAATGTGACACCCAAACATTCCTTTCCCAAAGAAACACACACACACACACCAAGAGACCCACGTGTCTTGTACAGAGAAAAAGGACTGCTAAATAGTCACTCTTAAATGTAATAAATAAATCCCTTTTTGTGTTAAGATGTGTGTATAAACCATAGGAAAGCATATATATGTCCAAGTGTAACATTAATCAAACTTTAAATGTCTATACTAATGCATAATAATCAAACGTTGTATTCCTAACCGTAACCTGATGTGTTTCATATCATTTTAAATCTTGAGACCTAACGGAGTTGAATCTCGATAATAGACTGCAATGATATGATTATTACGATATGAATCCTTTTCAGTCGTAGAAATGACTAAACCCAAAGCTCTGTCATAAATCTACACAGCTGCGCTCTTCTTGACAAGACAAAGAAAGTTCCCGCTTTCGAAATGCTGAAGGCTATTGGCTGATCACGCCGAACGAAGGCGTGACCCATACAGTCTTTAAAAAAGAAAGCCAGAGCTCCTCCTGCTCTCTCGCGTCCTGCCTTCGTCTGCTCATCATGTAAAGTCTCCGATCCTGAACTCCTTCCAGGAGTTCCCTCCACTTTTATTTTTCTTTATAAAGTTTCTTTTGTTTCATTTTCAAATTCTCCTTGGTTCGCTTCTACCCAAGAGTGAAACGAACGAAGCCTGAATTCCTTCAGCAACTTCACTTTCAACCAGCCTTCAAAGCTCCCGCGAAAACGTGCTCTGGCAACGAGCACGCGCCTTGCTCCGAAGCTTCACGAGAGAACGCGCCTCAGCACGAGAACGCGCGCTCTGCTCCGAGAACACGGGCAGGCTGGACACCGCTCGTGCACACAAACGAACTTTGCAAGTATCAAACTCTAACGAGTTTTAATGTTTTAAGGTTCGTAGTCCGTTATATTCTGTAGATTGCATTTATTAAAACAATATATTCAACTGTTTCTGTGAAAGGCTTGTAAAAATACAAACGTCAATGAGGTTCACGATCCGAGCTACCGCGCTCAATATTGACTACATTAAGTAGCTTTAATTTTATAAACACAAGGAAATTAAGGTTCAAGGCCAGAAGGTTAATATTTCTTGGAGTTTATAAGAAAGGATAGCTTTATTGAGAAATTAATCACTTAATCTGACGGTTGGTCGCTGGACGAACAACGATTTGATAATTACATTAATTTCCCTTAAGGATTATCTCATAATCTAAGTTAAGTAAGATTATTGATATATGAATGAGGAATTATAATTCGTTGTGATTGATTATTCATATATTCATATAATCCCCTTTCACTTTCGACAATTTAATGTAACTGTAATATGCAAAATATTAATCATATTCATGATTAGTTATTAAAATTCCCTATGGATCATTTGAGCTCATTCATACGGACCCTGAGTCCGAAGCATAAGGCATAAGGTCTACAGTATATATTAGAAAAGGGTGTCTAATACATACTGTCAACAAAAATTGTAATTAAGTAAAAGAGGTATTAAGCACATGGCACATAGGAAATATAGGATATCAGACATGCCCCTGGTTTGTACGCATTGCTGCTCTTTTCCAGTGGACCTGCAGTCTGCATGAACATCCTTGTGGAATGTCAGAATAATTACACCTATTTAATGTTTCTGAGCTCTTAACAACCGCAATTACTGTTACAGGTACCTGAGGCCCCAACAAAGTGATCTAGTGTAGTCCTGCTCTTCAAAGCAGCGCCCGTATCAGCACGTCTCTCAAGGCCTGCCTGCGCTTCTTCTAGAGTTTATCTCTATTCATTAACTAATGAAGCAGATGTTGATACATGCTGCCATTGTAATTTAATTTTTTTTCTTCTGCTCATCACTTGTAACATGTAACTACAGGGTACAAAATGAACACTTGAAGATGGCCAGATGTGAGTAAATAACTTTGGCGAGTAACTACAATTGGCATGTTGTAGGCCTACATGTAAATCGAACTGTGTGATTGTTCTGAATTAAGCATTTAAAATAAAAGAAAAACTGAAAAAGAAAACAAGTGTCAGTAAAGTTTTATATTTAAATATAATTTAGATTATGTATTATTTTGAAAAAAAAAAAAAGATATATATACAAGCAAAAATATATATACATATATTGAAACTGCAGAAGTCATTTATAAAATGTATATATATATAGCTCATTGCCTATTGAAATATTCATCAGTAGCATGCTTAATATCTGTCAGTAAAAGATGTATTGGTAACACTTTACAATAAGGGTGCACTAATTAGCATTAATTCATGCTTAACTAATGCACAGATAATACTGAATTAATGTATTACTAATGATTATCTAAGCTATTCATTAATGATTGCCTCATTAGCAACTAATGAAGACTCTGTCTGGTGAATATATTAGTTCAAATATGAATTGTTATTAATTAAATGTGTAAGTGTGTATTAATTCCATAATACCTTATTGTATTAACTAATAGTGTTCATTAATTTGTTAATTACCACAATGAGCCAAAGCCTTATATCTCAACTTCCAGATAATACAGGTAAACTAATATGCATTAATACATAATTAATTACAGCATTAGTAGTGTGTCAATTACTTCAATGTTTTTGGAAACAGCTTTTATAAACTCTAGTGATGGTCATTAATGATTAATTAATAATTAACTAACAATCATTATGTTGTGACTTTACTTATTGAGGCACATCATTATTAACTCATCATCTAGTAATTGTAGTAATTGACACACTACTAATGTTGTAATTAATAATGTATTTATGCATATTAGGCTCATTGTAGTAATTAACAAATGAATGAACACTATTAGTTAATAAAATAAGTGATTATGGAATTAATCCACAATTACATATTTAATTAATAACAATTCATATATGAACTAATATATTAACCAGACAGATTCTTCATTAGTTGCTAATGAGGCAACCATTAATGAATAGCTTAGATAATCATTAGTAATACATTAATTCAGTATTATCTGTGCATTAGTTAAGCATGAAAGTGTTACCGAAGTATTGTATATTACAAACATATCTAATGTTCATAAAGTTGCACTGTGAAGTGTGAAGATCTGAAGTCCCTGAAGATCACTGGAGGAAGTGAGTGAGCTCAGATGGAAAAATAGATGTCACTCAGGTACATGTGCTGGAAAACTTCAGCATATGTGTTAAATGGAGCAGAACGTTCATCTCTGTCTGAATCACACACCGGGCCGCACGACTGCTCAGCGGGCGTCAGAGGATATCAGCCATGAGGAGGCTGGGGAGGGAGTCACTTGGGACTCATTCAAAGGATCCCACTCCCCAGATGATACGGTTTGCATGTGTGTGTGTATGTGCTTGTGATCATGCGTGTGCACTGACTTTAAAGGTATATCCTGTCAAAACGCTTCAGTCAGATTGCATTCTGAATGTTTTGAAGGTAAAAATCACTCTTGAATTTCATATTCAAACAAGATGGATATGCTAATGAATTTTCTCAAAGACATCTGTTCATCTCAACATTTGGTCTAGCTCCCAACTGTGTGCCAGTGAACTTTATGCCACTCATCACTGTGAGACTGGCTAATTTATTAGGTGTGCGTGCGTGCGTTTGTGTCTGTCCCCATGTCCATCTCCGTGTCCATGAGAAGGAGTGTTGCATTTGTCAATATCAAAGACAGGCATCTGACATTCCCATTCATCTCAATGGCAGTTGTTCGGCTGCAGGAAGTTTGTGATTTGAAGCTCTAAATGTGACTAATTAACCCTATAATTCTTACTGTATGGTTTGCACAATTCTAAGGCCTCTAAATTATCAGCATGATCAAAACTTTACTGAAAACGTCTCGGTTACGTATATAACCCTCGTTCCCTGAGTACAGGGAACGGAGACGTGTCGTCGGGGGAGTTCCCTGACAAATTGGGATCACGCTAGGGAGCCAATTGCCTTCGAGAGAATTAAAAGGGGGGGGGGGGGGATTGGGATTAGTCCCAATCCGAGGGAAGTGGAGCAAACTCAACAGGGACGACAGACCGAGTCCGTCAAGGGGAAGACATGGCTGAACTGCACGTGGCAACATGGGTCACCGTAGAGACCACTGAAAACACCCAGTCTACTAGCAACTCCCTACTAGAGGTAGCAGACCTGATGCCGGGCGGTCCACCACGCCAGGCGCCGGAAGGGGTGATGGAGGAACTCATTGTGCCAACGGAGCAAGGACGCACGTATCCGGCCGAGAGGCGGAGTGGCGTAGCAAGCCGACACAACCTAATCCCTCGCACCACTGGCCGTAGCAAGTACTCGGGAGGAAACAGATTCCACACGTAGGCTATAGAACCTAGCGAACGTGTTAGGTGTCGCCCAGCCCGCAACTCTACAGATGTCTGTCAGTGAGGCACCTTGAGCCAAAGCCCAGGAAGCGGCAAAACCTCTGGTAGAGTGAGCACGCAACCCGGGGGGACAAGGCTCACCCAGAGACACATACGCTCGGGTGATAGCATCCACTAGCCAGTGGGCTAACCTCTGCTTGGAGACAGCCTTCTGCTGGCCTCCGTAACAGACGAAGAGCTGGTCTGAGATCCTGAAGCTTTGCATTCTGTTAATATAAACCTGCAGTGCGCGGACGGGACAGAGAAAAGCTAGGGCTGGGTCTGCCTCCTCCTGGGGCAGCGCTTGCAGGTTCACTACCTGATCCGCAAAGGGAGTGGTAGGAACCTTGGGCACATATCCGAGCCGGGGTCTCAATACAACGTGAGAAAGGCCCGGCCTGAACTCTAAGCATGATCCGTCGACCGAAAAAGCCTGCAGATCCCCTACCCTCTTGAAAGAGGCCAAGGCCAACAGGAGCGCTGTCTTAATGGACAGGATATTAAGCTCTACCGTTGACAAAGGCTCAAAGGGAGGACTTTGGGTTTCACTTTATTTGGATGGTCCCTTTAACACATTCTGTTGTCTATAAGTAACATTGCCCCTTCATGTCTACTAACTATCATTAGTGTTAGTAGAGCATTAGTAGACTGGTAGGGTTAGGGTTAGAATAAGTTGACATGTAGTTGCAAAGTAACTTATGGTCAGTAGAGTGTCTGTTGGAGAAGCATCACAATAAAGAGTTTTCAGATATTAAGCAGACAGTCTACTAATACTCTAATGAGAGTTAGTTGACATGTATTTGCACAGTTTCTTATAGTTAACAGAACGTTCAAAAGGGACCATCAAAATGAAGTGTTACCGGACTTTGAAGAGCTCTAAGTACTAGAGCTAAGTCCCATTCGAAGAACGCCATTCGACGAACAGGTTCCACTTCAACGCGTAGAGGCGCCTCGAAGAGAGGGCTCTAGCGGAAGTGATGGTGTCTACCACTGCCTGTGTCAGGCCACCTAGAACCTCCACGTCCTGTCCAGGGACCAGACATGGAGTTTCCAGAGAGTGGAAACTCTCCGCCATCGAGAGTGGTGAGGGAGGAGGGGCGAGGTTGTCTACGTCTGGTCGCCAAGAACTCCTCATGCATTTTCGGGAAGAATGGTACCGGAGCGGACTGTGGGGCAGCCACACGGCCCGCTCCAAGAGACCAATCATCCAGTCGCGAAGGTTCGGGACCCGGTGGAGGGTTCCACGCGAGCCTGACATTCGCGGCCGCCCGTGCGAGCATAGCAGCCATCTCCGGATCCCACTCAGCCGAAGTCACCAAACCCGAAGGGGGTAGTCCCGCTGAGTCATCACCGGAAAATGACCGCTCTCCCTCCGATGCCGCGATCGACATCTGGTCCTCAGGTGGCTCCCCGTGGGAGACAACCGGAACTACACGAGGCAGCTCCGCCAGCTCCACCGGAACAGCCAATGGCAACGAGCTACTAGAGGAGTGAGAAGCCCGTGAGGATCTTTCACCAGACGGGACGTTCTGCACTGTGAGGACTCGTTGATTTTTTATTTATTTTTTAAAGGCAAAGAACAGCAGCTCACAGAGACACACTGGATGGCTCCTAAGCAAAAAGCACTGATCCAATCTTCACTTGCGTATTTTATACCCGCGCTGATAGGCAGGTCGTGGAATGCAATTCTTGCATGCCAATGTCCATTGGCTCGTTTTTAATTCTTTCGAAGGCAAATGGCTCCCTAGCGTGATCCCAATTCGTCAGGGAACTCCCCCGACGACACGTTGGAGTTCCCAGGACGAAAGGGAACCCTGTTGCACACAATCTACTACATGCTTTTTATATCTACTAAATCCAGTTTATACTTTTTAGTAAAAAAAAAGTAAAATACTTTTTTTGCTGTGAAATCTTTAATGATTTTTTTATAAAGCAAACCTAAGAATTACTTTGATATTGTTAGTAATATTTCAAGATGAACACTTATAGGCTCATAGGCATACAATTATTAGTTTGTTGTTGTTGTTGTTATTATTGAAAAGTGTGAGTATCAAATATGATCCATCAGTCTTTTAAGGAATGTTGTGGATCTCTTAATCATCAATGTATTGCATTGCATTGCATAATATGTTTTACAGATAAAAATAAAGATATTTGATTAAAAAAATAAACCTTTAAATGTCATCAGTAAGTATTCTGATCTTATTTACATGATAAACTATCAGAATTTCAACTTACTTTAAATAACATCTGCACCAATTTCTTTCAGTTTAGTATTCTAAAAAAAAATGTATATATATATATATATATATATATATATATATAATAAAATTTAGTTATTTTTATTTTTCCTTATTAATTAGATAAATTTCTCAACCATACCATACTATATTGTATATAAAAGCCTGATCAAATATAAAACTGCTGATCAGCAAATATGATACTCAACATTCTTTAAACAAATATTGTCAAAAGGTTAAATAAACTGTTATTTTTCGGACCCTTTAAAATATTGCTTATTGGCAAGACATCTACTTAATCATATAATGAGACACTTACATGTTTCCTGCAACTATTATTTTGTCAGAACACTATAAACAATGGAGTTTCCGAATGGCCATCAATGGAGATATGCTTTTTGCAGGCGAATTGTGTTGTTGCAGCATCACCCAGCTAATGGGACTGTGCTAATCAACAAAACATTGACCCCTTATCTGACTGTTTAGCTTGCTTGATTCACTGGAGTCTTTGAAATGTGACTGATTACTTAGAATATATGTTTTTGGCTTTGAATAAGTACCATTTAATGGAAATTCGTCTTTGCTGTTCATTTTTATGTCTATGTCACAGGTCGGGGGGGGTCGACTCGGTCTTCACCCTCCCTTTACCCAGTACCACTGAGGAGCAGACCAGAAACCAAGCAGACAACAGGGTAAAATTTGAGCAGGATTTATTAACTGAAAACAATTAGAAAATCCTAATTTAAAAACTTCTTCTTCCTCCTCGATATCCAATGGGCGGTGGGGGAATACCACCAACCCAATGGCGGGCGTGCCTCAAGTGCTGAGGGGGGCGTTCGCTGGACAGCAGGCAAGTACCCCTGGTACAGTTGGCTTTCTCCCGTTATAACAGGTACAGGAGGCTTATGGCTGTGAAGGGGACGTCGACTGGACAGCGGGCAAGTACTCCAGGTACGGTTGGCTTCCTCCCGGTATAACAGGTACAGAAGGCTTACGGCTGTGAAGGGGGCGTCGACTGGACAGCAGGTAAGTACTCCAGGTATGGTTGGCTCTTTCCAGTATAACAGGTGCAGAAGGCTTACGGCTGTGAAAAGGAGCGTCGACTGGGCAGCAGGTAAGTACTCCAGGTATGGTTGTCTTCTTCCCAGTATAGCAGGTACAGAAGGCTTGCGGCCGTGGAGGGGGCGTCGACTGGACAGCAGAGGTAAGTACTCCAGGTACGGTTGGCTCTTCCCAGTATACCAGGTGCAGAAGGCTTACGGCTGTGGAAATGAGCGTCGACTGGACAGTAGGTAAGTACTCCAGGCACGGTTGGCTTCCTCCCAGTATAGCAGGTACAGAAGGCTTGCGGCCGTGGAGGGGGCGTCGACTGGACAGCAGGTAAGTACTCCAGGTACGGTTGGCTCTTCCCAGTATAACAGGTGCAGAAGGCTTGCGGCTGTGGAAAGGGGCGTCGACTGGACAGCAGGCAAGTACCCGAGGTACAGTTGGCTTCCTCCCAGTATAACAGGTACAGGAGGCTTACGGCTGTGAAGGGGACGTCGACTGGACAGCGGGCAAGTACTCCAGGTACGGTTGGCGTCCTCCCAGGATAACAGGTGCAGAAGGCTTGCCGCTGTGAAGGGGGGCGTCGACTGGACAGCAGGTAAGTACTCCAGGTACGGTTGGCTCTTTCCAGTATAACAGGTGCAGAAGGCTTACGGCTGTAAAAAGGAGCGTCGACTGGACAGCAGAGGTAAGTACTCCAGGTACGGTTGGCTTCCTCCCAGTATAACAGGTACAGAAGGCTTGCGGCTGTGAAGGGGGGCGTCGACTGGACAGCAGGTAAGTACTCCAGATACGGTTGGCTTCCTCCCGGTATAACAGGTACAGAAGGCTTATGGCTGTGAAGGGGGCGTCGACTGGACAGCAGGTAAGTACTCCAGGTACGGTTGGCTTCCTCCCAGTATAACAGGTGCAGAGGGCTTACGGCTGTGAAAAGGAGCGTCGACTGGACAGCAGGTAAGTACTCCAGGTACGGTTGGCTCTTTCCAGTATAACAGGTGCAGAAGGCTTACGGCTGTGGAAAGGAGCGTCGACTGGACAGCAGGTAAGTACTCCAAGTACGGTTGGCTTCCTCCCAGTATAGCAGGTACAGAAGACTTGCTGCCGTGGAGGGGGCGTCAACTGTACAGCAGGTAAGTACTCCAGGTACGGTTGGCTCTTCCCAGTATAACAGGTGCAGAAGGCTTATGGCTGTGGAAAGGGGGCGTCGACTGGACAGCAATTAAGTATCGCCAGCCGATTCGACCTACAGAAATCTCCCAGCCCACCTCGACAGAAACAAAGACAGTGTGCAGCAACAACCCAACACGAGAGAGACCCCCTTCTCTGTCTCCCCGCTCTGCTTTTATCTGTCTCTCAAGGCTACGTGTCCCAGTCATCAAGCAGCCGCTTAATCCGCCGCACCTGCTGTCACTTTGCCATCATCGGCTGCTGTTACCATGATAGCGACGCACCCGAGGCTGGCTTTGGTGTTCTGTTGAAGTCGCTCCGGGTGGAAACGTCCCTCCGTGGACTTTTTAGTTCCGCCTCTACTTCGTCACCTTGTGATATCTATCTTAGTGTTTGACATATTGGGAAATTTAGATATCACAATGCTTTTACATATTCAGTATTATTTAGTCACCTCACAGTGTACCTACAGAACATGGTAAAATAATAACTACATTTATAAATCTAAAACAAACAAACGCAATATGGTAAATGCATATGGTGCATCTGTTCACAAAAATACACATCAACTGAATATGCACAGGGTGAAGCGTTCAGCATGTGATTTAATCATGATGTTTCAAGAGGAAAATCTTATGAGCACAACAGAATATCACACACACACAAAACTTGTTGACAGATACTTCTGTCGTGTTGTCTGAAGCGGTGTAGGAGGGGTGGAGTGATTTCCCACTGAGATCCCAGTGTCAAATACTCCCAAATTTTGGATTGTAATAAAAACAGAAGGGTTTTAATGGCACTTCGCTGAGATAGCTAGGCAAGGCAAGGCAAGGCAAGTTTATTTATATAGCACATTTCATACACAATGGTAATTCAAAGTGCTTTACATAGAAGAAATTAAAATAATCAAAAGAAATAAGAATAATTAAAACAGCTTCTTAGCTTTACTGACGTAAGAGCCAAACCCAGAAAATTGGAGCTCTCGCTTATGTAACAATGTTCAACAAATAAAAAAAGTTATGCCATAAATCTTTTCACTGTATGCCTCATTCCATGGGATTGGTTTGGGATTAATAATTAGTCTTTTAACATCTAACATAGATTTGATTTTATTAATTAAATATTGATTTAATATTACAGTTTTTATATAACATTTATTTTATTCATTCAACATCCTTCTTAAGTAATTTATAATTCTATATGACAAAATCACATATTTCAAGAGATTAAGAGAGATGTACATGCAAAAAAATCAGTCTGTACCAATATTTCATAATTCTCTGTACAAGTTTCCGTAGAGCAAAAACTACTGGTACTGTTTAACTATTTAATTTCACTGTGTGAGGATATACACTCCAAGATTTAATGCAGATCGATCAACCTTTTTATGTAACACGGAAGAAAGCTATTTTGTGTGAATGTGCAAGACTTAAGATTCATTTGCCGGTATAACCAAGAATAAAGTGCAGTTTTCACGTCTTTTTTAAGTATTTGTTCTCTGTTCATGTTTCTATGCTCTTCATGTTTATTATGTCCTGTCTTATATTTTGAAGTTCATGTTTATTAGTCAAAGTCATGTTTTCTGTTTTTGCCATATCATTCCCTGCTCCACTCGTGATCCTGTCATTCGATCATGTGTTTCCTTGGTTTACTTTGTTGATAAGAGATTCGGGAGCATGCAGAACTCAACAGACATCTGTGATTGGCAATGCTCAGAATAAAAAAACAAACAAAACTTTGCAAATAGAAAACGTTGATGCTCTTTACACAAATACACACGTATTTGCATTTAAAAACAACTGTCTATCATTGGGTAGTGAAAAATATAAGTATTGACCAAGCGGCAACCTTCCGGTTTCTCTCTTGAATCCAACACTGAAGTGATTTAATCTGCAATTCATCGACTGGCCGCTAGAGACAAAAAAAGATAGTCAAATTTTGAAGAAAAAAATGAAAAAAATCACAAAAAGTGGTTTTGGTCTACTGTATATAGCTAACTTTGCCCTTCATGACAACTGTTAAGGGGGTCAATATTTTTTTTATAACTCATCCGTTTAAATTATATTGAGCCTTAAGGTTCTACATAATTTAGAGCATGGTCCCTTAAATGTGACAGGTGGATTGCCGCTGCTGTCCCTACTAGCCGTTTGTCTGTTAGCTGTCAAGGCCCCTCAGCTAATCCCACCTCTTTGCCAATTTTTAGTTATCCACAAGTAGCGCACTCCTCCCACTTTAGGCTTCAAAAATGCTCTTCAGAAACTTACTGGTGACATCGTCACGGACCCTATTTTAACGATCTAAACGCATGGTCTAAAGCGCAGGGCGCAATTGCACTTAGGGGGCCCTATTTTAACGATCTGAAACGCAAGTATCAAACGCGAAACGCAAGTAACTTTGTGGGCGGATCCCGGGGCGCTGTTGCTATTATACCGGCGGGATAAATGGATCTTTTGCCCAACGCAAATCTAAAAGGGGTTGGTCTGAAGTAACTTCATTATTCATAGGTGTGGTTTGGGCGTAACGTGAAATAAACCAATCAGAGCGTCCTCTCACATTCCCTTTAAGAGCAGGCGCGCTTGTTCCATGGCGGATTACTATTATAACGGCGGATTTGCCAGGCGCACGCCAGGAGCGGTTCACAGCCGTGGAGATCGACGTTCTCGTCAGGGCCGTAAAAGACAGAGAAGTGACACTGTATGGGGATGGGAGAAACTCACCCAAATTAGCTTCGGTTAAACAGACCAAAAATAATTTGGGTAAATGTGTAAGATAGATTTATGCCTATTTTTTTCACATCTTCATGAACACAACAATGATTTCCTTCGTTTGTTAATATTTTTCCTTGTAATAATGTATGATTTGCAAAAATGAAATCTGCTGCGTCTGTTTATATTAGAGAATCAAAGTGTATGCGCGTTGTTGTGGAGGGAAAAGCTGTTCACGCGTGCAAAATAGGAATGATACATGCGTCGGTGTACAAAGTCAATTGTGTTGGGTGCAAGATAGGGCCCAGGGTGTGTCCGAATCCACTTTTGCTAGTTTAATGACGGGAAAATGGTTGGCGAGCGTGGCACATGGTCTAAAAGGATTGGTTCAAGATGGATTCCATCATATCTTTATGTCCACAATATTGATCTTTTACATTGTAATCCTTTTATTTGTAATATTTGGCTTGTTTGTGTGCTGCTGCGCGTCCCTGTGTGTGTAATAGGCTGAATGTACCACGTTGTGGACCCGCCTATTGGCGGACATTACAAACGTGCTCTTTAAATAACAAAAATAATATTGCGCCATTGACTTTAGACCACGTTTTTGTTTGTCTGTTGCCTCAAAATAGCAACGCACCAACAATGCGCCTGAACAGCACACCCATGGGCGCATAAATATACGTAAATGCATTTGCTATTTAAACAACGTGGCTTAGGATGTGAAAATGATAATTGCGTCACACAAAAATGTGAATTTGTGAAAACAGTGACGTCATGCATATCCATATTAGAATTTCAGATAGGGACGTAGTGTTTCCTTACAAAGTTATGTCGCCACCTACTGGCCTTGCATAGATGATACAGCGTTTTTAGTCATTTTTACAGATCCGTGTGAAAGGGGATCATTTTGATGACGTGGTTGTCTGTACGCGAATCACAGAGGAAAAACCTTTCCATTTTAGTACATCGTTGTCTTGAATGTACTGAAAGACTTCAACTGAATAACTTTTTTGAGAGCTCATGCTTTGAATCAGCGAGTCACATCGTAGGTTGATTCCAGGTCGCTGTAATTCTGGAGAGTTAATCAATTAAATGGCCCTTTAGAAATGCTACAGTAACCCTTCATCCGCTCAGGTCTCTACATGACTCCATTAACTGTTGATTAATGTCTTACTTCAATATGCCAGAGAGTATTTTCGACCTGATGGGTCACAGATGGACAGTGTTACTTATTCTGTATACTCTGTATAAGCAATATTACAAAAACAAAAGTGATGTTGCTTTTATACAACAGTTCTATTAACAAAAAGTTGATGTGGCCAATCAGACAACTAACTGTTGTGTAATTGAAATAAACATTTCGATCAGAGCATTGCTCCACCAAAAATCAATGTTTTCGCTCTTACACGGCTCTTGCTTTCCATCCCAGGAGCTTATGCTTGCAAGGTTACCACGATGAGACGCCAGAAAAAACACAATCCATGACTCCAGATGTGAATAGAGCCATGAAATAACCTTAAATGCCAGAAACAACCTTGTGGCAGTCATGTATAATTATGAATAATTGCCATACGCATTCACCCGCTCACACTGACACATAAAGCAGACAAATTATCATAATTATAATGATTTACCCGCACACACAGACACATAAAACAGAGTTATCAATGGATGTAATTTAATTACCTTTGGTCACCTAGTGTCATAGTTTTATTAGGTGTTCAAGCACGAAGTGCTGAAAACCTATTGTAATTGTACCGATTTTTAGGTGTTCAAGCACGAAGTGCTGAAAACCTATTGTAATTGTACCGATTTTTATTATTATTATTATTATTCTCCTGTAAAACGCATCGTGCAGCCCAAACCGTAAGTGCTAGAGACTTGAAACTTTGCCACAAGGTAGTACAAAAATCGAGGAGAGGTTATCAAATTATGAGCCCGATTGGCCTATAGGTGGCGCTATAGCGCAAAAAACTAAAAAATCACACTCTTTTGCTTATATCTCAATAACCCTTTGTCCTAGACTCAAGTGTCTTATATCATTGGAATCCTTGGCTCAAGACGAAGAAAATATCGCGGAGGTTTTTCATTTCCGGTATGCAAATTTTTCCGCCATTTTGGATTTTGTTCAAAACCTACTTTTGCAAACTAGCCCTAGGTTTTTTCACCCGATCGGAACCAAACCAGTGCAGAAATGTTCTCTGGAGTCTGATAATCAATAATTATTGAAAAAAAGTTCGATTATCGATTAACGGTTGCTAGGGGGCGTAAAATTAACGTTGTAAGCGGAGCCTATATTACTAAAACGCCTATAACTCAAGTAGTAAATGAGATAACTTCACCAAACTTGGTACACATGTGTACGAGGTCAATCTGAGGTCACGATAAAAAAACTGCGTCGATTGGCCACATGGTGGCGCTAAAACACAGAAAAAACGTATAAACACCTGACCGTTTGTCCGATTGACTTGAAATTTGGTATGCAGTGTCTTGGCCCAAGGCCCCATGTATGTGTGAAAGGATATTGGCGTATCTCAAAAAACATGGCCGCCATTGGCCAATTAAGTTGAATCACCTATTAGACAAGGTTAACGGAGGCCAATCAGAACGAAACTCGGTGGGCATGTTCAACTCATGGCCCCAGAGGTCTGTAAGAGTTTTGAAAGAAATCGGACACTAGTTGGCGCTAACGAGTTTTAAGGCTCTGTAATCACGTGGTGTTACAAATATCGTCACAATATGCATATCATTTGATAGATCTCCTCATGGTGAACATATTTGCCTCAAGAACCACTGCTGTCAATCAAACCGTTTATTAAATATTCACGAATATGTTAAAAACCTACTTTTGCGAACTAGTCCCTGGTTTTTTGCCCAATCAGAACCAAACAAGTCTAAGACAATTCTCTGGACTCTCTAGATCAATAATTATTGAAAAAAAGTTGAACTTTTGCCTTTGGGTGGCTGTAACAGGGTCATTTTAAAAAATGGGCGTGGCAAATTACACTCAAAAGCCTATAAATCCTAAACAAAAACTCAAAACTTCACAGAAATTGGTAGGCATATGTGTCATAACATGCTGAAGAAGCACGCCGAGTTTCATGGAGATCGGACCATATGTGGCGCTATAACTGTTAAAAAGCTTTGAAAACCATGTATTCCCTATGGTGACTTGCCTGTATTGGCTGTAAATGGTATTTTCCATCTCTGTAATCACGTGGTGTTAAAAACATCCACATAATATGCATATATTTTGATAGATCTCCTCATACTGAACAACTTTGCCTCAAGAACCACTACTGTCAATAAAATTGTTCATTAAATATTTGCTATTATGTTAAAAAGCTACTTTTGCAAACTAGTCATATTGACATAAGTGGTTTAATACTGCCCCCTTCTGGTCACTTGTTCATACTACTCACTAATATTGTTCTATAATTCATATTTAGACTTTATAAAATCACTATTTTAACATTTACAATCACATTTTGACAAAATTCATCTATTGGAGTATTACTATTGACAATTGTATCACACTGAGAAATGGGAATTATGGAAGTGAAAGTGAAACGGAGGCCGCCATTTAGGCCACGCCCCCCGCAGTACAAATTCACTCATAACTCGAAAACGGAAAGTCGTTGCGCGCTCAAATTTTGATGGTAAGGTCCTCTCCAGGCTCTTAATCGAAATCTATTGTCGCGGAGCTCAGGAACGCCCCCCCCCGCGAATGTCGAATTCGCGAGACCTCCGAATTTGAACGGCTGTAACTCCCGAACCAGATCACCCCGATCCTTGTGGAATAGCTTGTTGGAAAGGGCCCGTCCCCGCCTAGCTTCGATTCCATTTTGGTGCGATTTGGCCCGGGCATTCCCGAGATATAAGCCAAAAAAGGATTGCATTTGAACGGGAATAACTCCCGGCCCCAATCACCCACCAACACCAGGATGGTCTCATTACACAGGGCACCTCGAGCACTATCTAAGCTCCGATTTTCAGATTTTTTCGCCTTCTCGTTCCCGAATTATAAGTGAAAAACCAAATTTCCATTCATTCATTCACTTCAACTGTAAGATGGAGGCTGCAATAACACTGTTGTCCACTAGAGAGAGCAGCAGGATTATATTTGTAATCTTTTTATCAGCTTTCAGCATTGACTAACAAACAAATGCTTAAAGCTATATCTTTGTTATTTTGATGGACGTGTAATGTGTGTGTAAGCATGCATAATGGAGTTAACATGGAAAAACTGGTTTGGTTTAGTGCAAAACACTGGTAAAAATCAAGACTTGTAAAAGTACATGTTAAAAGACTATTAATAAGTAGAATGTCCAGCAGAGGGCAGTAGAAGACCACTTATTGGCTCACTTTCATTTTACATGTATATATTTAGACACTAAAAAATCCCTTACATAACGATTACTATTATAACACAATCATATTTTGTCAGAGTTTATCACTTCATTTGTTCTGATGCTTCACATTATTGCTAGCAAAGTGGTAAATCGTGGTAAATAACGCTAGAAACATGGTAAATCACAGTAAATAGGGTAAATCATGCTAGAATGTGGTGTATCATGGTTAATCATCCTGTAACATGGTAAATCATCCTGTAACATGGTAAATCAAGGTAAACTATGGTAAATCATGCTAAAATCATATTAAATCAAACTAGAATGTATTCAATTGTTGTAAATCATGCTAGAACAAGGTAAATCATGGTGAATCATACTAGAACTTGGTATATCATGGAAAACTATGGTAAATCATACTGGAACATGGTAAGTCATGGTAAATCATGGTGAATCATACTAGAACATAGTAAATCATTATAAATCATCCTAGAACATGGTAAATCATGGTAAACTTTGATAAATCATGGTAAACTATGGTAAATCATGCTAAATGTATGGTAAATTGTAAATCATGGTAAATGGACTTTTCTATCTATTATGTCAGTGGTTAAACGCTTGCTAAATACAACTTAATGTCTTAAATGCTTTAATGTGCTCAAAGGCCTTAAAGGCTTGAACACCGATAAATGCTGCTTGCAGCTTTAATTATTATTATTATTATTATTATTATTCTCCTGTAAAACGCATCGTGCAGCCCAAACCGTAAGTGCTAGAGACTTGAAACTTTGCCATATGGTAGTACAAAAATCGAGGAGAGGTTATCAAATTATGAGCCCGATTGGCCTATAGGTGGCGCTATAGCAATCAATTGCGCGAAACTGCTCATAACTCCTAGACCGTATGTCGTAGACTCAAGTGTCTTATATCATTGGAAAGCTGACCACCTGACGTAAAAAATGTATATCTCCGATTTCATTTCCGGTATGCAAATTTTTCCGCCATTTTGAATTTTGTCAAAAATCTACTTTTGCAAACTAGTCCCTGGTTTTTTGCCCGATCGGAACCAAACCAGTGCAGAAATGTTCTCTGGAGTCTGAAGATCAATAATGATCGAAAAAAAGTTGAATTTTCAAATCGGGCTCGCTAGGGGGCGCAAAATGAACGTTGTGGGAGGAGCCTATTTAACTAAAATGCCTATAACTCGAGAAGTAAATGAGATAGCTTCACCAAACTTGGTACACATGTGTAGGAGGTCAATCTGAGGTCAAGATAAAAAATACGCGTCGATTGGCCACATGGTGGCGCTATAACACAGAAAATACATATAAACACCTGACCGTTTGTCCGATTGACTTAAAATTTGGTATGCCGTGTCTTGGCCCAAGGCCCCATGTATGTGTAAAAGGATATTGGTGTATCTCAAAAAACATGGCCGCCATTGGCCAATTAAGTTGAATCACCTATTAGACAAGGTTAACGGAGGCCAATCAGAACGAAACTCGGTGGGCGTGTTCAACTCATGGCCCCAGAGGTCTGTAAGAGTTTTGAAAGAAATCGGACACTAGTTGGCGCTAACGAGTTTTAAGGCTCTGTAATCACGTGGTGTTACAAATATCGTCGCAATATGCATATCATTTGATAGATCTCCTCATGGTGAACATATTTGCCTCAAGAACCACTGCTGTCAATCAAACCGTTTATTAAATATTCACGAATATGTTAAAAACCTACTTTTGCGAACTAGTCCCTGGTTTTTCGCCCAATCAGAACCAAACAAGTCTAGGACAATTCTCTGGACTCTCTAGACCAATAATTATTGAAAAAAAGTTGAACTTTTGCATTTGGGTGGCTGTAACAGGGTCATTTTAAAAAATGGGCGTGGCAAATTACACTCAAAAGCCTATAAATCCTAAACAAAAACTCAAAACTTCACAGAAATTGGTAGGCATATGTGTCATAACATGCTGAAGAAGCACGCCGAGTTTCATGGAGATCGGACCATATGTGGCGCTATAACTGTTAAAAAGCTTTGAAAACCATGTATTCCCTATGGTGACTTGCCTGTATTGGCTGTAAATGGTATTTTCCATCTCTGTAATCACGTGGTGTTAAAAACATCCACATAATATGCATATATTTTGATAGATCTCCTCATACTGAACAACTTTGCCTCAAGAACCACTACTGTCAATAAAATTGTTCTTTAAATATTTGCTATTATGTTAAAAAGCTACTTTTGCAAACTAGTCATATTGACATAAGTGGTTTAATACTGCCCCCTTCTGGTCACTTGGTCATACTACTCACTAATATTGTTCTATAATTCATATTTAGACTTTATAAAATCACTATTTTAACATTTACAATCACATTTTGACAAAATTCATCTATTGGAGTATTACTATTGACAATTGTATCACACTGAGAAATGGGAATTGTGAAAGTGGAACGGAGGCCGCCATTTAGGCCACGCCCCCCGCAGTACAAATTCACTCATAACTCGAAAACGGAAAGTCGTTGCGCGCTCAAATTTTGATGGTAAGGTCCACTCCAGGCTCTTAATCGAAATCTATTGTCGCGGAGCTCAGGAACGCCCCCCCGCGAATGTCGAATTCGCGAGACCTCCTAATTTGAACGGCTGTAACTCCCGAACCAGACCACCCCGATCCTTGTGGAATAGCTTGTTGGAAAGGGCCCGTCCTCACCTAGCTTCGATTCCATTTTGGTGCGATTTAGCCCGGGCATTCCCGAGATATAAGCCAAAAAAGGATTGCATTTGAACGGGAATAACTCCCGGCCCCAATCACCCACCAACACCAGGATGGTCTCATTACACAGGGCCCCTCGAGCACTATCTAAGCTCCGATTTTCAGATTTTTTCGTCTTCTCGTTCCCGAAATATAAGTGAAAAACCAAATTTCCATTCATTCATTCACTTCAACTGTAAAATGGAGGCTGCAATAACACTGTTGTCCACTAGAGAGAGCAGCAGGATTATATTTGTAATCTTTTTATCAGCTTTCAGCATTGACTAACAAACAAATGATTAAAGCTATATCTTTGTTATTTTGATGGACGTATAATGTGTGTAAGCATGCATAATGGAGTTAACATGGAAAAACTGGTTTGGTTTAGTGCAAAATACTGGTAAAAATCAAGACTTGAAAAAGCACATGTGAAAAGACTATTAATAAGTAGAATGTCCAGCAGAGGGCAGTAGAAGACCACTTATTGGCTCACTTTCATTTTACATGTATATATTTAGACACTAAAAAATCCCTTACATAACGATTAGCCTACTATTATAACACAATCATATTTTGTCAGAGTTTATCACCTCATTTGTTCTGATGCTTCACATTATTGCTAGCAACATGGTAAATCATGGTAAATAACGCTAGAAACATGGTAAATCACAGTAAATAGGGTAAATCATGCTAGAATGTGGTGTATCATGGTTAATCATCCTGTAACATGGTAAATCATCCTGTAACATGGTAAATCAAGGTAAACAAAGATAAATCATGGTAAACTATGGTAAATCATGCTAGAATCATATTAAATCAAACTAGAATGTATTCAATTGTTGTAAATCATGCTAGAACAAGGTAAATCATGGTGAATCATACTAGAACTTGGTATATCATGGAAAACTATGGTAAATCATACTGGAACATGGTAAGTCATGGTAAATCATGGTGATCATACTAGAACATAGTAAATCATTATAAATCATCCTAGAACATGGTAAATCATGGTAAACTTTGATAAATCATGGTAAACTATGGTAAATCATGCTAAATGTATGGTAAATTGTAAATCATGGTAAATGGACTTTTCTATCTGTTATGTCAGTGGTTAAAAGCTTGCTAAATACAACTTAATGTCTTAAATGCTTTAATGTGCTCAAAGGCCTTAAAGGCTTGAACACCGATAAATGCTGCTTGCAGCTTTAATTTGTAGTTTGCTATTGCTTTGTCCATCTGTAGCACATGAACCATATTTCTGCATGATTGGAAGTCAGTAGACCTGACATACAATGATGACCCTTATCCCCGCTCATGACTGAGAGACCCTGTGTGATGGCTAGGACAAACTACCAATTGATGCAACAGAGGAGAGACAGAGAATGAAAAGGAAATGCATGTAGCATGTGTTATAGTCCAGAACTGGTCTCGCAAAAGCTGTTAAAGTTGTTCACCTCCAAGCACTCACAGGAAAAAAATATTTGATGTTAATGATAATGTACTGTACTGATATTCATTCAGCCTTTCTTTTAACTATAACCGTAAAAGCCTCAGTGCTCACTCTTGTATACTGCATATCAATCTAAATCATAATTCGCAAACCATACTTATACAGTCTGACTTAGTGATCATCAATGAGAAAAAAAATTAAGGACCTGATTTTATCCACCATGAACTGATTAAGAAAAAGAGGAAAATTTGGGGGAAAATAATTGAAGCACATTGTAATAAATGTGAACGTGAATACGATTCCTGTTGATGTCGTGTTGACTTTTCAAAATGTATTAACACAATAAAGCCTACTCTATCATATTTGAAATGCAAATGTAATTCTTTTTTTGTAGGCCGACAACTTTTAAACAAAATTATCAAAACTTTGCTAATAAACCTGTTATAGTTTATAGTTTATAAACCTGTATATAGTTTATACTTTTTTATCAAGTAAAAGGCCTTTTAGTATAATTGTAAAAATGTCCACCTTCAGGATGTGATACATTACATGATTTGTGTAAAATAAACAAAAGAGTACATTTTATATTAGTAATATTTCAAGATGAACACTTACTGGACTAAAGAAACATAGGTTTACTTGATTATGAATACATCACTTTTTAGAAAAATCCTGTTAATATTATGTATCAAATCCATCAATCGTTTTAGGAACATTTATTTGTATCTCTTAATCATAATTGTATTGCATTCCATGTCATGCCCCTGACAATGGAACACTGATTATAAAACTAAGCATTTAAATGTCATTTTAATAAGACATAATTGGGAGTCATAGAGTAATAATGTATTTTATTTGCATTTTATGTAAGTTATACTGTTATAAAGATTTCACTGGTTTACATTAGAAGCTATCAAAATCGTATTATTTGGCCATACTGTATGAATGTCAGAAACTGCATACTTTTGCTCAGTTTTTGGCTTCTGTTTTTTTCCTCCTCAGGTATGAGATCCAAATTCTCACATTATCTTACTATATCAGACAGGCCATACAAACAATAAATAAATAATATACATTTTGTCTAGAGTTTAAATTAACTGTTACATAAAAAAAAAATCCCCCATAAAATGTTGCCTTCGAAGGCAATTAATGTCCGTCGGTGGTAAAGTGGCAAACTCTTTCCGTGTAAACTGAGTCATGCCAACTTAAAGTGGACTATTGCCACAATTAATTAGCTCCATAATCCACTTTATAAATACCATGAGCTGTATGTGTGAAACATTTAAGGAAATCCTAAGAGTGCTGCAGGGGAGTGTGAAAAAAAAGCCCTGTCAAAAAGTCTCCAGAGTAAATGTAAACCTAGCAAAACATGACCAATGCCCTCCAAATGAATTCATATTTCATTTAATAAAGGAGTAGCAGTTTGTGCTTCTCATCTCACCCATCTGCTATAGTGGGACCGGTGCCTTGTCCTCAGGGCATTAAAAGGGACCGGGCCGGTCCACCATCACCATTAAGATTACACTATACCCAACTGGACGCTATCTGACCACAGAAAAACACTTCTGTTCAGGGTTTTCAGAAAAGAAATGGTGACAAAAGCAGACACATTTCAGATGTTGTTGAAGGTATGACTGGAGGCCATTTAAACAGTGAGAGACATGATACAGTTATGACAGATGTGCTATTACAGCCTAGAGAGAAGTTCAGCTTTGCATCACATGAATAAATTACATTTTAAAATAGATTCAAATAGAAAACAGATATTTTAAATTGCAATAATATTTCACAATATTACTGTATTTTTGATCAAATAAATGCAGCCTTGGTTAGCTTAGACTTCTTTTATTATGTAATTGGTTGAACTCCTGTAAGTTAATATAAACAACAACAACAAAAAACTTTATTATTCCTCTCCTCATGCAGATTTTGAAACTAAGATTTTAGTCTAATCATGAATGGATTGGTAACACATATTTTTTTTTGTCATCAGTTATAGTAAAAAACTGGTCTTTGCCCATTTATGTGAAAACAGGATATCAGGAGACATCAAAATCGTATTACATTATCGCACCCTCATGTTGAGAATCTGTCACCAGAACATCCATTTTCATTTTCTGAGACACTTGGAGCCGGAGATGTTCTGATGTCTAAGGAAATAAGTAACCTGTTAAAGAAAGATAAGAACTTTGCAGAAAGATCAAGAGCAAGTCTGGCCTGTCCTAAATCACAAAATTAATTTATTACTCTAGATTCTAGAAGTTTGATGTCTGTTTTATTTTATTACTGTGTTTTGGATTTAGTTCAAATCGCACAACCAATAGGGGTAGTAGTTCAAAGTAGATGAAAAACAAAAAGACAACTCAGATGTCTCAAAGGAAAGATGTCCTATTTAAGTCAGTCTAACTGTTTCTGTCACACCTCCTGTGATCAGAAACATAGATCGTATACCATGGATCAAACACATGGGTTATTTCTAATTTTAGGGTTTGTGTTTTTATGTTTGAATAAATCATGCTTTTTTTTGTAATAAATCATGCTTGTCAATTCACAAACATACTGTTACAAAGCCTGTTTTTTGTTAGTTTTTTTACTTGTATGTTTCAGTATTGTTCACTTTAGCACAAAGTATCAGATAATTGAATGTGCATTTCCCCCATTTACTGTGAGAGATCACTGCAGGACTCTGCATTCGGGCAAGATCTCTTGTATGTGGCAATTGCAAACCAACAAAAGTAGGTTAACTGCTGGGGATAAATGCGATAAATGTCCTTTTCCCAATTCTTTGAAAAGAAAAAGTGTTCAAATGAGTGGCACTGGCCCATTTAAACGCACACCAAACGTGGACATATTCTGAAGTTTTGGTGCTACTCTATCTAAAATAGTGTATGACCTATTTACTGACACAAAAGAAGAGTAAATGTCTGTCTATGTGTTGCCATTGTCATTTAGGGCATCTTTTTTTGTGTGTCATAGCGGAAGAAATATGTGGATCAGATTTTCTATATGGTTTATTGGACATAGACTTCTTGGTGCATGCAAATCTTTGCAATTTGGTTCATATAATTTTTTTATTTTATATATATATATATATATATATATATATATATATATTTTTTTTTTTTTTATTGCTGTGATTGATGAATGAGGAATGAGGATTGGGCATAACACATTTTAGACTCAAACTGCTGGGGTTGCCAGAATTGTTGTCTGAAGTCAACATTCTGACAACACATTCTGACAACACATTCTGACAACATTCTGACAACACATTCTGAAGTCTACACACTATTTCTCTATGGTTTCTTAATTTCAACTCAAATCAAACATACATTTATTGACCTACTCGTACATGATTACTTAAAAGTTTCAGGTTGGTTTTGCTCACCAAGGCTGCATTTATTTGATAAAAAATGTATTGTGAAATAGTATTACAATTCAAAACAAGAGTTTACAGTTGTTTTAAATTGTAACATATATATATTAAAAAGTAATTTATTCCTGTAATATCAAAGTTGAATTTTCAGCATCATTTCTCTTCAGTGTTACGTGATCCTTCAGAAATCATTCTAATATGATGATTTGCTGCTCAAGAAACATTTATTATTAGCAATGTTGAAAAAAAATTTGTGCTGCTTTTTTCAGGATTCTTTGATGAATAGGAAGTTCAAACAAACCGTGTTTATTTGAAATATAAATATTTTGTAACATTATAAATGTTTTTACTATTGTCAGGGTCACATTATGTTTCCTTGTGGTTTGGTTAATGTTCCTGTGTTTTTACTTTCAGTTTAGTTCTTGTCTCCCTATTTACTAATTCTTCTTGACCAGGTTACTGATTATTCCCACCTGTGTCTATAGTTGTCTGTGTATAAGTACTCCTCGTTTTGTTTAGTTCACTTGCAGTTATCGTCTGTGTTATAGTTTTGTGTGCGTTGTGGATTCTCCATGTGTATTGGGCTCGTTTATTAAAGTACCGGAGTCATTCCAGCTTGGATTGCACCTAGTCTCGCGCAGACTGACGGCAGAACATCTGGACTCATCGCAGCTTTCATTGACCAAGAACCGACGATATCTGACCGAATATCATATATGTGTATCTAAAAATGAAATGTAAAGTCGATGTCCCTACGATAACAGTGTATATAATAAATGTATTGATGCGCTCATTGTCACAGTTGTAAACACTATGGGCCCTATTTTAACGATCTGAAACTCAAGTGTCAAAGCGCAAAGCGCAAGTAACTTTGTGGGCGGATCCCGGCGCTGTTGCTATTTTCCCAGCGGGATAAACGACTCTTGCGCCTGGCGCAAATCTAAAAGGGGTTGTTCTGAAGTAGCTTCATTATTCATAGGTGTGGTTTGGGCGTAACGTGAAATAAACCAATCAGAGCGTCCTCTCACATTCCCTTTAAGAGCCGGCGCGCTTGTTCCATGGCGGATCGCTATTAAAACGGCGGATTTGCCAGCGCACGCCAGGAGCAGTTCACAGCCGAGGAGACCGATGTTCTCGTCAGGGCCGTAAAACACAGAGAAGTGACATTGGGGATGATGGGAGAAACCCACCCAAATTAGCTTCGGTTAAACAGGCGTATAATTTGGGTAAATGTGTAGCCTAATCTAGATTTTTTTTTTTTTTTTATCTAGATAGATCTTTTTCACATCTTCACGGACACAACAATGATTTCCCTCGTGTGTTAATATTTTTCCTTGTAATAATGTATGATTTGCAAAAATGTAAACTGCTGCATCTGTTTATAATTATTAGAGAATCAAAGTGGATGCGCGTTGTTCACACGCTACATTATGGCCAAGCACGCGCCCTTAAAATACCATATGACTAACGCGCAACGCGCCACTGTCTTTAGACTGTTTTTTCCTGGTCAGTGGCAGAATTGCTTTCTAAAACTGGAAAATAGCACCAAGTGAGTTTTGCGCCGGAACACGGCGCAAAAGTGTATATAGACTATTTGCGCTATATTACTCTTTGCGCTGAACCCCCCCGCGAGCGCAAGTTCATTTCCTAATTTACCGATGTGCGTCTGTGGAGGGAAAAGTCAGCTGTGCGCGGGTGCAAAATAGGAATGATACATGCGTCTGTGTTCAAAGTCAATTGCACTGGGTGCAAGATAGGGCCCTATGGCTTTCTTCTTCCATGAGGGGGTTTGGCTTCACGACTGCTTTGTTTTCCAGATGGAACGTTAAAGAACGCAACACACGTCTCTCGGAAATTCTGTTGAATTCAACCAAATTACGGCTTTGAAACTCCTGAAGTGTTTCCCATTTTGTGTGCCATATGCTTCTGCCTATGGAACATTAGCGTTGTGATTGCGCTTCACCTGTTCTGAATGTTCTCTGTTTCCCTATATGCTATATCTGCCTCGTTTACTCAGCGTCTTTTGTGAAGTATTGTTTCACCCCGTGTTGCATGTCTGAGCGCTTTCTGGTTTTCCTTGCCTAACGTTTGTCTTTGATTGTCTGCAGCCTGACTTCTGACCTAAGCCTATACCCTGGACTCTGATACTCGCTGCCTGCCCCGAACCCTTGCCTGTTTTCTGCACTCCGTTGTCGGCCGCCTTGTACCTCTGCCCGTCTCTGGTCTCTGCCTCTGATATTGACTATTTTTGTTATCCTTTTGCCCGGCTTTTCTGTTCAATAAACTGTTGCATATGGATCTCTCAGACTTCTGCTTCGCAACAATAATACTTTTTCTGTTGTTTTTATCAGTGCAAATACATTGCAAATGCAAGCACACCAAAAGGTTTAGTCAAGCCACAAAAATACATTTGTCATTTTGATTTGATCACAGTTGCGTTTCCATTCGCCTTTCATCCAGGTTCAGTAGCCCAAGTCTCTTTCTTCTCCCATAAATGCACTAGACAGCTGAGACAGATGCCAAACAACAGAAGGTGCTTTCTTCTCTGACATGAAAATGCAGCTGTGGCATCGTGTACCTGTGGACCACGAGATCAATTAAACCTTCTGCTGGCAGAGGTAAGAAATGTAAGACCCCCTCCTTCCCTTCCACCATTGAATTGTGGATTTGTTCTGCTTCGTTTTTCCAAAGGAATCATCTGCAAATTAATTTTTCAGCGCCCCGCTTTTACGAAATATTCAAGCGGGGATACTTTGTCTTCCGAAAGTCAAGCGTTCAAGCAGAGGCATTCGCATGTGCCCTATTCCATTCTCTAATGCTATTCTGTACTGGAATCGCTGCTGCACAGAGAGACCCTGACTGCAAGAGGGCTGGAAAATTAGCATAATTTCTAAACAGCGGTACCCTGGCCTTAATTACTGAAGAGTTTAATCAGCCATAATAATGAGGCCATGCTTTAAGCAGGGGAAAGACACTTCTACACCTGAAACAGCATGTGTCATGGGAGAAACAGGACTCTTTATGTCCTTGTCACTTTCAAGAGGAACTTTAAAAATTACAACAGGCAGTCACACTGTTGATACACAATTTTACCTCGGTTTCTAGGTTAATACTCAAGCGTCTGAAGCAAAAAATAGCATTGCTTTAGGACAAAACCTTTTTTATGCATTAAAAATTAGAATATATGTGCAGACGCTCTATTTCTCATGTCATTTGTTGCCAGCGAATTGAGTCGCGCCCGCTAATTCCTTCCTGAAAGGCTTTTTCGTCTCAAAGTTTTGGGGCGGGAGATAAGCCGTTATTGACCACCTCCTCAGAAAGGGATGGTTTGTGTTAGCGGCGGGAGTCTGTCTGCACTGAGGCCACACTCGGCATGTCAATACTTTAATCCCTGCATAGCTTCTCTCTCTGTCTATCTTGCTTTTGTTACCAAGTAAAAAAGAGCCACTGCTCTCCCCTTTCAGTAAAGATTTGATTGCTGGGCTCTTCCTCCAGGAAATATGGCCTAATAATTAATGAATTAAATCATTTAGATTCATTAAATCATTCCAATTCAAGTACTTCAGCAAACTTTAAAAAAAAGAGTACTTATGGAAATAATATACTTTTTATATTTTCAATTTCAATTTTGAACTCTTGAAAATAAAGGTTCTTTATCGGCATCCATGGTTCTATGAAGAACCTTTAACATCCATGGAACCTTTCCATTCCACAAAGGCTTCTTTATATTGAGAAAAGGTTCTTTAGATTTTTTAAATGTTCTTTACACTATAAGAAAAAAGGGTTCTTTTAAGAACTGTTCACTGAAAGGTGTTTTGGGGGAACCCAAAATGATTCTTTGATGGCGTTGCTGTAAGCTTTCTTATAAACCTTTATTTTAAAGAGTGAATGTAAAGTTTTTGGGCACTTTTAAAAAAATCTAGATATTTTAGGATTTGAAGTACACTTTATGCAATCAATTCAAGCGCACTTCTTTTTCACAAGCACATAATGAAATACGTCTTACAATCTATTAGATTTCGTTCAAACTCAAGAGACTTTTTATCCTAAACATTTATCTCAGTTGTGTTCTGAAGTGTTTATGGGAAATAAAGTCACCATGAAATCAATATGGACAATTCAAAAAATTTTAATATTGATGTAATTATTATAATAAATTATTTTTATTATAATAATTACATCGGGACAGCAGGACAACCTGTCACTCACATGACATCACTGCAATAGCAAACCACAACCATCCAATTCCCCATGGACAAAATCAAGTCCTAGTCTACATTTTGTTCTTGTTTGAGAAGCCATTTCACTGGGATATCTCAATTGAGAACAAAAGACTGTCGCAACTTCCGTTTCGTGCCGACTTTAGAAAGCTATCCAGATGGTGTAGTTAAGACATCTAACAGCAGGAGTCAATATTATCTCAAAAATTCTTACTAAACTGCCACCTCATTAAAGTATTTTATGTTCACATGAGTTTAGGTTGGTAGAAGCTAAGGAGGCTATACTAACCATGGCAAACATTCACTCCATCCGATATCGCATACTGTATAGGAACTACATTTGGTTTGAAACTTAATACTTGAAACTTTAATGACTTAACTCCGTTCTATATAGTACGAATGTGGGAATAAAAATTTGGACGTACTACATCCGTTATGTTGTTATTATCATGTGACTTACCAGCGTCAGTTGCGTCGCTTCACTTCCATTCACAGATCCTCTCCCATGGCCTCAAGGGATAGTATAGTAGATAGTAGTGTCCATCGAATGCATATTTCAGTCAGCGAGTGTACTTTTCACCAATATTGTGTTAATGAATAATATGAATTTGGACATAATACTTGGCTCACATACTGTTTTCCGCCTACTATATAGTATGGAAGTAGGCATATTCAAACGCAGGTAATTACTTCTTTAAATGAGTTAAGGAGACAGATAATTTCCTATTAAAGGTCAGTGAGTTCTTTCTTCATAAAATGGCCAGGAGCACATTAGACAATAATTACAGGCCTTTGTTTCTGTGGATAAAGGGCATGTACTCCTACAGTGAAGCAGCTGACAGTCATGCTAATGGTTATTATTGAAGATGAGCTGATTAACTATCATTTGGGAGAAGTCATGATTGAAACTGTGCTTTTGTAAACTTACGGTGATCACAGTTGGCTACAGCAAAGCCTTCAGCAAAATCCAGATTAATGCTGATTCTCTGTTCAACATCAATGGTGCAGATCTAAACCTTCACACCATCTCGATAGTTTTCCCAAAAGAACAATTCTGGCAAGGCTTTCTGAATACCTCCAAAATTCAGATGCCCTCGTCCTTATTGGATGTACATAGCCTATTTCAAGAACATGTAAAGGAATACATTAAATGTCCATATAAAGGAATAGGTCACCTTGGATTGAAATTGCCATGGTTTCCTCACCCAACCAAATTACATTTTGCATGAAAGCTGGAAAACGTTAGTCCCCAGGAAGGAGAGTCCAGATCAACTCAACTCAGTTCAAAATATATGTTGTTGTTTTTTAAAGTTCCACAGAAGAAAGTAAGTCACACAGGCTGGAACGACATGAGGGAGAGTAAATGATGACAGACTCTTCCTTTTTGGGTCTAAGAGGGTGATCTTGGCCAGAATCAGCGAGGTCTATATTACATGGAGAAAGCTATGTGTTAGCGCTGTCATTCATCTCGATCAGGTCAATGCCATAGTGACTGTTCTGGTCTCTGTGACATCCAAGGCAGCACACAGTGTCCATTTCACACTTTTAAGAGCCTTTCAAAAAAAAAGATATTGTCTGAATGTACAGCTTATTTTCAATAAGGAAGCTAACAGACCCATACTAACAAGCTAAATATTTACCCCTTGGCCAGATCCAATATATTTATCCTTATATTCAAATGACATTCTATGCCTAATAGCCCAAATCAGAATGGGATCCTCATCTCCATTGTAGGATAATGCACATCTTCCCAGATGACAAAATATTCCTTGTTTGTCTAATATAATTTGATGTGTCTACATGTTAAACATAACCTGCATCAGCACAGCGAACACTTTCAATTCCTTTACTCAAAAATACACAGAATGTATAGAGAAGAGACATTTATTGTAAATAAGTTTTATGATGTGAATGGTACAACAGTGCTTAAACTTTCAACTTCCACATAGAAATGTCACACAGAATACGTTGTTTGAAAAATGTACCTTAGTGTATTTAATGTGATCCACGGACAATAGGATGTGAGCAAAGTTGTCTCTGTTTCCCAGATTCTTTGTGCATCGCCAATACAGAGAACATTGAACAGATTATGATGGACTGAATATTGATACATTTTTAAATAAAAGATCACAAAATAACCCTTCAAAAAATGACAGCGTTCTCAGTATAATTTGAGCTTGTGCATGTATTAGTTTGGCGGTTTAATTTTAAACCTCAATGATTCATCTATGTGATTCACAATATAAACCACTGAACTGGACAACTTGGTCTGATCAGCAACTATGCTACTACTTACAAATATAAAGTTATTGTGTAACTATTCCAGCGTTATGTGAAGAATGACAATATCATATCATAAAAGATTAGTATTCCATTGGCATAGCTATTCCCAGAAGAAATAACAAATAATTCAATTAATAAAACAGTGGGTTTCTACTTGTCAAAAGTATTTGAGGTATTACTTTTAATCTCATTTTTGTGTTTCAAATGAACCAGTTATAGATACAAATACACAAACTAACATCAATATTAACTGCAGTGGGAGTTTTTTAGACATTAAATAAAGGGCAAAATCATTTTATAACATCTGCCTGTACATTTTAAATGTGTTTTCAGTGAGGGTCAGAATGCATTCACTCAACATCTAACCGTCATGATCACAGCATTAAAGTTGTTCTGCTAATATTCAGCCCTTTAGTGATGTATAATGTACAGATGACTGTTCAAGGCTGCATATGTTATGTACTAGTTCATCATGTCTCTATCTAAAACGACCTTGTGCTGATCTAAGACTGGTGTTCTTATGCATTCATCTGAGGCATAATCTCAATCCTCCATAAAACTCATCAAAGGAAACAAATGTATGAATTGAAACATAACAACGAGACATAGTGTCTGTTAATGCACAGCAAGGCACAATGAGAGGTGGAAACAGCAATCAGTGATTAGACTACCCCCTATGTAGTCTCAAAATAATATGCGGTTTCATACATTTCCACCGCTGAAAGCTGAATTCATTAAACAGTTCAGGCAGACTTTTCAACTACATGTCAACATACTCTACTAACCTGACCCCTAACATCTCACCAATCTTACAGTCTACTAATACTCTAATGAGAGTTAGTTGACATCTAGTTTCAAAGTTACTTATAGTTAGTAGAATGTCTAAAGTGGATCATCGAAATAAAGTGTTACTTTAATCTGCTGTATTCTATATTGTGCAAATTGTGTTCAACACTAGTATCTTGGTCATATATTAGCATTACTCCTTAACTTGGGTGCTAAAACAATGCTAATTGATTAATCAGCGGGAGCAAAGTAAATTATCTCCCGACTGCCAACCTAGGTTATTTCACACATGCCTGATTTCTCTATCCCGATTTCACATGTTAGATTGTGCAGACAGACTAAAGAATCCAGCTGTGAAGGTCTTTTTTAGCTACACGGCGGATCTTGACATTATCTGTGTAAATCCATTTCTGCGGTGTTCAGAGATTTCAATGGAAAAGATATTCACTACGTGATTTAATTCCAAGAAATGTGCCCCCCCGGTGAGTGATCCTGTAGTGCGTTCTGAGTCATGAGGTGACCTGCAGTGAAACACTCAGGTTTAATAGATGTTGAGTGGACTCAGAGACTGACAGACCAGCAGCAATTACGGGAGTATTCTTAAGTACTGGTGTGTCACAAGACGTTTGGCAGTGACGCACATAGATAGTATTCAATGGTGTGAAGAAGAAAAGCGGTTAAACTGGAGGAAGGGCTTGTATTATTTGCTGGAGTGTTTTTCTTTTAGAGGGAATTCTTAGGAAAGCAGAGGCCAACATTTTACATAATACTGATATTGCTAATTTTTATTTCTCCACATAAATAATCAGCCCCAAATTGATATACAATTTACATGGAATCAAACTCTATTATCTGCAAATCTTAAAATGTTGTATTAATATGTGGCTTGGGTGGTCGCACTAGCCTGGCTCCGTCCTCCTACGTACTTCCGCTCAATTTTCATTTTCCTTCAGTACTAGGTCTGGGATTGTGGTGTATTCTTTGGTTTTCTGAAATCAAAATGTCACCGGTCCAATCAGCGAACAGAGGGAGTGGCTGAGAACGATGACGTTGATGTCGTGCATTAGTTTGAGTTGTAGTTCAGTAATGGCAGCAGAGAAAGATGCGAGCGATCACTGATCACTACACAGCATTTGCAGCATTAGATCCAGCTTCGATAGTTGACTGAATACATTATCACTGTCCTTAGTGTCAAACATACATTTAGAATTGTTCCGTGAATTCTTAAATTTGAAGAACAAAACCTGCAGCCCTCGTTGACAGACATCTTATTCTAAACACAATCCTCTGATCATTCGGATACGTGTTTACGGCAGGTTCAGGCGCATGACACACGTCATGACCAAACGTTAGCGATTGGTTATGGCAGATCCTGAGTGGCTCTGGGCAGATCCAATAGTTTTAAACTTCAACAGAGTACCCGCCTACAAGGAAGTTAACGCTTGTCAGAGGCCTGTACAAATCAAATGTACAAGAGTCTGGTAGAACCAGGCTATGGTCGCACTAGATTTAAGAATTAAATTAGACCTGCAATGCACATGGGCTATTTATTTTTTTACATTTCAAACTGTTAATTTAAATTTTAAAATGTGTTATTTAACATAAAAAAACAAAGGATGTTTTTGATGCTGACTTGCTGCTGCAGTGCTCCAATATTGTACAAATGGTTCATTAATTGGTATTATGCTTTGATGATATTTAAATGTGCTGTACAATACTTTTTTAATATCACACATACAGTGTTGCTATTAGCTGACAGATATCACAATGTAGCATGTTAATATGAAATTATCTGTATTGTTTTTTTTTTTTTTACAGGTGTTCTAACCATATTTTCAATTACGCATTAAATTGTGCTGTGTTTTAAGATAGAAGGACATGTCTGTAAATGTCTGTAAATGTACTGGTAATTTTCTGAGAACATTTTTCATACAGTGTAGACTGACTGGTAATAATTTTGCTCGATGGTATATTGATTGAGATATTTAATAGCATTAAGAGAAATGATCCCCAATTTTGTTAACCCCATGTGTTGTTAACTTTGATAGCCGTAATAATAATACATTAAAAATTCAAGTCCTGTGTCCAGCGAAACGGCAAACCATGCACATAGCTTAACTTAAAGTTGAATTTTGATCCTCTAATGGTCAAACATCACTATACGAATTTGCAGGCTAGAAAGAGTTCACCAAGCTTAAAAACAGCATAATGCGAACACAAAATCTAGTGTTACCACCCCTTAAGTTTACTACTTACTGTAAATACTGAGAATGAGTTTTCCTACTTGCGAAATTAGACAACGTGACACTGCAGAAAGCTGTGCTACTAGATATGTAAATGTCTTTTTATTTTCAGTATATGTTAGCCTGCTAATTTTCCAGCTCAATTAGGGTAAGAGTAAATGACGTAGGTCAACAACATTTTAAGTGCACTGAGATAAAGCCACTTGTTTCAGAGCAATTAAAGTTTATATGACCCACTTTATTCACAACCAGAATACAGGGTGCTTGGGATCATTTGGATGTAGGTGACAAAACACTAAGTTTTCGAAATTGAATGCAGCCTTTTGCCCTTATGCTAATTGAAATGGTTCACATCATGATGCTAAAACAAAAGAAACCACTGAATCAGTTGTCAATACCAAAACTACTGGGAATCCAACAATGGCAGTGTTTAGACAATCTTGTTCGGTATCATAATTAAATTCATTTTTATCATATCTAACATTGAAAGATAATGAATGACTATCATTAACCCTACATCACTTCCTTTTACTACAGTCTACAGTTGCACTAAAAGATTGGGTAGTACAGTATGTGAACACAACAGAGGAAAAAAATGGCGGAACAGAAAGGAGAAATGTGTATTTCAGAACACTGACAATCAACATTTTCTACTGAAATATGACAGCCGTAAACAATATATTTGTTTATATTTTATGCATCTTTGTTTTTGAAGAAACACCATGTGCTTGCTGAAAAGCACAAGAGCTCTTAGACAATGAGTTATTCTGTAAGAAAGGCACAAGCCCAGTGTTTTGTCAGGATATAGCGTGTTGCATTGCTACAGGATGCTTTTGGTGCACACGCTCTGGAAAGTCTCGATAGTTGAGATGAGAAGAACTAGAGACACGATTGTCCTCACATCGACCTTAATCTTCCAGACCGATGTTCTGTGATTATCCGGGGAAGCTTTTGACATTATACGTCCTTGGTAACATTCTGTTATGTACAAGATTCTGAGAAAAAACCATGTGTGTTTAGGACTAGAGCGACTTTCTCACAAGCTTTCAAGTTGTTGCGAATCATGACGGTGGTCCTCATCTAGAACGTTTGATTGCATTGATTGTTTCGTGTTTGAACATGTCCCTCGTCATATTGAAGGGAATGCCTTGTGACAAACTCATCACTACAAGTCAGATTATCCATTTGCATTGTGACGGAATGGACACAGACAGAGTTCGTTTGAGTAATGTTACGCTTTTCCTTTCAAATGAGGCTGAAGTCCAATGCATGCCTTTTCCATGCACAACCGCTCAAAGACAAACAGCACACACACAGCCATGCAGATCTCAAGCCAGACCGTTCGGTCAATCCTTCCAGCAGGACGGGCTCCTAATCCACACTTCTTCCTCCGTCAGGCTTCCCTTTGTTATCCTCGTTCCACGCATCCACTCAAGGCCTGGGCTCGATAAACCCGCGGTTGCGGCCCCCGTTCACACCGTCACCTCAGTCTTGCTGTTGGTGACAAAGTACGGATGTGGAGGCAGGTAGTGCTGGCTCTGGGCGGACGTCAACTCGTTCACTTGCTCCACGGTGGCGCTGTGCCTCTTGGGGCCGTATGTCTGCCGGCGGCCCAGCGTTTCTGTCCCCTCCCAGCTCTTCAGCATGCCGGGGTTGGCGATGGTGTTCGAGCTAAAAGCCAGCGGGTGGGAACTGTGGACCTTGGTGCTTTTGGACTTGTGTCCGTTCTGCTTTTGGCAGGGCAGCTCTGGGCTGTAAGGGTTGGTGGGCTCCTGCTCCAGACTCACCGAGTGCATGGGAAGAGAGCCTTTCGATGCCAGGTCGGCTAAGTGCCGTCTGTTAGTGTAGAAGTTTTCATTCGCTTTTTCAGCTGGAAAAGAGAGATAGAGAGAGCAAAAGCGAGGAAAATTCAGCAACAGTTCATTAGTCAGATGCAAAAACAACAACAACCTGATTGCTGATTTGCTCCCCACCAGAGAATTACACATTTAATAGATCAAGGGTAATCATTTGTTTTTCCCAATATGAGCCATTTTTCTCAGAAAATACTTAACCCGATTGTTTCCTTCAACAAACAACAAATAGAACCGGATGTTTTTGTAGAGGTATAGTGTCATTCTGCCATTATTTACTCGCATGTCATTTTGAACCATTATTTTTAAAGAGCTTCTCACATCTCTTTTTCGTACAACATTTGCAAAAAAACAAACATGTACACACTCAAAGGTTTGGGGTCAGTATGGATAAAAATGACTTACTTTTATTCTTTTCTTTAGAATCCTGACATTTTTTTGTGTATAAAAATTCAGCTCTGCCATCACATACATATATGTCAGCAGCCATATCACCCTGTAACCCAAGACTGGTTTCCCACTGAAGCTAAGCGGGGCTGAGTCTGGTTAGTACTTGGATGGGAGACCTCCTGAGAAAAACCAGTTTGCTGCTGGAAGAGGTGTTAGTGAGGCCAGCAGGGGGTGTTCACCCTGTGGTCTGTGCGGGTCCTAACGCCCCAGTATAGTGACGGGGACACTATACTGACAAAGAGCGCCGTCCTTCGGATGAGACGTTAAACCGAGGTCCTGACTCTCTGTGGTCACTAAAAATCCCAGGATGTCTTTCGAAAGAGTAGGGGTGTAACCCCGGCATCCTGGCCAAATTTGCCCAGTGGCCTCTGTCCATCATGGCCTCCTAATCATCCTCCTATATATACTAATTGGCTTCATCACTGTCTCCTCTCCACCAGTAAGCTGGTGTGTGGTGGGCGTTCTGGCGCAATATGGCTGCCGTCGCATCATCCAGGTGGTGGATGCTGCACATTGGTGGTGGTTGAGGAGATTCCCCCCTTCTATGTAAAGCACTTTGAGTGTCCAGAAAGGCGCTATATAAATGTAATGAATTATTAATTATTATTATTATTATTATATATTTGTTATATATATTGAACTAATTTAAACTGTAATAATATTTAACAATATTAGTGGTTTTAATGTATTTTTGATCAAATAAATGCAGCCTTGGTGAGCAGAGAAGACGACATTTGAACAGCAGTGTACAATTTGGTTTTATCATCAAACAAACCAATTATATGGCAGCAGAAAATGAGAAAATAGAGCATACGTTTTATGTTTTTGGTATGGCGTGAAGGTGAGTAAATGTCAACATATTCAATTCTTTTTGCACTATTAAAAACTTCAGTTTGTTTACAAAAATAACTTGTAAAATGCAAATATCTAAGAGTGCCTCAAATATTTATAAGAGCAGTTAATGTTCCATTGTGAATGGCAACAAAAATAGTTGGTCTGCAACATGCTAATGTTTTTCTTTTCGCCTAAGGTTTCTATTTGTTACAAGTAAATGTGTTTCTTTGAATGCAAATTAGCCAGGATTGCTTCCATCGTCAAATGGAAACATGCAGCTTTTTGCTCTTCCAGAAGATGGTTTGGTTTGGGTTTTTATTTGTCTGCTGAAACCACTTTTTTAACCTGTAGTTATTGTGCACTTAAAAAGAAATCTCACTGTCACTTTGCCGCTACTACTGTAAATGTTATTTTTGGACAATAATGTTTACAGACATATCAACACTGACATTAAAACGGCAACCAACAGTTTCCTTAGAAAAAAAAAGTGTTAGAAATGTAGTTTGCAAATACAGTATTCAACATTTAAAGTGGATCAAAAAAGTTAATCAAAGGTAAGAATGGGTATTGTTCAAAATTCATGTATAACTTTGATGAAAGGTTTTGATCCACTTCAAATGTTGACTACTGTATTTTTTTTAACCAGTTCTAGTAGATTACTGACAGTGCGAATCACAACTTGCTAAGACCAGATCAGACAAACGAGTATAAACGATCCTAGCGTGTCACTAATAATTTATTTTTCATAAATCCCATGCAATGTCGCTAACCGTGTATCATCTTCCAACTCAGCCAGGCCTTAATTGGGACTGACTACACTGCTTGAAATCCACCTCATTTCAGTATGACATTTTAGACTTTTTAATTAAATATCCTTCAGGTGACCTTTTTAACAAGCATTGACACCCCAAAGAGTCACAACAAACCACAGATCTAAAACATACCAGGAGGCAGAGCGCGAAATAAGCCAGCCGGCCGAGAGAAGTGCTGAGATGCGACTCTTTCATTAACATCAATGCGCTGAGATTAACGTGCATCAGAGGAACTCAGGCACTTCGGCTCTATGGCTGCTCCTCGGCTCGTCGTGTGGCTCGTCTCCTGAGCACTCTCTCGCTATAAACTGTCCTTTTTTTTCACAGACTGAACTTCAGTGGATTAGCAACTGAGCAGTTTCATCTGAGGCCGATTCATCACACGCTGCTACTTCTGCTGGTTGTTTGTCTACAGTTTGCTAGCTGTCATCTCACTGACGTCTTCCATAGGCTTTAGTCTGATGCCAGACTAACTGATGTGAAAAGTAACAAGTGACTATATCACTACCCAATGTTACCACTGTAAAACACAACTTAAATAATTAATTAATTAAAATGACCAAATTGTATGAGAAGCTTCTAGAACCTTCTGGTTTCTGCTTTTAGAACAAGTTAGCAATGTTACTGGTGCAGACAGTCATTTCTGAAGTACTTCTGATACTTAAGTGAGTGGGAAAGAGTAATGAGAGTTTTCAGCTCTCCTGACAGAATACAGAATTTCTCAAATAAATAAATAAAAACACTGACCCCCGGTTTCAGAGACAAAACTTAAGCCTAGTCCAGACCTAAAATCCATGTGTGAGCTGTTTTAACTGAAAGCAACTTGCACTGCATATCTTAAAATATATGAGTGCCATTGTTTTGTCTCTAAGGCATATTTATAAAAGCTAACTTAAATATCCTATTTGAACCAAGGTCTTAACTGATAAAAATAATTTTGTGGTGAAGTAAATATTACAGAAAAAAACTAAGTAAATTCTATATTAGTACTCAATTCAAGCGTGTAAAAAATGAAAGCGTAAATATCAAAGTTAGAAAATTAAGTAAAATTACTCAACTTTTCTGTCCCTGATTTTCCCATCATGCACTGGCCCTTGAATAATTAATGAGGTAGCTTTCCCGCTGTTTTCCAGCTGTATTTGCACTGTTTCATCATTGCTTTTGTTGTTTGGATGATTCATTTAGGATTGGATTTTATTTTCCACTCAAAATGACACATTCAAGCAGAACAATGATCAAATGTTACCATCATTGTGTATTGTGTACCAAGTATTGAGGTCTCTGCGTTCACTTGACATGTAACTAAATGTAGAATATCTATTGTATTAATTACTTAGATGTTGCTAGGAAAAGCATATACTTTAAAAGTGTGGTTTAATTCATTGTTATATTGTTTGAGTGAAATGTATTGCAAAGGAAATTTCAACTAAATATATACTCAAACTTTTACTAGTTAAAATTAAACTAGTTAAAATTACTTATTATTTCCTTTGTTACTTTGAATTAACTTAGTTAAGTAGAGTTTACTTAATTCCATATGTGAAATTTACTTACAAATATGTGTGTGAAATTAACTAAAAAAAATATTAGTGCAAAAACTTGCCAAAGAAAAATTAAGTACATTTTACGTATTGTTTTTTTTCCAGTGTAGGCTTAATCTAATCCCTAGATTAGATTAAGCAAATATATTCAAACTCATATAAACATTCCCAATATAAAAGCAATTTGAGCTTGTCAGTGTTTGCTAAAAAAAAAAAATAATAAGTACCATGCATTGGGAGAACAATACTGTAACAGTGCACTATGTGAATGACCCTATATTGATATAGGACAGACATTATGTCAAGACTAGACCCCTACGATCCAGATCTAGACCAATATGAGACCACCAAACATGCCAGTCCAACAACCAGATCTCAGACCAAGACCACATGATCAAGAAATCTGACTAAAGGTGGCCATATTGAAGACTTTCAAACATTATTTCTTGTATTTTAGAGTAATGCACAACAAGAAAAGAATGCCATGTTAAATACTTTGATGAGTTGCTGGGATTTACATTTGTAATTCCTGACAATGGTAGATTTATGGAAGCCAGATCTCATATAGATCAAATATATATATTTTTAAATTAGATATAACATTTAAGAAACTTAGTGTTTGTTTGTTTTTCAGAGGAGAACAGGCTTTGATCAAACCCATATACAGACAGGTTTAAGAATGGCCGTCTTACCCACAGCCTTGAGCGAAGCGTACTTGTTGAGCTCCTTTCCAGGTTGAGATGGGTCATAGGGGTGGGCTACAGGTACCTGTCCAAGCGAAGGGTATTGTGTCATGGATTGCATCAGAGATGAACCAGACCCCACACTGTTCATTTGGGCACACTCTAAAGCAAAGAGACACAAAATAGAAACGAATAACCGATATGAAAGGTAAATAATATTTCCATGAGTGTTTTCTTTCTAAAATAAAAGCGATAGTGGTGTAATGCATCTATCTATCTATCTATCTATCTATCTATCTATCTATCTATCTATCTATCTATCTATCTATCTATCTATCTATCTATCTATCTATCTATCTATCTATCTATCTATCTATCTATCTATCTATCTATCTATCTATCTATCTATCTATTTTTTGAAGGTGAATCAGTGTCAGTCCTGGCTCATCTGGTGCTTTTAATGACATAAAACATGAAAACAGACAGGACTAAAAAACATTTCATATCTTTAGTTGTTCATATTAGAGCATTAAATTTTTTGTTTAGTGATACAGAAATAGAAACGAATAACAGATATGAGTGGTAAATCATAATAGATCTCACAGAGAGAGAGAGAGAGAGAGAGAGAGAGAGAGAGAGAGAGAGAGAGAGAGAGAGAGAGAGAGAGAGAGAGAGAGAGAGAGAGAGAGAGAGAGAGAGAGAGAGAGAGAGAGAGAGAGAGAGAGAGAGAGAGAGAGAGAGAGAGAGAGAGAGAGAGATGAGAGAGAGAGAGAGAGAGAGAGAGAGAGAGAGAGAGAGAGAGAGAGAGAAATGGGAATCAGTGTAGTGGTTCATTTGGTGCTCTAAATGAAACAAGGGTTGAACTATTTTGATGGTCCACATGATATGTAACTTTATTAATGTAAATTAACTGTAGTAGTAGACTGTTGGGAGACTGTTAGGTTAGTGTCAGGTGTTAGTAGAAATTTATACTTTTTACGTTTCTAGAATGTGGACTATCAAAATAAAGTGTTAATTACCAAAATGAAAAAAAAAAGTTAGAACATGCTGGAAGTGTTGGTCCAGTGGTAAAGGGTTCATTCAGTGTGCAAGGGGACCTTAAAAAAACAGACCAAATACTTATATTATACTGCAAGTTTTTGGCTTGTACACACACACACTCTCTCTCTTCTCTCTCTCTCTCTCTCTCTCTCTCTCTCTCTCTCTCTCTCTCTCTCTCTCTCTCTCTCTCTCTCTTTTTTTTCACATTTCTTATTTCATTTGTGCGTTTGGAGCCACTCTGTTGAACTGACCAATTTAGACCAACAATGTGAGCGGGTGATTTATTTTCAGTAGCCTACCTACAATAACCATCCAGCTTAACCATCAAAGAAGCCATTTTTTTAGAAGTAGTATTAAAAACCACTTGAGGGGGCACAAGCATCTGAATGACTATGACTCTTCTGGGCATTACTTTTGTGTGTGTGTGCGAGCATTACACACATAATTCGGGAAGGCTAAATGCTGTATGAGAATCTGATGTTCTTCTACACATTACACATTAACACCCTCAGAAGACTTTGTCAGTGCCTTCTCTTTTGTTTAAGCTCATAGCAGTTGGGATACCTCCCATCAGAGACCGCTAAATTAACATTTAACAATATCTTAAGCTGCTTGAGGCCTGTTGCATCGACCCATCAACGCAACTTGTGAGTTTTCTCTTTGGTGATTCACTCTATACCCCCAGGAAGCAGATCATTAGTCATGGATTTCTGGAGCTCCAGCCAGGCTCTCCTGGGCTACTAATCCAATCCGTTTGAACTGCTAATGTCAAAACATGTTAATGCCAAAAGCGCTGGCAAGCGATGGTCACAATGGAAAATTAATTGTTTGTTTCACAAGTTTTCACACTTGATTACAGCAAAGACACTGCTATTGAGGGTCGCAGATGGTGTAAATCATGAACGCTTTTCTAGAGATTGCATTAGTAGACATCTGGCCAGCTGAATGGGGGCGCAGGAGCATGGCAAATTGACTGGCCATTTGCCGGCTGGCATGAGGGGCCAACCAGATGTTGTGGGTATTATCTCTAACCAGTCGAATGAGACAGAGAAAGTACAGCCAAATGGTGGAAAGGAATTATGAAACAGTAGACTAGCTGTAATGGGCACCATCCGTCCACTTCTTTCATTGTGAATGAGTCTGTTTGTGTCCGTGTGGATGTGCTCTGTGGCATTGTGCCACACTGCAACAGTGCTGCCTGATCTTTTCCCATTCTTCAGATGTGTTTTAGTTGTTGAACTCTCATTGATCTGTTGTTGTCTTGGAAACCTCTTTTAAGTCTATTTCTTTATAGCTGGGTGGCTGTTCACTGCAATATTGTGCCATCTGTATCACAGGACTTACTGAAGGGCTCTTCCCTTAACACACACTTCAGGCACTAAAGCCAAATATCAATATATCAAATATCAATGTTGAAAACAGTTGTGCTGCTTTACGGTAATACAACAATTTCAGCATTCCTTGAGGAATAGAAAGTTCAGAAATAGAAATCTTTTGTAACATTTTAAATGTTCTTGAGGAATAAATATCTTTAATCTTTATTAAATCTTAATCCTACTGAGCCCAAACTTGTATTTGGCAGAGACTTTTATCCAAAGCAAGTCACACATGTGCATTTTGCTCTTCGTTTAGAAGACAATGACGTTTTCAGGGCCGAAAATGCAAACTTTTGAAAATGGATTTCAAAGTGCAAGTTTTTGAAAACGACGCCCTTATCGTCTCTGTGTAAACTGTAGTGTAACAGTAAGAAATAAGGGTGGACATCATCACACGTGGTTATAAGAATTACACAAATCAACACAATATAACATTTTTGTCATCATGAAAATGTGAGGTTCCTTACAACAGACTCAAGGATGATACATTTTTTTTTCAAAGCCTTTGTGTTCAAAGGGTTTTTAAAAAAAATAATAATTAAGGATATAAAACGGGACTTTATATCAGTAGAGAACATTCTAAAATTGGTTCTGGCTTTGTGAAGATGAAATTTACCCAGAAGACAAAGTAATAATACAGTATTATCGACATTAACATCCTTAGGATGAAAAAAGATAGATTATGTCATTTGTGTCTATAGGCATGTGCATTCGGCTCGATTGCACTGTGGTAAAAGAATGTGTGTGTGCCCAGGCACGCCATCTTTCATAGTAAAGTGACATCACTAACTACTTAATACACGCATAATACAGCGTTATTAGTTGTATTCACGGTTACGTGTGAATGGGGATCGTTTTGATAATGTTGATCTTTGTTTGATCTACAGGAACAGCCTTATCATAAAACATTTAACGCATATCCTATGTCTACCTGTTCAGTTCATAAAGCTAACACTAATAATCTTATGAGTAGATTCAGCTATGTTAAGAGAGATATTCGAAATGTGCAGCAGCCTATGGTGAATTGGAAAACACTGGTCTAGATAGATCTAGATCATACACCATCCACTGATAAATAAGATCTTTCTGTGTGCTGAACAACAGAAGATGTTACACACACCAGCACTGATCATATGAATCCAATAGGGTATTATTATGGGGTTTTTCAATTTGAGTAAAATAAAATAACTTGATACTTGAATAACTTGATAACTTGAAGCGTGTGTGTAATTTACTTTGTAGAGCAAGGCGTTCGAGAATCACCAAGTTATGTTTAAAGACCCTATTTTACTCATAAAAAAAAACTATTAGGCCTATAAAAACCCATAGGAAAATCTCAAGGAAACCACAGGAGAATTAATCTTCCAGGTTTTGAAGTTCTGAAACTGCAGCGCACTATTAGTATTTTCTTATCAAGATACATTTTCAATCAGTTAATTAAGTCCCTTAGATATGTTTCAGACAACAGTAGATGGACTACAGTAGATGGACTTGTATTGGTTGAAGTCAATATTTTTATCCATTAAAGGTCAGATAAAAGTGCAAGAATCTGTTATTTTTCTAACTAGAAACAACTTTTATTTTGAAGAGTATTTTCTGTGGTGATAATTAAGAAACTGAGCAAATCACATCATCTTTTGATTTAATCACCTAGATCATTTGGAAGTTTAACTCATAAAGGAAATTACTGTAACCATAAAGAAAATAATCCCAGACAATTAGAATCAGTTTGACAGTTCAGACTCCAGTCTCCTTAACATAAAGCTCCCATAAATGCATCAGTTTATATGCTTATAACCCAGGTGTGCAGAATATCTAATTAAATGCGAGGAAATTAATTACACTGTGATCCATAATCTCTTAGGCAGTGAGATTAATTCCATTTCGATAATCAAAAGAGGGGATGGAAATAAGTCATTATGCAGTGGAACTGTAATAAAGACAGGGTAGAAGGTCCATACGCAGAAAATGAAATGCTGTCCTGCGGTTCGTGAATGATTATTGAGTGTCTCCAGAATCAATCCTTCAGACGCTGAGCTTAACCGAACGCATCCTGCTTCTTCACACCAAACTCCTGAAATGCTGTTTCTGCAGACTCGGTCTAACTCGATTGTGGCATCCACTAGGTCTGACAGAGCAGCTGTAGGCATGGTGGCAGGTAATGGTTTTTAATATCCGCTGACAGTGACGAATTTTCTTTTTGACAAGGTCATTAGTCAAACAGAGTATGATACTACCTCCTGCTTATTAGTATTGATGCCGAGAGACACGTGTGGCATTATACAAGACACAATGCTGATTTACAATTGATTCACATTATTACCATTAACCCTGCGATGTACGCTTCATATTTGGCCTAGAGCTGGTTGATATGGGATAGATATATACAGTAGATAGATAGATAGATAGTCCCTCCTGTGTCTAAATCACATATTTAACCAGCTAAAAAAAAAAGCACCGGAAGGTGGAAAGGAGATGATTCCTATTATTTGTGGCCCACAAACCATCCCATCTTTCAGATAATTGGATTGTAGTATAAGCAGTGAGCCACTCACACCCTATGAGAAGACACACCAGAAACGACATCATCTGTAGAGAGCTTTAATTTATTTGGCCTTCTTTGTAGCGTTGCCATGCAACCTCCAATTCACTAATGAGTAGGCTTGATTTAGGATGCAGTAAGGACAGCGGTTCATCTTTCGCAATTGTCTGGTCCCTCATTTGGGTGGATACAATAGAAATTAAATATTTTGTGGAGGACAATCATTCCATGAAAACATGATAAAACTCACACACTGCACAAAATCTTAATCCGTATTTAGAGGCCAAGCCCTGAAGGGGATTGTATCTGTTAGTTTTCTTATTATTTTTCCTGAATGGGAGTCAATGGCAGCCCTATCCACGGAACATAGGAAAATGGTGAAATTTTGGAGTACCAACTCTATAGCGCAAAAATTCAACATTTAAATGGTTATAACTTTTGAACCATTTGATCTAGAAAAATGGAACTTAGTACACCTTATTCCACTCATTGTGCTGATCACAATCAATATCTTACATTAAGACTCCGCCCATTACAGTAGTGGACATTTTGAAAAGTACAGTCTACAGTTTTTTTGCTACTCCTCCTTCAAAATTTGTCCAATTTTGTACAAAATTTGCTCAAATGATCTTTGGACTAAGCCGCACAGAAAACAGTGAACCAATTTTGTTATTCATCTTTGTTCAAAAGATATGGTGTCGCAAACTTAACAAGGTCGACACAAAATTGGTTATCTCGGCCAAAGTTTGATAAATCGAAACGAAAATTGGTACGCTTCATCGGAACCATGATCTGAGGGTTCAGTGCCACATTCAGGTCATGAGATATGGAAAATGGCTATTTTGGCCAATAACTTTTGAACCGTTTGTCAGAAAATCATAAATGAAGTAGGCCTATCTATGGATTCATTGTGTCATGCCAAATCCGTGGATTTTGGATTGGATGAACCACGTGCCCACCATTTTAAATTGTGTCATAAATAGCTAAATCATTAAAATATTTGACATAGCTTTACAAAATTTGGTACTGTATGTATCATCATTAGCATGCCCTGAAGGTACATGAGAAGTCTGAATACAGTGCCACCTAGTGTTCCAGAGATATACATATATTTGCAAAAACGCTTATAACTTTTGAAAACATTGTTCAAATGCTTTATGTCATTGTGTTTCTTGGTTTATGCCGATTCCAACAAGATCTCATTGGTCATTTTCCAAAAATGTGACTGTCCGCCATATTGGAGCAAATTATAAACAGTGTTTTCGCAAAATGTGATCAGACGATATTTGGACCGAGCCCCACAGAAATGACTGAACTGATTTTTTATAGTTGCCACCGTTCCCGAGATATTCCTCTCTGAAGATGACCTAGCCTGTGTGTGTTGCCTTATGCTAGTTAGCTTAGCATACTAATTGGTTAGCATGCTAACCAGATGCCATTCTTTCTAATGTGGCTCTTCAGCTATCAGGTTAACCATAAGCTACATTGGCATTAAGCTATCTTAGCATGCTAATCTGGTTAACATACTTTTGTGTGCTCCTTCTTACACTGAAGCCTCTCCTCTGCAGCTTTGTAATATAGCATTCTCTGAGTGGCGCAAGCTGCTAAACCACGTGCCACAAGCCCCGGACCATACCGGTTGTGGGTTCGAATCCTATGTGGCACATGCAAGAGGTACTGTGGCCTTAAATGGTGGAAAAGTTGCTTCTGTTCGAGACATGGTGTCTATATGTGAAGGAACTCAATAAATACCACATGCTGCACATTTATATAAAAAATCTTCATTTTGAGTTGATTCTCACTTGAACTATGGAATTTTGTCATCTTGGTCAAAACGCACCTTCCCAGTGGTGCAATGAGATGAGTGACAGGCATCTGACCCTGACAACCGAGGGCTTAACAGTTAGTTAATAGTCATGTGCCTCAACAAGTAAAGTCATAACATAATGATACATTTGCAAATCATTAGCTAATGAATAATAAAGCAGACAATTCGAAGTTGAAGTACGTGGCTTCAACCCATCGTGGTAATTAACGCATTAATTTACACTATTAGTTATGTTATTTAGGAATTAATACATTGACACATTTAATTAATAACAATTCATATATTACTTAATCTATTAATCATTTAGAACCTTTATTTGTTACCGATGGAGGTAATCATTAATTAATGGTTTAGTTCTTCATGAGTCATACATGATTAACACATGATTATATGTGCATTAGTTAAGCATTAATTAAAGCATATTAGTGCACCCGTATTGTAAAGTGTTACCAAAAAATTATCTCTGATTCTGTATTTTTCTCTGACATTTAAGGGTGACATATATAGGCCTACAAAAACTCTTTTAGGTCTAAAACAGTTTGGATATTGGTTAATATGAGCGTTATGAGACATTATTAAAGAGATTTAAGTATTGTATTACATGAGTAGCTCTCGGCCGCTTTAATTTTTAAAAAGTAGCTCTCAAATGAAAAAAGGTTGGAGACCCCTGAGATTATATGACTATATGCTTATTTATGGTCAGATTAAATCCTACATGTGCCAGTGCTTTCTTCGTCCATGCAATAAATGCACATCTTTGAATGACCGTGGATTTCTAGCACATTAACTTGAACTTCTTAGGTAATATCTTTGGTTTGACAAATTTGAGACGCAATCACAATAAAAAAAATGGGCTCTCTAAATAATATAATAAAATAAAATATATAATAATAAAGCTCTCTACTAACTTGACGTGCGACGTGCGATGCCACGTAGCCACTGACTGCATGACATGTATGCACACACACACACACACATACATACATACATACATATATATATATATACTGTATGCACACAGAATAAAGTCATTAAGTTATGTTATGGCTTAGGTGTTTGTCACAAAAAAAATAAGTTTTGAAGCATCCATGACCAATTATATAAATTGCCATGGAGTTCAATGGGAATGCTAACAGATTGCTCTCTCCAGGTAATACTCCTTGGCTGGTCAGGAGCTACAGTAAAAAGCAAACAAAGCTGATTGTATTTGGCTAAAAATAGATTTTTAAGTGACAAAACTATATGCTGTACTGACAGAAATTGCTATAATTTGTGAGCGTTGTAGAGAGATAGAGAGAGAGGAAGAGAAAGCGAGTGGCCGTTTATCTGGGAGGAGATGTCAGCTATGCGTGAGATGTCACCCAGCTTTGGGTTCTCATCGCTTCGCTCTGCCAAGAAGTCTGATTGGAATTTAGCCCATTTTTGAAGAGAGCACTTAATGAATATGCCAGTTTTAGTTATGTTACATGCACAGTTCTATTCCCTCCTGGACTGTGATTCAGAAGCCTTATCTAACATCGCTAATAAATGACTGAGGTCAGCTTTTGGGGAGGAGAGAGAGAGAGAGGGGGGGGGGGGGGGTGCATGAGACATTTTAGTCAATACGTAATGGAAAAACATGCTTCGGTGCATATTGCAATAAGAGAAACATTGGTCCTGGGAGAAATGTTAGTAAGACCCGTGCTGAATTTTTCATGAAGAAAACAATAATCAATATACCTGCATTTCTCCAATAAATAATACATACAGTATAATATTACCAAAAACATCTTTAGATCACAGGTTGTTGGACATAAATAGGGACTTAAATTATTCTACATTGCAACTGCACACACAAATTCAGATTCATATAAAAAAAATCATGTTTGTTTGTGTTCATAATTTGCATACTTTCTGAATTTATGGCATATTTTAATTTCTTCTTTAATTTGGCATCTGGGATATACTTACAGTACATTACATAGCACAAACATGAGGGGTTTTTAACGTTCAAAAGTACTTCCAAATCCAGTATTTGTGGTCTCAAGTTTTAGTTTGAAGGAGCCCACTTAATGATGTATCTCAATGATAAAAAAGAGATAATGAATACAGAAATTGGGCTAATTACAGCCTTATTTCCCACTGGTCAAAAACAGATATCAGTGCCAGGCTAATTACTTTAGAGAGGGGCATGAAAGTACATGTTGTGTCTGATAAAAAACAGTCTTAACTAATGGATGAAGACACACATTTGACATATCAGAAATATCCTCTGTAGCTAAGATACCAATAATTGAGATTCTTAGCTCATATCTTTCTAAAAGAGACGTCAACAAAATGTTATCAATAATAAGGTTGGCCGAGTGAAATGAAAAATAGCTTTTTATGTCCTTTTTGAAACCTCTAGTCCCTATTAATTGCAATGCCATTAAAAAGGGGAAATGGAGGGTGAGTTAATGATAACTGAATTTAAAATTCAGTCAACTATCCCTTTAAAGTAAAAGGACACAAAAAGATAGTCTGCAAAAGGCCTCATTAAAAATGCAATAGAGTATTTTGAGATCTAAACACAATAGTGACTTGGGAAGGTCACACACATTGTCACACAAAGAAAACTTTGGAACCGATCTGAAAGCTGGAACGGAAATGATGGATTTATCATCTTTCCACTACATTCGCCTTTCAAAGGATGTGGATATCTTGCTATGGTATGTGTATGTATTTGAAAGGGACATTTGAAAGGCTGGCTGGTGTCTGTCTGTGGTTCTTCTAATTTCAGGTGTGTTATGACCTTCAGCATCTCCTGTTACAGATGGCGGGCTAACTGTCAAATGTCTGCCTTAAAATAAACCCACTTTTTTTTTTTTACCAGAGTAGATTTTTTTTTTACTAGCAGTATCAGCTTAATCAGTATTTTGACCTGTTTTTCGGCAAAATATGTACATCTTTAAAAATAATAGCACAACAGTGTAAGAGTTTTTTTTAAAATGTATTAGCCTAATAACAGTTGTTAAATTTATCTTAAGCATGATATTTTACTGAAAAAACAGACAAAAATGCTACAAAAAAATAAATTGAGACCGTCTTTGGTTCGCTGCAGTTTTAGGGAGAAAATTCTCAGCAATGGTGTTGACTTATGACTTATCTATGTTACCACATATAAACAACATTAAAAGCTTGATTTTCACCACAGGGGGACTTTAAGAAAAGTTTGTAATATCTAATAAAGTTTGTATCTCAAGTAAATGTATCTTGTTTTAAGGATACGTAGGCTGGGGAAACAAGACAAAAATATTGATTAAGAAAATGATTTCTGCAGTGTGCAAGTCTTTACTTTCAAAAATGACAAAAACATGATTGGAAAATATCCACAAAAGCCTGTGTAAAAGCTTTTTCTGGGTGCTGAACAGTGTAAATGTGGTTCAATCTTCACCACCACTATATCATAATGAAGGCTTTGTGCACCTACACTGTGTTGTCAGGTCTTTCTTAAATTCCCAGAAGCCATTTCTGTCACGCATGAATACCCTTTCCATTCCTTGTTTGGTATTTTTTAAAAGCTTATCATGTGATTCAACAGCATAATGCCAGTAGAAAATAAGACAAGCTCTGACTTTGATTTCTTCCTGATCTGCCATTACATGACTCATTACGCACTCAACACAACTCCACACGTGGGCAGCCATCTTAAATTTGGAAACCCACGTCTGCATATTCATCTCTCCCCAGGAAATTTGGATGTTGTGCTGCCAGTGGCCCATTGGTTTAGGATAAAGATGCCACATATGGGCATGGACCCCAATATGCCTCATAGACTCAAACATGGAAGTGGACTGCACACATCCCATCACATCATCTGGTATTTGATATAATGAAAAAGGACCCAATGTCTTATTTAGTTTTTCAGATACTGGAGAAAAACATTAGATGACACTATTTCCTAAAGCTTTAAAGGTTCCCTGCTTTGGGTCTGACAGGCTGATGAGACCTCAAACTCTCGCCTTACAAGCCTCAAGTTGTTTTTATTTCCCTGGTTTTCATCGCCAGTGCTGTGCTCTGTTCAGTCTGAGCAAGAAATGCCAGTAAACAGGGTAAATAATAGAGTATGCTGTAAATATAAATAAGACTGTAAGCATCTTCTGCAACTCTTTGGTAATCTTGCCTTGGCATACATGTTTCACTTTCTGGCACTCCTTGAACTTTTAGCCTGTCTTTTGCCTTGGTGTATTCCAGCAGAACAATGTGTCCACCGCAGAGAGCTCCTTAAACTTAACTTAACTTAACTTAACTTAACTTAACTTAACTTAACTTAACTTAAACTCTTGGTTTCCCTTTATTTGATGGCCCCTTTAACACATTCAAGTAACGTTGCACACATGTCAACTAACTCTCCTTAGTGTTAGTATAGTATTAGTAGACTGGTAGGGTTTGGTTTAGAATAAGTTGACATGTAGTTGCAAAGTTACTTATAGTCAGTAGAATGTCTGTTGAATGACCATCACAATAAAGAGTTAGCAGATATTAAGCAGACAGTAATACTCTGATTGCTTGTTTTGACATGTAGTTGGCAAAGCTACTTATAGTCAACAGAATGTTCAAAAGGGAGGGACCATCAAAATACAGTGTTTCCAAACTCTTAACTAAGCGTAGCTTAGCTAAAATTCAACTCTTAGCTTAGCTTTTAACTTAACTTTCTGCCATGGCTTATAAGACAGGTTGATATTGTGTCGATCAACAATATGTTAAAGTCTCAGGCCACAATAATTTAAAACGACCAGTATTTCTTGAATTATGTTGCAAGCAAATGCAATTTTCCAAAATGCATGCCTGCTTGTACCGCATCATTAGTATGGTACTGCCTCGTGTGGTTATTATCCATAAATATTCAATATCCCCACATCCTCAAATTCAATAAATATTAATGGACAGAGATCGGCACCGCATTGCCCATTACCCATCTTCAAATATTCCCAAAGTTATTAGTACTACTGTTTGCTTCTCTGCGGAAAGTGGCTTCACATTGTACCGATGCAGCCTTGAGAGACAGACAGACTGGGACTGGACAAAAATGGATAACAGCAGAAACATGTTATTTGATTTTCAATGCGCCACGCCACAGTGACCAGATGGCATAACATGGGAATACAAAATGTGAGACATAGTATGCTACATAAAACTAATGGAGCAGTCAAAATACCTTGAAAATGCTAAAAACAACTGCCTTGTAGATTTAGGAACGGAAAGTTTACAGTTTATTTGTTTACAGATGCTATTTGGTTTGATGTTTTGCATCAAACTGCGTTTTCAAGTGTGGCTTAAGTGTTTAAATACTTTTGGGTTCACATCATTGAAGTGTCATTAAACTTTGTTTCACTTAATAGTGAGCTCACAGTTTAACAATAACATATATTTTTCCTTGATGAAGATAAAATGCATAACACATTTGTAAATCTAGTGTTGTTGTTGGAGAAAAGGCCATTTAAGGTCACTTTTGTACGCTAATTATAACTTGAAATTTCCATAGGAGTCCACGAATCTGGGAATTTAGGGAGGTCGAAAGATTTCCCCATGCAGATTGGGTTCAAATTGGTCACAGATTCACCGCGTTGACCAGTGACTTCTGTCTGAGCTGAGATTTATACATTGCTACCCTATTTACAGTAGACAATAGACCATTTTGGCTCCAAAATTCCACCAAAATTTCACCAATGTGACTGCACATTTACATCATTGCCATCTCCACATTGGCTATCGCGGCTGTTCACATTTATAGTTCTGCGTTGGTGTGTCTGCACCGTTCTGTGTCGTATACAGCCAATCCACAACGTAGCGGTGGCATACTGGAGTGTAAGCATGTTTACGCAGTGAACATTTAGTGAAGCAATGCTAAAACATTGCAGACAGCTAAATGACAATATCAACACAATTCTGAATGAATTCCCTATATTAATTTTGTGTTTCTTTCACACTGGGTAAATTTGCACTCACAAATATGAATTGACGCAGTAAATAAACACTAACTACAGGCAACATGAAGTCGAGTAGACGACACAGAAAATAAGCTCAAAATAAGAATACTTTAATAAACTCCTCAGTTTGTCTGTTCTGAATGCAAAACATAGTTATAACCTGATTTTTTTTTTTTTTTTTTTTTCAGTAAAAAAAAAAAACACTTCAAACACTCAGTCCAGAAACTCTGGAAGATGAAATGCCCTCTGGACTAAATTCTGCCACTGAAGAATGTAGACCAATAAAAAAAAAAGTGAAGTGGACCCATTTCTTACAGCGGTGCCATAAAATCCAGATTGGACTGACTCATTTCAGGGGTTCTACATCACCACTGGGCTTACATTTTGACTGAGAGGAAGTGGTCTGACATCCACTCAATGACATGGTTTTTAAGTTGAGAGGAAATTCTTCTCCCCTGCTTGACCACCTGCGGTAAAAAGAGGCCATGCTACCGTAAGTGCTCCAGTTGCAGTGGGAGGCTTGTGCCATGGACAAATGATAGAAACAGGAACACACAGTGACCTGTCAGTCGTCCAGTACGGCAGGGGGATGGCATGTTGACACAATGACAGAAATGCTTAAATAAAAACATGGACAGACCGTAACAGACAAAGATATCTTGTTCTGTTTTGCTTTATTTTACATTACCTTCCTTTAATTGTTTGGAGTCAGTGTAATGGTTGTGAAATTGGGCTTTTTGAAATGCCATTCTTTGAAATTCCATTTCTCAAGATGCTATTTTTTCTAATGATGCTGTCTTGTTTACAGACAAAGTCTACATTGATTTGGACTTTGAATGCCCTTCTGTCATTCTAACCGTGCTGTTCTTCAAACACAAAGTGAAGAATGATTTTCATGCCGTTTATGACGGCTCTGCACTTGCATAACAATAACAGCTCTTGTAGGGTGCCATTATGCTTCCAGAATACATTTGGACTAATACTGGAAAATTTACACAGCAATAATCCACATTTGGAAAGCAATGCAAAAAAAAAATATATATATATATATATGCCTACAATTAGCCCACTGAGCTGTTCAATAGGCGATTATTCAGTGTTTTAGTTCCGCTTGAAATATAAAAAGCATTTTAACAAGAAATATAAGAAACCTACATAATTAATCTGCACTGGCACGTACTATTGTGTGTATAGTCTTATTGAGCTATGGGAAATTATTAAGAATTATTGATTCAACTGCCCCACACTCAACTTTTTTATTAGTTCCTATTAGTTTACTTACTTTTTCCCTTTACAAATTCTGCATCATTGTAACAAGATGGAAAAATAACCTGCACTGCAATGAAGGATATTATACTGTATTAATTAACTATGCTATATGCACATGACGTGCGATAAGATAATGAATGAATAAAATGTGGTAATCTTTTTGTTATCGTGGGAAAAAATACTTAATTCATGGCCATGATACCTATATTTTCCTCTGCATGTCGTGAGTGGCTCCGTACCAAACAAACTGATAGTATAAGACTGAAATGACCAAGGATCTTGTTAGAAAAAAACTAAAAGATCCTCTTTTCTGACCAGCCGCTCTTTGGCTTCGTCAGAAGGATATGCAGAGCTGTTGGTGCTACACATCATCCATTATTTCAAAGCCAAGTTTCCGAACACAGAATAGTATTAGGCAATGCTGACGTGTAAACGTGGGTGGTCTCATGTACATTTTTTGGGATTCTGACGGATTTTTCGAATTAGTCATTTTTGCGTCTTAGTTTCGAACAGACCCTAAAAGATCAAATTGGATTCCCAGTGACGTGACCTCTTTAGTATGAAGTGGGCAACTGCTCCTCTACAATCATCTATGGCCGTTTTCAGCTCAAGCTGTGGGAGTGTTTGACTGATGGTGGGATGTATGAAGGTCTGAAGCAATCCACCCCCTATTGTGACACAGCTCTCAAAGAGCCAATTTGGGCCCGATGAAAAAGCAGCCTTTCTCAGCTCTCATCTTTTCAACAGTTGCTTTAGCAGTGTGAGCTCCATGCTCCCTCTGACGAGCCAGACGCGCGATTCATGTCACAGCTCCAATCGGGGATTATTTATATGTTTTGCTTGTTTTTGATGGTGTGCAGGTTTTTTTTCTAATTATAATGTGTTAACTTAGAGCCTATGCGATCTGAGAAGTCCACACCATTGCTTGCCAGTCATCGCAGCCTTCCTCGGATGCCGCTGATTTACATAGCCACCTACCTGTCAGCACGTCGACTGGCAGGAAATGAACTGATAATTATTCTGGGGGGAGGGGGGATATTAGAGGGAACTGTTTAAGATGCGATAATTGATCTGACTGCCTGGGCTTTACCCGTCCTTGCCTAAATTCATTAAAATCAATAACAGTAATTTCAGCCGCGCCCTCAAACCATAACCTGATATATCTCAGCCACCAGAATTTAAAGAATTAAACGGCCACTCATTTCTCAGCAATGTTCAAATTACTGCATTACAACATTACTGTGGTATAGTGAAGGTGTCAGACGATGGTGATACCATGGTACTTTGATATGGAGTGGAGTCCAGAAGTCTGAGGTCACTAGCGAAAATGCTTCCTATTTGTAATTGATGATTTTTTTTTCTTCATTATAAACTATGAGCATAACCATTTCTGTGATAAAATGAACTACTGCTGCTTATTCACAGGTTTAAATCAAATTTCCATTTCCAGATTTGCAATGTGATCTTTTTGTAAGTTTGTTTCTGCCACGGAATAAAAACGAATAAGGTAATTGCGTCTTTTTATCTCACAATTCTGACTTTTTTTTTTCTTTTTTTTTAAAACATTGCAAGACATAAACTTGCAGTTGTGTGGGAAAAAAAGTATTTTTTTAAAGTATAAATATACTATAAAAGATTTAAAGTATAAATCACACAAAAAAGAAGTCAGAATTGCAAGATATAAACGTTTAAGCTATATCCCAAAATTCTGAGAAAAAGTCAGAATTGTGTGATAAAGTCTCAATAATATTTATATTTTTTTTGTTTCTTTTTTTTGTCATGGATGAAACAAGCTTCCATAGATCTCAGATAAAGAAGCGTTGATTTTAAAACACCGGTCGATAAGCTGATCATTATTTTCATACCATTAAACTGAAAACCATTGTGAATTTAGGTTTCACAAAATGAAGTTTTATGTAACAAAGTTCGGGAGGAGCATGTTCAGGTAATCATCCAATCAGCGCAAGAAAAGCCAGTATAAATAAAGTCTTCCTTTACCTCCTGTCTCATGACAAATTTCTCAGCATCCCGCCACCACCCCATCACGGAGGAGCGGAAGCCTAAAAGGAGGGGCGACGACAGTGGAGATCGAGAGAGCAACAGGCCTGATCTTATGTTGTGTTTTGTTTCTGTTTTATGTGGCCAGCAGTCGTCCGCGAGGGGCTGCTGGCTTATAGTTTTATTTTTGTAGTGGTTTATTTATTTATTAAAATGAATGTTCGCCGGTTCCCGCCTCCTTCTTCCCATAACAACATACCTTGTTTCTATGATATATACAGTGGGGAGAACAAGTATTTGATACACTGCTGATTTTGCAGGTTTTCCTACTTACAAAGCATGTAGAGGTCTGTAATTTTCATCATAGGTACACTTCAACTGTGAGAGACGGAATCTAAAACAAAAATCCAGAAAATCACATTGTATGATTTTTAAATAATTAATTTGCATTTTATTGCATGACATTTGTGATTTTTGTGATTTTGTGATTTGATCACGTACCAACCAGAAAGAATTCCGGCTCTCACAGACCTGTTAGTTTTTTCTTTAAGAAGCCCTCCTGTTCTCCATTCATTACCTGTATTAACTGCCCCTGTTTGAACTCATTACCTGTATAAAAGACACCTGTCCACACACTCAATCAAACAAAATCCAACCTCTTCACAATGGCCAAGACCAGAGAGCTGTGTAAGGACATCAGGGATACAATTTTAGACCTGCACAAGGCTGGGATGGGCTACAGGACAATAGGCAAGCAGCTTGGTGAGATGGCAACAACTGTTGACGCAATTATTAGAAAATGGAAGAAGTTCAAGATGACGGTCAATCTCCCTCGGTCTGGGGCACCATGCAAGATCTCACCTCGTGGGGCATCAATGATCATGAGGAAGGTGAGGGATCAGCCCAGAACTACATGGCAGGACCTGGTCAATGACCTGAAGAGAGCTGGGACCACAGTCTCAAAGAAAACCATTAGTAACACACTACGCCGTCATGGATTAAAATCCTGCAGCGCACACAAGGTCCCCCTGCTCAAGCCAGCGCATGTCCAGGCCCGTCTGAAGTTTGCCAATGACCATCTGGATGATCCAGAGGAGGAATGGGAGAAGGGCATATGGTCTGATGTGACAAAAATAGAGCTTTTTGGTCTAAACTCCACTCGCCGTGTTTGGAGAAAGAAGAAGGATGAGTACAACCCCAAGAACACCATCCCAACCGTGAAGCATGGAGGTGGAAACAACATTATTTGGGGATGCTTTTTTGCAAAGGGGACAGGACGACTGCACCGTATTGAGGGGAGGATGGATGGGGCCATGTATCGCGAGATCTTGGCCAACAACCTCCTTCCCTCAGTAAGAGCATTGAAGATGGGTTGTGGCTGGGTCTTCCAGCAGGACAACAACCGAAACACACAACCAGGGCAACTAAGGAGTGGCTCCGTAAGAAACATCTCAAGGTCCTGGAGTGGCCTAGCCAGTCTCCAGACCTGAACCCAATAGAAAATCTTTGGAGGGAGCTGAAAGTCCGTATTGCCCAGCGACAGCCCCGAAACCTGAAGGATCTGGAGAAGGTCTGTATGGAGGAGTGAGCCAAAATCCCTGCTGCAGTGTGTGCAAACCTGGTCAAGAACTACAGGAAACGTATGATCTCTGTAATTGCAAACAAAGGTTTCTGTACCAAATATTAAGTTCTGCTTTTCTGATGTATCAAATACTTATGTCATGCAATAAAATGCAAATTAATTACTTAAAAATCATACAATGTGATTTTCTGGATTTTTGTTTTAGATTCCGTCATTCACAGCTGAAGAGTACCTATAAAAATTAAAGACTTCTACATGCTTTGTAAGTGGGAAAACCTGCAAAATAGGCAGTATATCAAATACTTGTTCTCCCCACTGTAGCTCCTCACCATTTCCTCACTGATGCTCTCCTAGTGACACATTTTTGGCAAATATTTTTGTAACATGATGAAACTATGTGACGAGTGTCTGTCATATTGAGACTGGTGTGGTCAAATTCATGAGCAGGACATTATTTCCAATTTTGCTAAATGGCCAATCACTTGCAACATTTATGCATCTGGGATAAATCTTCTAGCCATCTGATCCCATTATGATGCTTTATTTTGCCATATTTTTCAGCAGTATTTTATTTATTTTCTCCATGCATGGGGAAAGAAAAGACTGGTCAGCAAAATCTTTCACCATCTCCATGGAAACAAGCTGTGCAGCAAACCAGGTAAAGCTGTCTGTGAAACTAAACCAGAGCTGAATTCAAGGACTTTTGACAGAAATATTCACTCCAGGTAAACATTTCATCTGTTGTTTCTCTACTCTAAGCGCAGAGATGGCCCAGCATTATCATATTACAGATTCATCAGCTATGACTTTTTAACTCAGCTGCAGTCTTACAAACTTGCGTTTTCATTCATTTCAATGCCGCATTCACCTTTGACACTAGAAGTGCCAGAATTGCATAACTACTAGAACTGCCACAAGCGGTCATTTTGACTGCTAGATTCCAAACTCTATATCTTTAATGATAAACACCCAATTGAGAGATTAATGCATTTATTGTATTAGGATAGCTTTTAAAAACAACACCAAGCTGTACTGTACATTTAAACAAGTTTAATTATACATTTATAAATAATAATATCATTAGTAGCCTCCCGTAATTATCGCATATTTACAACAGATAGGCTATATTTCCATATCCATTCAACATAACTCAGAACAAGATAATAACAATGAAAAGTATCTTATTTAATTATGAAACATTTTATTTTAATATAATAACAGAGAAAAAAATCTAAAAACTAGCATATAATAGAGAATATCTATGTAAATAGATAACGTAGTCAGGTATTATTAGCCTATTTCTGATCAACAAATTTAATCTAGTATACTTTTTTTTTGTAGAAATTAGCATATATGCAAACACTCAGGAACCCTACTGACCTTTCTGTTGACAGTGAGAGAGACAAAGGTCAACCGTGGGAAATGTAACAAAAGAATTCCGCGAAATTCAGTGCGGTCAATATGCCCGTCTATGGCCGAAATAGGTAAATATGTTTATTTATTATTTTGCCTTATGTGTAATTTATAGGAAAAACATTTTAAATGAAAATACAGACACTTTTAGGAAAAATCAGCTACCAGCAGAATTTTATTTATTTTTTCAACAAAGTTATTGCAGATATAAAATTCTAAACAGTCAAAATGACCGTCATGGCCATTCTAGTGCTAACAGTTATTAGTCCTATAGGCTCTCTAAAAACTGCTGTAAGCTGTTCTGGTGTGTAAACACAAGACTGAAAGTTGATTAGGTTAACTGGCATAGCAATGAGTCACCGATAGTTTCTTTGCCCAGCGGATTCTGAGTTTAAGCAGATTCTCATGAGTAAAAGTGTGCTGTACAAACACTGGCTCTGGGGTGAATTAATTATATATTATTGCTGTCACCTGTTTAAATAAAAACAGACTCTCAGCTTGTGCTGGTAAATGTTTGGGCCTGAGCTTTACAGCAGAACTCTGTGCTTCACAGACTAATTGTGCAAGTTTGATCTGTATAGTAATGGAAAATTATAGTGGTTGGGCAGTAAATACATAAAGCACTCAAGCCAGACCGAATTTCTTGTGCTTGGTTAACCCGGATTGCTGGATTGGGACTATGAATTGCATTTCAGTGACCGATTTACTCATGATAATTCTGTTTTCCCAGTCACCAGATGACTCAGGTTTGTCAATACGGATATCAAGCGTAATGTCAAGTCTGTGTGTTGTGGAACAGAGGTATTTTGGGACTTTTGCTTCTTTATTAGGTAGACAGTACGGTGACAGGAAATATTTGGCAGTGAGACAGTTTGAGGAGAAGGAGACGGACCATTCATAGAAAGATATGCCAAATAAGGAAGTCCCACCTTTCAGTTAAATTAACCAGTTGCCTCGTCGACCAGGGAGTCCAGATTTGGCTAGATTTGTCAGTTAGCCACAGCTTGACAGTTTATCTAAAACATTATGGGCCCTATTTTAACGATCTGAAACGCAAGTATCAAACGTGAAACGCAAGTAACTTTGTGGACGCAAATCTAAAATGGGTTGGTCTGAAGTAGCTACATTACTCATAGGTGTGGTTTGGGCGTAACGTGAAATAAACCAATCAGAGCGTCCTCTCACATTCCCTTTAAGAGCAGGCGCGCTTGTTCCATGGCGGATTGCTATTATAACGGCGGATTTGCCAGGCGCACGCAACTTACATGATGGTAAAGTTGATTTCACAGTCTTCAGTTATTTTATTTCCAGTTATTTCAGTCTTTTATTTCCTGGTTCTTGACTAGGGTTGCCACCTTCAGTGTGGCAAAATAAGGGACACCCATTCACAACCCCCCCCCCCCCCCCCCCCCCCCCAAAAAAAAAATGCTCAACTTTGACAAAGTCATTTATATTGTTATAATTGTAATTTCATAATATGTAGATATGATTCCAACTAAAAACTTTTGAAAATATGTATTTTAGTCAAATAGCAAATGGTGTAGCTCTGCAGCCATCTACAAAAGTGATAATTTCTTTACTTTTAAAACAGCATTTTCCAAAAGATGGGCAAAAATCTTACACTAAACCATGTCAAATTATCCATATCCATGAACGTTAGAAATGTGGGTCTTTTATAAAGTGAATTTAACTTTTTTTTTTTTTACTGTTTTTGTTTAAAAAATATTTATTTATATAGCCTAAAGTAAAAAAATATATAATAAATCCTCCTAAATCTATAAATCCTAAAAAAAACTATTATGTTTCAAAATGACATTTTGTTGAAACAACACAAGTGTGACTTTTTCCCCCCACACTAACATAAAAAACAGATATTATTCAAATTTATTTAATTTTTTTGTAGATGTAGAAAGTGTTGTCAACCGTGCAAAGTCTCACATCATTTGGACAAATATAATGTTTTATTTATTTCAGCAAACGTCATTTGGGGTCGAAAAGACGTGCAGGTTTACAGCGCATGTTCACGAGACTCAGTCGCTATAGAAACAAAGACGCTAAAATGCAATCACGCAATGAGCTTCTCTACTAAGAAATTGATTTCTTTATATTTGCTATTAGTATTATCCATACTGCAAAAACCTTATGTTTTTATTCAACTATATGTGGGCCTAATGTAAAATACGGGACAAATCGCGTCCCTTATTGATTTGATACGGGACGCATCATCTTACTTGTAAATACGGGACGATTCCGTATTTTAAGGGACGGGTGGCAACCCTATTCTTGACGGACAACCCACTTTGTCTGATGTCCTTATATACCTATGTGTCTTGCCACTATTGGTCAAACAGGTTTGATCATTCTCCATTGATCCATTCTCCATTGATAGCAAAAAATTTAGCACCATTGTGATCCTAATCAAAGAGGTTTTCTTAACCAGACAGCACTGTGCTGCTAAGCTGGTAGGCTAAGGTATTAGCGTTGCTAACTGGAGACAAAAACGATTAGGCGATATTTACTTTTACCATTTTTAACTCAATATTGATATGCAAAATGGTTATAATGATAATGGTTGAATAATGTCAAAAAAGTCAAAACATTTATAAAAGTTTAAACATTAAACAAGAACTCCACGTGTTCTTGATCAAAAGAAAATATATTTATAATGAAACAAAATATTTATATTTGAAATAAATACTGTTCAGTTATAACTTTCTATTCATCAAAGTTTACACAAAAAAAAATACATAGCAAACAGATATCACATTGATAATAATAAGAAATTTTACTTGAGCCCCAAATCAGATCATATAGAATGATTCTGAAGGATCCTTTGACCCTGACTGGAGTAATGAAGCTGAACATTCAGCTTTAACATCACAGGAACAAATAGCATTTTATAGCTTATCTATAAGTAGAAAACAATCATCTTAAACTCAGGGGTGTTTCCTCCGAGAAGGCAAAGGGAGACTGGCTCCTCACAAAACGGATGAGAAAATATTATGTGCATAATATATTACAAAATGTCACATTAAAATGTGACATCTTAGTGTCTGTGACAGACAGTATTCACAAGTTTGATGGCTGATGATCTGAAAACAAGTTGACCAATAAAAAGAACAGCTGGACATCATTTGATTTCACAAATAAAATCTCTGGTTTAAATGATTACTGCCTTTAGACACTATATGCAATAAATGTAAAACTGCTTAAAGAAACTGACTAATGTTCTGTTAATAAATAGAACATTAATAGCATTAGGAATGTAAATGGTGGTTTGATTTATATAATGTTTATTTAACCAGGAAAATGTCACAACATTAAGGGTTTTAATAATGTAAAAAATTACATTTTATTTATATATACATATAAAAAAAAAACATTTTTAATATTTGCCTCATCATTTCAGAACACCTCTGCACGCCACTGCTTAAACTGTAATATTTCTAGGCCTATTATTTTGATCAAAAACTGCATCTTTGGGGAGCATAAGAGACATCTTTATAAAACATTAAAAATCTTACTGACCCCAAACTTTTGAGCAGTAGTGTCATATCTAAATTTAGGGTCATATTTAAACTTGTCACCCACATTAGCAGAACAGTGTCAGGAACACATGATTCAAACGCTCTGTCACTAACTACACTATCTTCACTCTATACCTCTCACGAATGACATGGTTCTCGAATTTTCACTTCTTGAGTGTAACATTGTTTAACACAACAAGGCCAAGCCAACCCCTGGTCCCAGTGTGGCCCCGGTCAGCACTCCTCAAGTAAACACTTTAATGGGTTTGTGGCCGCAGAGCCTTGAATGTGAGCAAGCCAGAGGTTTGCATGTTTTCCATGCTTTGTTCAGCGAGACGTCTTGAGTTCCCTGCAGACGGCCCTTCTCTCATATAACGTTCTTTCTCCCCGGCGTTCGTGGAGACAGCTCTTTAGAGGAGCAGCACCTGCATGTCGCTTCGCTGCGCTCCGTTGCACTTTCAGCAGAAAGCTCAATCACTCAGCCAGCCTGTTAACATACACTCCCCATTGCCTCTCAAGTGTTGTTGCAGAAAAAACATGGGTGTGCACCACAGTTTTCACTCGCTCTCGCTCTCTTTTTCAGAGCTGACTGCTATCTATAAGTGCTCGGTTTGTTTTCTTTCCAAATCCCTTTCTTCGATCTCAGAGAATGAGCAGAGACCAATGAAAAAAAATCAAGCGTGCATTTTGTATTGTGATAACAGCCGAAAATCAACAGAGCTTTTCACTTCCATCAAAATTCAGAAATGACTCTCCCTGTCCACTGTTAAAGCAACAGCTGTCAGGCCACTTAATTATAAAGTGGTGAGATAAAAGCCAACCAGACTTTGTTCAGCAATTAAGATAAACATTTCTTACCAGGCACGCCGGAGTGTTTGTGTGAAACACACAGGCTATAAAAAGAGCATACGACATCTGCTACAACTGCTTTTCTGACTTTCATTAGGAGGCTATCAAATAAAGTGTGACTGTTTGACTCGACGCGAGGCATATTGATCTAAACATCCGGAAGACAACTGGGACACAGATCGGGAATCTGTCAGCACCATGGCAACACTGTGACATGCCACGAGACAATGTTAGTAAATCAGCGCTGTCTGCCGGCTGAAGTTTATTGAATTAGACTTCCTATCTTGTAATATTTCATTTTAATCATTATTTACGGAGGAATTGTTTTCATCACAAATATATTTACAAATGGCATATTTACAACGACTTGAAAGGCACTGTTTAATATTTTTTGCTTCAGCTAAATTAAAGGAAGTTGTACTTCAGCAATTAGATACAGTATGAGATGCTGCTATAGCTAATGAATACAGTCGTGACCATATTCACATTAGTACAGCCTCGAATGCCTTATTACTTTAATAAATGGTTTCTACATATTAAAAATATCAAGAACACCCATTTTCATTATTTTACCATGCAAAATATGTCAGTGCCATCCTTATGATACAGTCCCTGGTAAAATAGTGTTGGAATGCAACAAAAATAATCTGATAAATAATAGGAGCTTTGATATGGTGATCAGCTGTTTAACATAATAGCTGTTATATCATGTCTTGGACTTCATACTGACCAATCAGAAGCCAGGACCAGACCTACGCATTTTATATTGTATTAACCAATCAGCATCCAGGACCAGAACTATCTGTTTTAGAATAATTGTTATTGACCAAGCAGCATCCATGTACAGAAATGTCCGTTTTATAATATTCTGTATTGACTAATCAGCTAAACTATATGTTTTATATTTTGTTGTATTGATCAATCAGCATTCAGGAACAGAACTATGCGTTTTATAATTTTCCACACTGACCAATCAGCATCTAGAACTGGAACTATCAATTTATGTGATGTCGTATTAACCAAATAAGTATCCAGGAGCAGAACTCTCTGTTTTGTAATATTTCTTATTGACCAATCAGCATCCAGGTCCAGACATATCCATTTTACAATATTCTGTATTGACCAATCAGCAAAACGATATGTTTTATAATATGTTTTATTGACCAATCAGCATCCAGCCTCAGAGCGATCCGTTTTATAATATACCGTATTGGCTAATCAGCAGAACTGTATATTTTATAATACATTGTTTTGACCAATCAGGACCCAGGACCAGAACTATCAATTGTTTAAAAGAACTTAGCACACTTGCCAAAGTAAATGGATATTTTTATGGTGATAATTCGCTTGTTATCATATTTTCCTGCACATTTGTATTATTTGCATGAAATAACAGCATGAGTGAGGTGAAGAGAGAGAGAGGGAGATAGAGTTGTGTGTGTGAGAGAGAGTGTGTGTGTTTCTGTGTGTCAGTCAGCCACTTAGCCTGTGGTAATTACTATCTCAGCATGTTAAATGATCACTATAAACGCACACAAGTGCTACTGCAGCCCACCGGACATGACAAAAATGGGCTTCTCTAACTACTTCCCCTGTTCTCAGGAGGAGTCGAATCAAGCAAGCGAGATTTACTGATGAATAGCCATAGGACCTCACAGCTGCTTCTCTGGGGTGAAGAAGATGCATCTGCTACTATTGGATTGTCACAGCGGAGAGTGTTTTCCAGAACGAGCCAAACTGAGCTTTAAGTGACATGGATTCCACCTGTTGTGCATGAGTTCTGATGATGAGGAACAGATTTACTTACGCAGGTTGTTTCCCGTTGCTCTGGCCTGCATGTTCTCGTAGTGTTGTCCATGGCACTGCCAAACTCTCCTCCCTCTCCGCGTGTTCTCCTGGAGCTGTCTGGCGCATCACCTGGGCCAGGGCTCTATGGAGAAAGCCTTGTTTACTCATCTTATCAAGAAAAACTGTAAATTGAAGTAGAGCAATTCAATAGATATTTATACAGTTCTTGACAGACATTTCCACATCGAAAAGTTTGTTCTGTAAATTTTAAATAAATGTTGACAAAGAGGGATTACAACGATCAGTTATGTTAGACCGACGCAGAACTAAGTATAAATTGGGCTTAAGTCTGTGTTCCAAGAAAATAAATATTTAAATTGTGTATACTGTATCTGCTAAAAGACAGCTTTACTCAGCGTTTAAGAGTATAGTTAGCATATGCTAGACCTACAGACTTGACCTAACAGACCAACACGATCTCATGAATGTGCGTATATCTATACCACAAATGTTATTTCTCGTACCATTTATACGCCAAATATCTGTGGGGGTTTTTTGTTGTTTTTTTTGCGTGCATATGCTACGCACTGAAAACCCTTTGGGTGGGATTAGGGGGGGGGGGGGGGGGGGGGTGCGTATTACACGCCATAAAGTGCGTATCATATGCATGCAAAAAAACTCCGTATCAAATGCACGCAAAAACTATTTTTGGCGTATAAATGGCACGAGAAAATAACATTTGTGATACGTACTATGAGACCGGGCTGAACAGACATGATCTAAAATCTACGAAATTCCCATTTGGGGTTTCCTGGGGTCTTTAAACAACCTCATGTACATAAAACTGATAGATTAATTCACATCATGCTTGAAATGGTAAAAAAAAATAGTAATAAATAATAATAACTTTTTTGGAGATACATTAAACCATTATGAAAATCATTAAAATGGTGCAAGTCAGCACGGTGACATATTCCAAAGGTACTCAATTAAAATGGTGTAAATGACTGGTTGGTGGGAGGTGGATAGGATACTATGGCCCATGTGAGTTTTTATTGTGTTCACGCCTAATAGAGTGAAAGATAGAATGAAAGGTCAGTGCGCAAATAGAATGTCCTTGAAATATTAGCATCATTAGATACAGATCAGTGTCCATTATCCTACTAATGTCACAGACTCCTCTCTACTGATGTTTAGATGAGTAAGCGTATATGTGTGTGTTTGTTTGTTTTGAGTAGATGCTTTTTTAGACAAAATCTGTGCCTCACCATGGAGATCATTAGAGACTTACAGAGATGTTCATGTATGTTTAGATCAACAGATGAATTAGACCTGAATGCTCAGTATATTTTGCAGTACATCTGCTTCCAGCTCTCTCTGATTATCAACACTTTATACTGTGTCTTCAGGGAAAAGCATGTCTGGTCTTTAATTTTATCAAAATAAAAAAATATTTTTTTTCTTGATTTAAAAAAGAAATTTACTTTGTACTCTCCACCACTTAAATAGTCCTATTAAACCTTGAACCTCAAACAAATGCCTGTCTGTGAAATTAAAGGAGTATTCTGCACATGTCAGTGTTTCAGACTGCCTGAAGGATAAATAGATATACAGGACAATGAAGCCAGTAGAAGTTGAAGAAAAACTAGCACAAGGTCATGAGAGATAGAGTTGTGCCAGTGTAATCCATGATAGCCTTGAGCTATGCCGAATGACATCCCAGAGGAAAACTGTCATCCTTAGAGGTTTGCCTCATTGAAGGCATTAGCATTATATTTCATTACTGATATCAACTTATAAACAAAATAAATAAATCTCCTTAGGACAAAATAAAAACAGACACAACTGAGGTAATTATTGACTTACAGTCCGATTGTTGAGCTAATTAAATTAATTCAAATAGCAAAGCTCTGATAATTTAGGTAGAGTGTGGATACATATTTGAGTTCACAATGAAATGGAGAAAAGGTACAAAAAGCTGTCACTGGTTGCTTCTTTAGACCTTCTTTAGACCATTTGTACCTTCTTTAGAACAAATGTAGGACATTTGATTGCAGATTTTGGAACAGTTTCTGATTGTGTCAGATTTCTTCTGAAACTCTTAAGTAACAAGCAAGCAACTAACGTAAACAACTCTCAATTTTCTCTGTTTAATATCATAGTATAATATCATATCATATCACCTCAAGAAACAGTTGAAGTATTAAGATCTCATTTGTATTTTTATTTCCCATGGAATACACTGCTCCACTCCACAACAACTCAAGCAATTTACAACTTCTTAAAAAGGACAAGACACGAATGCGTTCACTCAATGTAAAGCTGTAGATTACATATTACTCTGGTTATTTGGTTAAATCCCATTTGATTTCCTTTCTTTCCTATGGGATAAACTGCTCTGCACAACAGATTACAATTTACAACAGTTTATATAAATTACCAAGGATAACTAAAAATGATTTATATGCAGTCAGCGTGTATTAATATGTGGAAGACAGCTCAGGTCTAATTTTCTTTTGAAAGAATTTACTTTTAAATTCTCATTTGATTTTCCCCGTCTCTAAACTGCGCAGACAACCACGCAGACAATATGCAACAGCGTTTGAACTTGAACTAAGGCTATTCAACCTCTCTTACCTAGACATGTTCTCTCTGTGAGGTCGATGCGCCTTCTCCAGGCCAAGTTTGGTGAATATCCCAACCAGCGCCATGATAGCAACTACTCCGCATATGATATACACAATCAAATTCGTTTTATCCTTAGTCGGATCGTTTTGGTCCATCATCTTCGGGGGTGGTCTGCCCGTCATGGACCACGGAGGGGTGTCGTAGTTTTTGCAAGTGGTCTGATCTAACCTGGAGTTTTTTAAACTCGCAGCAGAACCTGAAGCCACAGGTCCCGCAGCAGTACAGGTAACTACCCGTCCTACACACGAACGGAGGATCCCACTGACCCATCACATCATAATAGCCCCGACACCTGTCCTCCGTGTGAGCTGTCTCAGAGAGACCGTCTCTGGAGTCGTTAGACCGTGACGCTGTCACCAGACCATCCAGGTTCTTCCCAGGTTCTCCTTCCGCGTCGCACACAAGAACTTTCATCAAAAAGTAACCCAGTAGTAAGCCAGTGCTTTTCATCGTGCGCTCTTCTCTTCTCTCCTCTTCTTTGCCACGGCTGAACGGACGCTGAAAGACAGAGTTGGGTGTCTTTTGTCATGAAGTGTCAGGACACATATCTCCATCAAAAACATCACCGCCATCCGAGATGATCATGTTTGATGATACTTCAGCGCCACAGTTAGTCTATACTAGAGGTTTTGAAATATGAAAATGATTGAATATGGAGATTTCTATCGTATCAAGTGTGGCATTGCAATAAACACTACCTGTGTTTTGTCCACTATTATATCTTATCCTAAACAACGGCGTTCATGAGCACTCGGAGCGTGGAGCGCCTGGATCGCAATGAGCTGCGGTTGAACGGTGCGCTGAGTGAGACTGAATGCGTAATGATGAGAGAGGAGGAGGGGACCCAAGTATGGGCACTTGGAAGGAAGCAGCAAAATAATAAAGAGGAGAGATAGCAGAATGTGTCAATCAATATTAAGTCCTGTGATTCGCACATAGAGTAGCCTACACGTTGAGCGTAAATGAATGCGCAACTCATACGCACAAATACCCTCAATATGCGAACTATGTGTTCACGACTCACGAGAATCGACTAGCCTATTTTAAACAAATATTTTAGTTTTTTTTTTACCACTTTTAAATGTTAAAGTAAATCGTTGGATCTCTCGCAACTGGTTTGCAATGGAAAGTGCTGTATTTTAGCCCTACGTGTCCCAAATAACGTCTTTATAACGTTTTTTTTTTTTTTTTTTTTTTTTTCATTTTTACATTTACCTTGAAACCCACCCCTCCTTTTGTTTTGGTTTCTTGAGGGAGTTCCAGCCAATGGGTTGATTTCAGGCGCAGCCATTTTAAAACCGAAATGACGTTTAATGAGCGTTCACATTGCGATTCAACAATGCAACAGGATTGTTTGATTTAACGGAGAGTGACTGAGCTAAAGAAACCACAGTGATGAAAGTCGAACAGCAACTACCGATGGGAGTGCCGACAGCGACCCAGTGACCTCCAGTGAATGAAAGGTAAGGTTCACCAGTAGGCCTGCTCACTTTATTGATTTATATATTGATGATATTGATATTGTCCAACTTTAAAATATTTTGGAAGTTGGTATATAAAAGAAGTGTGCTTTCAGAAGTTGAAGGTGAATTTTATTTTATGATTTTTTCTTTTCACCTATGGTTCTCACTGCAGAACACGAAATCCAGGGGGAGGAGTTGAATCCAGATCCAACTACTCCCACCTTACATATACCAAACCTACCCATCTCTCTCTCTCTCTCTCTCTCTCTCTCTCTCTCTCTCCCCCCCCCCCCCCCCTGATCACTAAACCCACCCCTAAACCTACCAATCTCCACCCCCTGATCCCTAAACCCACCCCTAAACCTACCAATCTCCACCCCCTGATCCCTAAACCTACCAATGTCCACCCCTTAGATCTGGATTCAACTCCGCCCCCTGGATCTCGTGAACTGCAGTGAGGTGCTACAGAATTATTCCTGGCTAATTCTGAGTTTGAAGTTTTGATGGTGCATGGTTGCATTTTAGCAGCAACATGGCTGTAAAAATGAAATTTTTTCATACTTGGGCAATTAAACATTTAGCAATTAAACTGGATCAGCGCATGCAAATATATTATAGAAATATCAATATGTGATTCATTATATCAGCACAGCCTTAGGTTGTAGGTTGTTCATACAGTTGTCAAAGTTGCCAATTTTATCATGGTGTTTACAATTACGGATTTAGAGATGAAATTATTTTTAAAATTAGATTAAATGCAATTTCTATCTAATCTAAATTCTCCCATTTCAGTCTCATTTTCATCACAAAACAGTGGATTACTTTTCTGCACCCTGTAATGCAGTGCAGAGTGACATACCGCCAGTTATATCTGACCCTTGATATTTTGTGAATTTGTTTATTTGTCATATAACGTAGAATGATTTTTCGTGGGTCATTCTGGGAATTATTATTATGAACACATGATCTGTCCTAATACAGTTCACACTATTAAACTTCCCAGTTAAATATAATTGAGACTAATGCAGTGATAAGATCCAGCCAGTTCATTCCATTCATTGCCAAGACGCAACTAGACCTTCAAACCACAGACAGAGTTGCATATCTCGAGAGGGATAATATAAATCAGTTTTATTAAGTTATAGTCTGGATTAATCCCTTGTTTTGTATGGTGTGTATTTACAGAATGATATGATCAATGATCACTGAGACACAGTCGGTCCTAATGGGCATTTGGCAAGGCAAACAAGACCACAGCCTAGAATAATCTAATTACATGCTGATGCAGATGAACCAGCAATCTGCATTGTCTTTGGGAGGACAAATAGACCTGCCTAAGGTGGCATAAATTGTAACTTATGAAAGGAAAAAAGAAGCACTAATGCAATTACATAAAACAAGGCTCATGGCTCCTTTTCGAATATTCATGTTCTGAACAAATTCATAAAATCCCATGAAAACAGCAGAATTGTTGCATGGGTTATCAGAATGCACGAGTCAATGAGGCCATCAGTAAAGTACTTGAGAGACACTAAGGGATCACTTGGTCTTGTTATTGCCATGGTAACCAGGTGCATAATGGCCTAATTTCATTTTGCTGGTCCTATTGACTTAGAAGAGTGATTTTCAAAACATACAGAAAGCCAGGGAAGAGTGCCGTCTTTCTGTTGTTTTTTTTTTCCAACCCTTTTTTTTCTTCTACAGCATCATGCTTAAAGTTGTAAAAAAAAAAAAAGGCTGAAGCTGAATGACGGTTTGCGCAAGAGATGCACCCCATTGTCTAAAGGTCAATACATAGTGAATTACCCCATTTATTCGGTTGTGCATCCCAGCAGGTTCTTTCTTTCTGGAGAGCACAGTATATGTCTTTCAGAAACTAAAATCGAGATTTTGTCAGCTATTTTTATATCTATCTATCTATCTATCTATCTATCTATCTATCTATCTATCTATCTATCTATCTATCTATCTATCTATCTATCTATCTATCTATCTATCTATTCCGCGTGTGTGTGTGTGTGTGTGTGTGTGTGTGTGTGTGTGTGTGTGTGTGTGTGTGTGTGTGTGTGTGTGTGTGTGTGTGTGTGTGTGTGTGTGTGTGAGAGAGAGAGAGAGAGAGAGATGACAGTGGGGCCCAGAAATCGTTGAACACTTTGAAAATCTAGAATTTGGAATGTAATTCAAATTACATTACAAGAAACAACATTTTAAACCGACCATTATAATGTAAAAAGTACAGTCACTTTGGATAAAAGCATGCTAACTGTACATGTAAGTTGTAATGATTTAAAATTCTGCACAATTTCTACGTCAGTAATCAAATAAGAACTAATACTACAACAATTAAGTGATTTTTCTAAAGATAGTCCGATGTTCTTCTTCCATTGAAGCTTAAGATACTGTTCAGATCTTTTTTTTTAAACCATGTTAGGGAACAAGATCATGAGGTTGTATGTTCTTGTGAAGTTCATGGAGCTTGTGTTCTGCATACCACCAGAGGGACACAAGAGGGACAAACCAAATACTAAGACATTCATGTTAATCTTCAAGTTCAACCTTTCAGTCAAATTGGTATACTGTGAATACAATTTGTAATGACAAATGTTGGTTTCAAAATTTGGTTTCAGGGTGTTTACACGACAATGAACCTACTAGAAAAACGGAAAGTGTTTCCTTTGCGTTTTTTGTGTAAATGATCCCTGTTCTCACTGATCTGTGAAAATGGCTAAAAACACTGTATTATGCATGCCAGGCCAGTAGGTGGTGAGGTGACTACAGCAGTCACTTTGTAAAGAAGTACTACTATAGACTGAACTTGTAATTCGCATGCGCATGTTGTCACAGTTTTCACAAATTCGCATTTTTGTAGTTGCACGACAACAGTGTCGTTTTTTCAAAAACTTTGAAACCAGTTCTCAAAAGTTTGTGTTTTCAGGCCCCCAAACGCTGTTGTCGTGTAAATGAATGGCCAAAACAGATACAAAGTTTTATGTTTTTGGTTGAAAACGGTGGCGTGTAAACTTTTGGACCCCACTGTGTTTTTTTACTGTGCCATTTGCGTACTCGTGTATTGTTTTGTTGTTTTAGTCCTTTGTTATCACCATCACAATGAAGAGCCTTGATCATGCATAAATGTACGCAAAGTTTGTCATAGATCATTTATTTTTGGAGCTGGTGTTAATCTGGAATATTAACAGTGTTTTTGAAAGCACCATCTGCCACCTGAGAAATCTTGCTCATTTGCTTTTGATGTTAGTCCGAGCCACAAAAAACTTCTTTATTTACAATTGGCTGTCATGGGAATCATGGCTCTTTTCTCTTTGTATCTTTAAAGACTGCTGTAAATAGTTCAGTCATTCCTCTGGGATTTTATCAAAGTTTGTTTAGAGAGACACAACTCTGCTCGAGTGTCTCAGAGAGAACAGCTGGCAGCTCCTGATCAGACCATCGCGTTGAAAAAGCCCTGACTGCGTCACTTTGACTTAGGAAGAATAGCAATTGGCGAGCAATGAAACATCACGCTCAATTTAACATGTCAATACTTTACTTCTTGGCCAGACTGTTTTAGATGCAGCTGTATATCTTGAAAGAATAGTCATGATTTATGGATTCTGGCTGTAGTAGAATAGAGCTGTGCTGCCCTGAGAAAAGGTCATCTGACTGATAAAACCAAATCTTAAGTTTTGAATCAATTTTCTTAGACAGTGTGTTCACAGAAGTTGCTATAGCCTTCAGTCATTCCATACATCAATTTAAACCAAGCCTGGAACACACCAAGCCGACGCCGACAACTAGCGCTACTGTGTTGTCGCCTCGAGTCGGGGGAAAAGCTGCTCTTGAACACACCGAGAGAACTAGCCGACTGCCAGCGTTCTGCGCCTGCGTGTAAATGAGACAACTGTCTATTTCTGCAGATATATTCGTCTACATTCGTCATTCAAAAAGGGAAACCGACGCTGCAGGCTGCAGATACACAAACCGTAAACAAAGCAGTGCGTGCTTACCGTTTTGAATATCAATCCTGCTAAACACTTTCTTTATTTAAATATTCGCCAAGGAACACTCAGGTAAGATGACGTATCTTACAGCCTATAATCTGAACCGTTTTCACTTTGTTCTTTGCTCGCTGTTTTGCTATTATTTGCTATCAACATGTCGAATCGGCCAGAAAAAAGCCGACGAGGACCAATTTCAGCCGACGGCGCGGAACACACTGAGAAAACTTAGTCAGCAGACGCGCAAAAACTGCCCGACGGCCGACCATCGGCTTGGTGTGTTCCAGGCTTTATATCCCTTCTGCCTAGGTTAATTCATTATAAAAGTGTATTTATGCAAGTGTAAAAAAGGGGGGAATTAAGCTATTATATAGGCTACATTGTGAATGATAAAAAGCTGCAGATTTACAAAAGTTTGTAAGCAACCTAAATGTTCTTGGAAATACAGTCATTTATTGGCAAAAAAAATTTGCAAAAACCTTTTTTTTTTTTTTTGCTGTAGGCCTAATAGCAAAAAAATGGCAAAAACTTTTTTTTTTTCACGAGAATAATTGAACAAAAAAGCGTCATAATTACTTTTTAAAGGGTAACTAAACCCCTGGTCAGAGCCTGACTCCACCCACTGGCAATTTTTGAAAAAATGCTGGAAAAGTGGGCAGAGCCCAGCGGAGATACAGGGGACGAACCGAGGGCTGGGCTCTAGCGGGGAGGCGTGCACCTGAGACCCGGAGTGACTGAGTGATTGACAACTGCTGTCAGACTCGCTAAGATGGAGAGTGACTGGAGTGACGCAAGTAGCTTTGCAACAGAGTCGAGGACTTTTCTCCCCCACCTTCCCCTGAAGTGGAGGAAGTGTTTGTGGACACAGAGCCAAAACCATATCATTTCGAGCCGCTGGCTCAAACTGCGGTGTCGCATTCCATTAACTCATTAACATAGCATTTAAGGCCATTGCACACTGAGTCCGAAATTCGCATACGAAATTTTCGCACGTCAAAAAATAAATACGACCTCACGTTATGTCAATCACGCTTGCACACTGCCTCCGAAACTTTCGTCCGTCATAAAAAAAATCGAAACGGGTTCGATTTTCTGCGTTTTTCGCATCCGTAACAAGCAGTTTGAATGGTGTTTGAATGGTGCTTTGACAATTCAGAGCCACCGAATCACGAATACGAAAAAACGCATACGAAAATTTCGGACTCAGTGTGCAATGGCCTTAACTCCCGCATCTCGATCGGCATCCGACGATGCTAGCGAAGCAGCAACGCAAGAGAGAATGGGGCCATCATCTGAGTGGATTATTATTACTATTAACCTATGTTAAGTATACTTTATATTTTAAGTATATTTTCCAGCAAAACGCGCCGGCGGTTGTGGAGTCCACGCAGGAAGAGTAGCGTTTGGCACACAAGTGCATGCAACCACTGGCGCCTAATTTCCAGGTCTGGTGGAAAGTTATGCAGTCCAGCAGTGCTGTTGTAGTGGTTTTGTTGAAACAAGATGTTTTTTATACTGCCAAGGGTGTGGTAGCTCGTACCAAAGGCGTGGTGAGCTGGAACCTGCTTACGTCACCTGCCACCGCTTACGTCACGTACCACCGCAAACATCCAAGAGGAAAATTCAACTGCAGTAGCCCCCGTTTAACCAGAAGAGGGCAGCACTCAGACGTTTTTACACCATATATTGTAGAATTTAAACACTTTATACCCAAATGTCAAAAAAGTTACTCGAATCATAAAGCCCCATTCTTACAGATCATTAACTAAAAAAAGTTGGTTTAGGGTTTAGTTACCCTTTAAAATATATATATTTTTAATAATTTTAAAATGTACATAAACCAAAGTTTTGCTTTGACACATCAACCATGTCACAAAACATTTTCACACGCATGCATTTTTTTTTATAAATGATTGTACACAGTAGGCCTATGCAAATTATATAGCGTATTACAGAAAATTATATTACAAAAATTATATTACTTGTATGTAATATATATATTTTTTTATTGCATTGATTTAAAAAATATATATATTTATTTTAATATAGAAAAACAACACACATCCCACACTTTTTTATATACACAGCCACTTTTCCCATAGTCTGGAGAGCTGCAGCCGTCACTCCCCCAACCTTCTGTCAGGCCTGGCTGATCTCTGTCTTTGGCCATGTGGAGTGTGACGTGAGCCCTTGATCACTTGCTGCTTGCTAGAAAAGGACACCAAGCTGTGCGTGACTCTCCCTTGTGAAGAGGAACCAGACAGTGACTCAGTTTAATCATTTGATTTCAAGATATGTAACAGCATCCCACAGAGGAGTATTTAAAGTCAAAATATGTGTAAAGAGATTGTGGAGATTGTCTCTTTACATCATCAGTGACACCATTATCGCTAGTACCACACGTTTGAATATGTCTGGTGTTTGCATTTTAAATTATTATTATGCCTTGTGGCTTTTGCCCAACATATTCTGTGTTCAATACTAACCTCAGGTTACAGCATTTGTGGCATAATGTTGATTACCACACAAATTAATTTCGACCTTTCTGCCTTTCCTTTAAAAGAAAAATTAGGTAATTGTGATGCATTTACCCTGGAAGTAAACTGGGCCGATTTAGAGGATTTAAAAGTGGACTTTAGCACACTTGAGCACACTCGATCTAGTCAGATCTCAGATTTAAACCAATCTTTATCTTTATCTTTAATGATAAATACCCAATTGAGAGATTAATGCATTTATTGTATTACGATATCTTTTAAAAACAAAACAACACCAAACTGTACATTTAAACAAGTTTATTTATAAATTTATAAATAATAATATCATTAGTAGCCTACTGTAATTATCGCATATTCACAACAGATAGGCTATATTTTAATATCCATTCAACATAACTCAGAACAAGATAATAACAACTAAAAGTAGCTTTTTTAATTCTAAAACATTTTATTTCAAGAAAAAATAGTCTAATAACTCATATAGGCCTAATAGAGAATATCTATGTAAATATATAACGTAGTCAGGTATTATTAGCCTATTTCTGATCAACCAACCCGATCTCACCAAATGCGTCTATATAGCACGCAGTGTGTTTATCGTGTAATATATACGCGAAAATGAGTTTTTACGTGCATAGTATACGCATGGATAGCACATGGTTGGGTTTAGGGTGGGGTAGGGTGCGTGTGTATTATACGCTTGGGTAGGATTAGTGGTGTGGGGTGCGTGTGTATATCACGAAATTAAGTGCGTATCATATGCACGCGCAAAACTGCGTATCATATCCACGTAAAAACTCATTTTCGCGTATAAATTGCACGATAAACACACTGCGTGCTATAGAGACGCATTTGGGTGAGAACAGGCTGGATCAACACATTTAATCTAAATATACTTTTTGTTTGTTGAAATTAGCATATATGCAAACATTCAGGACCGCTACTGACCTTTCTGTTGCAGTGAGAGAGACAAAGGTCAACCGCGGGAAATGTAACAAAAGAATACCGCGAAATTCAGAGTGGTCAATATGACCGTCTAGGGCCGAAATAGGTAAATATGTTAATTTGTTATTTTGCCTTATGTGTAATTTATATGAAAAACATTTTAAATGAAAATACAGTCGCTTTTAGGAAAAGTCAGGTACGAGCAGGATTTTATTTATTTTTTCAACAAAGTTATTGCAGATATAAAATTCAAAACGCCATGGCCGTTCTAGTGTTAAGCAGGGTCTGGTTATACTTGGATGGGAGACACCAGGTGCTGTAAGCTTTTGGTTATAATCTATAATGTAATAATATGCAATGACCCTAACATTTGTGTTGTAATCCACATAACTCTGGACTCAGACTAGAATCAAGATTCTTTTTTTCCCCTCTGAATCTTTGAGTCAAGTCCTACAAGATTCCTTTCATCCAGTTTTTTTTTACCCCCGGGATGTTTTTCCCTGTTTCAGCAGAGCACATAAACCGGTTTCAATAGCACAAACTCATGAAAAGAATGGATTTTTGTGGTTGTTTATTTTAAAAAAACATAGCTGTTGTGAGCTGGCATTCAACACACAAAATGACAGTGACATTGAAGGGGATTGTGTGACAGAGGAGAAAATAAATCTGCAAATTGCATTTGTTTTCAATTCCCATATCCAGCCTTGCTTTAGCAGCTGGCTTCTCGAGATAAAACAAACAGTATTTGCACGTTTGCAAAAGCTTGTAATGCCCCCTCTAGTAAACAAACCAAAGATTTTTGACATGCCAAAATGCTTGGCTCTCTTAAAAGAGTTACTTCAATACTATAAATACGGTGATCCCCGATTAGAGCTCATGGCTGGCAATTGTACAACAGAAGGGGCCAAAAGTTTAAGACCATGAAAATACTTAATTGAAAGTAGAGGTTAAATGTTATACTGTACACTCACCAGCCACTTTATTAGGTACCTGTTCAACTGCTTGTTAACACAAATATCTAATCAGACAATTTCATAGCAGCAACTCAATGCATTTAGGAACGTAGACATGAAGACGATCTGTTGAAGTTCAAATTGAGCATCAAAATGTGAAAAAAAGTTATTTAAGTGACTTTCATCGTGGCATGGTTGATGGTGCCAGACCGGCTGGTCTGAGTATTTCAGAAACTACTGGGTTTTTCACACCCAACCAACTCTAGGGTTTACAGAGAATGGTCTGAAAAAGAGGAAATCAGTGAGTTGCAGTTCTGTGGGCGAAAATGCCTTGTGGCCAGAGGTCAGAGGAGAATGACTGGTTCGAGATGATAGAAAGGCAAAAAGTAACTTGTTACAATCGAGGTGTGCAGAAGAGCTTCTCTGAATGCACAACACATCAAACCTTGAAGTAAATGGGCTACAGCAGCAGAAGACGCACCGGGTGCCTCTCCTGACCGATAAGAACAGAAAACTGAGGCTACAATTCGCACGGGCTTGCCAAAACAGGACAATAGAAGATTGAAAAAGCGTTGCCTGGTCTGATGATTTCTGCTCCCACATTCAGACGGTAGGGTCAGAATTTGGTGTAAACAACATGGATCAATCCTGGATCAATTCTGCCTTGCATCAACGGTTAAGTCTGGTATGGTGGTGTAATAGTGTGGGAAAAAAATATTTTTTTGCACAATTTGGGCCCCTTAGTACCAATTGAGAATTGTTTAGATGCCACAGCCAACCTAAGTATTGTTGCTGACCGTGTCCATCTATTTATGACCACAGTGTTCTGATGGCTACTCCAGCAGGATAAGGCACCATGTCACAAAGCTCAAATTATCTCAAACTGGTTTCTTGAACTCTCAAATGGCCTCCACATTCACCAGATCTCAATCCAATAGAGCACCTTTTGGGTTGTAGTGCAACGGGAGATTCACAAAATGGATGTGCAGCCGACAAATCTGCAGCAACTGTGTGATTCTATTATGCCAATCTGGACCAAAATCTCTGAGGAATGTTTACAGCACATTTTTTAATCTAAACCACGAAGAATTAAGGCAATTCTGAAGGCAAAAGGGGATCCAGCATGGTACTAGTGAGGTGTACCTAACAAAGCAGCTGGTGAATGTAACTTTCTCATTATGTGTAATAAAACAAAACACATAAGGTACAGTATTGCACCAAAAACAGTGAAAACTGGGAAAGATGACTGAAATAATTCAGTTTGCCTGTATATGGATTGGGGGAATACATGAAATCTCATTTCATTCTTAGGATTGTCATATACTGTAGCTCTTGCGCATATTGTCTCTAGAATTCATTTAGATAAAATGTCTTGTCTGATATATTGCACCTGAGCCACAGTTCAAACCCTCCTTCAGTCTGCAGTACCAATATTATTCCACTCAATGGGTTTTATTTGATGTGCGGTGCAATGTTCCTAAGAGGAAACATAAAGCAGTTGAATAAATGATTGGCATTACTCTTGACTACACAGTCTCAGTCAAGATAGCCAGCTTATGAGATGCATTTGTCATGTGCATATAAATTTCATATTTCAAAACTGACATTTTATTGTCCTAGTGCGTGTTATTATTGATCCATGATTTTCCAAAGAAAAAAATTACTTGTCTGAAACGACTCATTTTCCACTGATTATCCTATTTCTTAATGTTTTTTTTAATGCATGTTATTGATCTTATTGTGAATGATTACTCCATCTAGCCTAATATGTTTCATTTTAATATTTTTCATCAAAATCATTCTCGATCTTCCAGTGAAACGTCTGACTTCTCTCTGGTGATATATAACGGACTTCTCCGAACATTTAGTCTGCTTAAACCCAGCCCGTTTATTACAATCGCCTGCAATCTCACATTCAGATCTGCCTCCATTCAATCAACAACAAGTCTCCGCCCAACACTTTGGATGCAAGTCACACTATAAAAGAAAAGATCTGTCGCTCCTTCCATTATATCACAACTTAAATGTTTTCTCGCAAACTCGCATTTGTTCTGGCTCCATACTCCCACTTTTATTATCAATCAATTCACGTCCGGCCATTTTAATTGCATATCATTTTTTACTTAAAAATTAAGTGGTGAATGTGGTCTGTAATGACCACATTACAGAAGTCAAATTGGTTTAATTCTGAATGTCTGAAAACATTCGGTAACACTTTATTTTACGGTGTTCGTGAATCGTGATACAGAGTAACTACTTAATTAATTACTTTGTAGTAGACGTTGTAATAACATGTAACAAAGTGTAATTAACATATAACTAAGTTGGAACGGCCTGTACTTACAGATTATAATTATGTGTAATATAGTGAGTTTAAGCTGTTTATGTTTATTTCTCCGATTCTATATATAATAGTAAAATGTTATTTTTTTCTATTACTTTAAATACTGCTAAATCTCTTATTTGTGCTTTATGTTTAAAAAGGAGTGTGTGTTATGCACATTAATTCGTTTAATTATTTTCGCTTGGCATACCAGCGTGATGACGTCATCGCACGCATCGCATAGTAACCCGTGACGTCACGGCGGTGATCCACTTGTCCGTGCGACACTTCTGTCGCGCTGCACTCCACTATATTCCTATGGGTGACGTCAAGCGACTTTGACGCGCTCGCAAAGCATTCCGGGAAGGCGGCGCTTCATTTGAAAAAATGCCGCGCGTCAAAAAGCTGGCCGATGCCCATCTTTATGCAAATGAATTCCGTTGAACGCGAGGCGTCTATCCAATAGAAGCACGCACATGGAGACGGAGGGAAGTCTCTCGCGGGTCCTTTGTTTTTGACTGGCCGCTGGCTCAAAACCACGCCCATAGCGGTAAACTAGAAGAACGCCCATCAACGTTCACATGTGGGGAGGCGTTGCGACACCACACGACATTCGTGTCGGACAAGTGGATCAGTACCGTGAGTGAAGCCCCGTTCACACCGCCAGCGACACGCAGCGACAAAGCGACAAGATCCCATTCATTTCAATGGAGCGCTGGCGACTTCCGGCGACACGAGCGACATTGACCGTTGGCGACAGAATGTGGGCGTGTCAAGCGACAGGAGACAAGCGACAAAAGTTCAGAAATTTCAACTTTATGCAAATGAGAAGCGATTTTCGCGAGCGACAACCAATAGGAAAGAAGACTTTCAGTGGAGCTCACGTTACGTCACCGTCTGGAGTGCAGGCAAGACAGAGTTTGAGGGCGATTTCCCTGTTTTATATGATTTGACTGTAACCACATTCATGGATATAATAAAAATGATGCATGGAAAAGAAACTGTCGACAGTCTCAGTGAGTTTAATTCATTTATAGTTCGAGTGTTGTACGTTTTTGATGCAAGTTTAGCACTGCTGCAGTTCACTTTACAGTTTCCCCTGCATTGTGTTGACTATTAGAGACAAGAAACTGTATTATTTGTCAAATACGAATGACGTTTTAATCATTTATGACCGTATGAGTGAGTTTAATTTGTTGCTTGATCGATCGTTAATCTAGTAAATGATTTAATCCACTGAACACTGCTATGGGAATATAAAAACACTCTCCCAACAGCATACTGTTTCTTTTGAGCCTATAATTTCTAGTCAAATTAAAATAATATAAAGTTAGTAATCACTTGTGATGGTATTTAGTATAGATATGGCCAGACGTCCAGTCAACCAATAACATTAGAGCGACAGCACTACCAACGCCCACAAGCGACTTCACAGTACAGAGACTAGCGACACACAGCGACAAAATCGCTGGCGGTGTGAACGGGGCTTTAGTGATGCTTCATTCGTAGTAAATGCAGAGACGAGAAGTCATCACAAATGCGTTTTCTCTTCATTGTCTTCTTACTTACAGGTAATGGCAAAGTATGATGAGAAACACACTCCAGATTTAAGCATAAACACTGTTAATAATATGAATGAGTTGTGTGTGTGTTTAATGCAGTTGTTTTGCTATATGAATAGTGCGTCATGAGTTTGTCATGTTGAGCACATGGTTAGCATAAATGCTCAGCGATTAGCGCGAAAGTCCGCCACATAACTGGTTAAAGTATAAATACTATTCGAATCTATAAGGGGTAATATTGTTTAGTGTTATAAATTATTCTTAGTTTACATACGTGGTTGTTAATCGGCGGTGATGTCTGTAAACTGTGTAATGCGTTACATTTGAGTGAATGTAGTTGAGTGAATTTCACGTGTCTCGTCATTCAATGTAATACATCAGACAACAAATTTGTATGTGTTCTAAACTGAGAATAGAGAGTGGATTCTTAATGTATTTTACATTATCATTCTCATGTTATCATTTAGATAAAGGGTAAATGCTAGTTTAAGTGTTTTATGTATAAAAATGATCCATTAGGATACTTTGACAATTGTAAACCCTGAAAATGTAAAAGAGGTAATGTTTAATAATCAGGCATTAATATGAAAAAGTCATATGTGGGTTGACCATGTAATGTCCTGAACAGTTGACAGTTGTAATATGAATATGTTCATTCGTAGTAAATGCAGAGACGAGAAGTCATCACAAATGTGTTTTCTCTTCATTGTCTTCTTACTTACAGGAGTACTACATATGCACATGTAATAGGCAGCTACTGTTACACATACTGTATGTAACAAGCCGAGATGGATAAGGTTTATAGATACACTTAAGGTACAATCTTGATACACTTTATTTTACGTAGCTTATCCCTGTGTAATATTATGTAATTTTAATGTAATTAAGAAGCTACTGCATGTATTTAAGCTGTGGATTAACTTAAGTACAATCTTGATACACTTTATTTTATGTTACATATGTGTAATGCTACAGAACGTACAAAATTCCCATGTGTAACTGCAGGCTTTTCCCGACCTTAGTAACCTAACATATTTAAGTACTTGTTGTTACATTGTGTAGTACTAAGTACTTTCTTATATACTTACGCTGTACCAAGTCTGTAACACGTATGTAACCGACTCGGCTTGCATAATTACAATCTGTAAGTACAGGCTGTTACATTTTGTTACATGTTATTACAACGTCCGGTAACGCTTTAGATTACAGCCCGGAAAGTACTGCGTAATTACAATGAAATTACAGTGTAACTTTTGGTAATTTCAGTGTACCTATAAAGTACTTATGTGTAAGTATAGGGGAACAATATGTAAAGTCTTGGGAATAAAGGGGTAACAACCAGGAAAATACTGCGTAATTAAAACTAAATTACAGTGTAACTTTCGGTAATTACAGTGTACCTATAAAGTACGTACGTGTAAGTATAGGGGAACCATGTAAAGTTTTGGAATAAAGGGGTAACAACCAGAAAGAAAAAAAATGTATTTAGGCAAATTATTTATACTGTAAGTATTTTAGAACTACGGGGTACTTATACTATAATACAATCTTACTTTTGGGAGCAATTTAGCGAGTAGGCTACATACACTGCACCTTTTTGTAATAATAGTGTATACAAATACATAAAGGCTTTTTTCAAATTACGGGGTAGCCTATATATCAGTGCATTTATAAAGTAGGCTAATTTGTTTTTATTGCAAAGGTGCACTGATTAAGTTGTTTCAAGGCAAGTAAAACTATTGCAACTTTTTTTTTTAAATGCTGGGGAAATATACTCTTGTTTCATGTAGTTACAGGGTAAGTATGACATTGCGGGCCGTAAATTAAAGTGGTGCTTCTTACCCTCTTGTTTCATGTAGTCAGGGCCGTCGCTGGTGGGGTGAAAGGTGGTGACAATTATAGGGGCCCCCGCTGCCCAGGGGGCCCCACAAAATCCAACAGTTATACTAGGGACACTATTGCATGAATAATTATAATATTTATTAGTTGTATGCCTGAGATTTAAAATGAAAACCACAAAAAAACATGCAGCTTGGTTAAATATTTTTTCCAAATAGCTGCTTCTCTTACCTCCCTAAAAATGGTTTAGTCCGATCTATTTATTAGTTATTAATAAATACCCCGCCCCAGCTCGTGAAGAGAACCAATCAGAGTTGAGGCGGCATTGCCTGAAGACGTTAATCTGGTGGAACTGACTCACTGGAAAAATGTCGGGAAAAAGAAAATACAAATCTGGTTATCAGAAACGCCACGAAAAGAAGGAGAGGGAGGCCAGGTGTGTTGTTGGATCCCAGTCAATTAAAACCTTCTTTAACGCAGGTTAGTGTATTGTATTGTTATTTCGCTGAGAATCAGAAAACTACCGTCTTCTTTCACTTTTCATTAACGGGCGCGAGCGGCACTACAACCGACTGAATGATTACGCGATTAAAATCCCTGTCCTTTTCACTATTGTAAATAACTTGACACGAGACACGACGCATTGCATTATGCATAATATGACCTGCTGGCTGGTGATGTGTTTATTACATCAAGAAACACGAATACAACTGCACTTGAATGAATAAATGTATGAGCTTTATTTAAATATTATTTTACCAGTTCCATATTATCTCTATTAAAATGCATAAAAAGATAAATCTTTTTTAAAACTTTGACTACATTCTTAAGACTGTAACACAGTCTCATCTTAAAACGTCACATACTGACGTGGTTTGACCATACGGCAACATACGACGAAAAGGGTACCCCATAACGTCAATATGAGACGGAGACATAAGCGCACCAGCAGCGCCCCCTAACGGTACCCTAACCCATACCTAAACCTAACCATAACCTGAACCGTCTCATATTGACGTTATAGGGGTACCCTTTTCGTCGTATGTTGCCTTATGGTCAAACCACGTCAGTATGTGACGTTTTGAGATGAGACTGTGTTACAACCCATAAAAACATTATTTTACCGTTCCTTTTTTAAAAATTGGTTTTCTTATTATTTCATTTTTTTTATTTATATGCCTAACCTTTGATGACTTTACACTTCATTCCACTTCAAGCTTTTTGTTAATTTTTATTAGTTGTAATTTTATAGAATTTTAAGATACTCAAACTGCAAAAAAATGTCTTTTGTACTCAGTATTTTTGTCTTGTTTCCAGTCCAAATATCTCAAAATTCTTAAATCAAGATGCATTTACTAGATAAGTGAAATGCAATAAAATATTAAGTCTTGTTTTCTGTTGAAATAAATCAAATTTAAGTGAGTTTTTGCTTAAAACATGTCAAATAATCTGCCAATGGGGTAAGATAAATAATGTTCATTTTTGAAAGAAATTTCATTTTTCTATTTAGGCCTATTTTCTTTTTATATTTAATGTTATATTTGTTTATTTTGCTTTTGCTGATGTTCATTAAAATCTTGATTTACATTTATTTGTTATCTGCTTTGTTATTTTGTAAGAAAACCCTAGTTACATGTGGGCCTCCATGCATATTGTACAGTACGCCAACAATATATGAGTATGCATACAGAAAATATATTGGTGGAGGGTGGTGGGGGGCCCACATCAATATTTTTTTCAGGGGGCACCGGATCCTCTAGCTACGGCCCTGCATGTAGTTACAGGGTAAGTATGACATTGCGGGCCGTAAATTAAAGTGGTGCTTCTTACCCTCTTGTTTCATGTAGTTACAGGGTAAGTACAATAAAAACACATGTAAACACACAATCTGATATCACTTGGAAAACTTTATTTGAAACAACTTATTTTAAAACGGATTTACAACACTTTCTCTTGCTTGGTTTCCTCCTCCTCTTGTTCCTCTTCTTCTTTTTCTTTCTTTCCACTGATAAATCTTAAGAAGGAATCCCATGTCTCTTGCTATTCTGTATTATGTGTTAAAAGAAAATACAGTACAGAAATGTCCTCACCATTTACTCATCTTTTACCCTCATGTCATCCGAGATGAATATGAATTTCCTTCTTCAGATTAACACAAACAAATTTTTTTAGAAAAATATATAATCTCTGTGAATGCATAATGCAAGCCCATGTGTTCCTAAAAGTTGACATCAAACAGCACATACAGCAATAACTAAAGTAATCCATACAACCCCAGGATGAATCAATGTCTTCTGAAGTGAGACGATAAGTGTTTGTAAGAAAAATACCAAATATTTAAACATTTTAAAGACTATCGCTTCCGTTCCGACCAACTGTCACTTGCGCGTGCATGAGAGGGTTGAGTTCACGCTTGACACGCGTGACGTAAGCGCGCCGAGAAACCGAATGTCGATTTTTATTTTTTTATTTTTTTTATTAATGCTCACAACAAAATACAAACAATAACACATAATAATAATGAAAAACAAACAATACAGAAGAACAGAGATGGCAGTTCTCGCGCGAGTTTCACATCTAACTCCCGCGAGAACGTAATGAACGCGTGAAGCTTCACCAAACACGAAGCCAAGCCGACTCTCATGCAATCGCTGGTGACAGTTGGTCGGTAGCGAAAAGATGAGTAAATTACGAGAACATTTCTGGGTGTACTGTATTTTCTTTTAATACATAATACAGAATAGCAAAAGACTCCTTCTTAAGATTAGGCTAATCAGTGGAATGATAGAAAAAGAAGAAGAGGAACAAGAGGAGGAGGAGGAAGTAGGAAGCCATGCAAAAACGTATAGCTACTTTCTGTCAGGACTTTAGTATTTGAAATGAAAAGTTGATTTTAAAAAAGGAATAAAGAATAATAAGTGTAATATGTTGTAAATCTTTTTTGAAATAAGTTGTTTTTCAAATAAAGTTTTCCAAGTGATATCAGATTGTGTGTTTACATGTGTTTTTATTGTACTTACCCTGTAACTACATGAAACAAGAGGGTAAGAAGCACCACTTTAATTTACGGCCCGCAATGTCATACTTACCCTGTAACTACAAGAAACAAGAGGGCAAGAAGCACCACTTTAATTTACGGCCCGCAATGTCATACTTACCCTGTAACTACATGAAACGAGTATATTTCCCCAGCATAAAAAAAAAAAAAAAAGTTGCAATAGTTTTACTTGCCTTGAAACAACTTAATCAGTGCACCTTTGCAATAAAAACAAATTAGCCTACTTTATAAATGCACTGATATATAGCCAGGCTACCCCGTAATTTGAAAAAAGCCTTGTATTTGTATACACTATTATTACAAAAAGGTGCAGTGTATGTAGCCTACTCGCTAAATTGCTCCCAAAAGTAAGATTGTATTATAGTATAAGTACCCCGTAGTTCTAAAATACTTACAGTATAAATAATTTGCCTAAATAAAAAATAAAAATTTCCTGGTTGTTACCCCTTTATTCCAAAACTTTACATTGTTCCCCTATACTTACACGTACGTACTTTATAGGTACACTGTAATTACCGAAAGTTACACTGTAATTTAGTTTTAATTACGCAGTATTTTCCTGGTTGTTACCCCTTTATTCCCAAGACTTTACATATTGTTCCCCTATACTTACACATAAGTACTTTATAGGTACACTGTAATTACCGAAAGTTACACTGTAATTTCATTGTAATTACGCAGTACTTTCCGGGCTGTAATCTAAAGCGTTACCCAACGTCCACTACTAAGTAATTAATTAAGTAACTACTCTGTATCACGGACACCGTAAAATAAAGTGTTACCACACATTCTCTAACTAATATTTTGAAGAGAAGTCACAGACAAAACATAGTAGTTTTATTAATCACATATTTCACATAAGCGTGGTTCTGACTGACAGTGCTATAATACTCGCAGGGCACATCTCAGCTATAATGAATAAACTGTCAGAGATGCAGTGTCAAATTCTATAATTTGTTCCGTCCGAAATTTCCATACGACCCTCTTTTACTCCTTTGCTGATGTGTCCTTCACTGTCTATTACATCCTTCTCCCTCACATCTCTCTTTCTCAGCGGGAATGGAAAAACACACAGAACAAGTTGTCCGATTTTCTTTCTCCATTTCCCCGGTGCAGTTGTAGCATTTGAGAAGTCATTATTGTGTTTCATCTGGCGTGCTGGCTTTGCTCCTCTGCTCCACCGGACTGTGATTGAGCAGCCAAACCTCACCATCAGAGCTGGCCTTTTCTCCGCTGGCTTGCCGGGGCACAGCCCACTGCCTCTCTGGCGGTAATTGAAAAGGAAATGAAATGTGATACCTGCTCTGCATGAGTCCACTGCCTCACCTGAGGGATTGCGCGGATGTGAGTTTCACTATTTTCAAGGAAAGCAAGACAAAGAGTTAAATGATGGAATGCATTGGGGGAGGTTGGTGTCAGATATAACAACCAGATCACACCGTTCCTAATCAGGCATGACATGCTGAGTTTCCAACGATAATCAGTTTGCCTGTTCACTTTGAAAGCCAAAATGTGGTATGTTGCTGCACAATGCAGTATAAGCCAATCAGAACATGTTGAATGGTTAATATACCGCATAATAGGAAACCCAGTGATCGACATGGTTAATGTCCTGCCGGTTAAGACCAACAAATCATAGCTATTCAATATAAGTTATTTTAATTTGGCTGTGTATGAATTTAAAATAACTGTTTTATATTTTAATGTTTTGAAAAGAAATGTATTCCTGTCACATGATTTAAAATTTAGGTATTTTCTGCAATTAGTTCCACCGTTTAAAGGTGGAGCAGCCAGCAGTGATTTGATTTCAGGACATTCAGGAGGATGTGACTGGATGATTCTGGGTACATTAATGTACTAAAAATGGAAATGTGCATGTGCATGACGTCACCGTTTTCTCAAATTCACGTTTTTGTTGTATACACTGAGACGATAATGTATCGCTTTCAAGAACTTGCACTTTGAGAACCGTTTTCAAAAGCTTGTGTTTTCAGGCCCCCAAAACACTGTTGTCGTGTAAATCAATGGCCAAAACGCATAAAAAGTGTTCAGCTTTTAGTTGAAAACAGTGTCCTGTATACAGCCCACTAGTTTGGTATGAGACAGAGTGACAATAAAACGTATTTAGGGACACGAAGACACGTAAGTCCAGACAAATGATTCCCTTGTTTTCTTCTAAATAATAAAAATGACACTTACTAAATGAGGCATTTACAACTGCTTTAAAGGGCACTTGGTTGTTAAAGTAGACTTAACTTCACTAACTTATTGAGCAGAATACCAAAGGTGACGACTGCCTCTCCATATTCTTTTGAGTGCAGTTGCCCACATCCTCCTAACCCTAGTACAACGAGAGATAATTGAAGACATCTAGCTGTCATTGGATAAACCCACGTTGTGTCTGCACCTGCGATCTATATGTTCTTATTTTGTCTCTGAATTTATTGGGTGCAAACAATCCTTGAACCTGATTCCTCTTGCTATTAAAAGAACACCCATCCTTGTTAGGAAGTTTTGGTGGTCATCGCCAGTCAAGGACATGTCAACCTGAGTAAATGTCAGACCTGTGTGTGCAAAGATCTTAGTGATCCTCCTGGCAATGTCTATATATTTTGCAGTGCTTTATGCCGAGTTTACAAGGCTTGCCTCTCATCTGGACATATTTAAAAACAAAAAGATTTCATTGCTTGACTTCAACACTAGGATTGGTGTGATGACTATACTGTATATATGGTGACTGGCCGGTTTTTGCACTCATATTGCAGCAACTCTCAAAACGTGTATCCGTGAGCTACACAGAACTAATACTCGACTCATAAATAATAGACCTACGAGTCAGACCAGACCCATGTAAACCACTAGTATGTGGTCTCAGCTTCAGGCAGCGCACCCACACATGCTTCACAGACCATATTCCACACTGACGTCATGACTGACTGACCATTTTGCCGAGTCCATTGTGCAAATCACTTTTGCTTTGTAGCCTTTGAATTTCAGCATCATTTTATGGGTTTTGGACCCAACTGTCAAGGAACCGAGCCGAAAGCATCTTTAACATGAACCCATATTGTGTCAGTGATTTACAAATCATCCTGCTCCCGAGGCAGAGCGTTAGAACAGTTCTTCCTGAAGGCTTGTGTGTACGATACATTCATACATAGCAATTCCCAGTCTCATCATTTAGAGGTTTCAATCATCATACCTGTTTCCATAGTTACATGCACACGTTTCCTGTTCACTCACCATTCACAGGTTAAATGCCAGCGGTTTGACATCGGTTTTATTTAGCGTTTGTGGACCTATTTTGCCAAACGCGTCACACCCAGATTCTTCCGTTGAGAGCTTGAATAATAGACACCAGTTGGTGGCGATAATGCACCTTTGCCGATTGCAAGCAAACCGCTGGCATTTCATTGAATACACAGAAGAAGCAGAAGAAGAAGCGGCGGAGGAATAACGTACCTCACACAGCACATTCAATACAAGTCAATGGAGGTGGACAAAAACTACGATAAAACCTGTTGGAAAGCATCTTTTTCAGCGATTTTTTTTGGGCCCGTATCAGTGAACACCCCTGACCACTCGGTGAGTTTCACGTCTTTGTAAACGAAAGTTTAATGTGTTTTAGGAAGGAATCTTCCAGTGGCCATAGACAACCATTGTGTGGGGGTGGGGGGGAAGCGAAATAAACCCAAAATTCTCGGGACAGGAGCATGTGTCCAAAGTTTAATCTTAACCGTTCTATTTCATCAGATACGATCTGTAAATAGGGCTTTAAGTGTAAAATACCGAACTTGTCCTTTAAGTTTTATTGTGTACTGAAAGCACATACTCTCTTTCTCCACTCTCTCTCTCCCACTCAAACAAAAACACATAAAGAAACATGTCGTCAGCGTTGCTCTGACAACCTTATCAGTAAAATAGTTTTAACAACTTAAAAGCTACATGACATTTCTCACTAGCGAGTCGGTAATTACGGCTCTGTTTTTGAAGCAGATCAACTTACAGTTTTGCTATTAGTAGAGAAGCTTCTGCTGAACACTGTCTAGTCTCTCTCTCTCTCTCTCTCTCTCTCTCTCTCTCTCTCTCTCCGTTATTAACTGCATTAGTCTGATATCAATGGCTCAAGCCTCTGCTACCAGCTTTAAAATTACGTTTTGGAATTTGCGACGGAGGCTTGGGATGAGATGCGTTAGTCCTACACACAAGAGCGTTTTAAGGTAAAAAACCTGACAAATATCTTGAAATAGGCTACATCTAAACATTGCTAATTGTTGTTTATAGTAGTTTGAGGAGATTTTTTTTACAAATATTTTCTTACTTGTGAATTTTTGTAATCAGTCCTGAGTATTAAAGTCACTCGCTGTTGTAACTTAGTTGTGTCAGTTACATAATTACTAATTTTGTGGAATTAGAATGCTGCATATTACTGATGTAAGTTTGCTCTTTGGTGTATATTTTATTTATTTTTTTATTTTTTTGTTATCCCATACTGTTTTGATTTTGATTTCTTTATTTCTTTAAAAGGGACAACGCACATTAATCAACATGAGTACAAAGTTCAACACGTAAATGTGCCAGATTTAGCCATACAGGCTAATTTTCATCTGCAGTCCCTAGCAGGTTGATGGTTAAAACAATAAAAACACTACAACAATACAATAAATACATAACAATAAAAAAAAAAAACAGAAACACCACTATAGTTTCAAGTGCTTACCATAAGTCCACAATTAAATGAATATATATGTCATATTTTCAAGTTATTTCTAAATACTTATCAACACAGCAGCATGCAAACTTTGTTTTAATCAGGGGGCAAAGTTAATGAATCACAGTGTGACAGTTCCAGGTGTCTCAACTGTCTAATGGCTTTTTAATTACAAGAGGACTTCAAAACACAAAACAGAAAAGGGATAATGTAGCAATATTTGGGGCAGGGGAGGTGTTTGTGTTGTGTTTGTGGATTATTATTTGTGTGCTGGTAAATCTCAATAGCTTTCATGTCAAATGTGAGATGCTCTCCACTCATTAATTATCATTCAGAAACATCGCTTGTGATTCATCCTAGTAATTTAGGTGATACGTTTAAACCGTCCAGCTGACACATTTTACTGTTTACACACAGAAACCAGAATAGGTGTAATTCAGTGCTTCAGCGAACCACGTTCAGCCAACCCACTCTGCATGATTCATGTTTTTGAGTGTTTGAGACTCAAAATAATTGCTGGAGATTTCTACCAGTGTTGACCTTAAGCCTGACCTCAATATATCTTGTATTTTCTCAAGCATAGACTCATAAATACAAATGAGTGTTGTGTTGACCCTGCTGATGCATCTATATATGATAGAAATTGTCTTTATTCTCTGTTTACTCCATCTCAGATTATACAAATAAACATGGCTTTACATTATAAAACATTATAAGTACAAATGTATAAAATATTTGAAAGTTCTGGCAGGACCCTGATACTGAATCAACACTGGTGTTGTTCAAGATCCCATTTGCTTTTCTTAACAAAGCCATCATATTGACAATTTATTTGAGCAAACTTTATTTGCCTGATAAATTATATTCATTCTAGAATATATAAAATTGAAGCTTTACAGTGTAGGCTAATTATTCTTAATCATAAAAAATAATGAAAATGTTGATTAATATCTTAATTATACACTACTGTTAAAAAAAAAGGTATGTATTCAAAAAATCTCTTATGCTCACCAGGGGCCTATACCATGATGCTAGTTGAACAAACTCAGGGTTACAGTATTAGTTTTGAGTTGATCAAACCAGGCTTTGTTGGTACTATGATGCTGATCATCCACTTTCTCTGTCAACTCATGCTCTGATCCTGCGTTTAGGAGTTTATGTGTGACATCAGTAGCGAACAGCCAATCACATGCTGAGAAAGAGTGAAACTGAGATTCATTGTGATTCACTTCTCTCTTTTGCAGATATTATGAGATTGAAAAATATTAAGAATTTAAACAAATTTACACGGCAAGAAGAAAATAGCTGTGTAAAAGAAAAAGTATTGCTATATCAGTGCAAGTAAAAGTTGTGAAGTTAGTTTAATCGATCACACATGTACAATTTTAGCTTATCAATTATTATTACGCACAGTTTAAACGAATAAATATATGAAGGTAATATAAATACGCTTTAGAATCAATAGATAAAGCTATAAAAAGACTACATGTGAGCTTAAATGTTCAATTGTCTCTATACCTTTATCAACTGATTCTAAAGCGTATTTATATTACCTTCATATATTTATTTGTTTAAACTGTGCGTAATAATAATTGATAAGCTAAAATTGTACATGTGTGATCGATTAAGGGTATTCTAATTACATAAATAATATCTGAAATCATACAAAATTTTTATTCTAAATATAAGCATTGGTAAAAGCCAGACGATTTTGTCTTTAAAAATCATTTGCTATGTCCAAACCAAATCCAAACCTTTCATTTGGAGTAGAAACAGGTGGAGTGACTTTATCCTTTGCTCACTGCTGATTGGTCTAAGTTTGGTTTGGAACCTCTTACCTGGAACATAACCTGCCCCGGACAGGTGGAGCGTAAGTTACTATGGTGATGAACACCGCTAGAACCCAAACCACTTTCTTGGTGCCTAAAACCCAGGGTTGGCGCAACTGAAACTGGCAAGCCACCTAAACCGGCTTCATGGTAAAGGCTCCAAGACTGCATTTATTTGATCACAATACAATAAAGCCATACTATTGTGAAATTCTTATGGTTTAAAATAACTGTTTCCTATTTGAATATATTTTAAAATTTAATTTAGTCCTGTGATGTCAAAGCTGAATTTTCATTATCATTACTCCAGTCTTCAGTGTCACATGATCCTTCAGAAATCACTATAATATAATGATTTGCTGCTCAAGAAACATTTATTATTATCATCAATGCTGAAAACAGCTTGATATTTTTGTGGAAACTGTGATTTATTTTATTTTTTTCAGGATTCTTTGATTAAAAGAAAGTAAAAAAAACCCGCATTTATTTACGAGATAAATATTTTGCAACATTATAAATGTCTTTACTCTCACTTCATTTAGTGCATCCTTGCTGAGTAAAATTTTTAATTTATTTCAAAATAAAATCTTACTGACGATGAACCTGTTGAATTGTAGTGTACATCACAAATCACATTCTATTACAAAGCTAAAAATGGTCGAATTAAACACTGTGTTCTCAGTTAGCCTCTGGTTAGATAGCGATCTAACAACTTAGCATTTAGTATCTTAGAATAGCAGTAACTGCACGCATTGAGAAAGGGAGACAGGATTATGCAAGGGTATAGAACTGGAGGGATAGGAATAGGCCTTTAACAATCTGAATTACAGGCTTAGAGACTATATAAAAACATGCAACAACAAATATGAATGGGATTTCACAAAGCTAGATGTAAGTTTTCCAGGTTTTTTTTTTTCACATTAAATTCTCAGTTTAAAAAAAAAGAAAGAAAAAGACCTCCAAAATATATCTGAGATGTATTGTGCTTAAGTTCAATCAGGTGTAAATACTGACAGGTGTTAGAACTGATAAGAATGTAAATGTGTACCCTGAAATGCAATGTAAGTCGCTTTGGTTAAAAGCGTCTGCCAAATGCATAAATGTAAAATGTAAATGTAAACACTGTATCTTATGTGATTTCTGTTGAGAACTTCCTAGACTGCAGCTTTGCTCTGGAAATTTTGGCAGGATGTTCTGTGCTTTCTTGAGGCTGTCTGAGGTCACCATCATCTCCTGACTCATCTGTTTACCTCCGCAAACAGCTGCGCCAGGGGGCCAGACTCACTTCTCCCACAAAACTTCACTTGTCTTTGGAGTGATATTATTGGTATAATATTTCACTTGCGTTTTCTCATTACACTCCTCACAATTTCCCTTACGACCAACGATCAGTGGGAGCCGTAGGATACAATGGCTGCTGGCCAATTTCATTGCTGTTTCATTAGGCATCGTGAGGGCGGAATATTTCACAATTACTGTCCCCCAGATGAAGTTTTGTGTGTCAGTGATGAGTAAAAAGGTCACAAGTCAAATGTTTTAAATGAGTCAGAGAGTGTGGATTTTCATCAGAATTTCTTCAGGTAACTTGATTCACAATTGCCATTTATTCTTTCACCCTTAGGCTACAATCAAATACCTTTCACACTAAAAAAAAATCTGCACCACTGGACTCTCAAATAGTTTTAGAGTTGTATTGCATGCTCTGATAGGAAGGGCCTGATCTTCCTACTGTTCTATAAGGCAAATCTGTGAGCAGTTCTAGCAATGTGGTCTGTGACGTTTAACTGTTCATCAAATGGTTGGAATGAGAGATAGAGTTGTGTGGCATAGCAGTGATAAGAAAAACAATGTTTATGAATGACAGATCCTAGTGATGACAGATGGAAAAGAGAAGTGGTCCAAGCACTGAGCCACTGTAAAAATGGACTAGTGAGTAGATGAGTTTACCAGTGTAGCTGATGATGTCCCGGCAAACTCTGTAGTCCCATTTGACCATTTTTTTAGCAACTGCCTTTTCAAGATAAAATGTGAAACTATCTTGAGCTTTGTGATAAACATGGACCTTATTTCAGGCATTTAACCAAAAACCCATTAAAAAACAAAACACAAAAAAAAACATTATTTTGGGACAATGGAACCAGCAGTACCAGCAAATGCTTACTTGTTTCCACGTTTCAGCCTATTAAAATACACCATACCTGCAGCACTTGTAGCCACTTATAGCACGTTGTGGCTTCACATCATTAAGTGTTTCAGTTTAGTTGTTTTCAATAACACAAAACTGCTACTTTGAAGAAAAAAAAAGTTTCCCCTTTGGCCATATCTTTTTCTCTCTAGTAATAACTGATGCCTCATCAAAAATTATCATGATGCTTCTTTCTGCAATGTCTTCATTTTATGATATTGGTGGCCCAGATTAACCAAAATAACCAAAATAGTACATCTTGTTGAATAATTTAGCCATAAAACCATTCATGATTTTGTCATGGTGTTGAACCACGGAGCATGACTTTATCGACACAGGCATGGTCCAGAGCTGATAAGCATTAATATACCAGGATTCAGTCACACATTGCTTATAGTGAAGGTGCACTGGTGAGGATTAAAGCTCTTTTGTTGGTTGAACCTCAGCTGGACGATATTCAGAGGTGGGCGATTTCTTTAGGGTAAAGTAAACCAAGACATATTAACACAAGAGACTATCTTCTTGTTGACCATGTCTGGAAAATACATATGTGGCTTCATCCTTAAAGATCCATGTGGTAGTCTTTCAGCAGGCCCACTGAGCTGCAATAGAGGAAGGGGGGAATCATTTTCTTTGTGGGCTCATACTACATATAAGGAAAAGTCTAATATTTAGATGATCAAATATTTTATTGTCTGTTATTTACTCAGTAAGCAAGGACAAAAGCCTATCCAACCATCACATATCACACAACATACAGTTTTGCTATGAGAAACCTGCTCTTATGTCAGTATTATCCCACCTTCTCACTCACAATTCCAATACCAATGTAAGAGACTGCAATCTGTTCCCTGAGGAACCACGTCTCGCCCCCATTCCTGCTCCTCAAAGCTGCGACCAAGTCCTAAATGAAGAGATGAAAGAAGGTTTTGAACCTTTGTAGGCAGCCTCTGGATAATGATTGAGAATAAAGGGCTTACTAATGATACTTCAGCCTGCAGTTCAAGTAGAATGATGTCTGTCAATGAAATAATGGTACCGGCTTAGATATACATTCATTGGTTTATTACCATATTTTTCACACAATGCTGCCATATGGAAACACTGACATTGTGATATTTTGTTTTTCTGCTATATGAAAAATACAGGAATTATATTTATAATATTGACATGTCTTTAGTTGGACCTCGGCACTAATTCCGGATAACTAAAGTGTATTAGGTACAAAATTAGTTGTTAAAATGATTGATTGTCAACAAGTGTATTTTTGAGCTGGTGCGAGTGAGTGGGGGCGGGGCTGATTATATTCATATTCATAGAACCACGTATAGCCACTAAACGAGGCTATGGTGTAGTTACATTCAAGCTATTTAAAGGCATGAAGAGGAAAATATTTTTAAATATGTCATTTTGGTAATCAAATAATGAGTTTTTAAGGGATACAACTATTGACTACACAGGGACTTTAAGTATATCTTTAATTGGACTTCAGCACTATTCTAGACAATTAAAGTGCATTTAGTGCAAAATTACTTGTTCCAGTTTAACAGTCTTTAATTATACCAGTTTAGTATACCAAAAATACAGTTGCAGGGTATTTATATTAAGTACATAAATATGTAAATAAATGTATTTCAAAAACATTTTATTTATTTTTCTCCAGGGAATCATGCTATTTTCTGCTTAATAAAGGCGTTGCATGTTTGAAAGTGAAGCACGGTGTTAATTTCCATATGTACAGTTATTTAACTGAATCAAAGCCATTCAGTAACAGACCGAAATTTAAGCCATTTCTCAATAAATATATACTGAAAGTATATATACTTAATAGCATAAAGAACTGGTGTAGCAGCCCTTCAACTTGGAATAAACATGGCTTGGGAGTGTTTCCATACGGGTGTACTTTAATTCAGACGAGTGTGCATAGCACCAACACCGTGAAAACGTAAAAGGAAAATAACAAAAGGCAATTTAGCCAGATACAAAATAATCCTTTGACAAATGCACTTTAGCAAGCTAGCATCACATTGATAACAGCATAGCAGGCAACAACCATAATATGAAATGAATCTCATTACCATTTACATGAACGTATGAAATGAATTCATATGAAAATAGTACATTACAATGAACCACATACCTCTGCATATCAAAGGGTGCTAAAGAGTGGTGATCCAGGGAAGGCAGCCGCCATTAACTTAACTTGGACGTTGGAGAGCTAGCTAGTAACTTCATAAATTATTCTAAAATTATTACTGCCAAAACACTTCAAAGAATACTTTAGTTTAAGGTTACAGTAATATTTTCCAATCTCTGGCTCTAAACATGCATTGTCTTGTAATGTGCCTTCTTGTGTTTTTTATTGAACGAGTGTGAGCATGGAGAAATTAGCCCCCCATGCAGATAGCATGATATCAAAATAAAAGTCACATGAAATAAAAGTATGAAACAGGATAATCATAATAAAACACTGCTAGCGGTCATCTACAACTGGTGTGACGTCCTTTCGAACTAAATCAGGCCAAAGCAAACTAAGATTGGAGTTTTTTTGGGGAGTTCGAAACACCTTGCCAAAACAAACCTTCCAGAAAGCAGAGCTTGTGCAAACATTGTTGCTATGAATCAATGCTTTCTTAGCAGCCGTTTTCTCACCACTTAAATTTTTGTTGTTTGTTTATTTTGTTGAGAGAAATTCATGCAACACATTAACATATTCATCTAAACGTTGGCGGCATCAGGATGTTTGCTTACAGTAAACCGCTGCAAATTAATTTAACTTCTTTTTTTTTACTCCTAGGCAAAGAGCAAAAAATAACTTATATTGTGAGTATATTAGGACATTTAAAACCTTTCCCTTTATCACAGCTCTCCAATCTTATTCATGTTTGCGTATATGCAACGCAAAAACTGGCCTGTGAAGAATCATGTATTTCATGACAGCACTTTTGCTCATTAAATTTTGATCGATGACATACAGTACCGCCACAGTGGAGATTCTACTCAGCAGATGTAAATGATGTTTGATTGTAGAGGTGATCTTGGGAACAGATGCCCTCAGTGAGCAGACACTGCAGATTGATCCAACCTCTAGTCTTTCAACATGAACTGTCATACAGTCCAATGGATCTTGGCGTCCAAGTCTAATTCAATCTCAGATATTCAGCGTATGACATGTTCGCCCTTGTGATGACAAGCCCTTTGAACATGTAAACTGTGTGAACCAGTCCCTGAGTGAGTACAGAAATTAAAGTGTAATTAAAGTACTTCAGCCTTTGTTCACTGTCTCCTATAAAAGTACAGCGATTGTGCACTTTCTTTTTTAACAACACGATTCAGGTAACCCATTTTGAAAGTCAAAATTAAGTTATTTAATTCTAAGAAGGTCAAGGTCAAGTTCACCTTTAGGAGCCTCTTTTCATACGCCAGTGGAAATGCCTCTATTTGAAATCTAGTGTGAAGGAATAATGGCCAAGTAATGAACTCTACAGAATCATTCAATACGCTACAATTAAAATTAAAATAGCACTCCAATCAGAAGTAATTGTGATCCAGGCTTAATAATGTTATATTCATTTAACACTAATTGAAAAGGCATTTAAAAATAAGCTGTAAAAAGGAATGATTGATCATTTATCCGCTGCTTTTGGAAGATGTTTCCCATGACATTCTACAGAGGGAGCGTGTTTTTAATGACTGCAAGGATTCGGATGATTTCGGTTCTCATGAGCCATCATCTTAGAATGGTGTTCTAAATTGCAAAAATCACTTTCGAAATGAAAAAAAAAACATTTTCTGTTCAATAAAGATCAATCGCTTGACTCTGAATAACATGATTACTGGGCAAGACACTGACAGATAGAAACATTTGGAATGGACCACTGGACTGCGGTCTAGACCAACGTCTAGACAGGTACAGCACTCCACAAAGTTTTTTTTTTTTTTTTTAAGTGAACAACAAGACAAGATAAATTGACTAAAAGCATGATAACATTTGCTGTAGTAATCCAGTCATTTCAATAGGAATCCATGTGCATTTCACAGGAGGTTTTCCACACAGATTTTGCTACAGGATCAATTTTTTCAGACATTTGCTGTTGTCTAAAAGAAAGCTGCTTCGTTTTAAAAAATGATGTCTGTGTGCGCTGTGCTTCATACATCACTACACTTTTGACAATGGACTTTTTTGCCTAATCAATCACAAGAGTGTCACGTAATGTGATTAGTAAGGAGTGAGCGACGAAGGAGATTTCCAAAACAGTCTTTAATAAATTCACAGAAGGGAAGGAGAATAAATACTGGAACAAATTAGATAATTAACTAATTTGAATATAATGACAAAATCAGACAACTCAGGAAAACTAGATCACATGGCATAACCAAAAACACAATAAAGGAAGCAAACACAGATCATACATGTAACAAATATGAATAGTATGGAAGGTTTATGTTTATATGATATGCTGTATATGTGATTTTAAAGTGTGAACATTTAAAGTATGATATTAAGATGTTTTATCTCTATTATAATTAGGTGAAATAATACATTTTTGCACAAATGTGAGTATTATAATGTGTTTTTTTCCAAACACTACAGAGCAAATATCCATTCAAATCATTGATTCCATTCGCTTTGTTTCATTTCCCATCCATCCCATATCTATCAAAAATATGTTCTAAGAACATTTTGCTAACATTCTCATTAAGAAAGTTCAATGTTCTCTGAACATTTTGAAACAAGTAGTATCATTTAAAAAAAAAAAAAAAAAAAAAAAAAAAAAAAGGATGAACATCAAACTAACTTGATCCATGAATGATGTTTAAATTTTTTGTGCTAACATTTTGAGAGCATTATTAGAGAACAGATCACTTTGAACAAACGTTCTATTAACGTTACTGGAAGAACGTTTGTTCATAAGTGACGAGCTGTCTTTGCAAGCAACATGCTTCAAGTCTTATCTTTTTTTCAGGGATGTGAAATACAAAGATTACAGATAGGAGACAAGTGAGTTTGTGTCACAATCTGAGACAACAAATCTGCCACCATTCAAGTTCTCTTCAAAATCCAGCACGCAATTACTAATTGGCATAGCCTATTTTTCTTTTCAAATAAAAATTGCTGTGTTTCAAAAACATATTGTGTGCTCTTTAATGCCCAGTAGCCTACACTTTGCACAATTTTGACTCATCCCAGACAAAAGATGACAAATTGTGGTGATTTCAATGATTGTGGCTCCTAAACGGTGGCCGTACGTCGCACAGTGAGAGAGGTTCAAAGACGGCCATTGTCACGGTCTTGCCGACCAAAGATAGCCAGCGATCAGGTGAATGAAATGACTAATCAACAGACTGGGGAAAACTAGGTCACAAGACTAAACCAAAATGAAACACAGAAGGTGAACATACATGTTACAGTATGCCCCTTCCCAAAAGGCAGGGCAGGACCTTAGGGCTGGGCAGGACCTCACGCCGTAAAGGTCCAACGGAGGAGGGAGGGGTTCTGGAGGGCGTGGAGCAGACCGAAAGAAATAAACAAAAAGAGTCCAGGGTAAAAAACTGTCCATGGAGGAGTGGATGGTGGATCCATCGACCCAGATTGAGTTGGTGACGGGCAGACCTGCGGTGAAATCATCTCACTGCAGAGGGGTTGTGGATGAGAAGGGCTGACGGGAGACTGGGATGAAAGATGAATGTTGATGGGCGGAGGCGGGAGAGGGAGGCTGGGTGGGAATTTAGGCTCTGGTTTGACGACAGGCTCAGGGCTGGACAGGACCAGTGGCGAAACAGTCTTAGGGCTGGGCAGGACCAGTGGTGAAGAAGTCTCTGGCTCGGCGAGCATGACGTGATGCGCAGGCTCGGCAGGACTGACGTGAAGATAGGCTGTTCAGGCATGACGCGAAGATCAGGCATGACGCGAAGATCAGGCATGACGCGAAGATCAGGCATGACGCGAAGATCAGGCATGACGCGAAGATTCTCAGGCTGGTCAGGCATGACGCGAAGATTCTCAGGCTTGGAAGACATGACAGGCAGCTTAGGCTCGGTGTCAAAGTCAAGTAAGTCATCTTTTTCATTAAGATGGATTCACTCTGGACGAGGACAGGAAGCGTTGCAAAGAAGATGGCTGTGTTGGTGGTTGAGTGGCCTCACCTACGGTGAAGGCTGAACCACAGCACATGATCCAGGTACTGGGCAAGCGTACCTGTGATCGCTGCTGCTGGAGCTTGCTGGTAAAAGATATCACCCAACCCACACCAAAAGACGGTCTTTTGGACGTCCTCTGCCCAGCTTACCCTCAGCGACATATTCTTCGATGTGACAACCGTCCTGGAAACAGGTCAGAAGGCGATTGGTGGAGTTGGAAGGGGTGATGAGAATGCCCATCTTGTCCCGTTGTTTGAGGTCCGTTCTTCTGTCGCGGTGTGGTGTAGATAGAAGAAAGGCGAACAGGCAAAGAGCTCCAATACAAACATTTACTTAAATTAAACTGACACAGGTACAGGGATCACGGGTTGAAGGTACAGGGATCACGGGTTGAAGGTACAGGGATCACGGGTTGAAGGTACACTCACACTAGGTTCATTGTAACAGACGAGAACAGACAAAGACAGAGGGAGAACACAGGGTATAAATGCATGGGCAAACAAATGGAGATGACGAGTGAATAACAAGGATCAGGTGAATGAAATGACTAATCAACAGACTGGAGAAAACTAGGTCACAGGAACCAAAATGAAACACAGAGCATACATGTTACAGTGACATGGCGCAAAAACTTAATACTACTTATCTCAAGCTCCATTTGCAAAATTGGCATGCCAAGTTGGCACCTTTTCCTTAGCCATGACCGCGTCCATACTCTCCTCTTTTTTTTTCAGCGCACATAAAAACCACAATTGCCAAAGTATGATTCATCTCGCTCCATTTGTTTACCACTAGCGCATACTGATGATGTTTTAATCTTCTATACTAACTTGTGTTGTAGCGTACGATTCAATGGGTGTCATCATTGCACAGTCTAAATGTCGTACCCAAGTTTATTAGATCCATGTCGTACAGTGTGATGTATAATGATTTTATTGGATTGCTGAAATAGCACAGTCTGAGAAGCACTGGAGCTCTGTCAAGTGATTATTTTAATCTCCTTTTGATTAAGATGCCGCCATGGTGGTTTTAATTATTTTTTTTCAATCACACAAGTGTGTGTTCAGCTATTTGTTCTTCGGTACTTCTGCAGACAACCAATGTGATTTAGTAAATTAAAATGAGGGCTTACATCGTTTTTTATCATCTTTTTCAGAAAATAATTTAGTCTTTTTTTGTTTTTTTTTGTTTTTAACTTTTTTTTCCAATGCAGTAAACTCACTGATGCCTAAGCTTTCATTTTAATATGGTCTGACTTCCACATTGTAAATCCCTTGCTGTTGACATGCAGCCAATAATCTGTAATACCCACAATTCCTATGTTTCTACACCTTAACTTTGCATATTGAGTTTTTGGTGGCTGCATTGAGCAGGATCAGTGAGCCCACAGGGAATTGGATGGCGCTTGCAATGAAGTCAGTCAACACCTTTAGTTTCTGAGTTTTCAGCTCCAGAACTACATGCATTCCCACTGAAAGGCTTGAATGCTAATCCTGCCTTATCCCTAGAAAAACACATCCCAGTCCCAGGACGGATAGGCACATCAATCAAGGATTTGGCCTCTCGCCCTTTTTCCATCTCCTGTGCATACTCATGCTGCTTTCACATATCGGATGGTGGATATGTGAAACATTATTGGTGGACAATCACATTTCCAATATTATGTCGCATCCCTCTTCCACCACTACTGCAGTTGCCTCCTACTGCCTGGATTTAATTGAATTTACTGATCTTGTTTGCTGTGCATTCTGGCATTGTCATCACAACGCAAGACAGACACATTGCTCCAGTCTTCAGTGTCACATGATCCTTTAGAAATCTTTCTAATATGCTGATTTGATGCTCAGTTATCATCCTTATTGTTTCTCAGTTATTAATAATATTTATCAATGTTGAAAACAGCATTGGCTGCTTAATATTTTTTTAGAAAATTAATTAATAAATTGCCATCACATTGGAAAAGATTTTCAAATTTATAATTTAAAATTGTAATAATAGTCCACAATATTAAAGGGGTGGTTGAGTATGATTTCACTTTTCTAACTTTAGTTAGTGTGTAAGCATAAACAACATCTGCAAAGTTACAACGCTCAAAGTTCAAAGCAAAGGAAGATATTTGCTTTTAAAGAAAAGGACTACAACAAACGGTTGGTAGGGCCTACGCGACATTCCTCCGGGTTAGTGACATCACCAACCCTAAAATGTACATAAACCGGGAACACACAGTCCATGTTGAGAAGAGGAAAAGTTGTTATATAAGAGTACATTTGTGAGTCAGCTCAAACTTTAGCATCCATATTTTCACATGCAATAGAAAGTCACTCTGTATGCATCTCACAACAGTTCCTATACGAGCGATTTATAGATTACCATGACAGAATATCCTAGTTAACTCCACATCAACAACATAAATTCATCAACTAACCATTCAGAGACGTCCTGTTGCATTCTACATGTTGTCACTTCTTCTTGAGTCTCTCCATCATTGTCTGACTCCATTTAAACATTAAAGGCAGAACATTTTTAGTCATTTTAGTGTGTCTGCGTTAGGTAATAGCAGCTGCTAACACACACGAGCTCTTGAAACCCCGCCCTCTGCAGCAGCTCATTTGCATTTAAAGGGCCAGGCACAAAACTGTGCGTTTTTGCAAACCCTCAAAAACTGACAACTTTAAAGAGACAATATGTAACAATTTTGTAATAAAAGATCCAAAAATCACTTGGACAGTGTGATATATTTCCTGCAGTTATGTACTTACAATATCCCAAAAGTCTCCAAAGATTTTTTATTTCAGAGAAATTCTAATTTTAAATAATTGTCCGTCCCGGAAAAAAATGTCGCCTGTCAGTGACGCAATATCCGCACTATCCTTGGTTTCCGCAATATCACGTGGACAAATGCGTTAGTAAAAAAAAGTTCCTCTAGCTGGGACACGAACTCGGGTCTCCCACGTTATATGATAGCACACTTGCCCACAACACTATCGTGATGCAATAGCCTACATCAACATTATAAATTATACAAAATTGTCGGCCGTGTCCCCGCACCCACGCATGTAATAGCCTATTATGATTTCCGTCATTATTTTATATTCTGTACAAGGTGGGCCGGCCCACATTGGCCGGCCAGTCAATTAAATTTTACTGTAAGATTATGGCATTGCAATTAAATACAATCGGATATCTGTTGTTAAAAAATATTAAGCCATTACTTGCAAATGTCCGTTCAAATTAAATTTTACTACGATTGGTTTGAACACGTAAAACAACACTTCATTAACTATAAACATCCTAAAACTACGCAGCATTAACCTAACAAATCATTTGACAAATAGCTGTAACAGGATAATATAGCATAACATTTCGCGTTCCTTGTAGTTAATTCATTATCATGACATAACATTTCGCGTTCAGACGTACAGGTAATACAAAACTAATAAATGACCTCATCCGTGATCATGATTCATTAATTCCATACGTCTCTGGATGTTGAAAACGACATCTCCCATCGTTCCACTCTCCTTCATAGCGTCATCAAGATTCGCCTTTGTTATTGTTGGAAACAGCGCCCTCTTGTGGCTCAAAATCTTACATACTGTAGCTTTAACATGCTATATAAAAATATCTGTGGGGTATTTTGTGCTAAAACTTCACTCACACACACACACACACTCTGGGGACATCAGATATTTTATTTTACATCTTGTGAAAAGGGCATTTTACCACCCCTTTAATGTTTTTGCTGTAAAAAAGGCTTGCTGATAAGATACTTTTTTCTTTTTTTTCAAAAACAATAAAAACTCTTAATTATTCCAGTCTTTTGACCAGTTAAAGTACTGTAATTTAATATAGATTTAAAAAGGAAAATTGGACTTTAAAAAAAGAAAAGAAAAACAAACTCAGCTACTTTTTTTGGATGTTCATGTGCACTTTTAAGCCGTGTTTCAACCCGCAAGACCTAAGGAACTTTGGGGTATTCTGTGTGTTTCGAGCGCAGGAACCAGGGTCTAAAAAGTTCCAGTTAAAAATGTCCCCCTCAGCAAGTCCCTGTTTGTGAGGTAGGCTTAGTACTTTTTCAAAGTTCAGGAACTTTCGGGGGTGGGACTTGGGTGCTAAGCATGCTGATTGGACCATTTAACCATTTAAAAAATTCTGTTGCAGTGCATGCAGCCCATATCACCGGACTAATTTACATCCTGTTTTCGGTCGAAGTCCAAAGTAGTCGATTGTCGAGTTCACGCGCATAGGTTTAGTTACCTATGATCACACGCGTGAACTCGACAATCGACTACTTTGGACTTCGACCGAAAACAGAATGTAAATACTAGTGATGGGCAATCCGGCTCTTTTTCGTGAGCCGGCTCATTTGACTCAGCTCACTGAAATGAGCCGGCTCTTTTGACTCACAAACGGCTCTTTAAAAAATAAACGTTTTAACTCCCTGAAAGTCCACCGCACAACAGTGCAACGTGAATATTCAAATTTTTTATTGTCCATAACAACCCGAAAAATTGCCTGCTTGCCTTGCACATCCAATTAATGTGCAAAGTTTTCCGACAATTTTTCTTAGGCCTAGGCCTACCTTCTTTTTTTATGTGGATGTTTTTGAGCTTGTAGAAGTTAGTTACGTTCTTCTGAACATCTTGCTCTGCCATTGCCCGATGTCATTTCTGAGTCATATCCATAATCTGCCTCTCTTTTAAATGTTCCACAAGTGGTAGGCTATATGGTTGTTTTAAAATATAACTAATATCGAAACAAAATAACCCAGTCAGTCTCATCTACGAGACGTTTAGGCCTCCTCCTGACAGCTCGGCTCATAGCTTGCAAGTTTGCTTAGTGGCAAACTTTTTTTAATTTGATTGGTTTAACCGCCACCCGCCCAAATTGAATTAAAATATTATTTTTTGTCACGCCATCCGCCCGATCAGCGGTTTATCCGCATCTCTAGTGTGTGTGTGTGTGCGTGCGTGCGTGCTCGGCCCTCCCTCATGCAGTATAATTGGTTGACATCGCGTGTTTGATTGACAGGAACAGAGTGTGAGGCTGATCAGACAGTCGAAACGAATGTGTGTGCGCCTTTAGGACGATAGCCTAATTATTTTGTTGTGTTTCTTTGAATTAGTCAATTATTTTAAATAAAATTAAAATAATTCATTATTTCTTTATTACATAATGATTTAATTTCTATAGGCTATATATTTTTAAATAGAGTCGGCTCTTCAGATCTGCGAGCCAGCTCCCGTCGTTCACCTAAAAGAGCCGGCTCTTAGATCCGGCTCATTCGCGAACGACCCATCACTAGTAAATATGTGCGCTGGCTGAAATAACATCATTTTTATTAATATCTTTCACATCTACTGCAGTCAGATTCACTCGTGTTCACTCTGAAGTTATCATCTAACATGGCTGGGCACTTGTAATGAAACATTAAGGATGTTAAGAAGATAAAAGCAGGTTTAAAACAACTTGCCCCATTGAAGTCAACAGGGTGCAAATTTTAAAAAGAGGATAATACGGTGTAGGCAACACCGATTTTTGTTGTTGTTCTCTGTATTGACAGCACTCCAAATTTACAAAAAATTGAGCTCAATGTTAAAATTGACCGGAGTTCTCCTTTAACTTTTTTTACTGAATTAAATTAGTTTGTTTTAGTCTCCGTTGGCAGCTCACCAGGTTTTGGAACAAAGCTTTTGTATCATTTTGGCCCTGTTTACACCTATTAAGACGTGTTAGTGTCAATAGGATCACAAGTGGACGACACTAAATACAGGTGTAAAGGGGGTCTAAAACATTTTGAGCTTGTCTACCTTCGACCACGTCCAGAGGTAGTCAAAAACACATTCGACCGGATTGCTTTTTTAGTGTAAACGCTCATGTGGTCATATGTGTTTGAACAGCCACAAAAGATGGCTATTCTCCACCTAATGACCTAACACATAAACATTATGGGAAGCGCGCTAGACAAACGGGAGACCCATTAAAGCAGGGCTATGCAGGTTCGGTAATTTCCTCGCTGTATTCTCGCTTTTTGCTCGCAGGTTTCTCTATAGAGCTCCCCCTAGAGCTTCGGAATAGATATTTGACAACACTGTCAAAAAACTCGTTGGCGACTCTCAGATACCAGAGGCTAGTAGATCAATGACGTCAAAGCAGATGGGACTAAAGCCCGTCGGCCCAAATTTGCAAGGTTTTCCGATCACAGGCGATAGGTGTGTGCGAGAAAAAGTAATATAACCATACCAATGACTCCGAAGCTGTTCAGTTAAGGTAAAAAACCTGCATAGTTCACCTTTAAGTTTGATTTAAAGGGGGAAAACGTACCAAGCACAATCTTCCCTCAATATTCCTGATTTCTAACACACACTCACAGTATTCAGCGGCTGTCAGAGCAGAAACAAAAGCTGCTGCTCTCCGTCTTTTTTTCCGTCATCTCCGGTTGTGTTCATATGTAAATTCCATTTCATAGAAAGATCTGAAATACATTCTCACCATACATTTACCCGCCCATAGACCCTTCTTTCGAAGAAATCAGAACAAAGGTGGTCGAAAGTGGACAAAGGAGACGGATTAAAACGCAAGGGTAAACAGGAATGCGTCTTCCTCGTCTACTTGTGATCCGATCGACCAAAACGCATCTTAATAGCAGGTGTAAACCGGGCCTTTAGCAGAGCCACATACTGTCACCTTTCCTTTCTCTCAGGTTTGCCCTTAACTTGTCATCTTAATTTGTCTCTTCATATGGCAAATGGTTGCTACACTTGGAGAAATTACTTCATCTGCCATCGCGCTCATCCTCTACTACTCCCTCTTTCACATTAGCTGACCTTTCAGGCTTCTCAGACTTTGACAATGGACCCGTCTTGTTTGCCAATGTGCAAGACTCAAAGAAAAGGGACTGGCTGCTGACACCTCCTATTCAGCACAGTGCTCCCCATACCCATCACAGGGTTTTACTTTGTGACAGATTTTATTAACGGCAGGAGGCGAGACATTGATGGATTTGCTTTCTAAGGAATGGTCTCTGGCTTTGCACACTCGAACCACACACATAGGTTAGAAAACATGTTCCTTTCGGACATTTTCTCAAAATATTGCTGCTCTAGCATTACAGATTGCTGATGTCGAGTGGGGATATTGGGATGTGAAATTTGAATTGGCCTCACTAAGCGAATTTTCTCACTGTAATGAAAGCCTCGTTCTAATTTTTGCCCTGTGAGATCCGGTCCTCTGACTGAAGCGATATTTTTATTAGCCTGATAGAAGAGGTGCATCCTCTCCCTTCTTTGTTCCCTGAAGTCGGCCATTTTGGTCATTTGCTGGTGTCTTTTATCACATTGGGTATTGGAATTGCTCTCACTCAGTCACCTTTTCACATTCCAATTCTTTTTTTCTTTTATTATTATTTCATCGGCTTCACTGAATGCTCTTATGTTTGGCTCAGTTTCAAATGAGACACATTTGGCTCACATTTCAGTTTTTTTATGATATTTGCGCTTGTTTTTGAAGCGAGGCTCTGCCTTTTCATCACTTAAATGGCCCGATTTTGACACAGCATTCAAAGCCGTCTCCCTCACCCTATCATTTTATTCAAACTTTGCCTGAAAATCTTCAGGTGAGTTTTGTATTTATCGCTAAATCCAAGCAAAACTCGACAAAAACTATTTGTATTCACCCAGCACTTTACTTAATAAGCACAAAACATAAAAAAAAAACACTCAAAATAAATTAGACGGCTGTTTTATTCAGGATATTTATTGAAGGTTTGTTTCTTGATGCTGTAAATGAGATCATGTTTATGCATTTATATCCATCCTAATGTAGGAATAATAATATTACCAGCTAATATGGAGACAGAAAAAATGAAAAATCATTTATCATTTTCACAACCTTAATGGTTTGTTATGCCTCATTTGAATCCTAATATTTACTATATTTGTATTTGTTTTAATATTTATCTGTATCATATTTGATACGCAAAGTCCTCTAAATGATCAGCATGATTAAAACTTTACTGAAAAATCTGTTGTACACAATCTACTACATCATCTGATTAATAGTTTATACTTTCTTAGCAGGTAAAAGGCCGTCCACAGATATAAGTTTTGTTTAGTATAATTGTAAAAATGCCCACCTTCAGAACTTTTTCAGAACAGGTTTTTGAGGAACATTTATTTGTTTATCTCTCAATCATTGTATTTTGCCCTCCTCAATGAAAACCAAAGAGCTCTGATCATAAAACTAACTGTTTAAAACCCCCCACAAATGTTAGATTTTTTAAAAGGGAATTTTAGACAATGTTTTGTTTAAAGGTTCAACAAATTGTTCCATTAAAAAAAAAATGTTTTTGACAATGATTTCATATGACAGGCTTTACATTTTCAAAATGACCTTCATCACCATACTTATTATATTTGGAGGGACACAAAAGGACCTTTGTGTGACAGGAATTATTCACAAATAAATATTTTCTGGGATAAGGGCTTCAAAATATCTGTGTAAGAGTATAATTCTAAGGGTCAAATAAAACGATTTTTTTCTCTCTAAAGAGCTTTTTTGTTGTCGTTTTTCTTTTTTTTTCTTTTTTTTTGTCTTTGGGACCTTTTTTCATATAATTTCAGGGTTAGTGGGCAGAAACGTTTTTGTTCTCTGAGACCTAGTGGTTAGATTGATAGCCAAAGGGCTCTTGGCAAAAATGACAGCCAATGACATTTATGCACACAGAGTGGTTATTTTGAGCTCAAAATGCTGTTTAAAAAGACAAAAACGTCTGGAAGCAGACAAAAACATCAAGCAAATCCAATTAGTTCAGGGCTTAATGATATATTACAAGATTATTATATGTATTTTGGTTATTCAGATGGGCATGTTCAGATCAGTGATACGGCTTGATATAATTCCAGCATCTATGACAATGATAGTCTGATTGTGTGTCATTTACTGTACATTATTAGCATTAATATAGGCTAATAATGGTCATCTACATGGTCATCTGCTACTACATCACAGATGTACAGCTTTCATTGACACTTTTTTTACTGTGGAAAAATGTGGAATTTGCCATGGTTTTCTTTTCTTAGATTGATATGCAGGACTTTTCTTCAAGTTCTGCAAAAGCCCATATAATTACAGACTATTAAGCAATCTGGATCACATAGCAAATTAGCAGGTTTCAAAAACCCCTTCCGTAAATGCCGTTCTTTGAGCCTAGTGCACCCACTGTGAAATATACAGAATGTGTGTTGAATTTATAAAATGTATTCATTCTCCCCATAAGCCCTGTGATTCATGTGTGAATCTCCAGCATTGTGGAGTAGCTCCCTCCATATTATGACTACATAAGATCAGTTAAATGCACTGGAGGAAAGAATAGCTTTCCTTTAGAATTCATGCTAATTCAACCTTTCTAGAGCCTTTTGGGTGACTGGAGATGTCAAGTCTCCATTGTTCTCTTAACATGCACTCATTTTAAAGCAGCCTTCAGCATCTTTGACATAATGCCAGATGTAAAAGCTTCGTTAGATTTGCCACTGTCTCAATATAGAAGCCTGGACTGCTGCCCTTTCAATTCGTGAAATAATTTTTTAATCCATCGGTCTAGACCAGGGGTCTCCAAACTCGGTCCTTGAGGGCCACTGTCCTGCAGAGTTTAGCTGCAGAGTTTGGCTCCAACCCCAATTAAACACTCCTGAACCAGCTAATCAGTGTCGCACTTTGTAACAAATCTTTCCCTCACGGGTCAAAATGACCTGAAGCCTTAAAATGTTGTTGTTTTTTTGTCCAGAAATATTAATTTTGATAATATTAATGCATTTTTTGGGGGAGATTTTTTTGTTCGTTATTTTTTTGTTTTATTTACCTTTGAATTAATAGATTTGATCAATAAATAATTAATAATTAATAATTTAAGCACATTCCTCACATTCTTTCAACTAAATTTCTAAATAACTAATGCATATGCATATAGGTCTTTGCTGACCTCTTGTGGAAAAAAAAATATATAACCTGATATTGCATGACTCTTGCCACTAGATGGCCTAATAGCTTTATATGGAGCAAATGAGCTGTTCCGATGGGTCCTGAAGTCATTTATCTTCAGTATGCATTTAGATACAGACATTATGAAACATTTTTTTGGTAAAGTTTTAGCATTTTTAGTTTGAATTGAGCATTTTTAGGTTTGAAAGGATTTCTTCTCAATCCATTCATTCTTGAGGGGTCAATTGACCTGCGAGGGAAGGATTTGTTACTTTGTAAAAATTTCAACCACAAAACTCCTCGAATCCGTTACATTTTTTGTGTGTTTATTTGTTGTTCAAGTGCGTCAATCAACCCTCGGGTCAAGGACCCCTCTGATGAATACTCAATGTTTAGTTTCGGGTCCCAAGGGAAGGATGAGGTTAAAGGGGTAATTCACTGAATAGACTTTCAGTAAACCTTGGCTGTCTATCCAGTAGAAAAGGATGACACTTTTGTGGACAAGTGGACTTTTGCTGACAAACGGAAATGTAAGAGTAATGAGTGAAGTTAAGATGGAGAAAGAGTGGACATTGTTCATTTATACAACTGACATTGTAACAATACAAAACTGGTTGACGATCGACAAAGTTACCCTGCCATTGCTGTTCATTTTTATACTGTGATTGCTTGTACATGTACAAAGTGGTATATTTGAACGTATGACAGTGTTGTGTGGATAACTGGCAAATGTGTTGCTCTGATGGCTGTTGTTTTTGCTGATGGGGGATGCGAGTTCAGCACGCATGACACATTTTGGACAAGAGTGGGTGTTCAGCCCACATGGCAAAATGAGTGGAGAGCCTCTGCAACAGGCTTTTGTTATTCTGAGTACCAGGCTCTTTGAGAACAAAATCATGTTCACATTGTTTTCAAAGGCTTAGATTGTTGTTTGTTAATGTCATATATCTATAGTTGCAGGCTACAATACTTAAAACCATTGCTTAGTGTTGGCCCTTGTATTCATTAAAGCTAGGTGCTATCCTAGCTTTATTTTGTTTGTTTTTCAGACTTTTCTTATTTTATGTGTAATATTTGATCAATTATAGTTTACCCTAATAAAGCACTGCTGCTGTCGAATTGTGCCCCAAAAATCTGTTGAATTCTTAGACCTCCAAATAGAAGGGCCGAAAGCTGTTTCTGGCTTCCAATGCTTTTTCCATAAAATTGCCAAATTGGAGTAGTTTGCGATGAGTGGAATTGGATGTGGTGTGTCTGCAGATGGGCTGACAAGCCACTTTTTTTCTTTTGTATCCCTATTTGCCACATTCAGAATGGCTGTCATGACAACAGCTGAAAAACAGATGACGATTATTTTTAAGAGGTTATTTGGTAGTCTGTTGGCTACCAGGTTACTTTGACCTGACATCATGACACATTGTATCATCCTGATGATATTCTTAAAAAGCCATTTTTATGAGACAACTTATCACTTATCAAGTTCCGAATATTAAGGCCAGTACAATAACATGTTTGATATTGCTTTTATACAACAGTTCAATAAATAAGTTAATATTGAGTAACTTATTCTTTATGCACAGTATTGCTGGTGATTTGTAATGTTGCTCTGCCAATGGAAATAGTTCCAGGCGAAATCAAAGCAGAACCATTGTGAGTGTTCGAGTAAACAAACAGTAGTGATGTTTTGTTCATGACTGAATCAGTGTTTGAACAAATCACTCATAAATGTGTTTGTTTTGTTTCTGAATCAATCAGTGATTTTTGAGTAAATCACTTGAATCCATGGTCAATAAATGTGTTTATTGTCACGGCACCGCGTAGGGCAAATACAAAGGAGTTCACAAAGTCAAAGAGATCCAAACAATAGCAGTTTGTTCCAGACGAAGAGGGTTCACACGCACAGGTAACACAAACAATACCAGACACTAGACAGAATACAGGCAGGAACTTAAATAGATGATTAACAAACGCCTAGCAGCTGTGATGAAAGTGATTAGTGTCCATGGTGATAGATCAGTGGCGGGAAACACAGACAGGGAAATACATGTGAGGAATGTAACTGACATTTCTGTTTTGTTTTTCTTCTAAATTAATTAGTGTGTTTCTGAACAAATCAGTTGAATAAATGTTTTAACGTCTCACTCGTTAAAACATACTGATTCAGGCCACATTTACACATAGCCGGGTTTTAGAGAAACGAATATTTCCCCCCCTCCGTTTTCAATAATAACATCGTGCACACAACCCGCATAAATACGCCGTCGAGCGCCTTTATAACTATGCCAAACCTATGGGCGGCAGTGTAGGGAGAAGGATAAAGCCATGCAAGCCAATCAGAATCCTCAGAATCGACAAGAGAGAACCTAAAACCCCGTTTCTCCCAGTTGACACGACAACACATAACCGGCGTTTTCAGAAATCTCCACTTTGGCCGGAGTTTTTAGAAATAATCGTTTTCTGGGATAAAAACTGCGTTTTCGTGTAAATGGCAGGCCAAAACGCAGAGAAATATCTGCGTTTTCCCATCGTGTAAACGGGGCCTCATTCAACAAGTGTTCATGAGTGAGTCATGAACACTTGTTGAATGAATCAGTATGTTTTTAAAAAATCAGTGGAGTGAATGATTAAATGACTTATAAATGTTTTGTTTCTGAATCAATCAGTGATTTTTGAGTAAGTCAGTTGAATGAATGATCAATGACTCACTCATAAAGACTATCACTTGTTTCATTCCTAAATTAATATGTGCTTTTTAACAAATTGAGTAGAATAAACAAATCAATAACTCATATAATAAGACATTCCGTTACCTGATATAACAATCTTCAGAAAGTCATACAAACATTGTGATACAAAGTCCCAGTGCTGTTGGAAAATATATTACAGTTCTAATACCACTCTGCCAATCAAATTAGGGCTGAAACTAAATATGGTATAAATTAGCATGTTCATTTTGGTCATTATTATAAATTTACATACAAATCGGTGCACAAATTGCTTTCACAAACTCCTAAAGTGTTTGTTTAGAAAGTCCTGAAAGTGTGTGATCAACAGTATGTAGCCAGTTTGTCAAACTAAACAGAGGCAGAGATTTGTTCAGTCAAAAGTACCCACATTTCCCTTGAGTTGTTCTGCACAAAGACACTATTAGAAGACTAAACAATGTATTGCCTCGTAGCAGCAGAGCCAAAAGGCTTCTGATGTTTAGTTGTTGTGGAGCTAATCTAACACTGTTGATTCTGACAGTTTCAGCCTAATTGTGCTTTAGGGAATGGAGACAGAAATGTGATTTATTCCATCTCATTACAATAAACATGTAAACCATCCTGCTTTTTCATGCATTCTTACAGCACTTAGAATGAGGACTGAATTTGAATTGATTTCCAATCTGCAAGGTCGGTTGGGAATTTGGCTCCCGGTGGGGCTTTCTGACAGTCTCGGAGATGTTCTCTGGTTTAAAAGCTCACGGTGAAGTGTAACTCTGACTGATAACACTCTCGTGAATTGAAAAACAAGGCCACAAGTGTGACTCTGAGGGAAAATCCTTATTTGAGGAAGCTAAACTTGACGTCTCATTCAAATAGTTTTCAAATTGGCATTCCTTGTGTAATTATGGTGTATTTTTCTTATTTATTTACCTATTATTATTATCATTATTATTACATAGAATGCAATAATGAAAATTCTATTTAGAAAAGTCTGTTTTAAGAACAAGAAATGAGAAGTGAGATTCAAACATAAACTGTGCTTGGAAAAGCTGTTCCCATGGTGCTTTTACCACGACATCATCACTTCAGGGCTTCAGCGTATATTTGGACTCTTCATTTTCACACAGCAGAAGGTGAAATGAGAACAATCAAGACATTAGGGCAACCAGAATAACACCAGAATGTACGATTTAATCCATCCATTTAAAAATAAATCAAATTCAGAGTAGAGCATGAACACCAACGTTACTCAAAACATATTCTTAGAATGGTATTACACTTTAGTATACTTTTAAAAAGAAATAGCAAACGTTTATTACAGAAACAATATACTATAAAACTGTGCTTAAGTGTGAACTGAATGTTTTCGGACACATTGTTAATTGCAATTGAATGAAAATTGATATAGTTTAAATGTATGTTAAATGCAACTGACCTTTAGATCCACTTAAGTAGGACTTCAGTATTATTATATTTACCTCCGGTTTCACAAGCTTAATCTAGTCTCAGACTAAAATGCATATTGAGTTTTAACTGTAAGTAACTTGCACTGGCATATCTTAAAATAAGTCAGTACCATTGTTTTGCAAGATGCGCATCAGTAATGTTATTTTTTTTTCAAAGATATGCTTATAAAAGCAACTTAATTAAATGTTCTAAATGAACAAGGCCTAATCCTGGCTTAATCTAAACCCTGTCTGTGAAACCGGGCCTTAAATTCATAATTAATTTAATTGTCTTGATGATTGATGATTAAAGCGTGCTTTAGAATGTACTGACAAGTACAGTAGATAGTATGTAAAGCATATACTTTACAGGGCACCTATTATGACATTTAAAATGTTTCTAATGTTGTTTAGGGAGTCCCCAACAACAGTTTTACATGCATGCAATGACAAAAAACACTTTTGTTGTCGTATAATATGCATTTATTTTTACTTGATTTGCTCACCGACTCCCAAATGATTCGATCAACGACTCATTTTTCCAAACCCCTCCTATGCGCACGCTAATCTGCGTTGATTGGTCAGATTACCCAGCAGTGTTTACAGAGATAATACTTATTGTTTAACACGGAGTACAATGATGCTTTTATCAATTAAATTGTGTTATAATAATGATTATAGTCCACTGCTTTGTAGTTTGTAGTAAAAAACTGAAAATAAGATAAAGAATTTAATGTTATGTTAGCGAGCATAGCCCAGAGTTCATATTGTAAAAGCACAATCAGTCTTTGTTTGCGTTAGCCCGATGCATAAACATAACGTTTAAAAAAAAAAAAAAAAAAAAAAAAATGCAGTTACGTTACTATGAGGTATTACTCTATTCTTTAAGACAACTCCGAAAACAACGACAAACACTTCACATATTTCAATACAATTGTCATTGAAGACCTAGAAGCTAAACGGTGCTTACACAACAAACAAAATAATTATTAAGCATGCTACATAAAACATAAAAGCAACAATTATTAATAACACTTACATGTTGTGATACGGAGGAGGAAGCTGATGCAAATACACTTAGAAATTAACCTTCCTTCAATATCAGCCGGCTCGCGAATCCAAGTTTGATTGCATTTAAGTTGGTAAAGCAATCGTCTTCAAAATGGCACGAACAAAGCACAAGGCTCGGACTATACTTCTGTGGTATAGCTGTATATGTGAATTGTAGCCACTTAGTCTTCAAATGCTCCTCCTTGGGCAGATGAAACAAGTTGGCTTTTGAGTCGCACTTCAGAACACAGCGTCTCGTCGCCATGATATTTTCCCTGGCCTTGGAGCGCAATAAGTGGGCGTATCGTATTCAAATAACTTGACAAGTTGACGTCATCTAGTCAGAGAAAAAGCTTCGGTCTTCTAACGATTCATAAAAATGACTCCGAGTCGACACTTACTTTTGAAAGACAATAACTTTATATACGGTGCACTTTCATATTTCAAACTTTGCAGGATGTTTTTGTTCACTTAGATCTATGTTACACACTACATGAAAGGTAAATTTCAAAATTCCATAATAGGTACCCTTTAATGTAATTTCTATTGAAACTTTCATGTCATGTATTTAAATATAGGCTATTTGTAGACACATTTGTATTGATCAATTTGGATCTTAATTTAGTACTATAAAATATATCAACTTTAAACGTAATGTTGAATAATACACTACAGTTCAAATTATAATAAAGGGTAACACTATTTTGATAGTCCACTTTAGACATTCTATAAGTAACTTTTGCAACTACATGTCAGCTAAATCTCATTACAGTATTAGTAGACTTAGGTTAGGTTTTGGGTTCGAGTTAGTAGAATAAGTTGACATAGCCTACTTGAAAAGTTACTTATACTGTAGTTAGTAAATTGTCTATTGGCGGAACATCAAATTAAAGTACTAGCAGATATTAAGCAGACAGTCTACTAATACTCTAATGAGAGTTAGTTGACATGTAGATGCAAAGTTACTTGTAGTTAGTAGAATGTCTAAATCCTATCAAAATAAAGTGTTACCTATCAAGTGCTGTGTGTGATGTAATAGTCAACAAATAAAAAATAAGTGTAAATCTTTAAACCACAACAAAAGATTATTAATGACTTAAGTCTTTAATTTTATTCATTTTAGTGCATTAAAATGTACTTGATTATTACGTTAAGAAACAGTCATGAAAGTGTACTCTTTAAGTACAGTGGCCTTTTACTTCATTAATATTAGTATATTATCTGCATGGACTGTTTTTTGAAATATACTTTTAATATTTGAACTGAACACTAAAAGTGAAAATCACTACTGTGAAAGAAATAGTTGCATTTAGTGTAAATGTATTTAATTTGTGATTTTTAATAGATTCAATGTAGTTAGTAATATTTTGTTAGTAGTTTGTAGTGTATATTAATACTTTTTTTAAAGGGTGACTACTGTAGTTTAACTACTTTAAACGAGTAGCTTGGGAGTTTAAAAAAAAACACGGCCAAGCAGAGAGTTCTCCACTCTGTCTCACCCCAGGGACAGAGATGCAGTCGATTGATTGACACACACTGTCCTATTAGCAGCGCCAGGCTGGAATATAGACAGGATCTGCTGTTTAAGGATCTGCTCAAATGTAATAACTCAGAAACATGGTGCTTTCTGATGATTTCCCTCATTTCATCAGTAGCTTCATCTGTTTTTCTAAACTCGTTAAATTATCTAAATCGACAATATGTATGTCAGACCCGATACCGACTAAGCTACTGAAAGAGATGCTTCCAGATGTCATAGATCCTCTTCTTAATATCATTAATTCATCTTTGTCATTAGGATACAAAACATTCTAAGCGGGCTATGATTAAACCGCTTGTTAAAAAAAACGCAACTTGATCCTACAGAATTAGTCAATTACAGGCCGATCTTCAATCTACCTTTTCTGTCAAAGATACCAGAAAAGGCGGTATCTTCACAACTATGTTCCTTTTTAGCAAGAAATGATATCTGCGCGTATTTTCATTCCGGATTTAGACCATACCATAGTACTGAGACGGCTCTCACTAGAGTCACAAATTATTTGCTCTTATCATCCGATCATGGTTGTATCTCTCTATTAGTGTTACTCGATCTTAGTGCTGCATTTGACACTATCGACCACAACATTATTTTAAATACACTCTTGCACTAGCATGGTTTAAATCATACTTATCTGACCGTTATCAGTTTGTAGCAGTAAATGAAGAGATGTCTTATCGATCAAAAGTTCAGTATGGTGTACCACAAGGCTCAGTACTAGGACCGCTGCTGTTCTCTCTGTACATGCTACCCTTAGGGGATATCATTAGGAAGCATGGCATTAGTCTTCACTGTTATGCTGATGATACTCAGCTCTATATTTCTTCAAGGCCTGACGAAACTTACCAATTCACAAAATTAACGGAATGCATAGCTGATTTAAAAAAAATGGATGACTAGCAATTTCCTACTACTTAATTCCGAAAAAACAGAGATTCTAATTACTGGACAAAAACTTCCTCACGTAATAACCTAGAGTACTGTCTAACACTAGATGGCTGCTCTGTCAAGTCTTCGTCGTTGGATAGGAACCTGGGTGTGCTCTTTGATCTTCTGATAATCTTTCTTTTGAAAGTCATGTGTCTAGTATCTGTAAAACCGCATTTTTTCATCTTAAAAATATATCTAAATTACGTCATATGCTCTCAATGAAAAATGCAGAACAATTAGTTAATGCGTACATGACATCAAGGCTAGATTAGTGTAATGCTATTATGGGTGGCTGCAGCAGCTCGAGTTCTTACCAGAACTAGGAAGTATGACCATATTAGCCACGGTTCTGTCAACTCTGCATTGGCTCCCTATTAAAAATTGTATACATTTTAAAAATATTGCTGATTACTTACAAAGGGCTAAATGGTTTAGCTTCCCAGTACTTCAGCGAGCTCTTAACGCATTATAGTCCTTCACGTCTATTGCGATCTCAAAATTACGGCCAGTTGATAATACCTAGAATATCAAAATCGGGAGATCCTTTTCCTATTTAGCACCAAAACTTTGGAACAATCTTCCTAACATTGTCCGGGAAGCAGACACACTCTGTCAGTTCAAATCTAGACTAAAAACACATCTCTTTGACCTAGCATTCACATAATGCATTATAGACTTCTATAACTCAATGTTAGGCTGCATAGATTAGATCAGATGGAACCGGGAACACTTCCCATAAATCCTGATGTACTTGGTACATCATAAGTAGGATGGCGTCTACGCTAATATTAGTCTCTCTGTTTATCCCGTGGTTAACCGCAGTCCGCCGGATCCAGGCCGTATTCAGAAACTGATGAAGGACCTGCGCCTGGACACGACGACAACGCAGTCATGAAATGTCAACTACCGTAAAACTTCAAATAATAGCCGAGTCCCAAATAGGTCTCTGTCTCTTTTACACGCCTGGTGTGGCTACAGGTTTGGATAAATAAAGGCCGGTCTCAAATAGAGACCTTTTTTTATCGGTTATCGGACGCGCACTTTGTCAGTTTATGGCCAGCAATATTGTTATGTTTAAGGACATTATGGAATTAAGATCATGTCTATGTTATGATTGTACTGTACAATTAAATGCAATCGTTGCTTAGTCTGCAATGCAGTCTGAATTCACTTTATCTCTGAGCGTCCGTTAACTGAATTGAGAATATCATCTGAAAATCCGATAGCAGCAGCAATTTTCATTCAACCAGCTGATTTCTGTAAATGAATGTAAAGCTAAATGTATAGGCTATTGCAGCGCAGGGTGAAGTCTCAACACTAAATTAAAGGCCTGTCTCATATAGACGCCTGTCTCCAATACAAGCCGGTGCAGTTCGGCGATTTGGGAAAATAAAAGCCCGGGCTATTATTTGAAGTTTTACGGTAGTTTCCCCCCTGTGAAGGCCTCCCTCCCTTCCATTTACCTCTGTACTGATAAAATGTTGTCGGAATAATTTCGGTTCATGTGGCTATGCAAAAGCGATAAAAAAAATCTGTTTTATAAATTTTTCAAGGCTTGTACCTTGGAACTTATTTCATGGTTTGCGTTCTCGAGACACTGTTTTGTGCAAATGAGCGGCCGGATCGCATTAAGGGTTTTCTGTTAGAACGGTGTCGTGTTAGCAGCCCCTAAGTTTATAACTAATGATCGTTGCGACGGAAGTGAATCAATCAAATCTAACTTTAGCTGGACAATAACTTTACTCTAGAGCTGCTGTAAAGCCAAAACAATCTCAGTTACTTTAATTTCCTATTATCACTGTAAAGCTGCTTTGATACAATCTATATTGCTAAAAGTGCTATATAAATGAAGATGACTTGACTTGACTGTTTCAACAAGATACTTTCAGATGTCTTTGTGTGGTCGTTTTTTTTTCTCTTCTTTATTTTGAACCATTTTTTATGTTTTGCAGTGAATTTGTGTTATTTCTGTGGCACTATGTTCTGAGGCTGTAATATTAAAATGGTGTTTGCAATTTCTTGGAAAGAGTCATAATTTTGTGTGTATTCAGTAGATATGACATTTGAACTTGTAGTTGTAGCTTATTGTTATTTTTTTGTTGTCATTCACTTTATTTAGGGTCTTTTACACAACACCGTTTTCAAATAAAAATGGAAAACTTTTTATGCGTTTTGGCAGTTCATTTACACTACAACGGCGGTTTGGAGGCCTAAAAACGAAAGGTTTTGAAATCGGGTTTCAAAGTGCATATTACGTGTTTAGTCTATAGTTGCTTTTGCGGATTCTTTTGAATGGGGAACATTTTGACAACGTTGTCATCTGTACACGATTAACAGCAAAGGAAAACGTTTCTGCTTTTAGTACATCGTTGTCATGTAAACACCCTTATATTACTGGACTATTCATGAGTGACTCACTCTACTAACGACATCACTGTTTAGTCTACCAATGACATCACTGATGAGCTCATTAGTTTGTTCAGTGACACATTTTTTGACAATTTCCCCTACGAGATCACTGATTAGCTTAATGTTAATTTAATAGATGAGGTCATGGAGTTTATCAAGTACCTCATTGGCGACATCAAGGAAACTGCTAATAAGAAAACAGATAAGGTCACCTATGAGCCATCGATTAAGCCTCAAATAACGTTTGCAATAAGGTAATCTTTGTGTTGTAATAAGATTAATTATTCAGATTGAATTTATGCCTAACCAGCCAAGTAGCTTACTTAACCAGCCAACTTATCCCTGTGTGAATGTCTTTTTAAATCCTTGGTGATTTGTAAACAGTCCTTACTTCAATAAATATTCATCTGCTTTGTACAGTCTCTGAAAATGTCATTGGTTTTTATCAATTGTTGAATGAGTTATTTATTTTAAGGCAGTACATTACTTTCTAATTTGTCAAGTCTTTAATGAGGTAGTTCATATCTTCAAAACAATGTGCTCAAAAACAACTTCAGCATGTTTTGTCTCAAGCAAACAAAGAAACAGACATTTCTGAGGCTTTGTTCCATCACAGAGTAAATGTCCAACACCGCTTTAACCCAAGTCTAAAAAAACTCTCTGATAGCAGCATATTCTCAAAATATTTTGACAGAACTGAGCAGAGGTGAGAAGAGTGTCCTCAGGTGTAGTTTGACAGGGGAGCTGAAGAGGGACGAGAGAGGGGATCGGGTATAGTGGTGACATGTAGGACAGGATGATGGCACTTATCCAGGCAGGCATGACTCACAAGAGCAGAGCAGCGGAATCAGTAACAGTAACGTCACTCTCTTATTAAGGGAATACTTAGGAAGGTAACTTGAATCTAGAAAAGATGAAGATAATGATAATAATTATATTTCTTAAGTAGTAGTAGTAGTAGGAGTATAATATTTATACATTATATATACATGTATATTTAAATATAAATATATATATATATATATATATATATATGGCAAGCAGGGCGGGGGTCATGTGAACGGGGCGAGGCCGGTTGTGATTGATTGTGTGATCACCTGCGTGCCACTTTATACATATATATAGAGAGATGTCTAGTGGCACGCAGGTGATTATCAATCACACAACCGTCACATATATCAAGGCAGGCATACCTTCTGAGAGTTTCTCTGAAATCCTCCACCTCCCTCAGCTCCACCTGCCTAGATCTGCTACAGAATTTATGTATGTCAATTCATGCAGCAGCAGCATATCTTACATACACCATCGTTTCTGTGTATAATAATAATAATGATAATTTGTTACATTTATATAGCGCTTTTTCTGGGACCTCAAAGCGCTTCACAAATGGAAGGGGGGAATCTCCTCAACCACCACCAATGTGCAGCATCCACCTGGATGATGCGACGGCACCCATATTGCGCCACAACGCCCACCACACACCAGCTTACTGGTGGAGAGGAGACAGGGATGAAGTCAATTATTCCTCTCTCTCTCCAGTCTGGCTCGAACATGCCGGTTTCGATGATGCCCCTCCTTCCGAAATAGGAAATGTGCTGTGATTGGTTAGCTGACCCAGTGTGTTGTGATTGGCAGCGCTTAGCGTATGTTCGGGAAATGTCCTGCCCCTCCACAACTGCAAGTTCTTCTCTAGTATAAATATAAGTAAGGATGGCATCAATTTCAAACCAATTAAAGCCCAATTCAGACCCTGACAATGTTAACGAACAAGAGGATTGTCCAGAACGGATTTCAAGCAAGAACTTTGCAAACACAGATTTCACAGGATGTTTCAGAGGGGTAGGCTATGTTTTTTTTTGTAATTTTCTTATACATTATAGATACGATGTTATCCACCATTTAATCATGATATTTGTCGGAAACTAAGGTAATACAAACAGTAATCGATCACAAATTCCATGGTTAATTTTCCTAAGGAGCGGTAAACCGACTTACAAAAGCAACAGAAAACAAACTGTTTTCCATAAAATGTGCTGCACACATGTTAATAAATGTTGGGGTTATAATGTTCAGGAGCAGTGTTTAAAATAAATTAACCACTCTAAATTCATCAGCCTTGGGATGGTCAAACAAATGAGTTTTGGAAACGTTAGAAAAAACTGTCTCTTTGACATAGCGACAACACTGTCTTTTCTAATGCAACAGGCATCGCCCCCTTTCTTGTGTATTCCGTCGGCTGAGATTTTTTAACCTTGTGACTTCATAAGATCCAGAAAAATCGTGTTGTAGTCAAAACGAGTCGTTCGTTGTAGTTCTTGGAAAGTGAATTCTGTTAAATAAAATATCTCCCTTTAGAGTGGACTTCGAGCTTTGTAACCTTGCAAATATTTGTTGTGCTCAAACATCAACATTCCACACTCTCCAAAGTTGAAAAAGAATTAGAGGACCCCTTTAAAAAATTGTCATTTTCAATAACATGCTAAAACTATTACGAGAGTTGTCATGATTAAAATATATAAACTACAACTAATAATAAATAGTTACAATGATTAAGAATGTTGTATTTGTCAAATACTAATGTTGCATATAATATTAATTAATAATATAATTAAGGTCATTTCAGAATATTTTTTCTTATTATCATCATTATTATTATTAGCTATTATAGAAATTCTCAAAACCATTCCTCATAACCCTGCAGTGTTTTAGTGTAAGAAAGCAAAGCTAGATCAGGTCAGCTCCTCAGAGAGATTGTATTTTACTGGCTCATTATTCTTTCAAATGACACTCATTGCCAAGTTTTACAAATGTTTCCCATGAACACTATGGATTATATCACAAAGGACATGAGCATCTTGTAAATACACAATTAATAATAGTCAAGGACATGAGACTCAATAGATACGACCCTGAGCGCATAATGGCCTTGAGAGTCTTACATGTAGAACAAATCCCAACGGCCTCTATCAAATAGCAGCTATTTAACTTGATCTGCGCATAGTGCTCAAGGCCTGGATGTGTGTTTTTATTCCCAGTGATCATCAGGCATAAGTTTACTTTTCTTTTGAAATTTGCATCCATAAAACAAGCATATATTATATCACGCTGGATGTTTGGGGTTATTTTAATGAGACAGTGACACCAGCACTACATTTCAAAGCACGGATACTGTCACCGTTTGTCAGCACCCTCGAACATGCCCCATCTGTCTCATTGCTGCCAGGCCTTACCATTTATTTTTCCAGCACTTTTTTCTCTCTCACTCTCTACTCCACTGAATGCACTATTTCATCTGAGCTTGGATGTCTATTTGTTTTGCTCCCATTTTCTTCTCAGAGTAAATTTACTTTCTCAAGTCGTATATCTCCCTGATCCTGCCTGAAAACAATATTTCTCACGTTTTATTGCCCCAGTCTCTGCGGCAAAATCAAACCTGACAAGCTTGTTACACTTGCACCAACAACAGCATAGAGATAAACTATGATCTCTAAAATAAGTTTTTCGGTCTGTTTTTTTCTTTCTTTGTTTGTTTATCTGAAGACTAATTATTAAAACATGCATTTCAGAATAAAAAAAAACACTAATCTAGGGACATCAGGCGTAAGTAAGTGCTGGAATAATTACTCACGCCTGTTCCTCTGTCACACTGCCTAAATTGTTAATCTTCCAGGGCTCTAAAACAAAGGTTGTTTTTTCAGGCCCTGTTTACACCTGGTATTAAGATGCGTCTCGGTCGATCGGATCATAAGTGGACGAGGAAGACGAATACCCGTCTACACCTAATCAAAGAAATCTGGAATGGTGAGAGAACATTATGCTTGGTTTCATCTTCACACCAAAGGAGTGGTCTTCAGCATACAACGTTTAAATCCCATCTGGCTAGCGCACTTCCCATAATGTTTACGCGTTAGGTCAGCAGGCGGAGAGTTGACGGTCTTTTGAGGCTTTTCGAACACATTCGACCACATGAGCGTTTACTCTTTGAAAGCCATCCGGTCGAATGCGTTTTTGACTACCTCTGGAAGTGGTCGAAAGTGGACAAGCTCAAAACGTTTTAGACCCCGCTTACACCTGTATTTAGCGGCGTCCACTTGTGATCCGATCGACCAAAACGCATCTTGATAGCAGGTGTAAACTGGGCCTCAGTTCCAGGGGGAGACCGAGAAACTGTCTTAAAATCACAGCTCTGTTTTATCACCGCTGGGCTTTTGAGCAAGGTGCTTAACCCCATTTAACACCTGGGTAATTGTCCCTGCAATTAGTGTACCCGAAAACAACACTAAATGAAGAAAAGCTACTGATGGTAAGAAAATAAGATCAATTCAAAGTTAACAGGCTTTGCCTCAAACTAATGGAATTCAATTAGATTTGTTTCACTTCAATAAGCAGCACAAGCCCTTTTCGCTCAGGGTGTTTCAAAGCTGCTGTTGCACATGAGGGTTGCTGGCCCTCGTGTGGATTCATGCAGATCCATCACTGAAATTCAGAGGGTTGCGATTCAAAAGTAAGCCCAGTGTGTAGTCTGAACCACGGACCGCCTTAATGGACCCTCTCATCACAAATGTTCCTGATCATTGCCCATTTACAATAGTTCTAAATTCATACAAAAGTTTATAAAAGTTTCCTTTCTCACTCCTCTTCATCCTTAGGCTGCTGCACCTCGCCCAATGTCAGACCCATCTCCTTAAATTCTGCCATCACTGTGCATCACCATGTTGTTTTGCAGTAGGTCGCTCTGGTTTTCTTCTGCCAGGTGATGTCCATCTCAAATTTGAGATACGGCCCTAGTCCATTCTGAGAAGATGTCCAGTTCTTCACCTGTGATTTTCATAGGCCAGAATATACGACATATCCTCCTGTGGCATCCATTGTGGAAGACACTGATCTTGTTCATGTCGCCCTTTTTTCAAAAGGTTGCGGTCAGTAAAACTGAAGATTTTACAAAAGATTTCTATGTAAGGGTTAATGCCCGACGAGGTGTCCATTGTCAGGTTTTAATGGACGACGGCCAGGTGTGAACCGACCGACGCGCAGCGGAGGACGGTTGCCTCTGCCGAAGTCCATTAAAACCTGACAATGGACACCTCGAAGGGCATTAACCCGCTTATACCATGGTCACTTGCCAAATGACACATTTTTAAAACATTAGTTTATATTTTAATTAGTTTTACAATCGAAATCTAAAGTTACAAGTTACAAACAATAACTTGGTTTCCTTGGTTACGCCTGACAGTTTATTTAGGTGTCCTCTATCACTTTTTAACGGACACCCTGCAGCCAATCAGAATCGAGTATTCACCCAGACCATGGTATAAATCAAATTAATGGTGCTCTTTTGAGCTTTCAATTCATCAAAAAATCCTGATAATAATAGCCATAGCTAATAATGTATAGAAATGTTTCTTGAGCGTCAAATCAGTATATTAGAATGATTTCTGAAGGATCATGTGACACTGAAGACTGAAGTAATGATGCTGAAAATTCAGCTTTACCATCACAGAAATAAAACTTCAAAATCTGTGACACGCACGCACGCACGCACACACACACACACACACACACACACACACACTAAAGTATCCTACAACTAGACTGAAATAGACTGTCAGAAATAGACTGATAATCCCCCATCCTTTCCTTTTAATCTCAACATAAATGGGATAGAAGTGAAATTTAACTGCATGTGGTTTTCGAACAACATGACAATGAGTAGCCTAAATAATAAAAAAATCTTTTTTGAGTGAACTCTTACACTTTTTGGGTGATGACACCATATCTCACGTATTGCTGCATGTCCTGCTTGTGAAGTCACTTCATTTTTTTCCCCAAAATGTTCTGTGCTTTAATAAATCACCACCAACCTAACTCTTTTTTCAAATTTTCAAGGTCAGAGCCTCTGGTCTGGTATGAGGGACACACATACGCACACACACATACACACACACACACACACACACACCCTTCTGCATGTCAATTAACATCTCGACATTTTGCTCCAGCATGGGATGTTATTATGGACGCTTGCAAGGATGTGGTGTGAATTCTGAAGCCTGGCAGGGCTTTAACTGTTACACTGTAAGAATGCACTGATGGCATAATCGCTTCAGCTATAAACGGCGACGTACTCGCGTCATCATAGGAGGAGGGACACTAAATTAGATGCAGATGTTCAGCTTTCAGCATCCATCCATTGAGAAGGGTTTCATTACACACCAAATAAAGCTCCCCAAACCTCCCCCATACTCACTTTCTGATGCTGTTAGACAGCAAACGTGTAGAGTGTTTGCACATGTGTGTGTACATACTGGACAGATATATCCTTATCATTAGAAATGGGGGGCACTGTCAGTATTATAAGGACATCATCTAGGAACTCACTTCATGGATCCTGTAACCAGATTATCGTTTAGGCTATAGAAGAATACATGTGTGAATGGCGGCATGGTGACGTATTATAATGAGATGTGTTATTTTCTTTATGCAGTCAAAGACATAACGCAAGCTTTAATTTGACTGACTAATTTCAGTAATTTAGCGCTGATAATTTGTTTTTAACAAGACAACAAGTGAAATTTGCAGTTTCTAATTCTCCAAGTACTGGGCTACACACTGAGAATTGGGCCTCCACACTTTCCTTTTGATTTCCCGCAGTTTCTCAAATAGCGAGAAATGCATTTTTCCTTGAAAAATCATTTCGCTCTGGTTTAATGGATCAAAACAGAGCGTCTAATTTTGTAGTATTCCAAAAAAAAAAAAAAGTAGCCCATGAGACTAAAGAGAGATACTATACTGCCCTCTGCTGCCACTAGCTTAGTAAATGCAGGAGGTCCATAGTGCAGTCATTCTTGGTGTAAAGAGTGGCATTTTGCACGTTGATGCACCAAGTAAACTTATTTGTTAAACATCTCTGTGTTGTGTCAAAGGTAGGAATAATTAATAACTATAATATCAATGCTAAATAATAATTAGGCCTATATTTGTATTATCCTGGCATGTTCAGCAATTCAACATGACTCGATGCATTCAACAATTACAATCTACACGGTAAAAAGAAAAAGGTTATTGAGGCATATTTACTTCGTCGCACTGCCACGTTAGTGGAAACCACTGGAGAACTTCCTTTTTGAAAGGTTCATAGGTTCAACCATTCTGACGGTCTGAATAATCATGAATAATCATGGCGCCGCAAGTGTTTTTCCAAGTGTTTTTCCATTTTTGCAGAGGTGCCATGGTACAGTGCATCCAAATGGTAAACATACTGCAGTCTCCTTATACTTTACTGTTTCTGCAAGGACACAAACTCTCACCCAGAAAAGAAGGCCTTGGAGCAGGTGTTGATTTGGTCAATCTTCCCACCATCATACTTCAGCTTCAAATATGTGCATAAGAAAGCCAGTGTCATTTTGAAGAACAGCACTCACTCATCATCTGGCAGAAAGCCCAGTGTCATTCAGCGTCTCACTAGACTAGACTCAAAAGAGTTTCTGCTCTGCCTGATTGATTGCCTCCCTCCAACCCCCATCAGCTGCAGTCTGTCGTATTATTATTAGGTGTAGTATTCTGTGCCATACTGTGCACTATTCGATTTTATTGTGTGTACAATCATTGTTTTTTGACAATAAGCTGTAAAAACCTCAGCAAATTGAGACTAAACTTTCTATGATAGTCTGGTCTATTACATTAAAAGTGACACATTTTAAAAACCTGCGCAATAATTCAGAATAATAAACCAAACTCATAATCTCATATCTGTTCAATTAAACTTAAACTCTTACATTTTAGGAACACCATGACATTAATAGCACTGGAAACTTCTGATGATGTCATCTCTTTCATTATTAATACATACTTTTTCCAAATAACGCATTACTTTTAAGTTTTCAATATGAGTTACTCAATAAGCAACTCAAGTTACTTTGCTTTCCCATTTCTCCTCTTTTGTCCTCATGTTGGGAAAAATGGTTAGTAATTGCAGAGGCGTTGTGTGCTCTGTGTTTATTGTAGTTCTAGACCAAGGGTGTCCAAAGTCAGACCTATAGGATCTCATTCCTGCAGAGTTCAGCCGAAGACTTTGGTTCAGCTCCAACTTGCCTCAACACACCTGCCTGGAAGTTTAGTATGCCTAGTAAGACCTTGATTTTCTGGTTCACGACACGTGTGTTTACCCTGCATGACAGTGGCCCTCCAGGAACACGATTGGATTAAATGTGAGCGTGTATTTATCATCTCATCTCATCACACTTGCACAACAGATTCAGTATTTCTCAAAATGAACAAAAACTGAAATGCGAACTCAGAATATTACAAAAACCTGCAATAATTAAATACGGTAAATAACACAAATATACTTTGTGTATTTGATCTCACTTTATTAACAAGTCTTTGCTGCTGACCTTCAAGGATCCGATTCAACCAATTAGCAAAAATTTCTTCAAACAACATTTGTGTTTATTTTTTATTTTTTTTATTGCTGAACTAAAAGTGTTGAACATTCTTCTCCAGCATATTACTCTTCTGCAATCCAGAATGCCAGCAAACCTGAAAGGTTGTTATTCCTTATTCATTTCACTTTTGTTGTGAAACGGCCTTTACATTTCCAAGAAATATAAAAAAAAAATGTTGTATAATAATAATAATATGTTTAATTTATATAGTGCCTTTCCCAAACTCAAGGACAATTCACAATAACAGTAGAACAAACAATCAGTTCATACATAAATGGACAATTTGCCCAGTCCAAGAAATTAGCGATTGCAGTTGGAATACAAACAGAAACAATAACAGAAAGAAAAGAAAAAAACTATTTACAGACAGCAGAAGGTGGGCAGTTGAAGCAAAGGTCAGGTGCTAAAGACTAATAGGATGTAAGGAAACATTATGACTGTAATACAGAGTTATGGAAAATGTTTAAAGAAAAACATGTCATGACTGATAATACTGTTTAAATGGGTTTAGTTTAGACTTAAATTCATGCAGCGTGGTTGTTGTCCTATAAGAGCCAGGGGAAGAGACTTCCAAAGCTTAGGGGCAATAACAGAGAAACACCTTCCACCCAATCTCGGCTCACAGAGTTCACAGCAGAAGATCGGATGGGGAATATAAGGAGAAAGTAATTTGCAGAGATAGGACGGAGTAAGACCAGCCTCGGCGAAAAGAGTAATGCAAAACTAACACATTACTTTTAGTAAAATGTAATGCAAGTAGTTACTTTAATGGAGTAATGCAACACTGTAACATTACTTTTTATAAGTAACTCTCCCCAACATATTCCTCTAAATCTTCACAAAAGAACAGTTACAACACTGCTAAATATTTAAAAGCATTAATTGTGCAATAAGACATTAGACACACTTATTTTATATTATTCTCATATTGTTTTTTAGTTACATGTCATTGCATTAAAGGTATTTTTTTTCTCAGTGCATTCCTTGGGAATATAACCCATGTGTCAGGAAACACACACTGAGCAAGAGGGTAAGTTAAACTTTATTGGTCACACATTGGAGACAAACAGGTGAGTAAATATTGGTTATCAGTTGATGAATGACAGAATGATAATAATGAAAGGCTTTCTCTTACAGATGCTGGTTGGAGTATCGAGGACTCACACTTGAAGGAACACGAGGGAGAATCACAGGCAAGTCTGCTTGAGAATATTCACAGGTGATCAGGAGATTTCAGAAATGAGTCTGTTTCTATAGTTCAAGTCTAGATGAGTGACTGAACTGAGGTGTGTGCTTTTATGTTTTGGAACATTGCCGTGTTTAAAAGATTTATCCATGCACAACTACCACAACTTCTGTCTCACATCGACTTTAGCATATACAGCATCTTGTTTACACTGTTTTAAAACCATACAAATTGGTAAAATAGTATCATTTACAGCCTTTCTGTCATTTAATGCCATAGTACGAAAACAATCGGGATCAGGGAACTGACTAGAATCTAGAATCTCAGATTGCTCACATGAACACATCCACATGTGACCACCACGTGCGCAGCTGCAACACAAACTCTTGTGTTTTGTAATCGAAATGAATAATCAGTGGTTGGTTGGTGCCCCAAAGTCTCTCAGGCAGCTGGGGCTCCATCCTGCCCATCATCTCACTGTGTGTGAAGCAGAATGTAAAGACACACAGCACTTTGATGAGTCACATCTCACGCCAGCACTCTCAGAGATACGGCTGGCATCCAGCCTGCCTCCCCCAGCACACCCCCCTTCCCCAAACCACACACTATTCTGGGCCGTGATTAAGCCTCACACCTCCATCAGCGGGAGAGTGTGGGCAATGTGGGACATGATCATCCAATCCCAACCATGTGGGAGAAGACATGAGAAACGAAAGCAGGAGAAAACAACGAGAGAGGGGAAAAGAGCAACCTTTCTAATGACTCAGACCACGTTGCTTTAGTTTGTTGTTATGTTGGCTCTGGTTTGGTTTGCAAATTATCTGTGATCTACTACTTTCTATATGGCTGTTGAAACATAAGGACACTCACAATGGTGTGGTGTGTGGTTCAGTGTGGTCTGAACTGTTTGGGTGAATCAAGAGTTATAGTTCTTCATCTCCAGTATGAAACTACACATTTTTAAGAAATTACAACTTGCTTTATGTTACTTTGACACCACAGTTCAACGCCATAAACAGGTTTACAATCAGCAATCAGATGTCACATGCATTTAATCATGCTTGTGAATGTTTGTATTATTGCACTGGCATGAAATACTTTTGAGAAGTTGATAGTTGGTGAAATGCTAAACTCCATCTAAAACCATAAACAGCATTTTGCTAATTACTTTATAATAATTATTATGCATGTGGCTTTTTTTACCTAATATTAAACAAAATTCATGTCACACACAATGGCAAAACTGAAATCAAGTGACCATTTACAATGCTTTTAAAACACTATCACTGTTAATATCGTTTGAACCCAAAATCTTGAATAAATTCCATGGATATACATCAACTAGGCCTACCCTCATAATCATACCCACATTTTGCACAAATAAGGCCTATTTTGCACTACTTTCATGTATGCAACTTATAAAGTGCAGATTCATGGTTGTTTAGCCTATTATTAGGCTACATATTTCTTTGGAACTGCAACAACTTTGTGGAAGCACACAAAATAATGTTTTTTTTTTAAAAGTGACAATAAGGATCTTGAATCTCCAGTTGAAAAAGTTAACTGTATGCTTTATTTCGCTGTAGTTTGGATGTATTAAGTTGATCACATGTCGAAATGACCTTGAGATTTCACCAGATGGCAGTGTCATACAACTACATTGGTAGCCTACCTTCAAAAAGTTTTTGTTTAGTCAACTGATAAAATCTATATACATCACATGCCAACTAAAGAAGGCTCTTTTTTAATTTATTAGTATTATTATTTCAACTTAAGTCATGTACGCTTTTGATTATATTTTTTTAATCGATTTGGACGCATTTTCACAACATTAGAATATCGCTGGACTTGGTACATCTCTATGCATTGCTGCTCCACGACTGATCTTTAAGAGTAAGATGTTATGAGAATTACTCATACTCATCTAAAAATCGCTTTTATTCCGTTCACTTTCTAACCTAGCAGGTTAGAATGTCGATGTGGTGTCAGTTCTCCAAATGTTACGAAGGGTTAACTCAACTTCATTACATCACCGGCTAAACACAATGAGAGCGGCCATCTTCACCAACATCAACAACCGATACTTCAGTGAAGAAAGAGAAAACATTTTCTGCCGGAATTCTATTGTATTCTAGATGTGTCATTCAAGGGAACACGTATAATTTAGAAGCCAAGACACGGTAAGTTTTATTCGTTTTTTTTTTTCTTGCGTAGCCTATCTATAAGATGCTGCCGCTCGCCTGAGTGAATGACACTCCACAGTTTTTAATGCGTTACGAGTGACACTTTGTATAGGCTAACGTTACCTGTGTAATAATTCGGAATAATGAGTCATAAGCTGAACTCTTACCTAACGGGACGACTGATAAATGGACATTTTCGCTGCGCAAGTGTCATGACACTTTAGGAACTCGTTTGAGTAAGTTTAGGGAATATTTTGGAACATCATGACATTAATAATTGACGTCAATTCACTTAATAATTATTCTATAATTATCTAATCCAGGTAAATAAGCGTAAAAAAGTGTTTTATTCTTGTACATTAATCGTAAATTTAATTTGAAATAGGCTAATCACTTAATTTTCCTTTTCAGTAGTTGGGCTTAATTTATTTAAATAATTAGTTTATTATTGCCTGGTTATTATTGTCATTATTGCTTATTTTCTAGACTGTCCCACATTGAGTGGAAAGTTTTCATTAATATTATTGATTTTACCAACTTTTGCCTGAAAATCGGATATTGTCCAGTATGTGTTGTTGTTTGTTTGTTTGTTTGTGATCAACCTCCACAATTGAACTTAACCCTTGAATTTTTTTTGATTGATTGCAAGTGTACCATACACTGGTTTTCATAAACTGGTTTTATTATTTTATTAAGTTTAAACTTATTAAAAGTCAAAATCAACCTAACTAGGATACACCAACAAGTAACTTTAGAGGCTGTAAGTTGAAATACATTCTTAAAGCAACAGCGGCACATTTTCACTTTGTACATGTGTTGAACAAAAAGTGTGCAAGTCACATGCATCTGCTAAATGAATAATTTGTGTGCTTCACGCGAGCAGGTGTGAGGGCATTGAGTGCAGTTTGTGTTGCGTATTTGTTACCATAAACAACTGAAACGGCCTTTATAGCTCATTAAAATGTTGTTAAGTACACACACTCATGTGTTTGTCTGCAAGACAGCATTGTTCAGCGGTCCCATGCAGCGACCTTTAGCCTCAGTGTGATTTGTGTGGAGGAAGGCACAGTGCATGAAACACTCCCAGGGCCCTATCTTGCACCCAGCACAATTGACTTTGTACACCGACGCATGATTCCTATTTTGTACCCGCGCACAGCGGACTTTTCCCTCCACAGACGCACGTCTGTAAATTAGGGAATGAACTTGCGCTCGCGGGGGGCGTTTCAGCGAAAAGAGGATGCGGTTCAGCGAAAAGAGGATGCGTGTTCCGGCGCAAATGTTACCTGGTGCTATTTTTGCAGTTTTCGAAAACAATTCCGCCACTGACCAGGAAAAACCTAGTCTAAAGACAGTGGCGCGTTGCGCGTTAGTCATATGCTATTTTAAGGGAGCGTGCTTGGCCATATGTAGCGTGTGAACAACGCGCATACACTTTGATTCTCTAAACTAAACAGACGCAGCAGTTTTCATTTTTGCAAAATGCAAATCATACATTATTACGAGGAAAAATATTAACACACGAGGGAAATCATTGTTGTGTCCGTGAAGATGTGAAAAAAATAGGCATAAATCTAGATTAGCCTACACATTTACCCAAATTATTATATGCCTGTTTAACCGAAGATAATCTGGGTGGGTTTCCCCATCCCCATACAGTGTCACTTCTCTGTCTTTTACGGCCCTGACGAGAACGTCGGTCTCCTCGGCTGTGAACCGCTCCTGGCGTGCGCCTGGCAAATCCGCTGTTATAATATCAATCCGCCACCTATGAATAATGAAGCTTCAGACCAACCCATTTTAGATTTGCGTCTGGCACAAGAGTCATTTATCCCGCCGGTATAATAGCAACAGCGCCCGGGATCCGCCCACAAAGTTACTTGCGTTTCGCGTTTGATACTTGCGTTTCAGATCATTAAAATAGGGCCCCCAGTGTTTACTGCCACAGGCCTGAATAATTACTATCTACTGCAGGTAGAGAATCCTTAATTAGGGCGAGCTTTATGCCTAAAGATAGTCTCGATCATAGGCCACCTTTTCTTGCAAAACATATTCACTAAAAATCAGTAAATTCAGTTCAGTAGGTCGTCCTTTTGACTCATAATGTCACTGTGGACACTTACAGTGTGTACTGTTATTCTGTTTCTGTCTATTTGCAGTCATTGTAGTCAAGGAGAACATAACAACCACCAAAAACTTCAGGAACCTGATTGTTATTATTGATATTTATTTAAGCTTTTCATATTAATGGGCTCTGCTACAATGTAACAAACCCACAGAGTTGTCAAAAATAGTGAATGTGTGTTATGATTTAAGAATAATATTTGCAAGCAGCTCTTAAATGGTAGAGCCATGTGTTTTAATTGTTTATCTGTGCCAGTTTGCCTGCATAGCATCAAATGCCACCTTATTTTTACAGCTTCTCGGCTTATAGATCTTATATAGCCATGCCGCTTTTCAGCTCTGCGCTCGTTGTGTTCTGTCTTCCGGTTTGTGTTTCCACAGCATGAAGGTAAGATCGTATGGATTTATGAATGAACCGCTCGTTTTAAAATCTTCTACAGACATTTGTTTTGACATCCGCTTCAAACATTACAATGCTCATGATATTTTTGTTAACTCTACAATATAAGTAAAACAGGAAGTCAAAACATTGTGCGCTTGTTTCTATCATAGATGTATACATACTATATAATATATACTATCTAAGTAGTATTATATAATATCATTAGCGGTTGTTTCTATGGGCCGCTATACGTAAGCCGTCCGCCATATTGGAACCGTCAAAGCCGGACCCTGGTGCGCAACAAACCAGCGGACCGAGACCCCTGAAAAGGTGGGTCCCGGTCCGCTTCCAAACAGTGGTTCTTCTGAAATATGAATGCAACATGGACCAAAGGCATCTAAACAAACCAAAAACAGGATGAGATGTCACAAGATGCTCAAGCATACCTATTTTATTTCTCATCATATGAGATACGTTGCCTATTACAGTTCGGTACAGGTGTCAGAAATAATCTTTATTTGTGTGCAATTCTGCTGCTGTTTTTGGCTTTTTGTGAGTTCTCAGCTGGTAAAAATACCATCATATGTACGCACACAAAACAGTTTTGGATGTTCGGTAAGTTCTGTCGCAAAATATAGTTCATCATAAAAGCTGTGTTTTGTTTTGTATATTTAGGTTTGTTGAAGCAGCTGACTAAATATATCAAGAGCACCCACTAAACTACAAGTAGTCCAATGATCTCAATCGTATTTTTCTCAAAATAGCCTATGTTTTTATACTTTTAGTATTCTCTAACCAAAATAGTTTTTTCTCACCTAAATATAGCTTCTGGACGTTGACTTGACAAATAAAGCATTCTTCATTGATGACAGGCTGAATCTTACCCACCGCAGGTGTCAGTTCACCACAGCATATTTCACATACATCTGTCATTCCTCAAGCAGCATGTGCTGAAAAGATGAATGGTGAGGACTGTTCCCTGTCTTTGAATCAATTTAAAGGAATTCTGACTTTGTCTTAAACAACGGCCCGTGTTTTGATACTCTCTTCCATCCTCTGGTCCATGTCCACACTCCTACAGTTAAGACAGGACCTTTAGACTACAGCTGTGCTCAAGCAGAACTTGAAAGCTGGAGGTTCTGGTATTTATAGTGACTGTAAGCATGGTGTGTCCCTGGTGGTCTGGACATTGTTTTCTTAGTCTGCTGCGTCGCCTGTTTGACTTAAAGCTTGCGGCTTCAACGTTGTTATCGTTACCTGTTATCATCGGGTAAATGTTATTTTGTGCATTTGAACTGTAGCTTGGAAAGTTACAGTTCACAAACAAGAATGAGATCATTGCTTTTGTAGATATCCGTGTTCCGTTAAGCTTAACATCTTCCTGGCTTTTTTAAAGTTCGTATTTCAAACGAATGCTCGGAAAAAAGAGAATCGGGATAATTTTTCTGCTCGCATGACACAATAACATTCCACTGAGATGTCATGTGATGTGACCTCACAGGCTTTGATGCTAATGAACCAGATTCATATCCATGCTCAAGTGTCCTCAGATCAAAAGACTTCAACATAATTATTAAGTCAGCGCTGCCAACCAAAAGTTAAGCCTCTCAAATGGTCGACGAACTCGCGTAGGATGCGCTGTGATAATATTGCGCAAAATGACTCGTTGGGTCACGCCTGTTTTCCTCATATATCTTTTCTCTCTAAGTATCTCCAATAGTATATTACAGAATGGGACAGAATAGCAGTTAGCATGTTTCGTTAAAAATAAATATTGGAAAAAAAATCACATGGTGCGACTTACAAGATAAGTCTTAAGAAAAAGATAAAATAGGAAATGATATCATTAAAACACCCTCATTACTGTGTTAAGGTCAAGAAGTCTCTATAAATATCAGATGCTTTTGACCTTATTAATGCAAGACAAGGTGTGACTCGACAAAAACTGATAAGTAATATTTTGGATATTTGTACAAGTAATTTTTACCTTTAACAATATATTTTAAAACATTTATGAAAATAGCATTTAAGACATACATTCAAATGTATTCAGTACATGAGGAAAATATTACTTTTTATACAACGCATGACATTTTAGAGGTAATTGAATTTAAACTTTTGTTAAAATTGTATTTATGTTGGACGCTCTTTATTTGTCATTGCCTTAGCTTGTTCCAGTTTGTTTTTGATTAGGAACTAGCACTGATGTCTGGTGTTGATGTGTTTGTTTACCCGAAAAGAACACTATGAAAAGTGCTTAAATCATCACTCTGACCATTGTTCGAAATGATCAAGTTCATGTCATTGTTTGCCACATTGTTGCTTGATGAAACTAGGACACTATTATGAGTCAGACTGACAAACATCTGTTGTTCTGAAAAATATGCGTAATGTTTGTAGTAAAGCAAATTTCATGAAAACCTATTAAAACTCAAAATAACTGCACTTCTCACTTATTGGGTTGAATCATACTGTCAAAAAATGGGAAGTAGATTCTGAGAAGTAATTGTATGATCATGAGGAACCAGAGAGTCAGTTTCTGAAATTGATTAAAACATTAGCATTGATTTAAAATTAAATCTGTAAAACATCAGTATATGCCGACTGGCTGACAGCAGGCTATTTTGATTACTGGTTTAGCGATCCCTCACTACTGACTCCCTGGGGAGTCCTGTGCTGGGCCAATGACATGAGGGGAAGTGGGAGGGGCAAAGGCCATGTGCAACGCGCTCAGGGACAGCCTCTTGGGAATTAGCTGGCTTTCTGGGAAAGTTAAAATGTGGGATAATTTTTGGGAACGGTAAAGGAATTTCCCCCCTCTCTTTTCTTTTCCTCACTCGAACGGGTCTCACAGTGTTTTCTTTGTGCTGACTCCTGATGCCTGCGTTCTTCGCGCACACATGGAAAAGCGTTGGAGGGGTTTCTTTTTTATTTCTGATGCTTATTTTGGCCGGTCTCACAGCTATATTTAGCAGCACAGCTGACCCCCTCCAGTTTACTGTGGATGAGTCATTCAGTGTTTGTGTGAGGAGAAGTTCTCATTGTGTAGTAATGTGGTAATACGGCCATAATGTGTTCTGCCAAATGCCACTTGGATTTGGTGTTTGGACTGTACGGAACAACTGTTAACTATTTTAAATAAACAGAAACTCACTAGGATTTTTTTCCATTCAACATAACAAACTCAAATTGCAAAATGTATGTTTTATTAAATCCATTACAATGCGTGATTGTATTAATTAACTTGCTAACACTTTACGATAATGTCTAATTTGTTAACATTAGTTAATGTGAACTAACTACGAGCACTATATTTTACAGAATGTATTAACCTTTGTTAATGTTAACTAATTTGAACTAACTATGAGCACTATATTTTACAGAATGTTTTAACCTTTGTTAATGTTAACTAATAAAAATAAAAATTGTTTATTGATTGCTCTTGTTAGTTTACAGTACATTAATGTTAACGGATACCCGGAGCTGTTCACGTCCTCAGACTCGGATTTATGCGTGACTGTCAACACTATCAATGCCTAAATGAATCTTCAGCAGTCAAGTGGTACAAGTTAGCCTGGCTCCGCCCTCCTGCGTACTTCCGCTCAATTTTCATTTTCCTTCAGTACTACGTCTGGGCTTGCGGGATATTCTTGGGTTTTCTCCGATCAATTTTTTACCGGTCCAATCAGTGAACGGAGAGAGTGGTTGACAACGATGATATTGAGGTCGTGCGTTAGTTTGAGTTGACATACGTCGCGACAAAACGTTAGCGATTGGTTATGGCAGATCCAGAGTGGCTCTGGGCAGATCCAAAAGTTTTAAACTTCAACAGAGTACCCGCCTACAAGGAAGTTAACGCTTTTCAATGGAGAGTGGCCAGACTCTCTGTACAAATGAAATGTACGAGAGTCTGGTAGGACCAGGCCAGGTAAGTAAGAGCTCAAGTTGTTTAAAGCTCCAGTCCGTAACTTTTTTTGAGTTAAAAATTTATCCAAAATACATTTTTGAGCAAGTATTGTACATAACAAGCCAGTGTTCCAAACTATCTGCTTGCCTTAGCTCGATTCAAAACGGTAAGCTTGTAATAATGTTTTTAATTCCAGTGGTACTGGTGGATTTCCGCGGGAAATGCTTGGTCACTCGAGCGTCTTTGCGTCATTACGTCACATCTGTACACATAAAGAAGGTGTCTCGGCTAGTGTAGGCTATATTGCGTGTGAGGATGTGGAGGTGGAGATTTGTAGCCTTTTCTCACAGCACTTGATATAACTAAACTTTTCAATTTGATGGCGGTTCCAGAAAGGTACAAACGACAATCACCAGTGATGAGATAATTCACCCGTTGTAAAATGCAAAAGACTTCGGAGTGGCTACAGAGACTGCAACCGGCTCATGCGAAAACAAGGATAAATATCGGAAGGGCTTTTGAAAGGTGACGTGAACTCCGTGTTTTAAAGGGGTCCAAAACGGGCGCAGAAACAACTCTTTTTTTTCTTTCTGCTGGACAAGTAAGAAATTTCAACGGTTCAATAATGTAACAGTAGCGCTCTTGTTCGCTTAATTCATTCAGTTATGGAGTAGGCTACTGAAATACATGTAGTCACGTAATAATGATGTTGTTAACATCAACAATTTGACTACAAAGTATAATTTGCACGGTTTGACCGTTAAATCGTTAGATTTAATCGGCGCAATTTACTGCAATGATTTTTTCCCTTAGTTGGTCAGACTCAGAACAAAAGTGGATGTTATTTGTTCAGATGACATTTTCCAGTGAAAATTCTTATGTTGGTCATACTTCCAAAAAGTAGAATCTGTGATTCTGAATGACAGTATCCACACCGGCGCGGTGACATAATATAGCCTACAGCCGTACATTCTCCTCAAAACATTGGATTCATGCCGAGGCACAACTCACAACAAAGAGGAAAGGCTACGGACTGCAGGTTTAAGTTCATTATTATTGTAATGTCTTTGTGCTCTGAGACGTGATTTAATGCCGTGTCTTGTCTCGTGATGCTTTGCAGACTCTGCTGTGTGCGTTTATGTGTTTTCAAAGGGGGGCGTGGCTTTTCTCTGAAGGGAGGGTGGGATCTCATGCTTTCAAAGCTAGCTTGCTATTGCTAGCTTTTCTGAAATTGCCTTCCATAGCTTTAAAGGAGAACTCCGGGCAATTTTTTTATGAATGAGTACATTTATTTTATTAGGATAAACCCCTTGAGATGCATCATCTCGTTTTCAAGGGGGTCCTAAAGTACATCACAACCATCACAAAAGAACAAAGTACAATTATACATACTAGACAAACAAATACATACAGAACCACAAACACACACAAAAAAGAAAAAAGAAAAAAAAAGACAATAATATTAACCGAAATATACCGAACTTTACAACCACTCGATCAAATGAGCAGAAATACATTTGAAATTGAATGTATAAAGTATATATATATGTATTTGGATCACAAAATAATAATACAATTAATTTAAATAAAAATTCACATTGAGTCAGCATCATACATTACAAGATTTTTTTAAGTTAATCTTGATCGTTATACCTTTGTGAGTACTGTCTATAGAAAAAAAAAACGAACCGGATTGCTGCTTGCAACACGGAGCTGCTACCGCTAATGCCCAGAGCTCACACTCAGCTAAAACGGCAGTTATGGGGGCATATTCATAAAGAGTGTTTTTGTGCCTCTTAACAGACACAAAATGCTATTAAAATGTCTGTCCAACATGAACAGGGTCCTTAGATGACAACAAGATGCGTTTAGCAACTTAGCCATTGTTTAAATTCACCTAAATAGTGTTTTAGACGGCTAGCTGTTGTCTTGCGCTGAAGTCCCGTGGGAACTCCCGTTTTTTTGTTTGTTTTTTGAACAAAAAGCACAGGGGATACATGTATCAAGCACAAAAAGTAAAAATAAGAATAAGTCATAAAACTCCAAGTAAAGCAAGGCAGTAGATAAGGGATAGTTTATACATTAAAAAAAAAGAAATGTATATATATTTAAAATAATAATTCACAAACCAATCATAGAAACTACACATCCAAAAAATTAATACAAGTACATGGGAAATACAAAAAATAAATAGTAATCTTCAGAAAATCAAGAGATAATTTATAATGAAACCACAATTTATTTGAGCAACAAAGAAATACAATTATTTCATGACTCTCTTTGTTTATCAGCTAATAAGAAAGCTGCCAAAGCTTTCTTATTAGCTGATAAACAAAGAGAGTCATGAAATAATTTTAAATCAACACTCTTAAGTCTAAAATTGGGCTTAGAATTAGTTACTTTACACTTATGAAGATGAAACTCACCACATAAAGTAAGCAGTTTTAATCTGTCATCCATCTCCTTTGAGTCCCAAATCAAAAACAACTCATTCACAACTTCAAAAGTAAAGAGTTTGTAAGAAGCAGAACAAAATAAGCCAAGCCTTACTCCCGTTGTATTGTAGCCGAGAAAAGGTAAATAGCAGTGTGCTGGTGGGAGGAGCGTCGTGTGTGTGAAGAGTGATGATCGGAGTTGCTCACAAATGAAGAAGAAATGGTTCGTAACGTAACTATGGAGAATAGAAGATTTTGAACACATGGAAGAGGCTTTTGAGTTTGATGGTCATCCTTATTTATTCAAACCCGAGTATACAGACGAAGAACTAGCCTCACACTCTTCAGTCAACAATACCTTTTCCCCGCTACAACGGAAGTTCCCACGGGACTTCAGCGCGAGACTACTTCTCCTTTAACAGCGGTTTTCTCACCTTTATTTAAATGAAAGCACAGAGCACGTATTTACATATTCATCTAAATGTCGCTCTCAGCAGTGTGGACGGTGTCGGGATGTCCGCTAATAGTAAACCATTGGTCACGTATTTCTAACTTATTTTTACACCTATAAGTGAAAAAAAAAGTAAAAAAGAACATCGCTGTGAGTATGTAGTATAGCCTTCCGGTTTATATTTCCACATTATGAAGGTAAAATCTTACAGATGAACCACTATTTTTAAAATCTTCTCTGTCATCTGTCTCTCATTTGTTATGACATCAGTTTCAACATTACAATGCTCATGATAACTTTTGTTAACTACAATAAGTAAATCCACTTCACCACTACTCTTCGACATTAATGCCATATAAATATAAAGAGCTAGGCCTACTGCAAAAAAGGAAGTTCAACCACAAAATATTAAAGATGGCTGCATCTGGCGCATAAGGTCTATCGGGGACTTCATCGTAAAGAGTTATCGTTAACATTTCCATTTATGCGTTATGTATCCAAAGCATTGCATTCAAGCTTTACATTTTTTTCAATGCAGTCACTGCCTGGGAATCGAACCCATGACCTTGGGATTGCTAATGCCATGCTCTACTATTTGAGCTACAGGAGCTACAGGATCAATCTATCTCCATAGAGAGAGTCAAGTTGTTTACACTGAGTTCTCAGTCATGCACATCTTGACTTCCTTTTCTAGGTGGAGTGAACAAAAAAAAAAAAACACAGCAGTGAACTGGCCGTTGAATTTAGTGGCCGACAGTGGTACAGTGATGTCCCCATTTGGCCAGAATTTCCTCTTCAAAACTGAAAACCTAATTCTGTTTGAGATTTCAAAATTGTGCTGGACTAAGATGGATTCTCAATGTGTCACTGAGAGGGGCTTACCGCTGATCCTTAGCGAGAAAACAGCCGAAAGTCTTTAAACTCAGCTGAATAAGATTGAAAGCAGGGAATGTGAGCAGGCAGGAAAGCCAGCCAAGGCTTAGTCAAGTCATCAAGGCTTGTAAGTCTGGAAGAGTTAAGACATTCATCAGCCTGTTGTTTTTAATTTGCACAAGATAACAAGTTCACAGTGCTCACCGAGTCACTGAAACAGTCACTTAATCAGGGGGTCATGAACCTATTATTCTGAGGGGGCACCAGTGACCAGTCAGTCTTGGATAATATCGGTGTATTCCTATCATTTTTAATAAACCAAGTGAAATTGAAGACTTTTGCCACATCATTTAAAACAACAACAACAACAGTTTAAATTTCACATTGCACATACAAAGACACAATGTTTTGTTTGTATGCTACATTTAAAATTCAGACATGTCACTTCTGATAGTGTGAAATAAGATCAAATGTAAACAGAGCTTAATATGGGCTGTAGAGAGCAACACGGCCGAATGTTTGTCTTGTTGTGCTTTAATGAACATTAATGCTCTGTTTGCGGAGGTTGTGTTTGAGGCTGGAGTACAGGCTCTCGTAAGCTTGTTTTCCATATCTCTTCATGGCCTCTTCTGTGGAGTGGCACACATCCATAAATATCTGTCATTCTATTGTTTAGCCATTAATCAGTGCACAAGCAGATTAGCGTTTCCACAGCAACTGCATTGATTAGATGCTAGCCACCCTTCCCTTTCCTTGCCCTCTTCTTCACATGCTAGTTTGCAGTCGGACGAGGTAGAACGGCTCTACTTTCACCTCCGGGAAACTTCGAATGGAAAGGGTTAGGAAGTTTGAACCTGTTGTAGTTCTGTTTAATTTAATGACAGGTTTAAATGTGTTTCAGAGGCATCATGATGACCTAGTGATCTTCATCAGGAGCACTGCAGCACAAAGCATCCTTCTCCTTTGACAGGTAAATCTTCTCTTCTCTGAGAGATTAGAATTAAAGTTACTGTGGTAGAGTTGCCATTTTATATGAGCAAGTAATTGTATATGAGCAAGTAATTGTAAAACAGTTTATTACATTGTGTACTGCTTTTCCGTTGTCCATTTTGACGACAGTCTTATTTTAAGGGAAGTAAAATATTAATATTTATCATTGTGATTTTAAATCAAGTTTTTAATAATTTGAACTGGCAGATGGGATTAAAAATAAATAGTTCAGGCATGAAACTCTAATGAACGCCGATTGGTTCTGTCAATGCCGTGACACCACAACAGCCAATCAGAAGTTCTTACAAATCCACATAGCCATTTACATCTTACCCTAGCCTCCCTCCTCCTCCCCAGCTCCACCTGTAGAGATCTGCTATGGGGGTTCCACCATTTCTTGCAGGAGCCTTTCCTTTGTTTATTATTTTTACTAAACTGAAAAAAAAATTGTATATGCTCAGCAGCAGCCAAAATCAAGCCTATATTTTATGCCCCATCCTAATAAATTCTGGTTGAAATTTATTCTCTCTGAGAGTTGTCATGACTGAAATACAATTGTGACTTAATTTGGGATTTTTATTATTTTATCATTGCATGATTGTTGCATAAGGCTTTGTACTCCATCCATCCATCCATTTATCCATCCATCCCTCCATCTGTCCATCCAGCCATCCCTCAATTCAAGGCATCCATCCCTCTGTCTGTCCCTGAGTCCATCCATTCATTCATCCATTCATCTTTCTTTCCGTTCATCCCTCCATCCCAATTTCTCCATCCTTTCATTCATTCATCCTCCATACATCAATCCCTCCATCCATCCATCCCTCCATCATCCATTCATCCCTTACTCTGTCCCTCTATCCATCCCTCCTTCCATATATCCCTCCATTCAAGGCATCCATCCCTCCGTCTGTCCCTGAGTTCATCCCTCCACCCATTCATCCATCCATCCCTCTGTCCGACCCTCCTGTCAGTCCCTCCATCCATTCCTCTGTCTGTCCATTCATCTAGAAATGTAACTGTTTTAAAAGCACAGCTGTCTCTTCATTGTAACATATGAGGACTACAGTGCCATCTGCTGATGGATAAAAACTATAAAACAAGGTTGTTTGGTAGGGTAAGCCTACTAAACAAAAGTATTAACAATGGCAAGATTTTAATTGACTGAGGTTATCATTCTTGCGTCATACAATTTTTTTTTTAATGAAGAATATTATACAAAAGACTGTTCCAGATAACTGTACAGTGGGCGGAGAATGTTTTGAACACTTGTGCCAAGTCGATGTCAGCCTATACTCACTATTTATGACAGTTGTGACACGCATGGCTTCAGAACAAAAGCATGTACCTGTAGGGATGCGCCTGTGCTTGTTCTCACCATCAGCCCTGCTGAACTGAAACCTCCAGAGAAAAGAGAAGGTGGTGGGTGTTTTTTGGGACATCAGTTAAGCAAGATTCCTCTCTCACAACAAAGCAACCATGAGCCCTCTCTCATGTGGTTGATTTAAAAGTTTAATTTTTTATATTTTTTATTTGTCCAGTCCATCAATTGCTCACAGGCAATCCTCTATCCTTCCACAGAAAAAAAAATAAAAAAAAATATGTGAAGTTCTCCAGACACAGACTCGGGGTAAAATAAGCAGATGCTGCGGTTTTGCCAAACTCCACTTTGTCTTCAGCTTGGCATGGAGCAATGGATCATCCAAGAGCAGGATTTGTCTTTGACAGGAGCATTTTTATAGTTTGATATAGCTCTTCATCCCATTGGTCAGTCTGTTAACTCTAATGCTGCCACTGTAGTTTTTTTTTACCCTTCTACTTCTAGAGAACCAGCTTCTGTTTCATATATATATATATATTCTGAATGTAGACGAAGTGTAGATCTTTTGGTAAACTTTTTCATTAATTTTCCTTTAGGTTTACATGGTTAATATAAATATAAATGGGTAATTTCAGACAGAGGATCAGAGTGGGTTGAAAAACAATTATTTTTAACCCTCATTCTGCCCCTTTAAGGCTTGTCAGTAAACGCCCACTGTTATGATTGGCTAACATTGTGTTTTGAAAACATTATCCACATAAAACCATAATTTACAGAAAAAGCATTATGAAAGCATTTACTTACCGTTTGTGATGCATGGCTGCTGTCAGATCCAATAAATATACTGTATTCAGAGTGAATTCTATTTGATTTGATGCAACATGACGCTCACATCCAGATAAATATCATCCATTAAGTGTCTGAACGCCAGTGGGCGGGGCCTATGGTGCGATGATAACTATTTGTCAATGTCTTGTTCTGGAGACGGTCAATGCATATGCAAATGTTTTTTCCCCATGTGATGTCACAAATCCCACAATATACAAACGAGCTTGATAAAATAAATGCTTTGTTTACAATGAGGAGGATGTTTTTAAACTATGAAACTTGCAGGATGTTAACTGATAAAAAATGGTCTCTTATATGTCAAGAGACCATTCTTGACATATAAAGATCAAAAGATCAAGGCAGATTTGAACTCTCATGCCATTACCCCTTCAAATAATTTTACATTATGCTCAAACATTCAAAAATATTTACCTAAAATGTATGATTTTTCATTGTACCTAAAATGTCAAGCCAAGTGGCATGTGGACCCAAATGATGATAGAGCTTTACTCAGAATTAACTTTTATTTTATTATCACTTTTCTGAACCATTCATAATTATTTTTCACCAAATGGTGTCAGTGTGTTAGCTGGACAGCTGTAACTATTTGTATTGTTGACTGGGGATTTGTTGAAATAATGTGCTTTAAGAAATATCAGTTCAGTGTCCCAGTAAAAATAACTAGAGCCAATGAAATTTCTGCAAAGCAATGTTTTTGTACAGTAGTTAACAAAAAAAGATAGACTGTGAAATTGCAAAGAGGTAAGCCACAGTGCAAGTCAATATACATTTTTAGTTATCAGCATTTAACTAGGGTAAGTGACTAGTATGACTCAATAGTCTCTCTCACTCTTTGTATACAGTAACTACATATATACAGGTATTCCTGATATGTTGATCATAAATTTGCAATCTGACATGTTTTGAAATCTTGCGTGTCTTGCACTTTATGGAGCCCTATAGTCTTTTAAAACGTTTTCTTTAGAAATCTCCATGTCTGAAGTGTGAAATATGGTAACATATATTTTCCAGTGCGGTGCATTGCAAAATTACTCCAAGTAGATATTACATACATCTTTGTCTAAAGTGGCCTTTCTATGTTCCAAGATGTAACACATCTGTAAGAATAACACATTAAACAGCTGGGCCAGATGTGCTGCCTGCATATACTCCCGTATAACTTGTCTTGGATTGGAGCCACATCAAGACTTATGCAACTTGCACTTTTAAACATCAGCCATACGGATTTAAGAGCTTGTTTTAAAGGTTAACTGGGAGGACAATCAAACTTATTTGATTAAATACATGGTAGTGGACACTGGGCAGTCCAAGATTAGGCCGATTTTGCTCAAGCTATTTAAAAAAAAGCTCTGTGAAATAAGAGCGTTTATTAAGTTTACCGTCACCAGTTTACAGCAAAATCTATTCTGGATCTAAACAATGTGACCTAAATGGATACACTAACCTTAGAGCTGCATTTCTGGCTCAGTTAAAGTGTATTAACAATCAATCACATACAAGTCAATTAGTTTTGCCACCACACCCCAACAACAACAACTTTAAGCTCCATTAGGGCTTTCTAATGTTTACAAGGGCTGCAAAACACTTTTGTTTTTCTGGCAGGCTGCAGTCCAAGATTCCCGCCAGTCGTCTATACCGCTGTGGTAGTGTCCAGGGAGAGACCCTTGCCTCTTCCCCCAAAGAGAAATGGAGCCCCATGAGAGTCTGGGAGTGGAGGGCGACTCAGGCATGATGGGGGTGCTGGTGCCGAGCCCACGGAGCGAAGCGGTGACCCATGACCTGGAGGAACTGTCTCTCCAGTACACTCAGAGCCTTCCACCCATCAAAGAGCGCAAGAACGGTGAGTAAGCCCATTTGGTCAGGCCCTTAGGCCATAACTCTGCTCCCAAGCTCCTATTTCCTCCTCATCCATTAAACTACCGCCCCGATTTGACACTGAGAAAATAAGGCCTGCCAGAAGGTTGAGAAATTTGTTTGCGGTAAGACATGGGGAATTACAAAGGAATTGTATGTGAATGCCAACATGTAATCATGTCTTAAGTGCTCCCTTTAACTCTTTTCCAAAGTGTTCTTGGCTCATGTTAGGGTGGACGACTGGTAAACTAATGTGATAGATTTTGGTGTCAAATATGATTGCCGAAAGTCTCCGATATAGAATGTTCTTAGTCCTGCAGTCATGTTGTGGTTTTTGTTTGGCTGTAATTCAAAGGGAACAGTTGATCATTCAAAAATGGATATTATGTTCCAAAGCTGTATGACTTTCTTTTGTGGAAAAACGAAAGGTTAAGTATAATTCCGGACTATGATGACAAGCAAATAATCACTTTCATGTTTTGGCTGTTAGATGTTGTGATGCATCTGTGAAATATATGGAAAACGCCAGCTGAAAAATATGGAAAATATTTACTGTAATAGTTTTGTAAGGCTGAAAAGGTGACGTTTAAGTAGCCCTTCCGATGACCGTTTCACTGTGTCGTCGTCTATTTCGTGCACACAATACGGACAAGCTACAGCAGGCAAACATGTCAGCAGTGTGGACGCACAAAAACTAGCTAGACTAGCAGTATGTACAATTTGTTCGGGTGACATATCAAGAGGTGGCTTGTTGTTGAAGAACTTTACTATGACTGGTTTAATTTATCAACTGAGAATACAACACCCTGAACAGCGTAGAGTTTTAAGTACTCAAATTTTGTTGAGTCAAATCTTTTCAGTGACTCCGTTCACAAGTAAATCAGACTGATCCAATCCTGTCTTAATTATTATTGCATGGAAAACAGCAACCAGGATATTTTCAAAATATCTCTTTTTGTGCTTCAAGTAAGAAAGAAAGTTAAATGGTGAGTAAATGATGACAGCTTTTTCTTTTTTGAAAGTCCCTTTAACTTGGCAGTTATAAAAAAAAAAAATCTGGTCACTCTGATGTTATCGCATTTTCCTTCTGTCTGGCTCTCACAATCCTGGCCAAAGTTTCATTCTAGAAATGTTTTACTGGTATATGAACCCTAATAAGAAGGCTGAACTTGACTCTGTCCGACCACAGAAAGAGTTCATGTCCCACTCCCTACGGACATCCTTGCCCTTGAGAATGCCAGTGTGTCCTCGGGCTGCTTGTTAATTTACTGTGCAAGGGAAGAAAAACAGAGACCCCTCCAGGCATGTGTGTATTTCTGATCCCACTACATGATGACTTTCTTCTTTACGTTCTGTGTAAATCCACAGTTTTCTCTGACCTTTTGCACTGAAATAGACTTAAAACTGTGATTCACCATGACACTTTAACATGATCTTGGAATCTTGCAATTCTTGCACTTGCAAAATATTTCGCAATATTTTGCCGAAATGTAAACACCGTTGCAAATTCAGTTAGTGTTTCCATTTCCTTGTTTTGCCTGGAAGTCCTCATGCCAAGAATCTCTTGGATTTTTTTATATTATTATTATTTAAAATAATTAGTTCTCAAACTTTTAATTATGCTATTTTCCTAAAATTATAATATTTTCCAAAATATCATATAAAGTCAGCCATATATTTTCATATATGGAGACATTTCTTGGAAAAGATTTAGTTTTTTCACTGCTTGTCATCTAATCAGTTATAGTTCTATAAAACTGAGAAGAAATCTGAACTATGGCTGTCAATAGAGTAAAATAACTGTTTAATCTAGTGATTTGTGGCTATCTTTAGACTGCAGAATGAAACTTCTTTATTGTATTTGGTTATATATATATTTAATTGTAAATATTGTAGGGCTGGACCCGAATATTCGAATATTCGTTCGGTGGGTTGGTATTCGATTTGAAAATTTGACATTCGAATATTCAGGTTTTTTTTTTTTTTTTTTTGCACACCTTAAAGTTTGCCCCCTCAAAATGGTTCTCATTCGCGCTTGAATATGTTTTACACTATAAAATCTGGTGAAATATAATACTTAAAATATAGCTTCGTTATAGCTACTTAATAAATATATTTGCTTGCTATTACATGCGCTTCATGAGGCACACGCGCGCGGTCTCTTGCTCTCTCTACCTCTCTGCCGTGCACGCGCTACACGGTTTGGAGCACAGTCTCTGTCTCGCGGGCGCTCTTGCTCGCTCTAGATTCCGAGAGATTTTAACTAATTCGCGGGCATCAGTGAGCCGCTATCAATATGCGGGAGACTCCCGGAACTTCCGGGAGACTTGGGATGTCTGTATTTCTATACTGAAATAATGTCGGCATTATAATTATTGATTTTTCATTAGGCAATTTTTTTGGTGCCCCCTCAGCTCTTGGTGCCCTAGAGCGCGTGGTTTGAGCGGCGGCGCTGACCGTGTTCTTTATTTGGCTATTACAGTTCATTCATTTATTTTTCGTTTTTCTTTATTTAAATTTTGTTTTTCTTTTATTTAAATTTCTTTTTTCTATATTTAAATTTCGTTTTTCTATATTTAAATTTCGTTTTCATTTATTTAAATTAAATTTTTATTTATTTAAATTTCGTTTTTATTTAGTTAAATTTTGTTTTATTTAGTTAAATTTCGGTTTTATTTAGTTAAATCTATACCCTACTTTGTCAGTGAGAAAAATATTATAAGACTACCTTATTAAAAATATTGCTTAAGTTAACAGACCTGTATGTGTGTGTGTTTTATATCACTAGTGCAGTGTCCGTTCTCAGAGCATATAAGCTCTGCTCACGCCGCTTCCCGTTCGCGCTTTTCTGTAGTTTATTAAAAGTTTATTAATTCTGAACGTGTTGCGTCTCGTCTGTCTATCTATATTGCACCAAATACGACACTGCACTCCCTTGTGAAGTCGTTTGGATGAACGGTTCTCGAAATAATCAAAATGCAAACGGACAGACAGACAGATTCAGGCTGCCTTTATTAGAGATAAGAATATGTTCAGTCCCCTCTCTCCGAAGCTTCGATGTTCATTACTACCAAAGCTTCGAAGCTCAAAAAATGGTATTCGGACCAGCCCTAATATATTGTCTTGTGTGTCCTGAATTTTTGGTTTTGGTTACGACTAGATGTTTTACTTCAGTGCATCACTAGATAGAAACTAGATGCACAAGGCAAGATGTAGCATATCTTCAAGAGAGGATGCATGAAAAAATCAACCACAGTTCTGAATATTGGGGCGATCCACCGTCAATGCATGTGGTTAATTAATATACTTAATGAGAACATAATGTGCAACAGACCACCTCATAACATTCAGCACAAAATGATAAACTTTAAAGAGACTTACAATAAATCCTAATACAAGGCATAATTTCTGCATTTTATCTTGGAGATATTAAATTATGAGTTTGAGTGAATTTCCTTTATCAGAAGAACTGCAGCAATAAATACTTTTTAAAGGAACACTCTTGTTTTTTCTCATAATTGATTCCTGCTCCCTGCCGCCTTAAGATATTATGAGCTCATAGAGAGTTTGTTACACTGGACTAAATCAACATGATCTGTTCCTTCTCAGGCTGCAGACCGTACCCATCCTTCCTCTTTTCAACCCACCCTTCTAAAAACTAAGCGTCACCACTGTTCACAAATTCCCCTACTGACACTTATGTCAATGTTCCCACAAGCTATCGCATGACCTACACATTATAATCATATTGACATATGAGTCTTGGCATTGACATTAAAAATGGACTGTTCACACTAATCTTCGGTTGGATCCAATTGTCCAATGACACAAACACTAAAATATACAACATTTATAGGTAGACCTTAGAGTTAGTGTCACAATGACATTCAACAACAAACTTTCAGATTCAGACTAGTCAAAAAATCATAGTCTGTGCCCATCAAACACTATGCAATTTTCAGTAAAAATCTAAACTCTGACTGTAGACTAACATCGGTTCTTGTTTTTCAGATGGCAGTTTAAAAAAATAATCAAACTTTTAAAAATACATCTCAAGAAAAGTGGTGTGTCTCTTCAATTAGCTGGGTTTTTTTGTGTGTTTTTTAAGTAAGAATGTATACTATGTAAACACCTCTAAGGAAAGTCCGATCTGGGTTAGGTAACCTCAAAACCAGCTTAATTATTTAAGGCTTTTTAAAGACCAATTAAACATTAACGGAACTAGTTTTGCACATCCCTAGTGGGTTCCCTCTCCACCGGACCCCATGAGTAGACAAAACCATACAGCACCTTAGTGGGCCCGGGACAACGCTCCCTATTGGCTTCCCCCGGGACGTTCCTGTTTTCCATTGTGTTTAATCACTTTGGCTGATTTAGATAGGCTTTGTTTAAATATTTTCTTTCCCTCTCTGCAATATTAATCTCCCGCAGCTATGAAAGAAACATCACTCGATGTAGATAAGAAATGTAATGGCATTTTTTCTGGGAAACCCCTTGAGACACAATAGTGCTTCATTGGCGGATTGCTGAAATACAAATGAGAAACAGTCAAATGTGGAATCTCAACCGTTAACATGTCGACACTAAGTGACAAAAAGAAACAGAGACATCCCTGGGGTGCTGCTTGATTGTTTTTGCCATTTTTGTTCCACGATAACATGTTTTCAATGGGGAAAAAAGGTACACATTTTATTTTCTCACTGCTAAAACTGAAGTAGCATATAAAAGAAGTATGGGAAGTTGCGGTTTTGCATGATTATTTTTGCTTTAAGTTCCTCTTTATTGTTTAAGATGAAGTTTGCATTTGAACTAGTGTTTACCCAGTGATCAGTGCTGTTGAGGGTTAACAGCCACAGCTCTTTTAGTCCCGCCTCTCCTCTCAGTCACTGACGGAGCCTGGAGCTGGAGCTGGACCGCACTCGCTGAGAACTACACACCCACAAACACTCACCCAGGCAGTCTAGAGACAGAGCCGGGGAAGGAACTTGTCGGAACGGTCTGGAATCAAACTCCACGCTGGGGAATTTCCTGCCAGATCTCACCTCGCTCCTCATTTCCCACAGCAATCCATGGGACTCCAGACACGGAAACTGTCCGATCCGTCTCTCAGCTCCATGGCCTGCCTTGAAGTGGAGACCTTGAATGTCTGCAGGGGTAAATGCAAATATTTAGCATTTAAAAAAAAATTCCAACGTGGATTAATGAGAGCATGAATTAAAATGGGGAAAGTTGATGCTAAACATGAGTGAAGGACGCTGGGAAACCAGAGTTTAGCACACGGCAGCTGGTAATTATTACCGAAACACATGTTCTGAATTGGATACAAATGTTATTGTACAAATAATTGACCAAAGTTTGTATTGTTAGGTTGAACATGAGAGTAATGATGAGGCTTGTTGTTGCTGGGTTTTTTAGGCTGTCTGATTTTGGTTGTATTTATTATATTTTAACAGGTTTTCATTCAAACTCACACCCAAACATTACCTCATTGTTCAGTTAATCATTTAGCTGGCTTATCGTTCCACTTCGGGAAAATGGATCTGCTTTTAGTGCCTTATGGGAGTAACACCTCTTTGCAGGTTTTTTTAACAATAAGACTTTCGTGTGCATGAGGATATCTTTGCGGCCTTCACTGTTATTAATATATGGCTTCAGTTGTGAGAGTTTCAAGTGAGTTATCGGTTGTTGGGAATGGTGCCCATCGATGAACCGTAAACCAAATGGTATATTCATTTATCAGATCTCAAACCTGAGCCAACATGCAGTCTCTGCTGTCCTCCAGAGCTGCAAGCACACACGAAGATAGTCATCTGTTGAGCTGCTGAAATATTCTTTCTAACAGTAATGTCAACACAGCCCAGGTCAATGTCAGAGTGTTTCTTAAACAACTTCAGTTTAGTCAACATTAACGGGCTTGTTAGCCATAACACAGCCTGTTCGTTTGATTTACGATGGTAGCGTCTGGTATGGTGCGGTCACGTTAGCGAAATTTTGCTGGCAAAAAAGGTCCATTGACTATTGTCAGTGTTGTGGAAATTGTTGTGGAAGGCACAACTCGCACAGATGTCAGTTTTAGGGCCCTGATAATATACTCGGTAAGGTTCTTTTGTTTTGTTCTTCGCTTAGGGGTAAAAAGAAGTTTGCATTTAGATAAATATGCAAATATTCTTTCCTCTCAATAACAATATAAGCACGCAACAAAAATGACAGTGGTGAGAAAACTGCAGTTTAGAAAGCATCTGTTCTTAGTGATCTAGATTTGTTTGCACCAGTTCTGCAATTTCGCTCTCAAGGTCAAAGCCACATGTATTTATATAGCATGTTATACAACAGATTGCAATTTTACAGTATTAAACATGGAAAAATAGTGTCAGTGTCGCTTTAAGTTAGAATTACAACTTTGGTTTGTACTTATAAAGCTGCTCACCAGTGTGTTCATGTCCTTAATCAAGTCTGACCTCGATGGACTGAACAGAAGAAATTAACCTGAGAACATTTCTACTTCAGAGAAGGCGGAGCCTCAGTGCCACACCTACCAATTATATAATCGCCAAGGACCAATGGTAGTTGGAATGTGTTTACAAGCCGAAGCAAACTTTTCTGGAAAGTTTACTTTGGCAAGCTGTTAAACTCTGAAAACAAAATCGAAACATACTTGGTTTGAGCCTGATTTTGTTTGAAATGTCGTCACACCAGTTTTCACCTGAAGTATATCAGGGCGTTTAAACATAGCAGCTTTCTGTTGGTCTGTTGTGGAAGTTTGCGTGAACGAAATTTCACCATCAGGCAAAATTCATGATCGTGTGGATTCTTATTGATATTAACCTGATTTAGTCTGCTAAAATTCGTCAAACAACGGTAAATGTGACCGCAATTTTAGGCTTGAATCTGGATTTAGATTGAATCTTGAGGACTGGGTTTTCGGGGAGTGAGATTTACAGGGATCTAAGATGCCTTTTGTTTATTGTACAGATTGAGAGTGAAGCCTGGAGCCACATAAAGGTCAGTCAGGGTTCAGCAGAGAACATGAGGAATGACATCAGCTCAACAAACACTGGAATGACTGCAGGCATGTCATGTACCGTCATACTGATGTGAAGATGATTACGGTATTACTCTTCCATCAAGCTTCATCCGCCACATTGTTTTGAAAAGGCCACTTGGTGGTGGCATGGATCTTGATTTGTAATGCATAACCACTTTAATATTGAAACCCACAGGAGTTCCTGGCACACATAAATAATGGAAAACATGGTTCGGGACATAATGTTCCAAGCTTTTAGGGGGGTTTTAGGAGGGGCACTTGGTCCCCTCCTTTAGTCTGTCCACTCTTTGTTCTCGGCATACATGGTTCCATTAAGAACCTTTCAAATGCACAAATGGTTCTTTAGATTATTTAAAAGTTATTCTAACTAAGAAAAAAAGGTTCTATTCAGAACTGCTCAGTGAAAGGCTTTTCAATGGGACACAAATGGTTCTTCTACAGCATTAATGCAAAAACCCTGTTTTTGGAACCTTTATTTTTAAGTGTTTGATGCAGAATGTATGTGTTTTATGTACTCCCCCCGTGCCATTTCCAAAATCTTCAGTTTCCCAGGCCTTGTTCTCACAACGGCTGGGTTTATTTTAGCAGGGGTGAGTCAGACAGAGTGGTCGCTCTCCTGGGACTTAAGCATAACTGGGTGTGCTAGGCCTCATTCTGCAGCCAATCAGATTGGCCCTGTGCTCCCAGTGCTGGCGATGGGTGGAAGCAGGGGTCTGCTGGGCATTTTCCACCTTCCGCCATCCCATTCGTCACTATCAACTGCCACCCTCCTCTTCTCCAATTTTTTTTCGCAGAGGAGTGGTGTTATTCTCTTGAACCAACATGCCCACGCGTGTGTGTTTTCGAAATGTATAAACTGCGCAGTCTAGTGGGATGGTGAAATAGCATTCAGCCCTAGCCAGGGTGTAAGTATGTGCATAACGCCCTGCATTTCACCCTTTCACTCAGGCATTCACTGTCTTTTTGATGTTCTTGGTTGTTAATGCATCAGTGCTTCCTCATCCAAAGCATAACACCTTGCATCTCGCTTTTTATGGGCAGCAAATCCAAAGCCAAGTCTTAAGCTGACATCACCTTGAGAAGTTGATAGGAACATTGCACTGTTTATTATTTTGTGCTTTGGGCGCTGTTCTGTTGTTGATCTCTCTTATAAACAGCATTCGGTTGTTTGCTTTTGAGGTCAGTACTGTTGAGATTTTCTACCACTTGAAACTTTTATTACATTTAATTAAGTACGACTCTTTGGTTGAACTTCAACCCCAAAACATTTTGGATGAAAGAGAAAATGTCACCGATTATTTGTTTGTAATAAATCATAATATAGTAACAAAATTATTATTAGGGGCCAAGCACTGAAGGTGCGGGCACCTATTGTATCTGTTCCCGTACCAAAAATAATTCTTCTTCTTCTTCCGCTCTGGGAGTCTATGGCAGCCCATAGAACCGATCGCGGGAAAGTTGTAATGGTTTGACATTCGGATAGAGGACAGTCCCAACATTAAATACACCAATTTTGGTGTGTCTAAGTCATTCCCTCTAGCGCCACCAACTGTCCAAAGTTTCACTCATGTTTATTCTAATAACTTTTGAACCACAAGGGCTAGAAACAAAATTCTTTTTTCCTCTGATTCCTGACCTCGTGACGATACGATTGCACCCAATGACGTCATTTTGCGCCATGAAAAGTTTTCCGCCATTTTGAATTTTCCGAAAAAGCTACTTTTTCGAACTCCTCCTAGGCCGTTGCTCCAATTTCCATGAAAATTGAATCAGATCATCTACAGACCATGCCGACAAAAAGTTATGGAATTCAAGTTGATTCGCTTAGCAATTTTCGAAAAAACACACAAACAAATTTTACGTAGCGCTTGCGAAAACAGACGTAAGGCTGTATCTCCGCAACGCTTTGTTGGATTCAGACCAAATTTGCCACATGTCATCACAAGCATGACTTGAGGCTACATGCTGCGTTTCGGCGCAGCGCCACCTACTGGTCCGGAGATATGAAAAATGGCTATTTTTGCTTATAACTTCTGAACAGTTTGCCCAAAAATCATCAAGTTGGTCTCGTTAGATTCAGGCCAACATGCTGAGTCGACTGATATCCAATTTTACCATGTCGGCCATTTTGGCTGTCGGCCATTTTGAATTTTGTGCTAAAATGCTGTATTTTAAGAACGCATGAATGGATTGTTACGAAACATGGTATGGGTCATCAGCACGATGCCCTGAAGGAGCGTGAGAAGTTTCGAAACAGCGCCACCTTGTGGTCAAAAGTTATAACAACATTTCCAAAAAGGCTAATAACCTTTGAATACATCTGCCTATTGAAATGCCACTGGTCTCAATAGATTCGCTGGGTCACGCTGAGAACATAGATACCAAGTTTGCCATATTTGGCCGAACTTCCTGTCCGCCATCTTGATTTTCAGTCAAAACCTACTTTGTCGAACTCCTCCTAGACCGTTTGTCCGATTTTCACCAAAATCGAATCGTATCATCTCCACACTGTACCAACAAAAAGTTATGGAATTCGTGTTGATTCGTCAAACCGTTCTCAAATACCGCGCAAACAAATTTTACGTTGTGCTACAGCTACAGATTTAGTGCAAAAGTACTACATCGCCCATAACTCCTAGAGTCCGTTTGTCCTAGACTCAAGTGTCTCACACCACTGTGATCCCTGGCTCAAGGCGGACAAAATGGCTATCTCCAATTTCGATTTAGGCCAGAAAAATTTTCTGCTATGTCGAATTTTGTACGAAACCTACTTTTGCGAACTAGCCCTAGGTTTTTCACCAGATCGGAACCAAACCAGTCTAGGACATTTCTCTGGACTCCCTAGATCAATAATTATCAAAAAAAAAAGTTGAACTTTTGCATTTGGGTGGCTGTAACAGGGTCATTTAGAAAAGGGGCGTGGCAAAATACACTAAAAAGCCTATAAATCCCAAATGAAAACTCAGAACTTCACCAAAATTGATGAGCATATGTGTCAGAACATGGTGAGGAAGCATGCAGAGTTTCATGGAGATCGGACCATAGGTGGCGCTGTAACTGGCAAAAAGACTTCATTCTTATTAGGGGTTCAAGCATGAAATGCTGAAACCCTATTGTAATTAAGGATTCGTAAAACGCATCGTGCAGGCCAAACCGTAAGGCCTAGAGACGTGGCCAGATGGTAGGCCTCAATTTGGGGACAACCTATCAGAGTATAACCCCGAATGGCCCATAGGTGGCGCTACAGCAACCAAAAGTTCAAAATTGCTCATAGCTCTTAGACCGTTTGTCCCAGGATCAAGTGCCCCATATCGTTGGAATCCTTGGCTCAAGACGGACAAAATGGCTATCTCTGATTTGCCCTTAAGGCGCCAATTTCGAGTAAATTGCATTTTTTTTTAAAACCTATTTTTGCGAACTTATCCTTGGTCTTTCGCCCGATCGGAACCAAACCACTGCAATAATATTTTCTGGAGTCTGACAATAAATAATCATCCAAAAAAATAAAATTTTTAATTAACGATCGATAAGGGGAACCAAAATCTTTGATGGCACCAGGGTCACTTTTACTAAAATGGTTATAAATTGTGAACCGGAAGAGATTTTTTTGCTAAACTTGGGACACATCTTCGTGAGCTCAATTTGAGATCACTTGAAAAAAATCGCAACAATTGGCCTCTAGGTGGCACTGTAAAACGGTTATAACTTGTGAACGGAAATAGATATTTTCGCAAAACTTGGGACACATGTTCATGAGCTCATTCTGAGATCGCGTAAAAAAAATCATGACAATTGGCCACTTGGTGGCGCTATAAAATGGTTATAACTTGTGAACGGAATGAGATATTTTCGCTAAACTTGTGACACATGTTCATAAGCTCAATCTGAGTTGACATGAAAAAAATCGTGACAATTGGCCACTTGGTGGCACTATAACAGTAAAAAAAAATCATGAAAATAGCAATAAGCGCACCCAACCGTTAGTCTACTGAAAATTGGCACACAGTGTCTTTGTCCAGGGTGCCATGATTGTCTATGAGAACATTGGTGTATCTAAAAAAACTCAGTATACGTCATTGGCACAAAGCCTTGAAGGACCCTTAGAAGTTTCAAGGAAGCCCGTGTTTTTTTCACAGGAGTGACCTCCTAAGAATCCTTGCCGAGTCCAACAATACCAAACATGCAAACAAAGGAAATTTGAAAACATTGGTAAATAGCTAACAATAACGCCAAAATGTTAAAATTATGATAGGAACTGACAAAAAAATTAATTAAATCCAATCAATTTCACCCATGGATCATTTTGATGCTCTCACATATTTGAAACGAACAATGATTGATTGTGATGAAATTTGTTTTGAATTGGGACTGACGAATCCCCGTCCATACTGTCAATGACCGGTCGCAAAGACCCGACCACTTTAGTTACTGTTGCTATGTCTGACAAGCGACGCCACTCTCACACCACACCAAGTTCTCACGTAGTGAAAAATACATTGCGGATCAGAAAAAAGACAGACATGTACTTTTGATATGAATTTACAAAGTCTCACCTTTCAAATGTAGTCATTTTTAGAGACATTTAAACAATAAATACCGTTTTGTGACTCCTTAATGTGTCTGACAGATCACAAGGTACTCAAAATATTTTGAAACAGCGTCATAACAAAGTTATAACAAAATAACTAAAACAAAATATAAAAAGTTATAACACAATTTTGGAAATTTTGTTATAACTTTTTATATTTTGTTTTAGTTATTTTGTTATAAAGGCTAATAACTTTTGTATAAATCTGGCTATTGAAATGTCACTGGTCTTAATAGATTCCTTGGGTCAAGCTGGGAACATAGATACCAAGTTTACCTTATTTGGCCTAACTTTATAGTCATATTGAATAGTTAATGTATGTGATTTTTCAACCATTTTGCTAAAATTCATCTTTAAATGTCTTCAATTGCTCCTTGCTGCAGTGGGTCTCACACTCCCAGCCACTTTGGCATGTCTTGTCGTCTTGCTTGCGCTTGGCCCCGGTGATTGCTGCTTGCAGCTATATTTATTATTGTTGTTGTTGCTGTTATCGACAAATACTTTTAAGTGCAGCACAATCAAGTTCATATTAGTGTTATTTTATTTAAATACTATTATAATGTTTACTCATATTTTGATAATATTTCGTTTTTATTTATAGTTTTCTATTTTTGGTTTGATTTTAATTAACGTTTTAGTCATTTTGTTGTGATTTTTTTTTTTTTTTTTTTTTAATATATATTTTTTATAATTTTTTCAGTTTTAGTTATTTTAGTATATGAAGTTAAGCTGAATGAAAATTGGAAATGTTCTCAAAAAACTTATTTTATTTCAGAAACTATCTGAAGTTTGTTTTTTAATTTTAATTTTAAATTGAAATGTTATTTAAAATTCCTAAATGTTTTTTTTTATGATTTTAGTTTCATTTATCTATAACAACAATGTTTCATATTAAATAATGAAAATAATAATAATAATTTAGGCACACTGTATGAATAATCTGACAATGAGTGCTTTTGTGTCATGCTTGCTTAGGTCAAGACCTGTTTTGGACTGTATCTAGTGCATTTCAGAGAGTATTATAAGTACAAGCTCACTAAAGTCAAATTGTTTCACTGAGTTCTGTTTCTGCTTCCTCCACAGTGCTACAGTTAAGACTACAGCAGAGGCGCACACGCGAGCAGCTCGCAGACCAGGGCATCATGCCACGTGAGTCTGCATGCTTCATGGAAAAATAACACTTAAATGTCAGCCATTAATGTTTTACAAATTAAGCCTAGACTTTCATGAAGTACTCTGTTGAGACTAAATCTATATGTTAGACAAATGTCTTGCTATTTTAACTCTTAATCCAGCGTCTTTGACAAAGTGCCACACACATTATTACCTAAGCTTTGCACACATACTGTACTTATTCTTCATAAAGTGGAACACATTCACTTCCAGCCACAGCGTGTTTGTGGATTACTCCTTTGGCGGCAGGAGGATGGAGTAAGTTATGCGTGTCGGTAAGGAGAGCAGTTCTAATAAAAGAAAGCGTCTGTTGAGGATACAAACTGATAAGGAAGGAGAGATAGAACAATGGTGTGACTGATGTCTGTCTGGAACAGCGGGAGCTGTCCTGTTCTCTCAGTGCTTGCCGTCTGTATAGGGCCCCTAACGTCATGGTGCAAGCTCCAAGAGTAACAAGAGTGAGTCAGCGGCTGGGCCTGCACTTTTGCTCAGCAAGATCTGTGTTTACCTCCCGGGCTTTATAGTCAATGGTTAGTGGCTCGGATTCTCCCACAAAGACCAATTCTTGCATTCTTTAATCATATCCATGTCAGGATTATACCTTTACTGAAAAGGGTTGTTGTTAGTGCAGCAGACTATTTTAGTTTGGTTAGTCATATACGACTAATCAGGGTGAGCAAAAGATAGTTTTGCTAATCCAGACACAACCACTGTGTCAGAGCGTCCATTTCCTGTTGACTGTGGATTCAACACCTGCAGAAACCCGCCTCCACTCACTCGCACCAGCTCAGAGATCCACTCGTTGACGATCACACGTTCACCTGATTGGTTACAAGGTAGTTTGTGACGTCAGAAACACCAGCGATTTTGAGACTGTCTTTGGAAAATGCTCTGCAATGGTCCTGACTTATGAATGTACATGGTTTGTCTTATAGCGTATTAAAAACACCACAGACATATTCATAACATTAAAAACTTGATTTGCACAACAAAGGGACTTTGGGTAAATCATGTTTTAAGAATGTTTTTTAAAATTTTATGCAATTGCATTGTTTTCAGAGTATATCTTGAATAGATTTTTTTTTAACCCATTGGAATATTTACTTTTGCTTTATGCATAGATTTAACTAAATAGTTTGGTTTATAAATTGTAAAGCACACATTCTCTAAAGTGGGTCAAAATGCTGACTTTCTAGTTTAACTTAAGAAGTTAAGACAATCTAAGATTGTCCTTTAGGGCACAACTCGCCTTTAAGTAAAGAGGTTATTTAGAGCGCAGCTGTTTAACTCAGAAAAATGTTTAAAAGAGTTTTGCACCACGTAACCAAGAGGTTTATGGAGGCTTGTTTCTGCCAGGGAATAAAAAATTAAAAACGTGACTGCGACTTTTCATCTCAAAATTCTGACTTTTTTGAGTTTATATCACACAATTCAAACTTTTTTTCTTGCAATTGTGAGTTTATATCTAACTTTTTTTTTCTTTCAATTGTGATCCCAATAGTCAAAAGTCAAAAATCTGAGAAATTGTATTGCAAGGAAAGTCAGAATTACGAGATATAAATTTGCAATTCTGAGAATTTAACTTTTTCTCGCAATTGCATGTTTATATCTTGTGATTCTGGCTATTGCTCGCAATTCTGAATTGCCACCCTTTTCTTTTTCAGTTATTGACCTTTTTCTTGCAGTTGCTAGTTAATATTCTGCAATTCTATATAAAATATAACATTTTGAGACGTAAATGCACAAATCTGAGAAAAAAAAAGTCCGTTGCAGAAACAAGCTTCCATATGTACTACTATATAATAAGATATTAAATGATGTCATGTCACTTGTCTGTTTTTAAATGAAGATTATTTTCCTTGCAGCGCTGAAGACACCTGCAGTTTTTCATGAGCAGGTCAGAAGTTTGGAGAGGGCAAGGGTAAGACTTCACTGCTCGGAAATATTCTTACACTTATCACTCATTAGTGAAGTGGCCTTTACACAGGTTTAATAATATAATGATATTATGTTAATGATCAATTGGACAGTTAAGCCACACTTAAAAAATTATGAACATTACATTTACAGTTTGGAGATGCCACTTGGTTTTATATTTTGTTATATAATGCAATGACATTCAGACATTTTGAACAATTAAATTCAACAATTTTGTGTACATAATATATTATACAAAATGTATTGCATATAATTTTACTTTGGCCATCAGCCACCCTTTTTTCTATATGTAAACATCCGTCAGCTACTAGTTTATGAGAACAGTAACATGCTGAGATGTATGTTCTCCAGTTTTTTATGAATAATTTACTAAATTCATATTCGTTGCATTTTCTTCAAATACAGACTGAGAATTTCCTGAAACATAAAATCCGTAGCAGACCTGAACGTGCTGAACTTGTCCGCATGCACATTTTACAAGGTAAGCACCTGACCAAAAAAAAGTGACTTCGCTCTCAAGAGCATTTTCAGTGTCAAAAGTTACACTTTTTGAAGCACTTTTTTTTTTGTTTTACTTCCTGGATACTTCATTTGTGATGTAGCTTTAGTATATTCTGAAGCTGTTTATGTATTTCAGAAACCCATGCAGAACCTTCTTTGCAAGCCACTCAGATGAGGCTGAAGAGGGCACGTCTAGCGGATGACCTCAATGAGAAGATTGCACAGCGGCCGGGGCCAATGGAACTGGTGGTGAAGAACATCCTGCCTGTTGACATTGGTAAAAACAATCAAATAATGTATTTACATGCTGAATAATGTTTTTGTGTAATTGCTCTTCTCCGAACATTGCTGTCCCGGCGAAGCTTTGATTCCCGCTCTAACTGCATTATAATGGTGCGTTCATGTCCTCCTGGGAAGTTCGTATTTACAAGGTGGGAAGTCGTGTTTACGACGTCAGGTGCGTTCAAGTCACTTTTGGCGGAGCAAGTGTACCTTCTCTTTATTAACTACACAAAAATACAGCAAGGTTTTTAAACTCTACTTCCAGAAAATGAAGAACAAAAATGTGCATCAGGTGTGTTTTGTTTTTTACGTATTTAATTAATTTATGAAGCCACTGTAAACTTTATAGTTACATATTATATTGTTATTATATTTTGTGCAGGGAATTAGCTTATTTGGTAACACTTTTTACAGCATCATTGTTACATATGTTACATGCAGTTACTTTAGTAATAACTATAATTCATGCTTATTTACATGCAACTAACTCTGAACCAAACCCTAATCCTAACTCTATAGTAAGGACATAGTAAGTTCCTTAATATTACTTAAATGTATCATTACAGTGTAACAAAAACACCTTAAAATAAAGTGTAACCACTTATTTTGTTTTAAATAAAAAAGCCTGACAATGTCACTGCTAAATAAATACCTTTAAAATATTGTGGTATTCCACCACGTTTCTCACCCTGATGCCTTCTGTACACCTAAAGACTTTGAAAAGATTCAGAAAAGACTTTATAAGATTATCAGCTCACATCTAAAGACTTGGTTTCACAGACTCACAGTCTCAGACCACAGATTTTACAAACACTGAATCTTGTAGTGACACTATTTACAAGACTACAACAAATTTTTTCCTCCATTAAAATAGGCATATTTGTTGTTTGATGAGTAAAAATATGTTAATTTATATTGTTTGATTACAATAAATCACTTTCTTTTCCAGGAAAAAAAATCAAATTAGACATTATGTGAACATCTCTTAATAAAGAGTTGACTATTTAATGGGATGACCTAACTTTTTCACATGACTGTATATGGGGGGTTATGAATCTATATCATTATATGATGAGAACAATAGTTTGAACTAAATGTCTTGAAAGGGTATAATTTTAAATGCAGGCATGTCGATGGCTTCGGCAATATCAGTCCACTTCTTTTCTTTTTCCACTCTGTCGTGGTATAAATGGCAGTTTACATCAAAAAGACACGGCTGCTCTGCCCCAACCCGATCACACCAAATGCGTCTATACAGCAAGCAGTGTGTTTATCGTGCAATATATACGCGAAAATGAGTTTTTACGTGCATAGTATACGCATGGATAGCACATGGGTAGGTTTAGGGTGGGGTGCGTGTGTATTATACGCTTGGGTAGGATTAGTGCTGTGGGGTGCGTGTGTATATCACGCAATAAAGTGCGTATCATATGCACGCGCAAAACTGCGTATCATATCCACGTAAAATCTCATTTTCGCGTATTGCACGATAAACACACTGCGTGCTATAGAGACGCATTTGCGTGCTCAACAAGGCGCTCCTCTTTATCCACGGTCCATTTTCGCCTACTTGGCGCTCGTTGTGTTTCCACGTCCGTCGACATGTTTCTTTGTGACTGATGGCTTCCTGTTTCCGTCACTATGACTACGCTAGGACTTGCGATAATATCAAACATGTTTGATATGAAAGACTAGAGAAAGACTGGCATAAATCGGGTCGCCGACTGCAGATTATCCCCTCACATTTAACGATCGAGACGACGGGAGCGCGCCGAGACTCCAGTAAGATTCCTAAAGACTGCCGGTCTTTAGTCTGGGACTGTGAAAATCCTTTGGTGTACGCCCAGCATGACTCGTAAACATCAGGGCTTAAAGAAAATCCAGAGCTTTTCGACGTGACTTGAACCGCTTGGACATAAGTTGTACATAAATATATTTTAAATGTAATTAAATATCTATAATTTATCAGAGCGGGAATCAAGTAAGTGTTTGCATGTGTCACGACAGCTACAGATAAAGCTAAAATAAGCCCTAAAAAAATCTATCTTGATGGATGGTTGCAGAGAAACGTAAAAGGTGAACTCTGACCAATAAGAGGAGGTTTTCCTCACATGTGACTTGCACATTTTGCTACATTTTGAAATGTTGCCTCGTGAAAGCGAACCGAACCAAGAAGAAAATGCAACATTGTAGCAAAATAAACGCCTGTTTCGAAGCAAAGCAAACTATCTACATCTCTGAAAACACCCTAACTTTTGTCTTTTGTTTTTTGTTGGGCACTGCAGTTGCTGAACTGGATGTTTATAACTTCAATGAGGACAGCAGTGAAGCTCTGTCTCCAGAGCAGCCAGCTAGTCATGAGTCCCTGGGCTCTGTATCTTCTCCTATAGAAGCCAGACTACCTGAACCATCCGTTGTATCGCCTCCGATCGGCTCCAAACTCCAGGTCAGCCTCTTAGCAGTCCTTGGTTTCACATCCACACCATATTGACTGATAACCGGTTCAGGAATATTCAGTGCTAATATTACAGTTAGCTTTTGATAATAAAGGTCTGATAAAGAATTAAAGCATATAAAGTAAAAATCCGCTCTCCAGAAGAGCTAAGTTGTCTCTACTTCTACATTTTCACTGCAACTTATCCAGACATCAGCCCTGTGATGCTGGTTAGATTTATGTGTCTCTGTCTCTTCTCATGGCCATATGGCTTTTAATCTCTTTTTATCTCAATAGTGTCCACCTACAACCCAGTACTCAGACTTCCTGAGCAAAACATCAGTAGAAGATGGTCGAGTAATGACTGCCCCTCAGCTAGTCACCGCTGCTGCTCCCACAAAGCCAGGACCCACCCTCGTGAAGGTAAACCATATGTCCTAACCACAGTGATGTCATTTCCTGTCAGTGTTTATTTTCAGAGATAATAGTCAGTGACTCACAGTATTACTGACTAATTTCACAATAGCAACTCCAGCAAAATAATGAAATATACCACACAGACTGTGAACTCAGAAATTAACGGAAAAAATTATGTTAAGGTGTTTTTGCCTACAGATACAAGAACATTATATACACTACCATTCAAACATTTGGGGTCGGCCCAGTTTTTTTTAAATGTTTCCAAGGTTGTGGTAATTTTTATTTCAAATATAATAATGCAGTACAAACGGTAATGTTGTGAAATAGTATTACAATTTAAAATAACTAATAATGTGTTATATTACTGATATATAATAAAATAATAATAATAAAAACATGATAGCAACATGTTCCTTCATGCTAGCAACATGCTAATTCACGCTAGCAATATGTTAAAATATGCTAACAACATGTTATATTAACAACATGCTAAAACATACTTTCAAATAGCTAAAATGTTAGGATGTGTTAAAATATGCTAGCAACATATTAGTGTTTTTAGTAAGACATGCTCCAAACATGTTAGAATTTTTTTCAAATAATGCGACACGTTAACAACATGATCAATCATGTTAGGAAGCTTTTAAAACTTTCAGACAAGCCTTTGTAGTTTTAAAATATAAATGTTTTGTTACATTATAAATGCTTTACTGTCATTTTTATCAATTTAATGTGTTCTTGCTGAATAAAAGCATTAAATTATTTTAAAACAATCTTACTGAACTTTTGAACGGTAGAGTAAATCTTTAGCAAGAAATATTCTGTACCACAGTGTAGACAGGAGAAAAGTAGAGCTGTTGTTTGTCACTCTAAACAGCTTGTTTAGAACAACTTGTCAAAGATATCTTAGGCCAAATCAGTTTGAGAAGAGCACCAGATGCAGAGATAGAAGTGCTAACAGCCGCCTTCTGTCTTCAAGTGGAGGTCAAATGAAACATTCACACTCATAAAGCGGAGAAGAACAAACTTAAGCTGGGGACATAAGAAACAGGAATCAGGCAATAACTTGCTTTTATCATAATCCAAGCCTTCAAAGCATACTCCGCATATTTACTACATGACAACGGGTCACTGCTGACCCTCTCGCACAGTCGCGCTTTGGGAAACCTGTGCACACATACGCCAGCTTGAAATTGTGTTATTACATCCTGATGACTTTCAACTCCCTTCCTCAGAAGCCAAACCATTTTCATGTGTATCCTGTGACGACTCAATATTTTGGAACAATGAGGGTCATATCCCCTCCACGCATCCTGTTTCCTCTTCCTGTGATTTTACGTAGATGTTCATACATATCCCACCTATTCACAGCAGTTGCAAACTTGTGGTTTTACCCACAAATCTCTCAGCTCCTCGTATTCTCATAGTGCTGACACTTCTTGTTAGCAAGAGGACTGAGCTAGTTGAAACATTACGGGAATCACCTGAAATCACAAGTCAAACATGATATATGGTGATATAATTCCAAAGCGGCAGGGTGTTGAATGCAGTCAGTATGTTTGCTGTGTGATTTCTGGTGACACGTTTTTGTTCAATTCTTCCACCCTTGTTTCCATGTAGCAAAGCCAGCCCAAACAGTCCAGTGACAAGAGTCGAAGCAAGAAGAGCAAAGAACCCAAACCACGGATTAAGAAGCTTAAGTATCACCAGTACATCCCGCCCGACCAGAAGCACGAACCCAATGAAGCCCCGATGGACTGTGCATATGCCAGGCTCCTTCAACAACAGCAGGAGTTCCTGCAGCTCCAGATTATCAGCCAACAGCAACAGCATTACAATTACCAGGCCATATTACCAGCACCACTCAAGTATGTGTCTCATTCCCAGTAAAGTTTCCAACATTTGAGGCCCTTTCTCATGACATCCACCTCTTAATCACAAGCACCATGTCTCAAAATGACAAGAGGATTTTCTCATTTAATAAATCACATAGTATGTAATATAATGTACACAATATAGTATAATATGATGATTATTATCTGATTCATGTTACACTTGACCTGCGCACACTGTAGCTTGACACTTATCTTCAATGTTCAATACATTGGGAAACTGGCATGAGAAACACACACAAAAAAATATATATACTAGTTCCTCTTATGTGATGTCAGTTAATCATTGGTTACGGACCAGTGCAATTGCATATGATTCTGATATCAAGTTCAGCTCTGACATTAAAAGGATTTATTATGAGCCTGATTGATTTGCAAAAAGAAATTTGCAGCTCAGAAAGGAATGTGAGCGTTGTGTGCTATGAGCGATATCCTTTAAATAATGGCTTTGCCTATTAATCTTGTCTAACAGACCTGTCATCACCACAGCTGTAGTATGGCAGTTCCTCATATTATTTTCCAATTTGGCTTTTGTTGCCACAAGATATACCTCTGCTTCTATTGTGTAGAAGGGCTGCTTATTGTGAATGATGAGAGAACTGGAAGTTCCTATTGCATTTAAAATACCCCATACTCCTCTGCAGGCCAGTAGCTGAGAGTCAGAACAGCTGCCCCAACATCACCCTGAGCACCAGCCCAAGTCTTCCCTCTCCCATCATGGTGTCACTGCCAAATATGGCTTCTTCACGTCCCAACAACACCTTGACCAGTCGTAAAACCGGGTCTCTGCCTGCCAACCTAGATGAGATGAAGGTGGGTAATATGCCCAATAATTTTTCCACGTCGAATAGATAAGTGTGCAGAAGTACAGTTGTTCTTATGTCTTCTAGGTGGCTGAGCTTAAGATGGAGTTGAAATTGCGTGGACTTCCTGTGTCCGGCACTAAGACAGACCTCTTAGAAAGGCTTAAGTCCCACCAGGAGAGTTCTCAGTCTACTACAACCATAGATTCAAACATCTCCAAAACTGCTTTGCATCCTGAAAGCATGAGCACAACTCCGCCTGTGTCTCCTGAGAGGTCTGAGGCCTCCAACACCAGTATGGAGGACAGCAGAGACAGTTTCACCAAACCTCTGTGCACTTTGTCTCCAGCCCACCCGCCGACAGGCACCTCCCCCCTCAAACCCACACCTGAAGACATGACCATGAAAATCAAGTTCTCCGAAAAAGACCAGCGCCTCCACGAGAAGGAGCGTCAGATTGAGGAGCTGATGCGTAAGCTGGAGCAAGAGCAGCGGCTGGTGGAGAAGCTGAAGATCCAGCTGGAGGTGGAGAAAAGGAGTCAGCAGGGTGGAGGGCAGCAGCCTGAACCCAATCCATCAGTCCAGGTCAAAGAGGAGAACAGCGCCGCCCCTAGCTGTAACTCCAAGCGGAGTCCCATGCCACAAACTACAGGTGTGAAACAGGAAGAGCCTCATGCCCAGATGCACCACACCCCAGTCCAGCAGTTCTACATCAACACCCAGCAAGTCCCTCAAGTGCTGAATCAGCAGACACTGATCAACACTCAGCCTGCCACTCAAATCCTGTTGCCCATCAGCCTGCCCAGCAACTCCATCAGCACACAGGTCTCTTAAAATTCATGATATGCCGGTTCAATTTACAGTTAAGAAAACGGCATATTTATTTGGAGTTTTTCTCTTTACTTTGCAGGCACAGACCGTTCTCCAAACAACAATGCCCAGTTTGCCTCAAACCATCGTACAAACGCCACTTCTGCAAACACAGACGTCCAATAATGCGCATTCAAATCAGACACCATCTCCACCTCAGGTGAGCAAATCGCTTCTGTGTGATTTTCATCTAGTGAATGGCAATGCGTTATCACGCACTAAAAACATCTTCGCAGTCATATAGCAATGTCCTGGCAATCACCCTCTGCACTCTTGAAAGTGCATGGTAAATGCCTAAAGGCTGTGACATACCAGCTGACGGTTGTCCACCAACCAATATTGGGCCATTGTTGAGGGTTCGGACCCCCGTCAGCAACTTTTTGACAATTGACCCTTCGAAAAAGACTGACCCCGTCCGACAAGCTATGGCACTCTCATGCCACACATGAATTCTCACGCAGTGAAAAATACATTGTGGAGCAAAAGACACTTTGTCAATTTTTTTAGAAATTCAAACAATAAATGCTATTTTGTCTTTAATGTGTCGCAACAGAATGAGTGCCTCAGATCAAGCTGCACGTGAACCGATCATACAGCACAAAATAAACCTGAATGAACATCAGAAGTTAGAGAGAGAGATTTATTTATCCTTTCGGAAAATTGGTATGTGCCATACATACAGCACATCTGATACATTTATACAAAGACAATAAAACAATTTGACAAGACGGAATACAATACAAAATATATAACAAAATTTCCCTCACCCCAACCACCCCCGCACATACACTAAATAGTAAAGTGTAGTTACCGGTATGCATACTGCGACAGTCCAGCTGGAGAGAAAGTGCATGGTGCTATTTAAAGTGCTGTCCTGCAGGTAAATTCTTATTCATCAGTGTAATGCTAGTTGGGATGAATGACTTACTGCCTCGATTTGTTTGGAAAGAAGGTAGCCTAAACCTCCTCCCTGATGGCAACACCTCATATGCCTGGTGTAGGGGATGTGACATATCCTTATAGATTGCTTGACCTTTCTTGAGCACCCTTCTTTCACAGGTAATAGCCATACTGTCTAGTTTTTCCCCCGCAACCTTGCTGGCCAAGTTGACTATCTTGCTCAGTCTATTTTTGTTGGTCACTGACAGAGAGAAATACCAGGCAACACAACAAAAAAGTAGCATGCTCTCCACAAATGAGTGATAAAAAAGCATCATCAAATCTCTATCCACTCTAAATTGTCTCAGTCTCCGCATAAAATGCAGCCTCTGCAGCCCCTTTTTATAGATGGTGTCAGTATTACTGTTCCACTGCAACTTATTGTCTATTATTGTGCCTAAGTACTTGTACTCGGCTACAATCGCAACATCCTCTCCATGTATAACCAAACACTGGTGAAACTGGCTCCCAGTTCTGTAATCCAGTATTATTTCCTTTGTTTTCTTTATATTTAAAAGAAGACAGCTGGACCTACACCAGTCTGCGAATTGATCCACCCAGGCCCTGTAGTTGGTCTCATCACTATTCTGTATTAACCCCACTATTGCTGTGTCATCTGCAAATTTTATTGTGAGATGCTCAGATGTATTACTTCTACACTCGTTAGTGTAAAGAGTGAACAATACTGGTGAGATGACACTGCCTTGTGGGGATCCTGTATTGGTCATAATCGGGGAGGACACAGCTTCATTTACCCTAACACACTGTGTTCTCTCCGTCAGAAAGGACTCAACCCACCTAATTATATTAGGATTTACCCCTAACTGCCCTAGCCTCTCCATCATAATGTGGGGCCTGATGGTGTTAAAGGCGGAAGAAAAATCTATAAAGAGAACCCGGGCATATCGTTTGGGCTTATCCAGATGGCAATAGATATTATGGAGCATATACAGAAGAGCATCATCTGTGCTCCGCTTGTTTCTATAGGCAAACTGTAAAGGGTCGATATTACATTGCACATCATTAAAAAATATGTCTCAGAACGATTCTTTCTAAGCTCTTCATCACGATTGATGTTAGGGCAACTGGACGATAATCATTTAAATCGGCTGGTCTTGCTACTTTAGGTACTGGTACTATGAGCGAAGACTTCCAGGCTTTAGGAATGTAGTGTGTATCTAATGACTTTTGAAAAAGCTGGCAGAAAATTCGGCTAAGTTGTTCACTACACTTCTGCAAGACCCTTCCACTTATTTGATCAGGGCCTGGTGCTTTTTTAAAATCAATTTTATTAAAAACTCTACGCACCTCATCTGCTGTAATAGTTGGAGGAGTACCATACTGTAGCTGCTGTCTAATGGCATCACGCTCCAGGAGAAAGTCTGATGTTTCGAACCGTGCGTAAAAACCATTCAGTTCATTTGCAAATGCTTGATCATCTCCATTTGTATCTATATGCCTTTTCTTCTCTTCCTTCCCTATCATTGTATACATCCCTAGCCATGCATGTTTCAAGTTATTCCCCCTCATTTCCGCCTCAATCTGCCGTTTATAACGGCAGATTGGTTGTTAAGTTGTTTCAACTGCAGAAAGACGCCAATACACACCATTTTCAAGTTTGAGTCCACCGATATTAATGTACTAACACTTATGCCTGGTTGGTTCGTCGGAAAAAATGGCGGATTCTGCATTATGATTGGTCAAAACGTCTATTAGTCAAACTCCCGGCAAAGGGTGAATTGAGCATGTTGAATCTGTGGCACAGCCCATTGGTAAGAGAGATCACCCTGATTGGCTGTTCAGCTTAGTGAACCAGTGCTTGACAAAAAAACAGAAGTTAAGAAAACAAGCAAACTACAAAGTGAAGAGGCTTGGAACTCCCTGGAAACAAAACGCATTAAGCAATGCCCTGGCCATAGAAAAATTAGTATCAGTCAACCACTAATTCTTATATGCGCTGTTTTAGACATACACCGAGTACGTTCCCTTTCGAGAACGGTCACTTCGTTTACTTCAATGTAAAGTACAAGGTAATTAGGATATGAATAATTCTAATTTATAAAGACACCACAAATCACAAACAATAAAGTTTTACATTGAAGTAAAATAATAAAACTAATACAACAATTAGAAATTCATTGTATTCTCTTAGTTGTGTTGTTGTGCATGTATACTTTAGGGTGCTTGTACAGTAGATCTTAACCTTTTCTTTTGCTCTGAGTGTTCCGACACTTCATAAATCCAGTTCAGTTGACTACTGTGATGACAAGGCCCAGACGCATTTCTCTCTGATTTGGCACGTAGCTTGAAATGGAAAGCCTTTCTGAGGCCTGCTATGTGTTTTGCACTTATCTCTGATGTTGCCCTGGCAATAGCAGTTCAGTTCAGGTGATGCATTACCCTCTCAACAACATCAAATGCAGACCTGGCTATTTAAGTGACAGAAGTAGAAAGTACAGAGAAAATCAGAAAGAACACTTATCAAGAAGACAGGGAGTTGGTTCAAGAACAAGAGGCCTCTGGTTACACACTAATATAAAATGTTTTACTCGCACAGTGCAGTGGGCCTAATTCTGCCTCCTGATGTATGTGTTTGCAGGCTTTACCCCTGTGTGGAAGCTCGCCTTCTGGGTTTGAGTACAGGCAGAACCAGAACCAGCCCATGGCAGATCTGCCCCAGTGCTTCCTCAACAACTCACCTAGAGTCTCGCCCAGACACACAACCCCAAACGGACCCATTAACAAAGTAAGACAAACTGATCTCTCTACTCACAGAAGTCTGTTCTCTATGGCCATGTGTCCACAAAAGCATTTTTTGTCAGCTGAAAATTCCATGTGCTTGAGAACGCTTTAAAGGTGCAGCATTTAACTCCTTATCTGGTACACCCTTGGAGGAACTGTAAAAAAAAAATCATAATTAATATTGTGGTAGCCTGTGGATGTACAATAATCTGGTACAGGCATGAATACTCAGAGACCAGCAATATTAACTTATCCTCTACTGACGGTTGGTCAGTGTAGTATTTGTTCCACCCAAGACCAGAAGAAGACAATCCATCGCTCTGGGCAAAATTGGCATATGCTGCCCGCTACGTTCAAATTTTTGAGAGAAAAAAAGCCACTTTATCACATATTGACCCCTACTGTTGACTTAAGACAGGTTTAATGAATTAATACAGTTGACTCACCATTTAAAAGAGGACATTTCTTGCTTTGGCTGCTGCAAACTCTTCAATTACCTTGGAGTAATCCAATTTGTGACGGATTTGGTGCTCAATTGAAATTTTGGCCAATCCATTTAAACATTCTTCCACCCCTCCTTCACTGTGATTGAATGGCTGGGGAAAAGGTGACTGGGATGAACACTGTGTTTACCAACATTTTACAACATTTTACCAACAAGTGCCCAGTAATCTGCGTGAAATAGATGTTCTGTGAGTCGTCACGCTGCTGGCTTTTAAAAAAATTTGGCACTCCTATTGCAAACAATTGAAAAAAATACTCAGGCCTCAGGGGAAAAAAGTTTTGGTGGACACAAAGCTTAAGCCTGTAATATTTAGCATGCACAAGTACATGAACATCAATTATCCTAGTTATCACAAGCTGCGTTTCATGAGTTGATGCGCTCCAAAAATAGCTTAGGTCTTGTAATGCAACACATGGCTTTCTCAGTGTTGCCACAAGGGGTGCTATATTGACTTTAACTGTCTATTTCAGGGCTCGGCAACTTATGGCACACAATTTAAAGTCCCTCAAACTTGCATACGGACGTACATTTTGATGTAATCATTCCTCATAGTCACACAGCCTGTTTTATTAAGTTAGGAGCTATAAATGCTATTTAAGTGTGAGATTTTAACCTGCGGTAGAGCGCAGATCCGACAAGCCATTTGTGCGACCCAAGGGCCATGCTTTTGGGATTATCTCTCCGTGTGTCATAGGTTACCGACCCCTGGTCTACAAAGTGGGAGAGTAAACCGTCGTCTTGTTAGTTAAATATCATTTTGGCATAATATCTGGTTTAATGAAACCAGAGCGGATGTCAAGTATGCACAACAAATACACATGCTAGCAACATGTCAACAACCTCTCAATACAACTTTATGATTGTATAGCAACCACCCAGAACACACTACAAACTGCATAGAAACATGCTAACATGTGTGCACTCTTTGTTGTCTAGTGCTTCATTATATGCTATATATTACACTGTTTGTCAATAACCCATATTACACAGTTTGAAAGTTATATTGTTTTGTTCAGCCTCCATCACCTTGTCAGCTCAACTATATCCTTCAGCCATCGACATTCCCAAATCACCGCAGCCCAAAGAGCAAAGACCCACCCCGTTACGAGGAGGCCGTCAAACAGACCAGAGGCCTACAAGCCAAAATGCAGGTAATTTTAAAGTTAAGCCCAAAATATACTTCAGCTTTGATGCAAATGCTTAGACTTTCAAAGCATTCTCCATTTGATAGCATGCACAAACTGAAGAACATGCACACATGCATGAACTCGACACATTCCAGGCGGCAACATAGTGTCGGGCCACATCTGGAACATGTGAATTCCATGCGTACCAGATGTGGGCTGGATCTGGGCCGACACTATGTTGCGGTCTGGGATGCACACTAGGAAGTTTCAGTGTCTGCACTATTTTCTCTCCGGAAGTTATGACAGAAAAAAATGTCTCAGGACTCATTTAAACTAGAGTTGTGTCTATCGTTGTTGCCGTCTCCAGTAGTTTGTTGTTTTTGTTTTGTCTCTTCCATTTCTTTTTCAACCGTGAAACAACAGGCCAGGCCAGTGGCCAGTTGCATACATTGAAATGTATTTTGAACACTTTACTATTGTCTTAATACCTCATACTCTTCCATAAAGGTTCCCACTGCTACCAGTCAGCACATGGACGATTTGTTTGACGTTTTGATTGAGAGTGGAGGTGAGAACTGTGTAAAGAAAGAACCACAGAACAGGTCTTTGATTTTAGCTCCAATAGATTTGTATAACTAAACCATTTTCTGTGCTTTCCCTTCCAGAAATATCCCCTCTGGCCAGGCAGGATCCTTCTCTGGATAAACTTATGCCAGTGACGGTAAACATCACCACCCTGCCCATCAACACTGTGCTGTCACGTCCTCCCCCGCGAATACACGTTGCCCGCACGCCCAATCAGACCCAAGCACATCCACCCAGCCTGCTGACCCTGGCCTCCGATAACCAGCTGGAGGTCCTGCTGGAGGACGCTGGGCCGCAGTCCCAGAGGCTGATGGAGGAGCTCAAAAACCAGCTGCTGGAGCGGTCCCACTCCCCAATGGACACTTCAGATCTGACCTTCACCGACACACCCTCATCCACCCTCCATCTACAAGACACCGGCCTTGATAACATGGAGTGGTTGGACCTTACGATCCCAGGTCCTGCTGGAATCTCCTCTCCGACTGTCTTTTCCTCTGATTTCTTAGACTCAACTGATCTACAGTTGCACTGGGACTGAGCTCACAAAGGGATCAAGATGGGAGACTTTCAAAATAAAAAAGATCTATTGACCCTTAGGGACCATTAACAGGCGTGCAGTGCACAGTCAGACTCTTGTAAAGCTCGGCATCCGTGGATGTGGAGTGATGCTCTGTGCGCAAACAGATGTGACCATCATTAATTATCAGCTTTTCTCATTTGTGCCTATAAGTGCAGGTTTGTTTGCTGTTATCATCACCAACACCTTTCAAGGCAGAAAAAGAATGTAGAGACACTGTTTTTCACCTATATACTTTGGCAGTGAACTTCTGCTTTTCATATTTTGAAGCAGTCTGTGAAACTGCTGGCCTATATTATATAGAATGTTGTTTTTTAGATTGTGATTTAGTATAATGCCTTTTAATTGACAGAATATATATTAGATTCACATCACACATTTTGCAGCAAGTAAGAATTATACATACAATATGCCTTTGCTAGTTACGTTATCCAGAAACTTTCTAGTTTTGGAATTGAAAGGTATAGTTCATCCAAAGGTATTATTCTCACCCTCATGTCATTCTAAACTTGTATCTTTTTCTCTGTGGAACACAAAAGATGTTTTGAAGCCGTTTCAGCTGTTCTGTCTATAAAAAATCAGTAAGTTTAAACATTTTGGACGTAAAGGTAGCATGCAATTAATCCATACGACTTGACTATTATATTCCAATGCGACAGGATCATTTTGTATGATGTTTAATTTACAAAGATTGTGAAGAACACTTCCAAATGATGCCTATATATATAGCCGACTTCCCTATGTTCCTCAACAGTTTATAGGTCTTATTGTGATCAAATCATCTGTGTATGTTTAATTTTAGTTTTTTACCTCGTAATTTTTTTATCAAAAACCCCTACATTTCAATCTGTACATCATAAAGGTAATGTGAAATGGATACATATCGATCACTTTTTATGTTCTTTTTGGAGCTTGAAAGTTTCAAACGAAATCCCAATGACTTAAAAATATTTTAAAAAGCAGCTGAAACATTCTTCAAAATATCTCATTTTGTGTTCTGCTGAAGAAAGAAGCCATGTGAGGTGAGTGAATGATGACAGAATTGTAATTTTGGGTTGAACTATCACTTTTTAACACAGATTTTGCAAATATATCACGGTCAATGAGCTGTTAGCCGTTGCATTAGGGTACTCAAAATTGTGGCAGCTAAATAATAACATTTAATGTATGAAAATTTCAAATTTATTTAGTGCGTGGACTGGGGAAGGTTAGAGCAAGTTTGTTTACCAAACCCGTCATGGGGCCAAAGAGAGGGAGGGAGATTAGGGGCCATTATCATCTCTAACAAAAGAGTAGAGACACGATTTAGCTCTTACAGACCAGCTGAATTGGCACTGCTGCGTGACTTGACCAGGGAAACACTAAACTGGACCAGTGAAATTTCCATATTCATATGAGGCGATCAGAATGACATCGGAGAGCAGCAGCATTTTGATTGGTCAGACTCTTTGCTGCAGTAGAGTAGACTTTTGCTTTGGATTTAGATGAACTGCTGAGGCCTTAATTCACTATATTTCACAGAATTCAAGCTTCTTTCTACATAACCACTGAAGTACAGATAGCTGGCGGGTGATATGCTTTTGTGAATGTACCTAAACCTCATCTTCTCAAGTTATTTGTCAGATTGAATTAGATTTCAGTCCAAATGTTTTTTAGTTTAGATAGATTTTCTATCAAATGTGACAATGTAGCGACATCTGCTGGAATGTTTTGAAAAAAGTTTTCTTTCTTTTTTATCCACACTTCCTTTCGATGTATCACTCTAAGAAATGTTTCTTTGCAGTGTTTGACAGATATAATAACAGATTTCCCCCTGGACACTTTGTGAAAATATGCCAAATAATGCATTTACTTGACCTTGAACTGATCATGAGCTCAGACAATCATTTCTAAATCCAAACACGTCAACATGAAAGAATGTATTTCTATATTTAGAAATGTAATTACCACATTTCTGTCTCTGACAGAGACCCAAAGCTTTTAATTTTGTAAACATGCAATTTTACTGCATTTATGCAGTTCTCACACATATATATTATTTTTTTTTTTACACATATTTTATGCCTCTATAAATATTTTTATGTTGAAAAAAAAGACGTGGTGAGGCAAAACCCTATTACAAAACCTCAGATGAACCTTGTATTCTTTTTTTAGAGTAATTGCTATTTGTTATTAAGAGGTAAAGAAGAGAAATATTTGAAAACATACTGACCCTTTGAAGTGCGATGTAGATCATATGCCTCATATTTTGCACAGTGTATATATTTTTACAATATACATTTTTATACAAATGTATTTGTGCAACTGTAAATATTTTTGGAGGTTTTCTTTGTACATATCTTTATTGTATATACAGCTTTTTATCATTAAAATGTTTCTGTATTTGAAACCACTGAAATGACTTGTTTGGCCCTCCAAAACACAGAACCATGTTCCAGCAGTGCATAACCTCAGTTATGATTCAAGGAAAGCTACACAATAAATAAACTTAACATTTGACATTGTACCAGAGATAATATGTTTCTCAAAGGAAAGATCATAACTTATGGTCTACAAAACAAGATTGTGTTTTTATCAGCTGAAGAACTCCTACTCCATTACATCCAAAAGCAATCAGGAATTTTGTCATAGTATTGCTTCTTGATTCCATTGTTTTATATTCCTAATAGTGTAATAACCCAAAATAAAAACTTAGCATTGAAGTTCAAACCAGAAGACTGGAAAGTCACCCTGAAGATTCAGACATATATTCCGTTTTCCTTTCGCATAGTTCTGGAACGTTTTAAGGTTAGCCGAAAGCTTGGCTTGGTCCCTGCAGAGAGGAAACAATATCGGATATCACAATTGCATCCTTTAAGGCACGCAGGTAATTCCATGGGGATTGTCCCTGTAAAAAGTTCAGTATGACATCTCCGAAACAATTCCAGCCGCCTTAGTTGTGTGCAATATTCAAAAATAAGACTCTTCAGTACAGATGCTGGTGATTAAGTTCAATTGACATTATTACAGTTCCATTCCTCAGAACTTTTTGCACGTGTTTATATTACTGCGACATTTTGGACATTTGTGAATGACGTCTTTGCAGTTATCCACGAAGAACGGGATTAGACAGCAGCCAGCTACACAACTACACAAGAAACAGTCATAAACACAAATATGTCATGACAGAAAGACAAGGGTAATCGCATACAGGACCATGAATGAGAATAAATAAAGCAAATTAGGTAAATAGTTCAACTCACCAAAAAACCATGGAAATCAAACACACAAGATAAGTCAAACTGCCAGCTTTGGTCATGACCTCTGTGGTTACATATTGGCGACAGAACGGACACTGGGTCTTAGAGGAGTGTCGAGGAAGTTGCTTAACATCCAGAATAACCTGCGGGGCTAAGAAAACACACAAGACGCTTTCAGGAAGCTCTGGTCCTGTTGTATTTTGTATTGACGTAGAAGAAATTGTAAATGTAACTGTAATTAAAACATTAATAGACTATATACAAATAGTGAGTTCTTCATTATCACTGCAATTAAATTATTATTGTTTAATTATCTCATATGTAGCCTACTTTTTTACACTACACTTATTATAAAGTGTTACCTATTTTTTCTTGTTAGTTCATGTTAACTATTGTAGTTAACTAATGCTAACAAATGGAACCTTATTGTAAAAGTGTTACCGTTAAAAAAACAAAAACGTACTAACCTGGAAACGGAGGTGGATTGTCTATAAATATGACGCCAGATGACTTAGTTGTGTCTGCGAAATAAAAACATACAAACATATGACAACTATACTTTTAAATAGGCCTACGACTACAGAGGTCAGCTTCCAAATGTTTGAATAGCTATATTTGGCAAACCTCATGAGGAGTCATTTTACCTATTACATGAGAGCCCTCTTCTTGCACTTTCTCAAGTTGAATCTTCCTGTCAGAGAGAATTTTAAGATCCTCGTCAATTTGTTGAAGTTCTCCAGTTTCTTTGGAATACTCTGTTGGTCACAAAGATCAAGTGTGAGTAACAAAACATCAGTGTATTCCCGTTAAAATCTCTGTATTCACATACATTTCTTCATTTAAAAAATAATCTCCAAATGTCTTTCAGTTTCTTTGCTTCATTTGTAAGTCGGTTAATAATTCATCAAATAGTTCCATCGACTCGTACTAACGTTGCTCATTTTGCCCGTTGTTTCGCTTGAATTGGATTAGCATGGCCAGGACATTGCGTCTATCCGTGAGATGCTGTCTGCGAAAGGACAGCTTGTTCAGCTCCTCATCGACACTCGAAAAATGCTCATCAGAGTATTGAGGCATGTTGAGGGTTGAGACGGCAGCTCACTTAAACATCCGAGAGCCTCATAACTTCATACAGTGTCCTCTCTGAAAGAGATGCAACAAGTGTCTAGTCAAGAATACTGTTTCATAGTTTTTTTCCTGATATGAAAAATACTACTTAACCCAAGCACAATTACAATGTGAATAAACAGTAAATATCTGTTTTAAGTAAAAGTGGTTCAAAATGACAAATAGTTACCCATGTGTGCTGTTGCTTCTCATCAGTCGCTCTTCACATTCATTGCAGTTTAAAGGAAATAAATGGAAAGGAAATAAGAGGCTGGTCATCATATTACTGTAGTGTAACAGTACGAGGAACATGTTCACAATATTTAAAGTGTGTGGTTTACCTGTATTTTACTAAATTCATGGCATGTCACGACAGGGGTCTGTAACTGTCTATATAGTTTATATATAGTTTATATATAGTGTTACAGCAGGTTCTGGTGGGACTATATTAAAATAACAACAAGGGGAATAAAACTGCACTCTTAAAAACAACTTGTATTTTAATCATGTTCAGATTTTTGTATTTTTTATCAATATAAAAGCAACATAAAATCCCACAAATATGACTTTAAAGACCTTCATAAGACATGTAGTTACAGTGAGTTTTGTGGATGTACAATATGTACATTAATAAAAAAGTGTCTTCATCAAGTAGGCCTAGCAAACATTTGCATCCTTGCCTAACATCCATGCATTTGCATGACATATTGGGTTTCTGTTTTTGTTTTGTAGTTGCTGTCTGTTTGTTTGTTTAATTAAATAAAAAAGGTGAATTTGAACCAGAGTTCATGGTGACCACAGCTGCCAAGTTCCAAAAAGGACAAAAAAGCACCATAAAACTAGGCCATATGGCTTGTATGTTATTCCAAATCCCCTTAAATTATACGAAATATAGGTTGTTATTCAACTGAAAATCTTTCCTTTCGTTGATTTTTTTTTTTTTTTTTTTTTTTTTGATAGCAGTGTGGTCACTTAAATGTTGTTGTGTGAAAAAGAGAGTTTAAAAAGCATTTTGGGGCAAAAAAAGAAATAAAAAAAATCAACATTTTCCCTTTTTTGTTCCACAGAAGAAGAAAAAAAGTGTTTGGAACGCCATGAGGATGAGTTTTCCTTTTTGTGATGAACTATTCCTTTAAATGTCTCGACTATTGACAAATTAGAGATATAAGTAAGAACTGGAGATTGTCCGTGTTCATTTTTTCTTTAGTTTCTTCAAAAACGTCACTTCATCTCTGTTCCTGATCCCGTAGCTGAGAATAAAGGAAAGCACAGTCATATTTAAACCACATGAAAAATAATTTATGTAATTCAAGCAAATTAACTATTGTTTGGACTCACTCCTTCAGCTTTCTCTCGTCATCTTCTAATTTCTCCCCGTTGAAGACCAAATGAAATGTCCTCCACACGTATTTCCTTGAAAGGATAAATGGGGGGGCTTTAGCGTAATGAAACCTACAGTATCATATAGCCTACCTGTCACATTATTTTATATCTTACCAGCTGATGTGCTTGACACCTCCCTCTCGCTGTTGTTTCAGCTCCATATATCTGCAAATGGCTTTCTTGAGATCCAGAACCGTAGCAGACTGCACCACCACGATAGCTGTGAAGAGATTTGCTCCGGTTAGAATCAATAAATGTGTAACAATTCAGAGCGACTCCAAGAAAACTCACGCATGACTTCTCCATCAGGCTTAGAAACACGAACTGTCATGGCCTGACCGTATTCCAGAGCCACCTGAGAGTTCACCTCCTCCAATGTGACCTGAGCAGATAGAACAAACGATTTCAGAGAGCAGAAAAGATAATAATGAAATGTTCTGCAGAAAGTCATTAATAACAGCTGATTTTAACATTTTTCGAATAAAAACTTGATTGTATTTGATGGTACACCTGAATTGGCAGGTCACACAGTAAAGGGTCTTGCACTATCAGAGCCAAGCCTTCCTCGAAGATGTCAAGAAATTCAGAATGTGGCAATGCCTCCTCATCCTCTTCTTCTTCTTCTTCCTCTTCTTCTTCTTGCTCCCCTTTAATTTCATCTACAACGGTTTTCTCGGCAAAGTCAGCAACGTCGACATTCTTGATGTTTTCTTCCTTTAATTCGTCCATTTTTAACGTATAATAAGCGAAAACTTCCTGATTTAAGAGTATACAGAAACACAAGTCATATAAAAGTTAACAATGAATATAAATGGAATTTAGAAATAATACATTAGGCATTCTGCGGAATTTCTGATGAAACTGTATCATCAAAATGCTTCGTTTCAGCTTTCTTCATATGTTAACAAACACGCTGTCGGAAGATTTATATGATGCACCAAACTTTAGTTCCGCGTACGTTTTTAAATTATATTTCCTGGATTAGCTATATAATTCTTAAAAAAATTCTATTTTAATTTAAGAATTTTATATATTGCCAGGTATATATCAAATTATTATTCGTTTCAGCTTTCTTCATATGTTAACAAACACGCTGTCGGAAGATTTATATGATGCACCAAACTTTAGTTCCGCGTACGTTTTTAAATTATATTTCCTGGATTAGCTATATAATTCTTAAAAAAATTCTATTTTAATTTAAGAATTGTATATATTGCCAGGTATATATCAAATTATTATTCTTTATTTACTCTATAATCAATGTTCCATTGTGTTTATATTACGTTTCATGTCGAGCCTAGAATAGTGAGGCACGTTTGTCATCATGTGCTTCCTGTAGCAACTGCAGCTGAGAATGTGTGTAAACACCAACTTTAATTGGATCAGAAAAACAATACCAGTATTTAGTAAACAAAATCATATATAGCCGTTGAAAATGCTTATGTTTTGTCCAACTTGTGGGAATGTTTTAATCGTGGAGGAAGGACAAAGATGCTTCAGATTCGCTTGTAATACATGTCCATATGTGCACAATGTCACGAGGAAGGTAATGTGAAGTTAACGTTACCACCATAACACATAAACGAACTGGAACACATATGTAATTTGAACGTTCGATTCGAATGAAGTGAAAAGATAAAGTGATGTGACAGTTTGATTCAAACATATCTGATGATGATGCAAAGCGTCGATTAAATTACTCATTGAATAGAGTGGTTGTTTATTTGTAAATGTGATTTGAACACTTTATAAGATCAACGCGTATAACATTATAACACTAAATTTGCATTAAACAAGGTGAACCTTCCATTCAGTTTTGGTAGAAGCCACTCACTCTGTCCACCAAGGGTTTTTGGTCTGAGAAAGGTTGATAAAAGACCTTCTAAAATCAACCATGGCATGTAACACCTCTCAACTCACTTGGCTATCCATTTTGGTGGGTTATTTGTATTTATATTGATTAATAAATTATATGCTCCAACATTAGCAAAACAAAGCGTAAAGAGGGTTGCACCTTGCACACTTAAAATTGTGTGTTTAAAATGGTAAATCATTATTCTATTTTTTATAGTATCCGCAAACAATGAGATAATCTGTCATAAAACTAAAAGCTTTCAATTCAATAATTCAGATTAAGATTTATTTAATAAATATGTGTTGTTTTTTACTTAATGTAATAGCCAAATTGGCTGCTCTGTGTGAGTGAAAAAGTTCATTTCAAACCTTGATTAGAACATCCCTCAAAAATGTTGTCAATGTAGTTTTTGAGATGCTGCCAGCATAAAACTTTCTGATATGATATATATCTATTGTGTGTTGAAATAATGGTTGGTTGTTGTGACAGGTAAACAACAGAATGTACCCCAAACTGAAGGAGGTTGATGATGTTCTCGGGGGCGCTGCTGCTTGGGAAAATGTGGATTCCACTCCAGGTAAAACAGTGTATCCTAATGTAATAACAAAAAAAGTACTTATGTGTTTTTAATCACACATTCAGGTGGCTTTAAATAAGTGTACTTGATTTATTTTGAGTATAACATTTTCTTTTCTTTTTCTTTGAAGAACCTTGTCCAAAATGTGAGCACCCAAGGGCCTACTTTATGCAGATTCAAACTAGGTCTGCTGATGAACCAATGACAACTTTCTACAAGTGTTGCAATATACAATGTGGGCATCGTTGGAGAGACTAAATCAGTCTTGGACTTTGTTTGAGACTCAAAATATGTGTTCATAATAAAATATTCTGGTTTCTTTTTTTTTTTTTTTTTTGAGCCAAAACTGTGTCATCATTTATATGGATTAAAAAACGTTATTTTCACAAACTGTAACAGAATGTGCATGTGTCATTCGGTTATGTGCAATAACCACATCATATACATCTGGCCTGATGTGTGTGTGTGCGTGTGTGTGCCCAAGTAATACAATTACATCTCATATATGTTATAGTCTTTTTTATTTGTTCAAATAATCATTAAGTCCACAAGTTTTGTTTTACATACACATTTGAGACTTCAGTTGAGCGTGGCACCTGGTGTAGTGCCACGGACTATTCTCAGGGCATCTATCTACAACTGCATTCCTGTAACACAAGCTTGACATCTACTGTCTGCAACAGCATCAAGTCACTTCACAAAGCAAGTAGACCTACGTAGTCAAGAGCATATTAGATTAAAGGGAGCCAGCCTGGATTGTGCAAGTAAACCTCATTAACATGCATATTTATTTACTGGAGATTATCTTTCAGTAATCAAACAGACATATATTTTTTGTGTACCGTATGTTTGATGGAGAGGTATCTTGATGATTTTATGGGTCTTGGTTAATTTTCGATTAAATAAAGCAGGGTGGGATGAGTCCTTTTTTTCAGTCAGAAAATAGATCATTGGAATTTCAACTTAGAAAATAGAACTTAATGTGGCAAAATTTATTTTTGTAATGCCTCCATACACGTATGAGGCAAATACTATGGAAAAATCCAGTGTTCGTTGGACAGATCTGATTAAAAAGAATAATTTACAATGAGACATCAAGTTTAAATACATTTACACACCAGAAATTGCTACATTTTTTTCCTTCATGTTAAATACTACAATGGAAAGACGGAGATTCTGATTTATAAACTGCTATAATATTGGCAGATTGTCTACAGGAGAAAGATGATTAATAGCCTCCGATCTGAATCTGCATTTAAAGCTACACTGTGTAACTTGTGTTTGATAACATGTTATTAATTAGAAAATGTTTTCCAAATGTCTACTTTTGCCCAATACACTTTGATGAATCTATAATAACGAGCTGTCGGGACGGATTTTGTGGACAAAAATATATACATTCGCCTGTGCGTGTCACGATGTGTCCGTATATATACGTACACAGAGAAAAGTAGCTCCGCGTTTATGTTGTTGCAGTAGCGTGAAGATAAAAGTTTGCCGTCACAACAAACGAGAAAAATTCACCGTGAATCATTCAAAACGGCAAACCTCCATAGAAACCCCTGAACACCGGTAAACCGGTGCTAGAGCCGTAGCACGACCAAGACACATTTTGTTTTATTTTTTACGCTTCAGGGCCAAAAGTTACATGGTGTAGCTTTAGGCAAAAGTGAACAGCGGAAAAACCTTCCTGATCTGCATCTTGAGACAAAATAATGGTGCTGACATATTTTAAGAAATGTCAGTGCACTTTGCTTTCACTTAAGACAGCTCAAACATGCAGTTTAGTCTGGGACTAGGCTTAAGTCTGGTCTGTGAAACTGGGCGATAGTCTAATCACTGCTGATGTTGTAGTGTTTGAATTTCGTACCATTAAATCACATTTTTTGGACAGAGATATTCAGAAATGATTAAATAAAGGAAACAATCTCTTCAGATGGTTCCTGAGAAATAACAAGTCTGACCACAAAAAAAGAAAGAAAATTGGACAATCAACCATACGGTAAATAATAATTAATAATGCAGTAATTAATAATACAGTGCTTATATATATATATATATATATATATATATATATATATATATATATATATATATATATATATATATATATATATATATATTGTCTTGAGCACTGTGGATGTTGAAGCTTTTGTATTCTGTACCATTTCAGCAATAAATCACATTGTTGGACTGAGCAAAATGTTTTTTCAAAGTTTGCAATTTCACAACCAGAACAAACATCTATTCCGAAATGACCAAATAACGGAAACAATCTCTTTGGATGATTCCACAGAAATCACAATCTGACCACAAAAAGGAAAAATCAGGACAATCATCATTTAAGTCCTTGTGGCCTGTTACACACAGTATTAATAAGTGAACGGTTAATCTGCTTTGAGTTATGAAGCCCAGTGCAGCAACAAGCCCAGCTTGACACACTGAGGGGACATATGGCCCAATAGAGCGCTATGCAAGATTACAGTGATGCCATGCAGCGCATTTCATCATGCTGGTGAACTCCAACAGCAAAGCAGCTTTGAACAGCCTTTACAAGAGATTTCTTCCCTTTTTGAAGAAGACGACAACTTCACTACGTTAAGTAGAAAGGAAAAAAATAACAACGCAACAGCCACTTCTAAACATGTTGTTCAGCAGTTCTGGCCAGAATAAATGTTCAAATAAATGTGTGATTAGAGATGATTCTACACTGATCTTAATATCAACAAACAGCCCCACTTCATTAATGACGGGTAAATTGACCTGGATAACCGATGACAGTTTAGAGAAGGCTCAAACAGCTTATTGACAACACAGAACAGCTAGTATAGTGGTTTGAAAAGCACCATGGCTATAGTTCTGATTCACAGTTCAAAAACATATATTGGTTGAATTCCACAAATATGACCCTAACATGAAGTGCACGGCATATTAAAACACCATGTGCTTTAATGAAAGCTATCTAGTATCTCAAAATTACTAAAAGGAGATTTAGATGGACATACATATCCCTTATCAATAGAAACCTTTCAACTAAAATGACACATCTACACACAAAATGCATGTTTCATATATAAGCATATCAAATCAAACGAGTCTTGTCGACAAACATAATAAATTGGAAACATATCAAAAGTGAAAGAAATTTCTTTCCATAACATTTGCATAAAATGCCAAATATAGACGCAATTTTCACATGTAAAAGCAACAATGTTAACTCCAGGACAACGTTAAACGGTCCCAGACCCAGCCATTAAAGACTTTCATTTGAATATGTTAAAATAAAACAATAATGCATAAAATAATAATCCTACATTCCAACAATACTGACCCTGTAGTGAAATTCAGTCATATTCGCTACTCAGTAATATTCACAAATGAGCTTAAGGTTACTGTTTTCACATATTTTCTACACGTACCACTTTGCTTTACTGCTAAAAAAAATTAACAAAATTAAACAGTGCATTGATGAAACAATGACCATTGTGCATATTAAAACGTACCGATCCTTCATGCCCTCTGCTTCATTTTAGAGGTGTCAGTAACTACATCAAGTGCCTGTCAATAAAATGTGAGAATCAATAGTTACATAAAGCTAGAAATGTCTAGAAATACGAGCGGTCAGCTGGGGCGATCACAGAGCAGACGGAAATGAAAGTGAGTCTTCAACACCCACCAGAATGAGGTCACAGCACGATCGTTAATGGGATAGACTGTTAGCATATGCGCTTGTATGTGTAAATATAGCCCTTGCAGTTGGGGCAAGTGTGTGTCACATCCTTGAGGTCGTCAATAATACAGGGGATCAAGCAGCAACCTAGATCACAACTGTAAAACAAAGACAAAAGTCATGAGAGATCTCAAGAGCGTACTGTATGGTTCATCATTCAGGGCTCATTATGTATTCATTTATTCAAAACTACATACAAGAGGTGCATTCAGGCCATGCATGCATGAATTGCATTTTTTTATGGTGCACGTTTTTTTATTTCTGTATTCAAATTTATTTACACTACTATTCAAAAGTTTGAGGTCAGTAAGATTTTTCGAAAGAAATTAATACTTTTATTCGACAAAGACGCATTGAAGTTATCAAAAGAGAGATTCATAATGTCACAAAAGATTTATTTTTCAAATAAATGCTGTTCTTTTGTTTCCACAAAAATATTAAGCAGCACGTATTCAATATTGATAATAACGATAAGAAATGTTTCTTGAGAATCAAATCAGGTCATATTAGAATGATTTCTGAAGGATCACGTGACACTGAAGACTGGAGTAATGATGCTTAAAATTCAGTTTTGAAGTAAATTACATTTTAATATATATATATATATAACAATAGAAAACAGTTCTTTTGAATTGTAATAATCTCACTAATTAATGTTTTTACTAAACTTTTGATCAAACAAATGCAGCCTTGGTGAACAAGAGACTTCTTTCAAAAACATTAAAAATCCCGAACTTTTGAACAGTGGTGTAGATATTTTGTATGAACATAAAGTCAAAAAAGTGAGCGTGAAACAACTGTCCTGCAATTATAATGAAGAAAAAAAGCCTCTATATCTTAAGAAAAAACTTATTTAGCATTCGCTTTTATTATTATTTTGTATTACATGGCTTGGTTAAATTCTAATGTAGAATGCAGTCTGTTATTTCTTGATAACAGACACTGCTAAGTATACCGTCACACCGTTGCCATGAAAAACAGAGCGTTGCCATGGACACGGTGTTCTTTAACGGAAGCAATACAAGCATTTTTAAATCAATAAACTCATTTTTAAATCAATATTTTGTCAAATTATTGATTTATTTGGTAGGTAGCCATGTAATAAGCGGGATAATGTAGAGCGAGGCGGTTGTTATAGCGAATACAACCCCGACAGGCTGATCAGGATCCTGACGCGAAGCGCCTCAACCACCTCGCTCTACATTATCCCTTACTTATAAAATTGTATGTCGGCCAACTCAAAGACATGTAGTCCATGCAGAAAAAGAAAATGTAACCAAAAAATAATTTCACAGATAGAGAGATCATATCATATATTGTGCCGTTCAGTTCATCACTTACCCGACAAAGAAGCAGAACATGCAGATTAGAGTATTCATGAGGCCGATGTCGTGGCTGATGCGGGTGGTGATGGGTTGTTGGCAGTGTGGACAAACCGTCTGCACTGGAGCCGCCTGAAACATCTCCCCCTGTAGAACAGTCACGGTGGTGGTGGTGCCAGGAGGGGAGAGAACTGTGGCTGTGTGACCTGGACCAAAGTGACTGGGCCCCGGACCATAGTGCTCCGCTATCGGATGAGGAAAGTGCCCCGGGGGGGCGTAGTAACCACCTGCACCACATCCATTTTGAGGATAAAGTTAGTTCGCACAAACATGTCATCATTTACTCACCATCATCCCATCCCCGATTGTATATGACTGTTTCTTTCTTCAGATAAACACAAATAAACATTTGAAGGAAAATAATCCATCTTTGTGAGCCCATATAATGCCATTGAATGGCTGTTGCTCGTTTGACACTTAAAATATCGATCACGAGTTATCTTTTCTTTTTTTATCGTATTTTTATTACACAGATTCATACATTGGGGTTGTATGGATTATTTTCCTACAAATCTTCAGTTGTGTTTGCATGAGGTTGAGTAAATTATGAGAGCATTTAAATGTTTGGGTGAACTTTCCCTTGAAGATAGTTCTACACATCTTGGCACGATTGCTTTATATGATAAACAGATTTAATTAAGGATTTAATTAACAAAAACATGAATCTACTCACACATCAGTTGTGGTAAACGGAAGATCAATACATGCAATAGCCAATGAGGTTCATTCTCGTGTGTAACGCAGCACGTTTGAGCTTCTCTTTATGTTCGCTGATCAATGTTTATATGAGAATTAAAGTCTGAATTTAATCTGGTTTTATTTACATTTTATTGTACAGTGTCCTTGTTACACGTTACATACAGTATAGTTACTAGAATCATAAGTGTAAGTTACACATTATTACATGCAACTAACCCTGAACCACAACCTAATCCTAACCCTTTAGTATAGGTAGTTAGTTAATATTACTCAGTACTTAAATTTATTATTACACTGTAACAATGTTTTGTGTAAGCGTGCTCAAAGCCCTGACACATCACTTTCAGTTGCATTGCGAACAGAAAAATCACTTGTTGCTCGTCACTTGTCGCATCACAACATTTTAGGGCAATATATCGAATTTATCGAAATATCGCAAATGTATATATCGCAATATGCATATCGCAACAGCTTGCAATAAATGGGGTCATGAACAAAAGACAAAGTTTTTTAGCTTTAATAAGTATCAGGATATATTTAATTCATACAGTGAAAACTAAGCAATGTTTTATTTTTATATTTTATGATTCAGTATCTTTTATTAAATAAACCTAATGTAGGATAACCTGAAACCCTGTGGTTTACACTGACGCTATAATAACACTTCTTATGCTACAGTAAAACACTGATGTTCACTTCAGAAGTTAGAAGGATGTTTTCTTGTCATAAAAAGAATGTGAAACACATGTAGGTTATATCATTTTGAATATATTTTAAAGATAATTTAAGTTTATTTTACACACTTTAAGCATTATCGTATTGCATTATTTAAGGAGTTATCGCATATCGCATTTTTCTTCAATATCGCACAGCCCTAATTTTGATTTAACATTATTGCAAGCTCTTCACTCTGAAATGTGAATGATCTGTGAATGGCTGCTGATGCATTAGTGTGCGAGTTTGGTTTTGGCACACCCACCGTGAGGATGAGGCATGGGCATATGCATATGCATAGGCATAGACATAGGCTTGGGACCTTCGCCTGGGACGTGCGGAGGAACAAACCCAGGTGTGGCTTCATAAGGTGGAGGCCCGTATTCTGGAGGCAGCGGCTGTCCTTGTGGAGGTCCTGTCATTACTGGAGCAGTGGCTGCTGAGGGAAACAGATTTATAATCATAATTAATAATTCATTTATAAATAAACTCTAATTAATTAATAATAAACATGCAGTGGTGTCCAAACATATGAGACCACTTGTGAAATGACTTAACTTGCATTAATTAATAATAGTATTTTTTTTTTATTCAATACAAAATTCTTCCTTTCAAATTACTATATCAGCCAATTTGAGTGAAAAGTGGAACCAACAACAAAGCCCATTTTAATTTTTCAACAACAGCAGCACTCGAGCTGCATGATCTCCACAAGTTTGTATCAAACCTGATGAGTTGAAAGTTTAAATGCGTTTAAATGGTCACAAAATGTATTAGTGATCTTTTGCAGAATCCTTTTGTGTCAGACTTTATGATTCCACTGTAAATCAAAGTAAATTTTTATACACAGACAGTAGTGTGGTTTCAACCAGACATCTTACAGAGTTAATATATTCATATGTATAGTCTTTCCTGCTAACACCAAAGTGATGGTAATAATAATACATGTAGGTATTGTTGTTGTTATTTCATCATTAAACATGCTGTATGTTGCTATAATTAAGTGAAACAAAAGAAATCTAGTTCCATGCAATTCTAGTGGCCCATTGAAAGGTTGTGAGGAAAGTGTTTACATTCAAGTTTCCATGGTTTCCTAGAAAACATTTTGAAATTCTGCAGCTAATGATGGTGCGAGCGTTTCTTCAAGCCATTGCATTTACCTATTAAAAGCAGGTTTAAAAAGTAGAAGTTCATTTCAAATGTCTAAAGAGAAGAGAAAAATGTCTAGGTATTTACCAGAAGCTGGAGGTTGTCCATTTTTTTCCTCAAGAAGTGGGGCATTGGGGCCCCCTGGGTAAGGAGGAGGGGGGTCACTGGACATGTTGGTTCCCTGGAAGGAGGCCAGATAAGGGAGCTTCTAAGGTGAACACAGACAGGCCAAATGGTTAAATAAGCACACAGTGTAATGTGATCCCGGCATCCCGGACTACTGTTGCTGAGACATTTCACATCCAATTATTAATTTGCAGATGCTCACTGCCTCAAAATTCCTACGAGCCCACAAATAAATCAACATACATAAGCATGAAATATCTAGCCTTACGGACAAATATTTTCTTTGCACTTTAGACTAATGAAGGGGTTTCCAATCCTTCTTCCGGAGGGCTACTGTCCTGAAGAGTTTAGCTCCAATCCCAAATAAACACACCTGATCCAGCTAATCCAGGTCTTACTAGGCAATGGCATACTAGAAACTTCCAGGCAGGTGTGTTGAAACTAAACTCTGCAGGATAGAGGCGCTCCAGGAGCGAGTTTGGAGTGGACACCCCTTTTCTAAAGTCTCCTTCCACTCATCATCTGTGAAGTAGTTCAACGTCTCACCAGACCTGGCTTCAGACTCCTTGACGCCTTGTTTTGGGATTTTTCACTGCTTAATAAGCGGCACGGACGGCACAAAGTTTCAAGTGCTCGTCGTCTCTGAATTACGACCCGAAATAGAAAAAAAGGTTTCCACAAAAATATTAATTGATAATAATAATAAGAAATGTTGCTTGAGCAGCAAATCGTCATATTAGAATGATTTCTGAAGGATCATGTGACACTGAAGACTGGAGTAATGATGCTGAAATCTTTGCCAAGCTTTGCCATCACAGGAATAAATTACATTTTCAAATATATTCATATAGGAAACAGTTATTTTAAATTATAATAATATTATTTCACTAGCCTATCTCTGTTTTATTGCATTTTTAATCAAATAAATGCAGCCTTGGTAAAGAGACTTCTTTGAAAAAACATTTAAAAAAATCTTACCTACCCCAAACGTTTGAATAGTACTACCGCATAATCCTCATAATATATATATATCCATAATTCTACCCATCGGTTACAGGTTAGTTTGTTTAACTAATCAAGCCTCTTCTTGTTACAAACACCACAACAGCTAGAAATCTAGGCATAAATCAAAAACAGAAAAATTAAATAAGCCACTACAATGCAGCGAATTGAATCCACACTTATGGAATATGTGCAATCTCTTGGCTTAAGTAGACAGTTTTGGCCTTTAAGAAGTTAAAGTAACAATATTTACAGTAGAAACAGTGGCACAGTATTTTTAGAACCTCAGGTCAAGACTAACCAGATGTCAAACATTGTGTCCTTTGTGTGAAATATATGTCCTTTCATAAAAAAAAAAAATGAAAATTGTCACAGTTTAAGGGAAATAAATGCAAATGAAAAACAAGATCATGTGAGAAACCGCACCTCATTTGAAAACCAAATTGAAGTATTGACACTATAACTAAGACTAAAACTGTCATCAGTTTTGACCTTTCAAGTCAATCATTATTCCTTAGTTAGGCTATATAATAGCGGCATGACTGCACATGTGGCATTATTGTGGTTCTCATAAAATTATTTTATAATCAGATATAGTTAACATGACATAATTAACCATTAAAATGGCTAGGTGTGTCCTCTTCATGACTCAGCTGGTAAACACACAGGTGATATGACTACATTATCTCATGTGCACTTTCTTGGAATGATTAACACCAGCCAATAGGGAGGAAGCAGGAAATGCACAAATATGACCACTTGTCATGAGCATGTGACTACTACTATATGTGGAGCGTATAAATATTGCGTGAGCCTAATGTCCATTAGCTTAGTCAGAGTAACTCGTTGCCCAGTTCACATCCTGTATTACTTAGGATAATGGAAATGAATTACACAGAAAGCTTCTCCGTATAACCACAAATTATGGCAACATTAGAACGTTCAAAAAAGATCTGATACAAAACTATAGCCTAGATATACAGCAAAACATCCTGTTGATTAAAAACATTATAACGTTAAATGTTTAATCCACACTGACACTGAACATCAGTTTACACACTTTGATTTCATATAGAGCATTTCATAATGCCACCTTTCCACCTTTTTCCTAACAAGCCTAAATTATGAGAGGGACTTCCGGTTTGGGGAAGTTCCACTCAATGAAGCGAAAAAACAAATCATTTCAAATCATAAGGTTGAGCAACAATAATCCTGATCCATCAGTTTGACTGAATGAGCTGTAATTTCCTCCATGTTAACAACGTAATGCTTGGTATTTTAATGTGACATTGAATATCTGACTAGAGCTCTTTTCAGTCTTTCCTTCTGATTATTTTCTTTGTTTCCCCCCTTTTTATTCAGCTGTAGTTTAAAAAAGACAACATATAGCCTAGCCTTTTTTGTGGTCTGTTCTTCAGATTAAATTTGCGATATCCAATGAATAATTCAGTGCAGAACTGCACTAAGAATATCTTGTTTTTCTCCACAAATCCTCACGTCCCTTTCCAGGTTTGTTTTCACACGGATAGCCTATTTTAAAATGAAATTGTCTCCCCTTTTCACTTCTAATACGCGTTTACTGGAATGTTTCAAAAACGGGTAAATACAATATTATCTGTCAAAATGACGGAAATCACTTGGAAATATTATCCCTCAATGTTCCAGTTAAATAACGTTTTTTTTTTTATAAAGCAACACTGCAGAAATTTTTGGGGAATTCATAGTCTGTTGAAGTCATTTGTTAATGAATTTACACTTTTAAATTTCCTTATAAAGGAAATTCCCTCTTAGTGATCAACGGTGGAAGGAATAGGCTAATGTCTTGTTGGCCTACGTTGTTTTTGAAAATGTTTATTATTGCGTTCATTGAGTGAACCTTTTGCTGATTGTTTACTTTTTAACATAGGCTAAGTTATACTCCCATAATTCATATCCAGGAAAAAGGTGGATAGGTTGGTCCTGATATAGCAGATAAACAGTAACTCAACAAAAATATGTTCTAAGAACATTTTGCTAGTTCCCATTGAGTTATGAAAACGTTATATTGAACATTTTCTGAAAGTTTAAAATGTTTTTAAAAGTTTTTCTTGGTTAGGCTATATCAACATTAAGTGAACATCATCATTTAGTAATTTTACAAACATGCAATGTTACTTTTGAATGTTCTCTGAATAGGCTATTCTGAAAAAAAGTAGTAAGGTTTAAAAAAAACGTTGAACAACCTAAAACGTTTCAGAAAAAACGAACGTAGCCTATAGATCGTGAACAATGGCTATAGGCTAAATAACTTTTTTGTGAACATTATTAAAGACTAGCCTAGATAACTTTTAACGAACCTTTTGGTAACGTTAGAAGGGAGAAAGTTGCCAGAATTTTAGCCAAAGCTTTGAGAACGTTCCCTGTTAGGATATTTTGTGTAAAAACAGGTAATTCAATAACTTTTACAAGTTAGTCTTAAGTCTTACAACTTTTATGTGTTTGAAACACGCACTTGGTATAGTTTCACATATTAAGGCGATACACTAGAGACTTTTTTCATGCATTCGTCAATTTTGAGATTTTGGGCTTTTTGGCTATTTCAGACTATAGTGGAAAGAAAATAGTGTCTACAGTATCTTGCCTTAAAGGGATAGTTCACTTTAAAATGAAAATTCTGTCATCCTATACTCACCCTCAAGTTGTTTCAAACCTGTATGAATTTCTTTCTTCTGCTGAACACAAAGGAAGATATTTTGAAAAATGTCAGTAACCAAACAGTTACCAGGTCCCATTGACTTCCATAGTATTTTTTTCCCCCTACTATGAAAGTCAATGGGACCTGGTTTGGTTACTGACATTTTTCAAAATATCTTCCTTTGTGTTCAGCAGAAGAAAGAAATTCATACAGGTTTGAAACAACTTGAGGGCGAGTATATGATGACAGAATTTTCATTTTAAAAGTGAACTAGGCCTATCCCTTTAACTTTATTGTGTTATATGCATTTTACCAATTATAATATTAAGCAGTTTAGCGAGAGCTTTTTAACTTTTAAACGTGCTGAAATGAGCGATCAGCACATGAGTTGGTGTGTTAGTTCTGGTGTTTTCTGGAATAGAGATCAGCGATTATCCAACCTGCGTCCATCGCCGCTGGCACTGATTAAGTTACATAAGACTGCCCTAACCTTCATGTCTTCACTGTTACTCAACTTTCACTGTGATTTGCCCAAACATAGAACGATAGTGTAGCAAATAGCTATTTGTGTCATTAGTTACAGGCCTCGTCATCAATGTAAGAAAAGCGATAGTTAGTTTTTCTGGTCTAAAAATAAGTCCCGGTCTCTACACTGACAAATAAATATAGCACACAAGTGTAGAGTGACTCGCACTATTGCATACATGCAATACTCATTCATCGCAGTATACAATCAGCAGCAAGCCTGGCTAGCTAACGTTACCTCTCAGCCATTTATTCATATTAACATAAAAGCACGACACATGTAAATCCATCTGTTAGAAATTCAAGCGAAACGTAACAACTTTCAGAGAGCGATAAACATCTTTAGGGATTAAAATCCATCGGCGATTGATATGCTATTCGTGAATGATGCGAGCACAGGCCTGCGGTTGCAGATCATAACGCTGCCAGCGCACAAAAACACAAAGCAATATTCATACAAGCGACGTGCTGTTACCTTCTGTATCCACGGCGTCAATCAAAATATCAGCTTTGAGAACTTTCCGATTTCTATCTTAAATGTTGATGCTTTGTGGCTCCAGTTTTCCAATAACATCCGCTGCTGGGAAGGATTTGACGTAAACATGGGAGATGGGAGGTGTAAAAAGTCTGTGTGAATCCCACTGGTGATTAATCTTACTATGGCGAAGGATTATATTATGAATATTAAGTAGGCCACATGAGTGGACGCTCTCGCAAGGTTACTAAGCAACGTCTGCATTACGTAATTATTATTCATGATTTAAGCCTTCGCTTTAGTAGGATTTTTAAGTAGGTGAGTGTTGAGCCCGTTTACTGTATTTTATTGAACTGCTTGTGCGGCACTTGAATTCATTTATGGCATAAGAAAGTAAATAATTCATACTGAAAATTTGTGAGGTTTTATTGAAATAATTTTGCAAAGGAGTACTTGATTCTGATTGGTCAGTCGTCAGGTGATCGTCTGATTGGTCAGGTGATCAAATATTTCTGAACTTTGATTATGCTGCATATAGAGCATCACAGTCCCGCCCACAGCCCGAGAGAGCTCTGGTGCCGGAAGTAAATTTCCCATTCATTTCTCCCATTGACTTTTGGAAAAATCTGTATCTAAAGAGTTTTAGAGCATGTCTGAGCATAACCAGCTACGGCTGAACTCACAAGCATACAAAATATCATTTCGAGTGAAAAAACGAAGAGAAAATCCAAAAAAAGGCAAAGGTACAAGACTGTGTACATATTTTCATTTCCGAGCGAAGGAACTACTCGTCCCATAACCCACCGCGCCTCACTGAAGTCGACTGAAGCAAACCGCGAAAGAGCCTTTTGAGTGAATTTTATATAGTGAATGTGTAGTTAATAGCAGTTATTTCAATAGTAATCGTGTAAATACAAATAATAGTGTTTTATATAGGTATTGTGTATTGAATTTTATATTTATCATCGTGTATTTTATATTGTGTGCGTGTGTGAAAGCGGTTAACGATAACGTTAGCAACATGGTGCAGTGCTTTGTACCTGACTGCAAATCACCGCTCAGTCTCAGTCGTCAACACATGTGTGTTCAGTCAGTGTGTAGTTTGTGTGTTTATTTCAAACCCCTTTATGACACAGGACACTCTGCTGACAGGATAGGTTGTGAGGTCCATGCTCATTTTCATGAAGTTATAGTTCATTCTTAATTGTAATAACATTTAATGTATTTTCTTAATATCCACAACGAGTGTAAATTAAAAAGTGATGGTCAGCAAACCAGAAAGTGCACAACGCCACCGGTCTGATGCATGGTCTGCTCTTGGACCATCATATTCAGTTTATTAACTTGCCATGAATTATTATACAAATGTTCAGTAAATGCATGAAGAGGTAACGTTATGCCTAGGTTAAATATTGTTTTGACAACGGCATCATAAAATGCTTGATATGACTCATACCATATGAAGGCTACAGTAGCCTATCTAAAGTGAACGATAAGTAAGGGATAATGTAAAGCGAGGCGGTTATAGCGAATACAACTCCCGAAAGGCTAACGTTAACGTTAATTAACGTTATGAGCCCGACGCGAAGCGGAGGGGTCTTGAATCAGCCTGTATTCGCTATAACAACCAACTCGCTATACATTATCCCGCTTATTACATGGCTACCTACCAAATAAATCAATAATTTGACACAAAATATTAATTAAAAAAGGAATGTATTGATTTAAAAACTATTTATATGGCTTCCGCTAAAGAAAACAGTCCGTTCCGTCTCTTCTGTTAGAATCCTGCTTCCATGGCAACGCTCTGTTTTTTCCACGGACCTTCGCGGGGTTTACACGATTTCCACCAATCAGATGCATCACTGTGGGATTGTGGGATTGTTTAGGATTGTGGGTAATGAAGTACTTATCCAAGACATCGCGAATAAAAGGCATTTATCTCAAAACAAGGTTAGTGCCCCATGAACTTTTGGCGTTTATATGAGCATATACAATCGCTTAGTACAGCCGTTGCTGGTTTTAAGTCTACCATGTATGGTTACGTTTTTATGGCTTATACCCCAAATGTCTATGGAGAAATTGTATTGAATTTTTACTTCCGGCACCGGCTGTGGGCGGGACTGTGATGCTCTATACTGCAGTTGTCCCCCACGACATCTGGAATCCAATAGCTGATGAACACGGTAGGCTTCCTCACCCTCCACAATGATGGCTTGGGAGGACTGTTCAGATGAATCCCCCCTTCTCTCCTCAGAGGGAGGCGTGGCGGATTTGAGCAGTGAGACATGGAACGTGGGAGATATTCTCAGATGACTGAGCAGAGCTAGACGAAAGGACACGGGGGTTATCTGACGTAAGATCTTGTAAGGTCCCATGAATCTTGGACTAAACTTCTTGCAGGGAAGGTTAAGACGAAGATTACGAGTGGATAACCATACCTATTGACCTGGCTGATACACTGGGTTGGGACGGCGGTGACGGTCAGCCTGCCTCTTGCCACGATTGACAGCCCGTTGGAGGTGTGTGTGAGCCAGGTTCCAGGTCTCCTCGCTCCGATTGAGCCAGTCATTAACTGCGGGAACGTTAGTGGGCTCACCTGACCAGGGAAACAGGGGTGGCTGAAAACCGAGGACACACTGGAACGGAGTCAAGCCCGTGGAGTGCTTCTGGATGGAATTTTGAGCGTATTCCGCCCATATCAGGTACCTACTCCAGTCCTTCTGACGGAGTTGATAGTAGGACGGGAGGAATCGGGAGATCTCCTGGTTGAGTCGTTGGCCTGACCGAGACCTGACCGTTGGCCTGAGAATGGTAGCCGGAAGTAGGGATGCACGGTATACCGGTACTGCAAAAATACCGGTATATATTATATTTCAAACGGTACAATATCATAATTTTGTTCAATTCGGTATCTGATGCGCTGCTCCCAGGTAGCCAAACAGATGTGGGCCAACAATGGCCCAGATCCGGCAAGCCGGAAGAAATAACTCGGCCCGGATGCGGTTGCCGGACTCTGGTTAAACACGGCAATGAATGACGCGCCAGAATCGGCCCGAGTACACTGGCCCGAGTCCGGGTGCCGCAACTGAGCCGACACTGCCGGCATAGGGCCACAATCACGCCAGCATAAATTGTACAATTAGCCGGTACTGGCCCGAGTCTGGGTTCCAAAGGCAAATATATGAAATGCAGAATTACATTTAATTAATAAGAACTACAAAAAGACATTTAGCAAAAAGTAATATTAGCTTTCTAAAATAACATGTATTATGTTTTAAAGGTAAGTTATTGTAACCAAAAACTACTAAAATGTATTATTAAAGACTTACATTTTCTTATAAAGAAATATAGTATTATAAACTTAATACTAAGTATAGCGGCTTTAAGTGTCACACTTTTGTACTGTAGGTGTTGTGCTCTAAACTATTTGACAGTCACAAAATCCTCTTTGCTGGTAGGCTACTGGTCATGATATGATGTCACAGCCTGACGTGTTTTATTTTATATAAACATGAATTCAACATACAACAAATATTAACACATCTCAAAATTCATAAAATATACAATCTACTTGACTTCACTGCAAAAAAAATCATTTTTTTAATCCTGCCAAGAGGTCATGTCCCAAATGAAAATGACACCATGTAAATTTCAGAAAGATGAGAATTTATTTAAACATTTTGACAAGATAAACATAAAATAATAATAAAAAATACAAGAACAAATGCATAAAAACAGAGAAATGGCATGAACTCTCAGGCTCACCTCAAGCATTTCCTAAAAGAATGACAAAGAAAGAGATTAAGAAGGGACACTCAATGACACATGGTTAGTCAAAGATCTCAAAAGTAAATGGTAACAACCATCAACACATACCTTAGGAAGAATTAGTTTGTTTTCGAGCCCGCTCTCTTCTTCCCCCATCCCTATCAGATGCCAGCTGCAGCCATCTTTTTATAAATTTTTCAATTTCTCCATCCAGAGCACTGGCAGTATTGCGATTCTGTCGGATAGATTCTTTAAAAAGAAAAAGGAAGCAAAAAAAAAAAAAACTATTAGAATTCATCAGTCAGATATAGCCTATGTGTGTGGATATGTGATAGTTTGCCCGTTTAAACTTAAAAGGTGCATTAAGCAACTTTTCATGTTTAAAAATACCGGTTTTCTAACCCATACATGCTTAAACAATTGCCTGATCACTGAGATTGTCTCCATAATCCTGTAAAGTAAAATAAATAAGAGGGATTCGGGCCGGAGTTTTAGACTGGGCGTGACGTCATGCGCGTTCACGGCACGCTCACGTAGCTATGTCTGGCAGGTTTGTGTATTCGCCGGCATTCACCGTAGCAGATGGATTGTAAGAGACCTGCTTGTAGTTCATTTCAAACACCAACGCAAACTCCACGTAAGATAAAAAAAGAAAACTTTTGTCTAGTGCGTACACATCTCTGGCTGCAGTTTCGCTTGCCGCCAGAGGTGGCATAGTTCTGCAAAAACTCACAATATTGCGCTATGCACCTTTTAAAGCTGGTTTTCCTAACTTAAGACCAGATGGGAAGCACTTTATGGTGTTATACAGTCATTTCAAATGTAATATGGAAAATGTCAGTAAAAATTATAAGAATTCTGACATGAAAACTCAGAATGAAGTATAGCCTACTACAAATTTGATCACAGCCTCACTATCAATCTTCTCTCATCCAACTATAGGCAAGAAAGTGTCAATGTTTTTACTGTAATACTGAAAATTAAGTAACACTATGAAAACACAAATAAAACTTACTGAGGACAACATCTTTGATGGCAAGTTGTTCAAAGCCATATTTCCCATTTAATCCACGCCAATTAATCTGCTTTGCCAGCTGGTTTGTCATAAGTCTTGCCATGATTCTCCACACGCTCTCTTTCACAGTCAGCCCCCCTGCCAGTCCAAAATAGGTGACCTGAAAGACAATATTGACAAATGGTCTGGTCACAAATATGTTGGGTGCCCTAAAGCGAAAACATAAGAAATTAGTGATGGTGAATAAATTAAATATTGTTGATTATAACAGACAGGAAAAGAGTGATACTAATGGTGGACGGTGTCCTACCAAGCTTTTTTTTTTTTTGCCCTCCCAGCCAAGTAAAGAATGAGGTTTGTCTAGATAAAATAAAATTGCAGCTCTACAATGATAAAGTTATTGCGTTTGTGTTTAGAGGCTTGTTGGTGTTTAGCCGCTTTGATATGTTTGCTATTTCTTAATTTTTACTGCCTTCTGCAATGTAATGTCTTCTAGGAAGGACAATTGTAATGGAGGGTGATTTTTACTCTTTAATAAAAAGTATTTGAAAGATCATTAGCTATGTTTACATGGACACCTTTTGGTTCAATCGGGATGAAATACACGCGATACACTGCACGAATATACTGCCGCTGTTCGCTCATTACTATTCTCCTCTATTGGTTCTTTATTTGTTTTAAACTGCAGACTTAATACTTCTCCGTCTCTGATCATGATTGGAGACAATGAGCAGATGAACCGTTTTGCTTATATTTATCACGCAGTAAAACCCAAAAGCAGTATCTGTGGATGAGAGTCTGAAACAAGGTCTGGTGGGACGTTGTCCTGCTCCACTTCACAGACGCTGAGTGAAATGAGAATTTTAGAATAACGGGACACTCATTTATATGACACTTTATTCAACAGGAAGAACAGCTCGTTCTGTGCAACAGTTTATTCAACAGGAAGATCAGCTCGTTCCGTGTCACTACGCTATTTCAACGTCATTGCACATGCGCAGTCCTTTCAGTTTCGTTTTTCGATCCGATCAAGTGTTTACATGTTCTCTCGATCGGATTACAAAAGGAATAAACCACCCCTTTCAATCAAGCTCAATCAGATCGATTAAGGTGTTTACATGAAGGGTTTTTAGTCTGATTGAGCCGTCAATCGGATTATAAGGGTCCATGTAAATGCAGCTACTGTGTGACGCTATGCTGTTTGCATTAATGCTATAGACATGAAGAGGGGACATATATTTGAATATTACAATATAAATAAATAAAAATTAATCAAATTTGAACAATATTTGATATTCTTTATGCAAAGTTATCTAAATTAGTTTGATATATAAAATAAAAAAAGCTTGTTTGAATAAATGTTGACTCCCTAACACAAATAAATAATCACTGTTGTAGGCAACTGGTTTTAGAAGTCATAATTAAACAAAAGCAAATATCAGTCCAAAACTTTTTGACATAAGAAAACATACCAGTTTCCGTCTGTATTCTCCCTCTGCAGCAATCCTCTCCTCAAGCTTCACCAGTTCATCCATCGATGTGAGTGGGAATCCAGAAACTTCTGCCACCTCCAATGGATGTGGATAATTAGTTTGGAGTTGGAGCAATATCATTTTCTGTTGCTGCTTAATAGTTTCCATCACAGTCAAAATCTCACGGAGAATTTCTGTAAAATATAAACACACTCAAGTTATATTTTATTTAATAGTTTGTTCACAACTGACAGTTTTCCTCATGTCATTGCAGGACCCATTATTCATCTTCAAAACACATTAAGATATTTTTATTGTAACCTGAGAGATTTCTATCCCTCTATTGTTAGTCAAAGAACTTAGAAAATCATATCAAACTAAATAGGTTTCAAGTTGCTAGCTGTACCAGAAATAAAAGCCAATGTTGCTAAAAATATTTCCAAGTAATTTAATGAATTCTGCTGTAGTTATTGCTGAAAACACTTACGATCACACATTGGCTGATTATTCATCCTGGGCTGGTTAGGGGGTGCCATGGTAGAGGTCAGTCTGTGGACACCAGGAGAAACTGCTGGTCTGGTAGCACTAGCAGCTGGAGGAGAGATGACAGCTGGAGGAGCAATAGCTGGTGCAGGGGCTAAAGTCAATGGAGCCCTGGCGGTTTTCCCTCTGGGTTGCTCATTAGGGATGTCGTCTTCACTCTCCGAGTCAAACAATCTGTATGTGACTCTTTTAAACAAAAGAAGTTAAGTCAATATAGCAATTATGATTAGAGCACGATATAACATTTTAGCATTGATATCACGATCCACAAAAAAAAGTCACATCACAGGATGTTGTCTAGCATAGGACGATGAAGAATTAACCCTGCCAGCAGAAATTTCCCAAACCACACTAAGTTCTAAGTCTCCCATTAATGTTTAAACTGAGGTAAAATTCTGTATTACACTTGCGTACCGAATCAAGAGACCAGTACCAAAAAATTCTGCGTACTATGTGTACCGTTACACCCATAGAACAAACAAATGACCTTAAAGAGAAACAGCAACAAGACTGACTGAATTGCCAGATAAGTAATTTGCATTAGTGTAGTATAGCTATATAGATAACAACATTTGTTGTGTACTTTGGCAAACAAAAGAAACTCACATTTATGTTAAAGCAAAATGCAAAAACAAAAGAAAAGAAAAATTACATTTTACCACACAATAAGTGATATACCTTCTCTTCCTTTTTTTATATGCCGGAAGGTGGTTCTCGTCATCCTCTGTTTGCAGATCTGATGTCTGCAGTGCTCTGGGAAGCAACAGCCAAGCCTCACTAAATGTATCTGAAAAAACAAATTCATTTTAGATTAGTTTTAATGTTTCCATGCATCAAATTCTAATAATATATTTATTCTTGAAGTTAATGCAGGTGTGATTAATACTTAAATCATAATTTAATCATACTTTTTGTTGCCCTTATCCTGATGTTGTAACTTGGCCAGGATTCATCAGGAGGGTCACCTCTCATCACCACCCTGTTGCATTTCTCCCTTATTTTATATGGAGGCCAGAGGCTTCGACCATCCTTGACCCACGAGGATGGAACAACCTCTGTGTCTCCCGTGTCCAAGAAGTCGACAATGTGATACATTTTCTTTGAACAGAAAAGGATTTTAAAATAATTTGAAACACCAAAAAACTAAAAAACTAAACCTTTACAACGATTAACAATAATACATAATACAGTGGTTGCATGATTATTCTGTGACAGCGTCATTTCTGAGATGCAAAAAAAATCACTTATGTGTTGAGTCAGCTTTTCTTTTCTTCTTTTCTTTTCTTCTTTTCTTACACAAGCAATATATATATATATAGGCTATGCAAAGCTGAATATTCAGCATCATTACTCCAGTCTTCAGTGTCACATGATCCTTCAGTAATAATATGCTGCTCAAAAGAAGCATTTATTATCTTATTATTATTATTAATATTATTATTATTAGTATTAAACATATATTTTTATATAATAGTAATTTTATATTTTAATTTAAAAAAAAAAAATCAGGATTCTTTTGATGAATAGTCGCTTTTCATAAATGTGTGCTATTCATTGATTATGAATTGCTTTAAAACCTTCAGAAATAGAATGAGCAATAGCTTTTCATTTTTTCGCACATGTATGGGGCAGGCAAGCCATGCAATTGCATTTTAAGGGCTGATCATTCAATTAAAATAGTCTGCTATGTGAGATCACAATATAAGGCACAAACTGATATGTAATTTTGTAATGTACAAATAAATGTGAGCACTGTGCATTTGTACTAAGATAAGCGGTCATTTTGCATTAATTTGCAAAGGACAAACTAAAATGGGTCATTTTTAAATCCATAAAAAAATATTTTATCTAATTTTACATTCTGCCAATGATGTGCTGTTGACTTCGGCCTTGTTCACATTCTTGCACATTTAATATTATTTATAGGATTTAAAAGATAACTTTTTTCTTTTTAATTTTGGTATGATAGAACTGTTGCAATTATTTATTTTGACAACTATAGAAAGTTAAACATGCAGTGTTCACTTTTTCAGTTGCAACCTTTTTTTTGACAAACTCCAGAATTGGTTGAAGAGTTCATTGATTATTTTAAATTAATTTAAGGTTGAATAATCTTTGAACTATATAGTTATCTGTATGTTATCTCATCCATGAAGATGCAACAATGGTAGAACAAGCTATTGGAGATTTTGAGAACCAGAACTGACTGAGCAAGTTGGTTGCACTTTAGCTATAGTGTGTGCCCTTTTAATAATATTTAATTCATTTTAATATGAGGTAGTGGGTAAAAATAAAAAAAGATTAAATTCACTCAGTATTCCATGATCTACACTGAGAAAAAGTGGAACTATAGTCTATAGTGTCCTTTATTTAAAGTGCATTTTTATTGGACTAAGTGAAAATCATGGTTTCTGGTCTGTTTTGTTCAGTTTGCCTTAAAACAAACCTTAAAGAAAAATGTTAAAGAAAAATTTGCCTTAAAGAAATTTTTTAAAGTTTCAACCAAATCAAAAATATAGCTTGAGAAAAACGAATAAATTTAGCTGTTGTTCAAAGTCTTTCATAAGAAAGTATTTAACCCATAATCTCAAAAACAAACATCTTTGTAAAAATACATTTTACATTAACAAAAAAATAAACATTCTGAGTTGCCTACAAATCATTTAGGGCTGCAAATATTTGTATTTGTTTATTGTACGATACATAGATTTTATTACAAATTAACATGCTGATTTGTTTTTCGATTCAAGTAACCATTTGGTGTATAAAATGTCAAGTAATTAATGAAAAATGCAAATAACAATTTCAGAATCCAATGTGACATTTTCAGATGACTGTTTTTTTAAAACTAATATCTAATCTATACTAGATGGATTTTGTTTGTTATATTTACATTTGATACTTTATTGCCATAGGTTTGGACCACAATAGGCTCACTTCCTTCAACATACTCCCGCATTCATGTTATTGCAAATGGAGAAATGGCATACCTACAAATGTATTCCTGTATGGAAGGAGTACATACTTTTTCACAGTCTCATCCATCTTAACACATTTTAATTCCTGGGACAAGTCTTTGAGAAGGAACACACCCAACTGGCATGAATTTATAGGGTAGTCAAAGAAGCTTGAATAATGATTAAACTCATTATACACAAAATGCAGAACGCCATCAACCTCAATGATATTCCGGACTATGCCTACTACATCATTATGGTATATGCAGTTATCTCCCGTGGATATCTTGACACAAAAGTGTGGGAAACTAGCTTGTTTGTACTGCATGACTGGACATGTAATGTACGATGGTAGAGGACCCTCATTGTGTGGCTTTTTGAGTTTGGCTTTATTTTTTTTATCTGCACTGCACTCTGCATTTTCAAGCTCTGACATTCGCCTCACAACTTGTGCAACTGGGAACTGAGGGCTGCGGATCATTTTCTTTATTTGCCCAAGATAGTTCTCAAAGGGAAAACCAGAAATGTTGTCCAGACACTGCCCATGTTCTTTTACATCATCACTGAGATGTATAAGGCCATGCACATTGTACACAAGATTTTCCTTGCCATAAAGCTGTCCAAAGTGTTCTACAAAAGACACAAGCAAGGTTTTTGCAAAGTCACAGAAGATCACACAGAGCTTTGGACATGCCAGTATAGATATGGCCACATAGAGCAACATGAAGTTGTTGTAAACTGGAGAGGCAAGAACATCAAATAGTGCAACTGGCCCAGTATACAACAAAAATTGTCTATATTCAGTTGCCTTCCATCTATGCCTCTCTGCAACAGATCTGGGCTTTCTGGCAAATTCACTGGGAATGTGACATTTGTAAGACAAAAGTGTTTCTGTCAACTGTGTTACATTCATGGATGGCAAGCGACACCTAAGTCGACCACTGCTGCCTGCCCACATCTCTAGGAGCTTCCTTGTGACTCCAAGGCAAACAAGATGCATATAATCATGCGGAAACATGGAAACCATTCCAATATCTGTCTCAGTAAGTGGGGAGATGTCTCTGTGATGTTCCTCATCTATCTGAAGTCTAAAACTCATCTGTTCTAGCAGGGCATTTGCTGTCTGGAAAAGTCATTCGATTGTCTAAATGAAACCCATGTGATGTGCACTTGTCACAACCTGCATATCCTGTGTGATACTTAATGGCTTTTATGTATGCTCGTGCAGGGGCATCACACATTACTGATGTTATTTTTATGAACCATGTTTTACCTTTAAATGCAAATCCAGCTGCTAAGTGTTTTATCTCCGTCACTAGATCTCTTAAGTAGTCTCCCAGAGGATGTGGTTTTGACCTTCCACCAAACAGGGCAATCAAGCAAGGTTTTTGTTTCATGGAAAATCCTTGGACTAAACCCAAAACTGGCCATAACTGGACACCTGAACTCTTGTAAAGAGGAAGCCCATCAAAATTTAGTTGTAATTTGATTGTGTGCCTGTCTGGAATTTTACACCAAGCATTGTTCAAGAAATGTGACAAAGAATTTATAATTCCAAAGTAAAAGTATGCACCACCTGCAATTTGCTTGATAATGTAATTTCTGTTTGTATGGAGGAGTGTCTTGGCATCTTTTGGCAGGGATGGGTGGTGATACCTTAATATTGACAACAAGGCAGTCAGTGCAACCAAAGTGATACCATATTCTATGGCCCAGTTCATCAAGCTAGTAGTAATAGTTGGCTGTTCAATTTCTTCATCGCTCTCATCCCCATTTCCACCATCACCCACTGTCCAAGGATAAGCCTCTTCTGTGCATTCAGTTTCCATGATTGTCTCCAAATCCTGGTCACTAAGATCACCGAATTCAGCTTGATCACCACAATCAGCAATTTGACCACTACACTCAGCAATTTGTTCAACGAACTCAGGAAGTTGTCTTTCAGCAGGATCAGTAGCTTCATCTATCGAGGCATTTGTGTAGAGTGACTCTAGATGTGCCTTGGCTGTAGCTGTAGCCTTCCTACGCTGATTTGAGTTCTTAATGTACTCAGAGTAACGTTCAGTCATTATGGCCAAAGGATGGGAAAAACTGTAAAAAAATTAAAAAATGCTGACTAACACTACCAACTTTTAAACAAAAAATATTTATAACACATCTTATAGAGAAATTGCAGATGTGATGTGTTAAATTGTGCATATTTATGTTGAATGTTTTATTTATTTTAAATGTTTATTTATTTAAAGATTCCAATGCCTGAAAATTAATAATTAAAAGTTGATAGCACTTTAAAAAGGTTTACTTGCATTATTTTTCTGTTATATTATAATTATGTCAGGAACATAAAATATTCTTAGGTAAAAGCATGATACTAATATACTTTATATTATTTACTTATATATTTAAAGATAGTAAAAAAAAAAGTTGGTATATTTGCAATGATTTTCATTGATAAAGGGAATATATTTCAAATACAATAAAGTATATATATTTTTCACTTGGGTTATAAGCTTGGAACTTCCAGCAACTGGTCAAATTATGTGCACTGAATGTCCACACCGAAATTCAGATCCTGAAATAAATGTAGTTAATAATGAATAATTGTTATTTGTACTCCTAAAACAGGCAGGGCTGCTACATCGGTTTTCAATGTTTTACTAATTCTAATAAAAGAAAAACCACCGGCCCTACTTGACCAATCAAACAGTGCAACAAAATGTATCTAAAGAACAGCTGTTTCGAAGTTCACCGCTAGGCGGCAGTGCGCTGACTAAACTAACGCGGGTCACGCGAAACCGGCAAACAGTGAAAACAGAGGGATGCGATGGATCAAACGAAGCTCATTCGAATTTCTACACGCCCGAAATTAATAGAGAGCAGTATGAGTGAAATAAGGCATTACTGCCTACAAAAGTAATGAGAAAAGTAAAGAAGCACCTGCAAACGCTGCTTTAAATAATGTGTTGCCATGGGAAGCAACACATCAAATCTGCCTCAGCACTTGTCAGTTGCTCATCCTGACTTGTTCAAAGAGTTCAGAGATCGACCGGTGAGTCTATCTTATTGAACACTGAACAGCGCACATACATAAGAGCTTATCAATTAAATATGATTGCCTACGGTAAACACGAAAGTTTAAATCTGCTTGCATGACACGCTAGACCCAATTAAGTTTAGGTCTCATCATTTTTGCCCTTTCAAACAAACATATTAATTTAATTTGAATGAATAAAAAAAAAAAGTTGAATAATATTAATTAATATTAGAGAGAGAGCGAGAATTATGAATATTACTAATATTACAATTAAGCTACATTTGTCAACATTCATTAGGTAACCTGACCGTATTATAGCATTAATCTAGATCAATCAGTAATTAATTACCTGAAAAAAATGACATATCGTTAGACTCATAGCATGATTGACAAGTAATTTTTTGGGCAATATGACTTGGGCAATTATGCTATGAGGCTAACGATACACTAATACATGTTTAGCATGTTAACATTACTTTATACAATGCATTAAACTTATATGATCCCAAACACAAACCAAACAGTAACCGAACCAAGATGAATAAATGCTTTAAAATGCATTACAGCTAATAGTTTACATATTTCATTATTCTATTATTATTATATGTTAATATATTATTATAGATATTAACCTATTTTAATTGTATAATTTCGGGGGAAGGGGGGGGGGGGGCGGTATGAGTCGGCAGGCCTTGGAGAAGTGGTCGATTACAGTAAGGATAGTGGTGTGACCGTCAGATGGTGGCAAATCCGTAATAATATCGATGGCTATGTGAGACCAGGGTTGTAGTGGTAAGGGTAGTGGCTGAAGCAAACCGGCGGGCATGAGTCGGGAGGATTTCTGAATATTGCAGGTTTGGCACTGCTGAACGAACCGGTTGGCATCCTGGGACATTGTGGACCACCAGAAGCGATTCTGAAGAAGATGAATAGTAGCGGTAATACCTGGATGCCCGGAGCTGGGCAGGGCATGAACAAGCTTTAGCACCTTTTCTCGGAGGGCCTCTGGTACATGGAGCTTTTCAGGGGGACATTCCGGAGGGATCTCTGTGTCTATGTAGGCCAGCTCGAGTTCGGTCTTGATATCCCACTGTACAGGCCCGACGACTAAATCTGGACTGAGAATTGTTTCTGGATTCTTGAAGGTATAGCCTCTGAATCAAACTGACGAGACAGGAAATCTGCCTTGGTATTCTTGGAGCCTGGGCGAAAGGTAACTGTGAACTGGAAGCGTGAGAAGAACAAGGACCACCTGGCCTCATGGGGATTCAGCCTCTTTGCCGTGCAAAGGTACTCCAAGTTCTTGTGATCAGTAAGGACGATGAAAGGATGTGTGGAGCCTTCTAGCCAATGCCTCCATTCCCCGAAAGCTGCCTTCATGGCCAGTAATTCACGATCACCCACATCATAATTCCTCTCCGCAGAGCTGAGCTTCCTGGAATAATATTAATAATAAATATAGCTGCAAGCAGCAATCACCGGGGCCAAGCGCAAGCAAGACGACAAGACATGCCAAAGTGGCTGGGAGTGTGAGACCCACTGCAGCAAGGAGCAATTAAAGACATTTGAAGATGAATTTTGGCAAAATGGTTGAAAAATCACATACAATAACTAAAAATATGATTATCACTTTCGACCAATAGGTGGCGCAGTTACGAAACTGATGTGATGTGGTCAGAGTGAAGTGACAATGACACATACAAAGTTTGGTGTCAATATGTCAAGGCATTGCAGATATAAAGCCTGAATAGTCATTTTGGCATCATGCCTCAACTTTGCCACTGCGGTATACGAAAACGGTTTTGTCTATCGACACGAAATCCATAACTTTTACTCGGCACAGTCTGGAGATGACACGATCCGATTTTGGTGAAAATCGGACGTTCGGTCTAGGAGGAGTTCGAAAAAGTAGGTTTTAAAAGAAAATAAAGATGGCGGACAGGAAGTTTGGCTGACTATGGCAAAATTGGTATCTATGTTTTCAGCATGACCCAAGGAATCTATTGAGATCAGTGTCATTACTATAGGCAAATTTATTCAAAAGTTATTAGCATTTTTGGAAATTTCATTATAACTTTTGACCAAAAGGTGGCGCTGTCTCATAATCTTTTGAGTACCTTTAGGGCTTTGTACTGATGACCCATACTGAGTTTCGTAACGATACGTTCATGCGTTCATAAAATACAGCATTTTAGCACATAATTCAAAATGGCCGACAGCCAAAATGGCCGATATGGAAAAATTGGATATCAGTCAACTCAACATGACGCCCTGAATCTATCGAGACCACTTTTGTGATTTTTGGACAAACCGTTCAGAAGTTATAAGCAAAAATAGCCTTTTTTCATATCTCCAGACCAGTAGGTGGCGCTGCGCCGAAACGCAGCATGTAGCCTCAAGTCATGCTTGTGATGACATGTAGGAAGTTTGGTTTGAATACGATTAAGCGATGCGGAGATACAGCCTTATGTCTGTTTTCGCAAGCGCTACGTAAAATTTGTTTGCGCGTTTATCGAAAACGGTTTGACGAATCAACTTGAATTCCATAACTTTTTGTCCCCACAGCCTGAAGATGATCTGGTGCAATTTTGGTGCAAATCGGACAAACCGTCCAGGACGAGTTCGCAAAAGAAGGTTTTTTGGACAATTCAAAATGGCGGCCATATTTTTATGACGGAAAATGACGTCATAGGGTCCAGTCGAATCGTCGTGAGCTCAGGAATCAGAGGAAAAAAGAATTTTGTTGATAGGCCTTACGGTTTAAAAGTTATTAGCATAATATAAGTGAAACTTTGGACAGGTGGTGGCGCTAGAGGGAATGAGTTAGAGACACCAAAATTGGTGCAATTACTGTTGGGAATGTCCTCTATCAGAATGTCAAACCGGAACAACTTTCCCGCATACGCTTCTATGGGCTGCCATAGACGCCCAGTCGGAAGAAGCAGAATAATAATAATAATAATAATAATAATAAGAACCGGAACGAAAACAATAGGTGCCTCCGCACTTTCAGTGCTTGGCCCCTAATAATACTTCACACACAGGCAATTAAAAAGAGATTTGTTTTAGTATAAAACGTACATACAGCACCTTTAACTCCAGCTCACCATCAGTGTCGACAAACTGCTCAATCTCCAAAACGTTCGTACGCATGGGTCAGAGTTTGCGTGCAGGTGCACAAATTTTCCCGTCAAGTTTGTTTTTATAAATCACGACTTATGCGTCGGAAGTGGCGTATGCCTCTTTCAGGGCCTGTTTTGTGCGTACGCAACGGTTATAAATGAGGCCCCAGCTCCTGATTTGTCAATAATATCTTTCAATTGCAGTAATTTCTTTGACACAAGCAAGTCTTTTAGCCCTGGAAAGTCCTCTCCTGACACATCAAGGCGACTCCCAAACACCACAGGTTCCTCAAGCAACCAAAAAAGAGATGTAGCTGACTCTGTCCACTTATGTTTAAAAAGTCTCCACACTTTAAAAAGACTTTTATAAAAAGAAGGTAGTCAAGTCAAGTCCAGAAGAGTATGATCCATTAAGAAAAGTGCAGCAGGAAGTCCCTTTCCATTCACCCCACATAAATTGGTTTGTGCTAATGGTCTCTACACTATTGAGGTCCCATCAGTAGTCACTGAATGAACTGTAGCCGATAAGTCGTTCATCTGCTGACAAGATTTACCAAACCTTGACCTCCTTCATCTCTTGGCAGGAAAAGAACACTTTGTGGTGTCTAGCGTTTTCTCCTAGAAGCTTTGGCAAAGGTCCTACAGGCGGATCAACACAAGCGCATTTTTGCCATAATGAGCACCCCACCAGATTGTTGATTATAAGTGCACGACCTCGATAAGTTTGGGAAGTAGCCATTTACATTTCTGTAAACGTCCTTTGATTTTTATTTCTAGCATACAATCTCAATTATTTTGAACAAAATCAACATTACCTAAAAAAAATCCAAGCTATTTGAATCCACCTTTCTTCCTGATTAAGTTCCTCTATTCCAATCACCCATTAAAAGGGCCTCACTTTTTCCCCAGTTGACTTTTGCAGAAGATTTTTATTTTTTTTACTGTAAAAAATAATCTCCAATTTATCAATATCATCAGCACCAGATATAAAAACAACTACATAGTCAGCATAAGCAGAAAGGTGCAATGTGACATTACAGTGTGGTATAGTATACCCACTCAACTCAGTTCCTAATTTATGAAGCAAAGGTGCAATGGCCAGGGAGTAAAACATTCCTGACATGGCTCATCCCTGTCTAACTCCCCTCTGAATTGCTAAAGGAGCACTCAAACCACCATTGATTTATACACTCGCAATGTCACGATACATGGCCTCAATCATATTTATAAAACTCTGACTAAAATCAAAAGCTTCTAAAACATCTCTCAATTATGCATGTTCTACACGGCCAAAGGCTTTTTCCTGTCTAACAAAATTAGACCACCATTAAAGCTAGGGTAGGTAATCCTGTTCAGAAACATTTTTTTTTATACTGGGTGAAATGGTCCTTCCATTCTGATAGTAGTCAAATCATTATGTGTTCAGAAAAAGGAATGAAAAAAAAACTGACCTCTGTAGCAGCTGTAGGACAGTAAAAACTCTGACCAATCACTGCCATTCGGTGCGAATGTAAAGAACCAATCAGATGCCTTCATGTCTCGTGCCCGAGCACCACTGCGTGCACAGCAGTGATGCGCGGGTCAATGTATAAACAACCCGCACCCGACCGACGTTTTCAACTAACCCGCCCGCAACTCGGACCGCAAAAAAAAAAGAAAGAAAATATTGTACCCAACCCCCTTCCTGACCCGCATTTTTTAAAAGTAGCTATAGTAAATGCTCATCGCGTCATGAGCCATAGACGGAGGAACTAGAGGTGCGCATTTTTCAGAATGCTGTATGATATAGCCTAGTGTTTTGTAATAAAGGCTTGATTTATTCATTTATTTCGTTTCATTTTCTTAACAATTAAGATGTTGCATGTGTAACCGGCAGAGTAACTGCTGTATCAAGTTTGTCCTTGTTTTCCCACCGTAGCCCTCTTCCTCTCAGCCACGTCCTCTAGTTAGCTTGTAAGTGGCTAGTCATGCATTAGCGTCAATGGCATTTTGTATAAAACCGGCACATTGGGTGGAAAACTAAGTAATCCCTCGGCTCGTACAGTACATCTTCTTTACACTGTGTTCGCTGTGCTGTCGCCTATGAAAGGTATGTGTCAACACTCCATTTTTATTGCAAACATGTTATTCTAGCTAGCTGTGTGTGAAGTGGAACTGTTTGACAACAATAACAATGTTTGACGGTGTACCAGACGCTTCCGGGTAGCATATTGTTGGTCTACCGAAGGTCTTGGGTGGAAGACGCTGTGTGCGCGTGGTCTGTCCTGTCTATTGGAAGACGTGTGGAGGTAACATTGGCCGTATGGCTCACAGCAATAGAGCAATGCTCGCCATGTAACGTGTTTATATATGTATGTTTACAGTAAGTTGAGCTACGATAAATATGACTTTCACTATAAATCCTTGGGAATGTGACCAATCAACAGCCTTAATGTATGATGAGCTATTTTGTATGTGAACTATGCTTGTGTGTGTTTTCATGTAGGTTCGCATACGGGGGAGGTAACCAGGGAGCCCCATTTCCGTTTGTGTTCAGTGTTGTATTCCTAGAGGTAAAAAAGAAATCTTGGTTATTGTAATTGTATAATTTATCATTGACTGACACGGGTTTAGGTTGTATTTACTGTACACAATGGATTCTAATTGTGTTTGTTCTCCCTTCAGAAAGATTGTCACTGCTGCTTTGCCTCCTGTAAATTTCATGTGGTTGTAGCTTTTGCTTTATTTTGTTTTATTTTATTTTATTTGATTTGTTTTTGTGCGTGTCTGTAATAGGTGTGGTATTGGCTGCCCCAGTAGCTTGCTGTGGTATGGTGGTAAGGCTAACATTTAGCTTTGCTTATTCCGGATCTAGCCAGTTAGTCTGATAGTAACACCAATCTTTCCTTCTCTTCTCCGGAGAACCAGTGTTGGAGCTGTTCGTGGGGCAGGTCGCTGGATTTGAGTCCTCCTCTCCTCGCATTGCACACAGTATTTGTAGTGGTAACGTGCACCTCACTATTTGCAGTGATCACTCTTTGTAGTTCCTGTGCCTATGAGTGTGTGTGTGTGTGTGTGTGTGTGCGTGTCTGTGTGAATAGGCAACAGAATCAGCGGCACGGGTGGTGTGTCGGTTTCACTTCCCTTCCAGGACAGGTAACCTCTCCTGAACAGCTGCTCCATTTTAAACCATTATTTGTTTGTATTTTGATATTCCTGGTGGCAGCCACTACCCTCCTCTGGCTGGCCTATGGGGCCTAAGCTGTATCGCCTCGCACTATTTTGAGAAATAAACCCCAGACTGGTTTTTACTGAATTATTTAATAATAAATATTTTCATACTTTTATACTGAAATACCACGTCTCTGTCATTACTTTAGTATCTGTGTGTGAGAGCCCTCTTGTCTAAATCAAGGTGCTGGAGGTCTAGTTAAAAGACATCTTGGCGTGAAAGGCCCCAGGTGGCGTAGTCGAGCACCCTAGAGTCAATACCTTTGTCATTTGATCTCCGTTGGTCACAATCTGGCGTAGTCGGCAGGGTTAGTTTACAGAGACGTGGGTTTCACTTGGTTGTTTTGTTTTTCCATATTTTTATTTGTTGTTGTGATAGAGGCAAAGCAGCAGCTGGCACATCGGGGGATTTGACAACTCTACCTGGAGGCACCGCATCCTCTTGTGTCCACCCCCGGAGTAACCTAGCCCTTCTGTTTCAGCTATGGCTGAAGAGTTACAGGAACTGAGGGAGCAGGTGCGGCAGCTTCAAGTGGACAAGGAGCGATTGTTGTATCTCCCTAGGGAAAGGAAATGTCCTGTGTTCAGGGGCAGATCAGGTGTTGCTATTGACGAATGGGTGGAAGAAGTGAATGCTTGTGTGCGTGCTAGACATTTGAGTTCACGTGACCAGGCCTATTTTATGTTTGATCATTTGGATGGTGAAGCAAAGGATGAGATACGCTATAGGCCTAGGGAAGAGAGGGAAAACCCAGAGCGAATTTTATCCGCCCTTAAAGACCTTTATGGATGTTCAACATCTTATGCTGCCTTACAAGAGCAGTTTTTCTCCCGGAAACAACTGGATGGGGAGTCCCTACAGGAGTATTCTCACGCTCTTCTCTCTTTAATGGATAAGGTTAAACAAACTTCCCCTGAATCAGTGCCCCAATCTGACTTGCTGCTGCGTGATCAGTTTGTAGAGCATGTCATTGACTCTGATCTCCGTAGAGAATTGAAGCGGTTGGTACGTCAGACCCCAGGGCTGTCTATGTTGGATATGCGGGCTGCAGCCATTCGGTGGGAGCGGGAAGGTAGGCCCAGTGATGTCACCCGAGGTAGAAGTTATTCAGTCCCTTCTCTCTGTGCTATGCAGACCTCTAGGGGCCAGTATATTCCCTCTTCCCCTGTGAACCCAGCTAGTTCCGAATTGGCAGAATTGAGAGCGATGTTACTGAAACAACAGGAACAGATTAATCTATTAACTAGAAGTTTGACTGTTTTGCAGGGGCCTGTAGGCCAGGTTAGGTCCAGCCGCCCTTCCCCTGTCATCTGTAGGCGATGTCAAAAACCTGGTCACTATGCAAGAGAGTGTGACAATGAGCGAGTAACTTCAGCCCAGCCCTTAGCTCCTCGTCATCGTCAGGCTGACTCCATTCCTCCTTCTCAGATGTCGGAAAACTAGCTCCCTCCAATGTGCAGAGCCACACGTTGGGTGGGGGCAGTATGGGCTCCCAGCGTCAAACCCCGGCACGCCATACTGTGTCATCTCTTGTTGGACAGTGCCCCAAGGTAGCTGTTAGGGTAGGGGGAGTAAATGTTAACTGTTTATTGGATACAGGGTCCATGGTGTCCACTATGGTGGAAAGTTTCTTTTTAGATAATTTTCAAGACCAACTCCAGCATTGTCATTGGTTGCAGCTTCGCGCTGCAAATTGTTTAGAAATACCCTACACAGGTTATGCAGAGTTAACCGTCGAGTTGCTGGGAAGGGTAATTCCCTATCGTGGCTGGTTGGTAGTCAAGGATCCCCCAGGTCAGTCTCTTCCATCTGCAGTGCCCGGTGTGTTGGGAATGAATATAATTCGAGAACGCTATGATGAGCTATTTGGTCAGCATGGACCCGCTCTGTTTGATCTCCCACCAGTGGTTCACGCTTCACCTCCATGGCAGAGAGCCCTGCAGCATTGCCACTTAGCCCAGTTCAATTTCCCTGGAACTAAGACAGGGGTTGTTAAAGTTCGGGGTCGGAGGCCCATCCATATACCTGGGGGTACTGTTAAGTTGGTGCCTGCCACCTGCTCTCCCCAGTTTTGTAACGCCCCTGCGGTTCTTCTTGAACCATCTACCAATTCGTTACCAGAGGGTCTTCTTGTTTCACCTGCCCTAGTTCATGTAGAGCGAGGTACAGCTTTTATTCCCATTACTAATGTTGGATTTACCAGTGCTACCCTTAACCCCCGTAGTTTCATAGGAGTGGTGGCCCATGTCACAGTCGAAAGCCTCCCCACAGGCATTACTGAGGTTGTTCAGGGAACTAATACTGTTACGGCCACCCTTAACGCTCACACTGGGCAGGTTGATAGTGTGAAGGAGCAGATTCAGGCTATGGATCTATCCGTGCTCTCAGAGTCTGAACAAGAACACGTAAGGACCTTCCTGTTGAAGCATGAGTCAGTTTTTTCAGCTTTTGAGGGTGATCTTGGCTGTACCAACCTGCTGTCACATGACATTCCCTTGTGAGATGAGCAGCCTGTTAGGCAGAGGTATAGACGTCTCCCCCCTTCGGACTATGATGCTGTGAAGGCCCACTTACAGCAGCTTTTAGACAGTCAGGTCATCCGGGAAAGTAGTAGCCCCTATGCCTCTCCCATTGTTCTGGTAAGGAAGAGGGACGGCAGCCTTCGTATGTGTGTGGATTACCGACAACTCAATCGCAAGACACGAAGGGATGCCTTTCCACTTCCCCGCATAGAGGAGTCCTTAGATGCATTGTCTGGGGCACAGTGGTTTTCCACGCTGGATTTAACTAGTGGCTATAACCAGGTACCAGTGACTGAGAAAGACCGCCCAAAGACCGCTTTTTGCACGCCCTTTGGGCTATTTGAGTTCAACCGAATGCCTTTTGGGCTGTGCAATGCTCCAGGCACTTTCCAGCGGTTAATGGAGAGGATGTTTGGAGCCCAAAACTGTCAGTCCCTCTTGTTGTACCTGGATGACATCATTGTGTTCTCGTCTAGCGTGGATGACCACATGACCCGTCTAGACCTGGTGTTGAGTCGACTCCAGAAAGAAGGATTGAAGGCGAAACTGGAGAAATGTTGTTTCTTTAGGAAGGAGGTCCAGTATCTGGGCCATTTAATCTCCCGTGAAGGTGTGTCTACGGATCCAGCCAAGGTGTCTGCCGTTGCCAACTGGCCCCATCCTACCAATGTCTCAGAGTTGAGGTCCTTTCTCGGATTTGCAAGTTACTATAGGCGGTTTGTTGAGGGATTTTCAAAACTAGCAGCTCCATTACATCGTCTGGTAGCTGAACTGGCAGGGACTAAGATGAGAAAGGGCCATGGACCACAGCTGGATGGAGCCTGGTCAGACTCTTCCGAGCAGAGTTTCCAGGAGTTAAAGAGGAGGTTAGTGAATTCACCTACTTTGGCTTTTGCTAATTTCACTCTCCCCTTCATCCTTGAGGTGGACGCCAGCCATATTGGTCTTGGAGCAGTGCTCTCGCAAGAACAGGATGGTAAAGTTCGCCCAATTGCCTACGCCAGCCGGAGTCTTAGCCCTGCCGAGAAGAACTATAGTTCCATGAAGCTGGAATTCCTGGGCATGAAATGGGCCATGACAGAGAAGTTCCGGGAGTACTTGTGGGGCCAACAGTGTACAGTCTGGACAGATAACAACCCTTTGAGCCATCTGGATACAGCTAAGTTGGGCGCGACCGAACAGCGATGGGTAGCTGAGTTGTGTGCGTACAATTACACCATTCGCTACCGTTCTGGTCGCTCAAATAAGAATGCAGACTCTCTGTCCAGACAGCCCCCTGCAGAATGCCCCAACCCTGTTTCAGGGCCATCGGCTACAGGAACTGCTCTACCGGTGCTCGTGCAACAAGCTGCCCGACGAGAGGGGTGTCTTCAGGTGACCCAAGAGACCATGTCTGTCTTTCCTTCTCATAACGCTGAGGACCTAAAGGCTCTGCAAGAGGCGGATCCTACTATCAGTGCTTTCCTCCCATTCTGGCGGGTACAGCAACCACCTAACTCTACAGCCCGGGAACGTCTGCCTGGACCAACTAAGGTACCATTTCGCCACTGGGATCGCATGGTGGAAACCGCTGGTTTGCTGTACCGCCGAATTCACCGGCCTGACGGGGGTGAGGAAGTTTATCAACTCCTGCTACCAGGATGCCTAAAGGGCGAAGTGCTGAAGCAGCTCCACGATGAACGCGGTCATCAGGGCATTGAGCGTACCTCTGAGTTAGTGCGGCAGAGGTGCTATTGGCCAGGGATGAGGGACGACATTAAACAGTGGTGCCTAGACTGTGTGAGATGTACCCTCGCAAAGTCCGCTCACCCCAAGCCCTATGCGCCCATGGGACACCTGCTGGCATCTCGTCCCAACCAGATCCTAGCAGTGGACTTCACCTTTCTGGAACCTTCCAGAGATAATAAAGAACAGGTTTTAATTATAACTGATGTGTTTTCTAAATTCACACAGGCGGTGCCTACCCGGGATCAGAAGGTGGTGACTGTGGCCAACGTGCTGGTCCGGGAGTGGTTCTTCCGGTACGGGGTCCCTGCTCGTCTCCACTCTGACCAAGGCCGTAGTTTTGAGAGTGCTGTTATTTATCAGCTGTGCAGCCTATACGGGGTCCAAAAGACCCGGACAACACCCTACCATCCGCAGGGAAATGGCCAGTGTGAGCGGTTTAATCGCACAATGCACAATCTGTTGCGTACGCTCTCGGCTGAGCAGAAGAGCCGCTGGCCTGAGTATCTACCTCAGTTGGTGTTCAGCTATAACACCACCATCCACCAGTCAACGGGTGAGTCCCCACATTTTATAATGTTTGGTCAGGAGCCTCAACTACCTGTTGATTTCCTTTTGGGCAGAGTACCAGAACCGGAAGGTGGCAGAGTGAGTGAGTGGGTGCAGGAACATCAGAGACGTCTAACTGTGGCCTTTCATGGTGCCAGGGAACAGTTGCAGGCGGCTGACGCACGGAGGAAGGAACGGCATGACCGAGGAGCCCATAATGTGCCATTGGAGGTAGGGCAGTTCGTTTATCTCCGGGACCATGGAGTGAGAGGGCGCACCAAGTTTCAGGATGCCTGGAGCCCAACCCTACATCAAGTGGTCCGAGCCCCACCCCCTGGTGGTGTGGTATACTCCGTAGCCCCCATACATGACCGCAACGTGAGTCGGCAAGTACATCGAATGATGCTGAAGCTTGCCCGTCAAAATCACTGTCCGGAGCCTTCCGGCGTACTCTTGGAGCCTACGACATCAGCTGATCATGAGACCGAAGATGATCACGCTGGTCAGTGGGTCGTGGTGAGAGCACCTGGAATCCAGACACAGCCTGTCCATCTCGACCTTGTTGCCTCTCCTCCTGAATTGTCTGGTCCAGCCAGTCCCTTGGTGCAAGTCGAACTGCCTGCCCTGGTTCCAGTGACTCCTATAGTAGCTAGCCCCGATCACTGTGTCCTAGCTCCCCGTAGAACCACCCGGACCACCGCCGGAAGACATGGAAATATCCATAACCTCCCAGTGTCAGTGGTGAGTAGGGCAGACGGGGCTACGAACTCCCAGGTACCTGGCTCTAGCAGTAGGGTGACGGCAGTTTTCAGACCCTGGTGTTAGTAGAACGTTATTTGTTTTATTTATGGTTATACACTTTGTGTGCTTTCTCTTTATTTATCTGCGGGACGCCGATAAAGAATGGGGGGGTAGAATGTAACCGGCAGAGTAACTGCTGTATCAAGTTTGTCCTTGTTTTCCCACCGTAGCCCTCTTCCTCTCAGCCACGCCCTCTAGTTAGCTTGTAAGTGGCTAGTCATGCATTAGCGTCAATGGCATTTTGTATAAAACCGGCACATTGGGTGGAAAACTAAGTAATCCCTCGGCTCGTACATCTTCTTTACACTGTGTTCGCTGTGCTGTCGCCTATGAAAGGTATGTGTCAACACTCCATTTTTATTGCAAACGTGTTATTCTAGCTAGCTGTGTGTGAAGTGGAACTGTTTGACAACAATAACAATGTTTGACGGTGTACCAGACGCTTCCGGGTAGCATATTGTTGGTCTACCGAAGGTCTTGGGTGGAAGACGCTGTGCGCGCGTGGTCTGTCCTGTCTATTGGAAGACGTGTGGAGGTAACATTGGCCGTATGGCTCACAGCAATAGAGCAATGCTCGCCATGTAACGTGTTTATATATGTATGTTTACAGTAAGTTGAGCTACGATAAATATGACTTTCACTATAAATCCTTGGGAATGTGACCAATCAACAGCCTTAATGTATGATGAGCTATTTTGTATGTGAACTATGCTTGTGTGTGTTTTCATGTAGGTTCGCATACGGGGGAGGTAACCAGGGAGCCCCATTTCCGTTTGTGTTCAGTGTTGTATTCCTAGAGGTAAAAAAGAAATCTTGGTTATTGTAATTTATCATTGACTGACACGGGTTTAGGTTGTATTTACTGTACACAATGGATTCTAATTGTGTTTGTTCTCCCTTCAGAAAGATTGTCACTGCTGCTTTGCCTCCTGTAAATTTCATGTGATTGTAGCTTTTGCTTTATTTTGTTTTATTTGATTTGATTTGTTTTTGTGCGTGTCTGTAATAGGTGTGGTATTGGCTGCCCCAGTAGCTTGCTGTGGTATGATGGTAAGGCTAACATTTAGCTTTGCTTATTCCGGATCTAGCCAGTTAGTCTGATAGTAACACCAATCTTTCCTTCTCTTCTCCGGAGAACCAGTGTTGGAGCTGTTCGTGGGGCAGGTCGCTGGATTTGAGTCCTCCTCTCCTCGCATTGCACACAGTATTTGTAGTGGTAACGTGCACCTCACTATTTGCAGTGATCACTCTTTGTAGTTCCTGTGCCTATGAGTGTGTGTGTGTGTGTGTGTGTGTGTGTGTGTGTGTGTGTGTGTGTGTGTGTGTGTGTGTGTGTGTGTGTGTGTGTGTGTGTGTGTGTGTGTGTGTGTGTGTGTGTGTGTGTGTGTGTGTGTGTGTGTGTGTGTGTGTGTGTGTGTGTGTGTGTGTGTGTGTGTGTGTGTGTGTGAACAGAATCAGCGGCACGGGTGGTGTGTCGGTTTCACTTCCCTTCCAGGACAGGTAACCTCTCCTGAACAGCTGCTCCATTTTAAACCATTATTTGTTTGTATTTTGATATTCCTGGTGGCAGCCACTACCCTCCTCTGGCTGGCCTATGGGGCCTAAGCTGTATTGCCTCGCACTATTCTGAGAAATAAACCCCAGACTGGTTTTTACTGAATTATTTAATAATAAATATTTTCATACTTTTATACTGAAATACCACGTCTCTGTCATTACTTTAGTATCTGTGTGTGAGAGCCCTCTTGTCTAAATCAAGGTGCTGGAGGTCTAGTTAAAAGACATCTTGGCGTGAAAGGCCCCAGTCACACATGTGTTTATCCAGTCTAATCGACATGTGCGTCTCTCCCCCGACTTTCCCAACAAAAACCCCGCCCCCTCTCAGCAAATACATAAAACTGACATTACTGAGCTATATGCGTTTAAAAGTAGCCTATGGCACAATGGCATTGCTCAGTTCAAAGTGTTGGGAAATCGGGCATTTGTCCCGCGTCAGCTTTTATTCAAAAGTTAATAACGCGCTCAACATTCAGGTAGGCTAAATAAGGATTTCCCGCTGTCATCTCTGCAGACTGAGCTTGTGCGTCATCCTCGCGCAGTTATTCAGCCAATAAAGTGTAGACCTATGTATTTCATAGAACATTGTTTCTAGTACTATATAAATTACAAAGGTTTAATTGGCATCTTTATTTCAAACGACCCGACCGACCGCGACCCGAATATCATAAAAAATATTTTTGGATGACTCGTAACCGCGGGTGACCGCAGGCACCCGCTCATTTTGGATCAACCCGCACATCACTGGTAGGTACATGCAGCTGACTCCAAATGTGGATGCGCGTTCATGTTTGTGGGGGGGCGTAGCTTTGGACGGAGCACTGACAGGAGGGGGCGGAGCTTAGAAGAGGTGCCACTTTCAAATCTGGCTAGCTCTCCAAGATTACCTACCCTAGCTTTAACACCTAATAACTTTGCAACATCTAGAACATCTCTGACCAATGAGATGTTGTCGAAGATTGACCTATTGGGTAATAATTCTGATCGGAATGAATATTACTTGACTCAGAACTTGACTTATAGACCTTTGATAAAATTATATAATCTGCACATAAAAGTGATATCGGTCTTCAGTTACTTGGAGATCCCCCTTCTTTAGGCAACAGGGTAACAGCTCTTCTACAGCTTAACGGTAACAATCCTTTGTTCAAACTGTCATTGAGAACCAAAAAGAAATCTTCACCAATCACTGGCCATCAAATTTTATAAAAATCAACAGGAATCCCGTCAATGCCAGGAGTCTTTGTATTTACTCATCATCATAGCTGTGTATAATTCATTGTGTGACAAAGATTGTTCAAGCATAGTATTAGACTCCTCATCAATCTTTGGAAGATCGTTAAGAAAAGTTGTCTTCATTTTCTCTTTGAAACAAGTCACATTTGTATTTGAGTAGAAAACAACAGCATGTTTGTGTATTTCACTATGGGCTGCAGTAAGCTCTTTTCCTGTCAGAGCGTAATGAATGAATGATACCACTTTGGCCATTGTTGCTTTCTAAATTGGAAAAAAAATTAGATGGTGCATCCATTTGTGAGATGCTTTGAAACAGCTAACGAATTAACGTCCCTTGAGCTTTACTAAGTCAACTAAGCAATTCTTTTTTGGATTTACTGCTTTCAAAACAATCACCATCACCTGTAGAAGTTGTTGTACTCAAAAAGTTTAACTTTTTCATTAACTGGGCCATTTCTTTAGTGACATTAAGACTATACTTGTTGACACAATTGTTTAATGTGGACCTTGCCACAATCCCACCATTGTTGTAAGGAAGTATAAATCTGTTTTTGTTTCTTAAAATCTTCCCAAAACAAATGAAAATGTTCAATAAACTTTGTATCAGTTAAAAGGGATAAGCACTCCAATAAGCACTTTTTTAATACACAGAATTAATAAAAATATTACAACAGAACAGTGATCGGAAAACCCGACTGGAATCATTTAACATTCTCTAGCAAGATTTGCTTGATAATTAAACACAAAGCCTATCCAGTCTTGCCATATAGAAATGAGATTATCTCTACTATTTGCCCAAGTATATTGTCTGTTCTTGTGATGCATATTCCTCCAAACATCACATAAATCAAATGCTCTTATCAATTGAGAGCTTTTGCAATACATGGCTCCAAGTGATAGTTCAGTAGTTAAAATCTCCACCAAGGAACGGTAATTATTCTGAGCTTCAGATATCTTTCATAACAACACTAATTGTATTTTTTTTTTAAACTATTCTTTCAGCCCCTTTTAAAGTCATTATAGTGTTTTCAAACTTGGCTTTAACTATTTATTCTATTTCACAAGAAATTGGTAGTGAATTCTTTGAAAACAGAACAGCTACTCCTCCACTTTTAGATTTAGAAGACACATGACTAAAAAAAAGTTTGTCCATCCCATTCTTTTTTCCAGTCTCTTTTTCTAAGTCACTGTGTGTTTCTTGAACAAAGGTAACATCAATGTTTTTGTTTTATAAATTCAAACAAACACATTCTCGTCTGACTGTCACCATTTACATTGAGAGTTCCAATTTTAAAATCTCTCATAATTTTTGTTGAAAAATTTTTAACAAAAGAAACAGTCAGCAAGGCAAAGACTTACCAGAAAAAAATAAGTCACACCATATCTTTTTTTTTCGCTTTAAGGGTTTGCTTTCTAAGTTTACTCACGATTTTCCTGAGAAGGTAGACTTCTTTATCTGCAAAAGCTCCTTCATTAGAATTTTTGCATCATTAATAAAAGTTGAGCGATCAGGGAATTAATCTTCAACCTGAACTCCAGGGAGGCCTTTAATTTCTTTCAAAAATGTGCTAATTTCCTCAACTTCTTATACTGTTGTCTGATTTTCATTTTGCAATGAAAGACAAGAACAATCAGAATAATTGGAATCCGTAGAGTCACTGTCATTATGTGAGAATAAACTTTTTAGCCTCATGCATTTTTTAGACCTACTTTTAGTAGAGACTTTGAAGATTGACTGTTTCCATCTCCAATTCAACAACACCCTCACTGACCTGTTTATAGGTGTCATTTTATCTGTAGTTACAATGATATCACTGCTTAATTTAACCGTCTCATAAACCATGAGATCAGGTAGCCTACAGAGAACAGACCTGCAGTAACCTCAGCCATAGTGTGTTTATTCCCAACCGACCCACCAGAACCTGACTCAACAGCAGCAGGGACCACAACATTGGACAGACAGCTTCAGAATGACTCTGAGAGTTTGTCTGCAGTACAGCAGTATTTTCGTCCGTTTTTTCAGGACAAGCCCGTATCAGATTGTCCATTTTGCCACAGCCAAAGGATTTCACTATGCTTTCAGACATTGCATAAACTGTATAGTTAAAGTACTCGATTCAGCTCGTCAGCATTTTTTTTTTTTTTTTTTTTAAATTATGTAGGCCTAACCGTTTCCGAAAAGACACCATGTGTTCAGCAAGGATGATTTGCTATCTCACGACCAATTCGTACGAATTTGTCCGAGTGATTAAAAGGTGGCTAATTCGTACGAATTTGTACGACCTCACTCGTACAAATTTGTACGATTTGTCTAAACCCACGTGACGGTTGGGTTTAGGGGCGGGGTCAGGGGTAGGTCATTCGTATGAATTCATACGATTTTGGCAAATCGTAAAATATGTACGATTTAGCAAAAAACGTACAAATTCGTACGAGTGAGGTCGTATGAATTGGTACGAATTAACCACCTCATAAAATTCGTACGAATTGCCGTGAGATCGGGTTGCAACTGCAGCTAAGATCAATTTTCCTAATGGGAGAGACTTACCAAAGGAAGACAATTCTTATCAATACTTGCATCAGAAACAAAAGAAGGGACATTTGACAAAATAATCTTTCTGGAAGGGCGGGCGTAGCTTAAGTTACATATGGAATTATTCTTGCGCTATTCCATAGTTACATAGCATTACGACTCCCGTTTGAACAACCTCATTAGCTTTTTCGATCGCATTTAAAAATAAGATTTAATAAGATTACAAGTCTATGGTCAACTCAAAAGCGATTAAGGGAACTAAATAGTAGTTTCTAGTTTTTAATATCTCTATAGCAGACATCCCAAGTCTCCCGCATATTGATAGCTGCTCTATCCCTGATGCCCGCAAATTAGCTAAAATCTCCCGGAATCTAGCGCGAGCGAGCAATCTGCGCGCAGCTCCAAACCGTGTAGTGCAGGGAGCGAGAGACCTTACGTGTGCGTTCACATGTTTTTGCTTTCATTTTATTTATAGAGTAAAATATATTTTGTAATATATTTTAAATAAAATATAAATAATTATATTTTTAAATGTGTACATTTTAATAAACTCAAACTTATATAACTTTTTTTCTGTTTCACTTTCAGGCTATTTTTTCACTTCAACAAAAATCAGGCAAATGTCTTCTTTAAAACAAGACCAAAACAAGTTGACTATTTAAAACACTCGACTTACGTTATAAAGTAGTTTGAAGCAAAAACATGGTTTTAATCTCACAAAGTGTCATGTATTGATGGTGTGCTAAGCTAACATGCTACCTAGCCTGGATGCTTAAAATATGACAATAATCAGTTTGCATTTTAGAGTCTAATCAAAATAATTATAATCTTCTAAAACGTTTAATTAAATACAGAGTTTTAGACTTATCATCTTCAAATTCTATAGGCTACATAAAATGGATTTCTTTAGCTAGTGCATTGATGCAATGCCAACTTAAATATATTTCATAAAAATCAATTTCTAATAACTTTACAAAACTTTGAAGCTATTTATAACAAAAAATGTTTCATTATGACACTAACTCTAAATTAAAAATAAACTGCCATTTACTTTCAAATGAGACCACTTCTGCTTTTAGTGCAAAGGGTTAATGAACTGTATCTGTTTTCGTTTGGGTATGCCATATCTGGGGATTTTTCAAAAGTGGGGGTGCAGCCTATGGTTAAAAGTTGTCCATTTATGTTCGCGATTGTGCTGTAGTCACTCACAAAAAATATATATATTTTTATATATATACGGTTGTAAATTTACAAAATATATTCACGGAACATGATCTTTACTTAATAGCCTAATGATTTTTAGCATAAAAGAAAAATCGGTCAAAATGATCGAGCAATAGCCAAAAATAAACCCGTCCGACTCGTGACTGGTTTTGAACCAGGGTTATAGATTGGCGTATGCAATAAAACAAAACCTTTTTTAGGCCAATGACCCCTTGGAAAATGTTTTTAGAGAAAATTTGTTGTTTTTGTATAATGTTACATTTCTTTGAAAGCCTCAAATTATGAACCAAAGAAGGAATTCATCTTCCAAACAATATGCAGTCTCTACAGATGTCCTTGTTATTTGGTTAGGGGAAACCTCATATTCAAGTTATTTTCAAGTATTCAAGTTAATTTAGTTTCATTTCTGCTTCTGTCATGCAGTCATCCATTAATTAACTTGTACTCAAAAAACATTTGGGGTGGGGTTAGTTCTTTTTTATTATCAGTATGCATGCTTGAGGTCTTCAGTCACAGACTATACTGAGTTGCATTGATAAAGTTGGGTCTTATTTACAGTGTTTACGGATCAATTAATTTTCAATATGCTTCAACATTATTTTGGACTTGTTTATCTCTTGGCAGTTTCGCAACTTTTGAGTTTCACAGGTTAGTTGTCTTATTTCTGTCTTTTATTCTTCTGATGCATCTAATGAGACTATGTTGTAAATGATCATGACTTTGTCTCGGTCTTAAGACCATTATAGGGAGTGTTAAATTCATTTCTGTTCAGTTAAAATGTTTGAGTTTGGACTAGCCCAGCCAAATGTTGCCTTTCTACTGTACTGTATTAGTAAAGCTTTTTAGTTGCATATGACAATAGATGGGCTTTTACAAACCCATTAAATTTTTCGCTAGTTATAAAGATGTCATGCTCACAACTCTATCAAATACAAAACTTTAGAGGCCATGGACCAGTGGTCAGTTCCAACTCTTAGAAAGTTATTTCTGTGTCTGCTTGTAATCCAATACTTAAGTGCTGCTATTTTGTGCTGAATCTTCATCAGTTATAAATCGCATCCTTCTCATTGTGTTTAACAGGTTCACATGCTGCTGATGAATGTCCTCTTCAGCTCAACCCACAGAGAGTTGTTGTGAAGTACGGCGGTTCTGTCTCAGCCGACTGCAACACTTCTATCCAGCATAAAGGAATGGGATGGGAAGCGATTGAGGGAGCAGTGCCCTTGAGCAAAGACAGTCTGATCACATGGAGAGTGTCAGAACTGACAGAATGGGACATAAAGCCATACTGCTTCATAAACTATATGGAACAGTGTATAGTGACTCTCCCAGTGACTATTTACAGTGAGTTTCCCTGTTATTGATATTTTTATATTTTCATTCTCAGAAATATCTACTGTACATTCATGACATTCAATCTTCCTCCACAGAGACTCCAGACAGTGTGTCCATCAGCACTGTGAATCACACTGGACCAATGTTGAAGGGAAACCAGTATGAGCTCCAGTGTGATGTTCTCAATGTGGCTCCTGCTCAGAATCTCACTGTCAACTGGTACAAAGGACAGACTCTGGTGAATCAATCCATCTTCACTGACACCATCAATACTCCAGTCAATAAAACATCTAAACTCCTGATCCGTCCAGACAGAGCTGATGATGGAGCTCAGTACAAGTGTGAAGCAAAGCTGGAACTGGGAGAAGAAGGACCTCAACCTCCTCCAACAGCCCCATCAGAAACACTCAACATTACTGTATATTGTAAGATCCGTCAGTTTCTATGATTAATCTTTTAAGAACATCTGTTGTCCAAATCAAGCAGATTTTAGCACTTACCATGTGACACGTTGTCAGGTTGTGCGATGATATTGATAAGATGCAATGTAACTTTTTCTAGTAAATTTTCTAAATGTTATCAATTTAGCTGAAAACTATACAAAAATTAATATGAATGTAGATTAACATAAGAAATGTATGATGCCATATATGCAATGCAAAACCTCATTAATTGTTTTTCTTTCACTCCTTCATGCAGTTGGACCGATCATCAGTGAGACCAAACTACCCTCCATAGTGCCTGTGTTTCATGGAGAGGTGATTGTTTGTGAAGCCGAGGGAAACCCAAAACCAACAATCAGCTGGAATTTCAGCAATATTGTTGTAGTTAGTGAAACTCTTACTATAACAGTATTAACACCTGAGGATCTGCTCTGCATTGCGAGCAATTCAGTTGGCAGCACCATCAGACGTGTAAAAGTGTCCATACAAGGTAACCATACATTTTTGTAACATGTTCCATTGTAAGTGACTCAGTTTAAAGGTGCACTATGCAGGATTAAAAAAAAAAAAAAGTATTTTTAAAGACTCTAAAAATAATGCCTCTTTGCCATTACTAATGGTCCACTAGAAGTCAGGTGTGTTCAAGTCACTTTCATCAGAGTAAGATAAAGTTAAAATACAGCAAGGTTTGTATACTCTACTTCCAGAAAATGAAGAACAAAGGCTTTAGGTGTGTTTTGTTTCATAATTATTTTATGAAGCCACTGTAAACTTTATCAGTACATACTATTGTATTGTTATATTACAATGCTATTATATGTGCAGGCATTTAGCTTATTATGCTATAAATTAAAAAGTCGGGAAATGTCACTGCTAAACACCTATGGTATTCTGACACGTTTCTCACTTATGCCCCCAACTCGTAAAATAGGGGTTTAACGCTCTGCACTTTCTTTTCTCTCGAGGCATCGACAACACAGCTGACACAGGTAAACACACAACACAGCTGACACAGCTAAATACACATACTAGAAGAGTTTTTGCTTGAAGACATTCTGGTCCCGCTTCGGATGCCACGATACCATCAACGGTATCTCTGGTCATAACCAGTCCTTCACTGACCAATCAGCGTTCATTAGCAGAATCAACTCAACCTGTAAGAAATCGAAAGGACATAAGTACTCGTTCATTCAACTTTCGACCTATAACCCATGTTGAACTTGCAAAACCTACAATCAAATATGAGATTTCTCAACGGCAATCGGGTGAAAGAGACAAATTTAGCCGTCTAGCCCCATAGACTCCCATTCATTTTGCACTCATGACGATCGCCCCCAGTGGAACTCTGGTGGAACTACAACCAAAACTCGGTACAATAGGACTTAATAGGGAGTGGGCAGGCTCTCCGTAGACGGGCTCTGGTTGGAACTAAACTTTGCAGGAAAGAGGATCTTGAGGGCCACAGTTGCCCATCCCTGCTTTGACTATAAATGACTGCCATAGGAAATTAATGGAAAATGTGAAAATACAGAACATTTGTTGGGTACAATCTACTAATCCCACATGATTAAACCATGGTTAAAATAATTAAACTGTCTTAAGTAGAAAACCTGTCTTAGGTAGTTTCTGATACTGTCAAATGTACGCAAATACAAACTGTAATAAAAAAGTAAGTAATATTGTCTGAAAATACTCTCGAAATATGCTGCATAGCCTAGGCATACAGGCATTTAGTACCATGGTATCTGCCTTCACATTGGATATTAAATACATTTGCTCTATTTTTAACTTAGTATTGTATTCACTGAAAATGAAAGAAAATATGATGATATTCTCCATTAGCTCTTAGAACAACCTTTTAATTATGTGATATATTACTGTTCAGTCATTTAACCACTAAATTAATGTTGTGCTAATGATATTGAGTTTTATATTAGCCTACTTATTCATTACCTGAACTTATTTTTCCTTTTTCCTTTCTAGACAAACCTCTACAATCTACAATCTACAATCTGATTGTAGCAGCGGCGGCTTTTGCACTGCTTATAATCATCGCATTACTTATCTACGTGTGGAAAAAGAAATCAACTGGACGTTATCCCAGTCAGTAAAGCAGTATGTGTCTCTTCAGCAATGGATGCAAATGCTAAGATTGAACAAAGATGATATATTGAACATAATTCAGATCACAATGAATAAACACGTTCGTTAAAAAAAAGGAAAAAAAAGAAGCTGGTATAATATGTAAAAGCTCATAGCATGCAAAGTTGCCTATGTGACAAGAAAAAGATCTGTGTGGTAAATAACTTAATACCGTTTTTAGAAATGTTTATGCATAAATACAGATACTGAAAAACATCACCCCAGATTCATGCTTTAAAAACTGCTCAGGCGATGGACAATCTTCAAAGCCAGAAATTTGCTTTCCATGTTAGACGAATTTGACTGCACTTTTCATTTATGTACTTCTTTAAACCTATTATTTTGTGATTTAGTCTTGACAGATAATAATATGCCTGTTTTGTTCTTTTAATAACAATAGGAGAAAAATGCTTTACAAAAGATTTATTTCCTTTTCGAGCCTTTTAATGAGACTTAAAATATAACATGAACTGTAAACTTCTCTTAATTCAGAAAGTTTTTGATTAATTCATTGTTTTAATGCATTTCTGAATTGCTTAACAAGTCAGGCCTGCCAAACTGACCGTCGTATGCAGCTTATAAAACAGCAAAATGCTTATTTTTATTAATAAAAATAGAAAATGCTTTCAGGACTATCACATTGTGGGTTTTGTTTCTTGTTCTATGGGTGCTTCTCAGTATCCCTCCTCGGCCCTGTCCCAAATGGGGACTTTCGGTCTCGTGGACTTAAATTGCGCATGCTCGCCGAGTCTACGAGTCCGTCCCATTCATCATTTTAACGTTCTGAAGTGTGGTCAGCAGCGCCCCCTTTGGGCCCTTGAAGCGGTCTTCCGCGAAGCCCGCATAGATGCAGGCTTCACGCACTTTAACTAGCCAGGAATCCTTGCAATTTTGCGAAAGGCCAATCAGACAACGAATGGGAGGAGCTTTCGCTCACATTAACATGGATGAGAAGAAAATATTTAAGTGTAAATATCATTATGACATTATGACCTAGGTGTACATTTTACCAGTTGTTACCTACAGTTTATACAAACAGTATGGTCATCAACCAGTGGTTGATGTCTCAAACGTAAATATATATTTATATTTAATATAAACATAAATAGCGCGCTGAATAATAGGCTACGATTGCATTATGATTCATTAAATAAATATAACCGAATGTCAGGGCTTTACTGAGTCATAAGTAAATGTAGAAATATAATATTTAAACAACAACCGGACCGTCTTCCTATTTCCGGTGTGGCAATCGAGTCTGTCCCAAAAATACCTCTCAATACGCTCTCGTGGACTCGTGCCAAGGGCCCTATAAGTCTGACCAGGGTTGTGCCAGTTCATACTTAAAAAGAACTATAGCTCAAAGTTCAGTTCACATATCTAAAAATGAACTAGTTCACGTTCATTTGTTAAATTCTTTTTAAGATAGGCCACTATCTTACTCAATAGAACCTCTTTACCATCCATTACCAATTGATTGATGAAAAATTGATTAAAATTAAGATACAATTTATACAAAACAAAATTCACTTTAAAGAAAGGCTTTCTATAGCCTACTTCAACTTCAACGGTCAAAATCATGTCTGACCCGCTCCAGATATAATACCAACTTAATAAATCCAACATGTCTCATATTGCGCATCCTATCTTACTCGGTCGTGCTGTTCACTTTTCATAAATCAACATAAATGGAAAAAAAAAATAACATTATATTATTTTAACAAATATGAAATGCGCTTTTGGTCCCACTTTATATTAAGTGGCTTTAAGTACTATGTACTTACATTGAAATTAATAATTTGATACAATGGACTTATTGTGTACATACATGTTTTTACATTGTACTTATATTTTTTAAATACCTGCATGTAATTACAGGTGTAATTAATGTAGGCTATGTAATTACATTTGTAATTACACTGTTGACCCTTCCCTTATACCTTAACCCACCCTTAAACTTGACCATACCACCACACCAGTCCCTAACCTTACCCGTATGACACTGCAATAGCAGCAACAGTGTTTTACAATAAAACATGAACACAAAAAATACATTGTACTTATTTTTCGATGTAAGTAGCCTACATAGTACATACAGTGGGTATAGAAAATAATCACCCCCCTTTAAAATAATCACATTTTGTTGCTTTGCAGCCTTAAATGAAAACGGACAAAAACAATTTTTGTGTTATTGAGCTGTATTTACAACTTATAACATCCACGAGAAAGATATAATACCAACTTGTCCGATTTTTTTTTTTACAAATTTAAAAACAGAATCACTGAGTTGGAAAAAGAATCACCCCCCTCCTAAAAATTACTTGTAAACCCAACCAGGTGTAGTTAATCACCTTCTCAATAGCACACAAAGCCAATTGACTTTCAACTGTAATCAGTTGTGGTCATTTTGATTAGCTCAGCATGAAAAAAAGCTTTTCCTGAAGCATTTCAGTCCTTGGTAATGCAACTGAAGAAGACAATAAACTATGGGTGGCAAGGCATTGTCAAAAGATCTCCGGGATAAAGTTGTGGACAGGCACAAGTCAGGAGATGGATACACAAAAATTTCAAAGGCTTTATCAGTGCCTAGAAGCACAGTGAAGTCTATTATTAAGAAGTGGAAGGTATTTGGTACAACACAGACCCTCCCTGGGTCAGGACGTCGCTCCAAACTGGATGAAAGAGCCAGGAGGAAACTGGTCAGAGAGGCTACCAAGAGGCCTACAGCAACTCTGAAGCAGTTGCAGGAATTCATGACAAAGAGTGGTCATTGTGTGCATGTGACAACAATATCACACATTCTCCACAAATGTGGCTTGTATGGGAGGGTTGCAAGAAAAAAGCCACTCCTCAAGAAAGGCCACATGCAGGCACGACTGAACTTTGCCAAAACGCACCTTGAAGATTCTAAGGCCACGTGGAAAAAAGGTCTTATGGTCAGATGAGACTAAAATTGAATTATTTGGCCTCAACGCCAAACGATATGTCTGGCGAAAATCCAATACAGCTCACCATCCAAATAATACAATTCCTACAGTAAAGCATGGAGGTGGTAATATCATGTTATGGGGTTGTTTCTCTGCAGCAGGGACTGGAGCACTTGTCCGGATAGAAGGAAAAATGGATGGGGCAAAATACTGTCAAATTCTTGAGGAAAATCTGCAGCTCTCTGCCAGAAAGTTGTCAATGGGAAGAAGATTTACCTTCCAACATGACAATGACCCAAAGCACACAGCAAAACGGACCACACAGTGGTTGAAGGAGAAAAAGGTGAATGTCCTTGCATGGCCTAGTCAGAGCCCAGACTTAAACCCCATTGAAAATCTGTGGAATGACTTGAAGACAGCAGTCCACAAACGGTCACCATCAAATTTAACTGAACTTGAGCAGTACTGCAAAGAAGAGTGGTCAAATATTGCAACGTCTAGATGTGCAAAGTTAGTAGAGACATATCCCAACAGACTAAAGGCTGTAATTAAAGCAAAAGGTGGTTCAACAAAATATTGAAAGAAGGGGGTGATCCTTTTTCCAACTCAGTGATTATGTTTTTTTATTTTTTTTATTTTTTATGACATGTTGGTGTTATATCTTTTACTTGGATGTTATAAGTTGCACTGAGTAAATACAGCTGAATGAAACAAAAACTGTGTCTGTCTTCATTTAAGGCTGCAAAGCAACAAAATGTGATTATTTTAAAGGGGGGTGATTATTTTCTATACCCACTGTAGTACATAGCCACTTAATATAAAGTGGGACCCATTAATTTAATTCTGAATTTTGCACACACAAGTTGAAAGGCATTTGTTCAAATCAAGTTCACGGATAATTGTGCGGGCATTTATTAGCCTAATCATTATGATACTAAAATATAGGCTATGCTATGTACAAAAAATCAGATGAGCCCATAAATCAGATGAGCCCACGGTTAAGCATTTTCCTCCCATAGAAAACCATTAGGCTATAAGAACGCTTAATGTGGCTTAATGCAGATTAGAATGTCCCCTTATTATGTCGAAATAACGAGATATCGATACTAGGCTACTGTGTCCACCGTGGTCTCCTTTTTGATCAGCGGAAACGATTATTGCTTGTTTGGGATCTGACTGTCCAGATTTGAAAAAGTTAAGCAAACTTTCGTGTCTTTTTGACATTTTTCCCCTGAGTGAAACGATCGAGGCTAACAGCAATCTCAACTCATCCAACAAGTGCGCAAGTCATGCGTCACAAACATTGAACACTACACAAACAGTAATTTTTTTTTTTTCATTTAGGCCATATCACCCTGTAGCCCAAGACTGGTTTCCCACTGAAGCTAAGCGGGGCTGAGTCTGGTTAGTACTTGGATGGGAGACCTCCTGAGAAAACCAGGTTGCTGCTGGAAGAGGTGTTAGTGTGGCCAGCAGGGGGCGCTCACCCGGTGGTCTGTGTGGGTCCTAACGCCCCAGTGTAGTGATGGGGACACTATACTGACAAAAGAGCGCCGTCCTTCGGATGAGACATTAAACCAAGGTCCTGACTCTCTGTGGTCACTAAAAATCCCAGGATGTCTTTCGAAAGAGTAGGGGTGTAACCCCGGCATCCTGGCCAAATTTGCCCAGTGGCCTCTGTCCATCATGGTCTCCTAATCATCCTCCTATATATACTAATTGGCTTCATCACTCTGTCTCCTCTCCACCAGTAAGCTGGTGTGTGGTGGGCGTTCTGGCGCAATATGGCTGCCGTCGCATCATCCAGGTGGATGCTGCACATTGGTGGTGGTTGAGGAGATTCCCCCCTTCTATGTAAAGCGCTTTGGGTGTCCAGAAAAAGCGCTATATAAATGTAATTAATTATTATTATTATTATTATAGGCAATTAATTTTAGTGACACAGGAGTTGCCGGATCCAATAAAAAAGGTTCCGGATCCAATGTCAGAGGTGACGGAACATGTTCCGGCGTGTTCCTAAGCCCTGGTAAAACCTGACTTTTCAAATGAGCGTGAACGTGAACTGTGCGTGCTGCTCATTCCTGCCAGAGTGAGCGCCGCTCTCGTTCACGTTCATTGTATGAAAAGTGATTCGTTTAGTTCAGCGTTCAGCGAAAATATGAACGCGTTCAGTTAACGCGTTCATGCACAACACTGGTCTGCACTACATGACGTCACCAAAGTGTGGACTCTGAAGAAGTCCACAAGTCCGGAGTGTGCCATTTGGGACAGGGCCATAGTTTCCCCGTGAAAAGAGGGATGCATAAACGGATCCTTGCAGCCTGATCATACCCCATAAACCATCGCGCACCGGTGACGATAGCATTTTTATTTTATTTTAAAATGACGCTGAGAGTTTGATGGTGGACGCAAATTCACATTTAAATGTAAGTATTATGTTTTCATTTACTCAAATAGCTAGTGAAACCTGAGTTAAAAGCCACAAGTTTTTCTTTCTTATAAACTTAGGCTAATCTTAACACCTTCGTCACATAGCGTGGCTTCATTTGTAAGGTGGTCTACAAAATTGCATCAAGGTAAGATATAAATGAACATTTGAATCTTCTGCTAAGCCGAAAGTACATGAACCTGAAATATCCTCACCATGTCCTCCAGTAAAATATAAAACATAAAAATGTCAATAACCAATTCTGGCTCATAGCTGTTTACTCAATTATATCAAATGAATTATCAGGATGGCTGCTCTCACACCGTTGCTTGGCACCAGGAGCGGTAATCGGGAACACCTGGTTGCGCAATTATGAAATCATAGGAAGGCGCAAGGCTGCATAATTTGAAGTACGCAGCCTTCGAATGATTCAGTCTCCACATTGGGACACAGGGATAGATTACCGGTATCATAGGTTTAGATTTAGATGTCAGATTTCAATAGAGAGGAATAATATGTATTGCCTATACCCAAATGTGCCCATGTAATCATTATTAGCGCTATGATGTAGGCCTACTGTGTTTTCAATACACACTGGCAGCCTGAACGCACTTGCGAACTTCCCTAAGCACTTCCCCTCGGGAGAATCCCTGCCGCCATTTTTAAGTGCGTTCCGCTCAAAGGGGAAATCCATCCGCCGGAAACGGAAGCTTCCCCGGGAGCCGCCATTGTAGCAGAACATCACCTTCTGTTAGCATTCCATTGACTCCCATTCATTTTGGCGTCACTTTGACAGTGAATAACTTTACATCTGAGGCGTTTAAAGATTCCATTTGTCCATTATTTATTTCTAAAGAAACACGACAATGTATAAAAGGCTCCATTACTTTGTATCTTACATTATGGCCGCGTAGAAGCCGTTTTTGTAAAAATAGGCTAACGATTGCGTTATAATCACAAGACTCTTTGTCGCGCAAATGAGAAATTACCATGTAGACAGGCGGAGAAGCTCGCAAGCAATCGGGGGGACGTGGAGACATAAAGTCCGATAAAGTCTAGGGAGTAGCCTATAGAGAGTCATAAAGTTGCTCCTGCTACAGTAGCTCATGGACAGCTAATACTCACGCTCTCCGTCTCTGCGAGAATCGGAAGGGAATGATTCAGATTTCAAATACGTTGCCCACGTCTCATCTACGTCATCAAGCTCAGTTTGAGCCTGCGCAGTACGCCTGGCGATCAGGAAGTGAGTGCTTCAAATGGGCTTCACTTTTCTGCGTTGGAATCTATGGGGTCGCTGTGTCCACACTGTCTGCGTGCATGGCAGCCAATTCAAATAAGTCAAAAAATACGTATACGGGGAATCAAGGAAATCGAACTGGGAATGGATCAGAGACTCTAAGAATGGAAGATACAGGGGAAGAGGAAGATGATATGGAGGTATTATGGATAAAGGTTAGAACAGAAAAGAAGGTTAACAAAAAGAGGAAAAAGGGTAAGGAGGAAAGATCAGAAAGCAGTTCAATAGCTAGTGAGGAAGATGGGGATGAACTAAGTAATATCATGAGTGAATTTAGGATAATATTGAAGTTTAAAAGAGATGTAGGAGTTTCAGGAGTTAATCCATTGACGTTGACATATGAACTGAAAAAGCTGGTAGGAGAGATAGCTTTCGCAAAAGTGCTACAAGATGGAGCTTTAATGATAGCATGGAATGAAGAGCCATACAAATAAAGACAATTGGGAAACAGATGGTAATGAATTGTAGGAACGTAGGACAGGAGTCACGGGTGTATGGAGTAATAAATGGAATTCCGTTAGGAGTTACTATGGAGGAATTAAAAAATAATCTAGAGGGGACAAACGTGATGCACTCCGCTTACAAATGAACAGAGACGGTAGAAGAATGGATAGCTTGTCAGTACGTCTAACATTGGAGGGAAAAGAAGTGCCAGATCGGATTAAGATGGGGTATATTAGTTACCCGATTAGGAAGTATATAGCACCTCCTTTGAGGTGTTATAATTGTCAGAGGTATGGGCATACTGCGTCAGTGTGTAAGTCTAAAATGGTGTGCGCGTTGTGGAGGGAAGCACGAATTTGGGAAGTGCGGAGAAGGAGTAGGATTGAAGTGTTGCAACTGTGAAGGTAGTCACAATGCGGCATATGGAGGTTGTGAGGTGAGGAAAAAGGCTGTGGAAGTACAACAGAAAAAGTTTTTTTTTTTTAAATATCGAACCTATGCTGAAGCTGTGAAAGTAGTAAATGATAGAAATAGGCAAAGTGGGACTGAGAGAATGGAAAAAAATGAAGGTACAGGAAGATTTGATGAAGGTAGAGTACCAGAAGATGCAATGATAGTAAGTAAGAGAAATGTTGTGCTCTTCATGTGTGACGTAGAGTCGGAGACGGTCGAATCCATTTGCAGATATTTATTAAAGGTGATGACAAACAGAGCATAATCAGACAGGAACTCAAAAGATGACAAAGGTAATCCAGAATCGAAGTCAAAAAGGCAAAGTTCAGAGGCAGGTATAGATCAGTCCAGATAAAGGGTAGCTGAGGGTGCACAGGTGAGACTGATGAAAGCATAATTAGGTGATTAGGGAATAACGAGCATGAAGGATAATGGGAAATTAAGTCCTAGTATGCAGGAGAGAGGGATCTAGTGAAACCAGGAGGAGGCGTTGTCGTCCGTTCCGTGACATCATGGTAAAGCTAATTAATTGTACAGCACAAACAGAAAGGAGAACAGAAAAGTTACAAATAATAGTAAAGGCTGCAGAAAGATTTCTGGATATAAAGGGATTGAAATGCGAAGATATGCGAAGTCCCTTGCGATAAATGAGCTTGAGGGGTTCCTCCGTCCATCCAGTTTGGGCAGCCAGGGTACGGAAAGAGAGCGTGTAGTCCGCTGCGGTCGAATTTACCTGGCATAACGTGAGCAGCAGTTCACCTGGATCCTTTCCTCCCACTGAGTGCTCGAACACCTCTCTAAATTGAGTCAGAAATTCGTTATAAGATGGGAAAGAGAGCTGACTGCCATACCAGAGTGCAGTGGCCCATTCCAGAGCTCGACCCATGAGTAGGGAACATATGAAGGACACGCGGCTTCCATCAGTGGAGTAGGACTGTGGCTGCTGGTCAAAATACAAACTGCACTGCAACAGGAATCCCTTACAAGCAGAGGGTGAGCCATCACATTTCTCTGGGAACGATAATTTGGGTTGAAAGGAGTTGTTACTCACGACAGGTGGTGCAGTTGGATTAGAAGGTTGATCCAGTCGCGTCTGGCTGCGATAGGGATTGAACAGTTCTTGCGAGCTTCTCTGTGAGATCGGTTAATTTTACCAGCGCTTGCTGATGAGCAGTGAGAACATTAGCTTGATTAGATACCTTGGAGGTCAGTCAACTGAGATCTGCTGGATCCTAATGTGGTGAAGTATTCTGTGACGTAGAGGCGGAGACGGTCGAATCCATTTGCAGATATTTATTAAAGGTGATGACAAACAGAGAATAATCAGACAGGAACTCAAAAGATGACAAAGGTAATCCAGAATCGAAGTCAAAAAGGCAAAGTTCAGAGGCAGGCAGCAAAGGTTCACAAAACGAGTTCAGAGTCCAAGTTCAAACACACTAGATCAAATCCAAGCACAGAGAAAACAACGGTTACACACTGAGACAGAGGTTGGGTAAAACAATACTTCACAAATGACACAGAACAGTCCAGATAAAGGGTAGCTGAGGGTGCACAGGTGAGACTGATGAAAGCATAATTAGGTGATTAGGGAATAACGAGCATGAAGGATAATGGGAAATGAAGTCCTAGTATGCAGGAGAGAGGGATCTAGTGAAACCAGGAGGAGGCGTTGTCGTGCGTTCCGTGACATCATGGTAAAGCAAATTAATTGTACAGCACAAACAGAAAGGAGAACAGAAAAGTTACAAATAATAGTAAAGGCAGCAGAAAGATTTCTGGATATAAAGGGATTGAAATGCGAAGATATAATGAAACACCTTAATACAGAATCTCAGTCAAGTCAGGAGATAGGGGTTGGCTAGTATTATTATGTTAAAGGATAATTCCGGTATTTAACACCTTGAGTCTATATTGTAGTTTGTTTTGTATGAACAAGAGTGGTGGACAAAAATTTTTTGACAATGGTTCCTCTCTCGAGCTTTTGACTATAAAAGAATTGGCCATGGACCCATTTAACATTGGAGTCAATGGTCATGTCCGAAAATGTCATTAAAGTCCCTGTAAAGGCAATTCTAAAAAAAAAAATCTACACATACATGTGAAATGTATTGCTAAAACATATTACAAAGACTGTGAACTGCGAAGTACTGAATTGTGGAGTTAGACCGTTAAACAGTTTTTCACCATTGCTATTTTCCGGATTTTTTGGGCGGGGCTAAAACGGGGGCTCGATGACGCACTGGAGCCCCTGAGCTGCTGGACACGCCCCTACTTGATGACGCACTGGAGCCCCTGAGGCTGGCCGCTCTCTAACAATATAAATAGAGCACATTCGCATCAGTTTGGCGCTCAATCGCGAGTTACTGTCAGTACTATTATTACTACAGCCTAGTTTGCTAGTTAGCTATGCCTTCGTCACGGAAATGCGTACTACCTGGATGCGATCATGTACGAAACAGATCGGTGTCCTCATTTAAATTTCCTAAAAACGATCACATCAAGAAGAGGTGGATTAATTTTGTGAAGAACCACCTTGATGGAGAGCTGAGGAGGATCACCACCAAAACCCGCCTCTGTAGTGATCATTTTACACGGGATAGTTTTATAAACTTTCGTCGGAGACAACTGGGATGCTCTGATAATCCGCTGTTACTGTTGAATGGGGCCGAACAGACTATCTCCCGCCTCGGCCTTCATCCTCCCGTCGCGCCGACAACTGTGCCATCATCGGCAGTGCGTGCCCACCAATGAGGGTAGGCTGCCTTGTGTGCTTATGTTATAATTATAGTAGGTAGTCCACAGTATAGAGCTGGTAAGTCCCGCCCCCTCCGTAAAACCCCGCTGGACCTCAAAGTTGAAAAAGCGTCAATGCAAGTGAATGGGAGAAAATAATTATTTTCTGGTCCCGTTTGAATTGTGCCATGAATGTGAACATATGTTGTCTGTGAATTTTTTATATAATCTTTCATGTTACAAGTTTGACAGTATATGGTATGATTCGTCGGCTAGCAGTTGTGGAAAAGACATAACGAGAAAGACTACATGTCGCCTATGTGACGTCACCCCATAAAGTTGACTTACCCGTGGTTTTCGCCAACCTCAACGATTTTGTCCTCTCCCTGAAAGAAGGCGGTGAAGTGCACCAAAGACACAGCCATGTCTAGCGGGATCCGTGAGCTAGAGCCGTGTTCTAGTGGTGTTGATGTTTCAAACGCGTCGAAAGCAGCGAAGAGTTGTAGTCCACAAACTGCTCTCACACAAAGTCTACCCGTATCAAACTTCTACCCGCTAAACTGTAGCATTCTTCACACGAAAGATTATATAAAAAATTCACAGACAACATATGTTCACATTCATGGCACAATTCGAACGGGACCAGAAAATAATTATTTTCTCCCATTCACTTGCATTGACGCTTTTTCAACTTTGAGGTCCAGCGGGGTTTTACGGAGGGGGCGGGACTTACCAGCTCTATAGGGATGTTCGCCGTGACGTCACGACGCGCTCTGGTTGGCAGAAGAAAAGTAATGACCGCTTAAAGCGCAGCGCAAACACAGAAGAAAATGGTTGTATCGTGCTTTGTGATCGGCTGTGTTAACAGGTTCGATAAGAGTAATAACCCCAAGAGCTTCTATCGTGTACCTAAACAGCCTGAATCAAGAAAGAAAGCTTTGAATTTCTGCAATTAGGCGTCTATACCCAGCGGAAAACAATGGGAGCCAGCGGACCACGATCGCGTCTGCTACCTACATTTTGCGTTAAAAATTAAAACTAATTTTGTAAATAAATGTTACTAGTAGGTTCTATCGCATTGATGGGTTAATTAATGAATGAATAACTGTACAAAATACCGCGGAAGACGTGTCAAAGTGTTTGTTTACATAACTTTTTGTGCATGCTGTGACTGAGCAATGGAAGTATAATAACACTGACATACCCTTATAAATTAATGGCAAATTATTGTATTTTCATTCATACATTTTACGTAGCCTATATGTTAATTGTTAACCAATGTTATATATCAGAGGTAAGATAATTTTGAAAATAGCCCATGGATAAATTACACCTGTATTTTTACTCTTGTAACATATTTACCAGTTATCCTTAGTTACAACAAGTAATATTCGTAATTATTACTTAATTTATAGGCATCTAAAGATTTGTACGCCTTCATCGACTCTCTGGTAAACATAGATGGTGTCGATAAGATACAGATAGATGTCGCCGAATGTCAAATCTGGCCATGTGTCCGGGCTTTGCTCCAATTCTCACTCAGGTGATATTGATCAGGCAGAGAACATGAACCCTGGTTATATAAAAGCTTAACCTTATATCTCTTTTTTGGTTCTTCGGACAAATAATTAGCATATGCTGACAAAACACAGGTAGACTGCTGCGAGTCTGCGACATGTTTTGGTTCTTTCTGCCAACCAGTTCGAGACCACGCCCATATCGTGACGTCACATTTGACTCCGGCGAACATCCCTATAGGCTACGTACTAAATTCTGCAACCCTCTAACGTGATTTTTTTTGTTTATTTATATGATCAATATGATTGCTTAGCCAAGTAATTTAAACTATTATCTGTTCACAAAGCAGTCCCTTCCGACCAGAAAAAGAGACCGAGTCTTTCATGCATAAAGTCACTCGAGAAGTTGGATGTCAGTCAGACAGGTTTCAGCGCAGCCGGCGGACACGCCCCCAGCGTTTGAGAGCAGAGACCACTGCTCATTTTTTCAAGAATTTGATAGCTTATTTTATGTACTTGCTGGCTTTTTTTATCATTCAAATTTGGCTGGGTGGCTAGTAACACATTTTTCTGTGATATGACAAACTCAGAACACATACTTAATTTTGACTTTACAGGGACTTGAAAACAACTTTAGTTTTAAACTCACCGAGTGATTAGTGATGTTAGTAGATGTCCCAGAAACAAAAAGTGTTGCGAAAAACAGTTTCTGTCGTGTTTTATTCGTCATTTTGTAAAATCCCATTGAATTCTGTTGAAGGACTGAGTGCTCGTTAATATAAATGCGCTACCGGAAACGGAAAGGGGTCAGTTTACATTTGGTCACACACAGAGAGAGAGAGAGAGAGAGAGAGAGAGAGAGAGAGAGAGAGAGAGAGAGAGAGAGAGAGAGAGAGTAGGCCTACATTAGATCTTATTGAATCATAAGCTCATTTTATATTTTATTGTCACACTTTAATGGGTAAAATAATTTATTTAATGGACAAACACAAATGTGTAAGGCTTTTATTTGTACACATAACATTGAAATTATGGAGTGTGTTGTGGTTGCTTCATCTGGCATCTGACAGAGCATCTTACAAAGGCTTCTGGCTGCTTTGTTTTAAATAAGCACCAGGTGGCGCTGTTCTCGACACTCTCGAAGCTTTGAATCTTTTCCCGGAACAATCAGGGGAAAGCATCATTGCTTCATGAGGCTTCATTTCCCCATCTCTAAGTAGGGTGTGGAGCTGAGACGCGAGGAAAGGAAGCGAGGGAACACAGTTGATGTTAGTCAGCTGTTTCTGGGTTTTGTCTTGTCTATCCTTTGTTTTTCAGGCCAAGGACCCCATGGAAAATGTTTTTCAGATTAATTTAAGATTTGTTTTTTTGTTGTTGTTTCTGTATGATGTTAAATTACTGTGAGAGCATCAAATTATGAACCAAAAATAACTCGAGCTATATCAGTGGCTCATCTACGTATTTCCTTGTTAGGGTAATAGGCTACTATCATTGCAAGGATTCAGGATATTTCTAGACTTTAAATGTCCTCTCAAAATATTTATGGGTGGGGTTAGTTCTTTTTTTGTTTCACTATTGCGTGTTGCTCGAGCTACAGCTATTCAGTCACAGATCTGAGTTGCAGTGATAAAGTTGGGTCTTATTTACAGTATTTTCTGATCAGTTGTTTTTCAATATGCTTCAACATTTCTTTGGACTTTTTTATCTCTTGGCAGTTTCACACCTTTTGAGTTTCACAGGTTTGTATAGTGACTTAATTCTGTTTTTTATTATATGCATCTGGAACGAGTATATTTTAAACTTTAGCTTTTACTTTATTGTAGGCTAAATTAAAAGAAAATATGGAGATTATATGACAAAATAATTTTAATTGTGTAATTTTGAATTCTTGACTTGTGTTCTAACAAATTTGAATAATATGTGGAATTTGAAATAGTTCTGAATTAGATATTTTTTAACGAATATTGAACATTTAAAATGTAATGGATTGAAAAGTTTTTATGGCTGAATTTTATAGACATTTATTTTCAAACAGCTGTTTTTTTCTGAATTATTATACTGAATTCAGAATTCAAAAATTCAGTTTGAAGAAAAAAATACAGATTCAAGTTTTCAAGATGAAGAAGAAATTCGGAACTTCAAATTCAGTTTTCTAACATTCAAACTGCGGAAAATTCAGATGTATAGAAGTAGGTCACAGGTCATCCACAGGGAAAAGAGAATCTCAGAAAGTCGAATGGGACATTTTGGCCAATTACAGAGCTGCACTGGAGTAGTTTTCTGCCGCAAGAAAAGCTGTGTATTCAGTTGTTTTTTGATTTAATATTAAGAGTAGAAAAGTTAGAAAACAGCTAGAATAGCCTATATGATTTCTAATAGCCTAGTCTAATAATAGTCCGCGGATGCTGCAGTTGGATGGATTCTTAACGAGTTTATTCCAACTACATTTTCTCTTTTTTTCTCATCAAACAACCCGTAATGGGGAAGAGTAGACAGGGCTTTCTTCTGTGCAGACCAGCAATTCTCAAGTGCCTGGGGAGTCAGTGAAATAATTTGCTATATAAACCTACTGTATTTTCCAGACTACAAGTCATGTTTGTTATCATGAAACACGCTGTGATTTATTCCAAAGTGATTTAGGCATATAATGCATTTAACCTCAAATAATCTAAATGTTGACTTTCAAAAGTAGGTGTGCCAAGAAGGCTATTTGTTAGGTATAAGCCTATATTTGGCGTCAGAAAGATGCGTCAACAAGACGCAGCGCATCATGTTGTTTTATTTATTTTTCCAAGGCATGATATTTTGAAGTCATTTTGAATGTACAGAAATAAAAATATAGTACATTTTACTGTTTTGAATGATTATCTGTATGACTATAAATGACAGAGTATTAGGCTAAGTTATTTCCCCATTAATTGGAACAAATCCAAGTGATGGCGCCGCATCGATTAAACAACTCCACAAACAGCATTACCAGCTTCACTTATTAATAACCAGTTTGACTTTATTACTGCCATTCGTCTACTGTAGTTCTTATTAGAATTAGCAGAGGTTTAGATGTTGATGATTTGAGTTTCGTTTAAGGGCACCATGATGGAGATCAACGTTTGCTTTAGTTGGGCTCTTGACCCTTGACTTTTACACCTAAGGTTTTCTTTGGCTGCTATATTGTGGGTTTATAAAACACATTTGTTATGGCACAAAAGTCAAGGAAAATGTTGATTGTGTGTAGATGGTTGAGGATTGATGATGACAATCAATCATTTTGTGACTTGATTCACTGATCTCATTAGGCTATTATAGTTTGCATTACTTTTTATAATATCCCACGAGTCCTAACTGAATTGCTTCTTTTGTAAGGAACAGCGCTTTCTCACATAATGCAGTGAATTAGCCCCTGCACGATAATAATTGATACTCGAGCCATCGATATCAACAAATTCAGAATTCAAATTCACCATAACCACGGACAGCGCCAGGTAACGTCGCACGTAAGAAGGTAGCCTATATCTTGCGGCTTCCTACGGCGGATTATCAGTGAATCCCAGTTGTCTCCGACGAAAGTTAATAAAAATATGTGTAAAACGATCACTACAGAGGCTGGTGTTGGTGGTGATCCTCAGCTCTCCAACAAGTTGGCTCTTCACAAAATGAAGAGAGGGGGTAAAATCTTTGCGTGGCAGGGGGAGCTGCCACTCGACCAGTCACGAATATATGCGCCTGCCACTGAGTTATATGCGCCGGCCACTCGACCAGTCACGGATATATGCGCCGGCCACTCGACCAGTCACGGTCATGCGCCTGCCACCCGAACTTACACAATATGTAAGGTTTTTTTTTAACCAAATGCAGCGCGCGTCTCGTGGCTCTATTAAGCGTCAGCCACTGTCAGCCACTACCAGCCACACGATCTCTCACCGTTTACATCTTTCAGACTCTCCTATTGATACACGAGAGCACACAGACAGTGCAATACAGATCTTATTTACCTATTTCTCATATTATCTGATTTTTTTATTCGCTCTTTTTACCCGTATGGGAGCGCGCTCGTGTATAAGCGTCGCCAGCCACTACCAGCCACACGATCTCTGACCGTTTACATCTTTCAGACTCCTATTTGTAGCGTGGTGGTGGGGGTAAACGGTTGAAAACGACCAATTTGTATAGTGGTAATTCAATATGACAAGCTGACTACGCCACCCCTTTTCAGAGAAAGGGGAAATAACTACCCAATGGAAATAGGGCACACAAGTTTGTTATCATGGAGGGAAAAGAGATGTGGATATCAGTACAAAAATGGTTTATTGAATTCACATAAATAGATAAAACTCAGGTTACTGCAAGGCAGATTTTTACTCAACTAACTAGTACAGCACCGTTCATCAACACACAAAATAAAGAAAATGAAATTACTAAAGTGGCTGAGGCTTACCCGTAGCAGGTTAGGCTAGCTAGGTATCTTATCCAAAAAACCACACGCACCCACACACGCCCAGTGAGGTGTAAGCGGTAAACCACACTCAGTGCTTAAAATACCACCACCAGAAGGCAAGAAAAGCTAGCCTCCCAACCCGGGGTCCATCAGCCTAAAATAAACACACAAAAAGACAATAAATACACTGAACAAATAATAAAATCACAGAATTCTTAGTTGTTGGTGATGCAAAACATTCACCATAAATGAGCACTGAGTTGATGACAAAAGAAATAAATCACAGAGCAACAAGGTTGCAACCAAATAAATGTCCAGATAGTCAACAAACTAAAACAAGACACGTAAAGAAAAAAACATGTAAAAAGGTAAATAAGATCTGTACTGCACTGTCTGTGTGCTCTCGCGTGTATCAATAGGAGTGTCTGAAAGATGTAAACGGTCAGAGATCGTGTGGCTGGTAGTGGCTGGCGACGCTTATACACGAGCGCGCTCCCATACGGGTAAAAAAAGCGAATAAAAAAATCAGATAAGATGAGAAATAGGTAAATAAGATCTATATTGCACTGTCTGTGTGCTCTCGTGTATCAATAAGAGAGTCTGAAAGATGTAAACGGTCAGAGATCGTGTGGCTGCAGTGGCTGGCGACACTTATACACGAGCGCGCACCCATACGGGTAAAAAAAGCAAATAAAAAAAGCAGATAAGATGAGAAATAGGTAAATAAGATCTGTATTGCACTGTCTGTGTGCTCTCGTGTATCAATAGGAGAGTCTGAAAGATGTAAACGGTCAGAGATCGTGTGGCTGCAGTGGCTGGCGACACTTATACACGAGCGCGCACCCATACGGGTAAAAAAAGCAAATAAAAAAAGCAGATAAGATGAGAAATAGGTAAATAAGATCTGTATTGCACTGTCTGTGTGCTCTCGTGTATCAATAAGAGAGTCTGAAAGATGTAAACGGTCAGAGATCGTGTGGCTGCAGTGGCTGGCGACACTTATACACGAGCGCGCACCCATACGGGTAAAAAAAGCAAATAAAAAAAGCAGATAAGATGAGAAATAGGTAAATAAGATCTGTATTGCACTGTCTGTGTGCTCTCGTGTATCAATAGGAGAGTCTGAAAGATGTAAACGGTGAGAGATTGTGTGGCTGGTAGTGGCTGGCGACGTTTATACACGAGCGCGCTCCCATACGGGTAAAAAGAGCGAATAAAAAAAGCAGATAAGATGAGAAATAGGTAAATAAGATCTGTATTGCACTGTCTGTGTGCTCTCGTGTATCAATAGGAGAGTCTGAAAGATGTAAACGGTGAGAGATCGTGTGGCTGGTAGTGGCTGGCGACACGAGCGCGAATAAAAAAATCAAATAAGATGAGAAATAGGTCAATAAGATCTATATTGGACTGTCTGTGTGCTCTCCTGTATCAATAGGAGAGTCTGAAAGATGTAAACGGTGAGAGATCGTGTGGCTGGTAGTGGCTGACGCTTAGAGCCACGAGACGCGCGCTGCGCATTTGGTAAAAAAAAACCTTACATATTGTGTAAGTTCGGGTGGCAGGCGCATGACCGTGACTGGTCGAGTGGCCGGCGCATATATCCGTGACTGGTCGAGTGGCCGGCGCATATATCCGTGACTGGTCGAGTGGCCGGCGCATATAACGCAGTGGCAGGCGTGGCTGGTCGAATGGCAGCTCCCCCTGCCACGCAAAGATTTTACCTCTACACGAAATGAATCCACCTCTTCTTGATATGGTCGTTTTTCGGAAATTTAAAGGACACAGATATGTTTTGTAAGTGATGATTTCCAGGTAATACGCATTTCAGCTTGTTAGGAAACTGTAGGCTGTAGTAACATAGATATAATAAAGCCTTAATTATTATGTATATGGTGGTAACTAATAGTAGGCCTACTGACAGTAACTCGCGATTGAGCGGCGAACTGATGTGAATTGTTAGGGGCGGGGCCAGGAGCTCAGTGGCTCCAGTGCGTCATCGAGCCACCGTTTTAGCCCCGCCCAAAAAAATCCTGAACACAGCCACGGTGAAAAACTGTTAAACGGTCTAACTCCACAATTCAGTAGCCTACTTCATAGTTCACAGTCTTTGTAATGTGTTTTAGCAATACATTTCTAACTTTTAGAATGTGTTCAGAATTTTCTTTTTAGAATTGCCTTTACAGGGACTTTAATTTTTATTTTATTTTTTATTAAAGTGTCTTGCACTTACATGCTCAGCCCAAATAGGCTTAAAAGACACTAATGACACAAAACAAACATAATACACAAAGATGACCATCATACAAAGAACATTGTTCATACAAAGAACAACAACCATTAAATCACACAAAACACATAATATGTCCTCTTCTGGGACACCTTTGTATCGCCCCACCTCGATCTGCAAGGGCAACACCCCAGCTCTGAGCTGGGCACACAAAGACCTCTGTAATCTAGTTAACCAACATTTGACATAAGGCTCTGTGGAGTAATCGTTTTTTAAAGTGAACATAACTTCTCAATTTGGGCTTATTTAACACCTGCCATTGCCATTGCTCTTTATAAGAATTAAACAAAAGCTGCCTGACCTGAGATATATCACCTTGTAAAGTATTTGTAAATATATACTGTGCTTTTACTGATGAAAGTATTCCAAGGACCTCCATTGACCAAGGATAATTGTGAGCTTTATCCCAATCAGAAACTTTCCGAGTAAGTCTATCTTCAGGTAATTTTATAAACCGATTCCATAATCTTATTTGTTTCACCATACAAGGCTCCCAAGGCATTGATAGATGGATCAATAGTTAGCATCCAAATGTTACATTGCAAATATGGAAACTTTGGACCGAATGAGAGATGCGCAAACGCAACGTCGGTAGAGTTTCAGTTTCGATTCAAATAAATTTGTTTGGGCTTGCCGTTTAAAATAGGCTAAATGTTGTTTGTAATAAAGAGCACAATAGGCTATCCATCCATCCATCCATCCATTCATCCATCCATCTATCTATCTTCTTCCGCTTATCCGGGGCCGGGTCGCGGGGGCAGCAGTCTAAGCAGAGATGCCCAGACTTCCCTTTCCCTAGCCACTTCCTCTAGCTCTTCCGGGGGGACACCGAGGCGTTCCCAGGCCAGCCGGGAGACATAGTCCCTCCAGCGTGTCCAAGGTCTTCCTCGGGGTCTCCTCCCGGTGGGACGTGCCCGGAACACCTTCCCAGGAAGGCGTCCAGGAGGCATCCGGAACAGATGCCCGAGCCACCTCAGCTGACCCCTCTCGATGTGGAGAAGCAGCGGCTCTACTCTGAGCTCCTCCCGAGTGACTGAGCTTCTCACCCTATCTCTAAGGGATCGCCCAGCCACCCTGCGGAGAAAGCTCATTTCGGCCGCCTGTATCCGGGATCTTGTCCTTTCGGTCATGACCCAAAGCTCATGACCATAGGTGAGAGTAGGAACTCTTCGCCTTGTGGCTCAGCTCTTTCTTCACCACGAAAGAACCGGTACATCGACCGCATTACTGCAGAAGCTGCACCGATCCGTCTGTCAATCTCCCGTTCCATCCTTCCCTCACTTGTGAACAAAACCCCAAGATACTTGAACTCCTCCACTTGAGGCAGGAACTCTCCACCAACCTGAAGAAGGCAAGCCACCCTTTTCCGACTGAGGACCATGGCCTCGGATTTGGAGGTGCTGATTCTCATCCCAGCCGCTTCACACTCGGCTGCAAACCGTCCCAGTGCATGCTGAAGTTCCTGGTCTGATGGGGCCAACACGACAACATCATCTGCAAAGAGCAGAGAAGAAATTGTGTTGTCCCCAAACCCGACACCCTCCGGCCCCTGGCTGCGCCTAGAAATTCTGTCCATAAAAATTATGAACAGAACCGGCGACAAAGGGCAGCCCTGCCGGAGTCCAACATGCACCGGGAAGAAGTCTGACTTACTGCCGGCAATGCGAACCAAGCTCCTGCTTCGGTCGTACAGGGACTTGACAGCCCTTAGCAAAAGACCCCAGACCCCATACTCCCGGAGCACCCTCCACAGGCCGCCCCGAGGGACACAGTCGAATGCCTTCTCCAAATCCACAAAGCACAATAGGCTATTTTGAGGCAAATTTATTATAGCCTACATGCTACTTATTTTTCATTCTTGTTGTTTTCTGAATGGCTACCATACATTTAAGGATTTGTCATAGTCCTACTGTAAGGGGAAGTAAAATATGCATAGCCTACATGTTAATAGTGTTTATAATGTTAATGTTGTATTTACCAGTATTTTACACTAGTTTTTCTGAATTAATAAAATGTGTTTTTTACAACGGTGTGACGCACGCACGTGTCTCTCTCTAAACATGATCCGGTGTGACTTGCACGCAGGTGCATGTGTAACGGAGGCCAGTAGTAGTTGCTGTGCGAGTAAACTCAGAAGGGTATGTATTTGAATATCTGATAGTAAGTCTGAATGACAGTTAATGAACATTTGGCCTATTAAGTCTATTAAGTTTGGCCTATTTTTTTTTAAATTCTTTTTTATTAGTGTATTATTTTTTTTTTTTACTATTAATATTTAATATGATCAAATATAAATCAAAAAGCTACTGAACCAATGATTCTCTTGAACCACCACGTGTGCGGCAGAAAACTACTCCAGTGCAGCTCTGTAATTGGTCAAAATGTTCCATTCGACTTTTCTGAGATCCTCTCTTCCCTGTGGATGGCTTGTGACCTACTTCTATACGATCTACTTCCGCATTTTGAATTTTAGAAAACTGAATTTGAAGTTCCGAATTTCTTCTTCATCTTGAAAACTTGAATCTGTACTTTTTAAAACGAGATATTTGCAGTCTAAGAATTCAGAACAAACAAACAAACAAACAAACAAAAAACAGCTGTTTGAAAATATGTCTATAAAATTTAGCCATAAAAACATTTCAATTTGTTAAATTTCAAATGTTTAATATTCGTTTAAAGAAATAAAATTCAGAACTATTTAAAAATATACATAATATCCACATAATATTAAATTTTGTTAGATTACACTTGTCAATAATTCAAATTTACACAATCCAAAATTCAACAACTCCATAATTTGAGGGAGTGTTACATTCATTTCTGTTCAGTTGACATGTTTGAGTTTGGACTATCCCTGCCAAATATTGTCTCTCTACTGTATTAGTAAAGCTTTTTTTATTTCATATGACAATAGATGGGCTTTTACAGAAACCATTACCCTTTTCACTAGTTATAAAGATGTCATGCTCACAACTCTATCAAATACAAAACTCTAGAGGCCTGTCATGGGCCAGTGGTCAGTTTGCAGGTCTTAATGACTCATAGAAAGTTATTTCTGTGTCTGCTTGTAATCCAATACTTAAGTGCTGCTATTTTGTGCTGAATCTTCATTAGTTTTAAATCGCATCCTTCTCATTGTGTTTAACAGGTTCACATGCTGATGATGAATGTCCTCTTCAGCTCAACCCACAGAGAGTTGTTGTGAAGTACGACGGTTCTGTCTCAGCCGACTGCAGCACTTCTGTCACGCATAAAGGAATGGGATGGGAAGCCAGTGAGGGAGCAGTGCCCTTGAGCACAGACAGTCTGATCACATGGAGAGTGTCAGAACTGACAGAATGGGACATAACGCCATACTGCTACATAAACTATATTAATAAGGAACAGTGTAACTTGACTCTCCCAGTGACTATTTACAGTGAGTTTCCCTGTTATTGATATTTTTATATTTTCTTTCTCAGAAATATCTACTGTACTGTACATTGATGACTGCAGATATCAGAGAGTGTAATTCTTCCTCCACAGAGACTCCAGACAGTGTGTCCATCAGCACTGTGAATCACACTGGACCAATGATAGAGGGAAACCAGTATGAGCTCCAGTGTGATGTTCTCAATGTGGCTCCTGCTCAGAATCTCACTGTCAACTGGTACAAAGGACAGACTCTGGTGAATCAATCCATCTTCACTGACACCATCAATACTCCAGTCAATAAAACATCTAAACTCCTGATCCGTCCAGACAGAGCTGATGATGGAGCTCAGTACTGGTGTGAAGCAGAGCTGGAACTGGGAGAAGAAGGACCTCAACCTCCTCCAACAGCCCCATCAGAAAAACTCAATGTTGAAGTCTACTGTAGGTTTACTTATTGCTAGGCTTGCAAATTTGATTCAATTTAATTCAGTTTATATTTTCTGAAGGGTCTTCTAGCATGAAGGATGTGCAACTGTCATATTTCATCATATGCAGAGTTTTGCATATTAACTGAGATCATTTGATAAATATTGCATATTATTAATTAAATGAACACAAATATGTTTCAGTTGTGAAAATATGTTGCTCTGTCCTCCTCAGATAAACCAAAACACTCCAGTTCAAATGAGACCATCAGTAAAACCAACGACCTCACTCTAAACTGTACAGTGAAGGCAAACCCGGCTCCTACGTACTCATGGGACTCAAAACATCTGAAAGATACGATCAGCTCCTCAGTGCTTCAGTCCTCCACGCTCAGTTCAGGAAAATACACGTGCATCGCCACAAACTCTCTGGGACAAGATAGAAAAGTGTTCATCCTCACATCTACAGGTTGGTTATAAATCAAAAGAAAAATTAACTAGATATCCTCTCTGTTCGATAAAATGTATCATTTTCAGTAAATCTTTTTTTGCTTATAATTGAATACGAAATGTTCATTAAGACATTTTGCATCGAATTTCTTTTTTATTTATTTAGCTTAGTCATTTTGCTCTCATTGAAAATGAGGAAGAAATTTGATTTGTGAAATATCTGATGACTTTCTTGAGTCATGCGTACTGATGTATGACAAAACTTCTGAATGTCGGGTCGGGTGTTTCTTCAGTAGCTCCAGCACTGCTCTTCTCTCTTCTGTAACTGTAGACAGGGATTGAGCTTTGAAAACATTGTGTGTGTGTGTGTGTGTGTGTTTCTGTTTGTACCATCATTCACACAGCTCTTCTTTTACAGGCAGTCGTCCCACATTCTGGACTGTTCTTTTCTTCTCCCAGTTTCTGGTTGCATCGATAATGGTCACATAAGAGAGAAATAACTGCAGAATTGTTTTGTTTTTTTCCTCCAAAATGGGACTCATCTGCATCCATAAAAATGATGTTGACTTGTAGCGCTTCACCAATAATGCATATGAAGTCAATGTAAATTAATGATTTGATGCATGATCAGGGAAACTGCTATTACACATCCATTTTATTCATAAATAAAACTCCTGCCTTTAAATGTTAGCATGGAATTTAACATCTGATAGTCACTGAAAAGTAAATGTTTTGGATTTTTTATTTTCTTATTTTAATTATTGGACAACATAAATTACCACTTTGAAATCTCACCACATAAAATTATGGTAAATATTATTGCCTTAACCAAATGTTTTGTATGTTAATATATTATTTGTTTTAATTTTTGATACCTGTCAAAATACATGCGACACATACCATTTAATAACTGTTTTTTAAAGTAATATTAAGATTTTAGTTTTAAATGTATGCATATCATAAGTTCGTTAACTATTTACTTTGAAGTTTAGAACTGTTTTCCTACCAGTCTGTCATTTGTATTAATAAACGATATTTACTTTAATATGATTAACAATTATAGCAGTGTTTATGTCTAGTGTAAAATCTAGATCTGGAAATGTGAAAACAAAACAAAAAACAGAACTACTGATGACCACAAGTTTTCAATGATGACCATAATTTTAAAAGAAAACTAAGTACATGATAAAATTTAATTTTTTTGACGTTATTGTTTGTAGCGGCAGTATTCTAGTATATTTGATTGTTTGTCATCTAGAACCTCAATTAAAGGTACTGAGCATTAATCATTCATTGCTCAGGTCATCTTTTAAATTTCTTCTCTGTGAATGTGAGCTGAGCATAAGTTCAGTAGTGCCACTTCCTAAGCGCGGAAAACGTACTCGGTTACTAACGTAACCTCGGTTCTCTCTAGGAGAGGGAACGAGTACTGCGTCGAAAGAACGCTACGGGAAAGATATTTCTTTGTCGAGATTGAAGCCTAAAAATTAATCCTTAATTTTGTAAATATTGTAAAACGCTTTTCTGTAGCATACAACCCTAGGCGGAGCAATATCGCTCACCCATTGGCTGCTCCGCCAGAAAAGCACAGCCTATGCGAGGCCAGAGACGCTGACCAATGAGGGTGCTTCGCGCCCTTCTGCGTCATCTCCCGCCGAAACAGGCGTGGCCTAGGCCTATAAATACGAGCATAGCTGTCTAACACACTGATTTTCGTCACGAAAGCGACGCAGCGTGGGCACGCACGGCATGAGACGCAGTACTCGTTCCCTCTCCTAGAGAGAACCGAGGTTACGTTAGTAACCGAGTACATTCTCTTACGTAGAGTTCTCTCGTACTGCGTCGAAAAGAACGCTACGGGAACCCCATGTAACCCGCCGTGCGTGCTCTTGGACCGACACAGACACCTAAGGGCGCACACGCCCTGGCATACAAGTGCCTACCCCAAGAAGTATAGGGAGAGCGGCTAAAATTAGCATCATCCCTTTATAGTAGTGCCTCTAAGGGCATAATAACATATATATGAAATATTATATATATATGAGGGGTAATAGCATGCTCATGGGACACATTGTCAGTGAGTGATGCTTAAACATTGAAGTGACCTGGGCCGCAACGCGGGGCAGGAACACTAAACATAGTCTTCTAGACCGAGAGCAGTTTAGCCTGCAACGCAGGAACCTCTAGGTTATAGAACCGTATAAATGTAGACGGGGAGGCCCAGCCTGCCGCCATACAGATATCTTGTAACGAGATTCCGCTATACCAAGCTCACGAAGAGGCCATGCCTCTCGTAGAATGCGCTCTGATGCCCAGGGGGCATTCCAAACCTCTAGATGCGTAGGCTAGCGCAATGGCATCCACTACCCATCGAGATAGACTCTGTTTCGTCGCGGCTCGCCCTTTAGAGCGCCCACTGAACGAAACAAAGAGCTGCTCCGTCTGTCGAAAAACAGCGGAGCGGGACACATATGCTCTTAATGCCCTGACCGGGCAAAGGGAGCTATTTCCGTCCTCCGAGGCCGGCAGGGCCGACAGGGAGATGACCTGAGCCCTGAACGGTGTGTTGAGGGACTTAGGTACGTACCCATGCTTCGGTTTCAACACGACTACAGAGTCGTTTGGCCCGAACTCCATACAAGAAGCTCTAACTGAGAGCGCTTGCAAATCCCCCACACGCTTCACTGAAGCGAGAGCCAAAAGAAACACGGTCTTGAAAGACAGGTGTTTCATGTCAACTGAGTGAATAGGCTCGAAAGGGGCCCCTTTCATAGCGTTCAACACTGTAGAAAGGTCCCAAACGGGGACTGAAGGAGGCCTTGGAGGGTTTAACCTCCTGGCTCCTCTAAGGAAACGGACCACCAGGTCGTTTCTGCCCAGTGAATGGCCAAGCGTTGGATTAACGAACGCTGATATGGCAGCCACATAGACTTTGAGCGTGGATGGGGTTCTTCCCTTATCCAATAGTTCTTGGAGGAAGGAGAGAATCTCCGTTTCCCCGCACTGAAGTGGTGACAGACCTTGGTCTGAACACCAACCAGAGAACACCGACCATTTGGAAGCGTAGAGCCGTCTAGTAGACGGAGCCCTAGCCTGTTCGATCGTGTCTAACACTCCCTTTGGGAGGTTAGCGGGTACCCGTTTATGGCCCATACGTGTAGGGACCAGAGCTCCGGGCGAGGATGCAAAATCGAGCCCTTGGCCTGCGAGAGGAGGTCTCTCCTCACTGGAATCGGCCACGGGGCAGTACTCTTCAGTCGCATCAAAACTGGGAACCAGGGTTGATTCGTCCAGTATGGAGCGACTAGTAGCACCGAGCATCCGCTTTCCTCGATACGCTCCAGCACTTGAGGCAGGAGTGAGACAGGAGGAAAGGCATAGAGCGGACGGCGGGGCCAGACACTGGCCAGCGCGTTCGTGCTCTTCGAAAAGAATTCTGGGCAGTGAGCGTTTTCCTGGTTTGCAAAAAGGTCTATTTCCGCTCTGCCGAACGTTTTCCACAGCAGACGCACTGTCTGCGTGTGTAGAGACCACTCTCCTGTAGGAACGTTGTTCCGTGAGAGTCTGTCTGGGCCTACGTTCGAATGGCCTTGCACATGCATTGCTCTCAGCGAGCGCAGGTTGTGCTGGGCCCATACCAGTATGCGTTCCGCTAACCTGAATAGGTTTCGGGATCTCACGCCACCCTGGCGGTTTATGTAGGCTTCTACCGCCATGTTGTCCGAACGGACCAGGACGTGGTGCCCTTTTATCCGGGGACAAAAGCGCCTCAGCGCAAAGTCCACCGCCATCATTTCCAGGCAGTTTATGTGCGGTAGTTTGACTCGTTCTGTCCACTGACCAAAGAACGGTCTGCCGTCGAGCAGTGCTCCCCAGCCTGAGGTGGACGCGTCCGTGGACACCACCTTCAGGCTCGAGGAAGTCCCCAGGCTTACACCTGACCGGTACCAGTCTGACGCTCTCCATGGTGTCAGGGCTGCAATGCATTCCTGATTGACCTTGAGGCGAAAGCGACCGTGAGCCCATGCTCGGCGCGGTACGCGCGCTTTCAGCCAGAACTGCAGTGGGCGCATGCGCAGCAGGCCCAACTGCAGTACTGTTGAGGCTGAGGCCATGAGGCCTAGCATTTTCTGAAATCTCTTGAGCGGCACTATATGACCGCTGCTGAAGGATTTCGCCATCTGCAGGGTGTTTCGCCTGCGCTGTAATGACAGTCGTGCTGTCATAGACAGCGAGTTCAGTTCCAGTCCCAAAAAGGAGATCCTTTGACTGGGAAAACAGTGAACTTTTCTCCCAATTGACTCTCAGACCTAAGTGCTCGAGGTGATCGAGTATTATGGTCTTGTGGCGAATGAGTTCTGAAGATGATTGAGCTAGAATCAGCCAATCGTCCAAATAATTCAAAATTCGAATGCCTTGGAGTCTCAGGGGTGCCAGCGCCGCGTCCATGCACACTGTAAATGTACGAGGTGCTAGGGACAGGCCGAATGGCAGGACTGTGTACTGATATGCCCGGCCCTCAAAGGCGAATCTCAAAAATCGCCTGTGACGTGACGCAATCTGTATGTGAAAATACGCGTCTTTCAGATCTATTGCCATAAACCAGTCTCCTCGGCAAATCTGCGCGAGGATTTTTTTTGGCCGTGAGCATTCTGAACTTTCGCTTTATCAGCGCTTTGTTCAGATGCCTCAGATCTAAAATGGGTCTGAGACCCCCGTCTTTTTTCGGTACCAGGAAATATCTGCTGTACAGACCCCCTTCGCTCTGAGATAAAGGCTCTATGGCCCCTTTGCTCAATAGCTTCGCTATTTCGGCTCGAAGTAGATGTGCTACTTCTGTTTTTACCGTGGTTTCGACTCTCGCCGTGTAACGGGGAGGGCGTCGATAAAACTGTAGCGAATAGCCTCTTTTTATAGTCTCTAGCACCCATTCTGAGACCCCGGGAAGTCTTTCCCATGCATGTGCACGCGTGACAAGGGGTTGAATGTAATCTGGGCCCTGGTCGCGAAATGGCGGCGACACGAGAGCAACCGTGTGCTGTAACATGGACGCCGTGGCGTCTGAGGCGGGGGGTATGTTTAACACAGTGTGCATCCCGCGCGCGCGCTCGACTCTCTGAGTTGAGAGAGAGAGCGCGTTATATTTATGTGGGCGCGTGGAAGCGGGCACATTTATAACACCGGGAATACTGTGTTTGTGAACTGACTGACCGTTCGTTAGTTTCGTTTTTACAGAAAACGCGGAATGTGCAGTGTGTAGTGGTTGTGGGCACTGGACAGTGGGCACGCTCACTACATGTAAAGCACAATCGACATGAGTCGATTTTATGCAGACCCTGTGTTGTACGGGGCTGTGCTTGCACGGGTTTAAAAACCGGGCTCTGGTCGCGAAATGGCGGCGACACGAGAGCAGTCGTGTGCTGTAACATGCGTATGATGCGGGGGCGCGCTTAATCGAGCCGGAAGCCCGTGCGCGCTCAGCTCTCTCAGCTGAGAGAGAGAGCGCGCGGTGCGAGCCCCGTACGGCTCGGCATGTTTGAGAATAAATGTGGGTGCGTGAATGCGGGTACATTTATAGCACTGGGAGTACTGTCTATTAGAACTGACTGACCGTGCATCGGTTTCGTTTCATAGAAACCGTGTGACATGTAGCTTGTAGTGATTGTGGGCACTTGAAAGCGGGCACGCTGACTACATATGTTGGACAATCGCCATGAGACGATTTCATGTGTGCAAGCCCTGTATTGTGTGGGGCTGTGCTTGTGTGTACGAATGGGCACTGGATCGTGGGCATACAGTTACACACATTACATCATCGGCTGTGGCCGGGACACCGTGTAGCACAGAGAGTACTGTCTATCAGAACCGACTGACTGTGCATTCGTTTCGTTTTTACAGAAACCACGGGACATGCAGTGTGTAGTGATTGTGGGCACTGAAAAGCGAGCACGTTCACTAACTTACATGTTATGCACAATCGACACGGGTCGATTTTATGTGTGCAAGCCCTGTATTGTGTAGGGCTGTGCTTGTGTGTACGAATGGGCACTGGGTCGTGGGCATTACGGATACACACATTACACCTTCGGCCGTGGCCGGGACACCAGAAAATACATTTCAGATTTACCTGGGGCGTCGTGAAAACGGCGTTGTGTGCAGGCAAACGGGCATTGATGCCGGTTTGGTGACTGCAAAAAACACTGGCACGGTCGCGTATGTTGGGACTGTGCGAGCGAGACATTTTAGTGAAATCCGGCCGCGGCGGGATTTTAACACTGTAGCTTTCCTCGAAGCAGAAGTGCGCATCCTGGCTGAAAACGGGGCTTTCCGGGACTCCGCGATTTCTTCGTGAATTCAGGAAGAAAAAGGCGCGGGTCGTGAGGACGGTAACGTACGTTCCTCTGCAGAAAAGCAGCCATCCAGCCGGTAAGCGCATCGATGCTGGTCTTTCTCCGTCGACGCTCACGAGCGGCGGGGGAGGGGAGATCCTCGGAGTTCGCCCATCCCTCGCTACCCGAAGCGAGGAGAGAACAGCAGTCGTCCTCCACAGACGCGGCTTCACCTTCCTCGTTCATGACGGACGCGGCGGCACACAGCGGCCCTTGTCCGTCGGTCATAGAGTCCAGCGAAGCGGGCGGAGAAACTGGCGGCAGCAGCGGCGAGCACCTCGTGGTGGAGGGAGGTTCCGGGCTCCGCTGAGCACGGCGCTTTTCACGGCGCGGCACTGCAGCGGGCGGAAAGATGCAGCTTCAGTAAATGAACGCCAGGCGAGTCCGCAGAGTCACCGTAGGCATCAAATCACAGTGATGGCAGCCGCCATCGACGAGAGCTGAAGCTGCGTGATCCTCAGGCAGGAAACACAAGCACGTGGTCCCCGTCGCTGAGCGGGGCTCTACACGAGCCACAGGAGGTGCGAGGCATCTTGAAAAAGACGCTCGGCTCTTTTAGTGGTGGGAAAAACTGTGTGACGCGACGGCGAACACACACACAAAACACACACACATAATGTAAAGGATATTCCACGCCGGAGAAGCGCAGCAGGGAACGGCGGCTGAAGGCGGCGAAGGCGGCGGCCTCAGAGAAGGGCTCGTCCTGCTGAAGTGCTTGTTCCAAACGGCTGTGGCGGCTCGAATCCAATCCAACGATGCGTGCAGCTTCGTGAATTTTAGAAAATCAGTGTGTTAGACAGCTATGCTCGTATTTTTAGGCCTAGGCCACGCCTGTTTCGGCGGGAGATGACGCAGAAGGGCGCGAAGCACCCTCATTGGTCAGCGTCTCTGGCCTTGCATAGGCTGTGCTTTTCTGGCGGAGCAGCCAATGGGTGAGCGATATTGCTCCGCCTAGGGTTGTATGCTACAGAAAAGCGTTTTACAATATTTACAAAATTAAGGATTAATTTTTAGGCTTCAATCTCGACAAAGAAATATCTTTCCCGTAGCGTTCTTTCGACGCAGTACGAGAGAACTCTACGTAAGAGAACAAAGATTGTGAAAGCCATTTCAACTGCTACAAAATATATTTTGTTGTTTTGTTTGATATTATTTTTATATCACAAGATTTTTTTTTTTTTTTTAAACTGAATTAGCATGAATTGCTAAGACTAAGACATCAATACGCAGACTAAGTAAACAGATCACTTGGACGTTGTTGTGTAAAAGAGATAAAAACGATATAAATACTGTTCGTTTTATCACACAAACCGCTTGTTTCGTGTCTTATGGTGCGTTCACACCGGACGCGAATAGCGCGTCAGGCGCGAGTGATTTCAATGTTAAGTCAATGCAAAGACGCGTTACCCCTCATTTACACTGCATACGTGTGCGGCGCATTACGGCTGCGACACGGCTACCGGAGCTGATCGCGCCCATTCTAGTCAATACTTGTGTTTACACCGGCCGCGACGCGGCGCGTTTCAGAAGCTTCCCAGAAGCGGCTCGCCGCGCCCCTTCGCTAAATATAGGTGCCTAGTCTATTTTTGACGGACGCACGTCCAAGTCGCACCGGAAATACAAAATAATAGTAAAACAACCCTTTCAATTTCAAAATAAACACCATTTGCAGACTCCCAATTGTATTGCACACCAATATATTTTTGGTAGAAACCATTGATTGTAAGCTAGAAACCCAAAAATCAAGAAAAAACACGTCGGACAGGCAAATCACGTGGTCTCGCGCATCCAGTCGCTTCGCTTCTGAAATGCTCCTGGTGTGAGTTGTCACCCAACCCGATCTCACCAAATGCGTCTATATAGCACGCAGTGTGTTTATCGTGTAATATATACGCGAAAATGAGTTTTTACGTGCATAGTATACGCATGGATAGCACATGGTTGGGTTTAGGGTGGGGTAGGGTGCGTGTGTATTATACGCTTGGGTAGGATTAGTGGTGTGGGGTGCGTGTGTATATCACGCAATTAAGTGCGTATCATATGCACGCGCAAAACTGCGTATCATATCCACGTAAAAACTCATTTTCGCGTATATATTGCACGATAAACACACTGCGTGCTATAGAGACGCATTTGCGTGAGAACACCGCGTGGAGGACGGAATAAAACCATGTCGGAGCCGTAATGCGCCGCACAGGTATGCAGTGTAAATGAGGGGTTACACACGTTTTACGCGTGTAACGCGTCTTTGCATTGACTTAACATTGAAATCACTCGCCCCTGACGCGCGTCCGGTGTGAACGCACCATTAGGCCATCAATGCAAGTAGAGGTAACTGCAGGCTGGAGCAATGGGCGTGCCATGAGGTCGGTAAGGAATGAGGCGTGCCGTGAGGAATGGGCGTGCCGTAAGGTATTTTCAATTGGACGCGAAAAGCTTCCTGATCCTCATAAAAGCGAGCCATAAACTTAATCACTATAATTACACACATAATGATACAAGACCAAATACATTTCTTTCACTGTAAAAATAGCAATAATGATATTAAGAAACATTCAAAAGTAGGCTACTTTAAGAAACCTTCTGTATGGCACGGGTTACATGACGTCATCACCACCGCGACTTTTTATAGGATCAATCATTAAAAAACATTACTGTTTGTGATAAATGCACTTTTTGTAACCTATGTTTGTGACACATCACTTGAAGATATTGAACATTTATTTTGTATTGCCATTTTTCTATTTCTTTTTGGACTGACTTTAAAATAGATATGAGAAACATATTTGTCTTAATTTAGAACCTCATGACATTTTACTTTGTTTCCAAAACCCATATTTTTCTGAAAAACTAAATTATATAATTCAATTATTTTGGCGAAGTTTTATATTCATAAGACAAAAATAAAAGAAACCCTCATATATTACCTTTTATAACACTGATCTCACAGTATACTTTGAAAGCCTTTCAAACATGAGATCACAAAGTTTTTGAAAATATCTATAACTACCTTGATATTATAAACTTTTATTTTTGCATTTATTTATATTATGTGGATTTTATACTTACTGTTATTCTCTGGTTTACACATTTTGAGCTGTATTTACAATGCCTTGTATTAATCTTTTTGTTTTTTTTGCATTATACTTGAAGTCTGTACTTGAACTAAATAATTAAATAAAAATATAATTAAAAAACGAATTAAATTATTATTTTAAAGATAAACATATCTCCTGACACTATTAAAGTCATACTAGTTTTGAACTTTCATTTAAAGTACATACAAACTAAAAGTAATGTTATTTTTTATAATAATGGTACAGCAAATGTTTTTGCTGTATAAAGGCATATATACTGTAGGCCTACATGTTTGATCAAACACTCACCATATAATTATAAAATGAAGTAAAAACAGTTTAATAAACATTAAACAATTACAAAGTGACATTAAACAATTAAGCGAAACAAACACCATTTTATACAAAATACATTTATTCAGTTGTCATTTTTACAATTCATTTTTTGAAACGTCAATAGAATGTCATCAAAGGCTTGTGTTCTAAGTCAAAACTCATTCCTAAGTCAAAACTCATTCCTTCACTGATTCATACTGTAGTAGCAGTCAATAGAACAGAAGCCATCAAACTCTTTGTCTGAATAGAACATAGAACGCAGTGAAGACCCCCCTTTTTTAGCTAAAGGGAATGACGTATAACTATGGTTACTGCTGATTGGCCAACGCAGTTGCCAGGAGGAAACTCCTTTGACCAATGAGAAACCTCTTACTACGCCCCTACCTCTTGCCATGCCCATTACTCCAAGCTGCAGCTACCCCTGTCTCCATCAATGTGCACTTACGATGGGGAATTTTTTTAATTTGGACTTTTCTCTGCATGCTTTTGGAGACCTATATACCTGCATTATATGACTGACAGACAAGAACTGTTTGAACTAAAAATATAAAAATTGAAACTACTGCGGAGACAAAGACACCTACATCTTGGATGCACTTCAGGTAAGCTAAAACATACCAAAATTTTATTTCAAAGTGAACTATCCCTTTAAAACTTACTTTTGGTCACCAAAATGTTATATTTTAAAAAAAAATTGCTTGAAAAAAATGATTAATGCCTTTAAAATAGCTTGAATGTAACTCTACACCCTTGCCTCATTTAGTATATGCGGTTATATGAATATTCAAATTAGCCCTGCCTCCACTCACTCACACCAGCTCAAAGATCCACTCGTTTACCTGATTGGTTACAAGGTAATTTGTGAAGTCAGAAACAGCGATATCAAACTGCGTTTTTGAGTCTTTGGTTGACTGCAGTTTTAAGGAGAACATACTCAGCAATGGTACTGACTTATGAATTTACACATGGTTTGTCTTAAAGCATATTAAAACATAGACATATAAACAACATTAAAAGCTTGATTTTCACCACAGGGGGACTTTAACACCACACCTCTTGTTATCTGATTATTGGTTTATTTGCCCTGCCTGTCCTCATTACCCTCCTAATTTGCTCTTCTACTTATTCTCTGTGTTTTCTGTCCTGTGCCAGTTCGTACTGTCCGTCTCCTGTCCTGCCTGCTACTGTGAACTGTGTCCAGTCCTGCTTTGTACAGATGTCGGTCTTGTTTTCATTTTATTTTATTAATAATAAAAACCCATCACTGAGTCATTGCCTCATCCCTCAACCCCTACCCTGACAAAAAGAGGAGCCATCTAGTGACCATAATATCATATAGAGACTTGTTTCCTGGCCACCCACAACCAACCATTTTTTGATGTTTGATGTGAACACTTTATGAACAAAAACGAATTAGGCTACTAGCGGCTATGTGATTGTTATGAATCTTTCTAAATCACTGTGGAGTCATTTCACACTCAAGGAAGTAATTATTTTAGAGAAACATAAATTCTAAACCTTGTACTTTTTAAATGAAGACTTCTTTGTGTCTCTTTTGTGTAATGTATAACACAGTGACCTGAGCGACTTCAGTCTGCCAAAACTTCCTGTGAGTGAGTGTCGGCATAGCAACCTGCCTGCAGTGAAGCATTTTAAGACAGCTAGTCGGAACTCAGTAGCTTTTAAACCAACATAAATGCATAAACGGTGACATCTCTGTGAGGCATTGAAATAATGACAGTTCACTGTGAGTAATCTTCAAATTCAATATAGTCTGTGGATGATATATGTCGTGATCCATTGAAACAATAAACATGACTCAAAACTAGTTAGTGTAATTGGCAACTTTTAGTTGAAAGACAAATTAGTTGCTAACCCGATTATAAAATTATAGACATTCCAATTTAAGGATTCATTAATAATGAATCTCATTTCAGCCTTCAGTACACTACTCTCAGATGTGATAAATAAAGACTGACACTTTACAAGAAACATGGGGGAGAATGTGAAATATTAAAGTGTGAGCAGAGGGAGAGCTGATTCTAATGAGGCCCACTGCTTCAATTCCCCCTTCAGGCCTTTCAGGACAAGGGAAGGCTTTTGTTGGCTCTCACAGTTCACTGTTTCTAGTTGCCAAGCAAGACCGAGCCGGAATTCTTCTCGCCTCTGTGTCCGGAATATAGCAGATTTCAACCAAATTCATCAAAATGAAAAACAATCTCTTATGCTTTCTTGGTCTGTCCATTATCGGAATAGGTAAGATGTTGCAGTGTGCAATTAACGCTAGTTTTTTTTATAGTATTTCATAGTAAACAATTATGCAGTGTATATCTGTTCAAGTACTAGTTGCTAAATTCCTATGAAAACCTACAGAATTTTTCTGTACCGTTTTTGGCGGTGTGTAAAGTTAGCTCGAGAAATATTTTACATTACATTTTATAAACTGTGGTTTCTGAATTTAATGTGTTAGTAGAAAGATAATGAGTTATAGTTACATCTACATTCTGTTGGATAGCATTCTGGTTGGCTGCACAATAATTGATTTTTAATATGCAAGAAAATGTTTAAATCTTCTCCATATATTGCATTCATCTGATATGTGTGATTTTGATGATATTCTGATGCACGCCTCTTTCAGTGTCAGGTGACAGTTGCTCCCTAGAGATCTCTCCCTCCAGAGTAGTGGTGAAATTTGGGGATGCGGTGTCGGTCAGCTGTGTGGCCTCTCGTCCAGTACGCGTGCTGGGATGGGAATCGGTCATTGCCGCATCACACACTCAGCGTGACCTCAGCGTTCAGTGGCGGGTGGACAGTTTGACTGACTGGATTGAGGAGCCAATCTGCTATGGTGTTTTTTTCACTGCACCCAGGCAGTGTGAGGAAAAGCTTAACCTAGTTCTATACAGTAAGTACAGTATTTAAAATCACATTCTGAAAAAAAGTCAGTTTTTTAAATGCTAATTAATAAATATGACAACATGTTTTTAAAGCCCCCAAAAAGCACCATAAACACAGTGACATTTAAAAGCATTTTGAAATGTGAGTAATTGTTTTTTAATTACATTAAATCTAGCACATGTATATGCAACCTCAATGGATAAACATGCCTGTACAATATTGCAAAACTCCAAAAACATAAATATACTTACAATTTGCTGCCGTTTAAAGCTGAAAATAACATATTAATGCTGAGCAGACTCAGAAAGGGGAGAGCTGGATCCAAATACAGTGTGTTATTTATTTACAGAAATAAGGCACAGGCTCAAACTATTAGTGCAACTCAGAACATCAGGAGCAGAACTGAAATCTCAGAGCAACAATGAACAAAACTGAGCACAACAACAAAACAGCCAACACTGGACAAGACCTGACAAAGAACACGGAAACCACTTTAAATACACGTGATAATGAGGGGCTGACAAGGGACAGGTGAAGGTGATGAGTTGTCATGGAAAAATAACTAAGTGGCAGTCAAAAAAACAACAACAACCTTTTCACACAAATTTTGATTGTGTGCCAGATTATGTAATTGACGATGGGCAGTTGAATTATTAGAAAAATAATGCACACCTGAGGTGGTAATCCGGCCACAACACAAAGCAGATTATTTTTCAATAATTTAATGGCCCGGAGTCAATTATTCTGTTTATACTAGTTACCTAACCTCCAAACAATGTTCAGATGATGTATTTCAAGCCTCCATTGCTAATTTCAAAACGTAATTTTAGAGCTATGAGCCATTGATAGCCGACTAATGCAGTTAGAGAGAGAGAGAGAGAGAGAGAGAGAGAGAGAGAGAGAGAGAGAGACTTTCAATGAGTCTTTCAACTTTCAATGGAAAAAAACTTAAAATGTAGTTTAAAAAAAAAAAAAAAAAAAAAAAAAACATAAGGTATCACAGCCATCCACTGTCACAAAGAGGTAAACAGACTCGTGGCACATCACACTATCTGGCTAGATGGCTTGCTGTGGTTAACATGTTCTTTGTGTGAAAACTATTTGTGAAACCTTGCAAGCTATAATTGCTGCTGATTCCGTTTTTCAAAACAATTCTCTTGTGTTCTCCAAAATATCTTGTGCAGGAGCTGAAATGGCTTTCACAACCTTTCTATTCTGCTTATAGGAAGTGGCAATACTGAATCTTTTATCTTACATTTGTTAACACTATCGATTAGGTTTAGGTGTAACGTGTAAGTTAATTTCAAACGCGATAGAGCATTAGCACCACCCACCATTAATTTCTGAACTGCCTTGAAACGTACAACCACCAACGTAATAAAAAGTTGGCACATTCACATCATGAAACATGCAAAAAAACAAAGTAGTATCATTTTGCAGAAATGTTGCTACAGGCACGTTTTCCATTGAGCCGTTCCATTAACATGAACAGAACTGAGATTTCGAGAGCTCTGGTGGAGAAAAAGATTATCAGTCAATAATGAGGGAGAGTAAATGATGACACAGTTTTCATTTTGGAGTGAACTATTCTTTTACTTTTGGTTACTAAGTGGTTTTTAACATGGTTACACTGGTCATCCCGGGAGAATAACAGCTTGTGCCAGAAACAGACCAGCATCCAAACCAAAATTAAACTTGTCTATACTTGTTTTAATCCTCATTAAATATCATTGATCAAATTATCGATTGTCTTCTCACAGAGAAACCAGACAGCGTGTCCATAAGTTTAGTGAATCACAGCAGTCCAGTGGTGGTGGGAAAAGAGTACGAGCTACAGTGTGAGGTGCAGAACGTCGCACCAGTTCAGTACCTTGTTTTAAGATGGTACAGAGGACAAACCGAGGTTTACAACCAATCGTTCTCAGAGTTATCCCCTGCGACGCCAGTCCAGGTGTCCTCCACCTTGCTGATTGTCCCAAACAGAGCTGATGATGGAGCTCAGTACAGGTGTGAAGCAGAGCTGGAACTGGGAGCAGAAGGCCCTCGACCTCTTCCAACAGTTCAGTCTGAAGTTCTCCACCTTGCTGTTCAATGTAAGTGAATAAAGGAACCAACTCCCAATAGTTCAAACATTTTATTTTATTTCAATGTTAATAGCTATCAATGTGAGCATGCTTTTTTTGAATGTGTTACGGTTTGGGTTTTTGTTTCTTGGTTTTGTCATTGTCATGTTTCTGTGTCTTGTCATATGATTCCCTGTTTGTCATGTGATCCTGCCATGTGATTCCCTGTTTGTCATGTGATCCTGCCATGTGATTCCCTGTTTGTCATGTGATCCTGCCATGTGTCTTGTCACTTGATAAAAACATAAAAAGGTGTTCATTGTCTTGTAATTAGTTTGTGTATTTAAACCCTAATGTTTGCCCTGTGTCTTGGTCTAGTATTCAATGTTTCATGTCGTTGTCCGGGTTCGAGTTCTGAGTTTTCATGCCTTGCCATTGTTTTGTGTTTGATTACGTTTGACAAGTAAAGTTGTATTTGGGTTCTCAACCCATGCTGAAGAGCTACTTTTTTTTTATTCTTTTTTTTATCAGACCCGCCTGACTTCCGCAGTCCAGAGGAACAGATACTTGACATCAGTGAAGATAGTGAAATGGTACTGGATTGTACTGCGGAGGGTAACCCGCCTCCTGTGTATATCTGGACTTCCTCAAACCTTCAGGAAATGGTTGATAACCAGCCTGTTTTAACAGCTGCTTCTTTGGGCCCAGGGGTGTATACATGCACTGCGTCTAATATCCTGGGGAAAAAGAGCAAACAGTTTCTCATCAAACACAAATCCAAAGGTGAGAGCAATCAAACCTCATCGGAAACGTACTGTAAATGTCTTGAGTCTGAGAAGAAAGCATCTTGCAAAGCAAATATATATGCAGGAGCTTTACATAGATGAACACTGACCTTAACAGTGGGAATAAACAAACATGCTGCAATGCATGCTGGTCTAAATAAGGTGCAAAAAACCATTGAATACTCCCCTAAGCTTCTGGAGCCCTGAATAAAAAATGTTGCACATTTTTTTGTTCTGAATGTAGCATCGCAGTACCATTCACTGAGTTCATCCCCTAACTAACTATTGCACTAACAGATGATCCTAATACAACATTCCACACATTTTTGTTTTGATAGCACACAACCCTTGTGTAAAAAGAGCACTTATTATAGAAATCATTTAATTTAAAAGCATATACTTATGTGCAAACTGAATGTTTGAGGACACATAAATGAATAGTTTAAACATCAGCTGAACTTTAGAGTGCTTTTTTTGACCCACTTAAGAACTGAAGTATATCTTTATATCTAATATCATAAGCTATTGTCACTTTAATATGATTAAAGTGTACTGCCGTATGCACTGACAAGCATTTATGGTAGCCTAAGTCAAACAAGTTTAAACTTATTTTAAACTTTAAGTGAGTAAATATACATTTTCATTGCATGAACTGTTCTTTAACCTTGTAAAGCCTGATATTCACTATATTGTCAAAAGTATTGGGACACCCCTCCAAATAATTGAATGCAGGTGTTCCAATCACTTACATGGCCACAGTTGTATAAAATCAACTACTTCTACAAACATTTGTGAAAGAATGGGCCGCTCTCATGAGCTCAGTGAATTCAAGTGTGGTACCGTGATAGATTGCCTCCTGTGCAAGTCTTTTCTTGACATGTTCTCACTATTCCACAGTCAACTGTTAGTGGTAGCCTATTATAACAAAGTGGAAGCAATTGGGAACAACAGCAACAGCAAATTTTACAGGCCACGTAAAATTGCAGAGCTGTCAATAGAGAGTCAATAGCTACAGACCTCCAAACTTCGTGTGGTCTTCATATTAGCTCAAGAACAGTGCGTAGAGAGCTCCATGGAATGGGTTTCCATGGCCGAGCGGCTGCATACAAGCCTTACATCACCAAGTGCAATGCAAAGCGTGGGATGCAGTGGTGTAAAGTACACCGCCACTGGACTCTAGAGCAGTGGAGACGTGTTCTCTGCACTGTAAAACCCAAAAAGTTAACACAACTCAAACCGATTGAGGAAACTGATTGCCGCAAACCATTTAAGTTTCAAAATAAATACATATGAGTATTGTAAACTTATATATATTGAGTCATATTGACTCATAATTTAGTGTTGGTTTAGTCAATCATTTTGAGTAAATGTGACTTGAATATTTTAAGTTCATTCCATTAATTTTGAGTTACCTAATAAATCTAAACAAGTCTAAACAACTATATAGCTACTCAAACGGTTTTAGGAAACCGATTGCCGTAAAGGATTTAAGTTGATTTAACTCAAATTAATAAAGTTATATAAGATAATACAATTAAACTTAAATGTTTAGAGCTAAAATAACACATAGGTTATTCACAACTTATTCGGTTTAAGTTCTGCTTAATGCATTGCAGTTTTTGAGTTAATATCACATATTTTATTAAGTTAATTTAACTTTTAAAAAATAAATAAGTTAAATGTACTCATTTCGATTAGTGACTTTCACTGTTAGGTTTTACAGTGTGACGAATCACGCTTCTCTGTCTGGCAATCTGATGGACGAGTCTGTGTTTGGCGGTTGCTAGGAGAACGGTACTGGCCTGTGCCAAGTGTAAAGTTTGGTGGAGGAGGGATTATGGTGTTGGGTTGTTTTTCAGGGGTTGGGCTTGGCCCCTTAGTTCCATTGAAAGGAACTCTTAATGCTTCAGCATACCAAGACATTTTGGACAATTTCATGCTCCCACCTTTGTTGGAACAGTTTGCCCCTTCCTGTTCCAGCATGACTGCGCACCAGTGCACAACGCAAGGTCCATAAATTAATGGATGAGCGAGTTAAGTGGAGGAACTTGACTGGCCTTCACAGAGACTGACCTCAACCCGATACAACACCTTTGGGATGAATTAGAGCGGAGACTGCGAGACAGGCCTTCTCGTCCAACATCAGTGCTTGACCTCTCAAATCCAGTGAATTCATAACAGCATGCTACTTGTTTTTTGTTTTTGTTTTTTATCAGACCCGCCCGACTTCCGCAGTCCAGATGAACAGATACTGGACATCAGTGAAGATAGTGAAACACAGTGCTTGACCTCACAAATTGTCATATCATATAATTCTTGCTTCCAGAAGCATGGTTAAAAATTCCCATAAACACATTAAGTAGGGTTAAATATGGATCTAGCCCACCCTTCATAGCTATAACATGAATGGGATGTCGTTAAAGTTCATGTGCACGTAAAGACAGATGTCCCAAAACTTTTGGAAATAGAGTGTATAAAAGAAAATACATGAAACAGTTATATTACAAAATAAAAAAACATGTATGACAATCCAGCAAAAAGTTGCTTTATTCCAGTAGATCTAACAGTTTAGACATATATTTTAATGTACTTTAATGTACTGGCATTGTGTGCAACAGGTTTTTCAGCAAAGTTTTGATCACGTTAATAATTTAGAAGCTGTATGTGCATATCAAATATGACACAGTAGGCTTTATAGGGTCATGCAATTGTTTGTATCACATACATGATAGCAGCGAGAGAACTTTGTGCCGACGTGAGATCTCGTAAATCTAACCACAACAGGAAGCAAAGCTAGAACAGGAATTCCTGTCATTTCAGAGCCTCTCTCTGTTGCAAGAGAAAAAAGTCATGATCACTCTTTATTGCAATGAGGTTATCAGTCCTGAATGACTTATTTACATTTTTATTCTGCTAACCTGTTATTCACCTTTGTTGTGTGTGTTTTACAGGTGTTTAAGCCCAGAGACCTTGAGAACGAACCGAAGACATCTAGATGGTACGCTCAGGACTTTCTGAACGTGGCAGAATCAAAATATAGCTCTAGCTCTGGTACATTTTTAGATCTACTGTATATGTTACCTTTTAGGGGACTCTCATTTCAGGGGTTATGATTTGCTAAATATGAGAGTCAAACCTACATACAGCATGTGTAAAATCTATTCTAGGTAGCATTATTAATATTTTGTGTAAGCTAATTTTAACAGAGCATTTGTATGTTCCATGACACATTGTGATGGCTCTGACATTTTAATGTTTTTGCAAACATTTACTCACCCAATAATAAAATATAAAAAAAAACTGTGAATACAATACTAAAGAGTATATTCATTACATTTACAAGAATGTTTCATTGAATGATCTTTAACACATGGCTGCATGTTTATATATATATATATATATATATATATATATATATATATATATATATAAATTTGGCTCATTGAACTTGTATCTATGTATCATGCCAGGTGCAGAGGAGTTGATATTTAGACTTTTACTTAATTACTACTTTCAAAGTCACATATGAAACCTTAGATTAAAAATGTAAGGGGGGAAATCTAAGGAAACTAAAATGTTACATTATTTTGAATATATTATAATCGAATATCTGTCATTACGATGTTATTAATTACTCATTACCCTCATGTTGTTTCGGATCACAAATGAATATATTTTTTAATGAAATCTGAGAGATTTCATTAAAAAGATCTTCATTTGTGTTCCGAAGACGAATAAAAGTCTTACGGGTTTGGAACGACATGATGATGATGAGTAATTATTGACAGAATTTTCATTTTTGTGTGAACTAACCCTTTAAGGATCAGGTGCTTAATATGGTTAGTCTCATTTTAGTTCATATACATAGCTCTTAGCTAATCATCTTGGACAGTTGCGACATGGAGATGGTAGTTATATTAACATGATTTTAGAGACTTGCAAACATTTCTAGTCTAGTTGTGTAAACATGGTGTTTGCATCAGCCATTTGAAATCATCCACCACATGGGAATTGGGTAAGCTAAAACCAATGGAACCGCATGACTATTAAAAGCAAATACAAATGATTAAATTAGTAAAAAACTGCCAGCATATTAAAAAATGCCAGTGATTTAGCATAAACCAGATTTAGACACTGATTCAAACACCTTCTATTTTCAATATAAAATTGTACTCTGACTCTTCATTTTCTCTGAACAAAAATGATTGTGAAAAGTGATAGGCCTACCTGTTAATTGGTGGTTTTATTATGGGAAGTTTTTGCAACCAAATGCAGGAAAAACAAATGCATGTCTTGATTGAGAAGTGAGGTCTACAAGACTAAAGTACGGTGGATGAAGTGGATTAAAACCTTTCATCAAAGTTATACGTGAATTTTGAACAATACCCGTTCTTGTCTTAGGACAACTTTGATTAACTTTTTTGATGCACTTCAAATGTTGACTAGGCTACTATAGGCTACTTATAATAATACGAGGAAGTACCAGGAAAGAGAAGCATTGTGCTTTCGAGGAAAAGGATGGGCGGTTTCTGCATGGGCGATGGGGCGACGCACCACCAAAGTGATCAAAGTTTTCCAATCATATTCGCATTCAACCACAGTTACGCCAGCCGCCACTGTTCTGCCTCTGGATATAGTTAAATAAAAGCTAAAACAGACATATTAGCTCTATAACTGCCTTGTCCTTAAAAAATCTCTACTATTCATGATCTAGAAAATATAGCCTACAGCATATTATTTACCGTTTGAGTTCGAGTTATCTTCTTGCTGTAGCAGATGACTTAAGCTAAGTAGGCCTAATCTAAAATTGTTTTAGCCAAATAACAGGTCTGGATCTGTGAGTCCATCTTTTCCTTACATTACGACAACAAAAGCACTTGAACACACTGGTAAACACCAGTTCACAAGTGGAAAATAGCATATTTTCCATAGCACGTGAAGGCACCAAAGCCTCTTTTTGGGCGATTTCACAAAGAAGAAGAAAATCAGAAAACAAAGATTTCACAAAGATTTTTTTTTTTCGAACTGCAGGCACTGCAATGCATTCTCTATCAACACTAACGTGCTTTCGTCATCATATAACCTTAACTTGTGCAGCGATTGGTGGAAACAAATATACCTCTATAATAGGCCTAATCTTTTAGCTGAAGTGACATCCAATAATTTCCTCAGTGCATAACTGGCATTTAACGGACATATTCTCCTTCTGTAAATGTTATAAAGTCAAGAAAATATGTATCTGTCAGGAGTGGACGAGCCTTCAGCAAGCTAAACTTCTGTGAACGAGCGCCGCCGCGTGCATGCTTGCTGAACAGACGGAGCGCAATAATTCTGACTAAAACATAACACACCCTAAATTATAAATTTATTTTGCTAAAATATTGTTGGTGGTGAACATAAATCTCCTACAAATTAATTTTTATGATATCAGTTTTGTTTTAATTTATTTTCATTTTAAGTTTATGTTTTAGAATTTAACTACTTCTTTATTAAAATATCATTAATTTGTTTTGTAATGTTGCAATGTTTGAATGTAATGTGATGTGACCCCTTTTTTGAAAAGACTGCAAGGTAGATAGACTGCAAGGTTACATTTACTATGTTTGTTTTTATAGCCTTCAATATTAACATTATTTACAATATTGATCAGGATATTACTTTTTTTTTTTATTAAATTCAGATTTTTTAAAATTCAAATAGAATTCTTTTTTTTAATACTGAGATTATACATCGCCATTTGATTTTCTGATTCAAAAATTCAGATTTTTTTTTGGCAATTGGTTATTGCCCAACCATACTTTACGGCATGCTTTAAATGCTGAATTTTCCATTTTTAGCTATGCAGTAATGATACATTATCATGTTAAATAGTTATTTAACAATTAGCCTACATTCAGTCCTGCATTAATAATTCAGTTTGTTTGTGCCCCCCAATTATTATTTTTTAGCATTTTAGCACCAACCGCCACTGGACCTCCAACCGGGAGATACATTTAAAAAGACATACCTCAAGCATGAACTTTGAAGCAGCTGTGTTTTCAAAGCATATAACAAGACAAGTAGGCTACAATTTCTCAGTGAGAGAAAGTCTGTGAGATAGTAGGAATATTTTATGAGTGGTCAAAATTAACTTGCAGTTATTGCTCATGTTTAGAATGGTTGAACTGTGTATCAACCCAACACCTGTTTACTTTGAGTGAGTGAGTGAGTGAGTGTTTGTCGAATTGCTCCCTCTAGTGGTTTTCATCATCCTTTTACTAAAGTATATCAAATGTAGGCTATTGAATGCGGTCAAAATAAGCCCTTTTCTTTCTTTTTTTGTAAAAAAAACAAAAAACCTTGTGTTTTCAAGAAAGAAGAAAAATGTAGAAGAAGCATTACATGTGAAACATTACATGTGAAACTTTACATGAATAAATATGATTAAAATAAATAAATAAGATAATGAATAAATAAGAAATAAAATAAATAAATAAGAAATATTATTTTAATAATTTATATATAAATTAAAAAAATAATAATATAGTGACTTAACAGAAAGATCATAAAGAGAATAAATGATCAATTACCTGTGATACATTAAAATATCATGTTAATTCACATTTATTTGAACTGTCTTGTTGCCATTTTTTATTAAATGTATTGCTTACTCTACAACTGAATTGGGTGGAGTTGTTGTGATATAGCCTACTTACTTGATCTAACATCATGGAGTACAAACAGATAGTATTTCACAACAATCGTGGATTAGGCTATTTATTGATTTGAATAAACCTTTAAATTAGGGCTGTCAAAAGATTAATCACGATTAATCGCATCCAAAATAAAAGTTTGTGTTTACATAATATATGTGTGTGTAGCCTACTGTGTATATATATATATATATATATATATATATATATATATATATATATATATATATATATATATATATATATATATTATATATATATATATATATATATAAAAACACACACAATCATGTATATATTTAAGAAAAATTGGTATTGATATATAAATATATATACAGTATATAAATGCAATTATTCCTTAAATATATACATGAATGTGTGTGTATTTATACATAATAATTATACACAGTATACACACATATATTATGTAAACACAAACTTTTATTTTGGATGTGATTAATCACGATTAATCTTTTGACAGCCCTACTTTAAATATATAAAAATATTCTGATATACACGTGTGTGTGTGTGTGTGTGTGTGTGTGTGTGCACGCGCGCGCGTGCGTCCGTGCGTGTGTGTGTAGAGTAAAATAGACATTCTAGGATTTATCAGAACTCTTAATTTGAAAAGCTGAAGGACGCAAACAGAATGTGTCTCAATACCTTACGACCTGCCTACACGGTAAGCATATGTTTCGCGTTTGACACGCCCCTGTCGTTTGCCCGTCGTTTCTAAGTAGGCAGCTCCCTAGAATTCGAAGCGCGGGCTTGCTAGTATCTGACGCCGATCTACTTGTAAAGTTCACGTAGTGAGACTGAAAAATACGCAATATGTCTGTTGTGCGCGTCAGTGGCTGAAGATGTGAATCCTGTAATAGGAGGACAACTAAACTGACATAAACACCGTCATTCATCTGCCTGTAAGTAAATGCTACCTCATAATCAGTTTTCAATACTTTTTACCAATTATTTATGTATTATTTTTTAATATTTAAATGAGATAAAGTAGTTGCCCATCAGGGTTGTATCTGACACAGGAAGTAACGTTAGCTTATATGTTATTTTTTTAAAGAAGGTTGTTTGTCGCCACTTTGCGCCTACACACTATGACAGTAAACACATTCGTGCGTTTAGTATTAGTAACATGTGGCATTTGTCGACAATTTTTTTTAAATCTAAGAGCACAATGTTCCGAGAACTGCCAACCCCGGCCATTACATCAGTAAAGCATGCCATATTAATAGTAATGATGGGCTACTGATATCAGACTTTTTGATGGACCCCCAAATACGGTAATCTCCTTGTGAGGACACCTTCTCCTAAAATATAAAAGACAGCTATGTGTTTTATAATATAAAATATAAAGTCCCATTTTATACTCTACGAAAGAAAAATAGTAGCCTATAAATATAAAGACGTAAAAAATAAATAATGAGCTCTTATTATATTGTCACTGAGTGTATCTTAGCTCAGCCAGATATTAATGTTTGGCTACATTTACATTAAATTTACATTACAAATGCAGTCTTTTATCCACAGTGACTTACATTGATTTCAAGGTACACATTTTTACTAAAGTTTTTAAAATTTAAAATTTGTTGTTAGACCTTTATTTTATATTTATATTATATTATAATTTTATATCGTCACAATAAATGTGTTATATTTTTAAATATTTGATAGTTTTTTATGGTGAATATTACAGAAAAACTCTTCCTGAGTGTGTTTACATCACCGGTAAGGAGAGATGAACACTAAAATGCTTTTACACAATATATATATATTTTTTTCATCATAAGCAGATTTGGTTTGTATCTTTTAGATATTCTCAAGGGCAAGGCTGTCAAAAGAATAAATAATTAATATTAATGAAAAATAAATAACTCATCTCATGATTTCGACCAGTTTTATTAAAAGTAATACTATCAAGTAAACATGTGCACCGAAATGAAAATTGTGGGCCGAACCCGAAAATTCAGGATGCACTTGGTCGAAAACAAATAATCAATTAGTAATCAATTAATGAATCAAACTTATATAACTCAGTAAAAGTGAGCTGTACAAACATTTAAATAGCATATAAGGCATTTTTATATAAATTTTATATCAACAGAATTGTTTCTCCAGTTTGTTGGTAAAATATTGAAAACTTTTAAACGACAATAAACTGTAATAACTTGTTCTCAAGACAGATTTATCCAAACATGAGTTAAATAATGAAGACATCACTTGCAGGTTAAGTAAAAATATAATGTAAATATAATTTCACATATTTACCAAAATGCTCTTTTCTAGAGTTTTTTTTTTTTTTAGCTAACGAAGGAGTTTATGGACATTGAATAGCTTTCCTGAGTTAACTGTACTTTAAAGTTCGCGTGAACCGGAAGTTGCAAACGACTTTTCTCAAGTGTTGTGACGCATTTCCAAGTGCAACGGAATATTGAACAGAGGGCAGGGTTTTACTTCAGCGCTCCTCCTCTCCATCTCTCGCCCATAGCAGAGTAACGGTTTGAGGGGAGTGGTTAAGCGATTAACCAACCCAAGCCGTCAAGCCTACGTCATCAGAAAAATAACCATTCCAGACCCGGAAGTAACTTTTCAGACTTTGATTAAAGATAACTTCGGCAAACAAATTTTTTCCGTGTATTAACTTGCACGGATTAATTGTTCACCACAAGACTAGTAATATCCGCTAACAAAGTAAATAGGGTCAATTTTGATTTCATGCCGACTTTAAGTGACATTATCCTACAAGCTGATTTATTGACGTCTTTCCTCAGTTGAAACACTGATTGAGCAATTAAATGAGACAGGATTAATTTGAGTAAGTTGTAATATACCTTTCAACATACCTTCTGCTGTTCTCCCATGTTTGTTTCTTGCTGCAACTACTAGTAGTAAAGAGGAAGAGATGATCAGGCAACGTGAGCAATATCGTCTGTTTTTGCTCTATTTTGCCAACGCAAACGAAAATAGCCTTAAAAAGCCACAACAGAACCGTTGCGCAACTCTGAGCTAAATGCAGTGGTCTTTTGTAACTGCTGTGGTTTTCAATCCTGGTCCTGGGACCCACTGCTCTGCATATTTTGTCAGTCTATCTTATCTGACAGACTCGGTTCAGTCAGTGGGGAATTAGCAAAGGGTACATGAGATGGTAGTACCTTCAAGGAAGTCATTTTATTGTTTATGGTCATGTGATCCAGGGTTTTCAAAACCTCGCAATTAATTTTAAAGCTGGATGACAGGAGAGTTCGAGTTAGCGTATAAACAGAATACGTCGAGTTGTTTTGATTGTGATGTGTTACACACATATTTGTCATACATTTCATTGCTCTCTCATTTCTCCCTTCTTCAAGTGCATTCCAAATGGCTACGTTACGACACACAAGTGCCATGTTAACTGCAAAGTCCCCACTTCTAGGGCCTCATTTATAACCGTTGCGTACGCACAAAACAGGACCTGAAAGAGGCGTACGCCACTTCTGACGCATAAGTTGTGATTTATAAAAAAAACCTTCACGGTAAAATTTGCGCACCTGCACACAAACTCTGACCCATGCGTACGAACATTTTGGAGATGAAGTAGTTTGGCGACCGACTGATGGTGAGCTGGAGTTATGTCTTTTTGGTCACTTTTAGACAAAAAATCTAAAGAAAATTAAAAATACTATTTGGATAGGTGGAAAAGATTTAGAAAAACTTTCTCTGAAATGTATTTTACACTATTTTATTTATTAATTAAAAAACAAGGCAAGGATATTTTTATTAATGTAATTTGACGGCACATCCGTATTTCATATTTTTCGAATGTCTTTTACCGTTAAACATGTTATCACGTGGATGAATAATCACATGCAAATGATATGCAGATGAGGATTTGAATAGTAAAACTAGGCGTTGTAAGCTCCATATATGGTTATTTCGGGGAGGAGACGCATGTGCACACAATCTTCCGCTGACTGGGATTTATAAAGTGAATCCTGCGCAGGTTCTGGCGTACGCACGGTTTTATAAGTCTGAATATTTTTTTGCATAAGCCATTTTTGGCTTTCGGGCGCACGTACACTTTTAGTAAGGAGGATCCTACGCACAGTTTTATAAATGAGGCCCCTGGCCTTCAGAGTGAGTAGGGCATAGGGATGCGTACTTGCTCTGATTGGAATTCACCCCAGTTCATGGAGCTCTCACCTAACGAGTCAGGTCAGGTGTGTTAAAGTCCCCGTGTAGTCAATAATTGTATCCCTTAAAACTCATATTTGATCACCAAAATTACATATTTTGTTTTTTCTAGGATGTTTTTTCCTAGAAAAAAACGCCTCCATGCCTCAAAATAGCTTGAATGTAACTCCTTGCCTCATTTAGTATACTCGAGTCTATGAATATGCCCGAATGAATATGAATATGAATACATACCGGTAAATTATCCCCGCCTCTACTCACTCACACCAGCTCAGAGATTGCATCATTGACGATCACACATTGACCTGATTGGTTACAGAGAGCTGTCTTTGTCTTTGGTTCACTGCAGTTTTAAGGAGAAAATGCTCAGCAATAATTTTATGAATTTGCACATGGTTTGTCTTAAAGGTCCCATATTGTGTACACCTTTCCGAAGTTTTTATTTTAGGGTTTCATGTCCTTAAGAATATATATTTGCGGTATAAGTACCAAAAAACATCTCAATATATTTTTACAGCTCCTTTCTCAGGAGCTCTGCCAAGAACAGGTCAATTTTGGCCTGTCTACTTAATATTCATGAGCCTCTCTTCTGATTGGCCTGTTGTTTTCTGAGTGACCCACCATTGGTGGGGGTGGTGACTGAAGGCGGTGACTGAGTAATTCTGACATCACAAAAATGCGGAAGTCACAACGGCTCATGAAAAGGCACAGCTACTTTATGCAGGCTGTAGCGTTTGTCTGGATCGACTGTTTTGAAACTTAAATGGTAGTTTCATAGCCCCTAGACCTCTGTTATCATGAAAAAAGCCAGGATATTTCTGTTTTGACAATATGGGACCTTTAAAGCGTATCGTAGACACTTGATTTTCATCACATGGGGACTTTAAATAAGGGGGACATACAAAATGCGCTGAGCGGGGGTCCCCAGGACCAGGATTAAAAACCACTGTGTTGCTGAATTAATTCACATTTCTTGAATAAATTGGTTGAGTTAGTGATTCAATGATTCATTTATAAAGATAGTAGGTGTTGGCTTGAAGTGGTGCTGCGGAGACCGATCAGCTATGGCATCAACATACCGTATGTCATATAATGTACATGTTTTACATGTTAATGTACACATATAACGTAATGTTGATGTCATAGACTGATCAATCTGCACACACAGTGCCGCATCAAGCAGAACACATTTAGTAACTTGCATCATTCCTGAATTAATCAGCCGTTTGTATTAAGTTGTTTGTGTTTGTACATGGAACAGATGTGTATATGTGTTAATGTTTGTACAGGGAGCAGGTGTGTGTGTGTGTGTGTGTGTGTAGATGTTTTTCTATCCCGATGGGGACTTGAATGTACACAGACTCATTACAGACTCAATTATGTCTATGGAGTCCCCACAAAGATAGTAAACCAGACGTGTGTGTGTTTGCGCGTGTGTTTATGTTTTTACAGGGAACAGGTGTGTGTGTTTGGCTTAGGAATCACTGAAGATATCTACCCAGTACAGTGGAATACTGCAATAGGGTTAAATCTCTACTATGTAAACAAAATATTAAATAAATATTTTTTTTTATCATATACTCATTGGCAGCTGAGCTCTCATATGGTGAAAATAAATATTTCGCAAAACTGCAATGGAAACAGTTTTTGCACATTTACAGTCACCTGACCTAGATGATGCGGTGTGTTTGGACAGAATACGAGACAGAGTTCTTTATTAAATTCATTAAAGACAAAAAAATTACAGGAATACTGGATTTTAAACCTCAAAGCAATGCCACGATCAAAACCTCGAAGCAGATACGAGGGAGGAACACCCAGAAACAAAACCCAAGTATAAAGGTCTTTCCTTGCCATGATTGATAACACAATTGATAACACACATACGTCTCCTTCGATTAATAATAATGGCCAGTGCAGTGGCTGGGATATACATAAACCAATGTCCGTTGCCATGATTTTTGGAATGACTTATCGCGAGAAGAAAAAATTAAGTTATAGTCGCATAACATCGGTTAATGGAAACCCCGTCATTTCGCAATAATTTTTTGTCGACATTTAGAAAAAATCGCAAACGTTTTGCGCAAATCTGTAATGGAAATGCGCCTACTCAATTGAGATTGCAGTAATGATCCAACAATCAAATCCCAAAATCAAGACCGTCCTACTTTTTTTCTCATTCGAGAAGTTGTCAGTTTTCACAATAGAGAAGAAAAGACTCTGTGAAAAGATCACAATTTCGGTTTCATGCGAACTTTGATCTAATATTTTTTTTCTGTACTTTAGTGAGTCACTCTTTGATATTTGTATTACTGTAAACTGTACAGTACTAAAAAAAAAGGTTAACAGTACCAGCATTTTGGTACTACCAAATATCGGTATATCCTGTATCCTGTTTCAAACGCTCTCGTTCGTGTTTGTTTGAGAACTCTATGATCGTCAAAGCTTTCAATTTAGAGTGAGTTTTTACAAGCGTTGAGCATTGTAGCCAATCACAGTCATATCTGTTGAGCGTGTGAACGCAGTGGTCTATCAGATGTGCTAGTTAGTCAGTTTGCACAATATAGTAAGAGATTCATTGTACAATTAAGACAACTTTTTTTATTAGCATAACAGTTTTTGCGAGAGTGCAGAATTCAGGGAGCTTGCTCTTCTCTTGCTTTCTGTTTATTACCACAATCTGAATACCAGTTTAGTTTTTCATGCTGATAAGTACACTGCAAAAGTGTATGGATTGACACCCGTATTTAAATGCACCATTGAATGTGAAACTACAATGATTGATGATACAGTGATACCCAACGGACGTGACAAAATGGGTACTTAATTCAACAGTTTTTGCTCTGGTTCAGAGAACTGCAAAATTGTACTGGTATTGTGCCTAATATGTGCTGTCACACCCACTGGAGCCTCATCAAAATGCCATGCATGTGCTGAATACCTCCGGAGCAAGTCATGTTCAGAGAATAAGTTGCCATGCCTACTCTTACATACTCTGAAAATGTACAACATTTTTGGAACCGAAAGATTAGTTGTTTACTCTGAGTAAACTTACCGGGGTTGCTTATACAAGTTCTTTAACCTTGTCTCAAAACATATCTCTATTTATAGGCTATTGTGATTTTCTGCTCGACCGGCACTCACAACAACACAACCTTGTTTCTGCAGCGACTGTCAGCATGCTCCCAATAACAACGTCTGACATGTTTACATTTTACGTGGCGTTAGAAAATTACATGCAAAATCAGATTAGAGCAGTCAGACTGAAACAGAGTATCCGATTTGAATAGGATTTCAAACCACATATGAATGTAGCTTTTTTGCCGTTAACACTTGAAAAATATAATCTGATTCAAATGGGATATGCACATGAATCAGATTTGAACTGACAGTATGCACAAGGCTTATGTGAGTCACGTATGTTGATGGTTACAAAATATGCTATTTTTAGAGTAATTAAAGGGGTCATCGAATGCCCATTTTCCACAAGTTGGTATGATTCTTTAGGGTCTTCATATAAAGTTTGTAACATACTTTGGTTAAAATTCCTCTATGGTTGTGTAAAACAACACTTTTACCTCCTCAAAAACAGCTCTGTTCACAGCGATCCGCTTCGTTGCATGTCTCTTTAAATAATAATGAGCAACTGCTCACACCACCCCTCACTTCCGTGGAGGATGTCGACGCAAGACACATAAAGTGCTGCCTTGGTGGACAGTATACATATGGCTGAGGGCGGAAATATGCTAATACAGGACAGTCCGTCAGTGGTCGTGGGCGGAGCATGAGCAATATGACACCCTATTGCTAAGAAAATCCAAACGGCTTGATTATTGAGAGTGATTAGGCTTTTTGAGGATTATAAAAAAGGAGTGAATGTATTTCTTTCATTGTATGGTGGTTGTGTCCACACACTGCAAAGACACATTTATATGCAAACACCATATAAAAGTGAACTTTGCATCCGATGACCCCTTTAAATATAAACGTGTTGAAACTGGAATAAACGTTTCGAAAACATATGGATACAAAGAATGTCTAAAAATTAGGCACATGTGTTAGCGTTTTAAACTGAAAGATTTTTCCTCGTTTTTATCACCTACAATTGCATGTCTTTGAAGCAGGTGTTGGACTCAGTGTATAATGTCTAGACGAGGACGTCCTAGACCTAGAAGATCCAGAGCAGGGACGTCCACAGGACAGTGTGAGGGTCCTGGGGTCCATGTGTTTCTCTTCTGGACCAAAGAGGGAGAGCGCTGCCTGTCTTACAAGGAGGGTGAGGTGACGGCTGAAGATCTCACCATCGATGCAGCAAAGGCTGTGGGTAGGTGTGGGTGTGGGTGTGGGTGCCAGTAAGTGCTTGAGTTTCCTTTTCTTGTTTTTGGTCTTGGCTATCTAAAATATTTTCTTTCTCCCTCAGGGATCACTCCTGTCTGTCATGCCTTGTTTGCTCTCTATGAACCTGCATCCTCGTGTTGGTACAGTCCAAATCACAATTTTAATGCGGAAAACCAGTCTGGCCTGTTGGTGCATTTCCGAATGAGGTGAATATGAGACTGTGTGTGCATGTGTAGAGATTAATGCAATGGTATGCGAACAAATATGCATGATGTAATGGTGTAAATCAGTGGTTCCCAAACGTTTTAGAGCGGCGTACTCCCTGGGGCATTTAACATCTTCTGTGTACCCCCTTCCACTTAAGCCGCGGTTCCACCGCAGGAACTTTCCCCAAAACCTAGGGACTTTAGGGGTGGTACTCAGTGTGTTTTGACTGCAGGGACGAGGGTCTAAATGAAGTTACGGGTAAAAATTTCCCCCTCAGAAAGTCCCTGCTCACGTTTTCAAAGTTCAGGAACTTTCGAGGAACTTTTGTAAGCTTTAACAAGTGCATGTCCATCAACAAACCGATTATTTTACTTGTACTAATTTATTAACTGAGTATTTTTCTAATATATTGCGGTGAATACGTGAAAACTGTATCAATAACAGTGCATGTATGCAATGTATTAGCCGAACTCCAGAGTGAATGATCTGATGTAACATTAACGTTGGAAAAAACAAATCTTTCCTCAAAGTAGTGAGAACGACAGACAATCTGCATTAATAGACACAGTTTTATGTAATAGTGGCCCACAGCTGATTAGCAGAAGTATTTCAGTAAGACAGTGATAATGTGAGTTATCCCCCCCCCCCCCCCCCCCCCCTCGTCTGTTTAAGAACAACTGGTGTAAATCATCAATTAATGTTATTGCTTTGTAGATTTTACTTCCGTAACTGGCATGGATTAGCTGAAAAGGAACCGGTAGTGACTCGTCATGCGTTACGAATTGGATCTGGAGCAGAGCAGGTGACGTCTCCTTTGCTGGAGATGACCTCCTTGGACTACCTCTTTGCTCAGGTGATTTTTACAGTCACTCAAAATAACTGAAAGAGATTTACTGAAACACTGTAACTTCATTGCCTTTGAGATAATTCTTTCAAGTTTGAACAGAAGAGATGACGAAACATAACACAAAATTTAAATGATATATTTTTTTGTATTTTAAATTGTGTTTTACTGGGGGTTTCGTCTAACCAATGTCCAAAAATGCTTCATATATTGTCCATATTTATGCTTCATATATTGTCCATATTATGCCATTCTTTCAAAGTCTTTTAAATTGTATGTTTTGGTTCTCTTACCAGGCGAAATATGATTTTGTGAATGACTTGACATGTTTGGATGCAGTGAAGGGGGAGGAAGAGATCATTCGCTTTAAGAATGAGTGTCTGGGTATGGCTGTGCTCCACCTCTCTTACACGGCCCTGCAGACTGACTCTTCTCTACAGGATGTGGCCAAGCAGACCAGGTGTGGGCTTCAGTTTTCTTTACTGTTCAGTGGAAGATCTGAAAGCTGTTTTAAAGAGGAAGTTAAATAAAAAACAAGACATTGAATAATGTTACAATATATCAAACAGCAGATAGTCTTTAAAGGGGTCCTATCTTACATAATTCAACTTTTTTCACTCTTGTCGTGTCCATGCATAATGTTAGTAAAGGGTTTTTTTCACCACCCTCTCATTTTTCCTACTGTGCCTTGGGGACTTCTAAGTGAATGCCCTCATTGCATATGCATTGAAATACAGCGCTTTCCTGCAGTCACTCACAAGCTACAAGTTTGCTATCAAATACAGTTTTTAAACTGCCCAATCCTTTAAATTTCCTACAAACCACGATGGTAGTAGAAAAAAATGACCAGTCACCTTGTTAAAAACTAATTTTTGTTTATTTTTAAATGAAATTCAATTCTGAACAATGAATAGCCATTGCTGATGGGTAAAAGTGGACGGTCATCTATCATCTAATGTCAGAAAGTTGCAGAAATACGGAATGAGACATTTTTACAGCATAGTTTCAATAAGTAGTCTTTTATTCACTGGGGAGGACATTACAATGTTTTAGTACATCAGTGAAAAAAACTCTTATCTGAAAAGATCGAGGAAAATGTCCTTGATTCCTCATGATATGAATTTCTTTAAATCTGTTTTTCAATTAAATAAAACTCCCCAATATATAATTGAATGACATTAATTGAAGCACTTTCAAATGTGCATTTCTAAATCATTTAATAATGCTAATAGCCATTACAACATAGACAATTACTCAAACATGTTGACATGTTTATGCTCCATTCTTCAGCTTTCTCCGATGCATCCCTCAATCTTTTTCCCGACACATTGCCCGGAACAACTTCCTGACAAGGTTCCGTATTCGCCGTGTGTTTGAGAAGTTCGTGAGCAGGTTCCAGCAGCACACAGTGGGCATGGGGAAGCTTGGATCGCAAGAGGTCATGTACAAGTATCTGTCTACGCTGGAGCGCCTGGCTCCTCATTTTGGCGTCGAGACCTTCCCTGTGTTTCATCTTGACCTGAGACCTGATGGAGATGGCAGTGGGTCGTGCCTCATTGCCTCCCGAACACAAACACCCTCTAGTGAAACCGTAAACGCTGAACCTACTTATGAGATCAAGGTGTCTGGATCAACTGGCATATGGTGGAGGAAGTTATCAGCACAAAGGGTAAGTTGATACAGCTGACATTTGACCTTCTTTTCTACTATGGCTGTACTTTTAAATTAGTCACATTTTCCAGGTTAATGACTACATTCATAATCAGAGCGAAGAGATACAGTCATGTGATGAACAGGAAATGGACAACTGGAACACCTTCTGTGACTTCCCTGAGATCTCTCTGATAGCCATTCGGGGCGTAAACGTCAGCATCAGTCGACAAGACAACATGTCAATGGTAAACAGTTTGGTAAAGCTATATTTAGTTTCTATATTTTGTGTTTTGTGTCCCACCTACATCTATTTGTGTTCCAGGAAATGCATTTGGGCTCCAGTCTTCAGGCTCGCTCTCTGGTTTCACTGCTTGATGGGTATTTCCGCCTTACAACCGATGCACATCATTATCTTTGTCACGAAGTGGCTCCGCCCAGAGTGGTTCTCAGTGAGACCAATGACCTGCACGGTCCCATACTGTACGTCACTCGCATTTTCACATGCAGTCAGTGCGGCCATGTGGTCTTCTTCCATTTTATTGACGTGTTCACTCTTTTCCCCAATGCTAGGGATGAGTTTGTGCTCCAAAAACTAAAGAAAGAACCAGAGGAGGGAGCGTTTATCGTGCGCTGGAGTGTTTTGGATTACCATCGAATAATCCTGGCATCTCTGAGTCGGACAAAGGTAATTCTTTAGATGGGGGGGATCAATTGTCAACTCTGACAACAGTTTTATTGTAAGTAGTGGTGATTAATAAGGCAAGAATTAAGCTTTGTCATGTAAAGGGAACTTGTCTTGGCTTGACTTAACTAGGTGGCAACTGCGAGTTTCTTATTAATTTTAAATGGGAGTGGACACATATTGTTAAGGTTGTTCACGAGAATCGTGACACTTTGTTGTGTATAATTGCTTGTGGCGCACACCCATAAGCATAGAAAGATTTTAGCAGCTGGAGCTTACATTTTATGTGGTGAAAGAACAATATAGTACTACCTGTTTTATACCACTTTTTGTGTGTTTGGAAAGATAAACGGTTGCTGCCTATTGCACAAAATGCTTCTCTCTGGTGACGTATGCAGGACTTCTCCAGTCTTTTAGTTCGATAAACTCCACCCCTGCAAGGTCACGTTCATCTGCCTCCACTTTTAAGAGCAACTGCAACATCTCAAAATACAGTGCATAGAACCAAGTCTCTGCCCCACTTTTTTCTTTAAATAATCTGTTTCACTTGGATGCACGTCACAATACAGAAGAGAACATCTGTCGCTACTTCCGTTTCATCGTTACTTCTTAATAATTTCTGCTTGACTTTAATTCTGGCAGGAAGGAGAAAATCCAATATACAAACAGTTCCGAATTACACACAAGGGCTCCTTGTTCAAACTGGAAGGCTTGGATCAAGAGTTCTTCAGCATAAAGGAGCTTGCCATTAGTTTAAAGACCTCCGTGCTGAAGTCTGGAGAAGACAGTTTCACTTTGAAGAAGTGCTGCCTGCCCAGACCAGGAGGTGAGTGTGTGTGTGTGTGTGTGTGTGTGTGTGTCTTGGCAGACTTTACAGTCAAACCTCTGAGTCATCCTGGAGTGAATTTCTGATTAGGAAAAATTCCACAGAGGTACACGATTCTTATCACTTGGTGAGTCATCCTGTTAATGTTTTTATTGTTGTATTGCAGAGTTATCAAACCTTCTCGTAATGAGAAAGGGTGCAAACAGTAGCATTAAAACTGTCTCTGATTCCCTCAACCTGAGCCAACTGAGGTTCCATCAAATTAAGGACAAGGAGATTACAAAGGTACGTGATTGTGCAGAATCAGTCGCCTACTTATCCTCAAGAGATGAGCTCGACAACACCAAACCTTTGATTAGGACATTTTCATGCGTTCCACTTGGGCAGATTGTACTGATTGCACTGATAAATTGAAAGCTTTCCTATATATCAGACAGTAGCGTACCGTAGGGTTTCAGTCAGGGCCCTCAGTAACGATCAACACTATTCGATATTCGATATTGAACGATATTCACTCAGATACGTGCTTCAATCTATCGCTGTTGCTGAGACTTTCTATTCATTGAAATCTTACAAAACAAAATGCACACTAACGCCCTGCTTGATATACAACCACTGATGGACATATTCGGTTTTGATGAAAAAATAAAAAATAAATAAATATATATATATGAGTGTGGATTAGAACCCAGAACCTCTGGTAAAAGTTCTACCACTAGACCATTATAATGCAACATTTTTGGATTAAGTATCACGCATTTAATCACGTAGAAATTCTCAAATGTACCCAAAATGACCCAATGTACTATTGATATTGATTTCTGGATGTTATTTTTCCTGAAAATGGTTATTGTACACATGTATTCTACCGTATCTGATTTAACATTATATAGCAACCTCCCCCCACACATGTTGATGACAGCAGCGCGGGATAGCCGTCGACACATCGCTGGGCATCTGGGGCGTTCTTTCACTACGCATCACAATTTGATTGGCTGATAACACACGTCAGTCAAAGTTATGATCAAATGGAAAATGGCAGCTTCAACGGAAGGCTAGCTATACTACTAGTGCTGGTCCATGGAGCTGCGTTTAGATGACATATGGAAAATCCAGCTCAAACTCATAAAAAATAACCTTGATAGACTTGAATTTAGACATGTTCAGACACACATTCATTTAATTTAATTATGAAAAAATATATATTTTTGATTTTGACAGGGCCAGCAGAGAAGGCCCTGCTGGCTCTGACGGCACACCACTGAATCAGACATGTAGTTTGTCAACTATGTGCACTTTTGACCTGGAGGATCTTTACGAAATAAACCTCCAACAGTGAATAAACATGCATCACAGGAAAATTCTGATATTTGACAGGCCCCCTGAAATCAAAATTTAAGTTTTTTAGCTTTTAGTGTGAATATGTTAGCCTTAAGGTTATTAATAAGCTGGTGTGTTCCAAAACAATGACACAATTCACATTTAGGAGATATAAGCATTCAAAACTTACAGTCTCTCACTTCTGCTAAAATGGATCACGGATTTTTATGACATCACCGCGGACTCATTACTTCTCATCACATCTTCTGTCCAATCAAATGCTCTCTAGAATCAAAAGCTCCGCCCCCTGTGCTATAAATACCACCTGGCCAAAGCAACCGTTGACACGTCACGGAGCAATATGGGTTGGAGATGTGTTCGGTTGCTCAAACGCTCAAATTTTATTCCGTTTTCGAAACTGTACGTTGGTTAAGAATGAAATTGCTAGAATTGATTCACACGTCTACTATTGAATCCAACGTATCCTCAGCGCTCGTATTCGCTTCCATGGTGCTGTCAAGTACCATGACTTGCAGTTTGTGAGGTAAACTAAATGCTATTAGTTTCAATATGCCATTCAATATGTCCCGCCTTAGCTTCCTGTTACAGTGGAAAATATGTCAACGCATCATACAAAGCTGCGCGTTCCAAGGCACTTCAGTGGAAAGTTAATGAACGGCCTTTACAACATATTTTTTGCATATAGTAAATAACAAAACTACAGTTTAATTGGAAACTATGCACAAACAAATATTGTATAATACACAATAACAAAAAATTTAATTAACGTTCTAAATTATTCTTCACTGGCATTGTTTTCAAGTACAGTAATTTTATTAGTGCAGAATATTTAGTTGTGTTAGAAATTACATCATGATTGAGGGATAGTTTTTTGTATTTTAGTATTTTGTTCTCAAATTTATGCAAATAGTTTTTTTTTTAAACTACAAAACCTTAATGTAAGAAAAAAAGTCATGAAATACCCATAATTGACGAAACACCTGTTGACCTTTTTTAATGGATACAGGAGCAGCATCTGGGACGAGGCACCAGGACTAACATTTACTCAGGCTGGCTGAAGATACACGGCTCACTAGAGGATGACGCCAATGAATTCAATAACAATCACCGCAACGCAAAAGGCATCCGGGTCGTCCTTAAATTTCTGGACCAGAGCCACAAGGACATAGCGCTAGTAAGAGTCGTCTGGTTAGGAATTGTACGATATAAACAATGGCAAAAGCATGATGTTGTCTCATTTTTGTCTAGGCATTCTTTGAGACAGCTAGTCTCATGAGTCAGGTGTCACACTGTCATCTGGTCTTTGTGCATGGCGTTTCAGTCAAGGGATCTGAGAGTGAGTGTTGTGCCCTTTTGACTTCCTCTTTAAAGGGCGCATGTGTCGTCATATCTGTTTGTGACTGTTTTTTGTTGAGCTCCTTTTTTATGCACAATACTTTTTTACCATCCGCCAGACACATTATGTATCTGTTGACTGTACTTTTTGTATTTGAACAGACATCATGGTGGAGGAGTTTGTGGAGTTCGGCCCATTAGATGTGTTCCTGCACAGAGAGAAGGGCCGTGTCACTCCTCAGTGGAAGTTTACTGTTGCTAAACAGCTTGCCAGCGCTCTTTGCTATCTTGTGAGTGTTGAATTCAATATGGTACTTTTAAAATAGAATAATGATGATTAATTGTCATGAAATTGTAATGTATGATTGGCTGGAAGGTGTGCATTAAAACCCTTTATACTACAGGGCCGTTGAATGCTTGAATCTGATTGGTTGACGAACATTCTGAGGTGTGCAATTATTTTCAGGGAACCGCACGGCTAAAGTAGTTCCGGCAGGTCTTGACCTCATTACAGTTCCATATCACTTCGCGTAGTCAACTGTAATAACGGACAATACGATACAATTCATAACAAGAAAAAGCTGCAGCCCCATGCGCTTGATCTGCAATTTTCAATGTCTAACTTCACAATCAATGAAAACATGCAGTTTAATTTTAATAAATAAAGTAAACAGTCCTATTCATAATCAATAGAAAATTAAACTGAATATTTAAATAAATTGATAGTCCTGTTGCACGGGTTTTCGTAATTATTGAAGATAATATAACAAATAAATAAAATTGATAGGCCTATACTTGTTAAAAGGGCTTTGTGTTTCATTTATTAGTCTAGTCTACTGTCACTAATAGAAAAAAAGAATGAACGAATTAATTAAAACGAATTGAATTAATAAATAAATAATAATATTGACGCACATGCTTCTCTCTAAGGCCGGTTATTAATGTAATTTGATACTTATGTTATGACTGATCATGCACGCGTTTTCAGCGCGTTTAGTCTGTGTTCACAGTGGTGTTTAAAATCTGCTGCATTCACAGTCAGAGAATGTTTCTAGTCGTTACGTGTGTGTCCAGCATTAGTCTGCTATCAGCGGCTCAAACCTCCGTTACTAACTCTAAAATGACGTTTTGGAATTAGCAACGGAGCATGGGTTTAGATGCGCAAGGAATTAGTCCTACATACAAGAGCGTTTTAATGACAAAAACTTCACAAACGTCTTGAAATACATAATCTGAACAATATTTCGAGGTGTGGTAACTGTAGTATAAGCGGAATAATTGACTCCAGGCCGTTGAATTATTATAAAAATAATGCACACCCGAGGTGTAATGGCCACTCCGCTTCGCGTCGTGACCGCATTACCACCTCGGGTGTGCATTATTTTTATAATAATTCAACGGCCTGTCGTCAATTATTCCTTACTTAATGCACAGGTAGCTTCAAGTCAGTTTATTCACCGTTCTAAATGAATGGGCTTTTTTTTGAAGTGCACACACACACAGGTCACTCACACACAGAGATCGGAGATCGTGCTACACACACACACACAAACATTCAAGATACTTATCAACGCGGCCCGCGACTTTTATTAATAAAATAGCTTCGTAAATAAATGACTACATTATATTTCTCAGCAATGAGGGGGTAACAGTGCTGTTTTGTAGTAATTAAACTCACAGCTTCATTATTAGTAGAGAGAGATGCTGAACAGATGCAGGTAATTCACACACTCATCTCTCAATCTCTATCTCTCTCTCTCGATAATTAATTCAAATAAATGCTATAATTCATTCATTCAAATAAATGTAATCTTACGGTCTACTTTATCTCTGTGTCTTATTTAAAGCTAACGAGCCGTAACTGACAAAAATAATTGTCACTTTTACCCTTCTGACCAAATATTGCGTTGGAAAAACATCAATGACCGCTTAAAAGGAACACGCCGACTTTTTAGGACTTTAGCTTATTCACCGTATCCCCCAGAGTTAGATGATTCCATACATACCCTTTTCATCTCTGTGCGTGCCGTAACTCTGTCTGACGCACCCACCGCTAGCCTAGCTTAGCACAAAGACTGGAGGTAAACGGCTCCAGCTAGCATACTGCTCCCAATAAGAGACAAAATTATGCCAACATTTTCCTATTTACATGTTTGTATAGTCACAGCATGTACATATGACAAGGTCAAATGAGACACAGCCATCTTCTAACCGTATACATACTGGGAACTATATTCTCAGAAGGTGAAGCACTTAGATCACATCATGTAAATAGGAAAATGTTGGCGTTATTTTGTCACTTATTGGGAGCAGTATGCTAGCTGGAGCCGTTTACCTCCAGTCTTTGTGCTAAGCTAGGCCATCGGTGGGTGTGTAAGACAGAGTTACGATATGCACGGAGATGAAAAGGGTATGTATGGACTTATCTAACTCTGGGGGATACGGTGAATAAGGAAAAGTCCCAAAAAGTCGGCGTGTTTCTTTAAGTTATCAATGTTGGCAAGTGACCATGGTATAAGTGGGATAATCCATTGCCGGGTGTTTTTTTTGCCTCCACGTTGCACAATAAAATCGTTAATGCACAGCTAGCCTTGGATTATCCCTTTTTTTTTTTTGTGAGATTGACCCATCACATTGTTCTTCACAGGAGACAAAGCGCTTGGTCCATGGAAATGTCTGTGGCAAGAATATTCTGGTGGTCAGGAAGGGTTTGGAGGAGGGCTCATCCCCTTTTGTGAAGCTCAGTGACCCAGGCATTTCTCTCTCGGCTCTGTCTCGTGGAGGTAACCAAGAACTGTGTTGTTATTCACAGATTATGTACATCGAGTTGAGTACATCCTGTCCTTCTCTATCTGTGTCATTTTTCTAGTTACTTCACTCCGCTTGTCACTACTGTTTACTTCATCAGATTCTCTCATGGTTATAGAACAGGAAGCTACAAACCAACCACTTCCTAATGGTGATGCTCACTTCCTTTAGTCTAGCACGTTTTTTAATGTCAAGGATGATCACATTAACAGCACTGAAGCAGCTGTCCAGAGTAAACAGTGACAGAAACCCTAAGTATTAAACCGTTTATGATGCACCCTAGCAATGAAAGAGCAACACACTAAAACTAATCAGCTCGTAATAAGATCATAATGGTGGGGTTTGCAGAGGAAAGAACCGCTCACGTTTACTCCAGAAAATGTAAAAGTCTGTGTTTGATATGTTTGTGTGCAGAGCGTGTGGAGAGAATCCCGTGGATCGCCCCGGAGTGTATCGCCGACGGGGCCCGTATGGGAAGCGCTGCCGACCAGTGGAGCTTTGGAGCAACTCTGTTGGAGATCTGCAACAACGGAGATCTTCCTATGAGTGGCAGCACACTGCCTGAGGTATGGCTTCCTCTTGCTGTTTACCTGACAACCCACACCCTCAACGTTTGCTCACAAGCTCTCCTCTGTCTACAGAAAGAGCGATTCTATGAGACGCAGAGTCGCCTGCCGGTGCCGTCATCTCAAGAGCTGGCCAGCTTTATCAGCAATTGTCTGACCTACGACTCTGCCGCGCGGCCGTCATTCCGGACCATTCTGAGAGAGCTAACTGAGATTCAGATTAAAAGTGAGCTTTTAACGCAGGGAAATCATGCATGCTGTGGGGTTTTCTATTTATTGTATTAACATTAAAGCCAGTTTTCCACTGTCGGGCCAAACTGTTCTCGCTGCTTAACTGTTCCATTCCGTGCCAAACCGGTCCAGCCTGTACGGATATGGATTCAAGCTCTTTTTGATGTTTTAATTCAAATGCGTCAGTCGTTGCCTTGGTAGTGCAAGAGTTTACAGATGGTATGCGATGTAAATAGTGAGCACGTTATGGATGATAATCGGATATTTCTATATTTTTCACTCAAATAGCGTTCTTGGCCATCTACAGAGAAACTGGTAGCCATGCACTGGACATGTCACTTCTGAGTGGCGACGTCACTACACGCATTCGACTAGCCAACCGTGCAAAGATCAGTTTGTAATATTGCTGTGCCAAACCAAGCTCAAGTGGTAATGTAACTGGAACCGTTCGCCACGGCGGAGAAAAAAGCTGCTAAATATGGTGTTGGATAGTCCACCCCAAAATGAAAATTCTGTCATCATTTACTCTTCCGAAACACAAAAGAAGATATTTTGGAAAAATAGTTCATACAATGAAAGTCAATGGGGTCCAATGTTCTTCTTGTGTTTCACAGAATAAAGAAAGTCATACAGGTTTGACATGAGGGTGAGCAAACATGACATTTTTGGGGGTAATACAAGGGACACAAGATTAACCGTATCTGTCAAACTCGCCTAAGACTATGAAATTCAAGTATAGTATTAAAAAAAAAAAAAAAGCAGCTTTACAGTGATAATAGGAAATTAAAGTAACAGAGATTGTTTTGGCCAAACAAAACAGTTATTCCGAACAAAAGATCAGTTAAAATGAGCATTTCTGGTTTTCGACCCAGTGTGTCCAAAAAAAGTTTTCATTTCAGTGCATCACTGTATTAGTATCAGCTGATATCACTTTTTTTTCTGATTACAACTTTTTTTTCTATCCCACGTTACAAGTCTAATCTGGAACTGCTTTTTTATTTGTTTCATAAAGAATATTGATTCTACGTATATAGATTTACATTGTCAGCCATAATATTGTTTATCAAGCATAACAAATATCATTATTAGTATCGACCAACATTAAGATGTTGATGCATCCCTAGCTAGGTAATACCATGGTACTGAATTCATATTATATTCATGTTTTATAGTATTTGCATCGTAAAATTCCATGTTAAAAAAAAAAAACATTTTGTTTGTGACTTCAGAAATTGTTATGCTATTCTCTTCCTCAAAAGATCCAGACATTTCATCCGAATGTGAGTCACTTCCAGACAGAGACCCCAGCATCTTTTACAAACGTTACCTAAAGAAGATCAGGGATCTGGGAGAGGTCAGTTTACGGTTTCTGTGTTCAGACTGTGTTCAGATCTTACCGTCATATGGCGGTTTCATATAATACTGTGTGACCTGCTTACAGGGACATTTTGGAAAAGTGATGCTGTTCGTCTATGACCCTAACAATGATGGAACAGGAGAATATGTGGCAGTGAAGGCCTTGAAACAAGAGAGCGGAAGTAACCTTCACGATTCCTGGATGAAGGAGATCAAAATACTCAAATCACTTTACCACGTCAACATTGTCAGATACAAGGGGTGTTCTACTGAACAGGGTGAGCAAAACTACTAATATGCATGCTTCAAATTCTAGGAAAATGGACTCAAATTTAAATATTGAAAACCTCAGTTTTTTTTTTGTCTAATAAAACATTTCTTGAATAACAACTCCACTGACTATAGCAAGCAGCAAATCAGCGATTCAATAGGAAATATTTCATCTACTCATGCAAAATGTGATGCCACACTCATTGTGTAGCATGCGGTCATTTGTTTTAGGCGGACAGGTGGTACAATTAATCATGGAGTATCTTCCACTGGGAAGCCTCAGAGAGTACCTGCCTAAACATCGGTTGGGAATCGCACAAAGTCTCCTGTTTGCACACCAGATCTGTTTGGTGAGGAATTCAGACCCATTAAAGTCATACTAATGCTAACTGATAGTCCTCTCTCTTCTAATGTGTCCCATGTTGTCCAATCTGTACTGCTGCACCTATAGGGGATGGAATATCTGCACTCCCAGCGGTACGTCCACCGGGATTTGGCCGCACGGAATGTTTTGGTGGAGAATGAAGGTGTGGTTAAGATTGGTGACTTTGGCTTGACAAAGTACATTCCCGAAGGAGAGATCTACTATCGTGTTCGTGAGGACGGAGACAGTCCTGTGTTCTGGTAAGCTGTGATGGCTGGAGGCTTGGGGAGATGGATAATGTTCTCTAATGGTGATAACATCTTGGAGAATGTTTTTATCAATAAAACATGGTCTGTTAATGGATTTATGGACGTTATTAGACATAATGTGGTGTCCCTCAGTGAAAGCACAAGTATGCTTGATATCGATCGACACAGAGAATGTTAGAGTAATCGAATGATTCCACAGAAAATAAAATAATTGAATAAGAAAAAAAATGTTTTGGCACCCTTAGGTTTATCTCCGGACTTTGAAATGTTAAAGTCTTCCTGTTGTCAATCATTTTATCCCTTAAAACTCATCTTTGATCACCAAACGGACATATTTAAACCTCCAATTCATTATTGTAATGCCTTAAAATAGCTTGAATGTAACTCTACACCCTTGCCTCATTAAGTACACACGGTTCTATGAATATGCAAATTAGCCCCGCCTCCACTCACTCACACCAGCTCAGAGATCCACTCGTTGACGTGATTGGTTACAAGGTAGTTTGTGACGTCAGGAACACCAGCGATTTCAAACTGCGTTTTTGAGGCTGTCTTTGATTCACTGCAGTTTTAAGGAGAAAATACTCTGCAATGCTGTTGACTTATGAATTTACACAGGTTTTGTCTTAAAGCATATTAAAAACACCCCATAGACACATAAACAACATTAAAAACTTGATTTTTTTACCACAGGGGGACTTTAAATTCATCTCTGGGCTTAAAAGAAACAGAGCAGTTATTCCAAAACATGTTATTTCTTGGCTTTTTAGGTATGCCATAGAGTGCCTGAAGGAGAGCAAGTTTTCCTTTGCCTCTGATGTTTGGTCTTTTGCTGTGACCCTCTATGAGATTTTGACCAACTGCAATCATCGACAAAGCCCTCCTTCGGTATGTCTCGGTTTTATGTCATTTTTTGTATTGGCTTCTTGTGTTTATGCTAAAAGTGCAATCAGTAATGGTCGATAGAATTTTTTTAATGTTTTTGTAAAAAGTTTCTTCTGCTCACCAAGCCTGCATTTATTTGATCAAAAATACAATAAAAACAGTAATTTTGTGAACTATTATTACAATTTAGAATAATTGTTTTCTATTTTAATATATTTTGAAATGTAATTTATTCCTGTGATCAAAGCTGAATTTTCAGCATCATTACTCCAGTGTCACATTATCCTTCAGAAATCACTCTAATATGATGATTTGCTGCTCAAGTAACATTTCTTGCTGTTATTATCAAACGTATTCAAAATAAAATTTTATTGAAGTGTTTAGTATGAGACAGAAAAACTAGGGATGCACGTATATGAAAACTTGGGCCGATACCGATAATTCTTTATATTTGATGCGATAAACCTTAATCCAAATTTTTATATAATTTTTGAGAGCCTGATTACAAAATCAAGTCCCACCATTAACACAATTATAATGTTATCTTATATAAAAAAAATATTTTATGTAGACTATATACACTGGACTTGCGCTGCACATGTTGCTCTTAACTATATTTCCCTTTTTTTAAGTGATTCCAATCATATTTCAAGCAATTCAGAACCAGCGTACATCTGACGTGTCCCAGCTGAGGGAAATAATCCATTATTTATTGCCTTTAATATATCGGCCACATTTTCTTATCGGACCGATAACATTAAAAATGTATATATATATATAATCCACCATATCGGTATCGGCCGATATATATTCATTTTTTTAATGTTATCGTTACCATGCATCCCTAAGAAAAACAAAGATGAAATGGAATAAAACCTAACAAACGCTAAACAGATCTGTTGTGAGGCAGTGACAGGTATTAAACAAACCTCATGCATCCAAGCCAATAGAGGTCAGTATAGAGCACAAGACATTTGGAACGAACAGCCAGCAAAGCTAAATGTAATTGAATGCACCTTTTAGGAAACTGCTTCCTTTATTTCATTAAACACCCAAAAACATTTATTCACCCCTCATTGTCATTACAAACCTGTCTGACTTACTTCCGTGGGAGTCTTATATAAAGCTATGATGGCGTTACATAAAGAACAGACCAAAATTGAAGTTGTTATTCACTGAAAATCTTGCCCTAAGCCATAACGCTCAAATCTCATTCTGTGAACATGACCACAAATTGGATTTGCAACATATGTTGTATGGAAAAGAACAGTGTGAGCATTCATCGTATAATTTCTCATTTTGTGTTTCACAAAAGAAAGAAAGCCAAACATGTTTGGAACTATCTCTTTTAAGTTTGCAATATCTCTCAAGCTGATAGATGTATGACTTTGTTTTAAATAGAAATTCTTTGAGATGATGGGATTGGTCCATGGTCAGATGACTGTGGTCAAACTTATTAGCCTCCTGGAGAAAAACGAGAGATTGCCGTGCCCTCGAGACTGTCCCCGTGAGGTAGTGTGAAACTAAGCGGCACATGTATTCATCATAAATGCAAAAATTCTTTCACATTTATTCGAACAACCTATGAATCACAGCTTCATTGCCTGAATCCTTTTTGCAGGTTTACTTACTGATGGAGCAATGCTGGGACTTCAACCCTGGGCAGCGTCCATCATTCGAATCCCTGGCTAAGTCTCTTGATGAGATCTTGGAAACATACAGACTGCAACCGTCTGTGCAGCTCACTGAGCTCAACCAAAGCTGACCTCTCTCTCTCTCTGTCTCTGTCTCTGTCTCTGTGTCTGTCTGTGCTGTTCTCACAGCCTGTAACCACAGCACTTCACTGTGAGCCTGACCACACTTGGCTGTTCATGTCATTGGCCCATATTTTAAGAAAAGAGGATGTTTTATACAAATGTTCTGTTTATGGAAACCCACATACTATACCTCTTTTTCCACGAACACCGGCACAGTTCTGGAGTCAGCGCTCGGATCTGCAGAACTGCTTAGAGAGGTGAACAGTGACATAAAACTGTATACAGCTCTTTATTTCAGACGGACGGCGAAAAGAAAGTGCTTAGCGCAACCGCATGAGAAAAAATAGCAACAGTGTTTGTCAACTATTTTCTATGTGGAGCGGAGCAATGGGAGGGGCATGTTTCTTTTGGGTAGGGATGTGCTTGTTTGGGTGTCAATTTTAAATATCAACAGTGTTTCTCAGAAACACTGGAATAACCAAAGAATATCCAAAGAAATGCATAGTTGTGAACATTATTCATTCCTTAATCAATGTAACATTATTGTGTAAATACTCTGAGGTATGTTTGCTTGCTTTCTGCTTTTATTGGTAATAAGCAAAGACTGTGACAGGCTGTTATTTGGAAGGCCTTAAGAATATGAATTTAGATGTTTACAGTACGATATAAATGCCGCTTTGAAAGTTTTTCTTTTTTCTTTATATTTTTTTCTTTTAAACAAAATGTGCAATTCTACTCATGTTTTATGGCCTTACACCATCTTGTGTGAAATTATATTGTCTTAAGAGTCCCACTGAATGTATCTATATAAACTCTTTTAATAAATGTAATTATTGAAAGTGTATTCCAAAATAAAGTTTTTGGGATGCATCTTGCTTTTTAGAACTGGATCCTTTTGGATTTTCATTCAATCAGAAAGAGTCAGTCAGATTTATGTATTTTGTAAATGCCTGATATAGATCTTGTGAAGGATTCATCCATGAATTTTGTATTTATTTTTAGGGGCCAAGCACTGAAGGTGCGGGCACCTATTGTATCTGTTCCGGGCTTCTATGGCAGCCTATAGAACCGTTTGCGGGAAACTTATGAAAATTGGCACAGTGATAGAGGACAGCCTGAACTATCACCATAGCAAATTTGGAGTCTCCAACTCATTCCCTCTAGCGCCACCAGCTGTCCAAAGTTTCACTCATGTTTATGCTAATAACTTTTGAACCACAAGGGCTAGAAACAAAATTCTTTTTTCCTCTGATTCCTGAGCTCACGACGATTCGATTGCACCCTATGACGTCATTTTCCGTCATAATAGTTTTCCCGCCATTTTGAATTTTCCGAAAAACCTACTTTTTCGAACTCCTCCTAGGCCGTTGCTCCGAATTTCACAAAAATTTAACCAGATCATCTCCAGACCGTGACGACAAAAAGTTATGGAAATCAAGTTGATTCGCTTAACCATTTTTGATAAACGTACAAACAAATTTTACATAGCACTTGCGAAAACAGACGTAAGGCTGTATCTCCGCAACGCTTTATTGTATTCAGACCAAACTTGGTACATGTCATCATAAGCATGACCTGAGGCTACATGCAGCGTTTCGGCGCAGCGCCACCTACTGGTCCGGAGATATGAATAATTTATATTTTTGCTTATAACTTCTGAACGGTTTGTCCAAAAATCACAAAAGTGGTCTCGTTAGATTCAGGACGTCATATTGAGTTGACTGATATCCAATTTTCCCATATCGGCCATTTTGACTGTCGGCCATTTTGAATTATGTGCTAAAATGCTGTATTTTATGAACGCATGAACGTATCGTTACGAAACTCAGTATGGGTCATCAGTACAAGGCCCTAAAGGTACTCAAAAGATTATGAGACAGCGCCACCTTTTGGTCAAAAGTTATAATGAAATTTCCAAAAATGCTAATAACTTTTGAATAAATTTGCCTATAGTAATGACACTGATCTCAATAGATTCCTTGGGTTATGCTGAAAACATGGATACAAATTTCTTCATAGTCAGTCAAACTTCCTGTCCGCCATCTTTATTTTCTTTTAAAACCTACTTTTTCGAACTCCTCCTAGACCGAACGTCCGATTTTCACCAAAATCGGATCGTGTCATCTCCAGACCGTGCAGAGTAAAAGTTATGGATTTCGTGTCAATAGACAAAACCGTTTTCGTAAACCGCAGTGGCAAAGTTGAGGCACAATGCCAAAATTACTATTAAGGCTTTATATCTGCAATGCCTTGACATATTGACACCAAACTTTGTATGTGTCATTGTCACTTCACTCTGACCACATCACATCAGTTTCGTAATTGCGCCACCTATTGGTCGAAAGTGATAATCATATTTTTAGTTAATGTATGTGATTTTTCAACCATTTTGCCAAAATTCATCTTTAAATGTCTTCAATTGCTCCTTGCTGCAGTTGGTCTCTCACTTCCTGCCACTTTGGCATGTCTTGTCGTCTTGCTTGCGCTTGGCCCCGTAATGGCTGCTTGCAGCTATATTTTGACCCTGTAATCAAAATCGCCTCTCTCTGGCGACGTATGCTTGACTTCTCCTGGTCCGCTTAAACCTCGACCCTCCACATCTGTGTGCAAGCTTATGTTTATTTTAAATGCAACGCTCACTTCTAAAAAATCCAACCAACTAATGCTGAATAAAACTGACCTTTGTTTGTTTTCTTCAATAAACCGATATCACAATGTGGAAGAAAATATCTGTTGCTACTTCCATTTCAGCGTGACTTTGATGGCGCGCAGATGCAAGACCTGGTACTTAAAGGGATAGTTCACTTTAAAATGAAAATTGTCATCATAAATCACCCTCAAGTTGTTTCAAACCTGTATGAATTTCTTTCTTCTGCGGAACACAAAGGAAGATATTTTGAAGAATGTCGGTAACCAGACAGTTAACTGTTACCATTGACTGCCATAGTATTTTTTTTTCCTACTATGGCAGTCAATGGTAACAGTTAACTGTTTGGTCAGCTAAAGGCCAGCTCTTGATACCATGACTAGTTATAGCTATAGCACATTTTCACAACAACTGTGAACCCCTATTGTTGGGACCCATGCCGCTCTTTCTTCTCTCTAGTAATATGGCACATAGTTTTAAAAATGAACCTTGACTAACTGGAGCCCAGATCAGGAAGCAAAAAGACTGGCTAAACCGACTGTCTGCTACTGTAGCTGTCTTGTGTCACAGAAATCAGATAAATAGAGACTTTCACCTAGATATCATCATAAAGAGAAACTGGCTGTTTGATAGAAACCTGGCTAAAACCAGACGATGACATTGCTTTAAATGATTCCACCCCCCAAGATTACTGTTATAAACATGAACCTCATCTGAAAGGCAAAGGGAGAGGTGTTGCTGTAATTTATAGTACTATATCCAGTATTACTCAGAAGTCTAGTTTCAAATATAACTCTTTTAAAGTGATGGTGCTTTTTTATTTAACATTGTCTAGACTCTTAAGTGATAAATCCAGTTTGACGTTGTATACAGGCCACCATACAGATTTTATCAAAGAATTTGCTGATGTTCTATCTGAAAAAAAAAATATATATATATATATTTCTATTTCATTTATTAATTTAAGGACAGTGCATTTCTGTAAATGTGCCAGTGTTAGCCAGCAGGCTAATTTTCAACTGTAGTCCATTGGCAAGATGTTATACTAGGCACATGATGGCTAAAAACAACAACATAATAAATCACACAGCAATCATACAACAATAAAATATAATGCCATAGCACTGGCTCCATTAAAACATAAAACCATACAACATATGACCATACAGCCATAAAACTGTTAGGGAATTAATAAAGTAACCATCTATCCATCTATTAGATTAGTAGCCTACTGGCTGCAGACAAAGTCTTAATTTATTACTTGCCACTGTCAACTGTTGCTTGCTTACTTGGGAACACTTACTATTCAACAACATTATTGATTTGACTGCACTGACACTATTGGATGAAAACTGAACTGAGATGCACGATGACATCACTTTTCTGCAGAACTGCTTTATAGATGAAATGAACTATTTAATGATGATCTTTACAATTGAAGCAAATCAACACTAAAATCATGTCAGCTGAAAAATGTTCCTGTTATCACAGTAAAACTGATTTGAAACAATCTTGTATAAGGCACTATATAATTAAAAAATAAAGGTGACTTGACGTGACCATTAGGCCCATTGAGTGCTTCTAGCCTGATCTGGCAACCGATCTCCCTTTTTAATGTTTTCATCCTCATTGTACAGACGACTGAAAAATAATGATTAGGGTACCGATTACCAACATCAGGGTAATAACAAAAAACAACAACAACAACAAATACAGTGCTCTACTACAGTCCAGAGAATGTCTGTAGAGTGTCATTCAACAGTATTCAACTGAGTGCAGGCTGTACATTACACATTACAGGGCAGGCTGTACATTAAAATGTTATCGGGTATTTAAATGTTTTAATACAAAGAGTAAAATAATGGTAAAAAAGCAAAAACGGTTACGGAGAGCATAATAAAACAAAGAAAATGTGGATCCTTTTTGTGTAGGCCTATAGTTTAAATAATGGTAGTGTCTGGCAACCCACCTGCTGTGTGTTCAAATTTGAGACGTGACTCGTTGGCCCCGCCCCTCACGCCGAAAAAGAAAAACGCATTTCTCCTCGACCAATCAGCAGGCGAGTTCCTCGCATGTGTGTATTGTTTAAACTGGCCAAAGCAAACGAGCAGTGCAAGCACACAAACTTCCACACGGAGACATGGCGGCCGCAGTGTCCGTTAGCGCAGCTGCCAGAGACGAGAAATCCTTCACTGGTGCCAATTTTGCCCCGAATCCACTCTATACAGGTTACGACCAAGCAGGCGAACGTGAAAACTGGGAGTATGAAACGGGCAAACAAGTTGAATCGGACGCCGTCGGTGAGGGTTCACCGGCGGGTAGCGACTGTTCGCGACGGCTCGATGATGAACTGACGGCCCTCAGTCCAGAAGAGATTGCCAGCCGTTTGGAAAGAACGAGAAGAGAGTTTTATAATCGGAGAAAAATAATAATAAAGAACCTCCCAGCCGACATCAGCAATCAGGTTTGTACATCAAACTATAGTTTTATGTAACTTGGTGGACTTTTGGACGGGCATCCCAATCTTGATCCAACAACCGTGTCGGTTATCGCTGACTCAGTAGTTAACGTTAATGGACTAGATTTTTACAGTGTTTTGATGTCTGCTGTGTCAATGTGAATGCCTATGGTCAGTGTTTCAGAGAGATGCTTTGACCACACCGAGCCTCGTGTCATCGCAGCCATTAAAGAGCCACGGTAACGGGATGGAGTCCAATGGGAGTTGTGTAACATTAACATTATTGACTGTTCATTTGATTCAAGGCAAGCTGAATGCCCGGATGGTTATACACAGGCACAGCTTGTGTAGGTTAAATGGATATGTTCGCTGCTTCATTTCAATATTTAACATTTCTATCACAACTCTCAAAATCTGACGCTTAAATCTGAAAATATTGGCCATTTTCATGAAGTTTCTTGTCACAAATGTTACTTTACAAACTGTTCTTTACCAGAGTCTGGCAAGCAGTTTTGACGCTTGAAACAAATTACTATTATTTTTTTGTCTATTTTATTAATCTGAGCAGAAAGTTACTAGTATCTTTAATTTTCACTATTGCTTATTATGAGATAACGTTACCACTAACGTTATTTCAGGAGAAGTGTTGGGAAGTTACTCTAAAAAACTGATTGCTGTACTAATTACATTCTAAATAGTATTATTGGATTTTATTTATTTATTACTAATTACTTTCTAAATCTGAAATCAACCTCGGCCAGTTGAGCAATACAAGGATAGACATGAAACTGCTCTTTTAATTGTTTCAAATAAACAATATAAAATTGCATAAATTCTTGATCTGACCAAAGTGTGTTAAGGGAGATGGTTGCCCTAAATTCGGATGTTAAATCCACTATTGTTTCATAAAAAATAGATTTGTAGTCTAAACAATATTTAGCATTACATCAGAAGTCACTAAACTACAGAAAAACAAAGAGTACCGGTAGTCCCTTTACCTTTTCAAGGGAAAAGTAATTAGACTAATTAATTGCACCCAACACTGTTCAGGAGTACTGGATGACACGATGTTCTGTGTGGTAAAAGCATCTCTCTGAAACTCTGATCGTCCGCCTTCACATTGACACAGCAGATTCAATTGCCGACGCCAAAGTTCATACGGGTCAGTTGGTTCTTGTTCTTTGTGCATGTGATTCTCTTAGGAAAATGCTTGATTCATGGGGAAAACAGGTGTGTGTGTGTGCGCTTCTGGTATTGTCCAGATAGGAATGGGAGCAGCGAGGATGACAAAGGACAGAAGGCGCTGAAACAAAACGCATTGCTTTCACTGAAACTGAAAGAAAGTGCTGGTTCATAGTATGGTAACATGTAGGAAGCCTAAAAGCAGAAAGCAATGTGAAAAGTCGTTTATAAATACCTCAGTCATAACCACTGAAAGCCAATTATTTGTTACCCTTCAAAAGGAGTTGTGGGAATAGAGATGAGAGCTGAGCTATTCGATTAGTTATTAATCTATTGCGTGGCTTTTGTTGTGCATGCAAAATTAAGGATTCTGTGATTGTTCGATGAATGAAAGTCTTCCATTGTGGTGACTGTTTTTTCTTTTTCTGTTGTCTTTCTTTAGGAGGTGCATGAGCTGTTAAGCAACTATGATTTGAAGTACTGCTTTGTGGACAAGTACAAAGGGACAGGTGTGTATGGCTCATTATATTATCATGTGAATGGACATTTGTTTTTTGTTTTTTTTAATGTAAATATTGTCTGAATTTTGCATTATTCTGAGCCGATAGTCTTTATTTAGCATCAGCTGTTCAGGATTTTTGCTGTATTTTAAAGGTAGCACTGTTATTTTTAGGGATGTCCCGATCCACGTCATCGGTATCGTGCCAATATTGGCCCAGAACGCTAGATCGGAGGGGAGAAAAAAATATGATCCGATACCTATCCAACGTAAACCATGGTAAAATCTAGTTTAAACCATCGCCTAAATGCTTGAATATTAGCATTTCCCTGCGACATCCAGTTAAGCGGCGCAGCCTGTCACGTGATAACAGTAGTAGCCAGGGTGTCCGCGGAGTCATAAAAAGTCATAAAATGTCTTAAATTTAATAATAAGAATTTTAGGCCATAAAAAGTCATAAAAACGTCCGGATTTTCCGTACAAGGTCATAAATTACATTTAACCACGTCTTAAATTGATATGCTCGTTCATTCATTGGTTCTAGCATTGCCTTTTTCCCCCCGAAAATGCGCTGGCGGCATAATGTTAAATGCGCCAAAAGTGGAACGAAACTAATTTGAACCGCGCGCCACACGGACTATATATCCGCTCGGCTCAAAGGCCAAACGGCAGCGCAGCGCGAGCTCACTAGACGTGTTTACTCTGATCGGTCTCAGTCACGAGATCCAGTGAGAAGCGCTTGAATTCAGTGAAGAACTCAAATGTCTCAGTGATTTAAACCAGTTTAAAGGCAGATGAAGCGGCGCTGGCGAACAGGAGAAACACTGTGAGCAACAATACAGTCAAAAGCTTTTCCGTCTACAAATTCCCATTATTTACCATGGATTTACTGTAACGTTAGCCTAGTAATATTAACTGCACCATGTGGGATATACATATTGAATTGTATTATATTATTATTGTAGACAATGTATTAAAGGACTAATGGAATATAATTACAGTATTTAATAATGTATTTAGGCTTCTGTTTTTCATACATTTCATGAAGATATCAAAGTCAACACAAACCTGTTTCAAGACTTGACCCCCATTAGCACATGCAGAAACTAAGAAATTAGTTTTACAATAAAGATATTAATTTAGTTAAGGACCTAATGTCAAATGTTTGAATGTTTTACCTTAGATTTGTGAAATGTTCCCCTGTTTGGCAAGTGTTTGTCATGATATGTTCTGACAATAAAGAGTAGTTTAAAACCACAATTAACGCTCTACAACTTTCACTTAGGAGCAAAAATATGCCTTTAAACTTGAAAGAAATAAAGATTTGACATTTATCTTGATAATTATCTATATCGACTAATATAAAAGTTATTTTTCGTAATTCGTGTAGGTCATAAATTTAAATCATAATGGTCATAAAAAGGTCTTAAAAAGTCTTAAATTTGACTGACTAAACCCTGCAGAAACCCTGGTAGCCAATTATAGTCGCATGAGTATGAGAGTTAGCTAACTTACAGAATAGCCATGCCAGCGGTGTGGAAGTATTTCAGACATCCCAAGTCTCCCGGAAGTTCCGGGAGTCTCCCGCATATTGATAGCGGCTCCCAGATGCCCGCAAATTAGTTAAAATCTCTCGAAATCTAGAGCGAGCAAGAGCGCCAATGCGTAGCGCTCGCACGGCAGAGAGAGGGAGCGAGAGACCTTTTGTGTGTGTGCCTCAGGAAGCGCATGTAAGGACCCAACCAATCAATTGTCAGTGTGGGCGGGCTTATCTCTTCTTTCGAACCAAATTAATCAGAACCGTTTGTCAATGTTGTTATTTATTTGGAGTATGGATGCTCATATTGACCGTTAACCGAAAGTAAAAATTGACCGATTAATACTATGAGTTAAATGTTTTAAAAGTAAAAAAATAAATGTGTATTTTCTTTTTTTTTTTTGCTGCATGGTTAAAAAAAAAGTATATAGCCTATATTTAACTCACGGGGTGCGTCGGGACGTGGAACCACACGCGCCTAAAGACTGAGCAAGTAAATTGAAGCAAGCGAAAAGTAGCCGCCTACTGTGTGGGACCATTTCGACAGAAAGGGCGACGAAGTTACTTGCAAAATATGCTACGCGGTATTAAAATAAAGCAGTAGTGCAAGTACAATGTAATAGGCTATCACTTGCGAAGCAAACATCCACAAGCAAAGGAAAGGCGCTTTCCGAAGTTGGCCACTCTAGCGATACGTTATCTCTGTATTCCCAGGACATCTGTGCCATCGGAGACCCCAATTAACCCCACACAGGGAACTACACTAACCTTTTCCACTGGTGGCACTTGCGCTACTAACTTTTTCAGTTACTGGCGCAAAACATGATTTGGTCGCACAAATTATTTATAGTAAGCCGCTCTGGATAATAATGAAACTGTATTGCATAAAGATGTGCTTTTTATTTTACTTGCCATCTTTTAAACCACATGCCGCCTTGTTTTCTTTAACATTGGTTGGGATAGATTTACCGTATTTTCCGGACTATAAGTCGCATAGTTTTGCTGGTCCTGCGACTTATAGTCAGGTGCGACTTGTATATCAAAATGAATTCATACTGACTGAGATGAATGAATAAAAAACATTAAAAAAGGATTTGCCAGCATGCAGAATTCAGCACTGAACAAAAAGTCAGTTTGAGCCGTGAAGGGATTCTATCTTTAATGCTTCTGATTGGCCATTGCGTTCCAGAAATCAACACATATGTCTGTGATTGGCTACATCGCTCAACGCTGCAAACATGTTACAAATAGAAACTCCGGCCTGTAAATCGTTTCTATTTTGTTTTAGTTGTTCTTGTTGCTTTTCTGTAACAGAAATATATATGAATAAAACCTATAAAAACTAATAAATTGTTATGCATCTATTTAATCGTTTTATTCTCCCGCAGCCGCACACACATAGTGAGTGCATTAGGCTACCGCCCGCGCTCGCACTCTGCCATCAAATCTAGTCCCGCGCCGCACGTCTCTAGATAACGGCCCGGCTAGAGTATAGTGGCGGATCTGAGCTCTAAACAGGACAGAGTAACACGGCGGATATCGCTCATATACATTTTGTTGATGACGTAGTTAAGGCGGCAGGCGTGTGTTGCTTAGGCGGCCGCCTTAGTTCCATAGTGCTGCGGGAAACCTTGTTACGTTAACCAGGGCTCAACATAAAAAAAAAATCCCCACTGGCCCCCGGGGCCAGTAGATCAGAGTTTTGCTGGCCCCTTCTATATTTTTACTGTCCCTGAAAGAAATATAGGGATGTTCGCCGGAGTCAAATGTGACGTCACGATATGGGCGTGGTCGCGAACTGGTTGGCAGAAAGAACCAAAACATGTCGCAGACTCGCAGCAGTCTACCTGTGTTTTGTCAGCATATGCTAATTATTTGTCCGAAGAACCAAAAAAGAGATATAAGGTTAAGCTTTTATATAACCAGGGTTCATGTTCTCTGCCTGATCAATATCACCTGAGTGAGAATTGGAGCAAAAGCCCGGACACATGGCCAGATTTGACATTCGGCGACATCTATCTGTAACGTTATCTCATCGACACGCCATCTATGTTTACCAGAGAGTCGATGAAGGCGTACAAATCTTTAGATGCCTATAAATTAAGTAATTATTACGAATATTACTTGTTGTAACTAAGGATAACTGGTAAATATGTTACAACTAGAGTAAAAATACAGGTGTAATTTATCCATGGGCTATATTCAAAATTATCTTACCTCTGATATATAACATTGGTTAACATATACGTAAAATGTATGAATGAAAATACAATAATTTGCCATTAATTTATAAGGGTATGTCAGTGTTATTATACTTCCATTGCTCAGTCACAGCATGCACAAAAAGTTATGTAAACAAACACTTTGACACGTCTTCCGCGGTATTTTGTACAGTTATTCATTCATTAATTAACCCATCAATGCGATAGAACCTACTAGTAACATTTATTTACAAAATTAGTTTTAATTTAACGCAAAATGTAGGTAGCAGACGCGATCGTGGTCCGCTGGCTCCCATTGTTTTCCGCTGGGTATAGACGCCTAATTGCAGAAATTCAAAGCTTTCTTTCTTGATTCAGGCTGTTTAGGTACACGATAGAAGCTCTTGGGGTTATTACTCTTATCGAACCTGTTAACACAGCCGATCAAAAAGCACGATACAACCATTTTCTTCTGTGTTTGCGCTGCGCTTTAAGCGTCATTACTTTTCTTCTGCCAACCAGAGCGCGTCGTGACGTCACGGCGAACATCCCTATAAGGAAAAGCATGGAAAACCATTTCTGGCATATCAGAATGGGTGCTGAACACAATAAAACAAGGTTACTTGCTGCAGTTCGCTCGCAGACTGCCGCGCAGGGGCGGACTGAGACCAAAAAGTGGCCCTGGACTTTCTGACCCACAGCAGCCCACCACATCCCACATCATAACACATTGGCTCATTAATGTGCAGAATAATTTTTAACACTACTTATAGCATAAAAATATTACACAATACAAAAATAAATGCTATTTAAACATTTATTTTAAATAACACAACACATATAAGATAATACTTGTAAAACAAAGGGAATCAAACAGAAGAACATTAAGACACACAACAATATTAAAATAAAACTATCATGACATTAACATTTTGCATTAACATGAATCCTCATGGCATAGGCTACTATTAGGCTATCATGTGATATTAAACTTGCTGCTTTTCTTCCAGCTTTTCATCCATAGACAATTATTTGTAATTATCTGCTCAGATAAATTCGCAGTAACGGATCAATATCTCTCTCTCTCTCGCTGTAAAATTAAACGTGAAAGGGGGCGTGTTTCAAGATACTCAACAGGGAGGGAGGGCAAAACACTCACATGCACACAAAACACACTCCTTGTCGGCCGCGCCCGTGCGATCGATTCACTCAGCCATTTGCGTAGAAAATAAATGTAATATTAGGATTTCCGTCATTTTTAAAATATATTCGTTTAGCCTTCCGAGTGGGCCGGCCCACATTGGCCAGTCCGCCCCTACGGTGAAAAGCGAAGTATCACATCTACTTGGCGCCGAAATAGCGAAACTGCTGGGAAAAGGGGCTATAATAAAAGACCGTTCCTCTAACGCAGAGCGAGTCGGGTTTTTACAGACACTACTTTCTCGTCAAAAAGGGTGGTGGTCTCAGACTCATTCTAGACCTCGGACGTTTGAACAAGCGCTTATGAAATGCTCGTTCAAATTGCTGACAACCAATCCTCGCGCAAAGTCGCCCGTGAGATTGCATGGTTTATCTCAGTGGAAGACGCTTACTTTCAGATACAGGTAGCATCCCGTTACAGGCCATTCTTGATATTCGCCTCCGAGGGTCGAACTTATAAGTACAATGTCCTGACGTTCGGTCTGTCCCTAGCACCTCGCAGGCTCGCACGTTCACGAAGTGCATGGACACGGCACGCGCTCGCCCCCCAACAACGGAGTATGCGAATACTGAACTACCTCGACGATTGGTTGATTTTAGCTCAGAGGCAGAGCTTATAATTCACAGCCGGAATATTAAATAACCTGAAGTAACATTGACACTCTTCGCGCCACTGTGTGTGACGAATTGCTGTTTGTTTTGCTGATGGCCAGTCACTGGCCCGCACGGACCAGTGACTGGCCAATCAGCTAGCCCGACATACTCTTTTACTGGCCCCGGGCCATCGGGCCATTGCTTATGTCGAGCCCTGACGTTAACATGCCGGACACCTATTCAGCCCGTTGTTCTGTGTGCTATTGTGGAGCTGAATAACTTGCCTTTCAAGATTAAATGTCTGTTCTTGGTCTTGGATTTTGTGAAATAAATTTCTAAATAAATGCGACTTTTTTTTCTTTTTTTCTTTTTTTGATAAACTTTATTGTCCTTAAAGGCAATTATTTGTGTAGACAGCAGTAGTAGCAGTAGTATACACATACACATAATAACAACACAACACATAAATTACCGTAAATTACAAAAAATCATTAAAAAACTTAATTGCCGCCGGTATGAAAGAATTTCTATATCTATTTGATTTACACAAGGGGAGTCTGAATCTCCGCCCTGAAGGAAGGAGTTGAAATTCAGCACACAATGGATGAGTAGCATCAGAAAGCACTACCTGGCCCTTCCAAGTTGTCCTGCACTCATAAATCTGTGAGATAGTCCTTAAATCGGTCCCCACTATCTTGCTGCACATTGTCACAATGCTTGTCAGCTTCCTCCTGTTCTTTACATTAAGGTTACCATACCAGCAGACAATGGAAAAACTTAAAACGAAGTTTTTGAAGCATTAATATTAAAAAATGAATCATCACACCATTGAATAAAATTATCGATCACTGGCCCAACATCTGGCTCAGACTCAGTGAGAAGAGACACAATCACAGAGTCGTCCGCAAATTTAACAATGTGTCTCCCATTAAAAACACTACGACAATCATCGGTGTATAAAGAAAACAAAAGAGGAGACAAAACGCAACCTTGTGGCGTACCCGTGGAGGACATCAAAATATTGGACAACACTCCATTGACCCGTACTCTTTGGGATCTATTAGTTAGAAAATCCACCAACCAGCACACAATATTTAAATCCAGTTGAAAAGTATCAATCAATTTCTTTGCCAAAATGTGAGGCTGAACACAATTAAAAGCAGAAGAAAAATCTATAAAAAGCAAACGTGCATGACTTTTCTTACCTTCTAAATGTCCTAAAATCATATTCAACAAGGTACAAGTAGCATCATCAACTCCTCTACCAGATCTATATGCAAACTGCATAGGATCAAGTGCTCGCTGTGTTAGGGTTAAAATATCCTTCCTTACTATTTTTTCAAAAGATTTCATAATCAAGGAGGTTAATGCAACAGGCCTGTAGTCTTTAAGAGAAGAAGAATTTCTTTTTTTCGCAATTGGTACCACAATGGCATCTTTCCATAAACGAGGGACTTTAGAAAGTTTTAATGATTCATTAAAAATAAATGAATAAATCCCTGAAAGCTGCTCTGCACAGTTTTTCACCAACCTACCACCAATGTGGTCAGGGCAAGGACTCTTTCTAACCTTGACCCGACTAAAACAGCTACGTACATCAGCCTCATTAATTTGAATTTTAACAGGAGTGTTCTGAATCACAGATTTTCCCCTATAATCAGACAATTCTCTTGAAAAATCATGATTGTCAAAACGTACATAAAACGAATTAAAAGCATCTGCTAATTCATAATCAGATTTCCCTCCTAAACTAATACATTTCTTCTTCTGTTTAGTTCCGATAATAGACTTCACTCCGTCCCAAGCTACATGAGACTTTCCATTTGTAAACATAGTTTCTATCTTTTCCTTGTACCGCAATTTTGCTAATTTCACCTCTTTTCTAACTTGTTTATTGGCCTCTTTGTACCGAATACTGTCGCCTTGTTTAAAATAAATATTCCTTAAGTTAATAGAACTTTTAACTTGTTTAGTAATCCAAGGCTTATTGTTTGGAAAAACTATACACGTTTTTTTATGAATTACCAAGTCTTCACAAAATTCAATATAGCTAGTCACAGTTTCAGTAAGATCGTCTAAGTCAGTACATTCGGATTTGAACAAGTCCCAATCAGTACATTCAAAGTATCCCATCAACTCTTGAATTGAGTCTTCAGACCAAACAGGAATTATTTTCTTCTCTGTTTTTTCCCTTTTTAAAACAGGTTTATAAGTAGGGGCTAAATAAACAACATGATGGTCAGACTTGCCCAAAGGGGCTCTTAATGACGACTTATATGCCCCCTTAATAGACCCATAACAAAGATCCAAACATTTTCCATATCTGGTAGGACAGTCCACATATTGTTCAAAGTGTGTAAGTGATGTTTTCATTTTACAATGATTAAAATCTCCCATCACAATATTAGGTGCATCAGGGGATATGCTTTGAAGTTGGTGTATCACTTTACATAAAATATCCGAGGCTTTTTCCACATTAGCCTTTGGGTGGATGTATACAACAGAAATAAATATTTGTGGAAACTCCCGGGGCAAGTAGAAGGGGCAGAGTGAAATCGACAACAGTTCAATATCGGGAGTACACACAGATTCTCTCAAAATCACAGACCTGCATCAACGCTGGTTAACGTAGATGCATACCCCTCCACCCAAGGATTTTCCCGTTACGGCGGCATCCCTATCCAACCGCACTGGAACTCCGAAGCCATCGATTTCCAAATCAGAGTCTGAGTCATGTTCTTTAAGCCAAGTCTCAGTCAGGGAAATAACACATGCATTTCTATAATCAGAAAGAAACCGGACATTTGCTTGTAGTTCGTCCAGTTTATTCCTGAGAGACTGGCAGTTGGCCAGGATTATTGAAGGGAGTGGAATGCGATTCAATCGCTGTTTACGTAGTCTCTGCCGCAATCCCCCCCTTCTTCCCCCGTTTCCTCACCTTCTGGCCAGCAGTCTTTTCTGTGCGCGCACTGGGAAACTCACTCAAGATTTCTGCAGGCCAGTCGCGGGTTTGATCCAACACGCCGTAGTCAGAAGCACGGAACTGCACAAGGAAGTCATGACTGTATTGAAGCCGCTCCCCATTCCCACGCTGTCCTCTCGCAAAATAGCCAAGGAATAGGCAAATAATCAGCAGGTTCACAAACGTCCGATATAAGATCATAATAGTTCAGTATAGACAACCAGGGAAATGAGAAAGTAAAAAGAAAAAGAGACGAACTAGCAAACAAACAAACGTGTTACTACTTTGACGCTACTGCTTCCACAGGTCGCCACAGTGCAGCGCCCATATATGACTTATGTTTTATTCCTCTTCATGACGCATTTTTTGACTGATGCGACCTATACTCCGGAGCGACTTATAGTCCGGAAAATACAGTACTGCAATAGAAAATACAGTACACAATAATGTGCGAAATGAATTTCTTTTGGATTTCAACATGCTATGGTTGGCACAGATGGGCAGATTCCTGAACTCTTAAAATAAATATAATCCATAAAATAATATAATAGATTTTCAGCAGCTATAGGGGTTATGCGGAGCGCCCAGCGTTCGAACCGGAAAACGGGTATAGCCTAAGCATTTCCGCTTTTCACTTCCGCAGCGGTATTTGATCTCTGAGGTGCGGTGATCTGAGGTAACTGTTAGTTTTCTGTAAATTTTTGCTTATTATAATAACATTCTTATTTCTGATCAAACTTTAGAGTAAAAATAAAAAAAGGCGCAAAACTTAAATCCTTTGTCTAATAGAGTACTCGGGGCTCTGGACGTCCGTTTGGCAATACGGTGTACATCGGAAATTGATAGTATGGGTAGCTCCTGTAAACACAGGCTATAAAAGGTCGCTATTACTACGATGTGTTTACCTCAGTAGCTGACAGCCGGAAGTAGTTATACCCGTTTTGTAGAATGTTGCGCATAACCCGTATTGGCTATTCGGTATTAAAGATGAAAAAAAAAAAAAAAAGCATGTCCACTTCACAATTAAGTGAAATATAATAAGCCACAAATAAGGCTATATTATAAGCTACATTGAACTTAATTAACAATTCAGATTCCTCACTTGCTCAGATTGCTTGACGCCGAAATGCAGTGGGGAGTGTTGCTGCGTCACGGGATATGTACCTGTCTATACATATGCAACCTTTTGTCGCAGTGTAGTTCCCTGCCACATCATGTAGACATGTTACTTTTTTTAAAATGAGAACTAGACCAGCTGTGGATTGAGGTAGGCCTGCTATTTTTATCTGACGAAAAAACGTAGTCTGATGAGGGAAAACTAGCCTGACTACGTCAGACTTCCTACTTCCGCTAATTTCATTTCACTCCTGTATTCAGTCTGAGATAGCGGCCTATCTTTCAGTTTTCCACCGGCCTTCGGACGGCCGGGCCAATCAACGAACAGAGGGCGGGCTGAGAGCCGTGACGTAGACGCTAAGCGCCGAGTTTTACATTGTAGGTTAGAGAAATCGAAAACCGAAACGGGATGCAATTCGCTCTGTTATGGAGAACCAGTGCCGCCGCTCCCACCACGCGCTGTGCGTAGGGCACCAAGAGCTGAAGGGGCACCAAAAAAATAACGTTCCGGGAGTCTCCCGCATATTGATAGCGGCTCACTGATGCCCGCGAATTAGTTAAAATCTCCGGAATCTAGAGCGAGCGCGCCCGCGAGACAGAGACTGTGCTCCAAACCGCGTAGCGCGTGCACGGCAGAGAGGGAGAGAGAGGCGCGCGTGCCTCATGAAGCTTCTCGGGGTAGAGGGCATCATACAGGAATCATGCTTAGGGCACCAAAATGGCTAGCAGCGGCACTGGCTGTTTAAAATATCTAATCCTAAATTTGAGAGTTGGCTACAAATATTTTCTTGTTTCACTCAGTCAAAAATAAGTTTAGAGGCCGTGATTGTACCGTGGATGCATAGATTAACGACGCATAATCTGCAAAAGTCGTTTACAGCCATGTTCACTCCGGTATTTCGCTCGCATCATCATGTGTTTACAGTGTAAGTTCGATCATAGATTTGAGTTCGATGCATGTCTGTGGTTCGATGCGGCTGTACAGGCGCATAACATGCGTCCTAACTAAACTTATCTGATTGGCTTACTGGTAACCAATGATTTTAAACTTCAGACAAGCGCCCCCTAGCGAGAGAGAAAACACTTCTCTATTATGCCATTCCAGACTCTGTCTACGAAGCAAAGTGAAGTAGCAGAGTCTGGTATTACCAGGCTAAGGGAAAACCCCCATTTTTTTGAAAACTTCAACCTGATTCAGTGTCATCTTAACAAGAACCACTTAATTATTTAAGTTTAAGAAATATATTTAGTGTAGGCCTATTTTAGTTTTTCTATATTATTTCATTCAGTTTTTCTCTGTTGTCACTGTCAGAAATGCTGCAGGTGCGTGATCATTTGATGTGGATCCAGGTTCTGTTGTTGATCTGTTCTGCATGCTGCTGTTTGCACGTTAAAATAAACCTGATACTTTTTTTGTTTTGTTTTTACGGATCACCAACACTCGTTATTTTTATTTAATGCCAATTCAACATTATAATCTTATCAGATAATCTTTTAACTTTAAACCTGTTGGTAGCTTTTACAGTTTTTTTTTTTTTTTTTGTGTTTGAATAAAGGGTGGCAGTCTTTCATAATCAACTGTTGTTGTGGACTATATATACTGGAGAGGTATTTGTTCTCCATTTGAGTGAGATGTTTTTAGGTGGTTAATTGAGTAAAGTGCTTCCATATATTGTAGTATTATTATTAGTATTAGTTCAAGAATAAAATAAAAATACCGGATTGGTATCGGCAAATAGCCAAAGCTGCGGCATTGGAAATGAAAGTGGTATCGGGACATCCCTGGTTATTTTGTGAAACCTAAATATGAAACCACTTAACATACCCTGTTACAAAGTTTAAATTTTTTTTAAAGGTGAAGAATCCTAAAAAGAAAATGTATCACAGTTTCCACAAAATATGAAGCAGCACAACCGTTTTAAACATTGATAATGATAAATGCTATGTAATGATGCTGAAAATCAATTTGATATTTTTAAATATTAATAATTTATTCCTGTGCTGTATGTGTGTAATTACTACTACAGTTTATACTTTAGTTTATCAATTTTCATCTTACTACTTTCTAATCTGCAATTTTTGGATTTTTTTTTTCTTATGATTGCCATTCCTCATTTTCTGTTTTTTTTTCCCTATTCAAGCCTTTGTGACGCTACTGAACGGTGAGCAGGCCCAGTTTGCTATAAAGGAATTTCACCAGTATGTTCTCCGTGATCGTGAGATCTCTGTGCAGCTGCAGCCGACGGATGCTCTGCTATGCATCGCCAACCTTCCCAGGGCTTTCACCCAGCAACAGTTTGAGGAGCTCGTTCGCCCCTTTGGAAACATTGAGCGCTGCTTTCTGGTGCACAGTTCTGCCACAGGCCACTCGAAGGCCTATGGCTTTGTGGAGTACATGAAGAAGGACTCCGCAGCCAGGGCGAAGTCAGAGCTGCTGGGGAAGCAGCTTGGGTCACGTATGCTGTACGTGCATTGGACCGAGGTTGGATCGCTCACGTATCCCATGCTGCACTCTCGCTGCCTCTGTGTGGACCGACTACCTCAAAACATCCTCACCGCTCAGGATCTCTGCAGTGTGTTGACTGACACGCACGCTCCTATATTCTGCCAGGTTGGTACGAGCAATTTTTTGACCCTCATTACAAGTGTGGAAGTAAGAGTTTGTTCACACAGTGTGTTTTTGGGTTCCATTGCACTCTTTTCCACTGTTTTCTATGCTAACGTGCGCTAGATGCACTTTTCTCCACAGAAATTGATTTCAAAGGATATTATGATAGTTGTATTATTATTATTAAAGATGCACCGATACTTTATAAGTTAAGGCAGGACTTTGAATGGCTCCTCCCCTTTTCAAATATCGCCAATAGTTTAGTTTACCTCTCAAACTGCAAGTCGTACTTGACAGTAGAGGTCTTCACGGGTCCAAAAATTCTTACCCGAACCGGAAGGGACCCGTAATTTGCTACACCGAACCGACCCGGACCCGACTATTATTTCAAAAGCTGGACCCGGACCCGTGCAGACCCGATAAATGCCTAACAAGACCCTACCTGGACCCGTCGATTATTTTTGTAAGCTGGACCCGAAACTGCCGGGAAGACACAGACCCGACTGGACCCGATTGTCACATTTTCCACCTTAAACTGCTATTATACAAGTCAATAAACCTGTTGCGAAAAATTACAACTTTTTGTCTTACCTAATTTAAGGAGCCGTAGCAGCGTAAAGTTAGTAGTCTCTCCATCCTTTCCTTGTAACGTTAACGTTACGTTACCTGACTGGCTGTGATGCATTACAATCCTTCGGCTCCGACAAGAAAGTTATCCATGTTATTCCTCTCGTTATTCCACCAAATCCAAGCTTAATCCTTGTTATTTCAGCTTCAAAAGTCCACATGATGTCACGGACTCACGGTGACGGATGACAAATTAAACGAGTTAGCTGCTAACTCGCACAATAACTTTTGGCTGTTTGCCTTTTTGAACTATAATAACGATTGCTCGTTCAGTGCCATGGCCGCTGCGCTGACGTTATTTATCATCTCCGTGCTCTCTGCTCTGCATCATCGAGTCTGAATCTGACCACTAAAACTTTAAGATTGAACAAAAACGATTAATTGACATTGTAAAATCTAAAGCGCGGTTTGGCTGTCCCTCACTGAAGCTCTGCCTCTGGTAACTGGTTGCCATAGAAACATGACACGCGCTTGACTGCAAATGCGCTAGCTGGATGGATCAACCTAAAATATGCTTTTTAACGCAATTTATTTTGAGTGTCAAAGTAAACATTCATGTGACAGTTCACCTCAGATTATGTTACTGATTTAAAATATATTAAATATGAGTGTGACAAGACGCATTTTTGAGATTTGATGACTCGCACGGGTATTACAACAGACCCGGGACCCGAAGTAATAGATTCGACCCGACCCGGACCCGGCTGATCATTTAAAATATAGACCCGAACCCGTACGGGGGTCGGGTCAACGGGTCAACGGGTTCACCTGAAGACCTCTACTTGACAGCACCATGGACGGCTGGACGCGAATCTGAGAGCTGCGGGGGGGGGGCTTTAGATTCTAGAGAGCATTTATTTGGACTGATGAGAAGCTGAAGTCCGTGACTCGTGATGTAATACAATGTTTTTTTGGAACACACCAGCTTATTCATAACGTTAAGGCTTACATATTCACTCTGAAAGCTAAAAACAAAAATTGATTTCAGGGGGCCTTTAAACTACAAGGCACCCTCTCATTCTGTACATTACTATAATATTTGAGATATGATAATTAATTACTCAAATAAAAACTTAAATGTTTGTATATATTTGTTTGAACATTGGATAACTTTCCTGTGGTTAATCCAAGTATAAGTGACATATGTGATGTGATCTAGGAAAACCCACCACATTGTGAAATGTGACATATTACAGTTTTGATACCACATTAAAGCTGGGTTCAAGCCCTTTTCCAAATCTGTATTTATTTCTTTTAGCGTTTGTCTGTAACAAAAGTTATGGTTATCTGAAGTCGGCTGATCGCTATGATTTTCAGGAACGGAATTTTGAGAAAAACGGGATTAATTAACTGTCATGTCCTGCTAGCGGGGTGACTGGCGCTCTTTTTTGCCTTTTTTTCGTATCACATATTTTAGTAATCATCATAGATTAGGTATCATTCGAAAGCTTACAAACTCAAAATTCATCCTGCGAAAACCGTTTTGAAATTGGACAATTGAGAGGCGAGCAAGATCTTTTAAGCGAGCAGCTACTTCAGACTCCGTTGTTCTCTTGTGCTCCGCTCCGCATCACACGATAACGTTGGATAAAAATAAATGCATAAAAACTTGCGTGATGTTGTAGTTTACACAGGACTGGCGGGATCTTTATTCTGTTATGTGGTTTATTTTGATAGGTGAACCTGTCTTTGTAATGTTAAGAGAAGGAGAGCTAAATGGGCGATTTAGTGTTTTTGCACCTCTCCGCCGTGCGTGTTCTTAAAGGAACACTCCGACTTTTTGGGACTTTAGCCTATTCACCTTATCCCCCAGAGTTATATAAGTCCATACATACCTTTTTCATCTCCGTGCGTGCTATAAGTCTGTTTGACGCACCCACCGCTAGCCTAGCTTAGCACAAAGACTGGATGTAAACGGTTGCAGCTAGCATACTAATCCAAATAAGTGACAAAATAAAACAAACATTTTCCTATTTACATGTTGTGATTTGTATAGTCACAGAGTGTAAAAAAAACATAGTCACATGAGACAGACATATTTTAACCGTATAAATACTGGGAACTATATTCTCTGAAGGCGAAGCACTGCTACTTGGGCGGAGTGATAACCGCAGCACCTGAGACGCGCCGTTGTTTCTTCTGTCAACAAAACCAACGTGACTATACGTGAGCTCTAGCTCCGCTCAAGTGTCACTGGGACGACAGAGCGCGTTCGAGGCAACAATACTAACATTACAGGGGATACATGGAGCCCGTAAACAACTGCAATAGTAGTTACCACCCTATTCATATAATAGTGTCACTAACGTTACATTAGATCTAAGTTAGCTAATGGCACTGTTACAGTAACGTTAGGCTAAACATTTAAAAATATAACGGAACACTTACCGCAGCCGCTCCACTTTGTCCTGTAAGTTACGTGATATCGATGGGATGGCCGTATCCTTCAGCACACGTTTCATGGTCCTTGTGGCAAATTCAATTTTTTGAAAATAGTCGTCCTCAGTGAAATGTACTGAGCAAACATAATGTCCCTTGATAATCTCATTAGGTGTGTTTTGATCAATATCCAGAGCAAGTAGCCATTTCTTCATCCGGTCAGCGTTTTTAGTTGGAATTATATGAAACATCATGGTATTACCTGGTCTCCCCTGTTTATTGTCACAGCTCTTTACAATACAGCGGAAATCCATGATTGTAAACTACGCTTTTACTATTTATAAATTGCTGACTCTGTTACCCAAACTCTGAACGAACTCTCTGCTCCTCAACGGCGCGTCTCAGGTGCTGCGGTTATCACTCCGCCCAAGTAGCAGTGCTTCGCCTTCAGAGAATATAGTTCCCAGTATGTATACGGTTAAAATATGTCTGTGTCTCATGTGACTTTGTTTTTTGTACACTCTGTGACTATACAAATCACAACATTTAAATAGGAAAATGTTTGCGTTATTTTGTCACTTATTTGGATTAGTATGCTAGCTGCAACCATTTACATCCAGTCTTTGTGCTAAGCTAGGCTAGCGGTGGGTGCGTCAAACAGACTTATAGCACGCACTGAGATGAAAAAGGTATGTATGGACTTATCTAACTCTGGGGGATAAGGTGAATAGGCTAAAGTCCCAAAAAGTCGGAGTGTTCCTTTAAAGAGAAAGACAGTCTTTTCAGCTTGCCACTATAAATTGCTATTGTTCTGCTTTTCCCAAGATATATTCAGAGATGATAGACAAGATTTTATAGAGTAATAATTTAATGAAGACCCAATTTTGACACAAAAACTGACATTCAATCTATTTTTAGACCTTACTGAAAACTGACCAGCGCGACATCCGACAGGTTTTCCCAGATCGCATCACATAGCCTATACTTGTGACAAATTATTGAGGCCTTCCACAGAAACAGACCGCTTATATGAGACTTGATGCGTTTGTACAGTATATTTAAACTCCATTTGTTGCTCATGCATGTTTTTTTCATGTAATAAGTAAGGGATAATGTATAGCGAGGCGGTTGTTATAGCGAATACAACACCGACAGGCTGATCGGGAACCCGGAGGGGTCTTGAATCAGCCTGAAAGGGTTGTATTCGCTATAACAACCGCCTCGCTATTATCCCGCTTATTACATGGCTACCTATCAAATAAATCAATAATTTGAGAAAATATTGATTTAAAAACAACTGTATTGCTTCCGTTAAAGGGCATATTGCAGGTTTTTTTTTTTCAGAATTAATATATAACCTTGTATGAAAATACCATATGAAGAGTAAATGCATGATTAAAAATTGTTTTGCCAGACATAAGGGCACAAATTTAGTAGAAAACGTGACAGTTTCCTTGACCGTGTTGAAAAAGCGTTTTTTTTTCACCACCGCGTCATATTACGTCACAATGGGGAGTCGTTTGCCGGCTCTGCGTTCGCTCAGTGCAGAATAGGCTGGTATTATGTTGAAGCGGTCGTGATTCCGTGTGTTTTCGGTGGTTATTGTATTTCAATTAATAATTATCGTGATAAATGACTGTGAATTATGGCCTGTCAGGACATCGAGTCCACAGGTTTCCGAACAAGAAAAAGGATGGTGCTTTCTTCCGTGTTTGTGTGCGTTTTGTGCAGGGTAAGAGATGGGCCTTCGCTTCTGTGTCTGCTTTGAAAAACGCGGTAGTGTGTAGCATTCACTATAGACTGCATGATTATAATCCCGGCGATATGATGAGTTAACGTTACGTTATATGATGACGGCGATATGTGCACACTGTCCCGGCTCCTTCATCGGGTCGCCCGGTCCGCCGTCAGCATCTGGGTCGGCCACCGGTGGGAAACATGACGCTCACGGATCCGTCATAGATCACTTATTGTACATTTGTTTTACAAAATGTGCCTTGTCTTAATTTAATTAATTAACGTATCCTCCATAAACTTGTAATGTCTTGCAAGTCTGCAGCCGACACTTATTATTATTATAATATAATATAATGTTCATTTTCAATCTGTACTCCGAATTTTAATGTTTGTGTTGGCTGTTTCTACATATACAAATTTTATACAGTAAGAAAGTTGTGATTGTGATTATTTTTTTATTCATTATCACCAAGTGGGGCCATTCAAAACCTTTATAATGTCCCTCTTTCTCTGGAAACTGTCTCCTAATGGCTGACATACACATGCAGGTAAGGGTCTAAATACTAGCTTTGCTATTGCCTGACACATAATTACAATATTGTGATCTGAGCATAGTGTTATACATATCGTCGGCTAACGTGAATACATCTATAAGCTAACACTGTTCTCTCATCGAGACCCCTGCCCTGTTCTCCTCACACCACAGCTCAATGTGTCTCCTCTGACCGTTGTTTTGTCTAATCCTGGCCTGTCTAGAGTCTCTTGGCTTCATATCAGGCACATAATTATATGGCTGAGGTCTGTCATACGAGTAAACATTTAGGCTACAATTTCCTCAGCGTCCGAACGGTCATTGCGATCCATTGCTTTCCTATTGTTTACTTTGACCGCTCTCCCCCATGCTACGTCACTTCCGGTTTGGCGGTTTTCAAATGCGGAAGTAAAATTTTCTCACAAAAACGACTCCAGAAGCCTAAATAGCGTTTTATAAGTATATGTTTATATTTAAATCTAGTTCCTACATTATTGTTCTATACATTGGCGCACTGGCTACTCTAACCTGCAATATGCCCTTTAAAGAACACCGTGTCCATGGCAATGCTCTGTTTTTCATTGTAAAGCCATGTAATAAGTTGTATTAAAGTGGTAGAATGGACTGGGGCTACTGTGATATTGCGTCAAAATTAAGATTTATTGTTTGAATTTCTTGATAAAATGGACAGAATTTAAAAACGAAGACTGTTTCTTATCAGAAGTAACAAAGCTCTTTGCGATTATTGGATTGGATGTCCGTTACAAATGTTTGAGTTATAATTTGGGAAATATATATATATATATTGGGATATACCGCAGGCCTAGAAACCCCTGCTTTAAAAAAAAAGAAACCTTGATGTGTTAGTCAAACTAACTTCAAATGGCTTAATTTTCTTCACGCACTGCAAGATTTAGTATGACACGTTTTTCTGCCCCCTTTTTAATTTACAAGATATAATTGGCCTTGACCATCTGCTGTTTTAAAACTATCCGTTGATGAAATAGTGAAAATAATTGCTTCTATCAGCCGATACCGATTAATCCCCGTACATTGGTGCACTCCTAATTATTATTATTATTAAAGATGGTATAATATGCAATAAGACATGTATAATAAGGAAGTAGGGTCAGTTTTGTTTGTCATATGTACTCGGCATGTTGATTAGCTACAATCTCTTGTCATCTGCCACTTTACCATTTTAATTTCTCTTGTGCTGGAGTTTTAATTTGAAGTCATGGTTGTCATGTTTCCATATGCTCCGTAGCTGTCATTTACCTGGTGGAACATTATCTGCTTTCTGCAGTATTATGGTAATAAATCTAATGAAAAACTAGCAGAAATATTAAGCTACTGTGGCTGATCGCACTCAAGTTAGGACTGTCTCCAGCCTTTTGTGAACAGACGGAGCAGAGCAAAAAAGTGGATGTTGAGGAGAGGTGCACTATAAATTGATCACATTTTTGCCTGGTAGATGACAAAAACTGGCATCTTAAATAAAATTAAGATGTTCTACAAATCAGGTTAAAGAGAAACTGCACGATTTGATTTGCCATTACTTGTCCACTAGCTAGAAATCACCTGTTTTTGATATAACACATTGTTTTCCCCTACTTTTCACAGTCAAACTTCTAAATTTCCTCTTGTTCTGGTCCTCTTACTGCAACATGTTAATTTAAAGCTAGGGTAGGTAATGTTGGAGAGCTAGCCAGATTTGAAAGTGGCACCTCTTCTAAGCTCCGCCCCCTCCTGTCAGTGCTCCGTCCAAAGCTACGCCCCCCCACAAACATGAACGTGCATCCACATTTGGAGTCAGCTGCATGTACCTACGACCTGTAACGCAACTGGCTTTACACCGACAGAGAAGCTACTGTTAGCATTGGGATTTTTTTGAGAGGGGGTGGGATTTTTGTTGGGAAAGTCAGGGGAGAGACACACACTTCGATTAGACTGGATAAACGCATGCAAAATCTTAATTGTTAAGAAAATTAAACAAAATAAATTATTAAATCAAGCCTTTATTACAAACACTAGGCTATATCATACAGCATTCTGAAAAATGTGCACCCCTAGTTCCTCCGTCTATGGCCCATGACGCAATGAGCATTTACTGGCTACTTTAAAAAACGCGGGTCGGGTACAATATTGTCTTTTTTTTTTGCGGTCCGAGTTGCGGGCGGGTTAGTTGAAAACGTCGGTCGGGTGCGGGTTGTTTATACATTGACCCGCGCATCACTTCTGTGCACGCAGTGGTGCTCGGGCACGAGACATGAAGGCATCTGATTGGTTCTTTACATTCGCACCGAATGGCAATGATTGGTCAGAGTTTTTACTGTCCTACAGCTGCTACAGAGGTCAGATTTTTTTCATTCCTTTTTCTGAACACAATGTATTGACTACTATCAGAATGGAAGGACCATTTCACCCAGTATAAAAAAAAATGTTTTTGAACAGGATTACCTACCCTAGCTTTAAGTGGCTTTATTGCATCTTCTCTACTGACATTTAGCCTATCCTATGGATGACTGACATTTATCCATTCCGGCTCATAAACATCGTAATAAGTCTTAAAGTTGCTGCGCCTTTAGTCAAATCTTTGTTAACAGTAGCACAAATAAATACAATAGAATAAAGATATAAATAAGATACGTTTTTGGTTGGGTCTAACACTATTCAGAAATTACTACATAAACTTAATAATCAAATCTAAAATAACACTGGATAGTCTTTTAGTCCTGACTAAATTAAATACATGGGCTATTAATCCTGATTCCTTTCAATTCCTTAAATTAAATTTTAAATTAAAAAAGTAAACATTTATTTACTAGTGCACAGATTCATTACTGTTATCCTTATGTAAATGTCTGTCACATGCATTTTAAGACCTGACCGACTGTCTACGTGGTTACTCACCGAGAGTTTTGACATAATTTTGCTTGTTTGTGGGAATTTCCCGCATTATAAGTGGGAGACCTGCGGGAATGATTCAAATGATTTGCAATCCCGTGCTGAAATTTGAGCCCTGAATCTGGAAAAAAAATCACTCCGTGGCTTTTGAGATTCGCTTTTGAATCGACCACATAAAAAATATATATATATATTAATTGAAAATGTGACCTAATGTGACCCTGGACCACTGATCTATATAGAATGATATAGATCAGTGCCCTGGACCACAAAACCAGTCTGAAAAAAAGCTGCAGTCCGTCGTTTTTCCTCTTTGTCGCCATCTCTGTTAGAAATCTGCAATTGCAGTTATTCGCGGAATTATTAACTGTGCGTGGGTAGTAAATTGGCATGAAACAGCGCGGATGAACACAATTGAGGCTGCCGCGTCGCTGTGGATACTGTAACGTTACTGTCATAAGCAATCTCAGAGTATACTTTTTGAAAGTGTCAACATTAGAATTTTCATCGGAAAATGTCATCTGAACAAGTAACATTCACTTTTGTTCTGACCAAATTCGGGGGGTGGGGGAAGCATTGCAGTAGGCTATATCATGCTGATTAAATCTAACGATTGCTTATATCACGTCAAAACGTGAAAAATATATTTTTTCTGTAGCCACTCTGAAGTCCGAAGTCTTTGGGTTTTACAACTGGTGAATCTCCAGTTGTCACTGGTGATTGTCGCTTTAAACTTTCGGGATCCGCCATACCAAGTGCTAAGCTAAATCTCCACCTCCATCATCCACACACGCTAGCCGGGGACTCCTTCTCTATGTGTAAAGAAGTGACGTAATGACGCAAAGACATGCTCGAAATTCCCGCGGAAATCCACCAGTACCACTGGAATTAAAATCATTATTACAAGCTTACCGTTTTGAATCGAGGTAAGGCAAGCAGATCGTTTTGAACACTGGCTGGTTACGTTTTTTTTCAAAAATGTCTTTTTTGATATTTTTAAACCCAACAAAAGTGCCGGACTGCAGCTTTAAGTAAAGATAATGATTCCTGATCATGAAGATATTTTGTACATTTTTTCCAACCTTAAATGTATAAAAAAAATATATAGGCTATATTTTTGTGAGTGAATGCAGCACAATCGCCAACAGAAGTGGACAACTTTTTAAAGGCTATTTTTGTCAATTTAGATTTATTTTTTTTACACCCTCAGATTCCCGATTTTCAAATGGTTGTATCTCGGCCAAATATTGCCCTATCCTAACAAACCATACATTAATGGAAAGCTTATTTATTCAGATTTGACGTTCTCATAGAATTAGAATGATTAATAAACGTCTGTTTATAATTGTTGAACATCTTTGTGTAAACAAAGCTTTAGTCAAATGAGCTGACTTTATGATGCTTAGGCTAAATTGAGTTTTTGTCCTTTATGGTTCTTGACCCCTGTCCCTTTTCACCTTTGTCTTTAGCAGAAAGCTCAGGCTGTTCCTTTCCATACACTTTTGTGATTCACACATTTTTCAAAGTTTTGTTTTCTGCTTTTGGTTTTCATTCATTGCCCATTGTCAGATTTCCTGAATATTTTCCACTTTATGTTCTGCTCTTTCACCTTTGACCTGTTCTCCATGAGGCCATGCTGAGTGCTCTATGGCAGAGTGCATTGGTTTCTGTGGTGACAGTCACCTGACCAGCCCAGGTGCTGTCAGTCAGCAGGTCTTTCTGGAACGAGAGCGAGCTTCTGCCTTTTTCATATGTTAAATGTGTGTACCATGTACACCGCAGGCTGCAAGGCGTTGTTGGCACTTTTTGTCATGTTCCCCATTGCTTAGAATTAACTTCCAAAAGCCTCTGCTAATTCCAGATTAAATCAGTTGTGCTCCCAGCTAAATTTCCCAGGTTTTAGGCAAGTATTGGATTGGCCTGCCTCCATGTGGATGAGGCTCCGCTCATGCGTAAAATGGCCAAATAATGTCTAATGAATTCTTCCAGTAATATATAATCAAGGCCTTAGTGTCTCATTGTTTTTACTTGTTGAACACAGTTCCACTTATACAAGAGGCAACCATTCCTGACAGAGTCATTAAGATTATTGCAGCTCCCAAGACTCTGTTCCAAGTATGCATGTGGTTTCCATAGATTAGCTTAGTACTGGGCTTTGAAATGCGTCGTAATCACTCGGCCCAAACCAAAGTACTGTGCTTGTGTTCTGTCTCCCCTTCCTCTCTCCACTGTTTTATCCTGTTGACTTGTGGAGGTACAACTGTTCTTACTGGTTAGACTTCATCTACTGTTGGACATGTTAGACGTCGCATGTCGTTCCATATGATTGTTTCTGAGTAGAATCAACTGTCCCGATGTTGTAATCTTTGGACCAGTGTTGTCAAAAGTACAGACTTCGGTACCTAGTCGGTAATGAAATAGAAAAAATGTGACCACACCAGCATTTTCCTCTAGCATTTTGAGCGCTGTTGAATGGATTCTTAAACGCCTCTGGTTGGCCATTGTTCACATGCTCAACATTAGGGGTGCACCGAAATTTCGGTCGCCGAAAATTTCAGCCGAAAATGGCATTATCGGTTTCGGGCCGAAATAAAAAAGCCAGCTGAAAATGTCAACCGAAAATGAAAGTCAACCGCGCCCCTCCCATCCGCGCGCAAGCACTTGGGTTTCACTCACGGTCGAGCTGTCACTCGTCACCCACCCCACCCCTCCCCTCCGTGCTCAAGCAGGTTTCACTCACGGTCGAGCTGTTTGCACGCGTCTGCAAAGATTCAGCATGTCAGCGGTATGGAAGTATTTTAAAGTTTCAGATGAGGACAACCAGCGCCGCCGCTCCCACCACGCGCATGAGCTGAGAGGGCACCAAAAATAGCGTAATGAAAAATCAATAATTATAATGCCGATATTATTTCAGTATAGAAATACAGACATCCCAAGTCTCCCGGAAGTTCCGGGAGTCTCCCGCATATTGATAGCGGCTCACTGATGCCCGCGAATTAGTTAAAATCTCCGGAATCTAGAGCGAGCGTGCCCGCGAGACAGAGACTGTGCTCCAAACCGTGTAGCGCGTGCACGGCAAAGAGGGAGAGAGAGCAAGAGACCGCGCGCGTGTGGCTCATGAAGCGCATGCAATATAAAATATATATAATATATAAAATATTTTAGGTTTTGTTATGTAACTGTTAGTGGTAATAAAAGTTTGATTATTCTATTGGTTTGTGATTTTTCATTTCAGATCCATTAAAAATTAAGCAATATAAATAAATATATATTAAAGTTTTTAAAAGAAGCCATTTTCGGTATCGGTTTCGGTTTTCGGCCAAGTGCATCCTACATTTTCGGTATCGGTTTCTTCCCAGAATTTTCATTTCGGTGCATCACTACTCAACATATGTTTGTGATTGGCTACAGTAATCAACGCTTCAAAAACATGTCTTCACAGAGCGCTTGTACGGATACACACGGGAGCGGTGGAAAGCAGGTGTCTATCAGTGGATATATTGGGGATTAAATTCCTGCTTTCAAACGCTCCCTTGTTTTTGGAATTGAAAATGTCGACCCAAACCTTTTTTACTGACTTCTGCAGAACAGAAAATATATATTTTGAAGAATTTTGGTAACAAAGGTTTTGGTTACAATTAGGGATGCAAACGATTAATCGACGATCGATTAATTGTCGATAATACATTAATCGATCAAACTTATCGATCATCGATTAAGCAGGTTCATGCGCGTGCGTGCTGCTCAACCGCGAAACACAAGCGAGCGCGCCGGAGTTATGTTTGGGACTATTTTACACCTTCATCATGACTAAGTTTTCGTGTGCATTCGCAGCCTTTTGTTTTGCGCAAATGTAAGTTGTAATAGTTTATTATGTGTACACCTATCTATATCTGATTTATCTCATATTGGATGCATTTGGTTAAGAATTGTTGAAGCGTGATCTTTAGTGCGCGCAGCTCAAACGGCAATGCACGACTAATAATGACTATTGGGACTGTCATATTACATAACATTATAAAGAGAACAATAGTGTAATAAAACATTGTGAAGTATTTGGGTTTAGTTGCCGTGTCGCGTTGTTCCAGGAAGAGCGCGTCCACAACATGAGTCATTCTGAATGGCACGTAACTCAAATTCACTTGTGCATTCACGTCATTTTGTGCAGATATAATTTGTAATATCATGTTTATTTTGTATATATATGACTAATCTCATATAGGTTGCGCTTCTTTGAGTTAAATAACGCGCTAGCAAAGTGCTCAACGGTTATTCATTCAGCGCGCGCCGCTCAAGCAGCAATGCACGACTAATAATAACGATGATTAATTTGGGACTGTCATATTACATAACATCAGAACACTATTTTATTAAATCGTTGTGAGTTCATCGGGTTTAGTTGCCGTTTTCAGTGCGTTTCAGTGCACGTCTAACGTTACAACACACTGCAAGCACGCAGCTGAGGCGGCGTTGGTGACACGTTGTATTAGTCGTTAGTCATTTAATTTAATTATCATTCACATCGAAACATTTTACAATCCTACTAGCCCTTTATTTGGATTAAAAGCCGTTCTCATTCATTTGGTGAGTAACATAGCGTTTTTAACAAACCCTGTCATGCTGTTGGCCATATGCACTGCAGCAGACGCATAATTGATTACGATCGATCATGGGAATTTGTGAAAATTGACATCCCTTCAGTTCTATATTTTAAGTTTCCAGGTCTAGTAATCTTACTGTTACCTTTCTCAGACCAAGCATCAATAAGTGCTGCTGCTAATGTTTCAAGGTTTTCAATTAGTATACCAGATAGATTATTATATGTAGACTTAATATAGTTTAGGCTAAGCCTACCCATATAGATTTTTATTTAACATTTATTGTATGTTGCTTAATGTTTGCAACAGGTGAGCCAGTGCACAATTATTTTGTATTTTAATTTTCTGTGCATAATTTATTGTTAAACTACATAAATGCCATTCTGTACCGTATCCCAACTGTTACAATAAAACATCATTTGAGCAATATAACATGCATTTTTGTTCAGTATATAAGCAATATTTTGCTTTTTATGTTAAAGACATTGATACCGTGAGAAATGTACATTCTCAGGAAAATAGCCGCTTATCAGTTAATCGTTAATCAATCGATAAGGTCAATCAATTAATGATTAATTCAGGGTTCCCGCGGGGTCTTAAAAAGTCTTAAAAAGTCTAAAATTCTGAACTTTAAATTTAAGGCCCTTAAATGTCTTAAAAACGGCCCGATTTTCATCCGAGGTCTTAAATTTAATTTAGTCAGGTCTTAAAAAGGTTTTACCCTCGTTCATTTCCTGAAATGCTGGCCACACAAAGTTATTACAAAGTAGCAAAAAAGTATCGAGTCGTAGCCTACAAAGCGGAGCTATAGCAGGGGTCTCCAACACATCGCTCGCGAGCTACCAGCAGCTCGTGCCCTGATTGGCAGTAGCTACCAAAGAGGCCGTTCATATATTGCGTCTTTTGCGCGCTCAAGTTCGTTATTTCAAATTTAGGCGCGCGGCAAGCGCACTCATATTAGAAGCAATGCGGGCGTTTTTTCCAGGCGGAGCGAGATAAAAAAAAAAGCTAAACTTTTCAGAATTCTGCAAGCGCACCGCAGGTCGTGTGACAAGAACCAACCAATCCGCTTCACCCTTTCCGTAACAACATTGAAAGCTCAGTCAACATGAAGGATGGGGGTGCACCGTGCACCCAAACACTACAGGTGTTTTTCTCTTCTCCGTAAATATATAATGGCTACAGCAAGCGTTTATCAGCGGTGGAAATCCTACTGTCGTTGTGGAGAGCGCAGTGCATGGTTGCATAGCAACGACAGACGCAACGGGAAAATCAGACCAAATCTTACTATTAATAATAAAAAATAAGCTAATCTGCATTGTAAATGTCAGTAATTTATCTTTTTTTTTTTGACACATTAATTCTATAAAAAAATATTTAAAGGCTGAAATACGTGAGGTTTATCTTTTTATAAAACCTTTTTTGTCAAAACTTTATTTGAATTTGTACATGTTATTAGATGACATGTTGCAAGACACTCTTTTAAAATCTAGCCATAATTTTTTATGTTATTATTTTAATGTTTATGTAAACAAAAAGTGCATATTGATGCTAATTTTATTTGTTATTTGCTGGTTAATGCGTCATGTAGGTCTTAAATTTAAATCTTTATGGTCGTAAAATGTCTTAAAAAGGTCTTAAATTTGACGTACTGAAACCTGCATGAACCCTGTAATTAATTAATCGATAATTTGCATCCCTAGTTACAATCGACTTCCAATTTATGGACAAAAAAAAGGCTAAAGCCTATGTTTATCTAAATATTTAGGATAGTGCACCCCAAAATGAAAAATATTCAATTCCGTTGCTATATTGGGGCTGCCTCAAATCAAAAAAATAAAAATCAAATGTATTTCTTTTCCCCCATAGCTTGCTCAAGGTCAGGATTGTAGTTTTCGACGGTTTGCAGTGCTGGAGTTCTCCACACCTGAGATGGCTGAGGATGTGCAACGTCTGACTGATGGAAGATCCCTGGGTGGGACTCGTATACGTGTGTCTTTCTGTGCCCCTGGACCACCTGGAAGGAGCATGTTAGCTGCCCTCATTGCAGCCCAGACCATGGTACCCCCCCCTCCTCATATACACACACCACACTTCTTGGTCAAAATAAAATAATTCACAAAATAAATTTTTCTGCATTCTGCAATTGAATGATAGTGCGTGATTTGTATTGTAAGTGTTAAAAGCTTATTCCCAGCCAATATTTATTTGTTGACAGTTTTTTTATATACTAATCAAACTTTCTTTGGTTAATCTTATTTTGCAAATTGAGGTTTAAAACCCTTTCAAATAGTGACATTATAAAGTTACCAAAGCACAAACTAAGCGTTAATTTAGTGAAAGGTGTAATGTTTTGCATTCTATTTCTTCTTTAAAAAAAAAACAATTTAATTTAGTTACGGTTCATATAAAACCTTAATTTTATAATGTCATCATGAATCAGAATGGATTAAGTGCTAGGATTTTACATGCTCATGTTAATGTCGTCCTGTACGTCTGCAGGCCTTGAACCGAGGAAAAGGTCTCCTTCCTGAACCTAATGCCATACAGATTCTTACTGGCCTCAATAACCCTGCCACACTGAAGATGATGATGGCGTCTCTCAACCCGGGACATAAACAAGGTGCTTATTCTCATTGATTTCCTTGTGTATGCTTGTTTGTATTCTCATCCAGACGATGTAGGGCCCTATAAAATCTGTTCGATTTTTCCCCATATTTCGTTTGATTATATTCCGCGTTAATTTGCCAATTCCGTGACCACGGAAATTATAGGGCCCTAACGATGGATTTGATTGTCACTCTTCTCTCAATATGCAGGCCTTCTGGGAGCTGCGCCCGCCGTCCCTCTGCTGGCCAACCCTGCCCTCTCTGCTGCCCTCATGCAGATGCTGCTCCAGAACCAAGTCCAACAGGTACTGTCAATCCTTTCCTCATCTCCTGCCACTGTCCCAGCAGCATGTGTTAAAACCCTCTCACTCTTCTCCCCTCTCAGCAAGCTCTTTTAGGGAATCCTCTTCTTTGGGCACATATTCTGCACAATAAAGAGTGCAGTCTCCTTCCTTGTGTGAGTGGTTACTCTGTGTGGGTGTGAGGTGGTTGTGTGCTTTTTTAATAGTCAAACTATTCTTCTACCGCAGATTAATGCTTTTAGTCCAAGTGTATAGTTAGTAAAACCCCAATAGCTACATCTTTCAGCCAGACTTTTATCAAACTTTTTTGCCTTTGTGTGCTGTTTACCTCCTCTGAATTTGTTGTAACTGACAAGTCTGTTTCTGAATAATTTTACTGTATAAAAATGTCTAACTAATACAGTTTTTGTCTTTCCACAGGCTGGTTTGCTGAGTGAAAATCCTCTAGCTGCTCTTCCTCTCCAACAAGGCATTAACATGCTGGGAGAGATGTCTCAAGGTATCACACTTTTGGAATGGTCTGTTTATGCACTTATTTACTGGGGCAGGATTCCCATAGTCTTAGAAAACCATGGAAATATCAAAGGTGCTGCACTTCTAGAATCATCCAAAGTTTTGTGGGTTTGGAACAAAATGGGTAGAAAACACCAGGCTGTGTTTAGATGACACTTTATTATATAGGGCTGCACGATTATGGCCAAAATTATAATCACGATTATTTTGATCAATATTGAGATCGCGATTAATTATCATGATTATTTGTTGATTTGAACCAAATCAAAGTTTGTCACAGGCCAATTATAACTGCTTTCACATCCATATTGTGCTACCTTTCCTGCTAATGTACAAATATGCGCATCAAAATAAAATGGGTCCTCTTATTCTCCAAAATTCAGTGCATCTCCTTAACCCCCTGGGGTCGGCAAACGCGCGGGCGCGTTTTGCTCGTTTTTTTTTACATAGCAGCAAAATAGACCTAAAATACTCCGTCAGTTTTGGTCATACAGACTTAAGAAATATGAAAACATAAGCTGTTAAATGTCTACTTTTTTATGTGTCCACTTACAATCGAAATAAAACATTGTGCTTTTGTAAAATAAAGTAAACAGGGAGTGCTTTCTGCCTCTCCGTCTCCGTGAACTTTTTTTCTGAAGCACTTCTCTAAACTCAAACAAAACTCAGCGAATACTATTCACTCAGACATGAGATATATATCTCTATAATCATTTAAGTGTGTAGTTTTAAATTATCTAATTCAAAACTAAAAGAAATATTCTCTGTTTATGTAATCTATATATAAAGAGCGAGAGATCAGCCGTCCTCATTATCTTTCTGCCAGCTCATTACTCTGCTAATGTGACACGCCCATCGAGAGCGCGCGCTATTCAAACGCAGATCTGAAGCAACACATGCAAAGCAGTCAACGCCCACAACAGCTGGACAACACTCGCTGTGAGGAATAATAATATCGTGATAATCCTGGAAATTTTACCTCAAACGTGCTGGAGTAGCCGAACAACGGATCCAGCTGCAGATCATCAGTAAGTGCTTTGTTCTAATCGCGATATGAAATGGTGTCTGTAAACCGCAAAAGACTGTTTAAATTTGAATCGCGTTTCTGTGTTTGAATGAATGAACGGCGCATATGCATGCTGTTGTTTACTACAGCTCGCGCGAGTTTCGCTTTTAGCAAACTATCTATATTGCCTACTGAGATGAGTAAAAATCGACTGAATACGTTGAAATAAAATGTATTTGTATAAGCAATATATTAAACTGCAAATTAACATTTATGCCCTAATATATGTTATAAAAGACCATATACAGACGAAATATGAAAGACAACATTTCGTTTTGGATAGATTATTTATAAAGCTTTTACTGCCACATCAAAACCTAATTTACAAGGTGCAAACAAAATCTTAAAAGGTCAATATAAGCCTTCTCTATAAATTATTTTTGTGTTTTATTAGTGACAAATTTGGGGAGAGGATAGCCTACATAATCCAAAACTTTCTGAAAATACGAATGAGAATTAACTGCACAATTACTAGAAATGTTTCCCTTGGATATTATACAATTTGCAAGCATACAGTTTGTGGAAAAATACACTTTTTTCAAGATGTTTCCAACTCTGAACCAATTCTGTAGTAATATATATATATATATATACCGGTATATATATGTGTGTATGTATGTATATATGTGTGTGTTTTGTCTTTGCATTTTTTCTTGTAGCCACAGTGACACCTAAGGCTCATTAGTATGCAGCATTAGCAGGTCTTCTTTGTCTCCTCAGGTGTGAATGAGGACATTATTCATGGCCTTGTTGGATCATTCACGCCCACCTGCATATTGCCTTTCCAAACAAAAAGTGTCTTACAAAATTTAAATCAATCTATTGTTTAATGTGAACGATTAGCCCGGATGATTTTCAGATAATTTTGAAGTAAATACTCTAGCCGACAACATCCATTAGTCAAAAGTATTGTGGGAATATGTGAAGTTGGTCGTTTGTGGTCTTATATCAGAACATTTAAGTTTGAGTTTTTTGAATAACCACGCATAAATAATATTCTCTCAAAAATGCAAACATGTACATGCATGTTGCTCACATATTATGATAGACATGTTCGTGCTAAATAGTGTAATTACACCTTTGCCATTAATATGTTTATAAGCAACTGAAAAAAATACAAATATCAGGTCATTTCAAAACATCTCAAGGACCCCAAAAACACCTTAGACTCCAGAGGGTTAAAGAATAAATACAAATAAATGATTTAATATTATTTTATATTGTATTTATATTTCATATACATTGTATTTATAATTAATATTAGGATAGACTAGAGTTATTATTTCCCATTATTACATGGCTTGGCTCTGTTATTTCTTGATAACACACCGGTGTAACACACATTGCCATGAAAAACCGAACATTGCCATGCACTGGGTGTTCTTCAACGGAACCAATACAATACTTTTTAAATCAATAAACTCCTTTTTAAATCAATATTTTGTCAAATTATTGATTTATTTGGTACGTAGCCATGTAAGCGAGATCCCGATGTCGGTGAATAAAATTCAGAGTCATTGTTATTTGAAGACTCTCGCGCACTATTGCTCGCGCGCAGGCGCACTCGGTCTCTCTCGCCCAGTTCGCTTCGCTTTTGTCCAGTCCGGCAAAACATTCTAATTTCTACATCTAGAAACTAAGCTGTGCGGTGCAGGGAACAAACAACTGATTATTGGCTCATGGAGTCACGTGATCCGCGCTCTGCTAGATTCTATGAACGGAATGACGCATTTTAAATATCGCACGATCACGTGAATTTCGTGATTAAAATTCGATTAATTGTGCAGCCCTACTTTATATTGCTCTGTGAGTGCTCGAGATGTTTCGTCTTATTGGCGACGTTTGAGTGCCAAGTAATCTTATGCCACAGCAATCAGATTTTTCAAATTCATTGTCCAATAATCCTAATCAACTGGGAAAACTAATGGAAAATCATTGACCAAGAAGTCTGGATACCATGTAGGGTTTAATGTGCTTCTTTAAATTTATTTTCATTCAGGCGCTATTGCTCCAACACTGGGCTTGCAGAATGAGCCTCTTGGCCCCATCAAACAACCATCCCATAGTCGACCTCTTGGGAGAGAGACCGAGACCCCAGCCACTCCGATTGGCTTTCCCCCAGCATCCTCCCCTGCACTGCAGGGATTGAGCATGTCCCTCCTGGCTGGGATGTTAGGAGCAGATGGGACGACTCTACCAGGGGTGAGATGGGTTACTAATGGCTGCTCCTATTTGAGCACTTTTATTTTGTGATGTAGCCTATACTTACTGGCATGATCTCCCAGAGGAGAGCTTTGAAATTGCTTCAATTTGCTATTGCTTCAGCTGTCGTTCAGTCCTGTTAGTGTTCAATGTGATGCTAAAGAGCATCTACAACAGGTTTGTATATTCAGATGTTTTCTTTTCCTGAAGGTGTCTATATTGGGTGAGCCTCCCAAAGAAGTTGGTGTGTCCCAGAACCCCTTTCTCAGTGCTCCTAGCATATTCCCATCTTCAGGTCAGTCTGCCTGAGGTGTTTTATTCGCCTTCACTTTAGTTTTCCTTCTTATCTTGTTGCATTTCTTGAAGAATTACGTTTATTTAGGTGCCAGCAACAGAGCTCACCCCTACAGGAAGAAAACTGCGATTGGAAGCGCGTCTAACCAACGCACAAACCACAGCATCCACTCAAACTATAGCCTGCGCTTCCAAGAGTCTTGCACACCAGAGTTTCCTCTTCTGCACCAGGTTGGCTTATGTTAAGAGGAACTTCACTGAATGTGTGACTGCCTCACTATCCCTTTCTAATTGGATGTTGTCACTGTTTGTACCCCATCCAAAGGACCCTTTGTCGCACTTGTATGAACAGCAGGAGGTTCTGGAAAACGCAGCTATTCCCGGCTACGGTTTACAGGTACAGCCCCTCCTCCCTGCATTGACACTAACAAAAGGATTCTCTTCCAAGATTGGACTTGTGTGAAATCGTAATTGTCTCCGTCTCTCTCAAGCTCTCCAGGCACGCAGGCTTCGGTGATGCAGGGTCTCCTTTCAGCTATCCACCCAGCCCCCCACAGTCTTATTTCAGCTTTGGTGCCCATACCGGCATCCCCTCCACCCAGCTCAATAAGGTACTCAACAGGCCAGTTTTGTCAAACCAGGATATTGTGGTTTTTCATGCCACAACAAATAAGGCACCTCATGGAACATGTAGGTAGTTTTTTTTTTTTTTTTTTTTTTACACAATTCTGGCCAAAACAAGTTAATTATACTAGTACTTAAAATTAACTTAATTAAAAAATTGTATGGCTTATAATTGGTAAATGGCACATAAAAAAAATAAATAAAAAAAACATGCTGAAGACTTATTTATTTTTAATAGACTATTTTATTCTCAATTCTGTACATACATTTTTTTCACATTGAATTTAATTGCTTGATCAATATTATCACATATTTTACATTTTTAACTGTAGGTAACGTTAACACAAACAATTTAATGTTTGTGTATATTTTACACGTAGTAAAATACTGTATGTGCTTATAAACACCAGACAGATAATGATTTGTGAAACAGTATGCTCTTTACTCATCTCACTTGCACAAAATAAAGGCAGTAATAGAAAGCATAGAAACGCACAGGTGAAATACACAAATTATATGCATTTATAAATTTGGTCGGGTTGAAGTTATCCCTCCGGATCTTCTGCATTCACTCAGCCCATACTGCAGTAATGCATGAAAGCTGACTTTGTTGTAACGTGACGAAACGGTAAATATAACTGCACACAACAACGAAGTGCTGAGGCTGTCACCCTCTGAAAGGCAAGTCGCCTCTCTTGAAACCTAAACACACTCAAATTTATCTCTCAGGTAATGGAACTCTGTTGCTGTTGTCTCTTGCTCTCGCTGTCAGATCACTGGAAGTACTGGCCCGCACACTCGTTCGAACGTCAACGGTCGCCATATTGTGCACAGAGCGAATAGTTGCTGAACGCCATAGTGTACACATAACTCTATGACCCATTATCGTCTTCCTCGTCGAATTTCTGTCGCTCTACATGCGTCATCTGGTATAATTGAAACGATTGGCTATGAGCTACGTACAGGCGCATTTGATAGACATTCGTAGCGCCCAATAAACTGCTCTGGACATTCGTAAACCACGCCTCAAATATGAGAAAATGAACCTGTGACACATGTGAAAGAGTGACACTTGTTTGATCAGAGTTGGCGCAAGCCCACGAATCGCTTATCTGGATCCATTTTCAAAAGCTCTTCAATCCATGTTCAGAACTTGTATGAAGCATGACATCCTTCTCGTCACATAATTCCATAATACCATCTTTATTACGATTTTTATTTGCATAGATGGCCGGAACATGTAAGCCGGCCCAGAAAGTTGAATAAGTGTTTGTTTCTTCAGGCTGTTGGAATGCCTCCAGTGACTCATTCCAGCCTATTTCCTGCTGCACCTGGTGCTGGTATGAAGGTAGGCCACCTTCAGCCCTGATGTCTAGCATCTATATTTGCTCCTTGTCAATTATCGTATAAGTGTGCTAGGAACCTTTCAACAGGTATTCTTCTTGATTTTCTGTCTGTGTGTAGACTCCCATCGGCGGGCAGAAGCGTCTGTTCTCCCGTCTCATCCCGTCTCCAGAGCCCAGTCCAGAGGGTGGCTATGTAGGGCAGCACTCTCAGGGTCTCGGGGGACACTATGCTGACTCCTACCTGAAACGCAAACGCATCTTTTGACCAGCACTTGATGGCTTCCTCTAAACCACCAGCTTTTAAAGGGATTGCTATTTAATACCACCTTTAAGTGTGTGTTTGTGTGTGTGAGAGAGAGAGAGAGCGAGCGTGAAAGAGTGGTGGACCGTCATTGAGTTAACTTGGGGAAAGAAAACAAACCGGAACCAGTGGAAGACCCTGATGCTCCGATGATCGGTCATGCATGATTGCCGAAGTTTGTGTGTGTATATAATTTCAATGTGTATGTAAATAGTTTTTTTTTTTTTTTTTTTTTTTTTTTAATTTGCCTTTTTAATTTTGTTTTAATTTCGTTTTTGTAAACCCAAAGATGCAACAAGCACCAGAACGAAAGGAAAGGGTTCCTGTCTTGTTCATCTAAATAGTCCTATTTTGTAGGCTTTTTTTATTATTTTGATTTATTTTTAATTTTAAGCAGGATGACAGCCTTTTTCTGCTATGCCTCGTTAGTTGTGTATATAGTTGTTCAGTTGTCTAAAGGCTTCTCCACTACAAACACTTCCTCTCACACTCAAGTGCCAAGCCTTACATGCGTTGAATATCATGTATCTGTGCAACGGATATGGTAGCTGTCTGTTCTCTTCAGTGAGTCACCTGTTTGTGTCTTTATGGGGAGCTCTGGGTTAGTGTTAGTCTCGAAATAGTTTCCCCCCACCACGCACCGTATTTGTGTTGCACTACTTTCCATCCTTTCATCCCATTTTACAGAGTCAAAGTTTTCTGAGCTGATTGTTCAGCGTTGCACTTGGAGGAGATGGGATCATGTATATTCATCCTCCAGAATCTGTCCTTTCCTCACCCATAATGCTCGTTCACGCTCATTCTTGTTTTTCTGCCTGCTTTCACACCTCTCTTTGACCTCGTTCAACCTGCACAGTTTTGCTGTTGCGAAGCGTTAGCGTCTCGGCCGTCACGTTATGAAGCCCCAGCTGGTTGGAGATGGAACATGGGCTGCCGTTCTCCCCTCTCCAGGCTCAGAGTACTGCTGAAAGCACAGTATGCCTGCTGTTGCTTCTGTATTACACACACACATTCTCCTCGTGTCCTCCGTTAGGTGCCTCTCCACTGCAGACCTGCAGAGGGAGCTAGTTAGCTTTTCAGTTGGCACTGCTTTTTTTTTCGTTTTTTTAAAAAGAGCCAACAGCGTGAAGCAGGCCGGACCTGTGCCCTAGCGTGACATTTACTTTTACCGTTGTAACTGACCATCTTTTCCCCTCTGTTTTAATTGCTGTGCCTCAGAAGGGAAGAAGCTTCTGCAGACTGGAATGTGATTGACGTATGATTGAGTCCTTGCTCTGTGTGTGTGTGTGACTTATTAATCTGGTTGACATTTTGATTTGTGATAACGCATTACCTCTGACTTGTACTGCGGCTTACGATGGGACATGGAGTTACTCATGTGCCTAAAAACGGCAGTGTTTACTGTAATCTCTCCATACTGTGAGCTACAACTACATTTGACTGTTTATTTGCGGTGTACATGCTAGAGTTTGATTTATATTTCTTCTCTGGAGTCTCGAACTCGTGTTATTATATTTCTTCTAGTCTGTATTGGTATCAAAATTGCTGCTCTGTATTTTGTACCCATCTGAGTGAAGTTGCACAGTGCAGTATCTAGTAATGATTTTTCATGTGCGATTTACATGGTACGAGCTGCTGCTGTGTGAAATGAACTAAACTTTTCTGATGTTAAATGACCTTCATCCCCAATTACGCTTTACTTTTGTACAGCTCTTCTGCTCTGTTTTTGTGACATTTGAACAAGTAAATGTTATTTAAGTTCACCATGAAGTTTGTGTGGTCAATCAATTATGCACATCAACTACACTAAACGAACTACATCAGGGTTGTCCAAACTCTGCCCTGGAGGGCCACTGTCCTGCAGAATTCCAAGATGCCTGAAAGTTTTTAGTATGCCTTGATTAGCTGAATCGTGCATTTAAAATTGGGGTTGGAGCTCAACTTTGTAATTAAAAGCTCAACTTTATTAATAAAAATCAGATTCTTGTAGAGGCTTAACAATAAATGTTAAACGGGTCACGTTTTTGAACCACTAATAAAGTTCTAGAAAATTCTTAAGTTTGGAACTGACAAAACTGGATGGATTGCGCATTGGATGTCAATTGTCACAACTTATCCTTTAAGGTCAATGATTTTCAAACACATTAAGGCTAAAGACCAATAAAGGAAATCCAACCTATATTCCTGTTTTCTTAACTCCGCTTAAAAAGTTTGTATGGATAAAGACATATCTAACCTTTTGTACTACAGATCAAATTACATTTACAAAATTTCAATGTGAATCTAAGCATACTGGAACAAACAAACTTCTGTAAAATGCCCCCTTGGAAATTCTAAAAGAACTAAAATAATTTAAAATCTGAAACACACCCATGACTTTTGACAACAGCTCCTACATGAGAAAAATGTTTCCATCACACATCCCTATACAATATACGGATCAAAATCTGAAAACCATATCATCTGCATTTTTGATCATTCATCCCTAAATTTTTACAGCAGCAGCAATTGCTACCAATTTTGCATTGGGCTATATAAAGATTATGCAACAGAGAAACTTTCTTATAATTACAGACTTTAAATCTGTAATTATAAGAGAATTTCTCTGTAAAAATTGAGCTGCCCTGTTACTAAGCAATGTCATCCTGTAAAAATGATCACCCAGCACTTGTAATGATTATTTATAAACCGCTTGGTGCCCCTCTAGTTCAATTTAATATCTGGGTTTGCTGAGTACCTGGACTCAGTGGAATCAAAGGAAATGAAGCAGACTCTGCCGCAAAATTATCAGCAGACCTCAAAATTTGCACAGTACCTCCTATGGATCTAAAACCAATAATTAATTTCTATATTAATAACAAATGGCAAACAGAATGGGATTTTTATACTATAAACAAACTTCATGAAATCAGCCCCAATGTTGGAAAAAGTTTTTTAACAATTCCAGGATACGTTTTTAATACTAGGACAAGATCCACCAAAATGTTCTTTCTGTCAAAACTCTGTCATTGAAGCATGTTTTATTAGATTGTGCTGGTTTTAACCCTGTGAGAAACCTTTTTTTATTCAGTTCACTCTTTTGAAGAAGTTTTTATTCTAAGTTAACCCAAATAGAGTTTTTAGCAAACCCAGTCAAAAATGTCCGGCCTACAAAAAATACCGGTAGCTTTTAAATCTCTTGTTATGCTGTTTTATCACCAAATATTGGATCAAATATTTTTGTACATTTTCCATTAGGACAGGCTTTCTTTTTCACAGAGATTAACTTTATCCTTAGATTAATGAGGTCTCCAAAAATAAATACAAAACCTGTCCTAATTGAAAGACAAGTTGACAAAAAGATTTAATCTAATATTTGGTGATAATATAGCAAGATTTCCAAGCAATTCAAAAAAAAATTGACCTCCAAAACTGTTACAGGGTTTTCATCACAGCGTAAGGGTTAAAACTACAGATCGAACCTCTGAATTTTTTGTATTCCAGCCCATTGACAGGTGGATCAACAGTTTTCGCCAAAGGGGAACACAACATCATTTTTCTTTTAGTCATGTAGCACAGATTTAAATCTTTACATATTTCTCATAGCCAAGTTTTTCAGTAGCACCTCACTGCAGTACACGAGATCCAAGGGGCGGAGTTGGATCCAGATCTAAGGGGTTGAGATTGTTAGATTTAGGGGTGCGTTTAGGGATCAGGGGGTGGAGATTGTTTGGTTTAGGGGTGGGTTTAGGGATCAGGGGGTGGAGATGGGTAGGTTTAGGGATCAGGGGGTGGAGATGGGTAGGTTTAGGGGTGCGTTTAGGGATCAGGGGGTGGAGATTGTTTGGTTTAGGGGTGGGTTTAGGGATCAGGGGGTGGAGATGGGTGGGTTTAGGGATCAGGGGGTGGAGATGGGTAGGTTTAGGGATCAGGGGGTGGAGATGGGTAGGTTTAGGGGTGTGTTTAGGGATCAGGGGGTGGAGATTGTTTGGTTTAGGGGTGGGTTTAGGGATCAGGGGGTGGAGATGGGTAGGTTTAGGGATCAGGGGGTGGAGATGGGTAGGTTTAGGGGTGGGTTTAGGGATCAGGGGGTGGAGATGGGTAGGTTTAGGGATCAGGAGGTGGAGATGGGTAGGTTTAGGGGTGGGTTTAGGGATCAGGGGGTGGAGATGGGTAGGTTTAGGGGTGGGTTTAGGGATCAGGGGGTGGAGATGGGTAGGTTTAGGGGTGGGTTTAGGGATCAGGGGGTGGAGATGGGTAGGTTTAGGGATCAGGAGGTGGAGATGGGTAGGTTTAGGGGTGGGTTTAGGGATCAGGGGGTGGAGATGGGTAGGTTTAGGGGTGGGTTTAGGGATCAGGGGGTGGAGATGGGTAGGTTTAGGGGTGGGTTTAGGGATCAGGGGGTGGAGATGGGTGGGTTTAGGGATCAGGGGGTGGAGATGGGTAGGTTTAGGGATCAGGGGGTGGAGATGGGTAGGTTTAGGGATCAGGGGGTGGATATGGGTAGGTTTAGGGATCAGGGGGTGGAGATGGGTAGGTTTAGGGGTGGGTTTAGGGATCAGGGGGTGGAGATGGGTAGGTTTAGGGATCAGGAGGTGGAGATGGGTAGGTTTAGGGGTGGGTTTAGGGATCAGGGGGTGGAGATGGGTAGGTTTAGGGGTGGGTTTAGGGATCAGGGGGTGGAGATGGGTAGGTTTAGGGGTGGGTTTAGGGATCAGGGGGTGGAGATGGGTGGGTTTAGGGATCAGGGGGTGGAGATGGGTGGGTTTAGGGATCAGGGGGTGGAGATGGGTAGGTTTAGGGATCAGGGGGTGGAGATGGGTAGGTTTAGGGATCAGGGGGTGGAGATGGGTAGGTTTAGGGATCAGGGGGTGGAGATGGGTAGGTTTAGGGATCAGGGGGTGGAGATGGGTAGGTTTAGGGATCAGGGGGTGGAGATGGGTAGGTTTAGGGATCAGGGGGTGGAGATGGGTAGGTTTAGGGATCAGGGGGTGGAGATGGGTAGGTTTAGGGATCAGGGGGTGGAGATGGGTAGGTTTAGGGATCAGGGGGTGGAGATGGGTAGGTTTAGGGGTGGGTTTAGGGATCAGGGGTTGGAGATGGGTAGGTTTAGGGATCAGGGGCAGTGGTGTCTACGTGATACGCAGGTATACGCCGTATACCCACTAGGAAATGCCAAGTATTTCCGTATACCCACTAAAAAAAGCGTGAGGATACGTAACAACTTCGTTTTGTGACAGAACTTTCACACTTTCATTCATAAATTCACCGCGTCTGTGTTTGCAATGGACACAGATCAAATCGCGTGAATATTAAAAACTCAAAGAGACTGCAGTTGTTCAACGCGTCTCTGGGAATGAGCGCTCAATGTGTGCTCTACTACACACACACACTGAAGCAAGCGCGTGCTTGTGTCAGCGCTTCACTGTAGCTATGAGGACATGATGATGTAGCTACACATGATACATGTACTTCATCACAGAGCTGCTATGAGAGTCACTTCATGAGAATTTCACCATTTCATTTGATAAAACTATCGTCATTCATTCGTATCATACACACACAGAAACTGTAAAGTTCGGTATAAACTCAAAGAAATTATGAAAGAAATTGCACAGTAAAATGTACTGTAAAATAATAATAATGATGAAATCTATTAAAACTTATTTTAAAAAGGAATATCACACAAGTTTTCATACATGTTTTAATTTAAACAGTAAACTTGCCAAAACAATAACACAATTTTCTTTCAAAAGCACCATTTCTAAAAGTAAATTTGTATTTGTGCCTATAATGTTTTTTTATTATTATTATTATTGTCAGCTGATAAAACCTGTGCCTTAGGGACCATATTCATATAACATCTAAGGCTAAATGTAGAAAATCAGTCCAGTCTCCTCAGCTGTAAATTTCATTGGTTGTTAAAGTCTTGTGTTGCTTATAATAAATTGACATGTTGATAACACTTAGTCTCATAATGCTCTCAATTACATGTCGTTGCATACTGTATGCATTAGCGAGTGTGGTGGTGCTTATGGGGTGATGAGACGGGTTCGGGGGGGGGGGGGGGGGGGGGGGGGGTACTACACTACTGTGTAGTGAGTCACAGTATACTCACTACAAAAAACTAGACTACACCACTGATCAGGGGGTGGAGATGGGTAGGTTTAGGGGTGGGTTTAGGGATCAGGGGGTGGAGATGGGTAGGTTTATGTATATGTAAGGTGGGAAGAGTTGGATCTGGATCCAACTCCTCCTCCTGAATTTCGTGTTCTGCAGTGAGGACCATCTCAAGTTTTTTGGTATTAAAAGTAATTCTTGCTAGCAAATTCCACTTTTAATGTGACCTCACATTATACGTTTATTATCATGATTCTTGAGTTGACATTGCCCAACTCTGAAAATCAGGGTTTACAGAATATCATGGCTTTCCCTCAGATAATTATGAATTGAAATGAAGGCTGCATAAACATCAGCTTTATGATGTTCATCTGTGCTAGAGTAAGCAAAAGCGTTGTCAGAAAAAGACAGAGTATTATTGCTACTTTGAGGATGGACTATCAACTATTATATAGTCTGCATTAAGAGCTAACCACAGCTAAAGATACCTGTCAAACTTCATCTATCTTCTAACGCTTTTATTTATCTCTCCTGGAGGCCTTTGGTGCTGCTGATAATCCACTGTGAGTAATGTTGTATTGTTCCATGCCAAAACAATGTCTCTTCGTGGGTCCACTTTGAGTTGAATAAGCCCTAAAGATACCACAGTCTGTGACACTTCATCTGCAAACACTTTCTCTGATGACATCTTGGCTCAAGCTGATGTGATGCATTGTAATTTGTGGCCTTTTTGCTGCTTTTTTATTGATACTCAAGAAAAGAGCAAAAGAACGGGACTGGAAGATGCAAGACTCTTGAAGTCCTTTTTCTTCCAAAATGTCTTCCACATATATTCTTCCTCGGTTGTCAAGCTCCAAAAAAAAGCACACATATCATATTAACTATTTTCAAAGTACTCTAATACCAAACAAGAGCTTTGCTGAAGGAACAGATCAAACTTGAATTTGCCTTCTGTCATCCATTTCCTGTTGCATTCGTTTTACTTTTACAAAATGAATCTTGCTCATTTCAAACCTGTTGATGCCACAACATACACAAGAATCCATGAAGCCTGTGCGCAGTTCCTCCTCCTCCTCCTCCTCCTCCTCCTTGTGTCAAGTAGCTGGAGTCAAGATCCAGTCAAAGAGCCAGACAGAGAAAATGCTGAATTTGTAGCAACATCTTTTCAAATGCTGAGCTGTACAAATACAACAGAATCCCATTTTTACAATATGCTTATGTAGCCAAAATGCCTAGTAGCTACATAAATACACTGAACTGAATGGCTGGAAATGCTGACATAGCATTGGACACTGGCTAAGTAGCCATAACTATCCATCACAGCTGTATTCATAGCTTGCCAATGTTCTCAATTATGAAATGCTTTCTAGTTTTACTGTAGTTCATGGATGTAATTCAGTTCTTCAGAGTTGTGTTGTTCTCTGCGGTCCATATGCCGAGATTCAGTCAGAGGGTTGAAGTTTTGAGACTCAGGAAGGCCACATTTATGTAGTCTCCAGATTAAAACTGGTGTTAATCTGGTATTAAGATGTGCTGTTTCTGGCTGAACTATCCTTTAACCGTGTCAGAACATGAGCTCTAACCGCTAGACCGGGGATCTGTTCTTCTTATGCTATACCGTAATGGAAATTCCCGAATTCCACCCTTCCTGATCTCACCATTCAGTCTTTTGAAAGTCTGAGAATAACTCACGATCATTTGGGCAAATATTCTGGATGTATTTTGCCTTGGTGATTGGAGTCAAAGCTCCCAGCAGACCTTACATGTGTCCATCGACCTCCCTCTGGAAGTTATAAAAACAACTTTATCCTGTCTTCAAGAAACCGAAATACACTACACCTGCCCCGCTTCCAAATGTCTGGCATTCAAGAGGACTCAACTGCTGAATCCAACTTGTGCATTTTTCTGTGTGAGTGTCGTCATCTGACCCAACAGGCGGATCCTCACCACTGGGCTTCTCAGGGATGAGTGCTTAGAGTCCGACTCTTCAACGTCTAGAAGGGTCCAATCACATCTATTCTTCCGACACATCTCACACTCATTTGGACATTTATTTGTTCACTGCACTTTTCAAACTAGATGCTTACTGTACCCTCAAGCTTAATCATGATTGGACTGAACTCCTCTTTCTCCCGGCCAAGACCTCTCTCACCAAATCTCTGCGTTGAAGGTCAAACCGCTGTGGCCTCCAGCTTTGTCAAAGCACTCGGTGTCAAGTAGTCTCAGGCTCAGATGGACTCACGGACATGTTGTTTGCAGAGTTAGTAGAGTCAGTGCAACCATGTTACTTTTCCCAAAGTTAGTATGCATTTTCCATATTTTATTACAGTCAGAACGCTAAAATTTATGTTCCTAAGATATACATTTATGTATAACAAATTTTGTGCCGTTTTCAGTAAAACATTGGAGGGAATTGGCAATGCCAAAAGCGCTATTATCGCAAAGATTTGAAGAATTTGTTTTAAACCTCATTTTAAACCTTTATCTTTTTGTTAATGTTAATGTAAAGGGTAACACACACACTTTGAATTTTTTTCTTGAACGTAATCTCAACACATTTATTGAATAGTAATGGTCTTACTCATACGCTCATAATCATAAACGGATGTAGTCTTAAATTTTCATTATAATCCATAGGCTTGTTGAGGGAAATCAATCTGAATCAGTTACAGTATATTACTATTATGGCACTGCTTCAAATAAAAAAATGTAGACTGTATAAAAAAAAGAACTATATATCATTTATAGAATAAGTTTGCCATTCAGGTGGATCTCTTTGGCTACAGTTCTGTTATTGTATTTGTCTCTCATTAATTAACCAAATTGTCAAAATGCATAAATTTACTTGGAATATTTGATTTAGTATTTTAGATTGATAGTTTTTCTGTTTCTAAAACACTATGATTAATTCAGTTGGCACAGTTTTCTGAAGCATTCATTCAGTACTCAAAACAAAGACACATTTCTCAAAATGTTTAACACAGGTTACCTGTTTTCACACTCATTTCAAATTTTGTCAATGATTTCTGCAAAACTACATACAAATGTCCTCATTTTACACAGGTTTAACCATGTTCTCATTCATAAATTAGGTCGTAAACTCAAATAGCACACATTTATCCACGAGTAAATATTAAAACTGATGAGACATCAATCAGAATCTCAGGATAATATAAATAGGAGTACATGTGATTATGTGCTTTAGAAAATGCATCCTAACACTGGAGCGAGCTGAAAGGATCATCTATGCAAATTCAGGTGCCATCGATCTGTTTTGTGGACCTCAATATGACAATAATCCCGTCATGTTATACTAAAGCTCTTCCTCGACCAACAGTCCTGCTCTATAGCATTTGCCCTTGAGCACATCCTTGCTGCTGCACAACTTGTTTTTTTAACCTTCTCTTGTTACACCTCTGCCCAGATCTCTACACTGCCACTCTGATATCAGCTTGAATTCAATTCAAGTCACACCAGTCCAAGGGCTTGCGACTGTGCATGTTCTTGTGGTGCCACGTTTAAATTCTAGTGTCCCTGATAGACAATTGACAAAAGGCAGAACCTACTGGATTACAGAAAGTGTTTTCTGTGCTAATTTACCGTGTCTAAGCATTCAGAAATGAAAACTTAATACACTTTTTGTCCTGAAATATTTCTGTCCTCTACCAAATCCAGTAGAAAAATACTTCCAGAAAGAAAACGGAAATGTATATTTGATTATACTTCATTATTATTGCACGCGCGTGCAGGGCAAGTGTGTCTGACTCTGAATCATAGTGTTGTTTTTCACTAATGCATGAGGGAAACGAATGTAGAGTTAATAATTTAATGCTACGCATGTTGATATGCCGTGTTATGTTGTGTGCTTCGCAGAATTCCTCCACTGACGAGAGTGAAAACCCCATGGATTTATACAGTCGGATTTGGCTGCCGAAAAAAGGCCGTCCCTGTTGGACCTGGCTGCCTGAAAAAGTCACTCTGCACCCACTCTGTCAGCGCCAAAGGTTAAGATTTGAAGATTAGGATTACTCATCAATAAACACAAACAATCTGTGATTTATATCTCCGTATAGAGTACAGAAATGTCAATACAGGCCTCACACTGCTGTACCTGGAGACAATAAATTGACTTTTCGGACAGGGAGATACACATAGGGTGGCTTGGCATTATCATTTAGAAATAAGAAAATGAAAATGTCAACATTTTCCACTCCCTTTTGTCGGGGGTTAATGTCAAGTTTCCCATCTCAAATTATCTTTAGGTTTGGAATGTTTGGCACAATGACTTTTGCGTTGAGGAGGTGATGGGAAGATATTTCCTTCTTCATCGCACACTGCTTTGAGCCAGTGTCTCTCCATTTTCAAAAGACCTATTTGTATGTTCAGCATTCTTTGTTTCTGTGCCCTTCAACCCCTAAGATCACTGCAGAAGGACAAGAGCCTCTCCCGGAGACTCAGCCTGTCCCAGTAATTAGGTTAAAAGGCTGCCGTGATTGGCTGACCAGTGCTAAGCCTATCTGTCCATGCCCACTTGGCACTGAGCTGAAGATTGGGAGATGCCAAACCTTACTAAATAAACAGAATAAATACACTCAAGAAACCAAAGGGCATCCGAAAAATACACTGCAAACCCTAATAAGAAAGCAGAACTCAAAACTAGAGGTAATCAGCTTATAAATTTACCAGCTTACTGGCGTTCGGTGTAATTTCATTACATTTCATTTATTATACAGGAAAATTTAAAAGCAACAATTTAGTTATAATAAACGGGCCTGACTCAGTTTAAAAACTGATTTGCAGCAGGTTCCTGTTCTGCAGCAACATAGAACAATGATCACAATCACAATTTCGGCACATTTATAAACGACATTATTATTGACTAGACAGATACAAACAAATAAAACATTAAATACGAAAAAACAAGACTTAAAACAATACATGAACAATCAGTGCGTGCAAGTATGATTATCAAGAAGAAACAATTGATATGACTTTTTTTTAAATATGTGATGGATGATAATGTTCGAATGTGATGGGGAATGTCATTCCAAATTTGAGTGTAAATATAGAAAAAGTATTTCTGCCCATAGTTGTTTTTGTATGGGGGAACTGGAATGAGTGCCTGTGAGACTGACTTAGTGAAGCGTAGCGGTCTCATATTGTGTCGGAAGAAGAACTGTACGTGCTGGTGAAGAGCTATTTTGAATCTGAAAATAAAATGCAATAGCATGACTGTTTACGTAATTCTGATAAGTCAAAGCATTTGTGCGTGTGAGCGAACTGCAATGATGAGACCACTTTGGAAGGTTACTGCGGATCTTAAGGGCTCGGTAGTACCGTATAGTCGTGCTATCGGTTCAGTAATGTCCTTAGTGGTTAGAGACCAGATTGGAAGACAGTAATCCATTGTTGAGAACACAATGGCAGGTATGTTTCAGAAACCGAAAAGGAAAGATATGATCTTGTATACATAGAGTTTCTGATTTAACTTTTTTGTTAATTTAGAAATGTGTTCCCGATATGTAAGGTGTGAATAAAGTAGCACACCAAGGTAGTTGTTGGTCTTTGTGACAACAAGATCTTGGTTTGCAAAAGTTATGAAATCAGTAAAAGAAAGATTTGTTTCTGGGTGAATGAAAATACATACATTCAGTTTTCTTTACATTGATGGTCAGATGGTTCTTTTTCAACCAATAATGTAAGAGGTGAAGATCGGATGATAGTTTGAAATTTATGTCATTAGGATTTGAATCAGAGAGAAAAATCACAGTATCATCAGCGTACAATAAGCATTTCGAGTGTTTACACACTCGAGGGAAATCATTGATGTGTAAAAGAAAAAGTAAGGGTCCAAGAATGCTGCCTTGTGGAACACTCATGTCACAAACTAAAGGTTGGGATATGACATGATTAATTTTGACTGTCTGTAACCTGTTCGTCAAATAAGAAGTGAGCATTTCTATCACAGATGGAGACAGTTCAAATGAGTGAAGTTTGTTTAGCAAGATCTGGTGGTTGACAGTATCGAAGGCTTTACGAAAATCAATAAAAATAGCTCCAGTAATGTGACCTTTGTTAAGAGAGTCACGTAATTGTTCAGTGAAGAGTAGTAACGCCGACATGGTTGATCTCTTAGCACGAAAACCGTGTTGACAGTCACTGAGCCAGTTATTGGTTTCAAGATAAGAACGTAGCTGGTTATGAATGACTTTTTCGAGCAACTTAGACATTGTTGGAAGTATTGCAATAGGTCTGTAATCCGAAACAAGAGTGTGATCATCAGATTTAAAAATTGGAGTAAGTTGTGCTGTTTTCCAGTCAGTAGGTGTGACGATCCGGTATGAGACGCCCCGTTGAGTCCCTGAGTGGTTCCACCTGGATGCCCTAATCAGTCTGTCGTCCAAAAGGAGCCTTTGCTTGCTCATCGGGGCTCCTTATTTTATTTATTTTACGGTGCGTTGTTGTGCCATCTAGAGACATACATTACATGCCTACACTGTACTCTACACCACTGATCTGACTGATGCCATATTCGCACTTGTTTGGTTTAGTTTCGGTTCTTCTCTGTTAATAAATGTTGCAGTAAAAGAAACAGCAATGTGTGTCCCTTTCTTTGTTGCGTCCTTTTTTGGAGCCAGGTCGTAACAGTAGGAAAGATAGAAAGCCTGATACAAAGATTGGTTAAATGCAGAAAGAGAGGAATGAGGCTTTCAGCATGAGTCTTTAAAAATAAGGTATTTAAACCATAAATATCACGGGCATGAGAATTTTGTAGCAGATGTAATATTTGTATCACCTCGTTCTGTGAGATCTCAGAAAATGAGAACTGACCAGATGTTGAAGAGAGAACAGGTGAGGACAAGGAGGGAATGGCAAAGTGCATAGCCAATTCTTTAACAGATGATACAAAATAATAATTAAAAGCACTTGCAATCTTTTCTGAATCTGAGATAAGAGTACCCCGTAGGGAAATTTGAATATTAACATTATTTTTCTTCTCATTTTCACCGGTGATGACCTTAAGGGTCTGCCATAATGTATTTGGGTTGTTAGCAGATTGGGTAATCTGCTGTTGGAAATATTCCGCCATAGCCTTACGCAGTTCTAATGTACATTTATTTCTAATTTGTATAAAATTATTTTTACTCTCAGATGTTCGACTTAACCTATACAATTTAAGATGAGAGTCCTTCAATTTAAGGAGTTGAAGTATTTCAGAATTTATCCAAGGTAATTTACTTTTTCTTGGTCGAACCTTACTGGCAGTGGTATATTTATTCTGTATTTTATGTAGTTATGAAATTGCGTTAAAATTGGTTCTGGATCTTCTAATGACAGCTCATCACTCCAATTAGTAGCACTAAAATCAGCATTAAATTGTGGTAGTAAGAGTGGGAAGCATGAGTTTTTGGGGATTTTAAGATTGTTCTAACTGCATAGATGAGCGAATGATCTGAAATAGCCACATCTATGACACCAGACATATTTTAATGCTGATTTGTGAGAAAAAGATCCAGAATGGAACTGCGTGTTTTTCCAATTCTTGTTGGATTCTTAATGCATTACTACGTATTTAATTACTGTAACTTTAATGTAAGGGATTATTTCATTACAGTTACTTCTGATGTAATTGCATTATAGACTATAGAAAAATTCTAAATAAAACAGCGGATTTAACATCAAACATTTAATGTTTTAATGCAGCCTTCTCCCTTTAAATACTTCGGTCAGTTCAAGAATAATTTGTGTAATTTTATATTGTTTATATGAAAGAATTAAAAGAGCAGTTTCATGCCTATCCTTGTATTGTTCAACTGGCCGAGGTTGATATGGGATTTAGAAAGTAATATGTAATGCAATTCTTTTTAGAGAGAGTAATTGGTACAGTAATCTAATTACACCGTTGAAGATGGAATTAGTAGCTAGTAATTAATTACTTTTTAGAGTAACTTACCCAACACTGAACTACACTAACATGTTAGTTACAATTAAATTGAAAGTTACCTCATAAAATGTTATTTCAAATATTAAAGCTACACTGTGAATAACTCCCATGTATAGCGGTGAAATTGTATATGACTACCAACTGAATATTACTTTCTAGCCCCTCCCATTCCGAGGGTGTTTTAACTCTTATACGGTGGCCGTATTATTTCAAATCTGCCGCCAGTCGCGAGTAATCTCCCCCTTGCATTCGTCACGGTGCCACTGAGTGTAAAAGCGTGAAAGGCGAAGCTTGAATTTCCATGTGTCCCTCTTTGGCTAATGTATTTTCAAGATGGAGGCGCAACATGGCTTCCGCCATTCGAGCAGCTTACCCGTATGTATTATAAATGGCAGATTCTACGCTTACGAGAATACTTGATTAGTTGGTAGAAGTAATTATACATTAATGAGCACATATAATTTTGAAAGAACAAAGTGTTTTTTGCTAAGAATCAACTTAAAAAATCACAGTGTAGATTTAACTAAAATCTTTTGCATTAAACTGCTGCCAGCTAGCAATAGTAAACTTCCATATTAATGTAACAAGCAAAGAGACTGTTACTAGTATATGGGCACAGATATACAACATACAACTCATGCAGGCGCTACACTATCACAATGGTAACCCCTGTAAATCCCAACATAACAGAACATTTAACGCTAACACATCTCTACATTGCATCTCAGACGTATACAGTCTGACACAAAGCATGCTGCTGTGAAATGTTTGTCTAATTTTTGAACGGATTACACTTGGAGATGAAATCGTTTACAATAACATGTTGGAACATTCAAGGTCTGAGATCATCAGCTTTTGGTTTAAAGAGCAGAAACTCAGATTTTAATAGAGAGTTAAAAGACTCTGACATCATAGTTCTACAGGAGACATGGTGCAGAGAAGATATTTCCACTGGTCGTCCACACGGCTTCACTGAGATTATTATATCATCAACAAAAAATCCCAGAATAACTCAAGGCAGAGATTCAGGCGGCATGATTATATGGTGTAAATCAGAACTGAGCCAATCCATCACAGTAATTAAAAAAGAAGAATCTTATATATGGTTGAAAATTAACAAACAGATGATCTGTGCTGAGCAACATGTCTACATATGTGCCATCTATATACCTCCATCAGAATCCCCCTACTACAACACAGATATCTTCTCTATTCTTGAGGAGGAAATTAACCATTATAAAACCATGGGAAATGTATTAATCTGTGGGGACTTGAACGCTCGAACAGGGGAAAGAGCTGACAATATGAACACCCAGGGAGACAAACACTTACCTGGAAGCACCTGCTTCCCCCTCCCTGAATGTCCTGCTAGAAAGAGCTTTGACAAGCTTACTAATACAAGCGGTATGCAGCTTTTACAGCTATGCCGTACACTAGGCCTGTACATAGTCAACGGCAGGCTACGAGGGGACTCTCTGGGTCGCTTCACTTACAGCTAAGCTCTTGGCAGTAGTACGGTAGATTATTTCATCACAGATCTAGATCCAGTGTCTCTCAGAGCTTTCACAGTCAGCCCCCTCACACCCCTCTCAGACCACAGCAAAATCACAATATATCTGCAAAGGGCCCAGTCTAAGCCTGGAGCCCCCAGTGCCTGTGAACTGTTCAAGAGCACATACTCATACAGATGGACCCCAGACAGCATGGGGGCGTACCAAAAGGCACTGGAAAATCAAAACATATATAATTTAACTCATTTATTTATAAATGAAACATTTCCCCAGAATACTTCAGGTGTAAATTCAGCTGTGGACAAAATCAATTCAATATTTCATCATTTGGCTTCTTTATCTAATTTGAAAGCCTCCAAACCAAAACTTCAACAAATGAACAGTAACAAATGGTTTGACACTGACTGCAAAAACCTAAGGAAAACTTTAAGGAAATTATCAAATGAAAAGCATAGGGACCCAGATAAACTTGGATTAATCACTTTAGTAAATTATACAGTAATATTACAAAAAATGATGATCAGTACAAGATACTCACAAAATGGAAATCTCTGGAGGCGGTGATAAAAAACAACCAAAACCCTCTAGATTACCCTGTCACAGAACAAGAATTAACAGAAGTCATCCGGTCCCTGAAAGGAAAAAAGGCTTGTGGTGTAGATGGAATCCTCAACGAAATGATCAAATACTCAGATCATAAAATCAGACTGGCTATACTAAAACTATTTAATACTATTATCAACTGGAACTTTTCCAGACATCTGGAACAAAGGTTTAATAACCCCAATTCATAAATCCGGAGATAAATATGACCCAAATAACTACAGAGGAATATGTGTATCCAGTAACCTGGGGAAAATATTCTGCAACATCATTAATAAACGACTTGTCAACTTTCTTGATGACCACAATATTCTGCATAAATCCCAAATTGTTTTTTTGCCAAATTGCCGCACAACGGACCATATATTTACACTCCAGAGTCTAATTGATCAAGAATTGAACATTAAGAAAAGAAAGGTATATGCCTGTTTTGTTGACTTCCAAAAAGCCTTTGATTCCATCTGGCACGAGGGCCTCTTCTATAGACTACTTGAAAGTGGCATTGGAGGAAAAACATATGATTTGATTAAGACCATGTATACAAAAAGTGAATGCGCCATAAAGATTGGAAACAAACAAACAGCGTTCTTCTCCCAGGGCCGGGGAGTAAGGCAGGGGTGCAATCTCAGTCCAATTCTCTTCAATCTATATATCAATGAATTAGCAAACCAGTTAGAGAGTTCCACGGCACCTGGCCTCACCCTGAACAACACCGAGATCAGAGCTCTGCTGTATGCAGACGACTTAGTGTTGCTCTCCCCTACTAAAGAAGGCTTACAGCAGCACCTTAACCTCCTGCAGAGATTCTGCCAGACCTGGGCCCTGACAGTAAACACAGTGAAGACTAAGATAATGATCTTTCAGAAACAATACAGAAATCAGGTTACACACAATTTCTATTTAGACACCACTAAATTACAACACACAAAAAACTACACTTACCTCGGCCTCAACATTACATACACAGGGAACCTCAACATGGCTGTGAAAGATCTGAGGGACAAAGCAAGGAGAGCTTTCTATGCAATAAAAAGAAACATTAAAATCTATATTCCAATTGAAATCTGGCTAAAAATTTTCCAATTTGTACTAGAACCAATAATTCTATATGGTAGTGAAATTTGGGGGCCAAAACTTAATGATAAATTTGACAAATGGGACAAAACAATCATAGAATCTTTCCATACCGAGTTCTGTAAGAGCATCCTACAGGTGCAGAGAAAAACACCAAATAACCTGTGCAGAGCAGAGCTCGGCCAATACACCCTCTTACTAAAAATACAAAAAAGATCAATTAAATTTTATAATCACTTAAAATCAGTTAACCCCCAGACATATCATCACAGAGCCCTAACACACCAGGAGCTGAAGCCAGAGAAGAGTCCCCTCAGCCAGCTGGTCCTGAGGCTCTCTGCAGTGACAAGTACCCAGCAGCCTCAGGACAGCAATGCCAGCTCAAGCAGACCAAACCAAATTATCAACAAGCAGAAATAAAAATATATTGCATACTGGAAAGAAACGACAAAAACACAAAGTAAAGTACAATATTATCTGACCCTAAAAAGAGAATTCACACTGGCAAATTACCTGAGAACAATAAAATGCCCTAAACTAAGAAAAATGTTGACAACATACAGACTGAGTGAACACAGCCTGGCCATAGAGAAGGGTCGCCACAGACAGACCTGGCTCCCACTGGAGGAGAGACTCTGCTCCCAGTGTGACAGGGCACAGGTCGAGATAGAGCTGCACTTTCTAACATCATGCCCCAAATATAATACACTAAGACAAAAACACTTTGCAAACATTTCCCAAATATACCCTGAATTCGAATCCATATCAGACACACAGAAACTCCCATATGTACTGGGAGAAATGCCCAGATGTGAGATAATTGCTGCAAAATATGTCTTTTCATGCCATGAAATGAGGACAACCAGTGGAACCTCAGATGGATAAATAATTGTATATTTTGATTAATTTATTTTTATTTTATTGTTTTGTATAAATGTATTCATGCATTTGTTTACTGATTAATTTTATTGATTATTTGTTCATTGCCTATGTAATGGCCAATGCTTTGGCAATACTGTACAAGTCATGCCAATAAAGCTAATTTGAATTGAAAATTGAATTGAATTGAAATGGAAATCTGCTCCAACTCATTCAGTTTAAGTCTGGCTTAATATAAGTTATTGAGTTCACATTTTTGTTAATGCAATGAACTTTCAAAGGAACTCATTTCATTTAGTTAATTTCACTGCTGGGTTTTACAGTCTATCTATAATGGAGGATCTAAAGCAAACGAAGACATGCTGTTATGGAACATGAGCAGATCAAAAAGAAAAATGGACCGCTGAGTGTTCTAATAAGCTTGGTGTAACTGGATGTCTTTGAATGCCGCCGCAGACGTTAATGGAGAACGGCACTACAACCGATCCCTGTTATTATGTACAGATGTACTGATGTACAGTACATGCACTTGTGCTCTGATTTCCATTTTCTATAAAGGTCTGTAATTCTTTCTGGACAGACAAGCTCTGCTAGTTACCTTCGAGCGCTCTAAAGGGAAGCATAGCGGCGGAGTGGACGATATGTCAGACGCATTTAGAATTCTGCCTTTCATTTTTCCACCCACACAGTCCCCCTGCACTGTTGGTGTTGACTCTGCTGTAGAAACCTGTGATTTCCCAAAATGCTGAACAGAAGAAAGGCGAGGATAATAAAACATGCAGGAGGTGATTTAGCATTAACTCTCACTTTGCCAGAATATTGTGTAACATTTCGGTTCTCGGGGGGTGGGGGTAGTGTCTGGTTCATGTATGAATCATTGTCTAGTGGGGCTTGACATGTCATCGTCTTCCTCCAACAGCTGGAATGGAAATCACATCTTGCGGTTAACGGAAATGCTGCCAATATTGCTGGCATCTGAGATAATGGGCCCTAGGAAATGAGAGTGGATGGTAATGGTGCATGGTGAACTACAAGCGTGAGGTCACCCTGGCCGGCCGTGTGCTCTAAATGACACTCAACCCTGTCTCCGGGCCCATCTTGACACTCCCCATCCTCTGCTTTCACAAGTTCTGCAACTCACTTAAAGTGCAATTATGCGGTTGGAGAGTACTTAGTTGATTCTTCTAGAAAACCACATTGTTCTCATGTGTTCGGCTTTTCCAGAAACTCATCATTAATGTCTTTGAATTATCTGCTGCTGAGTGCTTACACTTCTCAATCATTTCTTTATGTCAGTGTTATTTTTACACAGTTAGTAAAAAGTGATCAGTTGACTTAACTTAAACAATTTTAGGAAACCCTTCACCTTAAAATTATTAAGTAAATAAACTTCATGCTTAATCGAAAAAATTCTGTAATGTGGAATTGTCATGTTCACATAGGCCTTTTTTCAATTAAGTATTACGTTTATTTACGTAATAATTTTAAGTAAGTAAACTGAATATTGTTTACAGTGGAGTCATAGTTTTTGTCTTTCAGAAAAAAGTATCTGTAACATGTGTATTACATAGGCTAATGTATTAACCAACATGAACTAACAATGAGCAATTTGTTACTTTTTTAAACATTTTGTTAGTTAAACGTTGTTAATGTTAGTTAATAAAAAATACAGCTATTCATTGTTTGTTGTTTTTCATAGTGCATTAACTACTGTTAACAAATACAACCTTTGATTTTAATAATGTATTAGTAAATGTTGAAATTAACATTATGATTAATAAATGCTGTAGAAGTATTGTTCATTCTTAGTTCATGTTAACATTGTTAACTAATGAACCTTTTTGTAAAGTAATAAAAATATATTTTACATTTTGTCTGGGACATATTCTGTACATATTCTGTTAGGGACTGAATTATTTTAACATTCAACACCAATCAAAAGTTTGGGGTCAGTAATATTTTTGTTTTTCAAAGAAAACTATTATTCAGCAAGGCATTAAATTGATAAAAAATATAATTTAAAGACATTTATAATGTTACGAAAGATTTCTATTTCAAATAAATGCTGTTCTTCGGAATTGTGTATTCATCAAAAATAAATCCTGAAAAAAAAATTTCCACACAAATATTAACCACGCAGAAAGAAAATTGGTTTCACTTTATTTTGATGGTCCCTTTAACACATTCTGTTGACTATAAGTAACATTGCCCCTACATGTCAACTACCTCTCATTAGAGTGTTAGTATTAGTAGACTGATAGGGAATAATAATAGTTTAGAATAAGTTGACATGTAGTTGCAAAGTTACTTATAGTCAGAATGTCTGGTGTGATGCAAAGTGTTAGCAGATATTAAGCAGACAGTAATACTCTAATGAGATGTAGTTGACATATAGTTGCAAAGTTATTTATAGTCAACAGAATGTTCAAAAGGGATCATTAAAATAAAGTTTTACCAGAATTTATTTTTTATTATAACATTGGTGATAATAATAAGAAATGTTTATTGAGTAATAAATCAGCATGCTTTCTGAAGGATCTTGTGACACAGAAGACTAGAGTCAACTTGACTAGAGGCAACTTTAATTATCAGCAAGATACACACATAATTGATTGTTGTCAAAACATGGACACTCTGTTAATGACCGTGTTCATTGCTAATTTTGTTGATGAGATTAACACTGTTCTCTGCCCCTCACACCAAACGCAGTCGATCTATTAGTGTTTAAGGAAGTGGACAGTACCAGGTAATAGACTAGTAAACAAGATGAACAAATTGCTCCTTCCAATTGGGCAGAGCTGAAGAGCTGAAAATAGGCATGCCTCGTTCGAGACTAATATTCGGATTCTTCAGTAGCCAAGCGACAAAACATACCACATATCCTAGTGTAGGAGGCGGATACACATCATTTAAGCCCAAGTGCTTTTCATATTTTCTGTTCTGTGATACAGGTGCTGGATGCATGACCGCACTTACAGAACTGCACTTACATTGCATTCATTAGTCCATTCCTCAGAGGAGCAAATTAATATTTAATGGCCTTCTCCCAAAAGCAACGAGGTTCCTATATACCCTCGTGCTAAGATTATGTTTGGGACATCGGCCAGACGAAAAGCTTCTCTTGGCATTACATTGAGAAATCGCCTTTCATGTTTCGGCGCTCGTCTATACATGTGTTCTTTTGAGTGGGCTGAGAAGTAGCATGCGCTCATGAAGTGAAAAGTGAAAATAGGAGCAGACAAACTGCTCGCTGAAATGATCCGTACTGGATGCACTCTGCACACTGGCCTTATTATTTTAACTAAGATTAATTTCTGCCCCTGTATCAGAGTGTAAGCCGTGATATTTCAGCCTAACTTATGAGGTGAAAGCGATAAGATGAATAAGTGAGCTGTGAATTTGTCTATTCTGATCCAGTATATGCAGCATAAATTGAAAGTGCTTGACATTTCCGTAGAGGTGCACATTGTGAATGTAAATGCCTGGAGCCTTTTCTTTAAGCTGTCCGGAGTCATTCAGTTTTCAGCAGTATTTATCATCAACGGTGAAGTCAGTGTGATGTCCATATAGACTCTCTCACACACTCACTTGCATATTTCCCCGTCTGGATACGCTAACATATACATAGAACTAATGCTGTGCTTCGTTTACCCAGCGGTGCGGAGATACGTGACCTTTAAAGAAGCCCAACTGAAAGAAACCTCCATTATCACAGCAGTGAGTTGATGTAAACGGGATCAATGCAGACAAAAGCAAAAGGCTTTCGTCACAGCGATACATGAGTGAGTGCAATCTAATTATGAGTGAAGTATCAATATTGCCGCTGTCAAATATACAGCGGAAATGAGAGACAGGTGAGACAGGGGCATAAGATATCTAGAAGAGCAACATATATTTAAGGGCATTTGATTATTGTGTGAATACAGTCAAAGGTTGCTCAGTAACTAGAGATAACTTGAGATTAACTCAACCCAGCCCTGCTCCTGTACGTTTTATGCCTGCTACAGACTGTGCGATTTCAGCAATAAAATCATTATAAATCACACTGTATCTAATAAACTTATACGACATGTATGTACAATGATGAAACCTATTGAATTTTCATTTTTCGTCTGGGACAGCCCAAAATCATACAAAGTGTATACCAGGCATTAGATGTTTCCCTAAACCTGATTCAACTAATTCATTTATACTCACTTATGACCCATCTGAATGTGTTTTGTACAGTGGCCTCCAGCGTCTCGGGATGGAAATCACTGGATTAACTAAATATTTAACTATAGAGATTTTGTCTTTAGGCCAGAAAATGTGACTTTGATTTGAAACCCAAAGGGTGGCAATGAAAGCGAAGGTTAAATATCTAATCATAAAAAATTGCCCTGCAACAAGAGGATTAAAGAGGATGCAACACGTTGCAACAATCCTGGTATTATAATTTGCATTTTAAAAAACAACAGCTCCTTCCTCCTAAATTTTGCTATCCCATTAGCCTGATGTATTAACAAATGTAATTGTGCTAATGAGGAAGCTGACCATTTGTGGCTTTTAAGTGCTCAATGTTAAGCTGATTAGCATCTCCATTTAAAAGTATGCATTCTGATTAAATCCATCCATCCATCTTCTTCCGCTTATCCGGGGCCGGGTCGCGGGGGCAGCAGTCTAAGCAGAGATGCCCAGACCTTCCCTCTCCGTAGACACTTCCTCCAGCTCTTCCGGGGGGACACCGAGGCGTTCCCAGACCAGCCGGGAGACATAGTCCCTCCAGCATGTCCTAGGTCTTCCCCGGGGTCTCCTCCCGGTGGGACACGCCCGGAACACCTTCCCGGGAAGGCGTCCAGGAGGCATCCGGAACAGATGCTCGAGCCACCTCAGCTGACCCCTCTCGATGTGGAGGAGCAGCGGCTCTACTCTGAGCTCCTCCCGAGTGACCGAGCTTCTCACCCTATCTCTAAGGGATCGCCCAGCCACCCTGCGGAGAAAGCTCATTTCGGCCGCCTGTATCCGGGATCTTGTCCTTTCGGTCATGACCCAAAGCTCATGACCATAGGTGAGAGTAGAAACGTAGATTGACTAGTAAATCGAGAGCTTTGCCGACGACAGACCGGTACATCAACCGCATTACTGCAGAAGCTGCACCGATCCGTCTGTCAATCTCCCGTTCCATCCTTCCCTCACTCGTGAACAAGACCCCAAGATACTTGAACTCCTCCACTTGAGGCACGAACTCTCCACCAACCTGAAGTGGGCAGGCCACCCTTTTCTGATTAAATAATTTTGTATATTTTCAAGATATTTCAAAATGTCATTTTATTATACACAAGTATGTTTCGCTGGTAATTTTGGGAAGACGTTTTTCCTGGTCTGCAGCTGTAATTAGTCACATCTTGGCATTAGGATCAGATGGTTGGCTCAAAGTAACCTGGCAGCAGAATTGAGCACCCATGAGAAGAAAATGGTGTATTTAAAATATTTAATATTCTGCACCAGTCGAGCAACTGTCATTGAGATGAGAATGTGAATGCTGATAGATAGATTTCTACAGGTGTGTAGTCCTCTTAGGGGTTTTAGCAGACATCCTTTGAGAAAAATGTGATGATGAAACAAAACCATGTTGATGAAAACATCAAAATAAATATTGCCACAAGTAACTGATATAAATTGCTCATATAAATGGTTGTCACTTTGCATAAGACCTGTTAGGCATATTGTACCAATCCTGCTCTGTTCAATGTGGTTCTAATCATTAGACAACCACAACATTATATATTTATTTAATGTAAAATGGATGAGCATAATTATGGTGATTTGTCCTTTCCAAGTGCACTGCATATTGCTGGTAAAAAAAATCGATATGTTTACTTAATGGAATTACACGCAAAATCTATTCATAGGGGAAAACTAGTGACGACTGGAGCTGTTTGGGTCCATCTCGCCTAATTGAACGAGAAAACTGCATCGAGGCGCGGGCTCTTAAATAGAGAGAGAGAGAGAGAGAGAGAGAGAGAGAGAGAGAGAGAGAGAGAGAGAGAGAGAGAGAGAGAGAGAGAGAGTATAGCTGTAGTGTTTCTCAAATGCCATTTAACATCTGTCGACAACACGAGCGAGATAAGACGGCAAAACTAACTAAAGTACAGCACGCATATCGGTGAACTTTGATTTACAATCATGATTCCGTAGAATTGAACGAATGCTTCAAGAAAGAAGAAAGCGGGGACGCGAAAAAGCCGCGTGCATGGATCTTACATACATCCATCATCCCACGCGCGCTGTTCTCCGGGCAAAATCCAACATGATTCGCGTAATGAAACTGTTCGCGGCGAGGTTTTAATGGAGGTGGAAGGTGAATCTCCTGACAGCGAGCTTGAGTTTTAATCGCCGTTAGTTACAGATCACAACATTGCTCCTCATCGCAGAGTTCGCATGGATCCAGTTGGAGACACCAGAGCTTGGAGAGACATGTGCGGTCTTTAGCAGCAATAATCGCGGGCAGGAAACCAGTCTGGAGGGTTGATAAAAGCAATAAATCCACACTGAACATAAGTGACCCGTCGCGCTATGAGAAAGTTCAGGGAAAGCGCTTCACCGGCGACCGCGCGGATAATACGACGCCTCGTAATGTTTTAAAGTGGAGCCTTTCTGATAAACAGGAACTTTTTTGGATTTAACATCGACACAGTCGCGGAGATGACAAGAAAACAGGACGACATTGCGCCATCACCTGTTATCTGAACACTGTGATTAGTTCTCACAAAAGCACTGAATCTTTATTGCCTTTGGACCTGCTTTCAATACATTCCGGCGTTGGACATGGGGACTAGTCAGTTACGGACAGTAGACGGGTTAATTTCTTAATGTGCAAGAATACATAGCCATATCGTTTTTATTCCCCTTAACACATTGCGTTCGGTACATCTATTAATTTTGCACCATGATGGAACCGCCACCTTGCTCTAAAAAGAGCCTGTCTCTTTCGCTGCCGGTTCCCCGGGAGGGACAGGCGACCCTCAAGCCTCCCCAGCATCTGTGGAGACAGCCACGGACCCCCATCAAAATCAAACATCGCGGTTACTCTGACACCGACCGACATCACCACCGACAGATAGAGCGCTCGAATGCCATGGACACGAGTGACCGGCCGGGGCTCAAGAAGTCCCGCATGTCCTGGCCATCGTCGTTCCACGGAACCACCAGCGCGTCCATAAGCAACTGCGCTGGGAGTAAGCGGTAAGAAAGCCGAGTGACCAATTACGTGTGAACAAACGAGCTATTTCTGTGTGATGGACGCCCAAAACTGATAATAATGATGCTGGAAGGGTTAATAGTGCTTTGTGTGGAGACTGGAGAGGCGGGACGCGTGGGCATCCTTGATGATGCGTTGTGCGTAACGGCTCCAGCAGCTCTCAGAGAGCGTGAGTTTGAAATGCCTCGAACGTGACCCCCAGAAGTAACCTCAAACCAGTTATGAGCAGCTGATGGCATACTTAATACTAATGCTAATGAGCTGGATAAAATAAAATAAAAAACTGCGGAAGACGCGCATATAATGGGGTTTTGGAGAGTCCTAGCCCCCCATCATGTGTGGATGCCATAAAGTCTAGAGGGACTGATCTGAAATTATTACAATCATTTAGGATCATGGCATATGCTCTTTCGCTCTTGGCACATGCAGACACCATATGCGCACGCCAAAAAATTTGCATGATCTTATCAAGCTCTTTAGTATCATGTTAGTGACACAATTGGGTTTAAGACATAACATGTTCATGTGTGTACAGGTTTGTGATACAGTCTCTTCTGGCTTTTATGATAATATCTTTTTTAATTATAAACATATATTCTTATTACATAATACAATACAATAAAAATTATTATTGGCATCCATTGTTTCTATGAAGAAACTTTAACATCCATCAGACCGTTTCCTTTCCAAGGCTCTTTATAGAGGATAAAGGATTAAAATGTTTGTCACATTAAGGAAAAATGTGTTCTTTTTTAAGAACTGTTCAAGGTTCTTTGAGGAAACAAAAGTGGTTCTTCTAGTGGAAACAGTTATAGTGGAAAAGGGTTCTTTAGCCCAGCAAACATTTGGATGTTTAATGACCATTGAACAGACGTCCCTCTGACACGTCCCGTGATGGTAGAAAAATAGTTCCAAAATGAAAGTTGAACTGGCCCTCTATTTGTCGTTATTCGATTCATGCCGTCCTACCGTGACTATTTTTGGCCTGGGACATGACGTTATTGCAGTCGGTCCAATGTTTGCTGTGAGATTATTAAAATGTTCTTCACACTAAGAAAAAAAAAAGGTTCTTTTCAGACCTGTTCACTGAATGCCCCTTTTGGAGCCTTTATTTTTAAGAGTAAATAGAGTTCCACTTTTATTTACATAGCACAATAAATGCAACAGTATTGGCCATTGTGCTGTACAACAGGATAAATAAAGACTGCAAAACAAACGATAAAAGGAGTTTACATCAAAAACACCAATCAGAAAAATCCAAGATTAAAAATCAAGTAAGCCTGTGAAAAGAGGTAGGTTTTTAACTTAGATTTAAAAACAGACTCTGTGGATACTAGTTTTAGGGATAGAGGAAGACTATTCCACAATTTTGGACCAACAATAGAAAAAGCATGGTAACCCTTCGTCTTAAGTCTAGATCTCGGAGTTGAATATGTTTGCCAAAAAGCCAACGCATGCACAGAAAGAACAGAAGCACTGTAGTATTTTGACTTGCACTGCCACAGCACTGACTGTGTAGCGCTGTAGTAAATAATCAACTTGAATCAGTTTTATACAGAGAAACACATTTGTCAGCCTGACATACATGTCGATTTTGTGGGTTTGCACGATTCGGTGTAGCGTACAATACACTGCTTTTACCCTCAAGGATGAGTGTGGGTGTTGCTTGCAGTGCTTGTACATGGATGCGCATACAGACTGATGTTAGTGCTGGAAGAGGTTAAATGTGGCGTCCCTTTGAGTGGCGCCTTACCAAATTGAATGATTATTACAGTAATAATCTGCTTCTGAGAGGGCTGTGAGCCACAGGGGAGGCCGAGAACCGAAGGCCTGGTTTCCTTCCTGTCAACTTTTTTGCCTAGGCCACAGACGGTCTGCACGGTAGGCTCCTGGGAGACAGGCCAGCTCGACCTGACTGTATAGTCAAGCCTGATTTGTATTTCCCTTCCCCAGAACACGCTCACAGCCAGTCCAAGAATTAGTGCAGCAGCACTGGCTCGGACTGTCCTGTTTCTACTGTGGGCGGGCGGCACAGTGGGAGAAATAGAGAGCGAGAGACAGAGCAAGCTGCCTGTGTGTACGTGTGGCTCTGGTGATGTCACAAGAAGCAGAGTGAGATGTCCATGCCTGGTCACTTTCTCCACTCACTCATCACAGTTTGCAACATGATCTGCCATGCAAAGGCATAGGTCTTAATAGGCCTTCCAGTGTATGTTGTGTAAATTAATAACTTGACAAAGAACAACTTATACAGTGTTATTTTATTGGGTAAAGGTAATCTATTATGTTTAAGATTACATCTTAATAGATGACTACCTCAACTTATACCGTGTTATTTTATTGGGTAAAGGTAATCAACTTATACCGTGTTATTTTATTGGGTAAAGGTAATCAACTTATACCGTGTTATTTTATTGGGTAAAGGTCATAGTCAGTGTAAGCAAAACAGCATTTTTTTTTGTATGTAAATACATTTACTGACATTGTGTTAGCTTATTCTTGCCCGCGTTTTCTGTTCACGTATTGATGTCAAAACCGATGAAAAACCTGTGGTTTCCAAAATGTCACGTAAACGTGTTTTCTTATGTTGTATCGATAGCATATATGTGCTTGTGTGCGGGGTGTGTTGGGGCATGTGTTGCTGGAGGCTTTAGAGAAAGACATGTATGGTAATTAGCAGTTTGCATGGATGGTCACATCACAGAGGTGGTGGTGGTGGGAGTCTTCATCACAGGGACAAATTTTTATTTTCATTCTTTTTATGGAGATGTCCCTGGCAGTCCTTTAATGGGAGCTCTAAGTACGGCGTCTTGCCTCCAATGCACATTTATTGAGCTTAAGTAATATACTGCCCAGAGGCCCACCTCCCTGTCATCTGTTCCTCTGAGCCTGCGGCTAAACTCAGATCAACCTCATACACAGCTGCATGCCCAATGATACACTGATGCCTCATGTTTTGCCGTGTGATGCTCTTGAGAAAGATGAAGTTCACTTACAGATTGGCTGCAAATGACTACTATTTAAATGTGATGTCTGCGTGTCTCTGTGAATGAGCGGTGCAGTTCCGTCTGCTACGCATGGACAAGAACGCATGATGTTTTCAGCATCTGCCATGTGCCATCTGAACACATGCACTTCACCTTGTCATTTCATATACACAGGGCTGGACATTAAAACACAGATTTCAGCGGTGGCGTGTAGCGCATATAATATACATTTTTCAGTTGTAGTCTTTTAAAAAGGCATCTGAAATAATAAACTAAGTGCAAGTGTTGTCAAAAATACAGATTTTTCGATACTGAAATATCTGAAACTCTTCCGCAGGATACACAATAGCAGCTGCGAGTTCTCACTCTCTAATCTCTCCGACAGCGAGTTGACACACAAACCCGCGTCCCTTTTACTCACCTGTTTAATTTTCTCCGGATGAATATTGTTGGTGTTACAGGGCTTGAATTTCGGCGAGGGATTGCACGTATCGAGTTAAATTGTACTAATTCCCGCTGATTTTGTGCTCACACCCAAAGTGCGTGCACATAAAGACAAATATATTGGCTATAACAGTATAATGGGTCCGTGTGTCAGGTCTTAAAGTGACAGCAGCCTAATATACCGGCTGCCAAATTATGAGATAATATTAAAAATATCTACAGTATATGGCAGTTTTTCCCCATGGTATCGATGTCAAAATTGTGGCCAGGGAAAATGCTGAGTGGCTAGTTTCTTTGGAAAACCACTAGCCACAGTGGCTGTTGAGAAAAAAAGTTAATGTCAAGCCCTGCATATACACTTAGAAACTCAATGGTCTTCACGACAACATATGATGGTTTGTTAACAATGTTCGGGAGGAACACAATTGGAACAAATTGCCTACCCGTAGCCCTTGGACATTTACGTGTGTTGGACAGCACGCTAAATACGCCAACAACTGATTATTTGAACTTGTGAAGTCAAAAGTTTGGTTTAACTTGAAGAATTTGTGACAGAAATATATTACTATTGTACAGTTGTCACGGCTTGGCTCACACGGGGAGAGTAGAGGATTTTATTGCAGGGATTTACTATTATTAAAGGGATCCTTGATTATGATTTAACTTTTTTAACTTTAGTTAGTGTGTAATGTTGCTGTTTGAGTATAAACAACATCTGCAAAGTTACGTCGCTCAAAGTTCAATGCAAAGGGAGATATTTTCTTTTACAGAAATCTATTTTTAAGGACTACAACAAACGGCTGGTAGGGACTACAACAAGCTTATTCCTGGGTTGGTGACATCACAAACCCTAAAGTTCAGTAGCCCCGCCCACTGGCTCGAGCACGACAAGTAGTAGTAGGTAAATAACAGACGTGACACTGACAGTGAGGATCGAGCAACTAATTGATAAACATGCCTTTGAAGAGTGCAAAATGTTGTGCAGTGCCAGGTTGTGGAAAAACACAGTAGCAGCATTGAATTTGCAGAGAGCCTGAAATTAAAAAACTATGCTGTGCTGTGCCTTCTGTATTGGATCCGACAGGAACAGCGCAACACACTTACGTGAGTAAAAATGTTTTTACTGTGTCACTATTGCTTTTGTTACAGATCGTTTGATATGTACGGATTATGTGTACATGTCTAACCAAAATAACCAGTGATTTCGTAATGATTCATGTAGGCCTAAAGTCAGATGTTTTTGTCTCAAATTTTTGTATTTTCAGTAAATCAAACCAGTGACTAAATGGTCAACTTCACAATGTTTCTCTTAGTAGGATGAAAATAATCTGTTGTTTAAACTGTGATTAAATTATATATAGAAAGCGATCAAAGAATGCTCCCTTTACAATTGCTGGAACTGTCAATCAAACAGCGCGAGTGTTCTGGACTCTCTCCAAAACTCCCATTATAATCAACAAATCCTTTATTTACATTATGTTTGCACTGTTAATTATGATGAAAGCATTCTTTAGTGTATAGAAATCAAGTTACAATGACGTGATTGCTGCATTCATGCACTCAACATGTCTGTGATCGGCTACATGTGTATCACTGCAACCTTTCATGCCACCATCTAAATATAATGCTATAGATCTAAATATAATGCTATAATCAACACTTTTCACGATTAGTAAACCTTGAAATCTGTAATAGTAAAAACATTTTAAAAGTTTTCGAGAGAATTCCGAATGTAATACTTATCTATTTCATATGCAAAGCTGTCAGCCAATCATAGCAGTGGGCGTTTACACTGAAGTCTCACAGCAGACACACCCCTTAAAACAAAGCGTTCAAATCAGAGGGCTAAAAAGTGTATTTCATAGGACTCTTAATTATGCCACAAGTGCTGTCACCTGAGCTCAAATTATATTAAACCTGGAATTTTCCTGTAAATAAACACTGTTGGAGCATATGGTCCAAACCATTTCCTGGTAGATGTTTGTACAATCTTATCTTGAGTTTCCAGGGGACGTTAAGTAAAATGGAAAGTAGCCCCATAGGGGCATATCTGCTCTCCGTTCAATCATCAGAGGCGATGTGACTGAGCGCACCAACTAGAGAAGTAATCAGGATCTTCAACCTCTCAGACCCTTTGGGCCAAAAGAAGCCAATTGTTCTCTGATGCTGGTATTTTTTAGACATATATACACTTTTTTTTATACACCAGTTTTTAGAGGAAGCATGGTGGATGATTTATTAGAAACTCCATAACTACAAATAGAGTTTCAAACACATTTGGTGTTGATGATTGATCATTCAGCTTTACTCACGTTTTCTTTTTTGTCGGTGGCAGTATTTTTTGATTTACTATTCAGTGTAATCACATCCTTCTATTTACTCCCTCCCAACTGTAGCTGGTTGTGCTTTTTTTTCTTGTCTTTTAACCATAACTCCCACTGAAATATTCAACTGTCACTCGTATGATCAAATTCACTACCTCTGCTTTTAGTCATTAAACCTTGATAGGACATCGCGGAGTACTGTTTCTCAGATGACTAAGGCAGTTTGGCAGCTTTTATTTCTTTCGCATAAAATGAATTTGTGAAACTTACTGCAGCCTTACTTTGGGAGGAAACTGGCATTATTGAACGTGCCCCCTACCCCAGTGCACTCTGGGAAGTTACCACTGAGGAAAGAATGACCGACACTGAACAGAATAACAGCTTATCCTGCAGTTCTGTTGCCATGGTTACGTTTTGTGCTTGTGTAAAATAGATACATTTTGCCCAAATAGGCAAAAGGAAGTTTCATTCCCAGATGCACAGTATGTAATTTTAATATTCTAAGGCAAATATGCTGCTAAATGTGTACTTACTTACTAAGGCCCATCGCTCCTCCTGGAGCATAGGCCATCGACAACAATTCTCCAGCGGGCAAGGTCTTGGGCTGTCTTTTCTATTTAAGTCCAGGTGATACCACTCTTCTTCAGCTCTGTCTCATTGTCTTGCCTCCAGCTGTTCTTGGGCCGTTCCCTCTTTCGTCTTCCTTGAGGGTTCCAAGTAAGGAACTGGCGTGTCACATTACTCCTTGGTCTACGTAATGTGTGTCCAATCCAGCCTTACTTTCTACTTTCTATCTGCTGGGTGATGGCTTCTTGATTGGCTCTTTGGCAGAGCTCCTCATTGTTGGTACAATCAGGACAGATCTTGAATACGCGCCTTAGGCATCCATTGGTGAAAGTCTGGATCTTCTGCAGTGCGCTTGGTCATTCTCCATGTCTCCGACCCATATAGGAGAACAGACTTCACGTTGGAGTTGAAAATTCTCATTTTGGTTGCTTCTCCCATCTCTTTGGAGGCCTAGATGTTTTTGAGCATGATGAACACCGCCCTTGCTTTGCCCACCCTGGCGACCACATCACTGTCTGTGCCATCGTGTTGTCCACTACACTCCCAAGGTAGACAAAGGAGTCCACTTCCTCAAGAGGCTGTCCATCTAGCATGACATGACTGTTGTTTGCTGTGTTGATCTTCATCACCTGCTAAATGTGTAGTGGATACTATATACTATATACTTGGTGATATGTCACACATTTCCCGTAAGTCACATTGTTCCTATAGTTGTTTATTAGTGTTTATTATTTCTGGTCACCGTTTTTTGATTATTGCCTCTTATCTACCGTTCCATCTAAACGTGAAGTGAATATTTTCAAAGGCTTACAAAAAAACAAACAAATGCGAATTAGGTGCATTTCCATTAAGTTGTTCGAGCGGATGACAGTGATATTGGTAACCTAGTAACCAACAATAAATAAAACACCATCAGCAGAAACAGGCGATTAGACACGTGGGTTTGATGTTCTACGTCAGAATTTATTCTGCAAATGCGTTTTCATCTCCCATTATTCGCATGAACTCTTTTTTGTCAAAAACCACCTCAAGCGAGCGTAAATTGTTTTTGCGAATTAAGGGATAATTTCATTTAGAAATTTGCCGTCTCCATAACTCGTTTATGATGCGATACTTCAAAATGCGCATAAAAACGATGAACTATGATGGAATAAAAATGATGGAAACTAAGGCTACTGTTTATTTGACAGTTTGTTGTTTGAGAGCTGCCAAGCTTGTTAAGTGCTTAATTAGATACACCTGCAATTAATTACCTCTACAATTGCACTGGTGTTTCAGATGTTACACATTGTGTGAATTTGTACCAGTCCACAGGTACATACTAAGTGCCGTTATTATTGTTCATCTCAAGGCATGTGGTTTTCCTTGCTGGTCGCAAATTCATTGTTGAAATTCAGTCTTCCCTATTGCTTACCTAGTCTCTACATTTATTTGTCTTTGCTCCCCTTTTGATTCTCTGAATTTCCATACATCAAAGTACTCAACATGCTCCGCATCCTGTGTTTGAGTGTTTTTTTCTGTTTCTTTCAAATGTCATCTTTGTTGCCCCGATGATCTCTCGCTGATTTATTGAAACCCACCGACACCGTCTCTGATATCGTCGGGTGTCTCTGGCCCCTCCTTCCTCTTTCGACAGATGAGTGTCTCTCACTCATATCTCTGGCTCTGAGCATATGTGTGATCACCAGCCTGTGTTTCCTCGTTTTTCAATGTCCTCCCTCCACATCACGCAGTCCGTATGATTCTTTGTGCGTGGTAATTACTGACTTCAAACTCAGCCGTTCGCTCGCTCACTGCTTTTCCCTCTCTCTCCTCCTTATCATCTTATTTGTCTGGTTTTCGCTCCGTATCCCTTGCTTTCTCTTTTCTCCAGTCGCCTTTTGTGCTCCCTATTGTGCTTCTATCTTCTCAGGGCCTCGTATGCCACTTACATTGTCTCTCACGCACTTTGCTCATGCTCACTGCTGAGTTAATCATACTGCTGGCCTATCTTTAAATCTATAATTTCTTCCCACTCCCGTGCATGTCCGCAAAGTTCATCAACTCATCTAATTCTCCCTCTCTCTCCCATTTCCTCAGTGTCTGAGAGAACTGCCCGCCATTAGATTTTCTGCCGTCACTTCTCCAATTCCCTGCGGGTACAGCCCTGTAAATGATACTGCTGCCTTTCACAAAGCCCTTGCATTCTCGGTGCCATCCATCACTTCCCTACAACACTTTTACAGTAGAGCACCAGCCTTTTATTTCACACCCAGACATGTCCGCCTGCTCTCTAGATAGCAGCGGTTTCCCTCTGCTCCATCTCTGCTCTGAGCAATTAGTGTGGCTGAAATCTGAAACCTGAAATCTACATGATCATTAACAAGTTAAAGCCCCTGAAAATGTGTAATGGCATTATTACATGCCTGCAGCATGAGACCCTCTTCAAATGCCCCTGCTCCACTCCAGATGTGGAGAAATGAGGCAAAACCAAGAAGATAATAGGCCTATAATACCTGGAGGAAACTATCCATTTGCAGTGCTATTTATCTCGCATCTGACACTGGTAAAAAGTAAACTATTATAGAATATTGCTTGCAATTTTGGAAAAAAAATTTGAATATTGTGGGAGCAGGACGAGGTCGAGGGCCGTGGGAGGATGGCGCGAGGCCGGTGGCGTGATTGATAATGAGCGACACCTGCGCGAACAAGTCAGGGACTGCCGTCTAAACAAAAGTAAAGACGGCAGTCCCTGACGGTTGACTGCCACCACACATAAATAAAACAAAACACAACATAAACTCAGGCATGTTCCTCTCTCGATCTTCACAGTCGTCGCTCCTCCTTTTATACTTCCACTCCTCCGTAAGATATACGAGACCGGTGCGACGCGCAGGTGTCGCTCATTAATCAATCATGCCACCGGCCTCGCGCCGTCCTCCCACGGTCCTCGACCTCGTCCTGCTCGCCACATATATGTTGCTAGTTTTAAATCTCTCCGTCTGAGAGAAAAAATGCTTGTTTGGAAATCTATGAGGAAATCATACTTAAAGGGCACCTATTATGGAATTTTGAAATTTACCTTTCATGTAGTGTGTAACATAGATCTAAGTGAACAAAAACATCCTGCAAAGTTTGAAATATGAAAGTGCACCGTATATAAAGTTATTGTCTTTCAAAAGTAAGAGTCGACTCGGAGTCATTTTTATGAATCGTTAGAAGACCGAAGCTTTTTCTCTGACTAGATGACGTCAACTTGTCAAGTTATTTGAATACGATACGCCCACTTATTGCGCTCCAAGGCCAGGGAAAATATCATGGCGACGAGACGCTGTGTTCTGAAGTGCGACTCAAAAGCCAACTTTTTTCATCTGCCCAAGGAGGAGCATTTGAAGACTAAGTGGCTACAATTCATATAACTATACCACAGAAATATAGTCCGAGCCTTGTGCTTTGTTCGCGCCATTTTGAAGACGATTGCTTTTTAAATGCAATCAAACTTGGATTCGCGAGCCGAATGATATTGAAGGAAGGTTAATTTCTAAGTGTATTTGCATCAGCTTCCTCCTCCGTATCACAACCTGTAAGTGTTATTAATAATTGTTGCATTTATGTTTTATGTAGCATGCTTAATAATTATTTTGTTTGTTGTGTAAGCACCGTTTAGCTTCTAGGTCTTCAATGACAATTGCATTGAGATATGTGAAGTGTTTGTCGTTGTGTTCGGAGTTGTCTTAAAGAATAGAATAATACCTCGTAGTAACGTAACTGCATTTTTTTTTGTAAAAACGTTATGTCTATGCATCGGGCTAATGCAAACAAAGACTGATTGTGCTTTTACAGAACTCTGGGCTATGCTCGCTAACATAACATTAAATTCTTTATCTTATTTTTAGTTTTTTACTTCAAACTACAAAGCAGTGGACTATAATCATTATTATACGATTTAATTGATAAAAGCATAATTGTACTCCGTGTTAAACAATAAGTATTATCTATGTAAACACTGCTGGGTCATCTGACAAATCGCAGATTAGCGTCGCGCAAAGGAGGGGTTTGGAAAAATGAGTCGTTGAACGAATCATTTGGGAGTCGATGAGCAAATCAGGTAAAAATAAATGCATATTATACGAAAACAAAAGTGTTTTTTGACATTGCATGCACGTAAAACTGTTGTTGGGGACTCCCTAAACAACATTAGGAACATTTTAAATGTCATAATAGGTGCCCTTTAAGGGTATGAAGTTAGTGTTTTTTTGTTTACGAGAAGTTTGTTGCATGTAAACAGTGCTTTATATTTGTCACATCCCTTTCTGGTAGCCTTGTCTGGATATAATTCGAAAATTATCTCTGGCTTTACATGATTATGATTATGGTTATGACTGCATACTGAAGTGTCAAGCTAATAAACTTTTGAAAGGGTGTGACTATTATATAATTTTCATGCTTATTCTGGCACTGTAGAATTTCATTATTTGGATTTTGTCAGGGACAATTCAATATTATTTGCTGTGTAAACCAATTTGATGCCACATGCTGGAGTTGAGAAATATGCTAATAGTTGAGCAAAAATCATTTCATTTACTCACCCTCGTGTGGTTCCAAATCCGTATGAATTCCTTCCATGGAACATACAATTTTTAAATCTCCAGTCCACGTTAATTGGAATTATAATCAGCAAAAATAGTTTGGAACAACATGAGGGTAATTGGCAGGATTTTCATTTTTGGGTGAACTCCCTTTATGTTGCATTCAGCCTGGAGTGTTCCTTTAAGGCTTTTGTTTCGCATATGAGAGATATGACGTGCTCCCAGCTCATCTAACCTTCACATTACTGTAGCTCAGTCGAGTGCTTCAATGAGCAAGCTTTAAGCATCCAGCTTCACGGATAACGTTGGCCCTCAGGTTTGGGCACGTGATCTCATGGTTAGCGACATCTGTTTTTCTTCGTGCACCAACCGGCTAAGCTGCACCATGCTCACCCTTTTTTGACCTGCCCATACCTCTTCTCCTAAAGCCTGGGGGAGTGAAACCAGGAGCTTTTCCACCATACACAGCAGCAACTGTAACATATATGATTAGAGGATTGAATTCAGCATTATTTAGGTCTGAAGTAAATATGCTGATGGGATAAATTCACACAGCTGCTGAACACCTGCTTTTACATTGTGGCAGATTGACTTTATTTACATACAGTAAGTATACTTATAAGTATACTACTTATACTTACTAATATACTTACATATATTATACATACATACATAATTTATGCTTAATCAAGAATCAGTGCAAAAAAGCTGCTTTAAATTACTGACGAAAAAGTGTCATTTCCCATTCCCTTTAAAAGCCAGTTGTGCCATGGCGGATTGCTATTTACATGGCGGAATTTGCAAGCAGAAAAACTGAACGCTTCTCCAGAGAGGAAACGGATCTGGATCCGGATTCCACCATATCTGTATGTACACAATATTAATCTTGTACATTGTAATCCTTTTATTTTTAATATTTGTCTAGTTTGTGTGCTGCTGCGTGTCGCTGTGTGTGTGATAAGCAGAGTGTACGCGCGTTGTGCACCCACCTATAGGAGCATATTACTAAGGCACCCTTTAAATAACAAAAAAAATTGAGAAATAGAGACCAGATTTCAGTTGGTCAATGGCTCAGTCTATTTCAGTTGCTTAAAAATAGCAACGTGCCAACAATGCGCCTGAACACACCTCGTTTTCAGACCAGCACGCCCATGGGTGCACAAATGGGCACAAAATGCATTTGCTATTTAAACAACGTGGCACAGGACGTGTAAAAGATAACAAAGATTTGTTGCTGAAACTAGCAAAAAAACACTTGCGTCGCTCCTTTTTTTGCATGGCACCACATTGTGCCGGGTGAAAGGGCCCAGTGACGTTATTTTGGGCATTTTTGCTCTGTTAAATAGTCCTAGTCTGTGCTGAAATATTTCCCGTTCTTCTTTCTAGATTGCTTAGAAAACAAATCCGGAGGACTTCAGGAGATTTACAATGAGTTAGCGCTAACATTTTATTGTCATATAAATTTTAAACATAAATGGATCTCTATTCTTCGACTGTGATAGTTGTGCAAATACATTCGCATGAGTGTACATTTTTATATCCTATATTTCCCTCTGTCATGCAGCTTCAATGCCAATTAAAATAGTCAAGTCTAACCATAATATAATTGGCTCAAAAACATCCCCTCCCCCATCCTCACTTTCATATGCTAATATGAACAAAAAACAATGATGCCACAATGTTTCTCTGACAGAGTAATTTAAAGAGCCATTTTAGATTCCCATGGTTGTCTGCAAAGGGGTCAGTTCTCACATCCCTCTTTGCGTCTGTTGTTTAGCATTAGCGCGTCAGTATTCCGCGAGGAGCGTGTCGGATATGTGTGGAGGTGTGATGAGTCCTGAATTTCGCCTGTTATCAGACAGACAACCTGAACCAACCTGCTCCACAGTGGCAGCCTTCATTCCCATTCTCACATTTTGATGATAAGCTCTGTAGTGACATCCGTCAAGGGATCTTGGACCCTCTCTGAGTATGTGAGCATGTCTGAATGTGTGTGCGTGAGCACTGTGGACTCTCGTCTCAACGGGTGGCAGTTCTGAGAGAGACCGGCATACTTGTGTCACTGAGGTGTCAGCCGCACAGATCCTCGTATATATGCATTTACAGACTCTCTCGTTCGCATGCGCACACACAACTACATCAGAGACATCAAAAGACAGTTGTCAGAGCAATAGACGGGTGAGATAATGTAGGTTGGGCAGCAGAAAGCACACCAGGGAGAGACTAGTTCAAATCGAGGACAGCAAACAAATCAAAGCCGAGCCGAGTGCATTACCACACCTGGTGTTTGAAAGATATGAAGAGCGTCCCTCAGTTAATATGTATGCGATCCACCTGTTATGTTTGAGGCAGGGTTTCCTGTTGTCCTACCTGATGTACGATGTCACCAGGGATTTGTAACCCATAGAAAGTCTGGCTTCAACACACTGGATAATTATGAGAAAGTGGCAATCCTACTCACTGGGGAAGGACAGATGGCTGCGGTATAAGCAGAATATGGCTCTGACTGTCACACTGAACCATGATCCAAGACAATATTGCGTTCGCTTGTACGAACCTATAATGAATTAGCTTGCAAATACATGCTAAACATTAGTCATTTAGACAACATTATCGCCTGGTCCAACGAATCAACTCACAGGTAAACATAATTAATGCTTCCTCCTCTGTGAATTTATTATGCAGTGTTTTCATGCTGGTTTGGTATGTCGTGATTGTGAGGATGCACACGGTTTCGCTTACAACATGAATATCCTTTGAGAGAAAGAAAGAGCAGGAGGATGCGTCGGTCTGCTCGGTTGGAGTCGGCTGTGGTCTGGTCATGTGTGAACTGGACTGGAAACTGCTGTTTCTGAGTCACTCGCATTATGTAACCTGCAGACAACCAACATTTTGTTCAAAAAAAAATATATAGGTTCTGTGTGGTACCAGGGCTCCTAAAAGTGGTAGTGGCTGTGATTGTTTAAAATGTCTCTCAGCTTCAGTCAAAACACTTTTGTGCTGTGGAGCATCAGCGCTCAGCTGTATTTAATACACTGTATTGTTTCTAACGGAAACCGCAGCAGGTAATTCACGGCAAACTTAGAACGGGCTCTTGCATTATTGATGCCAGTCCACTGCAGCTATTGACAAATGTCCGACTGATATGGTTATTACATCACAGTGCTGAGTTACTGTAATGGACACTGCTTTGGTCCTTTGGGACCATCTTTTAACCTCTGTGAGACTGATCCAGGAATGCAGCTCGTCTGATCAGGAAGCCCTGTCTGTATAAGCGGAACAGTCATGGGATAAAACTCCTGCCTCTCGTGGCATTTAAAGGCCTGAGATTCCCCATGTGCCCCGGGACTCCTTTCCATGCTGAGCCTGAATCTCTTATCCTCAGATCCGAGACCTCAGTGTGTCGATTCTGAATGGGCTCTAGGGTGAGAGATTTCCCCGGCAGCGCCACGCTCTGCTGCTCTGTGATTGGCAGCAGGGGTCTGGACATCTGTAAAGGAGCAGGAATTGAAATTTCCTGTGATGCAGGGAGCGGGCCGAGAGCCAGTGATAACTCCAACGGGGGTAATTCATTACCATTAACACTGAGCACAGCAAGACCTTGTTTCTCCCTCTTAAATTCAGATTATCGCAGTTGGCTCTTTCACTTGCCCTACTTTTCCAGCTTCTCCTGTCCCCTCTACACTTGTTTACGTGTCTGCCTCTGTGTGTGCGTGATCTGATTGCTAAGTCAGGCCTTATACGGTCTGCAAAGGCTATCGGACAATTTATTTTCAGCTTTACTTTTCTGTATCCCATGTTGTTCTCGCACAAAACACGGAACGCCATGCAAATGGTAAACACCGTAAATGAACGGAACGCAGTGGAATGTGATGTTGACACACACACATCGCTGGCTCACCCCGCCCCCTCTCCTTCTGCTCTTGAGATGCTTATCGCCCGTGACAGATTAGGGCACTTGTCGTCGTCTATGTTTAAATCCAGTCGCGGTGATGGGAGTCGACGCTGAAGTCTAGGCATTCTGTGGAGAGAGACAGGTGTACCGAGGACATGAAAGAAACAGGGAAAGTGCATAGAGGGAGAGAAAGATGGGGTGAGAATAGAAGAGAGAGACGGAGGAAAGAGAGTGAAGGGGAAGGATAGATGAGAGGAAGCAGTGGTGCCAGTGATGGCCGCTGTCATAAAGAATTCACGGCAATCTTCCATTTAGCCAAATCAAATTCTAGGCTGGCTCCAGCTGCGATTGGCCCATGTTGTTTCACTCATGAGGCCACAGCAGCATGACCTCGTGGGTCCAGCCCGCCTCTTTGTGAGTGCTATAAATAGGATAGGAAGCCTCAGGCTCCCACTTTAATGAGATTAAATCAAACCAGCCTCAACATTGAGTGTGAATTGAGCATAACTTCTGTATCTTGCTTTGGAAAAAAAGAGTAGTTTGCATGGGTAAGTGCAGCTTAAAAAATGAAAACGAGTTTGCATTTTTTTGAGTTCAGTTCATCTTTTTTTTTTTAAGGTTAGATTTTAGGTATTTTGAGTGAACTTAAAAAGGCAAATTGCTGTTACTTAAAAGTTGCAACCATTGTAGCAATTACCTATTTAGATCAAGTTAATTTTAAAACAATTTCTTAGGTTTTATCAACTGTAAATTATTCCAATTATTCATATGGTTTTAAATTATTTCATATTATCTATTAAACTAATCATAAATCCATTAATACAACTCTCTGGTACATTGTGTATATACTGTATTTGTTTGTTTCCCTTAAAAACGGCACGAAAATTCATTTAATTGCATATCTTTTTGAGCTCGTAATTTTTAATCAAAATGTCAACTCAATCTTTTGATGAAATGACAGACTGCTGTTTTGCATGACTTCTCCAATCATTTCATCTTCATAAACTCCACCCCTTTCTTACAAATCACTGGAAGCTTGCATTCAGATCTGCCTCCATCCTATCAGCAAAATCCTTGCCCTTTTTTTTGTTCGAAAATCTGTTCCACTTGGATTAACGTCAAAATACAGAAGGAAAGATCTGTCACTACTTTCTTTACATCGTAAATTTATAGTAAGTTGCTGGAATTTCAGAATAGTAAGTAAACTAAATAAAGCATATTTTTTTGCATTATTTTTTCGTACAGCGAACACAAGCCACATGCACTCCACACACCTGCATGCCACCTATATTGTTTTTGTGTAGGCCTATCAATGTTTATGGATTTGATAAGGTGTTTTACTTTTCCTGCAATCTCACCACACCTCCGCTCAGGGTGTGCCGTATTTTCCTTGTGATCTGTCCGTTATCTGGGAAATGTGCTTTACACCACAGTACCATAAAAACTATTCAGCAACCTGTGTTTTACTCTAATTGCTCCAATCAGCTTGTCAGGCTAGGTTTTATGCCAGACGTTGTTTTTTTAGTTTTGTTTGTAGTTAGATGGCTCTCTTCATGTTAAAAGGTCCAACCAAAATGAGCCAGGTCTCATGACATGAGCAAGACGAATTCTGGTGCTGCAAGCATGTGTTAGCGTATGTGTTTGTGAGTATGTGCCTGTATGTGCGAGTGTCATTGACTATTTGCATGTGTCTGGGGACAGAGTGGGAGACGACCAGTCTGTTTGGCCATACTGCTGGTCGGCAGCCCATACATGCTCTCTGCCATACGCTGTAAGAGCCTCCAAGAGCAGACGCTCTTAAAGCACGGCTGCAGCTCACTAGGGGTGCTCGCTGTTGGTGCTCTACAGGCTTTTAACCCTTTTACTGCTTAGCGCTATAGGCGATATGAACAAAATCTTATAACATGAGTAATAGAAAAGGAATCATGACTCATTTTATACAACAGGTCAATAAATAAGAAGTTAATAGTGATATATTTTACACACAATATTGTCTGTTTTTGCTAAGTTTTTCCAACTAAAATATTACCTATAAAGGCAGAGCACAACTGTTGTTCCTCTCTGAGCAACACACATCAGTGTTTAGTTTCTGAATGAATAAGCGTTTTGACAGAATCAATCAGGCGAACCAATGATTCAATGGTCTATTCATAAAGAGAGCCATTAGGTGTGTTCGACTTGAAGCTTCGCTGCGCAAGACCGATCAAAGTACAACATGATTGACTAGACTGCAGATGGCTCCTTATGCTTTCGAAACGTTCTCGCGGTACGTGCCCCCTCAGATTTTTGAGCTAAATTAATTCAATGCTGCTTCCAAAAGACAAAAATAATATTTTATGCAAAAAGCATTTATAGTTTGTAAAATATACACTGATGTCTACGAAAGCTGCAATAATAATCCTTTCAAACATAATTTGACGAAGTGTTTTATTGATATCCGATAGTCTACACCAGTGTTGGGAACGTTACTTTAAAAAAGTAATTAGTTATAGTTACTCACTACTTGTTCCAAAAAGTAACTGAGTTAGTAACTGAATTAGTCTATAATAAAAGTAACTCGTTACCAGGGAAAGTAACTATTTGCATTACTGTTAAAAAAAAATTGCTATAATCCAAAGAACTTGGATTTTTGTGAGCAGTTTTCACGAGTCAGTTGAAATGAATAGAACAGACAGGTGTTTGTACATAACTTTCCATATTTATTGCACGTCGACAGACAGCAAGAGGTTTATCCTGCACTTCGAGTATTAATTTATCTTTGTAAGAAAAGTAAACGGTTACACCATATAAAGTGCATAACTCTAGCAAATTAAATCAAACTCTCTCAACCAGAGACAACTGGCGAACTAGCATCTGTGGTGGAGGACGTATCGGTGTTTTTTGCCACTAGGTTTGTAGATGCGCGTGTCAATTTGAGTCAAGTCTTCGCTCCTGGACATAATGTACACATTACTTGCACGTTCTTGCCTTTGACCACAATGAATTTGAAGTAGTGGTTATATCTCCACCAACTTTTCATCGGATTGCTCCTGACTCGCCACCTCTGCTGCTCCGTCAAATCTGTTTAGTGGGTGTGTGTGTGTGTGTGTGTGTGTGTGTGTGGTGCATGGCGCGTGTGCTGGCATGTGTGTAAAAACACTGGCTCTGATTGGCTACCATGAAACTTGACTCTGCCTTAGCCAATCATAATCGCTTACATCGTTATTAACCCACCTCCTCACTAGCTGTGAGCCAGGGGTGCGTTCGGAATCGGAATACACATTTTATTCAATCAATGCATATAACGCACCGCATTTAACATCCAGTAACGTTAACGGCGTTGTAACGACGGGAAAAGTAATTAGTTAGATTACCCCGTTACTGAAAAAATTACGTCGTTACCTAACGCCGTTGTTTTAAACGCCGTTATTCCAAACACTGGTCTACACATTGAGTAGGTAACTAAAAAGTTTACTCTTGTAACAGTGTTGTTTATTATATCATGTTTCTGGTTTCACTGTCTTTGGTTTTTTCATTCAGTTTGTACCTTGGTTCTCTGCCTTGTTAATTGTATTCTGTTATCCCTAGTCATGTTAATTATTAGGTCCCTTGTTTCAGGTGTGTTGTCCTATTAGTTTGTATGGCCCTGCTCGTTGTTCTCATTTTCCCCAGCTGTGTCTCATTCCCTGATCCCCTCTGTGTATTTAAACCCTGTGTGCTCTTTTGTTCCTTGTCAGTTATTGAATGTATGTACGCTCCACGAGTATCTTTGTGTTCTGAGTTTACCCCGAGTTTATGTTGATTAAAGTGCTGCATTTAGATCCGACTACCGCCTTTGCTTCCACGCAATTCATGACAGAATAACTGACCACACCAGGATCTAGCAGTTAGTACCCGGGAACAACCAAGCAAGAGGAATGATGATGGAAAACGGATTCTACCAGAATGGACGGTCGCTTGATGAGTACGTGGGGGCTTACCTAGAGTTATATCATGAGACCAATTTGAGTGAGGAAACACTCAAGTATAATTTCTGGAGTGGGATGGACGACACGCTCGGCGCAATGCTTCTGTTAGATGTGGAACACCTCTCTTTTGTGCAGTTTCTGGACCGAGTGTTGTGGGTGTGCGGTTCGTCACTCACTGTAGGACTAGCCGAGGAAATCAGCTGTGGTCCCAAACCAGTGCATTCTGCCAAGACTGTTCCAAGGAATTCCATGCACAGTTCACAGAAGAAAGTTCCCAACCGAGCATTGAGGAGGCCCGCTCGCTGCATCCGCACAGCCGAGCCCGCCCATCGCGTCTGCACAGCCGAGCCCGCCCATCGCGTCTGCACAGCCGAGCCCGCCCATCTCGTCTGCACAGCCGAGCCCGCCCATCGCGTCTGCACAGCCGAGCCCGCCCATCGCGTCTGCACAGCCGAGCCCGCCCATCGCGTCTGCACAGCCGAGCCCGCCCATCGCGTCTGCACAGCCGAGCCCGCTCATCGCGTCTGCACAGCCGAGCCCGCTCATCGCGTCTGCACAGCCGAGCCCGCTCATCGCGTCTGCACAGCCGAGCCCGCTCATCGCGCCAGCCCTGCCCAGTTGTCTGCGTCCAGCCCTGCCCAGTTGTCTGAGTCCAGCCCTGCCCAGTTGTCTGAGTCCAGCCCTGCCCAGTTGTCTGAGTCCAGCCCTGCCCAGTTGTCTGAGTCCAGCCCTGCCCAGTTGTCTGAGTCCAGCCCTGCCCAGTTGTCTGAGTCCAGCCCTGCCCAGTTGTCTGAGTCCAGCCCTGCCCAGTTGTCTGAGTCCAGCCCTGCCCAGTTGTCTGAGTCCAGCCCTGCCCAGTTGTCTGAGTCCAGCCCTGCCCAGTTGTCTGAGTCCAGCCCTGCCGATCCAGAACCATCAGTCTCTGCAGCGCACCCTCGCCGACGTAGGAGGAGGAAGAGAACCCCCTGCAAATCCCGAAGTCTGGAGGTCATACAAGTACGGTCTATTCTTCCTGTCACTCCTGTTGGGGATGAGGAGGTTGCTCTGTCTGTATATGTTGCTGCTCTTATGTGTGTTTGGGCTACCCACACAGCAGCGGATTCCTGTCCAGAGACTACCCCAGAGCCTGCTACCAGCCCAGAGACAGTTCGTGAGCCACCTGCTACTTCTGTCAGCCCAGCATTGGCCCAGAGAGTTATCCTTGCCTTTTATGCCATGATGGCCCTGCGTGCCTGGACAGCACACACCTCCCAGCTGACTGTCTCCTGTCCTTTCCGTGTTCCAGAGGCTGTCCCAGAGCCCGTTCCCTGCCCGGAGGCTGTCCCAGAGGCCGTTGCCTGCCCGGAGGCTGTCCCAGAGGCCGTTGCCTGCCCGGAGGCTGTCCCAGAGGCCGTTGCCTGCCCGGAGGCTGTCCCAGAGGCCGTTGCCTGCCCGGAGGCTGTCCCAGAGGCCGTTGCCTGCCCGGAGGCTGTCCCAGAGGCCGTTGCCTGCCCGGAGGCTGTCCCAGAGGCCGTTGCCTGCCCGGAGGCTGTCCCAGAGGCCGTTGCCTGCCCGGAGGCTGTCCCAGAGGCCGTTGCCTGCCCGGAGGCTGTCCCAGAGGCCGTTGCCTGCCCGGAGGCTGTCCCAGAGCCCGTTGCCTGCCCGGAGGCTGTTCCAGAGCCCTTTGCCAGCCCGGAGGCTATTCGTTTTAATTTCCCCAAGAACTTTTGTGGGGGGGGGGGGGGGGGGGGCAGTAGGGGTCCGGTGGGGACCATGAAGGCCCCGTCGACATGGTCCTTTTCCCTACTGTCTTTGCTCCAATCCCCTTCTGTGTATGCCCTGCCCTGGTCCCCGTCTGAGTCTGCTCTGCCATGGCCACCGGCACATCCTGCTCCGCCGTGGCCACCGGCACATCCTGCTCCACCGTGGCCACCGGCACGTCCCGCTCCGCCATGGCTACCAGCACGTCCTGCTCTGCCATGGCCACCGCCACGTCCCGCGCCGCCGTGGCCACCTACACGTCCTGCTCCGCCGTGGCCACCGGCACGTCCTGCTCCGCCACTTACACCGGTACCGTCCTGTTCCGCCATGGCCACTCGCACCGGTACCGTCATGGAGTCTATGGTCCCCGACTACCCTGTCTGGGACTCCATGACGCCCACCCCTCCCGCCCAGGTCGTGTTCTGAAACGGCGCGAGGCCGCGCCTTATGGAAGGGGGGGATAATGTAACAGTGTTGTTTATTATATCATGTTTGTGGTTTCACTGTCTTTGGTTTTTTCATTCAGTTTGTTCCTTGGTTCTCTGCCTTGTTAATTGTATTCTGTTATCCCTAGTCATGTTAATTATTAGGTCCCTTGTTTCAGGTGTGTTGTCCTATTAGTTTGTATGGCCCCGCTCGTTGTTCTCATTTTCCCCAGCTGTGTCTCATTCCCTGATCCCCTCTGTGTATTTAAACCCTGTGTGCTCTTTTGTTCCTTGTCAGTTATTGAATGTATGTACGCTCCACGAGTATCTTTGTGTTCTGAGTTTACCCCGAGTTTATGTTGATTAAAGTGCTGCATTTAGATCCGACTACCGCCTTTGCTTCCACGCAATTCATGACAACTCTATTCTTGCAGGTACAAAATTAATAGTGCCCTAAATTTATCGTATTTTGGTGAATTTCTTTGGTTTGGAGCTAAAATATGTCACACAACCTAGTCGATTCGTGCACAACCATCTAGTTATCGTGTGGGTGGTTGGTGGAATCCGTCAAAAATGTAGCAGAATATACATTTTGAACCTTCTGTTAAAATGATTTTTACTGATTGACCGAAAAGTAATGAAGGATTTCAAAGAACAGCCTCTTATTCACTAAATGCGTTGTACAACGCAGAGGTAAGGTGTAGTTTGCCTTGTGGTGTCAGTGATTATGCTTTAAATTCATTTGTTTCTATAAGCTACTAAATATGTGATAGACTAAATCAATGCAGGACTTATACTGTATGCCTAATATTCTTAATATGGAATAGCGACAGTATTAATATCATATGTTCTCACTTTGATAATTCAATCGGATATGGGATGACATTGCATTGCAATTATTACCGTGAAAGCTTAAGTAAAGTTGTATTATAAATATTTATAGTTAGTTACTTTATTTTTATTTTTATTGACCCACCCAACTGGTGCCCCTTCAAAAATACTAAGTGCATGACGCCCTGCACCCACTTTATTCCTGAATGAATGAGTCATTTGAATGAGTCGAATGAATAAATGACTCAATGACTTACTCATTTACACGTTTACACATTTTAGTTTATTATTTAAAGTATCATTTCATTAAAAAAATAATTGCATATTTTGGGAATAGTTTGCATTTTTGGGAATATATATATAATGGCTTAAATATATAAAAAATGGCTTAAATTTTTCTTGACTGTCTATTGAATTAAATAATGTATTTAACAAAAGATACTTCATCTCATTTCTTTATTTTGAACTTGATTGATGCCATCCAAAAGATGATTATTCGTAAAACAAATTAATTATAAATCTGGCATCAGTGCCAAAACAGCTTTATGAGTTAAAAACAAAAATAAAGTAAAAGTACAATGAGCAACTTTCAAACCCACTGCACATCAGCTGAATTGTATTTGAATGCATCAAGATATTATGCTGCTCTGCAGCCAAAAGCAATTAGGCACGTTTCTGATTTTGATTAGTTTGGGAATCATTCTGCTTGTTTTATTTATTTTATTCTCGCATTTATTAAAAAAAATTCCCATTGCTTTCAGATTTAAATAGTGCAAAGTCTTTCTTCCATTGCATGTAAAGCTTTTCTACTGTATACCAATATCTCTGTATACCAATAACAGCTTTCTCTGCCCTGTCCACTCAATCCACTGCCAATAACGACTCCCAGTGCGCAGTCAGTTACCACAATGCTTCCTATATGTCTCGCCTCCAATTACCGTCATAAATATCAGATGAAACATGATGTCTACGTGCATTAATGTATCGCTTGAGTGAGCACTGATTGAAGTCCATTCATCAGAGGGTGATCAGATGTGGACACACAGAGAGAGAGAGATTTACTTTCTGTGTACTGACGAGTGACAGAATAGATTGTGAAAGATGGAGTGCTGAGAGATACACATGAGAAGAGGCAAGAGAAGCTGAAAGAGAATGATTTTGCTCATAAGTGAGCGAGAGAGAGAGAGAGAGAGAGGACCAGATAAGACAAATGCAGCTGCAGAAACAAAAAAGCTGTCTATGAATAGCCCATTTTTTTAGTGCAAAAGTCTAGATGCACAACCTAAATGGATCGCTCAGCATTACCAGCCTTGGACCCAAGTGTCTAAAATAATCCAGGCACTTTTCTTATTGAAGATAAAATGACAAACTCTCACATAAAGCTCTTTCTCACTGTGATGCAGGCCATTGCCTTAAAGTAGCCCGACGTCAAGCACAATCAAATCACATGAACTATAAAAGTGTATGAAAACACTATAAATAAAAGCCAGTGGGATTCGATAAAAAAACATTACATCTCTGAGCCAGAATCTGAGCTGTTCTTTCTAGTAAAAGCAAGTCAGTGTCAACCACGGTTGATGCCCGTTTGCTGACATAGGTCAAGGCTGCAAACTTTCAGGGAAAACTGATTTTAGAGGGGCTTCACAGCTGGAGTGACATGGCATAGACAGACATCAGACGCCATCTCGACATTGTGAAAAAGAGCCTGACACTTCCTCCAGTCTAACCTAATATATTATTTTTCTGTCTCAAATCTTTTAAACTTTTTAGCTTTGACAGACAGTCTCCAAAAATGACACAATGCGAGTAGCGTACAGCCTCAGGGTGAATGCGGTTCATGCAGTTTCAACAAAATGCTCCATGGAATAGATTTCTCCTCTCTCCCACTAATGACTGTTTTTGCCTTTTCTATCAATGAGCATAATTATTATCCTCTCAGGATAACTTAATTAATCCAAAGAAATATAGGTGTAATACCTTTTGTTGGAGTGAATGTACCCTCATAAGCTTTTGTTTAAATATTTTATTGCTTTCCACTGTTGGTAATTCAATGCCACTCATGTCTATCAGGGCTGTTCTGCAAGGTCAACCACTGTAACCTGAAGATTGATTTTAAAAATGCATCAGTGAATAATAAAACACAATTACCAAATGAAAACAATGCTCGCATTCTTATCCTGTTTCGTACAATTAAACTTGTCACTTCATTTTCCCTCATTATACCAGTCAGCATTGATGAAATGATTTTCATACATATCATATCAGTGTGTCTTTATACATTTTGTGTGACAAATCGATTGTGAAGGTTGCCATATAAGATAAAATATCACTAATAAATTGCCTGGCACAAAGAGGGAAGAGATGAACTTGAGATTTACACCTGGGAAAGAACACAAAGCGATGGATGGATGGATGGATGGATGGATGGATGGATGGATGGATGGATGGATGGATGGATGGATGGATGGATGGATGGATGGATGGATGGATGGATGGATGGATGGATGGATGGATGGATGGATGGATGGATGGATGGATGGATGGATGGATGGATGGATGGATGGATGGATGGATGGATGGATGGATGGATGGATGGATGGATGGATGGATGGATGGATGGATGGATGGATGGATGGATGGATGGATGGATGGATAGATATGAAATTAAATCAACATTACCATACCTAGAGCTGTATTTTTTAAATGTATAAATGGAAATATGCAAGAAAAAATATTATGAACTGAAGTAAATGCCACATGTGTCCATCCATTAATACTCAGCAGTGGTTACAAATTAGTTGAATTTGGTGTGACTGATTAGGGAGGCATCCAAATTGTGCAGTCATTCCTCACCATTTCAGTTAGTGCCCATGTGTCGCATGTGAGAAGCAGAGCTTTTAGGCAAGATAAAAATACAGTGGTTGAATGCTCAGTGTCCAATGAAAAATCTTTCGAATTTTTGCTCTCATAGACACCTACATACGCACAATGTCCTGGAAGTACCCAAAATGATGTGTTTAGAGCCTCTTGTCCACTGAACAGCATCTTTGCTCCATTAAAATCAATATAACAGGTATCAGCCATAGACTCCCAATGAACCATGGCTTCAATGGGGTTCTCCGGGCCATCTGTTCATGCAATCCTGTGCACAGATTAATTTAAATCAAAGTGGATCGCCAACATTGCAAATGATATTATCCACTTTTATTTAGTACAATATGATGCGCGATAGAAAGAAAGAAAGATAGATAGATAGATAGATAGATAGATAGATAGATAGATAGATAGATAGATAGATAGAAATGATATGAATCTGAAATGTAACAGATAGATTGGTGCAGATGGAGAGATGAGGGTGGCGGAGAAGACAACTCTACAGTGACACAAAGGTAGCTCTTGATGACTCACTCCCTCCTTCTTTTTCTGTATTTCTCTTTCTCTCTCTCCAGTCTGGATTAAAATAACAGAACCCCAGCAGCCCCAGCCTGCAGAGGGGGAGTTATGCTTTCCATCTCAGAGACAGGGTGATACGCTAAAAATACCCCTCTGTGTGTGGGCTGCACTAGGAGATCAGGGCGGGGGTGCAGCTCTGGAAGCCGGTTTGTACATTACAGATTTGGTGTATGCAGCATGAGAGTCTATGTGCCGTCTAAACGCACAGGATAGATGCTTTTACTGGATCCGAGTCAGTGTCAATATCCCTGATTGGCTCATTACATGGATTAGGGTGTTAATTGTATTTCCAGTTCAGTTGCGATGTCTCTGATGGTGTCTCTGAAGGGCCTCTGTTAGACAGCCAACTGACCACTGCTCTCTCGATTATGGAATTTCTTCCCTCAGTAACTTCTTTGTTTTGATCATTACACCAGGAAATTATGTTCGATTGGTGCTATTAACAAATCAATATGTCGTCATGCAATGAAATGGAGCATCGCAGGGTCTATTTTTGCTGGCATAAGTGGTAAACAAAGCTCAGGACAACACATTTTTAAGATCAGCTGGTGTGTATGAGAATGAAACCTTTTTCAATTGTAAATTGTCGGTTGTCCTTCGTGTATCTTCCTCCCAGTCCATTTATATATTCAGCCTATGATGTGCTATGAAGCAAGGTATCCTTCACCTGAAACCAGTGAAGATGGAAGTGCTCAAGTATTGAAAGCAGGCGAATGCTTGATCGGAAGCAACCCTCATTAAACCAAACACTTGTTCGGGGCTTCCCCCTGACATTTCAGCTCACTAAAGCTTGTTAAAAGATGTGCATGATTTTTAATAGTTTCCCATTACTCCACATGGCCCCTAGATTCACAGGGACAATTTCCATATAAAAGGTTATCGAGCTGAGCCGCTCTAGGGAATGAGAGTAGTGAACGTAGAGGGGGGAGAGAGAGCCTATGGGGTGCTGATGGCTGTACTCAGTAGGAATAAGTCAGATTTGAGCAGGGAGCTGGCAGACTTTTGGCTGCTTGGCTTGGCCAGTGCCAACATCACTGAGTAATGTTGGTCAATGCTGGTTACTGTGGCATGGCAATAGGGTTCACTGGGTGAATTGTGCTGTTATGAGGTCACAGCTGGGTGACACTTCAGGATGGGATTGAGAGGAGAGTGCTGCAGGGAGCCGAACAGAATAATTTATTGTACACATGACATGAACGCTGTTCACAACGATGATTATATTTTAGGCATTCTTTTTTAAATATTTTAAGGAAACTAATATGATTTTCTTTATTCCTGGAACACAAACATGAAATTGTGGGACTGGAACATCTTTTCATTCAATTAAAATGAATGGCGCCTGAAAGATATGCAAAATCACTGTAAAAGTCATGAGAAGTTGTGTGAGATACAGTTTGAAATTTACATTGTTATTCATTAAAGTAAATAAATTATGCAGACTGTTTTTTTAACCAGATCAACCAATTAATTTAAAGTCCCCATGTGTTGAAAATCAAGTTTTTAATGTTGTTTATTATATGTCTATGTGGTGTTTTTAATATGCTTTAAATTGACAATGTGTAGTTTTTTTTTTATATTTTATTAACTAAAATCAATGTCTTTATTCATAAATATGTCCTCAATGGTATACAATTACCTCTCCCAATGATCAGACTTATCCTCGTACGTGAAGAATTTCTTATCTTTATTTACATGGGACAGGCAACTCCACAGAGGCTTCCATGTCGTTCCTCCATCTTGAAAAATTATAATAGCAGAGTGGGACAAAAAGCACTATAGGCTACCTCAACGCGTTTCCACAACGCGTTTTCGTCCAGAGCCATCGTCACGATACTGACACCAGCTGAAGCGGACAATGAGAGGCGTAATGCGTGTCACTGCCCCGGTTAATTTGAAAGGTTGCACTGCACGGTACTTCATAATTCAGGATCATACTTATGCCGAGCCACAGGAGAAATGCCAAAATTGAATTTAAAAGGAAACGTGACCGGCAAATTCAAAAACCTAGGGTAAATAACGGGATAGCTTTACACAGTTGGAAAGAGCTAATGAAGGAGAAAGACTTTGAAAGGGATGTTGCCTGCTTTCTTCTCGACGGGTAAGTCAATGTTACGGTCTAAATTACAAGCTTTTTTTTCATTCCTTGGTTGTGTAATTCATTATATAGGCAGCATAACAGTAGATCATGTAACCTATAGTTAAACTCGACGAAGGGCTATTGTTGTCATAGCTTCTTGGTACATAACGGCTACCCTAGTTGCAACACGCGTTTGAATAAGCGAGGAGCTAGAGAGCACTAATTCATAAGTCAGCACCATTGCTGAGTATTTTCTCCTTAAAACTGCAGTGAATCAAAGACAGTCTCAAAAACACGGTTTGAAATCGCTGGTGTTTCTGACGTCACAAACTACCTTGTAACCAATCAGGTCAACGTGTGATCGTCAACGAGTGGATCTCTGAGCTGGTGCGAGTGAGTGGAGGCGGGCCTAATTTACATATTCATAGAAACAGCATATACTAAATGAGGCAAGGGCGTAGAGTTACATTCAAGCTATTTTAAGCATGAAGAAACTTATTTTTAAACAAATTTTTTTTTAAATATGTAATTTTGGTGATCAAAGACTAGTTTTAAGGGATACAATTATTGACTACAGGGGGACTTTAAAAGGTCTGACTCAAACAATTAGTTTATGAATCAGACATCACTTTTTTTCTCATGAACGCACCAAGGAGAGTTGGGCGGATGTCAGGATTTTCAGTGGACCCAATTAAGCAAATGAAGACCTATGAAGCCCTGAACTATAGTGTATAACTGTTATGATACTTTAATGGTTTTGTGTCCTTTTCAAAGCTTCAAAGCTTCAGTCTTTAAGCACTGTCTTCTCTTTTTGTCTTCTGTGGAAGAAAGAAAGTGACACTTGGAATGACATGAGGGTGTGTAAATGTTGACAGATTTTTCTGGGGTGTATTTATAGCAAAGACGGGGTACTGTTCTTGAAGCTAGGAGTGTGCTGATATCATTTGGCTAATATGAACTGATAGGTATCCCATGAGGATTTGCATGAAAATAGAGAAATCAAGTAAAAGACAAATAAGAGCATGAATAACTGATGCAGTGTTGCTCAGGGAAATCATAAATAGACACTGAGCAGGATGGTAGTAAAACAGGTATGTGGCAGCCTATCATGTCTGTACAGGACTCTGACTTAGCACACCACAGAAGAGTCACTCCATGCGCAAAGCTGAGGTTTATATGGAATTTGGAAAGGCATCCAGGCATAATATAGATAGTAAAAGCAATCTTCTCAATGGCTCTCACAGAAATGACTGTACAGTTGAATCAATGGTATCAAGGCTTTAAAGCCTCTTCCTGAGGGCAGATGCCTGGCTTGTCTGTAATGGTTGAGCTCTCACTGTTGGGACACTTTCAATAGGGTGCTTCTGATCCTGTCTGTCAGATAATCTGCTGTAATCCCCAGCTCTCTTATCTGACTGGAGCACGGTGTCCTGCAAGATGACTTCACGCCAGGAAGCGCAGCGTGGCCAGCCTGCCTCTTTCAGTCCTGCCTGCGTGTTTGTGCGGGACTGTGACACAGGGCACAGCCTCCGGGGCAGATCACAGCCGGCTTTCAGCTTCCATGTTTACCTGCCCTCAGGGAGACGGTCACTCGCCTGTCTCAAGGGAAGAGGTGGAACGTCGTGCGGGGGGACATCAGGAGCCTTGCAGGTTTCACCAAGACTCTAGCGACTGGAAGAGAGTGTTCCACACGCTCCCTTAAATACCTCTGTGAGTCAGAGCGGGGACTGATGAGACACAGTTTGCTGTAATGCACTGCCAAAGGGACAGAGCGCCACAATAAAAGCTCTATCACACGGCATCAGCTGCTGATTAAAGAGCCAGCGAAGTGACAGCATCATATACAGTCACCACTGATTTTATGATTGCCCCCCACTCCCAAACATCTCGCCCCTCCTCTGACCCCCCTCCTGCATGCAGCAATCAACCAGGTGCTAAATGCCCGGGCAAGGAGAGGGGGAGGCAGTCGTCGGGGGTGCACAGGCAACAAGCATCTGCGCTTGGCAGCAGAGAAAGTGGAGGCAGGAAATAGCTGTCACTCTCCATTCAGGCTGGGAATGGGCGGGTGGTGGTGGTTGGGGGGTCGGGGGAGGCGTTAATCATTAACTGAAAAGGAGAGAATTAAGTGTTTTTTGGCGAGAGGTCTTTTTTTAAATGGCTCTTGCCACTTAAAGAATTCACTCTGCTCCACTGATGGACTGTAGTGGTGTGTGCTGGGAGCTTGTAGATCAGAGTTTCCAGGGGCCCAGGTTTTGTGTTTACTGGTAGTAAGGAATCAATAAGAGGACCATTGGATGGAGTGAGCCTGTAAATCCTCCATGCTATCCCTCACATATTTTACAGCAAGTTTTAATTAATTCAATCAGCTTCTTAACTCAAACTTCAAAGCTTTTTAAAACCCAGAGTATTAATGGAACATAATCAAATTCCTTTATTATTGCGCCGTAAGTGAGAATGTTCGGAACCAGCTACCGGAACACTTTGTATCAGCAAATGGGGAGTAAGTGCTACAGTTTGTACTTGAGGCGAGCTCTTCAAATGAAGGGTTGATGGTTCACATATGAACTTGTGATTAAGTTACGATTATGCTCACGATTGTGATCTTAGGAGGGAAAATGGGGGTAGTTTTAGTGTATGCGTTTATTTTGTAAGTCGTCTTTTAGTCCTTGTGACTCAAAGCTACTTCTTTTAGAGCATTACACGCTCCATTACTCATAGGCCCAGATTTATATTCAATTAATTTCAAATCTGCCACCCCGAAAAGCTGTGAATAGGAAGAATCATGCCTCCACTCATACTATCCTGGACCGCATAGAGTACGGTACAACATTTATCAAATTACTTTAATTGTGCTGTCAAGTTCAGGCAGCCTCTTGGACGTTAGTAAGACATCCTCATGTGTGAAGCCTTCGGGGGGCACACGTGTGAGCTATTATGAATTTTAATTCTTCCCTCTGGACTTGTACAATATAACCATTTCCTTTATTTTTAGACTTTAGGTCCACATCAGTTTGAGCATCTTTGTATCTGAAAGCAGTAATTGCTTTTCTTGTCTCCTGGAATTATTGTCAGGTTGCAGCTTGTTACAGTTACTCCAATCTCATTTAGCAAGAAGATACTTGCCAATGCGCCGGCACTGAAGCGTTTTTTTTTTTTTAATAGTTCAAAGTTACTATCAGATTTAGGGCCCTATTTTAACGGTCTGAAGTAGCTTCATTATTCATAGGTGTGGTTTAGGCGTAACGTGAAATAAACCAATCAGAGCGTCCTCTCACATTCCCTTTAAGAGCCGGCGCGCTTGTTCCAACGCGGATTGCTATTATAACGGCGGATTTGCCAGCGCACGCCAGGAGCGGTTCACAGCCAAAGAGACCGACGTTCTCGTCAGGGCCGTAAAACACAGAGAAGTGACATTGGGGATGATGGGAGAAACCCACCCAAATTAGCTTCGGTTAAACAGGCGTATAATTTGGGTAAATGTGTAGCCTAATCTAGATTTTTTTTTTTTTTATCTAGATAGATCTTTCTCACATCTTCACGGACACAACAATGATTTCCCTCGTGTGTTAATATTTTTCCTTATAATAATGTATGATTTGCAAAAATGAAAACTGCTGCATCTGTTTATATTAGAGAATCAAAGTGGATGCGCGTTAACATTATGGCCAAGCACGCGCCCTTAAAATACCATATCACTAACGCGCAACGCGCCACTGTCTTTAGACAGTTTTTTTCCTGGTCAGTGGCGGAATTGCTTTCTAAAACTGGAAAATAGCACCATGGAAGTATGCGTGCGAAGTATATAGGTGCACTTTCTCCGGCTTTTTCCTGTACATAACGCGGAATACATAATTAGGCGCAGTTTACGCTTCCCCTCCCATCTCTTTATGTGACACTATCATTTTCCCCTTGACCATCCTATGAATGCATTTGCATGACACGAAAAGCGCATTTTGCCATTTTTAGTTCCTGCGACAGGCAGTCTGCTCTTTCATATAAACATAAGTTTGCATATGACATGATCTTGAAAAACATTTAACTAAATACAGAGTTTTAGACTTATCATCTTCCGATTTTAAATGTAACATGGTCAGACATGTGGCTTTAGCTGCAGTGCATTTCTAGATTGATACAATGCCAACTTCAATTTTATTTTCATAAGGATGTTTCATAAAAATAAATTTCTAATAACTTTACAAAACTTTGAAGCTATTTTTTCCCATTATGACAATCATTAATTCTACATTTACAATAAACTGCCAAGTGTCAGCTTTCAAATGAGATCATACTTGTGCTTTTAGTACTAAGGGTTCATGAACTGTATCTGTTTTAGTTTAGGGGTGCAGCCTAACAGGATAAACAGCCCAACCAATGCGCTAGGGTTGGTTTTCAGAAGCAAGGGGATGTGCTGACATTAATGTTTTATCTTTTATTGGAAAGACTCACTCAGCTGGCACAAATCCTTTCCTCTGTGCCCCCTATGATCATCATGTTGTTGTCCAGAGTGCTACTCTTTAGGGATCCTGTTATCACCGAATGAAAGTGAGAGCTGCCAATGGCATATCCTGCAATCACTGCGTGCAAAGAAAAACAAATTGTGTTGTGTGTGTATTTTGCAAGTGCATTATTATCTATGATGAAAGTTTAATACATTTCTACCCGTATTGATTACTGAAGCAAGATAATTGTGGCTGCTTCATCCACAATTAATTTATGCACATTAATACACTGCATTTGCACATTTTCACACTTACTTGTGCAGCCCAATGTAAGTGCTATTTATAATAATTATTAAAAAAGACAAAAATGGAGCTCGGTTTTGACAAGGTTTAGCGACAATGTGTTTGACACGACAGTTCCACATACACACAAAAACGGCCTTTAAATGTGTGTCTATGAGGGTATAGTGAGTGTCTCTTGTGCCGTATAAACAAATGAGAACTCCAATATCCCAGCATGCATTCTGCTTGCTTTTTTATTCTGGGCTGAGTCACAGCCATAGACACAAATTACAGAGAAGGAGGCAGTGAAAGGCAGAGATCTTTGAGAGACAGAAGACAGAGACTGGTAAAAAGCCAGAGAAGCAGAGAAGGAGATAGAATGAGGGTGAAGGAGAAATAGAAGGACTCGAATCACAACACAAGAAAGGGGAGGAGAAGGGGAAACTGGTTGACAAGGCTTCTCATTTCTTATTGTTCACTCCTTTGTGGATAGTCTCTGAGTAGCACAAATGTCACATGACTACAGGAGGCATTAAAGTGAAGCACAGACAGAAAAGCAGGAGCATTTGTGTGCGCCCACACATTCACTCTCTCTATCTCTCTCTCTCTCGCACACACACACACACACACACACACACACACACACACACACACACACACACACACACACACACACACACACACAACCTTCTACAGGCATGAATACAGTGCAAGAAAAGCAACACACTGAGCGAAAGGCGCCGTGTTAATGCTGAAAAAAAGAGCTCGTTCTCCATAAAAATAGGAAATAGGTTTACAGAGAGCTGCTATTTCTACTGCGCAATAAAGCCAGCCTGCTGTGATTATGCAGATAGTGACAGAACTCTTTAAGGTCAACCGTGTGTTATCAACTGTAAATGGTGTTGCAGTTGTTTCTGGAAAAAATAAAATGGTTTTGGAAGAAGCTGTACATGCACCTAGGGCAAGTAAATATTTAGATAGGCCATGAGTCAACTCCCTCCCTCTTGCTCTTGCTCTTCTCCTTTATGTTTTTGCTCTCCTCGCTCCCTTTTACAAGTACTCGTGCACTCCATTTTCTCCTGTCGCTCACGTCGCTTGGTCTTCCCATCGCTGCGAGTGGAATTCTGTGAGCTGCGAGATAAGGAGTGTGAGAACAGGAAGCAACTGTAAAAAGGAAGGATTTAGATGGAAAGCAGACTGATGGGAGAAAGAGAGAGAGATGTAGAGGAACGACGAGGTGTAGGTCATGAGCCTGAGGCGGTGTTTGTCTCGAGGGACATGTAAAGAGGACAGGTAGGGCCTGTTTACTGTGGATTCACATCACTCAGGATCTCTAGAGAGAGGGGACAGCAGCTGCTAGAAAAAAGTAGCTCAGGCACGTTTCGAGTGCTGTTGCACTTGACGTCTGTGTGATAAAGAAAAGTAAACAACCGGAACAAAGGACCTAGCCGTAGTCCAGATCCAGCTTACCAAAAGCAGCACAGAAACAGGAGCCCTTCATAGCCACAGGCTAAAACTACCTTCAGTTTTGCAGTTAGGGGTAGGAGACGAGCTTGGATGCCTTATGCGCTGTGTGTGGGAAGAGGGGTTTTAGTATTTTGTCTGTGAGAAGCGAGGGAGTGAGGGGGAGGAAGAGTGACTGACAGCGCGAGAGAGAGACTGAAGTCTTGGCAGGCACCGAGTTCTGACGCTTCACTTCTGAAGTGTAGGCTTTGGTTTGAGGTTTCTCTGGTGTGGTGTACCCATAATTCCCGGCATGACTCAGAGGAGGCTGGAACCAGAGGAATTAGGAACCATGCAAAAGCCTTCCATTTTTTTCTGCACCATGCCCATGACCCCTGTTGCTTTTGGATGTTTGAGGCTCCATCGCAGAGCACAGGTGATCCCAGTCAAATGGCTCCTGGCCTCCAGCTCAAGGATGAGCTGTTCTTGGCATTCTCCCTGTCCATTATTATATATTATATTGCAAGTAGGATTTTGTGGCATTATATGTCTTGTTTACAACTGGCGAATGACCTGCAATAGGTTCCATGCTCACTTTCAGCTCTGCACTCATTAGGCTCTCCAGATGACTAGTTTTCATCCGTTATCACTGAGCCATGATAACTGAACAAATACAGTATGTATTATAACCCCAGATGGGGTCAGACACCGTATCCGGTACTTTTCCACTAGTCACGTTTAATGCCAAAACTGTGCGGATTAGTCCGTCCACAGATGTCGACGTTTAGTGATAAGCTTAGAAGTGGTTTGCCCAAAATTAAAATGATAGATTTATTTACTCATCCTCATGTTGTTGGTGTTTTTTTGTGAAACATAAAGGACAAAAAAGCCATAAAAGAAGTCCACATCACCATTTTCATATGAATTAGGTACAACTCTCAAATTTGAACTGACAAATCACATTCAGTTACCAGAACCAACTTATGCATTATCCAATACCACTTATAGATTTTTTATCAGTTCATTGTTCATCAGCTCCCTGGGAATCAAACCCAGGAATGCAATTTTGTTTTTGTGTCATTGACATTAAACCTTCTGTGAAGGGGAAGATTATAATTTATTTATTATTTTTGGAATAAACACCCAAGTCCTTTGGGCTATTTTTGTGGTGTTTTTGTCCTTTTTGGAGCTTGACAGCTTAACTTTCTCCTTATATGGAAAACGATGTGAGTAGGGTGAGCAGGTAATAACAAATTTTTAATTTTTGCGTGAACCGTTCCTTTAAACCACAAAGTGCCTATAGAATATAAATTGTAAAGTGGCGGCTGATTCTCCTCTGATTAAGGTGGTGATTAAATGGTTCTTCAGGGTGACACAATCTTCATCAGCTCTTTATACATTCAGAGAGCGTTTGCTTTCTCTGGAGTAAGAGGCAATCATGATTGTTTGTGTTCCACATCTCTATTTGCGCTGTGTTGGCCAGAGACTGGAAATCTAATGAAGCCACTTGCAAATCATCGTTCGAGCTAAATGACAAGACATTTGTTTTATCTTTCTCCTCCATGTCTTTTTGGTTTCTCTTTCTCCACAGCTATGATGGGGAGAATGGACCCTCTCCTGGCCGCAGCCCTATGGATTCGCAGGCGAGTCCTGGGCTGGTGCTCCATCCCCCCTTCCCTCAGAGTCAGAGAAGGGAATCTTTTCTCTACCGCTCTGACTCTGACTACGACATGTCCCCCAAGACCATGTCACGAAACTCCTCCATCAACAGCGAGGGGTAAGCCATCTTCCTCAACAAACAGCACACTTTCACTGTTTACTGTCTTCACGTTTAATTTCTAAAAGGCCTCAGAGGAAGTTCTTTTATCCCAGAATCACCATGCAGCATTAAGCACATCAACTAAATCCCTCTTTACCCGTCTCACTTATAATGCTGTTACACCCTCAGAAATCCTCACGCTCTCAGTGACCACCGTGACTGCCACCTCTGGATGGCATTTTTTTGATGTTGGCTAAATCAATTTCCTCACAACTGGGCATGATTCCTTGCCTCATCTTAACACTATAAAAGACAATTTGTAAACATTTAACAAAATTGTATTTTTTTATCCCCATTTGCTGGGATTGCTCTTTCCTCTTTCTGCAGTCATGCTGAAGATCTCATAGTCACCCCTTTTGCTCAGGTAAGCCTCTGTTGTGTCTGGCAAACAGTATATAATGAGTGCTAATTGCTTGTCATGACTTGCTGAGTTGGAGTTGAGTGATATCCTGCTGTTCACTTGCTTTTTCTCCTCTCTGCCTCTTTAACACAGGTGTTGGCTAGTCTACGAACTGTCAGAAGCAACTTCACCATTCTCGCCAACGTCACAACTCCCACTAACAAGTCAGTTTTTAGCTTTGATGCAACAATTTCTATATTTCTGCTCTGCCCCCTTATGGCCACCAGTGTTTCCTTTCCAATACAGAATTTTATTATTTTATTCGTGAAGAATAAATAAAAACAATGTACAAAAGTAATGCATATTCACACAGCTTAACTCTTAATCTTAAAATCATTTTTTTATCTTATTTTATGTGAAAATAAATATTTGACATTTTGACATTTATATAAATATGTATTATATAATATAAATATTTTTTTTTTGTGTGTAATATTTTACTTTATTTGCTCGGTTCATATCAAGTGCAGCTTTCCTCCCAGTGAGCAATTCTAATTGAATTTATACCAGTAGAGGGCGACCTCTACCCCTATCACTGATGTAATTATCTTTTCGTCCACAGGAGGTCACCAGTGACCAGCCAACCAACGGTTCCCCCAGCAACGCTCTCAGGTATGTTTACTGTACTGTAACTTAGTCACTAGTGAGCTTTCTATCTCCCACACTAGCACTCTCCCACACAGTGTCTCTCACATTACGCATACACTTCCTCTTGTAGACACTGTTACCAGTAAAATACATTACAGCATCAGAAATAGTGGAGCCATATGGGAAACACGGGCTGGAATCTAACCAGATGCTTTAACTAGCCAAATAACAGCCCTCAGCCGCTAGTTTCAATAAGAAACTCTGAGGCATATAAGCAGAGAAGGTGCAGCACATGTTGAGAAAATAAAATACATTTGAATTCTTTAGAATATAACTTTTATCAGATATTTTAATGTAAGCTACATTATATGACTAAAAGTATGTGGACACTCTTCTAAATTGCTCGCTTTTAACTCTTTTTTTTTTTTTTTTTGCATCAGTCAACATCATCCCAGTGCACAAAGCAATGTCCACAGAAATGCTTTAATAAGTCTGTGTAGAAGTTAAATGCACAACTCCCAGATCTGAATGCTTTTTTAACAATTTGGGGATCAAGTGGAATTGTAATGGCAATCCAGGCCCCATTACCTGGAGCCAGTTGCATAAACAAAGCCTATGTTAAGAATGTGTATTAAGACCTAATTTGACCAACTAGCATTTAGATAAGAAATCAGTCTTGCTTTTCCAATTCCAATTAGACCAATGCACCTTTTTGTGCAACTGACTTCAAAAAGTTAGGACCAGCAGTGGCTGGTTGCATAAACTAATAGTCATTTAATTCTTCAAGACTTGTATAACTTTTTTTAAGTCAATTACATAAAAAGATAGATTGGTCTGATTTGAATCCAAAAAGAATGATTACCCCTAGGCGAACAAATTCTTAGAAGAGTGTAAGCTGATATAGTAGCAAAAGGAGGGGTTTATGCTTTTGAAATTAATGTTCAACAAAAGCATTAATGAGGTCAGACACTGAAGGCGGGTGATGTCGCCTGCCTTGGCTTTGTGCAGGCCAGTCCAGTTCCTACATGCCAGACTTCATAAAAAAATATTTTTTTTTATAAAGGGGTGTCCACATACTTCTTGCCTTATATTTTAGCTATTTGAATTAGACCCATCAGTTAAGTGTGACTTCTGCTTTATTATTTGTCTATGAACAATGACTAGACTTATTTTTCTACACACTGAATACATTTGTTGTATTTGTAGTGTTAAACAACATGGTTCCTCTGTATATAACCGATGTAACAGTTCCTTTTTATTGAGCTTTCTTTGATATTTTTATACGTTTGTAAATTGGTTTATGTCACTTGATTTCAGAAATTTAGCCGCTGTAGACTTCTTCCTTTTTATTCTCTCATTCCTCTGGTTTGAAAAAAAATATGATTATTCATTCTTACAAGTAAAAATATTCATTATTTATGAGGCATTTGATCTCTCCATATGAATCTCTTGAAATATTCATGCTTGGAAGCTTTTTTTTTTTTTTTTGAAGACATCACTCAAACAATTCTTTATGTCCTCCTGGCAGGAAACAACATCCCCACTGTTCACAAACGAAGTTCTCACAGTGAGTGTTAAATGTATGCGACAGTGCTGTTGTGATGCTGATGGCTGTCTTATATCCTGTGCAGATGAGACATACCAGCAGCTGGCTCGGGAGACTCTGGAGGAACTTGACTGGTGTTTGGACCAGCTGGAGACCATTCAGACCCACCGCTCTGTTAGCGAGATGGCTTCCAACAAGGTGTTTCTTCAATCACTTACTGTTGCATCTGTGCTGCTTAGTTTTTGTTACCGTATCGTCCTATCTTTTCAAAGACCAATTTTGTCAACATACAGTCTACCATAAGTTTGTGGCCTAATACACTAGGTATTTTTTCCCCATTTCAAGTATCCATTCATGGTTTATAATTTCCACCCTGTACATTTTACAAAACATGGTTTCAAGAGCTGCATTCTGTGAATCATCATACATGAAGGACTACATCTATGCGTATCCGGAGAAAGATTCTTGACCAGGTTGTGAGTGCCGGATCTGATATGGTCCCATCTGAATGATGTTCCTTTTTTAATGTATTTTTAATCATCATCTGTAAACGGAAGCAAATAGCTTTTGTGTGCAACTCTGCCAGCCTTGTCATACACGCTGCTCTGGTTTGAGAATTGTAGAAGAGAAGGAGAGAGAGGGAGGAAAAAAGAGGGTTTGTGGATGGGGAGGACATGGAGGCAGGAGGGGCTGCAGTTTGGTCCTGATGCCAGTGTTTCTGCTGTAACCTTCGTTGCTATCGAGCAGCAGCAAGGTCTACCCTGCCAGTTAATCTATTGGCTCTTCGCTGTGGCCATGAGGCATGTGATTTAGATGCTGGCCAATGAAAAATCGGTTGCTCTCTTCCATACCTTGCCTGTTTAAAGAGACAGTACCATGACTTTGGATGTGCAGCTTTTTGTAAGGTTGTTTCCATGTGCCATATTACTGGTGCTTCATGTGTTTTGCTATACCTCATAAGATGGACATCAGCATGAGAAGCAAGCAGTGCTTGTGTGTGTATATTACAACATGTGTGAATTGAAGATCTCTCATATTTCTCTCTCACACACACACACACACACACACACACGAGCGGAAACACTAAAGCCTAGATTATTTCCCCTTCTCTTTGTCAGACTATTAAATACATCTCACACACATACACGCAGACGTTTGTCCATTTTCTACGCTCTTACATGCCGTCTGCCGCACATGCGCTCTTAGGGTGCGTGTACACACACACACACACCCAAGCACGCGCCTTCTGCCACAGCGGCTGATTAGCTTGCGAGATCTGTCTACAGCATCCAGGGAAACAGAGCGAGAGGCAGAGCATCGGCTGAGCTGCATCGGCGAGGCTGACATCGTGTGTGGATTAAACAGTGGGGCTGCTGAAGAGAGTTGCGTTGTGACTGGTATTGTGCTTCATGGACTGTGCGCTCTGAACACAACTCGCTGGGAACGCTGGGCCCGGGTCCTGGAGCTCTGCGGTGGGGGAGGGGTGTCGACGCAGGGAGAGAGAAAAAGGATGTTTTTCCAGACCACCGCTCTCTTGTGTAGTTTGGCTTTTGACTAAAGGCCCCGTCTTTTCTTGTGTTTCTGTCTGCTTGTTTCCATTGTCCTCTGTCTCCTCTTAACCGCTTTCTCCGGCTGTTACCTGTGTGTTGTTGTTGTTTTCATTCCTCGTCCTGTCATCCCTCAGTCACTCTCCGCTAGCTATTTGCTCCATCTCCATCTTTCTCCTTACCTCCTATAATTCCTCTGTTCTCCTTCCCTCCGCATCCTCTCTGTGTCCTTCAGACGGTTCCCTCTCTTTGACACTCCATCTTTGTCCGTTCCACCCCTTGTCACTTTCTCCCCCTCCTGTTTGATCGGGGTCAGCTCTACTCAGCTGCTGGGATGAGATGTAGTTCTTTCGGCCTGTGGATTTGGGCGGCTCCTGGCGGGCCGTTCGCAGGGGACACTTGCCTGCAGATCGCCGTGGGGCCCACTCAGTGGTTTTCAGGAGGGCCTGGTTCTCACACTGCTTGCTGCATGTAGAGAGACAGCCTTAGCGAGCGCTTGCCGCTGGACTTTTACCCCCTTGCTCCCCGCCTCTTGGGGGCAGCCGTCACTCTGGAGCACCCTGGCCGGCTAGGCTGCGGCCTCTCTGCCCACACCCTGACCGCACCCACATGCCGCTGGAGCACCCGCCGCGCTTCGGCCCCTGTGCACTTCCGCGCCTCTTGCCTTTGCCAACGGTCCACGCCGTCCGTCACCCTCAGCATGGGCGTGGTGGAGGCCATTGACCCAACACCCTCTTCCTGCCCCTCACCTGTGCCCGGAGGCTACCGGCTGGCCCACTCCTCTAGCTACAGCCCCCTGCAGGGGAGAAGAGGGTCAGAGCTGGAGCTTGAGGCAGCTGCAGATGGGGTGCTGGATGGGGGTGGTCAGGCCACCGAGCGTAGGACCCCCTTCATGGATCTGTTCTGTGATACCTGCTCCAAACCCTGGCTGATTGGATGGTGGGACCAGGTAGGCCCAGCATGAATAGAAAAAGGTTGCTAAATATCTGTTAACAAACTTCAGGTCCTGAAAAGGATAAAGGATGTTTGCGCAGCAGGATGATAAACAGAAATGTGGGGGGAAGAAAAGTTGCTTAGGTGATTGAAGAAGGTGCTTCTGGAACAGACAACATGTGATAAGACCGATGTTTGTTGTATGCTTGTGTTTCCAAATTTGTACCAGTCTCCAGACCTCAACTGTGGTTTTAAACCTGAGCTCTAACTTAGGCACTTAGTCAGTGACACTTTAAGAGCTAGGGAGAAAATGGCTGCTGCCAAAGCACTTGGCTTAAGTTGTTTTAGTGCATGGAGTTCGACAGAACCTGTACGGTTCTCAGGATACCTCAACTGCACTCTTCCCACTTCCTCCATCTTTCCCTCTATATCTGGTTTGGGAACAGGCTTTAATAATAATAATAATAATGCATTTTATTTATAGGCGAACTTTCTCAACACTCAAGGTCACCTTACAAAATCAACAATAAAACACTCAATGCATTGAACATTGAATCAGCGAGAACAAACATTATCATAACATAGTAAAACAACAACAACAGCAAAAAAGAATTAAAAATTAAAAACTAAAGAGAATATGCCTGTCTAAAAAGATGAGTTTTTAATTGAGTTTTGAAAATGGTTATGGACGTGGAGTGTTGAATGTACTGGGGCAGAGAGTTCCAGAGATGTGGGGCTGAATGACTGAAAGCCCTAAACCCCATGGTAACCAGACGGGCATGAGGGAGGATGAGCTGAATGGAGGAGGAGGACCTGAGCGAACGGGCGGGAACCTTGATATGGAGAAGCTCAATGAGATACTCAGGGGCAAGATTATTAATAGCTTTGAATGTGAGGAGGAGAATCTTATAAATGATGCGATATTTGAAAGGAAGCCAATGAAGTTGCTGCAGGACAGGTGTTATGTGACTGATGGAGGGGGTTCTGGTAATAATACGGGCAGCAGAGTTTTGGACCAGTTGTAGTTTATGGATGGATTTGTCAGGTAGACCATAAAGAAGAGAGTTGCAATAATCTAGGCGGGAGGTGACCAGGGTGTGAACCAGAATTTCAGCACTGTTGGGGGAGAGAGATGGACGTAAACGAGAAATATTAAGTAAGTGGAAATATGCTGACTAGTGTTAATTTTGTCACCTATTTTTAATTTAGTCTTAGTCTTAGTCTTGTGCCAAATGTCCTTGTTAGTCTTAGTCATATTTAGTCATTCACATATCTTTTTTTGTTAGTCTAGTTTTAGTCGACTAAAAGTCTCATCATTTTAGTCTAGTTTTAGTCAAAAGAGAACTTAAGGTATCTTAGTCAAGTTTTAGTCGGCTAAAAGTCTTTTCATTTTAGTCAAGTTTTAGTAAAAAAAATCGTCTTTTTTTTTTAAATAACACATTATTACTGAGATTATTTCTGATTAACATTTCAGTATAAAAGTGTTTCACATATCTCAAATATTGGTTAAATGTCATAACCTGACAAAATACACTTGTTGAATGATTTTTGTTGAATGCAACTGTTAAACATGTCTGGGTTTCAATTTCTGAGGAGACACATTTACAAATGAGGAACCTGTTCTGAAGAGTATTTTATTTTAACCAACACAAATTAAAAGCTGGGGCCCAACAGACGTTTCTGGTTGGGGGTGCTCCCCGGTGCTGAGTTTTTTTCATGATGATACCAGAGCCCGTCAACGTTCCTATTAGACATTCTCTGATGATACTTCATGAGGCACACGCGCGCGGTCTCTTGCTCTCTCTCCCTCTCTGCCGTGCACGCGCTGCGCGGTTTGGGGCACAGTCTCTGTCTCGCGGGCGCGCTCGCTCTAGATTCCGGAGATTTTAACTAATTCGCGGGCATCAGTGAGCCGCTATCAATATGCGGGAGACTCCCGGAACTTCCAGGAGGCTATTTTTTTTACACCATAGCTTCGTAACGTTACTTGAGCAACAGCGCGAACTCATTCGGAATATTTTAAAGGCGTAACAGCTGATTAAAAAGCAGAGACGATTGTAGACCAAAATGAAGAGAGATTTTATCTTATTTTTTATTTTATGCAAAACATTTTCGTCTCGTCTTTTTTCGTCAACAATAATGCATGTTAATTTAGTCTTAGTCAGCGTTTTTGAACAGTAGTGCAGTCTCGTCATCGTCTCGTCTTAGTCATGGAAAAAAAAGTCGTTGACGAACATATTTCGTCTCGTCTCGTCTGACGAAATTAACACTAATGCTGACCGAGTGATGTTATTAATGTGGGACTGAAATGACAGAGTGCTATCCAGGATGACACCTAGGCTCTTAACCTGAGGGGAAGGGAACACAGATGAATTGTCGATGAAGATAGAGAAATCATTTATTTTAGAGAGGATGGATTTGGTGCCAATGAGGAGGAATTCAGTTTTGTCACTGTTGAGCTTGAGAAAGTTTAAAGAAGGCAATTAGATAGGGAAATGGGAGGGAGAGATGTAGTGGGTTTGGTGGATAGGTAGAGCTGGGTGTCATCTGCATAGCAATGGAACTGGATGTTATGTTTGCGAAAAATATGGCCAAGAGGGAGAAGGTAAATAATGAATAATAGGGGTCCAAGGACAGAGCCTTGGGGAACACCAGAGGAAAGGGGGGCAGAGTGGGATCTAAATGTTTTAAGTTAATAATATTGAGCTTTATCTGCTCAATATTTGGTAGCTTGATTCTGCATAGTTCTTTTATCCAAGACTTGTTTACTGTCGAGATGTTTGACACGGATAATGATGATGTTGAAATGTGGCAGAGTCAGTGTTTGTGTTTTAATTCTATCCAGCAACAACACAACTTAAATCTATCACAGGTAAAACTTAAGGTTTGTTCTTGCCAGATATAATTAAAAACATTGGGACACAATCTGTGACTCTGTGCCACATTTCAACATGGAAAGGGATGCTCTCTGGGGTTTCAGGGAACTGTTTTCTATTTCTTTGTTCTTAATTGTTGAATGACAGATGTGTTTTATCTATGTTGCTGAATAGACCTGTAGATATTAGCTCATTGAAATGCAGAAGCACAGCATTTTAGATTGGTATATTTATTAATCATTAACTCATATATATATATATATATATATATATATATATATATATATATATATATATATATATATATAAATGTAATATAATTATTGTACAATTACTATATATGAATTGGTACGACTATAATAAAATCACAATGTAATTTACCTTCAAAGATTTAAACTAATATGTTGCTGCCACGTTTTTGTGCTCACCTTTTCATCAAACTCAACCATCAAGCTTAGTCTTAATAAATAATAATGGCAACAGATATTATCAGACTCCCCTAGTAACACATATTTGTATTAATTTGGTCTGATTTCCTTTCCACATGATCTGGTATCATCTTGGTCCTCTAGAGGATGCATGCATGCTAAAAACAGTTGGCACTCTGTGAATGTTTAAATAATGACTCAGCACAGTACAAACAGATCCTTGGTACAGTGTGTAATATGCACTTGCACAGGAAAGAGAGTTTTGTAAATTAAGCTTTATATAAACTCTGTGTGAGATAGACATTACTGTGTACTGATCCCTAAGAAAAAATTCAGGAAGATTCAGGTTTAAAGTGAGGGAGTTTATACTGTGGCTGTGAAAGGAAAATGACTTGGACTCAATTAAAAATTAGATTTAACATTGATTGTTATTTCCCCTATTGTGTTGTTGATAAGATATTGTGAATTATGTTATGGCATTCTCACATTGTCGTCAAACCTGATGTCAGGGACACTGTCATTAAAACACGTTATATTTTGCTAGCTATAGAAGATTTAACAACAACAACCATAATGATGCATGTAATGTAAATCATACATTTGCATATGTCTAATACACAGTACACACACGTCCATATCATCTAGGAAGGGAATTAGATGCACACCATGAAAGAGAATGAATAGAAACACAATCAATGGAAAAATATGACTGCAGAGAAAAAAGGATAGAATGTGGAGGACAGAGATGAAGAGAGACAGGAAACAAAAAGGAGGGCTTAAAGAGAGAGATAAAGACAGAATGGAGAATAACAGAATAGATGGAGAGTGATACAGAGAGTGCTGACCTTGGAGGAGGTCAGAGACAGACACCTGCCTACTCTCTCAGATTGTCACCCAACCCATCGCCTCACTCCCATCAGGCTGCAGGAGGCACTATGAGGAGACAGTTGCTAAGGAAACCTGCTGGTTTCCATGGAGATTGTAATGTGTGAAGGACCAGTTAGTGGGACAGACCAGGGGTCTTATCGGAGTCGTGCTGTGCGACTGTGTAGTTGTCTTGTGTTATCTGCTGAAGTTGCACAATTTCAGTCATTTGAGGCACATACGTATTTTGTTTCTTATAAACAACTAATTTTGCTACGAAACTGTTTTCTTTTTTGGTTAAAGGATAATTCCGGTATTTAACACCTTGAGTCTATATTGTAGTTTGTTTTGGATGAACAAGAGTGGTGGACAACATTTTTTTGACAATGGTTCCTCTCTCATGACATTTTCGGACATGCCCATTGACTCCAATGTTAAATGGGTCCATGGCCAATTCTATTATAGTCAAAAACTCGAGAGAGGAACCATTGTCAAAAAAATGTTGTCCACCACTCTTGTTCATCCAAAACAAACTACAATATAGACTCAAGGGGCCCTATTTTAACGATCTGAAACGCAAGTGTCAAAGCGCAAAGCGCAAGTAACTTTGTGGGCGGATCCCGGCGCTGTTGCTATTTTCCCGGCGGGATAAATGACTCTTGCGCACAACGCAAATCTAAAAGGGGTTGGTCTGAAGTAGCTTCATTATTCATAGGTGTGGTTTGGCCGTAACGTGAAATAAACCAATCAGAGCGTCCTCTCACATTCCCTTTAAGAGCAGGCGCGCTTGTTCCATGGCGGATTACTATTATAACGGCGGGTTTGCCAGTGTACGCCAGGAGCGGTTCACAGCCGAGGAGACCGACGTTCTCGTCAGGGCCGTAAAACACAGAGAAGTGACACTGTATGGGGATGGGAGAAACCAACCCAAATTAGCTTCGGTTAAACAGGCGTATATTTTGGGTAAATGTGTAGCCATAATCGAGATTTTTTTTATTTTTTTTATCTAGATAGATCTTTCTCACATCTTCACGGACACAACAATGATTTCCCTCGTGTGTTAATATTTTTCCTTGTAATAATGTATGATTTGCAAAAATGAAAACTGCTGCGTCTGTTTATATTAAAGAATCAAAGTGGATGCGCGTTAACATTATGGCCAAGCACGTGCCCTTAAAATACCATATCACTAACGCGCAACGCGCCACTGTCTTTAGACTGTTTTTTCCCTGGTCTGTGGCGCAATTGCTTTCTAAAACTGGAAAATAGCACCATTGAAGTTTTGCGCCGGAACACGCCTCCTCTTTGCGCTGAACCGCCCCCGCGAGCGCAAGTTCATTCCCTAATTTACCGACGTGCGTCTGTGGAGGGAAAAGTGCAAAATAGGAATGATACATGCGTCGGTGTTCAAAGTCAATTGCGCTGGGTGCAAGATAGGGCCCAAGGTGTTAAATACCGGAATTATCCTTTAAGCAATGGTTTGCGGAGATGTAAGATCATTCAAAAATTTTCTCCCCCCATGGCAATTACTTAATTCGATTTTAATTAAAGACAGGCCCTTCCTCTAACCACACAATGTTACAGCTACAACATTAGAAATGCCCTAGGTTTATTTGCATGTAAATATCTGCACGCTTTATAAGCACAAGCTCTATATAACCTGGCAGTACCACATACACGGCATATTTGGGTAACATAATTCAGATATTTTCAACACAAGTCTTATGTCTATATGCGTAAAGCAAAAGTACCAATCTGAATAATAGAGAAGAATATAAGCTGTAATGGGATAATTCATCCAAATAGTTTAAATTCTGTCATAATTTACTCAACCACCTGTCAATCTAAACCTGTATGCCTATTTCTTCCATGTTTTGTCCATACAATAAAAGTCAGTAGGGTTTAATGTTGTCTGAAACCCCCAACATTCTTGATGATTTTTTATTTTTATTTTTTCATTTTGGGATGAACTATGCCTTTTGACATGTATTATTTTGACATCTTACTATGTGCTAATATATATAATGTCCATTTCTTTTCAAATGGACTAAAACTTTCCATTTTCTGCATTATTAACATTATTAACTGTATACTTATAACTCTCCTCTCTTCCCTGTCTATCTATCTCCATCTTTCCCTTTTCCTATCTCTAGTTCAAAAGGATGTTAAACAGGGAACTGTCCCATCTGTCTGAGATGAGCCGCTCTGGGAATCAGGTGTCCGAATACATCTCCACTACGTTCCTAGGTAAGCGAGTCCGCTCACGCTCTGCTCTGTACATCTCAGCCCTTTGCTTCTATTTTCAAAAGTGCAGAACCTAAGTTTCAGCATTGCAGTAGGTTATAGTAGAGTACATGCACTGCTCTGAGAGAAACACTCAATGCTTAATGATTTGAAATGAGCGGTCATCTGTTTAAAGTCCATGCATTTGTTGTGTCCCAGACAAGCAGAATGAGGTGGATCTTCCCTCTCCTACGCTCCGGGAGCGAGAGAAACCAATGTCTCACATCAGCGGAGTCAAGAAGCTTACACATAGCTCGAGCCTCACTAGTGCAGCCCTGCCCCGCTTCGGGGTGAAAACCGAGCAGGAGGACGCACTGGCTAGGGTACAGACACAATGCATACATACAGTACTCTATTTTACCATTATCAGTATTAAAAAGTCTGTTTGTCGAATGGATTTGTTATAATTGAATTTATCTTTACAGGAGCTGAATGATTTAAACAAGTGGGGCCTTAATATCTTCCATGTGGCTGAGTACTCCAATAACAGACCTCTAAGTTGCATGATGTTTGCTATCTTCCAGGTGTGTGGTCCCTGGTTTTTGCTATGAATGCTTCTGTGCTGTGCTTATGAAATATTGATTTTCCAATTATCTCTATTTGAAAAATCGATATATTGATTCCTTAAAATCCCTAAATCAATCTTTTACTCAATGCCTATTTTCAGTGGCTATGTGGAAATATGTTTTTACTTCCCGTCTTGCACATGCCACAGCAATGACAGCACTCTGCTGAACTAACTCACTCAACATAGTCGTTCATTTTCGTAAAGTTAGAAGATTTCCTCTATCAGTGTTCCTGCTGAGTTGTGAATGTGAGTCTGCAGTCTGTTTTGCAGAGAAATAATTTCTTCATACTATATGTAATAGACATTAGACATTACAACTGAAATATACCCAACTGAATTACCCAGCCCTACTAGTTACAATAGCAAACCTCTTCATCCTTTATATTGACCATTCACTATGTTCTGTCTACGTTCTGCAATGCATTAAAGGAAAGGGATCTATTGAAGACATTTGGGATCCCCGTGGATACGTTTATCACCTATGTAATGACACTGGAAGACCACTACCATGCCAACGTGGCCTATCACAACAGCCTGCATGCCGCTGATGTCACACAGTCAACACATGTGCTGCTCTCCACACCGGCACTGGACGTGAGTATATGCTAACATGGGAGAGCCAGTGCTCATTCTGGAGCAAAACGTTTTATATTCTGAAATCCAGATTTCAAAGTCAGCACCGACACTATACATAATGACCATTGTACTCCTGTATCTTCCCACCAGGCTGTTTTCACTGATCTTGAAATCCTGGCTGCATTGTTCGCTGCTGCCATTCATGATGTAGACCACCCTGGAGTTTCCAACCAGTTCCTCATCAACACCAGTAAGTCTACATTGTAAAAAATATGATGTTGATGAATCATCCTAGGCTGCGTTTCCCAAAAGCATCTTAAGCCTAGGCAGATTGTAGAACTATTGAAACCAATGGTCTCTACGATCAACTTAGCTCAAGATGGTGTTAAGAAACGCAGCCCTGATCATTTGACAAGTATTATATGACAAAAACATGCATGTCAAATGAATATGATGTTAATTTTAGTAAGTTGGACATCTACGAACTGGTTTAGGGCAGCACAGATTTACAGGGCTCAATGATACGAATGTATTCTGCTTTTTTTAAATGGACCACATCTTACAATAAACATCCATTTTTATATTAACAATGTATTTTAATATTTGCTAAAAATAATATTAAATAAAATGTAATAAAATGCTTCCAAGACCATCACAAGTCATTTTTGCAATTTTGTCAAAATCGAATATGTGTTAGTCAGCTACAACCCCATTTCCATAAAAGTTGGGACATTTTGTAAAATGCAAAAATCTGTGCTTTGTTAATTCTCTTGAACATTTATTTAACTGACAAAAGTACAAAGAAAAGATGTCCAATTTAACTGACCAACTTAATTGTATTTTGTAAAAAAAAACTAATTTTGGATTTTGATGGATGCATCACACTTCAAAAAAGTTAGGACAGTGTACCACTCTGTCACATCTCCTTTCCTTTTAATCACACTTTTTAATCATTTGGGAATTGAGGATACTATTTGTTGCATTTTTGCAAGTGGAATTTTAGCCCAATCTCGCCTGATACAAGACATCTCAACAGTCCGTGGTCATCGTTGTATTATTCTCCTTTTCATGATGGGTCACACATTTCAATAGGAGACAGATCTGGACTTCATGTGTAGAGTGTCTACGAAACCACACTGTTGTAGCACATGCAGAATGAGGCATCCCAAAAAGATGTCATCTTGATGCCATTAAATGTCTCTGTACAATCCCAATATACATCTCCACGCCAGTGGTACCTTCACACACATGCAAGTCACTCGTACTGTTTGCACTGATGCACCCCCATTCCATGGCAGATGTTTGCTTTTGCACCTGTCGCCGATCAAAGTCTAAATTGTCCCTTTCGACTTTGGGACTGAGAACTCAAAGTTCGTTTTTTGCTAAAACAAGCTGAAACGTGGACTCATGTGACCACAGCACACAAGTGCCAACAGTTTTCCCGGGCAATGTGATTATTATATTTAATGTGATTATAAATGTTTCTCATTCAATGGTCACACACATTTAACAGAGGTTTACGGCCTTGCCCCACATGGACTGGGATTCTTTGGATTCCCTGAATCTTTTCACAATTTAATGTATGCCCGAAAATTAAGTTCAAGTTCATTTTATAGAGAGCCTAAGTCCCTCCCCTTCCAGTTGACCACCATGGGACCTTATTTCGGAAAAATATTGTATGGTAGTCAATGGCGAGAGACAACAAATATTTTGATCCCGTTTAATTGTGCCCTGAATTACACATGATGTTTGTCAATTTAAAAGATACATTTTAAAGTCAAGAAAGTCGCAGTTTGATGTAAACCTGTTAAGGGATAAGACTGTGAAAATACGTAATTACAAAGACTACAAACCGAAAAGGCCCACATATGACGTCATACCTTTTCACTCAATGAATGAAGCTAACTTTACTGAAGCTAACGTCTGTCATTTTTTCTATAGTCTTACGTTATAATCGTAACGTTACGCCGTCGTGCCTGAGTGTTTTGTACCGGACTGCAGTGCACACATACGAGCAACGGTGACGTACAAAGTGCGAGACGAGAGATGTAGTTCATTGAGCGATTTTCACATAAAACTAAATGTTACTCTTCTGTTTTATGACAAACTGCGACTTTCTTGACTTTCATAATTATCTTTTAAATTGACAAACATCATATGTGTAATTCAGGGCACAGTTCGGACGGAATAAAAAGATAAGTTGTCTCTCGCCATTGACTACCTTACATATTTTTTCCGAAATAAGGTCCCATGAGCCGGAAGCGGAGGGGCGGGACTTCGGCTCTCTATTAACTTTAGTGAAGTTCAAGTTTATTTTTAAGTATACTTTGTGTATAGAGGGGACAGTGTTTATTTTTAGTAAGTATATTAATATCAATGTAATAGAAGTATACTTGTACAGTATGTGTACTGTTTTAATACTACTTGGGACTAAATTGGCCCACTTTTTAGTATATAAAAGTATACTTGTAAATGTACTATAAGTGTAACAGTACTAGTAAACTAGTACACAACTAGTTTACAACTAAGTTTTTCGTTTGCACTGCAACTACAAGTGAACTTATAGCTATACTGATAGTTTACTAGTCACATATTTGTAGCACATTTTTAGTTTATGAATGTACACTTTAAAGTGTACCCTCAGTAAACTACTAGTTTAGTAGTTTTATAAGTGAACATAACCATACTTATAGTTTACTATTTTTAAATTCTTTTTGCACTTAAGTATACTATGTTCCTATTTAGGTATTATTATTTTTATACTTGAAAAATAACAATACTTTAATATACTCTTACTTTAATAACTACTCTGTAAAAGCCGGCTATTCGGCCCAACTTCCGGTTTCCAAATAGCCGGTAAAGGACGCGCGTGTTCAAGTCTTTCCAGCGTCTCAAAGGAATTTTGGTTAAATAAGACACATGTTCTCATATGCAATTATCTCGTTTTAATCTGACTCCATGAATTAAAAAAGGTTCAATGTGCAATAAGGTTATGTTTACACTTAAAATAGTTACAACATGATGTAATGATAATTTAAACCATTTGTACCCAGCATAAATGTAAAATGTTACCTGAGAGAGAGAGAGAGAGAGAGAGAGAGAAAGAGAGAGAAAAAGAGAGAGAAAAAGAGAGACAAAGGCAGAGCCTCTGTCTCAGTTCAGCATCCAAAGCAAAGAGACCAGAAGAACATTTGCCAACTTGTTTTGTCATCTCCCCCCGACCATGTGACTAACACTCAGGTGTGAGAAATTCAAACTGACCAATTAGACCATCACAATTTCCCCCATTGTCCAAAAGCTTTGGCCTAATAGGCCCACATCAGTCTTAGCATTGCTGTGCTTGAAATGTCTGAGAGAAAAGCAAGTGTCTTAGTTGCGTTGAAATAATCTTGGATTATTTCCAACCTTACAACTCTAAAAAATATTTTATTCTAGCTTTATACACTTGAATATGGGTAAGTTTCATTTAAAAGCCACATTTTAATTAAAAAGGTGAGAAAATCGCATTTTTGTCAGACTACGTCCGGATCGGATTCAGAACGATGATCAAAACACAGATGGAATAGATCGAGTCCATCAACACCCCAAAGCTTCACAGTCGTTTCCTCTTAATAGGTTCAACATTTCATTCAGTAACGTTTGGTAGGTTTGATTTATATGCTGTTTAATGTTTGATGATCACGTTATCTTACACATTTTTTAACGCTTGTTTCTGCTTCTTCTTCACCTGTGTTTTGATCTGGAGATTTGGTACTCTTTCAGAAGATGCGTAAATAGTGACTGTATTACAGTGAAAACATGGATAGGTGGAAAATTCAATCAATTTTGGGGAAAATGTAGATTAGAAGTAAATTACTATGTACACTACCAGTGGACTAGTCTACACAAAAAATGCAGATACTCAAAATTAGGAAAATATCTGTTTTCTTTATAAATCAATATTTTTAAACAATGAAAGTTTATAAGACAGTATGTAAAACTATGAGAAAAAGTATTTAATAGGCTACTCAATCAAAAGATTAAACAACTACAAGCTACTTAATTATATACTTTTAAGTTTATCTCGATAAAAAGATTGAGTAAAAGTATACACCAAATATACTAAGACTTTTCAGTCAGTATAAGTCAAGTACTTAAGTGCAATTTTAAGTATATTTCTGAGAAATACATAAACTATATTTCTGATATTTTCTTTTTAGTTTAAAAGAAGTATACTAATAAGCACACTTGAATAAACTTCTTTTTCATAAGGATGGTATGGTGAAAGACCTAAGTTCGTTGCAATCTTGCATTGAGAAATGTGATTTTCGAATAGTTTGACAATTATCTCATGAAATTTGGCACAAAGTAGTTAACCATGAGTCCATGACCCATCTTTGCTGGCAAAGAATGAGCCTTTGGTGGATGCTCCTTTTATACCAAATCACAATAACTTCACCCATTACAAATTCACATGCTTATTGTGGACTCTCAAAACAGTTTATCTTGGATATTCTAGTCTTTTCACTTTTATTTTGCCTCATTCCCAATTTTTTTGGAGTGTGTTCCAGCCATCAAAATCCAAATTTGTTTATATTTACAAAAATACAATTCAGTTAGTCAGTGAAAACTTTGGAAATCTTTTCTTCGTAGTTTTGTCAGTTAAATAAAGGTTCAAGAGAATTAACTAATCAAATCAAATCTTTTTAAAATGGGGTCATAGATAATTATATTGATAACTTGACTTGCCATAGTATGCGGGAAGATGCCGGAGAAAAATATCCTGTATCTGAGAACAAAATGAGGAAAATCAGCAACCACACATATTGTATTGTTCTATGTTTTCTAAAAGGTTTTTTTTTTTTTTTTTTTTTTTTTTTTAAGTAACGTGTGCAGGTCCTCAACCTTTCTATACAGGGTCTACTCTGCCACCCCACTTTTCATGTGTCCTTTATTTTAGTCTGAACTAATTAATACAGTGTGTAAATCAATTCCCTTATTTTCTTAAGTTTCATTTGAATTTTTGGTTAAAATAAATAAATTAATTCAAAGTTTGGATTAAAATAAATAAAATTGAGCAATAAGACAACACCTTGTGTCCAACTAGCGACAACTGCAGAATACATTTCCAGGGTATAAAAATGTATGTAGAAGATCAACAATGTATTCTTTTCAGTATTCAGTATTGGCCAAAAACTCTTTCACACTGGCCATGGGCCCAGTGGGTAATCCTTGCTGTTGAACCATGAAATTCACTGATAGCCTGGTCTGCTCTGTTTCAGACTCAGAATTGGCATTGATGTACAACGATGAATCTGTACTGGAGAACCACCACCTGGCTGTAGGCTTCAAGCTTCTGCATGAGGAGAACTGTGACATCTTTCAGAACCTAACCAAACGGCAACGGCAGAGTCTGCGCAAGCTGGTCATTGACATGGTTAGATGCTCATTGCACTGCACTAAACATTAGATACTTTTTTCTTTTTTTCTGAGGGTCTACACTTTTATTTCCTGTGTAAATGGTGCTGCTTGTCTTCTTAGGTTCTATCATCACGCATTATCACTCACACACCCTCCATTAAGCACATCACCCCAGTCCCTCAACAGCTTCACTGGCTCCTCATCTCACACCGTATCCACTACAAAATCCTGCTCCTCACTTTGAAAGCCATCCATAACCTTGCCCCTTGACTGACCTAGTTCATATTGCCACACCAGTCAGCTCTCTCCGCTCCTCCTCCTCTCTCCATCTCATTGTCCCTCCCGCCCGCCTCATCACTATGGGGAGTAGGGCCTTCAGTCGCTGTGCTCCCCAGCTTTGAAACACTCTCCCCCCTGACCTCCGCAACTCCGATTCTCTCACACACTTCCAATCTTCACTAAAAACTCATCTGTTTAGACAAGCCTACTCACTGTGTGTGTGAGCCTACTGCATTATCCTCCTATATTCCTTTTAACCGATGTATGTATGTATTTAACTGATGTATGATGTATACATGTTTTATCCTAGTTTTAACATAGTTAGTTTTTAATTTGTTTTAATGTACTTTCTTGTAAGGCAAACTTGAGTGCCCAGAAAGGCGCCAAATAAATAAAATGTATTATTATTATTATTAGGTTCTGGCAACAGACATGTCAAAGCATATGAGCTTGCTGGCAGATCTTAAGACAATGGTGGAGACCAAGAAAGTGACCAGTTCAGGAGTGCTGATGCTGGACCATTATAATGACAGAATACAGGTGATTACCAACAAACGTGTTTCTTTATAATGCAACAAAACAGTTTAAAACTATAATGCCAAAAATGACATGTGTCTGTAAGTGCAGACCAGAAAAGAGAAAAGAGAAATGTCTTAGTCACAAGTGTGTGTGTGTGTGTGTGTGTGTGTGTGTGTGTGTGTGTGTGTGTAGGTCCTGAGGAACATGGTGCACTGTGCTGACCTTAGTAACCCAACGAAGCCCTTGGCAGTGTACAGGCAGTGGACTGAGCGCATTATGGAGGAGTTCTTCCGGCAGGGCGATAAAGAGCGAGAGCGTGGGATGGAAATCAGCCCCATGTGTGACAAACACACTGCGTCTGTGGAAAAGAGTCAGGTACACATATAAACACCCACACAAACATAAATTCTCAACCTTCTCTGACATTAGCTGCTCCTAAAGAGTCTATATGTTGGGTTTCCTGATTTAGGTGGGCTTTATCGATTATATTGTGCATCCCCTGTGGGAGACCTGGGGGGACCTGGTCCACCCTGATGCTCAGGAAATTTTGGACACCCTTGAGGACAACCGGGACTGGTACCAAAGCACCATTCCCCAGAGCCCGTCACCACCGCCTGACGGCCCAGATAACGAACTTGAATCCTGCACGACCAAATTCCAGTTTCAGCTTACCCTGGAGGGAGAAACAGGACCGGTCGCTTCTCCCAGTCATAACCACATAGGCAACCATGGTCAGGAGGCAAACAAAGAAGACGAGGAGGCGGTGGAAGCTGAGGAGGACGAGGCAGAAGAAAAAATGGAGGACGGGGAGGAGGTGACAGAGGTAGTGGTTGAGAGGTCGGGACGGAGGAGACTGCAGGTTCAGTCAGTAGTTGAGGAGGAGGACGAGAGACAGTCTGATGAGAGCCCTGTAGAGGAGACGGAGGAGGAGAAATCGTCCTCTCCTACCGATGACACGTAATACGTGCGACTCAAGGAACAGCTGTCTGGCCCAGAGGGCTAAGTACGAGCCATCCTTCAGAAACTCTGTCCCTACGCTCTACCGTTCACATAGGACTCTTCTGGTTCTGATAGCTAGACCATAAACAGATTAAGTCTTGTGTACCAATCCAATAAGACATTTTATTTTATTTTTCAAAAAGGGAACAAAATAATATTGATATCAGAGAAGTATTTAACACAGCAACTGTAGATTATGAGTGTGAGCTGGGGTCCATCCAGCAGTGAGGGTGAATTTGGATGGAGAAACAGAATTATGGTGGGGTTTGTAAAGGGCCATTACGTCAGTGTAGCACTCTGGAATTTCCACACATACGCATACACACATTCACAGACGTACGTTAATTTTTTTCGAACGAAAATAACGATACCACATAGTACATGCAAACACGCGGCTGTGTGTCTGTGTATGTGTTCAGGGGGCCTGGATCTGAAAGGAATCTTTTTTTTGGAAAAAGCCATCTCAAGAAGGAGCATCAGTGTCAATAATCGGCTTTTAAAGCATTCCAACAGGGACTTAAATCCTCAGATTCACGTGTTGAGAGAAATCTGAGAGACTTTTTTTCAATTTCTGTCATAGCGAGAACACAGATGCATCTGCTGGGAGAAATTAGATAATGTCTGCAGTCCAAAAAACTGTGGAGGGATGAGGATGTCGGAAATGATTTGTTAGTTGGTCCCACCCCCTCTTACCCTTTACCCAGGAGTGCTACCAGTGCAAGATGGCTGCGTGCCTTTCTGAACCACCAGCTTCAACTCTGGAGCTGTTGTGAAGCAATGCATCATGGGACAGGACATGCTTTTGTCTTCATCTTTGATTGTCTCTTTCTCTTTTTAAGCAATCTATCTCCATCGATTATGGTTTGTGCCGGCATGGAGCGTTCGCATTGTCTTTGTGATAATTCCTGCTTTCATCCGCCAGTCTTTCATTAGGATTTATCACCGTCATGGACTGCCCTCACTTTCCATGCGATTAATAAATGATAGTCACTTTCCGAGAATAAGCCATGTGACGCTTTGAAACGTATGTTTTGCCTTCTTTTTGGTTTGTTTTGTTATATCCATTCCTGCCAAATTTGTAAAAGTAACAGTCTCCTCAATTGCAGCACAAATTCGCACTGACTCTCTCACCTTCACCCACTCACGCTGGTAATACATTCTCTGTCTACACCACAACACACTACATTATGTTTTGCCAAAGGATTGAGTGCTTAGCTGATAAGTTGGAGAAGCATTGATCGAGGATGGTGAGAGAAGGATGAGGGAAAGACGCTGGTGGTTAGATGCTGGAAAGCGATAAACGGAGTCACATGCAGCCATATTGAGTTTGATGCGTTTTGCCTTAATGTCAACTGCAGGGTTTCTACCTGTCACATTGTGGAATAATAAGATGTTGGCGTTATATCCCAGACTACATGTTTCATGTCTATATGCCTTGCTAAATGTCTGTGAGTACACAATAGCTCCATCTGGAGGTGTAGGGTAGTTTTTTTCTGCGTGGCAAAGTTACAATAGCAGACGGTTCAGACAGAGGAAGCAGGTCATACCACTAAAATAAACTGTTGCTCTAATGTATTTCATGTCCGGCATCTTTTCGTGACGTCTATTTGACTTTTCACCTACTTTTAAAGGCAGAAAGAGAGAGACAGAAAGTAAGAGAATGAGAGAGTTCTCAGGTTGATGTTTGATTTGCAATATTGCCTCTCTCTCTCATCTCAGAACTTTTTAGTTTAGTTTTAGTTCAGTTTAGTAAACCAATTGTTGCTTTATTGAGAAGCAGCATTTGTAAGCATTCCTCTTGAAATATGATAAGCTAGTTTCTGCTGGTCAGTAGTTTAGCTTTACTCAAGCCAGTGTCTGTCAGACCAGTGACTTGAGGTCATACTAGTACATATATGAAAACTGTACTTGTCTGTGACAGGATTAGAGGATGTCATGGGATACATTTTCATTTGGCGGACCACAGGAGGAAAGCCCGAGGTTACACGATTGGTTTGTGCAAACTTATGTCATTCCCATTCCATTTGCCTGTCTTACCTTAAAATGCTTTGTTGTGTGGCTTTTCGTTAATGTTGTGAGCACTACGCTAACAAATAATATTTGCCATTTTAACACGACACTGTAGCAATTGTTTCTTATTAAGAAATTATTCAAATTAATTCCTTGCTGCCATTCTTTTTGGATATCAAAAGGAAAAAACAAGTGTTTTCTTTAAACAGTTTGTGTACAGTTTTTATTTTTGTATCATTCTGGTTTGATGGTTTAAAAATCAAAACTACTAATATAAATAGTAGACGAAATCACTGCTTGTTTTGTATATACTGTAATGTTGAATTGTAAATTTGAGATCTCTCAGAATCAATCACTGTCACAATGAGTCACTTTTAGTTGTAATGAACTGTAGTTGAATTGTGGAATTTCATAGGCAACCCCCGCCTTCCCCTTTCTTTCTCCTGTCAGTTCCCCTGCCATTCATTTGGGGGATTTTAGTCAACCTCCCATCACCTTTAAATGTGAATATTTGAATTGTATTGGAAAACAGACTAATCATCAGTTATTTCTAAAACTTGTCTTTACCAGCACTTTATTTTGTCTGTAGAAAGGTGTTGTAAGATGGCTGATATCAAGGGGAATGGTATGGCATGGCACAGGGTGAGCACATTAAATGGCTTGGCCCAAACGTCGTCTTTTTGGTCCTCAATGCCATTTCCTGCTAAAGCTCTGAGCAACATCAGCTACTCTGTGTCAATAATCTGCACTGTAAAGGCTTTTAATAGGGGGTTTAAATACTTCTGTGAGGTTAATGACCAAGAGACAGTCAGAAAGATGACGTGGCTTAATCAGAGAATAGTTTTTCTTTGTACTTTAAAAGTCATGCCTCATGAGACTCCAATGAAATTATTCTCTGGGCTTTAAATAATATGTTACTTGTTCACAGGTTATGGTAATAATATAAATGAAAAAGAAAACACAGGAAAATGATTGTAATATTTGTACATTATATTGCTGTAATGTGTATAATGTGTCCAAGTTATTTTATATTATATTATTTTTATGAAAGGTTTTCCTCTGAGAGAACCGAGTTGTCATTTTGTGAATAAAATGCATTTAATAAGCAAACGGCTATATATAAAAACACAAATATATAAATATATACCAGTATATTTTTTTCTTTCACTGTTCAGTACTGTAAAGTGTGTTGAAAATACAAATAAAGGACGATTTTTCTAATAAATGCAATATCTGTATTTTTATGTTTTCTTTTTTTCCATGTCCAGCCTCATATTACAGTAATAGCTGCATGCAGTGTGTATCATCAATAAACAAATCATAACAGTGAACACTATTTAAAATATTTAGCAACCATCTGCTTATAGAATGATGGTACTCAGCAAAAATGGCAGTTATGATATGCATGCAGTACAGGCTGCTTTGCTCAACAGTGACACTTTACTGACCCCTACAGACTGCCATTATTTAGAGACAAACATTCTTATTAAAGGGTTAGTTCACCCAATCGCAGATTCACAACAGACCCGGGAGAGAATACAATGCTGAATAAAGTCTTATTTTGTGTTATTTTTGGACCAAAAAGTATTTTCGATGCTTCAAAAACTTCTAACTAACCCACTGATGTCACATGGACTACTTTGATGATGTTTATATTACCTTTATGGACATGGACAGTATACTGTATATACAGCTTCAATGGAGGGAGAGAAATCTCTCGGACTAAATCTAAAATATCTTAAACTGTGTTCCGAAGATGAACGGAGGTCTTACGGGCTTAGAACGACATGAGGGTGAGTCATTAATGACATTATTTTCATTTTTGGGTGAACTAACCCTTTAATATGCAGTTGTTAAAATCATTATATTGTTGTTAAATTTTAGCTTATTGTTTTATTAGCTTACTATTTTATACACCTGTATATGCCCTGTGACTTTTTTTTTTCATTTCAAATAAAACAATTACTATATATATACAGTATATAGGCCTATATATATATATATATATATATATATTAAAGTATAGAATATTAATGTAAATGTAAGAGTATGGCATATTTAATACATGTAATCTCACTGTTTATTTATTTAACTATTTTAAAAGAGAGTGTGTTAAAGTGTGTGTGTGTGTGTGTGTGTGTGTTATATTATAATTTAACTTTATTACAATGTGCTCTTAGTACACTTGTTACATGTTACAACTGGGACTAAAAACAATGTGACTAAACCCTAACCGTTGTATGCAAGGGCCAATGGGGTATATGTATAAAATCAAATATTTCCTCTTACCATGAATGTCACTCACCTGCATGTAACTGTTCCTGTTCCATCCTCATGACAATCTCTTATCATTTGACCTGGCTGCATTACTGTAGGCAACAGCCAACTGGTTAATGTAGCCTAAACGTTAGCTAATTGCCTGTAAGGCCCTGAAACTGTGGGAGAAACTTCCACAGATATGAATCTCTCTATAACAAAACTTATATCCTTACAAACGTTATTTTTTGTAGAAAAAAAACACTACTTTTTTATACATAACAAGTTTAGAAGAGCAAAATAGCACGTTAACCTTCTCAGCCTGTCTCCTGAGAAAACCGCGCGCCTTTCGCAAGTCACGTGAACACACTTGTTTTCAACCACGCAGTCCTTTGAGACTAGGTTTTTGTATTATTAATTTTTTTTTATGAATTATAACATTCCTGTTTTATCACACCATATATTTTTTAACATGATAACGTTTAAAATTGTGTAATGGGATTTATTCATGTCAGTGTTGGAAGCATAATTTGTCTGTATTTAAATACTGGTGGGACTCCTTTTGCCTAAATATATGCTAGTATGAACCATATTATCAATGTTTTACACACACACACACACACACACACACACACACACACACACACACACACACACACACACACACACAAGATAAATCTTGGAAATCGGTTGTGTGTGTTTTTAAATGACTTCATTACCCACAATGCTGTACTCCGCCACATGAATCCAGTCCACCAATCATATGAGAACACCGCTCATCTTGGTGACGTAACACACTGGGTGCAGGAGCGCTCTACGGAAGTAAGTAATGAGTTACTGTTGTACAATGATTTTTTAGATTTCTATGACTAATTCTACAATCGCATATTTAATTTACGCAATGTTTATTAAAACACACTACTTGCTATCGTCATACTGTATTGTTTATCATTTCAGATAAGTTAGAATTTCAGTATGATCAGTTGGCCGTGTGTGCGGAAGCCATTTCAAATTGAATGAACTAGGATGATGCGAATAAGACATTTTAAAGATGAACTTATCTCATATAAATGTTAATTTGTTTCATTTTTTTGTAAACCATTTGTATGAGAATTATATTTATGATGGGATCATTAGATGTCCTGTGTTCATTTGAACAATACATTGTGTATTCTTTGCTCCAAGGTCACGCGCCTCTAGTGGGAGTTTGCATTTATCCCTCATTTCCCAAGGAATCATGACCTGCATACACCTGCTGTTGACTTTGGTCTTTGCTGTCAGCTTGGGGACACCTGTAGAGATTAAACGGCCACGAGGAGTACCACTGACAAGTAAAGTCATAGGCCTATCATATATTGCAGATTCTCTATTAAACGTGTACTGGTTTTAGCTTCACTGGCTTAACTTGTTTAACTCTTACTTTCTTATGTTTAAATACATAAAGAAAAACCATTTTATGAGGAGAACAAACCTTTCACCTGTCTCGATGGATCACGGACCATTCCTTTTGACCGAGTGAATGATGACTACTGTGACTGCAAAGATGGTTCAGATGAGCCAGGTATTGACAGAGCTCATTTTTTAAATTTAGTTTAGAATTAAAGACACATTGTACACAAACATGCTTTGCGTGACACTCAAAAACAAACCTCATTGGTTAAAAAAATATGCTAAAAAGCAGAACAAAGTATAGATTTATAGTACATTTATAGATTAATTATACATTAACAAGATTAGTGTATGTGGATAAAGTGTGAAAAGTGATAAGCCGTAGGGTGCACCAAATAATGAAAATTCAGACCCTCTCTTTCTTGCACAGAACACGCACTGTATCAAACAGGATACACACGCTGTTCTTTTTCATACAATAAAAGTAAATGTAGACCATGGCTGCTTCTGGTCCCCATTCACTTTCATCATGTGGGGGGAAAAACACAGTTTGGACATTCTGCTAAGTATCTTCTTTCTGTGCAAGAAAGAAAACCTACGGGGCAAGTACATCACAGTACATCAGAATTGTATATCCTTCTTAAAGGACAAGTTCGGTATTTTACACTTAAAGCCCTGTTTACAGATCGTATCTGATGAAATAGAACGGTTAAGATTAAAATTTGGACACATGCTGCTGTCGCGAGAATTTTAGGTTTATTTAGGACCTATTTTGCCAAACGTGTCACACCCGTGATTCTTCCGTTGAGAGCTTGAATAATAGACACTCAACCGGCGGAGTAATACCGCACCTCACTCAGCACATTTAATACAAGTCATGGAGTTGGACAAAAACTACGATAAAACCTGTTGGAATGCATCTTTTTCAGCGATTTTTTTTGGGCCCGTATCAGTGAACACCCCTGACCACTCGGTGAGTTTCACGTCTTTGTAAACGAAAGTTTAATGTGTTTTAGGAAGGAATCTTCCAGTGCACATATACAACCATTGTGGGGGTGGGGGGGAAAGCGATATAAACCTAAAATTCTCGCGACAGCAGCATCTGTCCAAAGTTTAATCTTAACCGTTCTATTTCATCAGATACGATCTGTAAACAGGGCTTTAAGTGTAAAATACCGAACTTGTCCTTTAAGTCTATGCTGGGTGGAAAGGGGTGATAAAGTATAGTTTAATGGTGTCATGTTTGGAGATGTTGTGCATGACAGTTGTTCATGTCTGTCATCAGGCACTGCTGCTTGTCCGAATGGCAGCTTCCATTGCACCAATGCTGGTTACAGGCCCACCTTTATCCCATCCTCCCGTATTAATGATGGCATCTGTGGTAAGATGACTCCGCATCTGGATATGTCTCCTCAGCAGTCTTTCGCCAAATGGAATTAAATGGCCATTGCATTTAACATTTTTGCTCCCTGTAGATTGCTGCGATACTACGGATGAGTACAACAGTGGAGCCAAATGTGAAAATACCTGCAGGTGAGTTTTGATCCAAATGTAATTGCTTTCCAGGGAGAATCACATCAGGAGTCGTTCACACAAGACACGTTCTTGCACTCCAATGCATACTCATGCACCAGACGAATGTCCTTGGCCATTGTGCCGCACCTCAATGTCGTTCCAGCAGCCCTTGTTCCAAAATTTTAAGATGCCTTGTTAAAATAGTCCAACTTTTCATAGCAGCAGCTCATTCTAAGTTTTAATCATCTTAAGTTGTATGTATTAGCAGTCTATGGTAAATAGCCATTTTAACATGAAAATGTATCGTATGTGAACAGGCCCTTATAGTTTCCTCTTAAAGGGTTAGTTCACCCAAAAATATCCCATCATTTACTCACACATAAGCCACCCTAGGTGTATATGACTCTTCTTTCAGCCAAACACAATCAGAGTTATTTAAAAAAATAATACCCTGGCACTTTCAAGCTTTGTAATGGGAGTGAATGGTACCTGAGATTTTGAAGCTCAAAAAAGCGCATCCATCCATCATAAAAGTAATCCATACAGCGCCAGGGGGTTAACAAAGGCCTTCTGAAGCAAAGCAATGCATTTTTGTTAAAGAAACGTAATAAACTATAATCAATGGCTTCCGGTAACGGCCGTATGCGAATCGAGTTCCGGCGGAAGAGTGACCTCTGACCCGATGTATGACGTATTGACGAACGCGGAAGCACAGAGGGTAGAGCAATTCGTTTTTATGAGAACATAGGTTACATAGCCACACATTACATTGCTTTACTTTCCCTTTTACTTGTGCTTCAATACAGTGACTATATAAACAAACACATTGAAATATTTGATTGGTTTTCAGGGAACTGGGACGTAGAGAGAGGGAGGTTCTGCAGAAGATGGCTGAGGTCACCAAAGAGGGCTTTCTCCTGAAACAGCAGCTCATTGAGGAAGCCAAGAAGGGGCATCAAGAAAAGCAGGTAGCATTTGCTTTGTATGAACAAAAATATAAGTCCAAAATTACAAAATGTTTTGCCCACATATTTGCTTTTTTGGCTCTCACATCCAACAGGAATCATCCATTTCATTATTTCTAGTATATACTGCAGTTTTTTATAAAGCCGTATTGTGTCAGTGAATTTTGGTCAATGTAAAATGCTGTGTCTCTTCTGTAGGTTAAAGTGACTGATATGCAGGAAAATAAGAAACAGCTTGAGGAGAAAGTTGAAGCGCTGAGGACAGTGAAAGAGACTGCAGAGCAGCCAGAGAAGGAAGCTAAAGAGCGCCACCTTAAGGCCTGGGATGGTGAGTCCAGCTGTCTAATAGTCAATGCATATCTCTTTAAACCAGACTGTCTGCCCACTACGAAAAAGGTTATCATAGTTTTTAACGATATTTATAGTCATATACACACTCTAAGTAATGACTTTATGGTGTTTTCATCATTAATGTAAAGTGTAATCTGCATTTAAACTTCATTCTAGAGCAAAAGGCAGCTGTTCGCTTGGAGAATGACAAAGCCAAAATGTCAGAAGCATTTTTAGAGCTGGATGACAATGCAGATGGCTTGTAAGTGCCAATGAGTATGGTTATTCTCTCTGATTGTGTATAGAGATATAAAATAACACGTTGTCTCTGCGTGTCAGTGTGTCTGTCTCTGAGCTTCAGTCTCATGCTGAAATGGACCCAGATGCTGATGGCACGTTTACTGAAGCTGAGGCCCAGGTATTTTTGCTTTTCTCACTCAAAATGCACCAGCCATTATATCGCGGTTACTATGCAGTTTGGAAATGTTCAGGTCTGGAGAAGTATGGAAATACATTTGTGTTTCCGAACTATTGCCGTATTCATTTTTCTGAAATCTAACATTAAGAATTTATAAAAATAAATGTATCTTACAAGCAGAGTGCTTTCATGGCTAAAATTTAGTGATTGTCGAACACAAATTAATTCAAGGCGGACATTTTCATTGCGTGAAACTAATTAAATGTGTGTGTTCCAATCAATCCAGTAACAGATAAAGGAAAAAACAATTATTTAAATTAGACTGTACTTTGATGTTTTCTGACCATGCAACATCCAACCGCATTTACAGTATCAAACTGATGTGCCAGATGTAAATATATTGCAGTTTATATCGCATTTTAGGTTTCTTCTCATCATATAAGATCATGTTATCACTTTGAGAAAACCAATGAAAAATAGAGAAAATAAAAATATTTACAGATGACTTTACTATGCACCAAAAATAATGCTTTATCAACCATTTATGTTAAATATGATGAATGATTTGTTATTCTTATGTTGCTTTGAATGTAAGTGTCTGCTAAATGCATAAATGACATGTAAATTAAATATGGTCTGAAAAAGGTTGGGAAATTGGAGTGTGGAAAAGTACAGAATTTTTTAATGGAAAATGTGTAGAAACCCTGTTGAATGCAATGAGGTGGGTTGACTCATTTGCCACTAGTTCTGATTTATGCTTTGTGATTTATTCAGGGACTGCTGGGAGGAACTGAGCAGGTGGACACAACAACATTTGAGAGTGTTTGGACCAATATTAAAGAAAAGTACCACTCAGAGGTCAGTAGAGAAGAGGCAGGCATGTCATGTTAAAAGTAAGGTAGTTATTTACACTACCATTCAAAAGTTTGTTATCATAAGATTCAAAAGATGTATTATCACCATCAATGTTGAAAACAGTTGTGCTGCTTAATATTTGCGGAGATCTTGATAAATGTTTATTTGAAGAATAGAAAATTCAAAAGAACCGCATTTATTTTAAATAGAAATCCTTTGCAACAATGTTAAAGTCTTTACTGTCACTTTTGATCAATTGAATGTGTCCTTGCTGAATAAAAGTATTGATTTCTTTCCAAACAATATTACCAAATGTTTGAACAGCGGTGTAGTTACTTAGATTAGTTATTTTGTACTCAATTGTATTTATTTTTTATGTTTAATTAATTGCTTGATAATAATAAACCCAAATTAGAGTAAAAGAAAAAATTCAGTTCCACTGATCTTGAACATAATGACCCATTACCACGCATTTTGAATGTCTGTTCCTCCGTTCTCTCTCAGTCCCAGTCTGAGGATCCTGCTCCAGTGGAAACACCTCCAGAAGAAGTGAAGGAGCCAGTTGTTGACAACGAGCCGTACCCGGAAGAAGACGTCTCTGAGGAAGAGGACGAGGATGATGATGAAGAAGATGATTATAATGAAGAGGATAAGGTGAGAGAGTATATCACACAGAAAACCTGTGCAAGCATTAACCTCAGTGATGTTTACATCCGCAGTGACATTTTGAGTCTTCTATTAACACTTCGCTGCTTGACATTTAACGCCCTTAACCTTTAACTCACGTCCTAAGGCACAGTGGCAAAGGTCTTACAACATAGCGTGTTATAACTCATGCTCACCGTACTGTGCAGGTGTAAAAATACATGTCTTCATTTGAGCGTGGCTGTGTGTTGTGCAGGCGCCGCCCACCGTTAGGACTCCAGAAAAAAGTCAAGAAGACGAGGAAGCCATGCCACCCTATGATGCGGACACCCAGGTCCTCATCGATGGTTGGTTCAACGCCCAGTCCGGAGGCTATTTGATGATGCATTACAGAGAAATACAACTGTGCTTGATCCGTTTTAGTCAGTTGTCCTTTGTTTCCTTCTGCTGACAAACTGTTCTGTGGTTCACAGTTGCTCAGAAGACCAGAGATGACTTTGAGGAAGCTGAGAAAGCTCTTCGGGAGATGGACGATCAAATCAGGTTTGTTCAATACTACAGTCTTTCAGGAAACGGCGAAAAGAAGTGTGAAATCAAGTGGGAGTGTTAGCGAACTGGTTTTTCGGATGCACCTGGAATTCTCATTGGTCATTGTATGCGTTTTCTCAACTTGTGGTTGCATCACTTTCGCAAAACCTTGCGTTTGTCTCCTACGTTGATGTGTCCTTGAATTCGATGCATTTGCAGTGTTCTCTGATGCTGGTGTGCGGCTGAGCACTGTGTTGAATTGTCCTTTGATTGTGTTGCAGAAATATTGAAAAAGAGCTGTCCTTTGATTTCGGCCCTAATGCTGAGTTCACTTACTTGTACAACCAGTGCTACGAACTTCCCACTAGCGAGTAAGTGAAACTAGCGTTTGTTTTTTTGTAATGAGATTTTTGTGTCTTGATTAGGGCTGCACGATATTGAAAAAATATTGCAATATTTTGTTTTTCTGCTATATATATATATATATATATATATATATAATTAATCATTCTAGAATGATTGAGGTGATTTTAGGGAGTGAATCTGCATAGAAGAAAATAAATTTTACGAGGAGGACACTCACAAAGATTGGTATTTTAATATAATTTTGTGTGTATGTGTCCGTTCAAGCACAAATAGAGGCGGAAGTGAACGGAATTCAGCGTTCAGAACAGAAATAGCGTGCGAGTTCCGAAATTGGTTCTCTTTTGTGTCTTATTGCGCTCAAATGGCTTAAAATCGCTTGAATGTTTAAACTGACAGGACCTAAAACAAATGCAAATGATAAACTTTCACTCTATGATGGTTAAACTTAGCAATTGATCCGAAAATCACATGCATACAGATCAACTACGATACACTTGACATCGCACGTCCTCAAAAGCAATTATCGTGGATGCGCAAATCGCGATATCGGTGCTAAAATGATTTATCGTGCAGCCCTAGCTGTGATTGATTTTTTTTTGTTGACTTATGTGTTTGGTTTGCCTTCAGGTACATCTACAGACTCTGTCCTTTTAATCGGGTTTCACAGAAACCCAAGTATGGAGGCTCAGAGACCAACCTTGGGTAAGCGACATTGGGGGTAAAATAAAACATTTTTAAAAAGACGAGGTAGTTTTAGAAGGTTTTGAATAGTATAAAAGAATGAAAAATGAATAGTTTTATAGCAAAGCTGCAATAAATGTATAAAGTAACAGTAGCTACAAAAGATTTCAAATAAATGCTGTTCTTTTGAACTTTATATTCATCAAAGAATCCTGAATAAAAAAAAACTGTCAGTTTCCACAAAGATATTAAGCAGTTTCAACATTGATAGTAATTAAAAATGTTTCTTGAGCAGCAAATTGGTATATTAAATGATTTCTGATGGGTCATGTGACTAAGTGAAGACTAAAGTAATGATGCTGAAATTTCAGCTTTGATCACAGGAATCAATTACATTTTTAAATATATTAAAATAGAAAACAGATGTTTTAAATTGTAATAATAGTTCACAATATTCCTCTTCCTTTTTTCTGTTTTTTACTATATTTTCGGTCAAATAAATGCTGCCTTGGTGAGACTTTTAAGAACATTCTTTGGAGAACATTAAAAAGTCTTACATACCCCAAATAGTCGAATGGTAGTAAATGTGCCATATTGGTTATTGGTTGATATTAGCAATATTTTCTTATTGGTATCGATGGATATTTGATATTAGATAAGTTTTCATGCTCTTTTCCTTTACCTTTGACACAATCTAACACTCATTTAAAATGAATCTAAATGTTACATCACAATAATTTAATAACACTGTTAAAAGTAATTGTTAAATCTAGAAAACCCCATTTTTCACACCGTATATTATGGTGTGATGCATCTGAAGGGGCTGTAGCACCAGGTAGTTATAGTTCAGTTCTGGGAACTAGCCACCAGGAAGGTCCCCGAGAACTACATTTTCCCCTAGGGCCATTTTCCTGTTTGCATTCGCACCTCCGGTAGGAACTCAAGTGATGCAAGTCTCTTTGCAGCATTCAGCAACTGGATGATGGAGGACTGTGTGATCAGAGCTGTGTTTTTGTTGCGTTTCGTGATGACGGATGGAATGTAGATGTATGTTATGCGATTGAAAAAGCTAAGAGGCTAAATCTCCTACGACATCTTGCAATGCTACATAGCATTCACCTGTCGCCTTTGTCTGACGTCCAGATGACAGATATCTTTAAGACAACAGTATAGAGCTTTTAAGATTGCCCATTTTACTGGTGTAAGCTTTAATTTAAAATGAAATCTTTACTATCTATCTAAACACCTGATTGGTAAGGCTTGGAAACCAGCTAAAACCCACTGAGATCAGCAGACCACCTTATAACAGTTTTTGCCACCTTATTTGTAATCGCATGACGTGAGCGTTTTTTGACCGTCTTTAATGAGAGGTGTTCATGTTTGCAGGTCATGGGGAAGCTGGTCAGGGCCTGAAAATAATAAGTACTTGACGATGAAATACGAGCACGGCACTGGGTGCTGGCAAGGTCCAAACAGATCAACCACAGTAAGTACTAGTTCTTTTATTGCTTCCACCGTGCCATTCATACTGGGAGTTTTTCTGCTAAGTGTATCTTTGTGCGGTAGGTGAAGCTGACTTGTGGGAAGGAGACGGTGGTGACCTCGACGTCGGAGCCGAGTCGCTGCGAATATCTGATGGAGTTCATCACTCCTGCAGTGTGCCAGGAGCCAACCAACATTGACCTCTCGCCACATGGCCACGAGGAGCTCTAGACTCTACGCTCTGCTTGTTGATGCATGGTGCGCCTCGTACTTATGCATACTTTTATTTGAGCTTTTTCAAACACTATTAATGGAAAAAACAAACCCTGGTTTTTCAAGAGACCTAAGTTATCATAGTGTCCAAATTGTTTTGATGTATTTTTCAGGTCTTGGGTTTGCCTGAGTGATGCTGCCTGCTTTAAAAGATTCAGTTAGCCTTTTTTTTAGGCTGAGTGCAACATCTTGGAGTGAATGTATTAAAACAAACGATTTAATTATGCCGACAATTCTGTATAAAATGTAGATGTGATATTGCCTTGTTCCACTAAAAATTGCACCAACCCTGTGATCAACAACATTGTTTAATATAAAAAAAGCGAACTTTCTGGAACAAGTGTGGATGTCTCGGGTATTTTATACAAAAGATTATCTTGTTTTGTCCTGATAAGCCTGTGACCTTCTCCAGAATACAATTAGCCTAGCTTGCAAATGTCCTGAAATCAGCCTTTCCATCCACACAGTGCATCATTATCAATTAATGAGCACTAAGTGCCGTGCATTGCTTTTTATGTTCTTTTTAAAAAATCATTAAAATGTTTGTGTGCGTGTGGTCACAAATCAATATGAACTTTTTCTTTCTCTCTTTCCTGTTCTGTAGGTCGTTGCTTTGTGGGAAGTTCTGGGAACTAATGAAGCTTCATTTCCTGTTCAAGCTGTTTAAGAACCTCTTCCATTAGTTTTGGATCAGCTAAAAGAGGCTGGACGTTGGGAGAGCATTAAGTTTGGTAAACTGTAATGTTTTTTGTTGTTTGTTTGTAATGGATTAATATCTGATCTCTTCACATTCCATGGATAATGTTGAAATAAATTCAACCTCATATCTGAAAAATTGTTATGACTTGTTGAAAAAAGACCTTAGTTGTGTCCCAAATGACTCGCTAAACACTATATTCTATGCAATATGTACTCGACCGTGTAAGGTACGAATTTTCTCAGATTTTGGAGTGCGCATCATTCCACACACATTTTAGTTTTCGAATTAGAGGCCCTTTCACACCAAGAACGATAATTATATTGGCGCACACAATATCGCTTTGTTTAATATAAGCGAGATGTAATCTTGTCGTCTGTCGCTTTAAATACTCAAGCTCTTTAATGTAGGATGGATTTTGTGATTGGCTGTCATTGTTTTTATAGTTCAACAGCTGGAAAAAATATTGTGTCTCTGTGCCGTTATCATTATAGTTGTTTTTCTTGTATATTTAGAAAGATTTTTTTTAGAACTATATCTTTATCGTTATAGTTATCGTCCTTGGTGTGAACGGGCCTTAAGTGCATCATCCAGGTATTTAAATTACAATTTTTCTTGTTGGAATTGTCAGTGTGAACACCACTGACACTACAAAATGGTATCGAATAGTACAAAAGTACTTGTCTTTACTATAGGAAATGGACAACCAGTTGACTAACTGGAGTTAATGTTTTACACGCTCGACTATGATCTTTATCATTATCTGTTGCTTATTGAAGTTGTGGACCCGGTAAATATCAAGCTGTTTATTAACTTTACAGACAATGATAAAACCGGATAAAGGAATACAATTTTGTCCTGAATGACCAACGCAATCATGAGCTTGTTCAAAACCCCTCGGAAAAAAAAGCACGCACAAAGAAAACAGAGATTCATATCGTTTATTTTTTTCTGGCATGTAAAGTACAAATAATTAAACAATTCCATGAAAAAGTCCTCAAGCGTCTTCAGCTGAAATCCCAGTAATAAATATCCTAAACTAAACTGAAAGGTTTATTTATTTTTTCCCCTTTGTTGTGTGTTTGTTCATTTGTTCATGTTTGGAAGTATGAGATTTTTTATTCGTGACACACAGACACTGAGATCAGGAGTTCTGCTTTTGATCGTTTTTTTTATTATCGTTGTTGTTGTTTGTTTGTTTGTTTTATTCGTATGTTATTCCTGGAAAATGGTTTCAGAAGAACGTTGCTAAGTAACTCTGTGTCCCTCCTAAATTAACAGACACAAAATACAACTGGTTGAGAAACAGAGTGACCACTGACCCCTTTATCTAGCTCAGCGCCATCGCCTGTCCCATCTCCCCCGCTGCGCTTTCTTAGCCACGCCCCCCTACCAACGACTATTATTTCCTAGACCGCTCTCTCGGTCGCTTCCGCAGCTCTGTGTGGCAGCGGGGTGAGGGGTGTTTGGCGAGGGACGCTGAGCCTAAGGCCTGGCTGCGGGACCAGAGCGTAGACCCGCCCCGGGCCCTGATTCACTATGGGGTTCTGAACGTGGCTGGAAAAACAAGACTGTGATTAGATTAAATAATCAAAACGTTTTCATTTAACAAGACAAACAAAACACAGGCATTAAAGGCATAACATCTAGCACACAGCATGTATGTTTATACACTTCATTAATTTAATATAGCAGTGCATTCTTTGCCTATGGAGAACTTTTCCCAAATTGTAATTCTAAAGCAGTTTTTTTTTGTTTTTGTTTTTTTTCATTTTCTTTTTTTAATCTATTTGTTCCCTTTAAATAAAAACAAAAAAGGTGTAACCACATTTTGGCAAAATTAAAAGTATTTAAACTTGCAAATATAATGAAATAAACCATAAATATACACAAAACATACTTTCATACGAGGCAATAATAATAATAATCATAATAATGATAATAAATAGTTTTTTAAGTTAACAATAAGTTAAAACTACAAGCTTAAAGTCGCCCAAATAATACAAGTTCATTGGCGCTATATTGATTTTTTTTTTTTCAAGTTTAAATTATTTATGTTGCAACAAAAGCTACCACAGACTTTTACAAACACAAACACATTTTGATTGAAAAGAAATAATTCTAACTAATTCTAAAACCTGCATACACTAAGAACGGCAACTAATTATAAATAATGGAAACAAATATAAGAAATCGTACCCAATAAAAGGAAACAAAACGAAATATTCGACCCACGTGTGTGTCCTCTATGGCAACATCAACAACACAAATACGCTAAGTTAACATGTGATTCTGATATGTAAAGGAAATCAATAAATTACAGGAAAAATGATATTCTGAAATCAACATGGGCTAAAACCGATGATATTTTAGACGGTATTCCTTTCACGGTCTTTTAGATTTGCTCTTTTCGGTACCATAGATGGCTGTTTGTTTTAGCTTGCATGGTCAGAGCACTAATAAGGGGGCGGAGGAAGGGATAATGGACATTTTTAGAGACCAGAGCTCTTGGTGCTTGTTTGATTCTCCTAATGAATCTGTTAGTTAACACTTTTTTTTGTTTTTTCATTTTGTTGTTGTTCATTACATTTGATCCTTTTACTATTCTGCAAACCATTTCAGTGTGACGTTTAATTTCTTTTTTAAAAAATATATATATCTTTTGTTCTCAGTCAATATAAAAACGAAGCACATTGCACTTACTGTTCCATAGGAAAGTTTTTTTGTCTTTTTTTAAAATGATTATTATTGAAGTTGCTCAAGCGGTGCAGTATGTTTGTTTCCTGCCATTGTCCTTGGCTCTCAGAGGGAATGGGGTAAGTGGTGTAGCTAAAGGGTTCGTTGGGACACTCAGCCAGAGGGACGACGCTAAAGACCCCACCCCCCACCCCCCTTTCGGACGCCAGACACACTACTGAGTTGCCCTGGTCACTATCTATCCCATTGCTCATTTTAGAGGGTTGACGAATCTTTACATTTAGGATTTTTGTCTCCTCTAGGGCACACCACCGATGAGTTGCGTTTGCGAAAGAAAAATGTGTTGCGATGTTAATGTGGCGTTGTAAGCTGAGAGGGGTTCACGGTATATCACAGTTTTTATACAATGGGAATGGAAAGAGTTTAGAGACACTTTGATATGTTATAATATATGTGTGCGCGTGTGTGTGTGCGTGTGCGGTCACACTCTTGCTGACTTTTTTTCCCTTCATCAGTGACAAAGCTAAAATCCCTTGGTTGGTTAGTGCTTGTGCATAGGAGCAAAATCAGGTGTTGACGATATGACGGTGGAATAGAGAAGATATGTTTTGCAGAAATAAATAAATAATAATAATAATTAAACAGTACAATGATAGACATTTGCCTTTTGTGGTGACATACTGGCGAATATAATTCACTATGGATTATTGTGTGAGATTTGATTACATTGATAAGTGCAGCTACATTGTATTATGTCAATTTCTTAACTTTTTTTGGTGCACTGAAAATGCTGAAGCGTTAAGGTGATTCTTCTTTTTCGTATTTTTGCCGATACGAGATGAAATGCTCCGGGTGTTCAATGTGACGCCATTTAGAGCTTCACTGCACCGTCATTGAAGCAACATTTTCCACTTTAGAGAAACCATAGCGTCTTTTTTCCTGCGTAATGCATACATTTGCCTGTCTGCTGATTCTTTTTTTTTTGTTTTTGTTTTTTTGAATGTTTCGTATTTCTCTTTTTTTTTCTGTATTTTTGAAAATGAAATGGTTTCACTGCATGTAAGTCTTAGTCCCCAACCCTCCGATCCCCTCCCTTTACACCGCAGACTGGCCCTCTCTCCCCAAAGTTGAAAACTCTGAAAATAAAAGCCATGCGGTGTGTCCAAGGATTTCCACGATTTAAGAATCTGTAAAAATGTCGCACAAGGTCTTGTTTTTTTTCCGTAGATATAAAAATATATTAATCTCTAATGTAATCCTTTCAAAGAGATCATTGTCCTCTTTGGCTAACACAGCGTTATTTAGAAAAGCAAAATGTCACTTGATTTGAACACACATTTACATCTTTCAGTTCTTTTCTTCATATAATGTGAAGTTTTGCAATTTTTACAGCAATGTCTCTCCCCATGGAACGGTTTAGTTTGTTTTACCACAGGGCTGTGGACAGCTTGGGCATTGTCGTTATTGTATCTAGGGAATTTTTCTTTTCTCAAAATACTCAAATTATGAGTATTTTAAGAAAAGATTCTCTCTTTTTTTAGCTCATGTGGCTGCGACTTGCTTTAAAGGGCCTTGAGGACACAAAATTTTATTTTATGTTTGATATGTAGCTGTTTAGATATACAAGGGCTGCTAAAAAAAAAACGGTTTGGGAAAAGCGAATTATAATGGGATTCCTTTTAGTGAATAGAGCTAAATGTATGAGAGGTTATGAAGAGCAAGGGCGACCAATCCCAGTGGCCCCTGACCACCATAACTGCTCACATGTACGTCTCAAAGAGCTGACGCAGAGCCTTTCCTACTCTCAAGCCATTCAAAGCTGTTTAAAATGGTCTAATACAGTTTTAATACAGTTTTAGATTTTAGATTTTGCAGCTGGACTTCATAATTGGTTTGAAATACTTTCAAAAGAATTCCAATACCATCGCCATGGGAACACAGTCGAAATGCCCCTAGTTACACAGACAACTGCATGTGGTGGAATCGATTCTAAATTCTAACTATAAAACTCAGAGTGGAAAGATACGTGGAGATTCTAGGTCGCCATGTTTTGTGAAGTTTTGCTATGCCCTCTGGTGGAGCTACGTGTGTGTGTGTATGTGTGTGTTGGTGTGCGAGTGTCTCTGTGATGAAAGTTGTCTTTCGGCGTGCTGAGGTGATTGTGATGACCCCCGGGTGACCTCTCGATTTGTGACTACCATCCACACAGTTTGTTCAGTTGCTGTTGGGTTTGAACCTCGAGTAAGGTGTGTGTTTGGTGCCATAAGGCAAGGTTGCAACCTAATGTAGAGCCAGGAAACCGTATTCAAAGTTCTAGAAAATGCTTACATTTTTGGCTATTATAACCACCTTAAATGTTGAATATATAGTTATATCATAATATATATGAGAACACTGTTTTTAATCATTTTTCTCTTTAAAAAAAATCACTGATTCAAAATGCCCAAGTGTAAAAAAGTGACTACATCCTCTGAAGCCAGACAGGAGAGTTACCGGGGCAATATTTTGGGTAAATTGCACATATTTGATTTACTTTTTTCTTTTTCTTTGACCAGTTCTCACTTTGCCTGAATTAAATTAAATCTCTGCAGACATTCTCTGTCACATTCATTAGACTGTCCCTCCTCATGGATTTCCCCAGCCTCGCCTCACACCTCTGCTAATTCAATACAGGCAAACATTGGGAAGGACTAGCATGTTGTGTTAAGAGAAAAGAAAAACAACTCTACTTGTGTATTTTTGTTCGAAACAACTAAACGTGTGTGTGTGTGTGTATGTGTGTTAGAGAGAGACTCAGTCCAGGCCCATGTAGAGTGAATGTACAGGGAGCTCAGTAGCTCCCCCTACATGTTAAAGAGCAGTAGTGACTAGGCCTTCCTTCAAGCCTTGTGCTGCTTGCTAGTCTTGAAGGAGACCTGCAGGACGCGGTCGCCCAAGCGGTAGCCGTTCAGGCTGGCGATAGCCATGGCTGCCTCGTCGTAGTTGGTCATGGTGACAAAGCCAAAGCCCTTACATTTGTTGGTGGTGAAGTCACGGATGACCTTGACATTTGTGACGGCGCCGAACGGCCCGAAGAGCTGCCACAGGACGCTTTCGTCAGCTTCAGGGGACAGGTTGTAGACGAAGATGCACCAGCCAGCTCCAGTGGGCCCGGTCAGGTTGACGCCGGCTAGACTGGTCATGCTGTCAATGGTTATTGGGGAGAATCTGGGGAGGAAAGAAGGAGAGCTACCATGGGTGTCATTCTGAAGTTCAGCACAGCGTGCTTCTCATTACCACATGCTCCTGCCATTTTTGTCTCTTTGAGAAGCAGACGCTCGATCTCCACAGCCTATGTAAGAAAATGGCCAGCTATCATATTATCTAGTCATATTATCTGGTGACCAAAACCAAACTAGTCATATTCCCTGTTAGAAATAGTACACGTAGTTCACAATGTTCAACAAAATCACGATACTAAGCAAAACAGAAACCTAGAGAGGGATGAAGGCAAATCAGAAACAAATCAACGGAAAATTGGAACTAACAGAGGAGACGCAAACGGAACCTTGTATGTCCATGCTGGTGGAAAAAAAGAACATTAAAGCAACCAAAACTGAAAAAAAAAATAATGTTAGTTCAATACAGAAATACAGTTTGATCAAGGAATCAACCAAAAGAACAAAAAGGTTCAACAAAGCCATGCCAGAATGTCCTGCTGTGATATCAGCTAAGTCAATCTAGTCTACTGTAATGGTGCTTTCTCACATCAATCTCTAATGTTAATCCTTAAATCAGCAGGTGGTATTCCGGGCACCTTGTTTGAGCTTGTTTAGGCATGGATGCTTTTGAAAGGACACCTTTTTTTATTTTTTTAAATTACCTCTTGACTCCGTAGCTGGCGTTTAGTAAATTGTCGAGTCTGCAATGCAAGAGGGAGAGTGACGGAGGTGAAGATATTAGTTGCAAGATCCAACAACCAGAGCAAAGCGTTTTCATGGAGCCACTTCAGCCACCAGGGGGAGCTCTTTACCAGGCACCGCATCCACCAATCAGCAGGCGCGGCTCGCCCATCGCACTGATGCAGTGCTTACAGAGCCCTCAGGCGATGGATCGAGAGTACTGCATGTTTGTGCTTCTGAATGCATCCGTGCCATGACTGATTCACGCACACAGGGCAGTTATTTAGAAAAATGTACACACTGCCTCAGTTAGACCCATTGTGATTTGTCAATCCCCCTGATGGCGTGAACGAGAGGGAGAGTAGGCAGCGGTAGGGGTGTGTGGGCTGAGGGTGGAGGCAGTACCTGAAGCGTTGAGTCTGGTGGTGCAGAGGGCCGGTGTAGCGGCGAGCAGCTGTCTGGTAAAGTTGGGTGAGCAGGGCCTGTCCCGTCTTCTGACTGGGGTTGTTGGCGAACTTCACGGTGATGGGCTCGGCGGCACCCAGCGGCTTTTGACCGTTCAGGCCTTTGATGGCCTCCTCTGCCTCATTTCGTTTATCGAACCGAATGAAACCTACTCCGCGCGATATACCTGCTCCGGACAGAAAGCGACGTAATGTAAGCACCGTGAATTTAAAAAAATGGCAGATAAGTCATGTGGACAAAGGGCTAAACCAGACTTTATACTATAGTGCTTTATGATCTACTCTATAAAGCAGACAAAGAAAAATGTTAATGTAAACATGCAAAAAAATAAATATATATATATATATATATATATATATATATATTATAGTACAGTATAGTATAGTAAAAGAGGAAAAAAAATATGGGCTGGACTTCCATTTGGAATTTGGCTTTTGGTTAACATAAAATAAATTCAAACTGTATTAAAAAACGATGTAGATTTTAAACCCGGAAGACGAAAAATGGCGTAAAAAACATAAAACTTAACCAGTTTTCCCATACAATTAGATCTAAGACATGCTAAAATTGTCTCCAATAATGTTCAACACTCATACCACTGTTAAAATATCAGAAAAGTTAGTTTAGGGTTTCATGACCATTTAAAGAGAAAAAAATATGGGCGGGACTTCCATTGGGAATTTGGATTTTGATTAACATAACATTTATTAAAACTATATAGCCATTCAAAAAAGACATAAAATGACTACAACTTTAACTAAATTAAAATAAAATAAAAACTAATTCTAAATATTATTAAAAATAACAATACTATTTCAATTATACTAAATGAACACTGCCAAGAACGTGCATTAAAAATGTAAATGGGGTCAATTTTGAGTTCATGTTGACTGTGAAGCATATAGCCTACCCTAGTTTTTTTTTTTTGCGTCACATCCAGAGCTTTAATTAGATTTGTAATCCTCCCCCAGGGTGCGTACGTTGTTTGTGGAAGTGAGGTAACGTTTACCTGTGACCTGGTCTACCAGGATGCGTGAGGTGATGATCCTTCCATACTGGGAAAACAACTGCTCCATGTCTTTCTGACTCATGGTTTTGGGCAGCCCGCTCACATACAGGTTGGCATCACGTATGGAAGCTGAGCTGGGTCTGGCGTAGGACACCTACACACACAAAAATTGGAGCTGCAGTTTAGGATTTGTAATATTATTAAGAAGCATGCATCAAGACAGCTGTGACAGTCCTAAAACTCCCAGCAGTGCAAAACTTTCAAGTGTAGTCGAGGCGGATATATGTCACAGCAGTGCCACGCTCAAAGGCGAGACATCCGCCCACTCTCTCTCATCCCTCCTTCCTTGAAATCCACGTCTCTTATCCGCACTTCACTCGAACCAAACCCGGTTCCCTTATTAAACACTACTTCAGCTTCGCAGTGCTCCTGACAGCAGAAACACGAACCCACTCTGACATTCACACTCCCCCACCCCCCAAGACACTTCGACACCCTCTGAGCTGATTTGAGACCAGCTAGTCGTGAGGAAAATTTGATATCATGGGCTGTTTTTCTAGCCGGTGATTTTCCACAAGACAGCAGCATTTAGAACCTGTTCCGCTTTGGGATGTGTCATGTAATATAAAGTCCAATTAGGCATTTGTTTTGACGTTCAAATATTCATCTCATTTTTATATTCCCCTCCATATTTCCTAAAAATCCCCCACCGAGCCGTCTTAGTCGTATTTGAGATGCGAACAGATTTTTCTCATAAAATATGTATATTTATGAGTTTCTGGAGGAAAGGGGCTGACTTTGATTGATGGTGTCAGTGTGTGCGCATGTGTTTTTTTGAGATAAAGAGATTGGCCCCCTCCTTCTTCTCCATCTCTCCTTTGTCTTCTCTCTCAAGGGGAAACTGCTCCTCTGGCAACCGGCAAACCAAGTAAACAGATTACAAGATGTCCAGCGTCCCTGACAACTCCCTAACACACGCCCTCACTAAATACCCAATGAAAAAAAAAAAGCAAATCAAATAAAAAGCTCAATACCAATTCATGCTAATGGAAAAGCACCATCCTCACTTTCCAAAAACTGTTTTTATTCAACAGTTTTTCACACAATTTATTCTCATTTATGTTACTTATATTATTGTACAAAAACTGTACTACCTTTACTCTATTTTTTTTTTCTATTTGTTTATACTTTTGTATATAATTTATTTTTCTATATTATCTCTTTTTACTTATACTTTTTATTATCTTTCCAAAAATATATGTCATAGACTTTGTTCATATGGTCTTTTTCATCTAAATGAATTTAATATATTTACTTTATATTATTTTTCTAAACATTTATTTTGCCTTAAAGCCTTACACTTTTTTACTGAAGCCCCCCCCCCACACACACACACACACTTATTTACTAATATATTTTTAATCTAAATCATTTAACTTTATGCTGAATAGAATTTAATATAAAAAAAGTAGATTTTTTTTCTTAACATTTATATTGCCTTAAAAACCTTAACCCTTTATAACCCTAACCCTATCCTGTTTCCAATGCTCTTTTTACTTATTTACTAATATCATTTATCTTTAACCATTATCTTCAATGGCGGGTTCTTGAACAAAGCATTTAATTTCACGGATTTGAATCTGCTGACCAATTATAAAATACATGTTAAGCGAGTAAACTTGTTTTTATAATAAATAGGAGTCTGTTCTAAACGTGTTCAAGACATTTTACAACGCCCAGTCAAGTTATAGCATGCTTCGCCATCAGACCTTGGCAGAATGATGTGTTTTTCCACCATATGCGTGTTTGAGTCTTGCAGGCCAGTATGACTAAGCAGCGGTATTGTTGAGGTAGGGGTGTAATTGTGCAGTGAGTGGGTGAGTGAGTATACAGCAGAGACTGGAGGGGGGAGATCTATTGGAGGGATGGGATGCTGCCCCATAATTAACCCTCTCCCTCTCTCTCCCACAGTACAGATGGTGCCTGCAGCCCATATGGCTCCTAATCCTGTCATTGGCATTCGGCTCCCTCCTAGCCTTTGCTACTGCGCCCCGTCACCCTCCCTCCCTCCCTCCCTCCCTCCCTCCCTCCCATCCTCGCTATCGTCTCTACCTTTTTAACAATGCCGTATTGACATGGAAAATATGACATTTGCCCAGCTTAAGGATTTGAGGGCAGTGGGCACACGAACGTTGAATGTCAGAGAATGATGCTGGATGAATGCACTGAACAAACAAGACGATTAAGACAATAGCAATCGGTTTAAATAACTACGCCAATAATGTTCGCCCATGGCCTGCAGTCATTATTCACTGGAATAACGGTGCGTAATTGGACTGTATGTTTTGCTAATGACTATAAGGAATGAAACTGCTCTGTATGCGTGCCTATATCATACAGTTTACATCTACATCTCCAATATGAATGCATGCAAGCACACGCTAAGTCCGCAGAAGCTGCTTAACTGCGGATTCTTGCGGATTTGTTGCCATCTTTGATGTGTGGTGATCAGGTGGAGAAGTGGACCGACTGTTTAATCTCTCACTTTCAGAAGCCCAAGCAGACCTTTCCCCACCCCAAACCCCAGCTGAATTGGGGACAAAGAAGGCCCTAATTAGCCAAGATTGGAGGCAGATGGGGCTCTCCTCGCTGACCTCCAAGCCTCACATTGCGTCTCCCTAATTACATTTCCATCACAATCACCTCTGCACACAACCCTTTGCTTTCTGACCTCCACTTTCTCTTTTCTTCTGCTCCTTTTGTCCCCGCCACGATTCCTCCCACCGCCCCTCCCTTTCACCTCCCCTCCTGCTGTCACGTCTGTCTTGGGCTCTGCTTCATTCCCTGCTTCCTCCCCATCGAGCGATTTGAGGAGCTTGGTCTCGGTGAGGACGGGTTCTCTTACTTTGATTGTTTTGGTCTGCAGTTTGAGACCATTGAGCGTGTTGATGGCCTTGTCGGCATCATTGGGATCCACGTAGTTTACGAAGCCGTAACCCAAACTCTGGCCTGCAATAAGACAAACAAAAATGCACTTGAAAACCACCCTTCAATGCAAAACATTTCCTACCGAATCAAGATATGCCGCGTTGTTACCTGTGATCTTGTCTCTGACTAGTTTGCAGGACTCGATTTCTCCGATACTGCCGAACAGGCTCTTGAACTCCTCCTGGGTCATGTTCTGAGGCAGGTAGTTGACAATCAGGTTGGTTTTGCTGTCGTCCGCGGCACCGTTAGTGCTAATGACAGGGCCGTTTGGCAGGCTGGTTCCGCTCGGACCATTGGACACCTGAGTTTCCATGGTGCTGATTATCTGCAGGTGGAGAAATTACAAATTAAGACCAAGACAGTGCAGTTTGGGTGAAAACGCATAATTTGAGGGGCGTCCTCGTTGAGAGGTTAAAAATCAAATGTGTCTGAGGGGTAGAGGGCTGGAGGAGAACAATATCCCACCTCCCCTCCTCCTATGACCTCCTCCCTCACTTCAACTCTCTCCATCAGCCCCTGGCCCTGCAGATGTCACAGTCCTTTCGCTCTTTCCCAGCCCCCCTTTCTGCTATCCAGGGTCAAACAGCGTTACATCACTAGCCTCTGAGAGGATGACGGTGTGGGCATGAGAATTGTTGTCAGTTCAACTTTCCTAATAGAATTTTTCTTAATTTCTTTAAAAAAATGGTAGTCTAGACAAAAGAAGATGGCGTTGGCACCTTGTTTATGTGAAAAGCCAGAGTGTGTGTGCGCGTCTGGGTCTTCGGTTCATTCGTGTTGCTGTGGAGCACATGATCTTTAATTTGGCCTATAGGGGATTTTCAACGAACAGATGTATGCAGGTTGTAGACGCTACTTCTGTCTTTAACGGTCCCTTTCTGTCACAACGCACGACTGGATTTCTCCTCATCGTACCGCAAAAGATCCGTCCCTTTTTATTTCTTGTGTGAATTATTATTATTATTTTCTTTTTTTTTACATTTTCCCCAAGGCTGGTACTCTCTAGAATTTACAAATTGGCATGTGTAATATATGTTCATATATTAGTCATCGTAAGTTGACTGAAAGCAGTCTTCCCTCGGAACGGCCCCTGGGGTGGAACAGGGTGTCTTAATTAACAATGCATCCGTGATTTTTTTTTTTCTTCTTTTTTTGGATCCCCACAATCAACAGGCACAAATCATATGCCACAAGTGTTCTTCTGTTTTTACACTCTCAGGAAGACAAAAAGGTACAAAAGCTGTCACTGGACTGGTCACCTTTTCAAAAGGTACCAATATGCACCATTTATATGTTCCTTTTGAAAAGGTACCAGCCCAGTGTCAGCTTTTGTACCTTTTTTTTCTGAAAGTGTATGATGCAAATAATTAATAATAGGAATGTAATTGGAAATGAAACGATGATGATGATATCCAATTAAGCATTAACGATCAGATGCGCAAACAGGTGAATTCCTAATAGTGTGGGTAGTCTGTTCTTTTGTTCTACCTTCAGTATTGCCTCTTTAACGCTCTCTGTCTCTTCAGTGGAATGATTTATTCTTGCCTTGAGCCTTACCTCTAACCAGGTTGCCCAGGTAACAGCAGCTTGACGACTGTTGCTATTGGCTGGCTTCTAGACTTTTAGCAAACCTCACACATATGTGTGCATGTCGTATGTGCACTTGGAGTTGTGCGTTCGAGAACTAGTGCTCGGTTAAAATCCCTTTTTGTCTCGCATTAATAAAATAAGCTTTCGGGGCTGCCAGAATTTATATCTCAGGCAAATTGACACTGACAAGGAGAAAGCTCAGGGAGGCGAGTTATTAAAGTGCTGCAAACATGGATCTAGGCAATTTCACTGCCACCCGAGCAGGAATTTCCAAGAAAAGGTCGTTCGTTTGATCAATCAAATAGCGATAAAATGGCATCTTTTGTGGCAGTAGCCCATAGCCTGTATAGTTCAGGAAATATCTCGGGTTCAGAACGTAAACCTACTCAAACAGGCGCTGTCTAAGCGTTGACACAAACCGAGCGAGTCTTGACACAATGTGACAGGATCAGGGCAAATGTGATTCGTGAACTGAAGTGAACCTCCCTATGGCAAGCCACCCATCCTCAGCGACGAATGTAGTGAGTTACACAACGCACAGGCTCTTCGGCCACACAGACTGACACGTACACTCTCTTACAGCCCAGATACTGTCGCCAGCACAGCAGAGGTAGAGGTTGATGAGCGCTTCATCCCAAAAATACACGACTCGCAGAGACAGGCGAGAGACTCCTTCCACTGTGCTCCTTTAGCATCACACACCTTAACAACTGTCCCTGAATTTTACGCTATTAAAAATCGGGCTTACGAAACAAAACGTGGCCAAGCAAGCAGGCTTTGACGTTCCTGTCCCAGCCTGTACTTTTCTATTTCTGGGAGAGTTCTCCCTCAATATTTAATGCACTGCATCAGCATCGCCTACACAAGGACCCAGACTCACACGCAAACAAGAGCCCTGCATCTCGTATACGCAAAACCTATTACCTTCCCACCAGCGCACTGATCAGGATAAATGACTGCAAAGATTCCTCTTAGTGAGTCTGTAATTAGAGTCTGCTGAAATGACCGTCAAGCCTTGACAGTCAGACAGAAGGGGAAATTTCATTCGTTTTCCCCCCTGAAAAAATGTCCTGTTGAATGTCACAATGCACAAATGTAAGAAGCCACTTGGTTTAACTGCTGCCATATGTGTTAGATGAAATAAAAATATAGATTAATTATAAGTTAAAATACATTTCCATTATCTACAGTCATAAACGCATCATGCCAGAGAACGCTATTTACAAACATTTCTGAAAGCAGCATGAGATAAAGAGCAAGCTGACTGTGAAGAGTATCGGCTCACGTCACTTCCTTTAATGTCCCTGTGCAGTGAGTGAGGAAGCCATTTTCTTAAAATAAACACAGTCTTGCACAAGATCCGGTGAGGTAAACAAATAAAGCATAAGGCTGATCTAATCTGTAGCTGTATGTATCATGTCAACGTTAATTTTCAGACTGCCAGGGTCAGCCAGCGATTCCCAGCATTGTCTGCTAACGTTAGGCTGTGGAAAATGAATCTGTATGCTTGACATTTCTGATGCCTAATGCAGACCTTTAATTTTTATCATTTGTATTTCGTAAGCGAACGTGTCTGGACGAGCCTCCTGACTGAAATGTGAACGCTGGATTGCCAATAGGCTGTTTCAGTAACAGATTACAGGATTATCTTAAACAAAAGGCATTAGCCACACTCTCACTGCAGCTTAAGGGATCACAGTGGCAGCTGTAAAACAACAGGACACAAGTCAAAACTGAACGGATAAACCATTATCTTTTTGTTTTTTGTTTGTTTTTTACCGGTGAATTGGGTTAATTTTGCTCATGAAATTTGGAGCGCGAAAGATCGTCGACTTATCGCGCGAATGCACAATTATTTCTTATATTTCCCTATTAGCATTATTTTTTTCTAATTTATTTACCACTTTAAATTATTAGTAATTTTGCAAGAACGCCAGAAAACGTTTAACAGAGGAAAGGCGCTAGCAGTGTTAATGCTACTCTTTGGTCGCTATCCAGAGTGCTGAATTCGGGAGTGGCTCGGCATGGGCAACCTTCAAAATATCCTTGGTGCCGCGGACTTCATTTTATCAGGTGGACATTAAGCTCTTGATGTCGTCTTTATAAATAAACACCTCTACGAATCGTTTAAAATCGTTATCCTCTCGTCCTTTGATTGGACAAGTGCGCGTGTGCTCTGTGGGCATTCACAAATCCGAGCTCCTTTTTGCTGAATAAACGTATTGACACAAGCGAACAAAAGAGCCACCCGTTCCTCCTCTACAGAGACCATGGCAGCACTATGAATATTAATGTAAACAGTAGCGCTTTGTGTCGAGGCCAGAGGCTGCGGGACTCTCCGGGAACAATGAACATTGCAACTGCCTTCACTTTTACTTATTCTACAAGTCAATTTATTATTATTATTATTAATAATAATAATAATAATAATAATAATACAGTAAACATAATACAAAATATAGCTCATATACATTTAAACATCAACAATCTCATTTAATAAATGCCTTTAGTCTTTCCTTTATATGTAGATGTAAAAAATTATTTAAATTAAAATTTTAACTTAAATGGCCTGGTCATAATATTTAGCAGTTAATTTCATAATTTTGCCTATACAATCAGTGTGGCCTATGTACTGTGTAGCCTAACTGAGCGGTTCGATTCACAATAGACGAGGCCTGTGATCCTTTAACGTGCACGCCCCTGACAGTTTAAATACTGTCCAGCATAACGTTTTTTTTAACGCTGTATTTTTCTTGGATTAACAACCCTCTTTATTAACGGTTAGTGTGGAGCTCGTATGTTTAGACCGTTGTGTTGTGTTGTCTATCGTTGTGATGTCCTTGTCCTTGAATTGTGTACGCGCCTGGAGAAGGTTATCTGACTCAACGGTTTTATGTGCTTGGCACTGCGGTAGAGGCTCGTGCTCACGGAGGACTGCGGAACAACAACCCGAAGGGCCCGTCGTTCATTCATCACACATCTATTGAGAATATAAATGAAAGGGAAGCACGTCGTTTCGTATCGCCTTTTGTTTGAGGTCACTATAAAAAAAGGCAGGCTGTCCTACACCGCAGACAATTTGTCAGGAACAGAGGCCTCTAACCTCAAACGCAAAATGACAGGTGGTTTGTGTAATTTTTAATAATATTAAATTAATAATTACAAATTGAGTCTTCATTGTAACGAATCTAGCGTTTAGTATAGCATATTAGCCCTCACGTCTTCTGGCAAGACACAAAGACAATTAACCTGACAATACGCTTCATGTAGAGCAGGCCTGAAAAGTTAAACGTCATAAATGAATCCTAACATTTTAATCGCTCATTCATGGATACGTTTCAAACACCTGTTCTGTTTACATGAGCTGTTGTTATTGTTTTCACAGAAAATCTACGTGAAGATGGTGACTCTGAGCTCGTGCCATCGCTGTCTTCTTTTCGAGAAGACACGCCCAAAAACGCTTTCCCTCAGGCCTTTGTATTCTCCTCATATTGCTTATTTACACTCTCAGTGTCGTTATTTTTTTGGAGAGAAAAGGACGGAAACGCAACTCAAGAAGAAGTCGATGACATTTGGCCGTTTCCATACGTGACATTTGGCCGTTTCCTCTCTCGCGATCTCTTATGTAGCATCGCAAGCCTTAGGAATTTTGTCCTGCCTGATTCAATCCAAACCAGTGGATGCATAATATCTCCCATCCCCCTCTGAGTGACTCGACCCTTTTCTTTGCCTTTGCTCTCGATGGGCTCTCAGCCTCCGAGGCATCGTGTTTTGTCTCAGAGATTCAGTCTCGAGCATCCTTTCTGAACGAGGCATCTGCCCTCTTACGCCCTTCTGCCTCCGCCGCACCTCAGCTATTTCTGAGGAATTCCTCAGCGCTCTATGTTAATAATGGCTAATTATCGCTTGAATGCGTTTAATTAACGGATGTAGAAATAAATGCATGTTGCGAAGGGTTTCGCGTATTACGCATTACGATTCAAGACGAATGGTTCGTGCGGCTGGAGAAAGCAATGTTTTGATTCCCCTCATAAAACGAAGCGAGCTCGGCTAAAGCGATGCTCGCGCATGCCTGTATCACATTACTTAAATCCTGGGCTAATCGTTAATCTTATTTACGGAATCCGCGATTAGATGTGCTAGTATGTTTGCGTTTTTGACCAAATGCTGTGTATAGCCAATAATTTGATTCGCTTGTATTTAAATAGCCTATATTTGAAGATGAATTTTAATGTCTAATTAGCCTATATTTTTGCTTTCTCAATTTTAATGTCTCGCAAAGCTACATGCTGTGAGGCTGTTAAAATTGATTTTCTGGTGGTGCTGTTATTGTTTTGTTATGAGACAGACCAAATAAAGAAGAAGAAGAAGAGAGAAGGTATACGTACAGTAACCATTCTTGATGTACAAAGATGATAGTGATCTAGGTCCTTCGATTTGCAGGTCTTCAGGCCGACTCGCAGATATTACGCCGTGGTGTGGCTCGAGAAATGCAGATGTCAGTTTTCCAAACGAAAAGAAAAAAAAAAGAAAAAGGAAAAACGACAGTCTTCGCCCAGGAAATCTCAGCCCGTGCGATTGTAGGTTTCCTCAGTAGTGTGAAAATGAGGAGAAGGGGGTTTTCTTCAGGATGATGATGAGAGAGAGATTTCTCTCCGTGTGGCGTGGGCGATGGTTCAGAAAAAAAGAGAAGCAGTGATCCCCAGTAGGGTGTGTCCAGGGGAGGGTGTTGTGGATCTGCTGTTGTGTGTGTATTTCCCAGCTCCTCGCAGGCTCCTTCTGTGCCTCTGCTGCAATGTTCTTCTTTTATGTGTCCTTCTGGCTGCCAGAGCTTGCTGCTGATTGGCTAATTGCGCAGGGAGGGTACTACATGGCAGCCATTGCAATGCGCTCCTCTCCCATTATCCCCTTCAGGAGAGATCACCGAGAGCCCCCCGTCCCTCCACCATCTCTCCACTCTTTCCTTTTGCCCTCCCTTTCTTCCTGGCCCCCAACACGCATGCAGAGCGGAGTGAATAGAGCTCCACCTGCACTCCGAACAGATGGGTGCAGAAAAAGACAGGAGCCATGCTTTCTCCTTCTCTTTGCCCCTCTCTCTCTCTCTCTCTTTCTCTCTCTCTCATCCCCTTACTCATGCCTCAGTTTTTTTCCCTTTCTTGATTTCACATTATTTGTCCTTGTAGCGCAGGCCTTCTTCTCAGATTCCATCCTGTAGTCTGGCGCGCTGCATTTTCTAAGAAAACTGAGTAAATGGCGTGAGTAAGTCTTGCCGTTTGTTCAAGAACGAGAATGCAGAACGGCCGTGCGAAGGCATAACTGTGTGAAGGTCATTTCTGGACATAACACGGCCCACTGTTTAAATACCCGCCTGTACTTGTTTAACCTTTGATGTATTATCATGTCAGATGCGTGTTGAATGCGTAGATTACATAATCACACAAAGGCCAAAGCCTACAATGAGAAAAATCGCCTTATTTATCATACAATATGGATTAAGACATCATCTTGTGTGTCGGTGTCATATAGATGTCACACATTATTAATTGTTGTTGTTGTATAATCGCATGCAAAAACAATGAAATCAGAGATTTTTGAGAATGTCTCCTTATTGTCCCTCATTGGTGCTGATATTAAACATCGACACACTGATTGCAGCAGTTGTTATCTCCAGCTCCCTTCCCCCCCATTTCCAGTCTAGGGAGTGGGTAGAGCTCACTGAGACAGGCTGTTTGGTCTCATCTATAATGCATCTCCTGCCCCAGGACTTGATGTGTGACAAATGACCTATTTCTGCACAGACCCCCACAGGGCCTTGACCTGAGGAAGCACGCTCGGTATATCTCTGTTATGCGGATGATGCTGGCTGTTTCATAGGTGCGAGTCTCTGCTGTGTCTGTATGGGTGAAGTTGGAGGAGATGGTTGCAGAGCATGTAGGCTTATGGAAATGTATGCTTCGCTGATGAGGTGTGAGGGGGTTGTCATTCCCACTAGAGGATGGTGTTTATTTTCGTCTGTTTATATGCGCGCCGGAGACCACGGGTCGCTGGAACTCACCTACATCTGCATCGGCCTTGGATGACCTTGTGGAAGTGGTTGTGTGTGTGTGCGTCTTCGGCTGGATTTCTCTGTTTTTATGCAGATTGTAGACAGTCACAGCACAGGTATCAGGCATCAGGAGTCAGAGAGGTACCGAGTGGGTGGTATTGTCGTTGGCGGGCAACTGCGCTGTAATGCAGATCAGAAAAACAGCATTTTCTCATTGTGTCTACTGTGAGTAATATACACAATTATATATATTTTGGCTGATGAGTTCTTAGGAAATCATCTGAGATGGGCTGAGTGGGCAGATGCGTTCAAACTCGTTAACCTTTCGGTAATCTCGGGAGCGCCGAACGTTGTGCATTTCTGGGTTAGGGGTTAACAGTTAAGGCCAAGCATTCTCCAGTAATCTTGACTCAATCGGGCGCTCTGGCATGGATTGCGATGCCTCGCTCTGCTGCCTTTCGTCGTCCTCTCTCATGGTCCCTTTCACTTTCAGTTCTTCTTCCTCTCGGTTCTTGTCCCGCATCTCTACCCCAGTCAGATTCTGAGTGTGGGCCCTGTCTGATATTTTACATAATTGCCTTACATAAGTAGCCAGCTCAGCTCAGAGCTTGGATGATATTAGTGGCGATGAATATTGCATGAGGAAGGCACTCGTTAAGCGTTAATAAGAGGATCGAGATGGGCCCCGCTGTCAGTCTGTCTTAACCCCGCCCACTCTCCTCTGTCAAGTCGCGACTTTTCTCAGAGTGGCGACCGAGTGAGGGGGAAAGATTGCGCCATAATAGGTGCGGGTGTTGTTTTCTGCTTTGTGAGCTGAATAAAGGCAGCACTTGTGGCACAAAGAGAACAGGTCTGTTAGCTGCCTACGGTTCTGCACACACCCCGTTCACACTTAACGTGAATAAACCAGCTTAATTGCAGAGGCTCATTAGGGGCCTTTGCTGGCAGTGGGGCGACTGAATCCAGCCCTTGGGTAAGAGGGCATCTGAAGCACCCATTCAAAACCCTGATTCAGAGGATCAAGCATGGCAGTTGCTTGAAGCTCTTTCAGTAATTTCACTGATGATTTTTAATGTTCAGGAGCCCCATCCAGAAGAGCCGATTAAGAGACTGGTGCTTTTGTCGCCCGTAGCATTACAGCATAAGAGATTCAAAGGCTCTCGTTTGCTCTTTGAAATATGATTGATTTTTGTCACTTTTTATGGCCATCCAAATGTGGTTGTTGGTGAGATCACTGGTGGAGGAGACGAGGAACTATACACTTGTTTTTTGCATTTGCAAATTGTGGATTTACATTCATGGGAAGAAAGCATGTTATGATCGCGCTGAATCTACTTAGCACCAGCGCAGGAGATATGATTGTGTGAAACAGATGTGTTCCAATGCTACAGCTAGTGTTATCCCCCTTATTATGTTCTGAGGTAACGGATTAGAATGGCTCAAATGTCTGTGCTAAAGAAGATTTCTCATGGATTTGTATTGCCAATTGGCAGTCTTTTAAAATGGCTTAATTTGTTTAAAGCTATGATGTTATTCCTTACTTTAAAATATGCTTATGTTACATATCAGTTTGCATGTGTAATGTTTGCATAAAATGCATTCAAATGAAACCAAACATGGTTCAGATGAATAATGAATCAGTTTAATGATTATTTCATTTGAATATCATCCATATCATGACCACTGCAGAATACTCTTGAATATTCTCTCTAGTGATTTTTCCAGTGCTTCAATATTAGTTCTACCTCTTTTACAGACATCTTATGAATTAACACTCTTGAGTACTACATTTCAGTATAATTTGGACTTCTGCTCACTGAAAGCAGTGGCACGGGTTGTAAGAACATATAATGAAGAGGAATCTCATTACCCAGGTATGCTGAGCGTGGCGGCTCATATAATCATAGTCGATACACTGTTTGCCATTTGTTATGACAGTATATCATAAAGGGTCCTGACTCAGGATGCTGTTATTTTGAGTTTATATGTAACTTGGTGACACCTACAGAAATATGTGCAAGCTGTAAATCGCACTAGTCAAAGAAGTGCACCTTAAATATACATACAGTGGGGTCCAAAAGTATGAGACCACTTGAAAATCTGAGATGATTTTCAATTAAACATCAGCTTCAGTCTGAACGCTCTGATCGGATTTTGCGTGGTATGTGACACCTCACGCCATGTAAAATGTAAACGTCAGACGTTGTTATAGGAACATGCTGAAAACAATCGCTGTCGAAACAATGCTGTGTTGTTGCAAAGTGCCGGACGAACAGAAAATTATTATTTTTTAAACCGGCGCAGACAAGTGCGGAAAAAAAGCTGTACATACCAGCCTCCTACAGTTCTGCCGCAGGCTCCAGACGCAGTAGTCCAGCGCGGCGGGCGGCTACACATTTCCATGTTGTAAAATTTAAACAAGACAACATCTCTATTGCAAATGCAAACCCCTCCATCAACACAACAACAGCATTGCCAAAGAGCTGAACAGTTGCGATACATAGTGTGGACATCATTTTAGATCAGATTCCAATCGGATATAAAGATAATCGGATTTGGACTGACAGTGTGAATGTAGCCATAGTTAATTACATCAACATTTTAGCCATAGTCAACGCTTCACTTACAATGATGCTGTACCTCTCTCAACCACAAACGCCTTCTTTCATCAGTTTTTTGCACTCTTCTCTTTAACTTTTCACATTCATATAACTCAATGTTTTTTCTCGATGCAACCGATTAGTACAGACCAAAACTCAACCATTTTTCAGCAGCAATAATCAGGCAAATTTGCAAGTCCGTTCAGTTCAGGGGTATTGTTTACGTTCAGTGCCTCCAAAATGGCAGACTTCCGAATTGATGACGTGTAGTGAAAACCCTCTATTGTTGAGGTTGACCTCACTTTACATTATTTAATAAAAGTGTTCTTGCTTGACATTTGATTAAATAGTATGGGAAGTAATGGTACACAAATTCTTCCTGTGAATTTTCATCCCGATCTCATGAAAGTGGGTATACATCTCTACATAGACGAATGTTATTTCTTGTGTCATTTGGCAAAAATAGTTTTTTAGTTTTCGCAGTGCGTAGCATATGCACGCAAAAAAAAAAACATTTGTGGCGTATAAATAGTAGGCTACGAGAAATAACATTCGTTACAGATATGCACTTTCACCAATAATCGCAATGACCTCCAAGTTTTGTTATTAAATACAGTTTTAATGCTCTTTGATGTGGCACGTGACAGATCATGGGCGCCTCAGTTTAAGCGGCAGCGCAGAGCGCGAGTGAACGCAAGTTCCTCATTCTAGTTACAGAATAAACATGAATGAACATCTGAAGGTATGTTGAAAGATACAGTTCAACTTACTGAAGCTTATTATATCTCGTGTAATCGCTCAATCAGTGTTTCAATGGCGGAAAGACATCAGAGTAAACTCTTGTAAACAATGTCACGTAGAATTACATTTACCTCAGGCAAGTCAATCAGTGTCCACATAGTTCACTAGAGAAATTAACTCTTTCTTCAAATATATGCACATGCACTATATTAGCTTAGCCTATATATTTATGATATTTTACTTAAGAGATATTTTAATTTGATGTCTTATATCTGTCATGAAATTGACAGCCGCTACGTAAATGATTAGCTATATTTTAATTAGGCCTACATAGCCTAATATAACGAATATAATAGCCTACGAATTGGAGTAAAAACAAAAGTGTAAAATTTTCAGGTTTGACATCAGGGTGTTCCTCAATTTGTTATTTGAGTGTTGATTATTAGATCTAAAAAAATAAATAGCAACTGAATAGTTTGGGCTCTGTTAGTAATGTGCAGGTAAGGCCTTCATATAGTTTACAGCATTAGCACATATATATATTTTTTTTTATTTTTTTTTATTAGAATTTAATTAATTTAAAGACAGACAATTTGTTCATTAAACCAGCTTAATAAAAAAAGCAACTTTGTTTAGTTTTCTCCCCCCTGCTGTACCGATCCATACCGAACCGAACTTCAAAACCGAGGTATACGGAACCATCAGTTTTGTGTACTATTATGCATACTAAGAAATTCAAAAATTCATGAACACTCTTAAAAAGAAAGGTTACATGAAGAACCTTTAACATCCATGGAAACTTTCCATTACACAAAAAAAAAATTCTTCTGAAAAGTTCTTTGAGAAACCAAAAATGGTTCTTCACTGTGAAAACTCTCTTTTGGAACTTTTAATTTTAAGTGTACAAGTCACCCAAATTGTAAAATACGCTGAATGCTGTGAATATAATTTATATATATATATATATATATATATATATATATATATATATATAAAATGTAAAAATAATTGTTCACGAGCATTATCTCAGACTTTTGGAACCCATTATAAACTGTCATAATTCATCCAACACTTTGAGGCACACCCACAGTGTTCTGTAATACTTTTCTGTAAAATTTTAAATAATAACCAAAGCTTGATTAGATCAAATGTAGTTGGATATCCAACAACTCGCAAAATGAAGGAGGGATTTGGACATTTCTCTTTAGCACTTCAGCACATTCATGATAAGGTGTGATACAAATGCTTACAAGATTAGGCAGTCATAATAAACACCCATAATTAATAAAGAATACTTCATGTCCACAATCTCCCTTCATTTTGTCTACAACCTCATTTTCATGTACCACATATAACCTACTAACGTTCATGCATCACAAACAACACAGCGGCTTTCATGTAGTGGAGCGTTTTTGCGTTTTCAGAGGCTGATGTGATTTTGCTGGGCTTTTAGGAGAGAGGCAGAGCTGCTGAGTCTGATTGGATTAGAACAGTGAGAGATGGGCGCTCTGGGCCTGTGCTTCCACCGTTTAGTGGGCTCCGAGCCCCAGGGTAACACTCCCAGCCCCTCGAGTGGTAAGGGCTTGTGGGAGCAGAAGGGTGGGGGTCGCAGTTGGGTGGGTATGGCGGTTCCTACAGCCTCTCCACATAGTTCTGGGCCATTTTTGAGAAATGGATATTGGCCTAATTTGGCCCTGCATGCATTATTTGCCATTTTCTCCCCCTCACTTTGTTTTTCCTCTTCTGCCTTTCTGTGTTTTCTCCGGGCTATTATTAGAGCAGACAGGCTTGTGGGAGGAAGAATCTGACATAGACTTTGCTTGTCATCTTTTTACTTATTGATTCTCCTCAGCTTGCCATGCGCCGCATTCATGTGTTGGCACGCACACGTTACCGCGTGAGGCGCAACAAACACATGCATAAACATGGAAGATATTTCCCAGTTCCTCGCCTATACATTTGCTCACATGACAGTGGCTGTGGGTGGGAGTGAAGGCCTTGTGTCTTCTAGGGAGCATGTTTTACACCCGATCTTGTTAAATATAGAGATTCTGTCATTAATCTTTCATCTCGACTCGTCTGCGTTGGTATCCAGGGAGAAAACCTTAAATACACAAAGCACCAGAATGCCCTCTTTCTCTTTCTTTCTCTCGCTTTTCCATCTCTTCCACTTGCACAAGCATTCAGGCTCTCTCTCTCATAACACATAAATGAGCACATCTAGATGCAGCTTGCACTAAAGAAAGCAAAGATGTCACTCTAACATGTCAGTGTACTTGCCTTTAATACACTTAAATGCATTTGCACGCTTTTGCATTCAATGAACTTAATGGACTTAATTACTTAATGGATTTCTGGTTCGTTGAAAATGTTTCGGGCCTAAAAATAATTGTGTTTGAGGATTTGAGAGTGGAAAAACTCCACAACACTGCACATAATCCACCCATTTTCTATTTATTAAACATATTTCTTAAATGTCAGACCGCTCGCTACCCCCGCTCGTGTCTGATTTATGGTCAGTCTCAAACCACCTCATCTTTCTCTTTCCTGTCTGCTCGTGTTCGGTCTTCAGTGTTCTTTTTCTTTCTCTTTCCCTTCCCGCTTTCCTCTAGTCCTACTGTAATGGGAGACTTGCAATCAATAGCGCATTAGTCTGGCCGGAAACTCTGCTGGAATTAAATATGAATGACTGAGATTGCAGCTCTACCTGCCACTGAGAGCGCAGGATGAGGCCTCGGAGGGGGAAGGGAGGCAGTAAATATCCCACTTATGAGACGAACCATCAGGCTGGGGCGTGTTGGATGCTGCCAAGGTTATATTCGAAGAATAATAACAGTAGAGGAAATACGCTAACATGCTTCAGATTTTAGAGCGCATACGTGGCCTTGTGTTGCTGTTTTGCGTGACCCTAGACAATCATTTAAGTGGATTGGTCAGCGCAGGGCGCTCCGTAAATTGAACACTGTGCGACTTTGATCAGTTTTATGGCTTAAGCCATCAATAATGCATAAATGTGCTGAAGTAACATGTTGTTTGATTTACTTTGGAGTTACATTTCATCGTAGCAGAGATGAGGCTGTTTGTGACAGATGGACTGATATTGTTCCCTTCCCCATCCCACGAGTGAACCCCTCCCTCTACTGCTTCTTGACAGATGCAGAGGGAGGAACAGGGCCCACTTCTCTTTCTTCTCATTGATTTGGCTGCTTGAACTCGCGTGGATGGCGAGCAGGGCTGTGGGGGTTGGTGTTTCCTGCAGGTCAGGGGGGAAAAATCAGAGTCATGCAAATCAGAGTAATGCTTAGTGGCTTAATGCTTATTGTCTTACAGTCAAACAGTTACACACAAAAGCTTTCTGAACACCATGTCTTGGAATAAAGGCAAGAGAAGGCACTTATGGTGGCTTAATTGCAAAGGAACCCATTACTTAAATACTTGCACTAGCCTGTCATGCATGGACAATGCATTCTTTCTTTATTTATTTATTTATGAGTTTCAGGCTCTATTTTATAAAATCATACTCTTTACATAATTGGTTCAACTGATGTTAAATTAATTGTTTTAAAAAATGTATTTTATACTTTCTCTTTAAAGTTTATGAACAATTACAAATCTTTTGGCCCCAAACTTAATTTAGACTACATTTACAAATCTGTTCTTTTTTTTTTTTGATGTGTTGTTTTGATGTGTACTGATTGTTGTTTTTTTTGACAACAGTTTTGAAAAATAAATAAAACGCATGCATTAAAGGGATAGTTCACCCAAAAAGGAAAATTCAGTCAGTAATTACTCACCCTCATGTTGTTCCAACCCCTTAAGACTTTCGTTCATCTTCGGAACACAAATTAAGATATTTTTGATGAAATCTGAGAGCTGTCTCACTCCTCCATAGGCTTCTTAAGGGATTGAAACTGGCCGGCCCAGAAAGTTATTGAAGACATCGTTAAAATAGTCCAAGTGATTTCAGTGGCTCAACCGTATGTTTATCAAGCGACGAGAATACTTTTTCTGCGCAAAAAACAAACAAAACTAACGACTTTATTCCACTTTTCATTATATTCTCTGTGTGCCTGAGTGTGTTTGCGTAGTATATCTACGCAGTGCTTCTGTGTTGTACGTCACACACATGACCAGCGTCGGACAATAGTGAGCCTACGTGGTGACGTACAACACAGAAGCGCTGCGCAGATATACTACGCAAACACACTCAGGCCCACAGAGAATATAATGAATAGTGGAATAAAGTCGTTAGTTTTGTTTGTTTTTTGCGCAAAAAAAGTATTCTCGTCGCTTGATAAACATATGGTTGAGCCACTGAAGTCACTTGGACTATATTAACAATGTTATTAATAACTTTCTGGGCCGGCAAGTTTCAATCCCTTAAAAAGCCTATGGAGGAGTGAGCCAGCTCTCAGATTTCATCAAAAAATGTCTTAATTTGTTTTCCGAAGATGAACGAAAGTCTTACGGGGTTGGAACAACATGAGGGTGGGTAATAACTGACTGAATTTTCATTTTTGGGATTAATAATAAATAATCAATTAATAATAAATAAAAAAAATGGCGGTAAACTGCATATTCACTAACCAAACACTCAGTATATTTTATACCTTTTCACAATACGCGGTTATCGTTGTTCTGATGTCGCGTTCACGCCATGTCGTAATTACAGTAAATAGAGCTCCATATGTTTTCGAAACGCTCGTGCGGTACTTTGGCATCATACACCGATCGATCTGTACAGCGCCACTTCAAGTTGAACACACCTTCTGTAGTGGTCAGATGGTACAGCGTCCACATGTTGCAAGTCATAGCTCTCAGAAAATAAGGAGTTTGTTGTAATTACAAGTTCTATAAGCGTGCGAAGGCTTTTTATAGTTCAGAATCGTTGCGGTAATTACGACATGACGTGAACCCCGCATTTAACCCTGGGGAACGTTTTATAGCAATTTAGACATTTCATATAGTCTAAATAGTTCATAGACTTTTCGTAGTTTCAGCATTTGAGGTGAAAAATGTAAAATGGTGACAATTGAAGTAAAAGTCCATTCAGGATAAACTTGATAGTACAGTCGGCAGTATATAATATGTCGATGCTCAATACTCAAGCCTTATGTTAACCTACCGTGTGCCGCATTCATCCTATCAGTGACAACAATTGATACTGCAAATATGTGAATAAGGACGTTAACCCGGGGTTAACGTACAGTGTGGAACGTCAGCTTATGAATACCCAGGATTAATTGTTAACCCCGGGTATAGTATGAGCAGTGTGAAACGTGAATAAAGATAACCCAGGATTCCTTTTACCCAGGGTTTAGAATGACCCAGTGTTAATTATTTCAAGTGTGAAAAGCCCTATGATATACACAGACAAGGTTTTGAAATATATAATAACATTGTTTAGTAAATAAATAGACTATAGCTAAATAAATAAATGTGTCCATCTATATAAACTCCTATTTATTTTGTCTTTGAAGCTATTGGATATAGGCTTCATCCAATTTCTGGATCTTGCACTTACATTGAAAAACTCAAGCTCTGCCACTTATTAGCGCACATCCAAAGTTTGAATATTGTCTTTTTTTTGCAGTGAAGCTACAAAATTCAGAGAATTCAGAAGAAACATAATTCAGCAAATACATGATTGAATGTTGTACAAGTTAAATGCAGGAATGTGTGACTGCAGTGGACATACCATAAACCTTATCAGTCATGGTTTATCACTAATCAGCTCTTAAGAAGAGTGTGATGGTAGAAGGTAAAATGGCAGTATAGATTTCACTATCTCTGAGTAATTGGCAAGGTTTTAACAGATTTGGGAGTCATTAGCCCAACCTCCCACTGCCCCTGGCCCATCAGCAACAGGACAAATTCCATTAAGTGACCAACAGCTGCCCCGTGACAGATGCGGGCCAGTGCCGCTCCTCTCCACTGTTCCCTTGGGGGCTCAGGAGGGCGCTGTGGGGGGAAGGCATAAGCAAATATGGCTCGGAGGATGGAACGTGTCAAAGCTTTCAGAGAAACACAATCAAATAAGCATCTGCCCCCTCTTCGCATGAGCCGGCATCACCGCTTACCGCTTACCGCTGCATAACTTAAGAAGCAAACCGTGATCTTACTGCAGACTTAGTGACTCATTCTGAAATCATTCGCCTCAAAAATGAGTGTACTGATTATGTCAAACATTAGTCGTGTGATGTTCTGATCTCACTACATCTACGAGCACCCTTTGCAGTAGTCATATTATCCCGTTCTTCACTGCAGTAGTGTGCCAATGCAAAAGCGGGTCACAGGTCTCATACAGTGACGGACATTAAAGGACAAGTTCGTTATTTTACACTTAAAGCCCTATTTACAGATCGTATCTGATGAAATAGAACGGTTAAGTTTAAAATTTGGACACATGTTCCAGTCCCGAGAATTTTGGGTTTATTTCGCTTCCCCCCCACCCCCACACAATGGTTGTCTATGGCCACTGGAAGATTCCTTCCTAAAACACATTAAACTTTCGTTTACAAAGACGTGAAACTCACCGAGTGGTCAGGGGTGTTCACTGATACGGGCCCCAAAAAAATCGCTGAAAAAGATGCTTTCCAACAGGTTTTATCGTAGTGTTTGTCCACCTCCATTGACTTGTATTGAATGTGCTGTGTGAGGTACGATATTCCTCCGCCGCTTCTTCTTCTGCTTCTTCTGTGTATTAAATGAAATGCCAGCGGTTTGCTTGCAATCGGCAAAGGTGCATTATCGCCACCAACTGGTGTCTATTATTCAAGCTCTCAACGGAAGAATCTGGGTGTGACGCGTTTGGCAAAATAGGTCCACAAACGCTAAATAAAACTAAAATTCTCGGGACAGGAGCATGTGTCCAAATTTTAACCTTAACCGTTCTATTTCATCAGATACGATCTGTAAACAGGGCTTTAAGTGTAAAATACCGAACTTGTCCTTTAAGGAAAAACTATGCTAATTCAAATAATACAATGCAACTGTAAGTGTGTATATTAATTGTGTTGCTTCCCTTCGTGCTTGAATGAAATGCACATATTTTAACGTGTTGACTAACATCCTAGCACGCGTAAAGTACTTGATTATAATTTTGCCTGTAATGTGTTACTTTTTTAATAAAATCTTTTTGTAAATGAATGCAGCAATATCGCGAACATAAATGGACAAGGCGATATACTCAGTTTAGATTTTTTTGCACCCTCAGACTCCAGATTTTTTCAAATAGTTGTATCTCGACCAAATATTGTCCTATCTAACAAAAAAAAAGCTTAATTTGAAAGCTTATTCCTTCAGCTTTCAGGTGATGCATATATCTAAATTTAAAAAAATGTACCCTTGTGACTGGTAAGACTTTCATTCATCTTTGAAACACAAATGAAGATATTTTAAAGGGGGGGTAAAATACTTAGTTTCAGTCAATCTCATGTTAATCTTGAGTACCTATAGAGTAATAGTGCGTCCTTAATATCTCCAAAAAGTCTTTAGTTTCATCATATTTATAAAATAAAAATACAGCTTTCCGATTCTAACCGGAAAAAGCCGAGGTCCTTGATTCTGGGCGTGGGCGGAGCTATAGAGTCAAGCGGGAGCGCCCGGGAAGGTTTGCTTATTATCGATCGTGGTGCGGTATGCCATATTACTATATATATATAGTATTTGGTTTGCAAATCCAGCGACGACCTGGGTCTTGTTAATAAAACATTCGTCACTGAAATGACAAGAACACAAAACCGCACTTGCCACACTCCTTTGCTGTCCCGGAAATACAAACTGCATCCACTGTTCCAGTAACACTGGGTTCTTTGGGAAGCTGAACAAGGTAAACTTTCCCTCACATCCCAAAACACACTTTTTTGGAGACATTCTTGACATAAACCATTCGTATTTAGCGCTGCTGATGATGATTTCCGGTAGTAGCGCGTCGATGCATAGATATTATATAGAGATATATGATGTCTATGCGTCGATGAGCGCGGTCTTTCTCTCCTCTGGTCGACGTGTGCGTGAACGCGCTTTTCCGAGAGCAATGCTCATATAAGGAGTTCCACTCTGGTCTACGTCATTAGATCTACGATAGAAAAAAACCAGCCGAAACGTGTTGCAATCCGGAAGTATGATTTTCAGCACAGAAATTCTCTGTTATTCGTTCAAAATAACTTTTCAAACTTTGGCCATTATTAGCATGAGAATCCATCTCTTTAACACTGTAAACAACTCTGAATACATGAAACACCATTGTACCCCCCCTTTAATGAAATCTGAGATATTTCTGTCCCTCCATTGACAGTTGATGCAACTGATTTTTCAAAAAGCTCATAAAGATAGCATAAAACCAATCCATATGAATTGAGCGGTTTGATTCAAATTTTCTGAAGAGGCAAAATTGCTGTATATGATGAACATAATTATTTAGGCTTTTATTCACATAACAATTCATCAACTCACACGTCAGTTGTGGTAAACAGAAGCTCAAGCATGTTCGCTTCACTTGCATAAACCAATGAGGTTTGTTCTTACACATAAATTAAGTACGGTTGAGCTTCTGTTTATGTTTTCTGATCAATGTTTATATGTAAATAAAAGCCTAAATTCAATCAGTTCATCAGATAAAGCAATCAAGTCTTCAGAAAATTTGGACTAAATCGCTCGATTCATATGGATTAGTTTGAGCTAGTGCAAGAACCAATGAGGTTCATTGTTGTTACGCAGCACGTTTGAGCTTCTGCAAGAACCAATGAGGTTCATTCTTGTGTTACGCAGCACATTAAAGCTTCTGCAAGAACCAATGAGGTTCATTCTTGTGTTACACGCAGCACGTTTGAGCTTCTGCAAGAACGAATGAGGTTCATTCTTGTGTTACACGCAGCACGTTTGAGCTTCTGCAAGAACCAATGAGGTTCATTCTTGTGTTACGCAGCACATTAAAGCTTCTGCAAGAACCAATGAGGTTCATTCTCGTGTTACGCAGCACGTTTGAGCTTCTGCAAGAACGAATGAGGTTCATTCTTGTGTTACGCAGCACGTTTGAGCTTCTGCAAGAACCAATGAGGTTCATTCTTGTGTTACACGCAGCACGTTTGAGCTTCTGCAAGAACCAATGAGGTTCATTCTTGTGTTACACGCAGCACGTTTGAGCTTCTGCAAGAACGAATGAGGTTCATTCTTGTGTTACGCAGCACATTAAAGCTTCTGCAAGAACCAATGAGGTTCATTCTTGTGTTACGCAGCACGTTTGAGCTTCTGCAAGAACCAATGAGGTTCATTCTTGTGTTACACGCAGCACGTTTGAGCTTCTGCAAGAACCAATGAGGTTCATTCTTGTGTTACACGCAGCACGTTTGAGCTTCTGCAAGAACGAATGAGGTTCATTCTTGTGTTACGCAGCACGTTTAAGCTTCAGCACGAACCAATGAGGTTCATTCTTGTGTTACGCAGCACATTAAAGCTTCTGCAAGAACCAATGAGGTTCATTCTTGTGTTACGCAGCACGTTTGAGCTTCTGCAAGAACCAATGAGGTTCATTCTTGTGTTACGCAGCACGTTTGAGCTTCTGCAAGAACCAATGAGGTTCATTCTTGTGTTACACGCAGCACGTTTGAGCTTCTGCAAGAACCAATGAGGTTCATTCTCGTGTTACGCAGCACGTTTGAGCTTCTGCAAGAACCAATGAGGTTCATTCTTGTGTTACACGCAGCACGTTTGAGCTTCTGCAAGAACCAATGAGGTTCATTCTTGTGTTACGCAGCACGTTTGAGCTTCTGCAAGAACCAATGAGGTTCATTCTTGTGTTACACGCAGCACGTTTGAGCTTCTGCAAGAACGAATGAGGTTCATTCTTGTGTTACACGCAGCACGTTTAAGCTTCAGCACGAACCAATGAGGTTCATTCTTGTGTTACGCAGCACATTAAAGCTTCTGCAAGAACCAATGAGGTTCATTCTTGTGTTACGCAGCACGTTTGAGCTTCTGCAAGAACCAATGAGGTTCATTCTTGTGTTACGCAGCACGTTTGAGCTTCTGCAAGAACCAATGAGGTTCATTCTCGTGTTACGCAGCACGTTTGAGCTTCTGCAAGAACGAATGAGGTTCATTCTTGTGTTACGCAGCACGTTTGAGCTTCTGCAAGAACCAATGAGGTTCATTCTTGTGTTACGCAGCACATTAAAGCTTCTGCAAGAACCAATGAGGTTCATTCTTGTTACACGCAGCACATTAGAGCTTCTGCAAGAACCAATGAGGTTCATTCTTGTGTTACGCAGCACGTTTGAGCTTCTGCAAGAACCAATGAGGTTCATTCTTGTGTTACGCAGCACGTTTGAGCTTCTGCAAGAACCAATGAGGTTCATTCTTGTGTTACGCAGCACATTAGAGCTTCTGCAAGAACCAATGAGGTTCATTCTCGTGTTACGCAGCACATTAGAGCTTCTGCAAGAACTAATGAGGTTCATTCTTGTGTTACGCAGCACGTTTATATGTTTATAACTAAATCGCTCGATTCATGTAGATTGGTTTTACAAACTCTTTCAGAACTTTTAAAGCGACAAAATGGTAGTTGCTTGGACTGTCAATGGAGGGACAGAAATCTTTTAGATTTTATTAAAAAAAAACATAAGAGTGAGTAATTGATGATACGTTTTTCATTTTTGGGTGAATAAACCCTTTAAGTATATTCTTTAAAACATATATATTATTTCAGTAAAACGTACTCTAAAGTGTACTTATTTTTCTCCAGGGTGAAAGTGTAGCAATATTGGCGATCAGAGCCGTCGCTAAAGATTTCAACCGAGAGGGACCCAAAACACCCCCCAACACACACATACACAACAACAACCTGGTAAATATGCGAACTGTTGCACATTGGGATTTCAAAATAAAAGTTTAAACCCTCGCTCTGAGTGTGTCCAATATTAAATAAGAAGTTAATTATGCTGTAAAGTATAACAACATCAATCACCAGGCCATTGGTGCCACCGGCAGGCAATTGTTATAATTTGTAATATACACAACGTTTAGGATATTATGTATATAACATGCAGTTTAACAGTCTTGTTTAATAAAATCATATGATAACTTACTTTTGATACTTTATCTGAACCAATTATTATTGCCTCATTGTTATTATACCTAAGTATTTTAAGTAATTTTACTAGCTACCAAAATAATCGTTAATGACAGCCCTAATAATATTGTGAAGTTATTTTTGCTATAACAACTGTTAAATTAAAATCTGATATTGAGGCATTTTGGACCCCATTGAATCTCATTGTATGGACAAATATATATATATATATATTTCTAAATATCTTCTTTTGGGTGAACTATCTCTTTAATATTGTACATATAGTTGGGTCTATGTAGTCCATGGTCATATTAATACATGTTATATCTGATGTAAACTCTGCTCTGTGAAGTAAAACCAGTTGAGTAGCACTGCTTCATCGCACACCGTTTTCACAGACATTATATGCAAACATTATGTCCCCTCCTCCCCCCTTTGCAGGCCTCGAAGGAGCGCATATCATAAAAAGAAGGTTTACAGCTGCAAAAGTAATGTCCTAGAGCTAGGCCATAGAAAGCAAGTGGTTAAAGATTTGAAAGGAGCTGGCTGCAAGGGTGGGATGAGGAAGGGGGCGTGCTCTGGGCACGGGCGCGTGGCAGAGAGAGCAGGTGGATGACGGGCAGCTGAAGAGTGGGGAGGGGGGGAGGGGCACGTCCATTTTGGAGGACTCTTGGGGTTCAGAGAGACCCTGGAAAAAAGGCAGCCCCATCTGGAAGCAGGGTGGGGGCTGGGGCGTGAAAGAGATCTAGAGGGTGGCGTCTGACACTCTCTCTTTTGTTCTTCAGTAATGCAGCAGGGATGAGGGGTGCTCTCCTGCCCGTGGGGGGAGGGGCAGCCAAACAATAGTGCTGGTCGAGGAACTGAAAGCCTTCGACGTGGAGAGGCAGAGGGAAAGGGAAGAAAAGAAAGACATGATGGAAACGCCGCCTGCCTACAGTAAATGCAATCAGTTTACAACGCAAAACTATTTTTAATTCTCCATCTGGATGTCACATGTTGCATCACTGCCAGCAGACTGCCATAGAGTTCAAGGATGCATGTGTTCAGTGCACACGCCATGGATGTATGTACTAGGTTTTGTATGACAGTCGCAATGCGGTAATTCTCTTAATGTAATTGCTCGAATGATGGCCCATTACATCCCTGAGCCAGTCCACTCCCATCGGTACAGACAGTTCATCCTTCAAAACCAGTGTAACACACACTTCCTAACAAATGACATGAAAATCCCCAGTAAGTCTGCGGCAGAAAAACCCCTAAAGCTTCACAACACCGATCTATATTTATTCCTTGTGATGCCAAGCATCAGCTTTTAGTACCGCACGGTGTCTAAAGCCAAAGAGAGGAGAGCGATTCATTAATCTTCATTAGCATGGTATCAGCCCTGGAGTACAGACTGCTGTGAGGGGAATAGACTGCCCAAAAACATATAAAGCACACAGCATACATGGCAGAAGTGTCTCCTGAAACGCCCTTGTTCACCCTGAACACACGCACACACACACATGCTCCCAGCGTCATTCCTTAGGTCAGTGCTGGCTTGTTGTACCTGCACTAGCAGCTCTCCTTGGTGCTGAATTAATGGGGCATGGTGCTGAGCTGAGCTATAGGGAGGAGGCAGCCAGCACTGTATGGTCATACCTCACTGACCGTGGGGGATGGGGAGAGGTTACAGCGGGGAGAAGGAGAGAGAGGAATGATGGCTTCGCTCTAAACTGATAAATGCGTGTCCTTGGGCGAAGGAAAACGTCAATAAATGCCTCCTGGTAATCCGCTTTTGCGTGTGGAATTTGATTCATGAGAAATAAACATGGATGTCTTGCAATTCAAAGTATTATTATGAGATATGTAGCGCTGCTGCAACTATCTCCATTACACTAACAGGGGAAGAAGTGAGAAATTGAAAGAAACCTGGCATGCAACAATGTCTTTGTATCAGACCTATTGTTAAACGGAAGGATACTGAACTTGCGTTACTATATTATTGCAGTATTTGTCAAATTATTCAGCTCATGTGAAAGGATTAATGAATTCTGGCAACGTGATATTTTATTTCTGGACAATGCTGCATTTAGACAATAAGGTGGAGGGTTGAGTCATTATTTCCTGGCCACCGCCTTTTCGTGCTCCAGCACTTGTGGAGTACACCGCTCTCTGGTGGCCATACAACAATATGACATATAGGCACATAAATGTGTGGGCAGATAGAAAAGATAAGGTAATATAACTTCTGTGATCCTCTAAGGCACTGCTGCATTAAACATGAGAAACAGGGAAATAATAATCTGGGTCTCTGAGTATAGAAAAGGAGCACATAAATACAAATATTTGAGGGGGGGGGGGGGGGGGGGGGGGGGGTAGTAGTAAAGGCAGAGATACAAAGTACTGTAAATTGTGCAAAAGGCTGAGGGAAGACAAGCAATGTGCAAAATAAGTAGATGCATGTGTGTATAGGTGGGTGTAACTCTTAATTTATGGATATGTATACTATAACGAAAATAAGAGGATTATCATAGAGTTTCGGATTAATTAAAGATATGTACATGAATAAATACACTGCCTTGCCAAAAAGTTGCTGTTTGGATTTAAATAGGCAAATGCTTGAGAGTTGTTATTATTATGTTACTATTATGTTATTGGCATTCTAACCCTAATTGATAGAGTGTGTAGCTTTCCATTTCTTATACAACCATGTAAGACACATCATGGCCATATTCCAGGATGACAATGATTCATCTGGATCAAACTGTGACAAATTGCACACATGAATTGGCACATGAGTCCAGACCTTAAATTCACTGAAAGTCTTTGGGATGTGCTGGAGGAGACTTTACACAGTGCTGGACTCTTGCATTGACAATACAAGCTCTTGACCAAAAATGTATGCACCTCTTGATGGAAATACATGTTGTGATGTGTCTTCCTATATGGTTGTTTAAAAAATTAAAAAAGCTGCTACACACTTAATCAATTAGTGTTAGAAGAACATATAGCATGCTAGAAACATAATAATTACTGCAATAATGATCCATCAGACTCTTAAGCATTTGCCTAAATCCAAACAGCAATTTTTTTGGGGGGCCGGGCGATGTATCTGTGATGCATTAGATCTACATCACACTAATTGCATTATATGATTAAGTGCACCAGCAGCATAATGCCTAATGCTGTTTTGTTAGGGATTATATCTAGATAGATTTGACTCAAAAGGTTTAAGGGGGAAAAAAATCCATATGGAAATCAGTAATTCTTGCCATAAGATTATAAAAAATGTGTTTATGCTTTGCTCAAAAATTACCATGATCTCTAGATTAATATATTTCTTAAACAATTACATAATGGTTTCCAGTGGGAGTGCTGCCAAGTTCACGGTTTTCCCACGGTTTTAAATAGCCTATTGCATTAATTGTAATTGTAAAAAATAAGTAATGCGTCTATTGAGATATATTAGGCCTACATTCAACTAACTGATAAAACTGTGCTAAATTATGAGTTTTGTGAGGTAGGGGGCCTTTGAGCTCATTTATGAAAACAGACTGTTTAATATGATTTTGTGATTGTGTATAAAGCCTAACAGGGGCTGTAAAGTATGTATTTAGGTATGGGGTGGAATATTTTGAGTGAGATATTGGGCTTGGTTTAGGCTATATTTGATGGGCGTTTGGGCTGGTTTTGTTACACAGACCTGGCAACCCTGTCCAGTAGTGTGTTTTTGGCCATATTCCATTAGGATTTAATGATTTTAACATGCCACCAAATAATAGAAGGCAACAAATTGCCAGCAGAGACCCACAGGGACCATTACAATTTCCATTAAAAGCAATGCAATTCCCATTATAACCATTAAAGCCATTTACAATTCTATGTGGTTTTCTATTGTTGTTGTTGTTGTTTTAGCAGACAGCATTGTGTGCACATTTTATACGGTTTTATACAACAGTTCTTTAACTAAATAATTAATCGAGGAACTTACGTTTCAGACAAAAAGCAGGTAGTTATTTCGTATTTCTTTTCAGTGACACGAAGCCAAAACATCAAACTTTGCTTAGAAAGCACAGAGACTGTCGGTCTGGATTAGCGTGTATGAGAGTGGAGCGGATCGACAGCGGATTTCCCTTCCCACTCAAAGCGTTCAGTAATCACTCCGCTCCAGATCTACTCCGGGTTTTATATTTCCCCATGCGAGTCTGCGAGAAATATCAACCTTTGACCAAAACAACTAACGGCTGGATGGATTCTAACCTAACGGTTAAAGAAACTCAAACTGCGCACCACCTCAGGCAAAATCACAACAACCAACTACTGTAGTTAGTAGAATATAAATATTGAATTCCTGGCGTTAAAGAGCCTATGTTGGCTGATTAACTATAGTCTATAGCCGACTACTTAACAGTAAACATATAATTTTACTCTGATTGCTGCTATAAATAAATACATTTATATTTCTTTAACATGCTGTGTTTGTCGTTATTAAAATGAAAAGCCTTATATTAACTCGATAACAGATTGGCTTGTGGTGGTGTCCTTGGTAGCCTAATCTGCAAAGTTAGCATTATTACTTGTGATGTAATGTATACTCATACTAAGTAGGAAAAACATTCATCAATTTATTTGCATTATCTATTCTAGAAATGATAAACATCGCAGATCCCCAAAGATAAAGACAGGTGCGTCATTGTAAACCGGTTTGGCGAGCTCGTCAACGGCGCCATTCGGCCCCAGACCGGGAGGAGGCGCTATTATGCGCCAAAGTGACACAAGGAAGCTAATGACTCTACTCCACAATAATATTACCAAAGTACAGGGAAACTGGAAAGGAGCTCTCCCTGTTTATATGGGATGGCAAGTCTAACCAGCGAACGGAGGGCTTTTGCGCACAAGATTAACAGGTAGGGGAACTTCAGCGACTGTTGGACAGTAGAGGTGTTGTGCAGGAGTTGTCCCGCGCATCGGGATTCACGCGAACGGAGAGATAAAGAGATCCGCCACGAGTTACACAGGGATGGACCTTTTGTTTAGTTCAACTCGCCGCACTTCGCAACAGTGTGACACTGCAACTAACTTCAGTTTTACTCTTTTAACGGATGACGTATTTTGCTATCAATACACGGGGATTTCAAATCTGAAATGATTAGACTGATGAAATGATTGGGGATGAAAAGATGTTATGCATTAAACACCATTAACTGTAACGTGACGACTAGTGAAATCGGAACTACTCTTTTTATCTATTCAAACAGATATATTATTTCGTTTCGGGAATGCGCTTAAGGCTGTCCCTTTTGAAACTTTAAAGTCAACACGTGTAATTTACACCTTGGATAACGCTATGAAAGTTGAATGAAAGGTTTTTTTTTTTTTTTTTTTTTAATTGAATTGAAGTTAGTATAACGTTAACAGTAAAGTGTTGGAAACTGCCGAGCAAAAATAATGTATCAGTAGTTCATTATAAGACCCAATACAAAGTATGCAACAATAAAGTAACAATGTTTTTTGTAATAAGAATGGGATTATAATTCAGAAATATTTTTTTATTTTACTTGTTACATGTAAAACTTTTGAAATCTACATTTTATATTGTAAATCTGTCTGTTTAAAATATATTAATGAATGTAATATTATATAAATATTATAGCTATTAATAACACTTTATAAATCAATCAAACAATGGTGTTGGAAATGTTTTCCTTCTGGTCACAGATATGGTAACATTGACATTTGTAGTATATTAATATTTAGACTTTCTAACATTATATTAATTATGGTAGTTCTATCTGTATTATGACATGTTTTATGGAGCTTTGACACATACATAATCTGTTAGAAGGGCAAACCGAAATTAAACAGCTAAAAGTATATAAACATAAAGGTTAGTATACACAAACTTTTATGATAGATTGCAATTAATCGATTTGACAGGACTGGGGATGGGAATCGACTAAATTTTTTGCTGAGGAAGCATATCTAGAACTTTCTAGATGGGTTCATAAAAACGGAAAGAAACAGCAATTATGTCTATAATGGATGTATGTATTCTGGTGTTTATTGTTTGTTTATTTGTTGTTGAGAGCAGTGTTCATTCATTGACGAAGACTAGAGCAACACTGATAATTTGATAAGGAGATTAAAATCACTCCAAATCAATGTGGCATATGGGACCTAAGTGAAATCTTGCAATGCGGATGGAAGTAGACGAGGCTGCAGAGAGTGTAGTGTCTTCAGGAGTGTTCCCTTACAGAAGCACTTTACTGAGACGGTAATACCATGGCACTTTCGTTTGAACGCAGTTCTTACTATATTGATTCATATCGTACTGCTGCACAATCTCTCAGCCTGACGATGCCATTTCTATGAAACCTGCGCATAGGCTTATGTTTCTTATAGTTATTATCTTTCTCTGTCTTCACCTCTGTGAGAGTGGACTCATTGTTTCCCTGCAGGATGTAGGAAAGGGTGGTGCGCTTCATTCCGCCCATTGCTTTGAGAGCAGACTAGTTTTCCTCTTTCCTTCTGAAGCAGGAAATAGGAAGCCACGGTGCGATGCTCTGATTTTTGTCCTGAAGAAGTGTGCGACGCCTAAAGGTCACACATTAGCCTGATGCACTTATGAACGCTCTTAACTCTCATTGCAGTGCACTGTAAAACAAACAGCGTGTTATTATTACTTTCAGCTTGACCCTCCTGCTGGCCAGTCAGGCTTAGAGTTTGCCTTGACTCTTTTCCTTCACAGTCACAGCGTTATAATGTCAGGAAATGGATAGTCAGTGGAGTGGCTTGACCCCTGGGAGGAGGCCACATCCGTTCTTTGCACCGCATCGGGGTTGGTTGAATGACAGGGCCTGATGCTGTAGTCGGCAGGGTTTTGTTAGCAGTGCAAAGTCTGGGTTCGTGCTTGGAGAACGGCAGCGGTGGTTAAGGTTAGAGAATGTGAAAGTGTTTGCTCATGCAGTACTCGGCATCACATCGTGGTCTTATTGAACCACAGTTATTACACTGTTCCTATTGCACAGTTACTGAACCGAAATGAATCCTCACTGAACTGATTTCAAGTGAATAATGACTGTTTACTATTGTCTTTTTGGAGCTGCTTTACAGCAGAATTGAATTCGGTTTGCTTTGCATCATTGAATTATTTTTTCTGTTTATTCCTGCACATCAGCTTATAAATGGACTTGTAAATGCTGACTTCAGTAACCGTGTTTATTTCAGTATGACCGTGTGTGCCATCTTTGTTATTGTTGTTTTGCGCATACGGGTCAGTTCAGGATCGTAACCAGTTCAAACTCGAATCTGAAATTGGCCACACTTAAAAAAGAATGTGAACAGCCAAACAAACAAAAAAATCTGATCTAAGCAATAAATCAGAATCAAGCATTAAGGATTGCAGTGTGAACGTAGTCTCATATTTCTTTTATGTCTGTGGCACAAACAGTGAAGAACAAACTGCTGAAATTAGGCTACTCTGGAAGTAGGTCTGTCACAAAATCTGATATGAGTACACGATTATTGTACCCGACAAATTTACAGTATCAATATTATTGTGATATCTTAAAGAATAAAAAAAACAGCAATGCTATCAGTCAAATTCCTCTTTAACTAGGTTTATTTAGTGTTTTTCTTTTCTTTTGGCCTATGAGTTGCACTCAAAATATTGTATAGTATGAAAAAGTGCGCCAAAAGAGTAGGGGAGAGCCGGGACGATTGAAACGCGGGACGGATGAAACATTGCGATTTTCTTGAAAACCACTCACGTCATGTACGTCATATTTCTTCAGCACGTATAACACGCAATGCCTACCAGACCCGCGTAAACATTTCTTCTTTACGTCATGCCGTTTTGGATTTAAAGCCGGAAAGCTGTTTTTGAGTGCAGTAAGTGAATTCTTTCGTGCGGTACTTTTTTTTGACTGACAAGTTGTATTTATTGTTTCATGTGCCATTGTAATGATAATACGGCAGGTGTATTAGTACTGTAACACACCCTTAAGTGTGCAATATCAAAGTTTTTTAGTTTAAGGGAAAAACAGGTTTAACTGTCGGGATGCGCTGTCGGGACGGATGAAACAGCGCCTCCTGCCAGTTAAACCTGGTCATAGGAAAACCGCTGTTAAGGCTATTTAACTAGTAAACACTCGATATGACTCAAGGAAGAAGTATAAGATAATTAATTGTAAATGGATTTGTCTGTCTTCGTCAAAATAGCCTATTAGAAAGATTACACAAAATGCGCATAGGCTTATCGCCTATGTTTAATGGGTGATAGAACAAAATGGTTAAAATGAGCCTTTAAATTAAAATAAATTACAAAATATGTTTGTAACAATATGTACACAAGTTACTTGTCAGGTGTTGTTCATAAAAACAAGCATTAGATGAATAGTTGCCGTTTAAACTGTTATGTTTCATCCGTCCCACCCCTGTGTTGCAACCGTCCCGCTCAGGCGGGACGATTGAAACAAAGCATAACTACCGATCAAAGTAAGTTTTTACTTAAATCATTCTATATTTGTACCGAATAACACATGATACTAAGAGAACACATATGTGAGTTGTTGATCACACACACACAAAAAATCTATCTGTAACCTTATCGTAGAAAATGACGTTTATCTGAAAAGTGTTTCATCTGTCCCGCCTCTCCCCTATGTCAGAATTATTCAGGAAAAAAAAACAAAGTCGTCAAAAAGCATCCAGATGACCTACTACTTACTTACTACTACCTGTGGCAGGATTCTGAAGTGTGCATCCAATGGACATTGTGCTATCCCATGAGGCCACGGGAGAAGATTTATAAATGGGAGTGAGGCGACACAACTGACGCTGTAGGTCTCATGACAGTGACAACCTGACAGATTTACTACATCTATATAACATTCATACTATATAGAGCACACTTTTTTTTCAACGACTGTGAAGCAATGACTTGTTCAAAAAGAAGCTGTGATGGTATGATTTCAATTTATGATGAGTGAAAACCAGCTTTAATCATTGTGCAATATCACCAGCTACTATCGTTCCATGTCAACCTGATACTGGCCTTGAATTATAGAATATTATCATATGTGTAGTCTTAACGTTATATCAATATTTAATTATTATCATCAATACCGGTATGTTGCAACACTCCCACATACTATATCACATGCATACTGAAAATGAAATTTACTTTAAACTATAGTAATAGGGATAGGCTTCTTGCCCTTCACTAATGATGGGGCGTGTGTGTTTTGAAGGGAGCTGGAGCATCTGCAGCTGTGTGTGTGTGTATGTGTATTTGTCTGTGAGAGCGAGGCAGTTTGAGTTTGTTAGAGAGCAGCTGCAGGCTATCTCTGAGAGGATGAGGGGTTACTGGGTTATTGGGCTTTGTTGGGCATTAAAGCCTCTCATTTGCTTTTAGTTCTCAAATTGGCAGAGCTGTGGCGTCCTGCCCGCTCTCGGCCAGCGGCTCAGCATCTCTTCAAACGTTCTGACTTTGACCGTCGTCATCTGCGCAGCTGCCGGCTCTGGCCGCAGTAATATCATCTGATATCAACTCGTCTCGCTGTCTGTGTCTGATTCGTCGTGATCTTCTTGATGATTTTGTTCATTGCATGTGAGCTCCTGATGTGGTTATATCAAATCAAGTAAATATAATAAATGTGCCTTTCTGACTTTTTTTGTGTCTCTCATAGGACAGTAGCGTCTGAGGTCAGGAAGCAGGTTTCCCGGGAATATGGCTCACCACAGCTGTCCAAAAAACGTGCTGGAGCTCATCAACCGGTTAGTGTGTGTTTGTGTTTATGTATTTCTGCTTGTCTGCACATAGTCCTGTGTGCTCCTGCCAGGTCTTGAGTAAGACTGAGGGCGTAATTGAACAGTTTGCAGAATATTTGCTTTGAAAACAAACCTGGGGCGCAAGACTTTAATGTGATACTCTTGTTCTTCTGGAATTCAGCAAGATTAAGTTTAATATATAAATATTTACTATGTCACATGCGTTTGCATTGGTGAGGTTTCACTTGAGTGTATGAATGTATATGCATTATATACTACCGATTAAACTTTAGATTTTTGTATAGACATAGACGAAAAGAAAAGAAATGTATAATGTTACAAAAGATTTAAATTTCAAAGGACTTATTTACTCACTGGAGTTATTTACATTTTTTATAATAGAACAGTATTAAACAATAGAACAGTTATTTTAAATTATAATACTATTTCATGATATTAATATTTGTTTACTATATTTGTGATTGCCTTTGGCTTGCTCAGTTGGGGATGTTCAATTTAATGAATCAATCAATAATACTATTGATTAGCATTACCAAACATGGACGTTTTATTATTATTTTAATTTAATACTGTGAAGCTGCTTTGATACAATCTGTATTGTGGAAAGCGCTATACAAATATTCTTGACTTGACTTGATGTGATCAAATCAATGCAGCCTTGATAAGCGTAAGAGAAATCTTTCAAAAACATAAAAAAATCTTACCGAATCCAAAGTTTTGAATGGTAGTGTATGTTAAAAAAAAATCAAACCAAGTGGCATCTATAGCACAACACAAGTACACTTTCAAATAAAAACATGTCACAAAAACCAGATAAAACAATAGATATATACTGTTCAAAATTAGGGGGGTAAAAAGTATATTGTATTGGAAAATCGTTATACCCAATTAATACTATAATACGAAATACCAAATTGGTATTATCCCATAATCCTGTGCTTTCCATTCTGTGACAGTTGAGCTAAAAAATAAAGATGGCATCTGAAAGTTAAGGTTTGTGGTCAGTTTGTGTGTAAATGTATGTTTTTGACCAATGTTTTCCACTTTTGATGTGATTTCTAGCGAGGAATTACTATTGTATTAATTAAATATTCACTTAGTTATCGCCAAAGTTCTCTCTATGTTGATATAGATCATTAAACCGTTACACTGCCTCAGTAGAGCTGCATGATTAATCGTTAACTCGTTCTTGTAAGAGATTTGTTTTTGAAAAATTAACGAAGTGAGGTCTTTGTTTGAGTGAATAATTCAATGACTCACTCATAGATTTAATTAAATATTTTAAAAATAGATGGCAGCAATTCATATTTTGTCAGAATCTCTAGTAAATTATTTGTTATTCTGTTCAGTATAACAGTATTGCGGGAGAATCGTGATCTCTATTTACAACAAACAAAAAAATCATGATTATCGTGCAGTACTATTCAGAAGTTTTCATTGCCATCATGTGCAAACGCTGCCAGCGGAGTCACTGCCTATGCTTCTGTAAGCAGCCTTTTAAAGTCAAAATGGGGTTCTGTAGAAACCTGTAGAAAATTAGTTCTGAGAAAAGGGTTTGCATAATTTGTTTGTAGATGCCACACAATGGGTAGCGTCTAATGCAATGCAGTTCTGGCTTTTTAAGAGTGACCTAATGCTCAAAATATTTTTGCCACCTTTGTATACAGTATATGTGATTTGTAGAAGGGAATATAAAGGGGAAGTTGAATTGGCCACAAGCCACAATCACTTCCTCTTGTTGTCCCCTAACACAAGGGTATTTTGAAGTTTTCTATGTACTTTTTTCAATGCATTGTTGGTAATTCTGAAACTGTACCCCGAGAAGCTATACGTGTCTCATTATTTAGTCAAGCTTCCATTTAAAATAAATAAATAGATACACTGTTACAACAGCAAGTAGATTACTGCACTGAAGCTATTTAAATGGGACATATTACACAGAAAGAAATTAATACTTTTATTGAGAAAGAATGCATTAAATTAGATTTGTATTTGAAATAAATTTTTTTTTTTACTTTATATTCATTAAAGAATCCTGAAATAAATTTGTGTCATGGGTTCCACAAAAATATTAAGGAGCGCAACTGCTTTCAACATTGGTGATCATAAGAAACATTTTTTTGAATAGAAACTAAGAAGGATCATGTGACACTGAAGACTGGAGTAATGATGCTGAAAATTCAGCTTTGACATCACAGGAATAAATTGCACTTTAAAATATATTTAAATAGAACAGTTATTTCAAATGTAATTATAATTTAACTGTAATAATCAAACTGTTTTTATTGTATTTTTGATTGAATAAATGCAGCTTGAACATAATAGACATTAAAATACCTTTGAATGGTAGTGTACATAAATACATACAAACATATGTACATAAAGAAAATACAGTGGCCCCATAAAGTATTTGGACAGTTAAGCAATGCTTGTATGTGAATGAATTTGATCAAAATATAGTTCAGTGAGTCATTTTCTGGAGTGTTCAGAGTGAGTCAGGTCCAGGGGTGACGTTTTTTTGGTTGTTGATGGTTTGATTTTGCTTTTGCCGATTTTGTTTGATCTTGTCAAACATATTATTTGTCTAGGTGCCTCTGACGGAGGCGGTGGAGCCAGTGGACTATGAGGAGTACGTTAGCAGCCATCCTCCCGGAGCAGAGGCCGGACCCCTCAGACAGCTCCTGGAGTTCCCCAGCGATGACCTGGAGCTGCTGTTGCAGGAGAGAGAGTGTGCTACCATAGAGCCGCCAGTCCCTGAGGAGGAGTGAGTCACACACACACACACACACACACACACACACACACACACACACACACACACACACACACACACACACACACACTGCTCACTTTAATGAACCTTGCCCTTCCTCACGCCCTCACTGCTAATCAGGTAATCTCATCATCTTGGGTAAGCCATGCTGTGCTGCCTGTGAGTGCACTAATACCCCTTTCCACCGGCACCGTTCCTGTATGGGTTCCCAGCCTTTGTCCGTTCTCGAACCATTTCCACTGCAGATCGGTTCAACAGCGGCCCTAAAAACTTGCTGGTCTCGAATGGAAAAAGGCTGTCGCTGTCAATGGCAGTCTCGTTGAGCAATGTAATAATGTTGCACTACATTGCTCTTTATATCTAAATATAAAACCCAGTGCAAAAGAGAGAGGGACTCCGTGTGTGAGAGAGCGAGTGAACGGTTTTAGTTTCAGTTTTTCTCTAAAGAGGACACATGAGAGTACCGGGAGTTTATTCGAGCTGCCAGTGTGCTAGAATCACTCCCGGGACTGTGAGCAGCAAAAATTAAGCACCGCACTGCCTGCACAAACACCGGGACGTGCACTGTTTGATTTTAGACTGTTTATAGTCGGGTAAGCAACACGTAGTATCGCTATGTCAACGTTCGTTCCTCAACACACTGCTGGCTTGCCTTGCCGAGAACAGGTTGTGGCTCCAGAACGTGAAGCATTCTGGTTTAAAGTGGTGTGAGGGTATCTGGGGGTTTGACTGTCTCTTTTGCACTCACTGTTGATAGCTCTCTGGACCCCAGAGTGAGGGATGCCTTGGGGGTTTACACCGACGACTGGCTCATCATCCACAGGAAGTGAGTATTCTTCTTCATACATGAGATTGTCCTGTAAAATATACACAGTACCTGTCAAAAGTTTGGACCTTACCAGCTTTTTCAGAAGTATAGTGACCAAAAAAATTTCAACAAATCTACATTTTCAATCATACAAATAATGCATCCTGGGATGCTTTTGAATCACTATTGAAGGATTTCCTGTGTACTTTAATGTTAAAAAAGTTTGGTGCAATTTTCTTCTTCTCATGCTCACCAAGGCTGCATGTATTTGAGCAAAAAAAGCAGTAATATTGTAAAAAGTTATTACAATTTCTTTAATAATATTTGTGAAATATTTATTACAAATTCTTTGATGAATAGAAAAACAGCATTTATTTTAAATCTAAATCTTTTGTAACATTATAAATGCCTTTACCGTCACTTTTGATCAATTTAATGCTTCCTCTCTGAAGAAAGGTATTAATTTCTTTAATTTAAAAAAAAAAAACTCACTGACCCCAAACTTTTGAATGGTAGTGTATTTCCAAATGGATCCGGTTATTCCAAATAAATAGATTGAGATTCACAAATAAATGTTAAGAGATTCACCAAAAATGTGTAAAATTCACACACAAACACAAATAAATAATGATTTGTAAATTAAAAAATATATATATACCAATGCGTTTTATGTCAGAAAGCGATTCACAAATGTGTGCAGGAATTCACAAATGCATAGAAAGCGATTCACAAATGAATTCCAGGCAGAGTTGTGTTTTGTCATAAAACAGACTTGCAAATTAATTTTCATTTGCAAATTTCATTTTATTTATTTGTGAATTTTATTAATATTTGTGGATCTTAATCGATGTATCTGGAATAAGGCAACAATTCTAACCCCTTATGTAAGTTGGGCACGTCTTGTTGGATTATTTTATTTTCTTCATCAGTCCAAGTCAAAATTTAGTTTTGTTGAGAAGTGCAAACATAGGTACAGTTTATTTTCTCCACAAAACTAAATTAAATAATAAAAGAGATTTAGCTTAAAAGATTTCAAGATCATAAAAAACATTTAGTTTATACTTTAACTGGTAGTGTATGCTTACATTGATGCTTACTGGAGGACAAGTAGAAACGTGCTGCTTTGTGGTCTCTCAGGTATCAACGATACAGCACGACACAGACGCCTCATAACTCTGAGCGGCAGCGGGAGAAGCAGAAAGGACTCATCAAACAGACCTTTGAGCTGGATGAGGCAGCCGTTGAGCGTCAGGATGAGCAGGTATAAAAGTGTGTGTGGTTGACAGATTTCACACGAGATTTTCCAGTCCTATTCCTCTTTCTTCTCCCAATCATTTCCTAAGTTTATATTTAAAAAGTACAAAAAAGGCAAGAAATAATAATGATAAAATATCTCCCAAACTTTTATTTATTTGTTTAAAATAAAATATGATTGCCTGGATAAATGATCAAATTGTTGTACAATATTTTATTGTATTGTTTTAAATCAAAGTTTATATTTGAAATGTTCTCTTTAAAAAAAGATTCAAGAAAATGTATGATTTTTAATTTTTAATTTTATTCTTTTTTTAATTTTTAATTTTATTGTTAAATTAAAGAATGTTATAAGTGAATCTGAAAAAATAAGCATCTTTATGTTCTTTGTAAAATAACGATTGGTTTTGAAATTTAATCAACATAGACAACTAAGAAATTGGCAGGATAAACTGTTATTTTTATGGTTATAATAAATGTTTTTTGTCTGTGGCAGGATGACTCCAAGAGGAACTCCGTGTCGCTGGAAGAGACGCCGCGGGGGAGCTGGGCCTCCAGTATATTTGACCTGAAAAACTCCACGCCTGATGCGCTGCTGCCGTCGGTGCTGGAGCGCACGGCTTCGGAGGACATGGACCGCCGCAACGCCGAGAACCGCCAGCACTGCCGCCACACGGATCTGCTGGGACTTTACCCTGCACCGGATGAGGTCTGAAATCATTCAAGTCAGTGTGAGACTGTGTGTGAAAGAAAGTAGAGTCTTCTGTGTAGGAGACGATGAGTAACACTCAACACATTTATGTAGGAGAGCTGTCAAACGCTGAAGTTCAAAAGCAGAGACGTCTCTCTGATGAACCATCTGCGATTTTGTTTGATCTTGTCAAACGTCTTCTTTGTCTTTCCCCCGTCTCTTGCTCCTCCGCATCGTCGCTGCTCATCCTCTTGCTTTATGTCTGTGTACACATTGTTTCTGATGACTGAGCAAACGTTGCCATGGTGCTGGCTGAGCCGTAGTCATGATGACGCTTCTTTGTGTTTGACAGGACGAGGCCGTGGAGAGGTGTGCCGTCCCTGAGGTGCCCAAAGAGCACACCGGCCAGAGGATCATGGTCAAGTGTTTATCGCTCAAGTAAGGCTCTCAAGCAGCCCATCCAATCATTCAGTCATTTTCTGCTGGGTGTTAATGTCGAGCCCTGACTGTATTCATTGATTGTGATTTAACACACCTTCTGATTACACATCCACCCTGAAGAGTTAAGCCAACTGCAGTGTGATCTGACTCGCTTGTGGTTGTTCTTCCAGATTTGAGATTGAAATCGAGCCAATATTTGGGTCACTGGCTCTGTATGATGTCAGAGAAAAGAAAAAGGTATGACTAAATATTCATAATGTTTCTCACTGAAAAGGTTGTGGGTTCAAATCCTGTGATGGGTGACAGTTTCATGATCATTCACGTGCTGTATCCCTTTCATCCATGCTCCTTTCCTCCCTCAGATTTCTGAGGATTTTCACTTTGACCTGAATTCGGATCAGATTAAAGGCTTGCTCCGACCCCACAACCCCAACGTAGCCATCTCCACCCTGACCCGATCTGCTATCTTCTCCATCACATACCCATCTCCTGACATCTTTCTAGTCATTAAGGTATGTCCAGCAGGGGGCGCAATGCCACATGTCCTATAGAGGGTGCAGGAGGAACTCTAGGACAGGGGTCGGCAACCAATGGCATCCAGAGCTAAAGAGGTGTATGTTTTTAGTTGAATTAAAGTCCCTTGAACTTGCATACAGGCGTACATTATGATGTTACAATCGCACAGCCTGTTTTATTTAGTTAGGAGTTATAAATACTAAAATAGTTTCACTGCAAATAAATATGCATTTTATTTTTTAATATATAAATATTCTATATAATTGTATTATTTATATATACACTAATTAATATTCAGCGAGAATGCATTAAATTGATTAAACGTAACATTAAAGACATTTACAGGGGTCGACCCCAGCGGCCGACCCCTGTAATGTTACAAAGGATTTCTATTTCAAATAAATGCTGTTCTTTTCAACTTTATATTCATGAAAGAAAATGTATTGAATCCGTTTCCTCTAAAATAAGCAGCACAGCTGTTTTCAAAAAGGAATTCGATGCATCAAGATATTTTTCATGAGAATGTCAGAGCTTTAGACAGGTTGGATGAGGCAACAAGACAAGGAACTATATCAAACTAGTTTTACCGTTGGTGAAAAAGAAAATGGAAATGCTTGAGTCCTGACATTGTAGCCGTTCACTATGTGGATATATGTGTGTGACAGTTCTGTCACCTGGCCTCAGGCGTTTGGGACATCCTTATTGTTGAGCTTGCTGTATTTGTGTTTCAGCTGGAGAAAGTCCTTCAACAGGGAGATATTGGCGAATGCTGTGAGCCATACATGGTCATGAAGGAATCCGACTCCACTAAGGTACGAGTCTACCATGGGTTTTTGCATGAGTATTTCATCAGACACATCTGGCATGATTATGGTATTCTCTGAGCGTTTCTCAACTTGATCTGGACTACCGCAATATTTGTCATTCTTTTTCAATATGAGCAAGGTCCAGTAGATGCTGGAGCCCGTTACTGTCACTGTATAATTCTGCTGCCAAGTTGCTTTTTTTGGTTGTTTGAAATGGCATGATAAATGCTGCTCATCCATTACCTTAACACGGGGGCTGTGTAACCCAGATGGTTGTTCTGAATTGATTCACTGGTTTTCACGTGTTTGTGTGTGTGTGTGTGTGTGTGTGTATATATGCAGCATAAGGAAAAGCTGGAGAAGTTGAAGACTCAGGCCGAGCAGATGTGCACTAGGCTGGGCCGTTTCCGGATGCCCTTTGCCTGGACCGCGATTCATCTGCTGAACATCGTCAGCAGCGTTGGAGGGATAGACCGCTCCGATTCAGACTCAGACACGGGTATAAACCAGAGTCAACACACTTTTTGTTTTAATGTTTACGTTTTATTGATTTCTTTTAAGAAGTCACCTTGAAGATGTCCCTGAAATTGACACACACAAGGGATAGGCATTATGTTTATAACCGGGGCCTAATATTTACTGCCAATGGCCGGTGACTTAAGAAAATGTACCAGCCATAAATATTTTTAACAGATTAATCCTTATAAAGTTATTCAGTCAAGAGCAAAGAGTGATTGTTCTTTGTCTTCTGTTGATTGATTAACATTAAAAACACAGACAGCAGTAGGAATATTAGGCTGCTGTCACTTTATGGATTCAATATACCGATACACATGCGTTTTATTTCTCAACTGTTTACGTTCAGTAAAGACATAACTGACTATGTTATGTTTATTGGGATACTTGCCAAAACGGGAAGTTTGAATATGTCTGTTCAAGTGCAAGACGTGAACGAGAACTCTATTCACTAGCCACGCGCGTCTGATACGTGGATTTTGGGTGCTTCGCGGGATATGGCTTTAGATGTTTAAACTTCCCACACGCGCGAGTAACGAATTGAGTTTCCGAGCGTCGTTCATATATATTTTGACAATTTTGCACTGTTAAAATGTATAAAAATTTACCAGCCAACTGCCAATTGACACCATATCATATACTCGCAACTATTATCTGTCCATTTGTTAGCATTTTTCCAATATTCGATAAATGTGCTCCCTCATTTTGATCCAGAAATACATTAGCTGTGTCTCATTTCGAAGGCTGCGTTCTCCAGAAGTCCCATTTGTCTGCTGCATTATGTACTAACATTTAAATGAATCATTTGATCATTGTGCTTACAGCTGTAATTAATTTCTGAAATGACGTCTATATTTACACTGTTGACCCACCCTTAAACTTACCCACACCAACAAACCTGCCATAACCTTAGCCGGATCCCACCTGAACAGCAGCTCAAGTGTTTTGCAATTTAACATCAAAAACAAATAATTGTCAGGTACAATGTACTTATTGTGTTTATAAGTACATAGTAATTAAAGACTCTTAATATAACGTGTGACTGTTATATTGAATATAATATGTCACCCAGCCCTAGTAGCATGACTCAATTATATAGCAAACAGCATTTTGTCATTCCTAACAGAGCGTAAGGGGACATGGAATGAGAGGAAGAAGAAAGGTTTTGAGAGGATGAGTGTAGGAGAGGACATGTGCAACTTCACAAACTTCCGGCCAGCCACTCTCACTGTCACCAATTTCTTCAAACAGGTCAGATCTTTTTTGTTTTTGTTTTTTTTGTGTGTCTTGTGTTTTGCTGATGGTAGTGTATAAGCACAATGTATTGTTTCCCTCACTAAATGAATGCTGGGTGTTTCTGTGGCGCTACAGGAGGGGGACAGACTGAGTGATGAAGACTTGTATAAGTTCTTGGCAGACATGAGGAGGCCGTCATCTGTCCTGCGTCGACTCAGACCTGTGACGGGTACCTGGCTGCACTTATTTTTACCTCCGTTATATTATTTAAGCATTTTATCACACCCCGTCGGTCTCTTTCTCCGTCTAGCTCAGTTGAAGATAGACATCTCCCCGGCTCCAGAAGCCCCTCACTACTGTCTGTCTCCAGAGCTGCTTCATGTGAAGCCTTACCCTGACCCACGCGTGCGCCCCACCAAAGAAGTGCTGGAGTTTCCCGCTCGCTATGTCTACACCCCACACACTACCTACAGGTCAGTCCACACATCTGATATCTGAAAGTGTCATACAAGTATAATGTATCATAAAACTACATTCTGAGTGTGAACTCGTATGATAGGTGAAAACAAAAGTCCCTTTAAGGCAAGTCATTTCCCTCATGGGCCGTGGCCATCTTTGAAACGCCTCTCGGCAGCTCCTATTTCTTTGAATGGGGAACCATTGAATTCTCCAAAGCTGTTCAAGCTTTTGATTCAATTTCATATTTGAAATCACCACTGAAATCTGACTAAAACTGTCTCGTAGTTTCCATAGCAACTGGAGCTTCTAAAGGCGACTTTACGAATTGGCGATTGGTTCTTTTATTTAGAAGGCGGGACTTATTCTGCCATATTGCACATTGCACTTTCTCCCATTTATAGTAATATGAGTGCATCGTCTTTTTTTAACTAAAGTCTTTGGTGAGAAACTCTAACAGACATAAATGTAAGCTATTATCAATAAATCATCCTCCCCATCCTGCCCTCTGAGTTCACAAATCTCATTCATGTTTGTTAATTTGTGTATTTTTTCATCTCATTGACTGTCAATGACACCAAATCACTCATTATACTTTTATTAAATAAGTTACAAACCACAAATACATATACATATATATATATTATGATAATTATGTTTTGTGCTATTATAAACATATTATCTATATTATAACATTAAGAAAATAGTAAAATATTTGTTTCTGTGGTTAGGAATTGCATTCACAGTTTTTTTACAAATATTTCACACAGAAATTTGCTCTGCTCGTGTTTCCTGAGGCCCAAAGTGCGTATAAAGTGATTGGCAAAGTGCACATCTGTGTCATTAATGAACTTGTAATAGGTGAGATCCGCTTGCCGTGAATGGAGTGTTGATGAGGATTGCAGTTCCTCCTCGTAGGTGATATTAGTGGTTACACCATATTCTGAAATGAGAAGCAAGTACTGACATAAGCCGATGTTCTACCAATGATCACATGTTTACTAGTAAGTGTGCACTCGGGCTTACCTGTTTCTGTAAATCAGCCAGCTGCTGGTTTTGATTCTCCAATTTCAGTTTCTGTTCTTGGGTCCACTTCATCAGATCCCTCAGGATAGAGATGTTTTTAAGTGTTGTGCCCTGTCAGAAGTGTATAGTCGGTTATTTACAGATAAAACTAAGTGTGTTGATTGAAAGGCGGTTCTGAATCTTAGCTACCTTGATCTTGTCTGGGACGGAGTTGTTTAGGTTTTCCTCCAGGCTGGTTAGTTTTTTCTTTAGCTCTGCCTCCTCCAGCTCCACCCTGGTGACGGTTCCTCTGTTCTGTTGGACCTGAATCTGCAGTGCTTTCATCTGAGCCTGCAAACAGACCAGCTTGTTGAGCACACCGACCCAACTCCATTTGGACCAACAGATGTCTGCACATTAGCTGAGACTTAAGTTGAAATCATTGCTTGTTGTCACTGGCCAATGCTGATATCTACAGCATTGCTATTCCAATATACAAGTAACAGAATTGAATATAGTGTATGTCCCATTTTCCCTCATTTAGTGAATTTAATTTACACAATTCTAATATTTACTTAATACTCTCTCTCTCTCTCTCTCTCTCTCTCTCTCTCTCTCTCTCTCTCTCTCTCTCTCTCTCTCTCTCTCTCGCTCTCTCTCTCTCTCGCTCTCTCTCTCTCTCTCTCTCTCTCTCTCTCTCTCTCTCTCTCTCTCTCTCTCTCTCTCTCTCTCTCTTTCTCTCTCTCTCTCTCTCTCTGTGTGTATGAATGAATCACACAAAGAGTTGCATTTTTATTTAAAATTGAGCTTATATATTTATTTCAGTTATATATATATATATGTATATGTATATATATATATATATATATATCATTAATAAATATTAGCCAAAACTTATTTTTTTGTAACGGTTTTGCCAGAATGGAGGCTGTGGGGTAAAGTGTGTCAGATAATTTAGGGTAAACTATGACAGAGGCTCAACTAAAAATGAAATGCATATCAATAATGAGAACATTCAAATGTTCTTGAATCAAATAAAATGAAACTAATACTATTACATGTATATAATTGGGCAAATTAGATTTACTCCTCCTTGCCTAGAGGATAACTTAAGTGTACCCCATTCTACTCTCTGCTTATTAGTCAAAAACAAAGCTGTTAGTACATTTTGGAACGGACACTAATGGGAACTAGCACTTCTGTTAATTGGGGCAGTGATTTCCAAATGCCCGATTGAACAGCCTGGCTAGTATCTCAGTCTGTCATGAATGCATGTCATTGATCAAGCGACTCGTAGGCTTACCTGAATGAGCTGAAGTTTCTCTTTGATCTGTCGCTCGGTTTGAGCAGCCTCCTCCGTGTCGTGCCCCAGTCTCTTGACCTCGCTCTCGGTTCGGCTGATGGCCTTCATGACGCGGGCCATCCTGGCCTCTGTGGTCTGGTATATGTGGTGCAGGGACTCGCTGAACTGCACCACGCCATACATAAGGATGTTCACGTCATCCAAGGAGGCCGGGTTTCCCCCCGTTTGGAAAGATTTCAGCGGAGATGTGGAGACCCTGTTCACACACAGAGTCAGAAACAGCACGCACAAAGCAGCCTGCATCCTGTTCTCTCCTTAAAAAACGAACTGACCGCCACAGGTGCGAGGAAACAGGCTGTTTTAATTGTGCATGCATTGCAACATGGTGCTGCTTTTATAAGCTGTGACTGTTGGACATTGAGAAATCAGCTGAGACACGGGCCTATCAGAGCTGTGCTTACAGCTGTGTGTGTGAGAGAGAGAGAGACCTTGACTTATGTTGGCCAGACTGATTTTTTGTGGTATTTAACCAGAGACGTGCTTTCGCAGCCTGTATGCCAATGCACTCTTCTCCTTTAACCTCAGAGGTGCTCAGATCGTCCAGTGAACCCTTTGTCTCACACTGCCATTCTAGAACTACATAAATAAGAGATTGTAAACGATTGCTGATCATATTTAGCGTCACAGGAAGAGATACAGTAGGGGCCTATATGTTCATGCTGCCGCCACATGTTCGGTGTTTGATTTGGGGTAAAGTCAAGTGATTTGTAGTGCCTTTCATGTCTATTTATGTCCCTGTTCCTCAAACATGCAGATGAAAGATTGTCACGGTGCTCCTCTTGTTTAGAATAGTGTGGTCAAAAAATTTTTATAGAATGAATTGCATGAAATGCTGATTCCTTGATAGAATCAATCTCATATATAATATTTGCTGAGAAAAGCCTCCAAATGAAGATCATTAAAATACATGATTGTTACAGATGGAAGCATTAATCTTTCTCTCCATATATTTTTCTCTAGACTGTTTACTTAAGTAGTTGTATTATTGACCGTTTACCATAGGAATTGAAGCTTAACCATTTATATTAGTAATTGTAAACTTGACCATTTACAATAAAAATTTAAGCTTAAAGGAGTCATGAACTGGATTGTTTTATTATTTTATAATGTTGCCTGGGGTGCCCATGACAATTTTTGATGTAAAAATCGTCATTATTTAGAAATAAAAGGCATTTTCCTAGCCCAATTTTAGCCTCTGGTTTGAACGCTTTGTTTTAAGGGGCGTGTCTGTGTGAGACTTCAGTGTAAATGCCCACTGCTGTGATTGGCTGACATGTTTGTGTATGAAATAGCTAGCATTACATGTGGAACTCTCTCGAAAGTTTTTACCACGTTTTACTACTACAGCTACCGAGATTAACAAATCATTAAAAGTATTGTTTAAAGCATTATATTTAGATATTCCCATCACATGAAAAGTGATGAGTATTGACCAGATGACAGACGTTGATCAGAGTTGATCGCGCGAATAAAGATCTATTGCAATTTTTGCACTCTCACGAATGCCTTCACCAAATGTGAAGTGCAGTGTAACGTCATTGATTTCATAACGAGTTTTGGGAAGTGTCCAGAAACTCGCGCTGTGTGATTGACAGCTTGGGCTATTTGGAAAGGGAGCATTCTTTGATCGCTTTCTTTATATAATTTAATCACAATTTAAATAAGATTATTTTCATCCTACTAAGAGAAACGATGTGAAGTTGATCGTTTAGTCTCTGATGCAAACAGTATTGAACGATTTTGAGAGAAAGATAATATATCTGATCTTGAATAATTACACATCAGAAATCACTGATCACAGATCAGGCATTAGAATAATAAACACATGGTTACTTACATGTTTGTGGCGTTGCTGGCAGATCCGTGTCGTAAAAGTGTGTTAAAACCTGTGTCGGACTCGGAAATTGTGACTGATTTACTGATTTAATAAAGTTTAACCACGCATTCTTAATATTGGAATCCGAAGGAAGCTAATGCAGCGACTGTCTTCTTCCACAACCAGTTACTGCACAATATTTTGTAAACGGCATGTTTATAGCTTGGTAGCTCGATCCGGTTTTATCAATTATCACCTCGTAGGCCTATGTTATTTAGCTATTGCATGTAATGCGTGAATCGGTGGGCGGGGCTAAACGGGTACTGTTGAAGTGGGCGTTGATCTTCTGCGGAGGCAGTGTTTGATACACTTTGACGTCATAGATCCCCACTTTGAAAAACCTGTCATTTGCTGTGCCGTGGGTCAATAAAAGCTTTTATTGGACATACAATGATGTTTTCAGTTCTGAAACTTGTAGGATATTCTTATAATATATAATAACCTCTTATGTCAAAAGCTCAAGCAAAATTAGATTTCTCAGTTCATCGCCCCTTTAACCATTTGTAATTGTAAACTTCACCGTTTACATTGAGAATTAAATTTCAACCATTTACATTCAAATTTGAAATCTATCCATTTATAATAGTAGTTGTAAACTTGAACGTTTACATTGAGTTGAAACGTAACTGTTTACATTAGTAGTTGAAACTATACTATTAGAACCGTTTATTATAGTAGTTGTAAATTTGACCGTTTACATTAGGAATTGAAGTTTAACCATTACATTAAACGTTAAAACTTAACCGCTTATAGCAGTTGTAAACTTGATCTTTTACATGAGCTGAAACTTAACCTTAAGTAATTGTGAAGGTTTACATTAGGAATTGATGCCTAAACATTTAAACCAGTAAGTTGACATTAGTATTTGAGGTGTAACCATCTATATTAGTAGTTGTAAACTTAACCATTTTCAAAAGTAGCTGTAAACTTGACCATTTACTCTCCCATTCAAAAGTTTGAAATCACCAAGACATGGTTTTGAATGAAATGTATGAATCTCTTAGAATTAAAATTATAGAACATTATTCATGTTGCTAATAATCATGGCTGTTTGGATGACTGACTGTTTAATAAATAAGTTTTACAGTGATTGTAAAGCCTCATTTTCAGTCCCCCAGATCACTCTAATATCCTTGTTTGGTACTCCAGGAAACTTTCTCATTGTCTCAGTGTAGTTGGAAATGGTTGTGCTGCTCAAGATAGTGTGACAGTCGCAATGCAGTGTCTTTTTCCGTTGCCAAATTGAGGACGCTTGCATTGCTGAAGTCCACATTTGCTTTCAGACAAGGAAGCACCTTTCTCGGGAAACTCGTTTCAGTGACTCAGTAGACTCAATCTATTGTCCTTAGTGGTACACACTCAAGCATGGCCTTCATTTCTGTGTTGAAACAAGGATGCAAACTGTGTCTAACCATTGAGAAAGTGGGATAAGTGGACTGAAAATAAAAGTATAAACATTTCATAGACTAAGTTTGCAAACATTAATGGGAGTGTACTTAATAGTTCTGAACTTTGAGGTTTATATTCATAAACCATTGCTGGTTTGATTGAAAAGGGTTATTTTTTTAAATGTATTTCCCTCTCTCTCCCTCTCAGGAACCTGTTGTACATTTACCCTCAAACTGTGAACTTCAATAGCCGGCAGGGTTCAGTGAGGAACATTGCAGTGAAGGTGCAGTTCATGGCAGGAGAAGATCCCAGCCAGGCCATGCCTGTGAGTCACCGATCACACCCACACCTTGTACTCCCTCACGGCTCTAGTCACACTGTCAAAGCATATTCTCATGGAAAGACACAAAAACACATTTGGAATTATGCAAGTACATCTGATACGATGATCTCATCGCTTAGATAAACCTAATTGTGCACATTAAAGCTCTTCAGATCTGTGCCAAGAATATGACAGCGCCTCCTTAAAACACATCGATCCACATCACAGTATTTTAGCTCCAACTAAACACACCGGTTACATTAGTCATTCCAACCAATTCTCCAGATGGATTAGGGAGCGCTCTGGGAAATTTTTCAGATTTCAGTGAACTCGCAGACACAGGACCTTTTACAGTGGGTTAATCTAATCGAGGATTTTAGAAACTCCCTAATAGTGTTAGTGCTGCATTCGCACACCAGTTGCTCACTCTGAAACATCCGTAATTTATTTAAGGCTCGTGTGAGACCAGTGCAGTGCAGGTACATTAGAGGCTAAATTCACTTTGTGATAATTAGGAAAATCCATCCACGGCTTCATGATTAGCGAGGGCAACAATGTAATGGCTGAAATGTAACACCCCAGTGACATCTAGTGGAGCCGTTGAGCTGTGATTCACCAATGTAACGTGATTTCCACCCTCTGAACAGGTCATCTTTGGAAAGTCAAGCTGTGCAGAGTTTTACAAGGAGGCGTACACCCCAGTGATCTACCATAACAAGTACGAACCCATGTCTCATTTACTATTCATTACGGAATCATCACTTTTTATGTCCAAAATTGCATTACATTTACCTACAACAGGGGTTCATTTTTGACTCAAAGGCCTCCAGCACTATATATACATTGTACACAGACACACACACAGACACACACACAGACACACACACAGACACACACACACACATTGTTTGGAATAAAACTTGGAAGTTTTATTTAAAATAACTGTTTTCTATTTGAAATATTGAAAATGTAATTTATTCCTGTGATCAAAGCTGAATTTTCCACATCATTACTCCAGTCTTCAGTGTCACATGATCCTTCAGAAATCATTATAATATGATGATTTGCTGCCCAAGGAACATTTACATTTTACATTTACATTTATGTATTTGGCAGACGCTTATATTCAAAGCGACTTACGTTGCATTTCAAGGTACACATACACTCTTAACAGTTCTTGCTTTCCATGGGAATCGAACCCATGACCTTGGCGTTGCAAGCGCTCTACTGTTTGAGCTACAGGAAAGCCATTTCTTATTAGCCATTTTGAAAACAGTTGTGCTGCTCAATATTTAAAAATTAAAAAGAACTGCATTTATTTGAAATGGACATTTTTGTAGGTAACACTTTAAGGTGACGTAGTTACGCGTTTCTACATGTACTTACTATAGTAAGAACAGTAAATGATGCATAATTACAAGTAACTAACCCTAAACTTAATCATAACTCTAGAGTAAGTACATGTAGATAATTAATATTTCTCAGTACTTATTTGAGTTAGTGCAATGTAACCATCACCTTAAAATGAAGTGTAACCTATTTGTAAGATTATAAATGTCTTTGCTGTCACTTTTGATTATTTTAATGAGTCTAGAAGGTTTAAAAACGTTTTTTCAATAAAAAAAACATTTAACTCTTGATTTGTATTTTTTTTTTTTTTAAATATGAAGTTAGATTTGTTTTAATATATTAATAATATTAACATCAAATATATGAAATATAGTATTATTAATTCTGATAATAATATACTAATTGAAATCATTTTAGTTTAGTTTACTGAGGCCCCCCAGTGGGTCCCAGCTCATTGGTTGAGAAGCACTACTTCAGTCTCCTCTCTCCATCTCTGCAGGTCCCCGGAGTTCTACGAGGAGGTAAAGATGAAGATTCCTGCCAACCTCACCGACAACCACCACCTGCTCTTCACCTTCTATCACATCAGCTGCCAGCCCAAGCAGAACACCCTCTTGGAGACGCCCGTGGGCTACACGGTGAGAAAAGGACCCCCCTCTCTTCTCCTCTTCCTCTCTTCCGTCTCCTGACAGTCACGCTCCCACAGCGCTGGAGAAGCACTCCAGGCTACCCGATGAAACGCTCACCTCTGTGTGACCCTGTCTCCCCTCAGAGAAACCTTGAAGCATCCTTATACGTCACCACAGTAGCACCCTCCCCGAGTTATAGCGTCATGTGATTGTAGGACACCTATAGCATGCTAATGCTTTTGAACTGCACATAGGCTGTGTAAATAATTTGCGGTTAATCCAAGTTCATGTTACTCCCCACAGTGGATCCCCCTCATGCAGCACGGCCGCCTGCGCACCGGATCCTTCAGTCTGCCCGTCTCTGTGGAGAAACCTCCACCCAGCTACTCAGTCCTCACTCCTGATGTAAGACATTTATCCTGCACTGGCTGTGTGTGTTTATGCATGTGAGAATGAATGTGGAAGTCTATTATAGATAGTATATTATAGCACCTTATTATATTATAGACACTTTCAAGGAAATTTGTGTCTCTCAAGACCTTTTTTTAAAGCACTAGAGACAAAATTACATAATTAATTAATATAAATAATACAATTAATAATAAATAATTCTGACCAGTATTGTCATTTTTTTAATGGTATTGATTATTATTTAATTTTGTTTAAATTACAAAATCTTACAAATCTAGTTTTTGAACTGTATTTAGATATATTCCAAATAATGCTATTATAAATATTTAACTGTGCCAAAAGCAACTATCACTTAAAATTATAATAGAAATGGTGATTTATTGGACTAATATTTGACATTCATATCAAATTTAATACAAAAAGTCATTGTTACAATCACCCCTGTAATTATCTTTCCAACAACCAAGATAAAATATGTATTAATTTAATTCGAAGGCATCAATACTCTAGACAGCTGTGGGAAAATATATTATGCATCAAAATAATATATTTTTTCTCAAAATCATTTGTTTTCTCAAAGTACAATGTGTCATCACTCTTCCTTATTTGTGACTGAAGAAATTTAGCCCATGGTCTCCCCTACACCAAGTCCATCTTAAAATTGAAAATAATAATAATAATTACAATAGGTGCCTATGCATCTTCAGTGCGTGGCCCCTAATAATGCCTTCCCCCCCCCCCCCCCCTTTTTTTTGCAAATAACAAGTAATATTGCTAGTAACAACTCCATTTTCTCATGTTGATGCTTCAGAACATTCCTGGTGTTTCTAGTCGAATGTGCTAATTAATATTCATGAGTCTGCCTTTTAGCAATTTAGGAAAGCCTACTGGGCAAGCTTCACATTATGTAATGAAAAGTATTCATGAGCCAAGAATAAGCCTTGGTAGGATTTGTAGATTCATGCTGTGGCACAATCTGACTGAGCTTGGGAACGCCCATGGGCACAACAGAGAAATACTGAGTAGTAGATCTGCCTCTAGTTAGTCTTAAGCAAATTTTTTGATTTGGCATGAAAGGAAACCCAGGTTCAAATCCCAACCTAATACATATATTTAAAAAAAAAAATTAAACTAAGCTAAAGCTTACTTGATTGCAACTTAACTTGACAGTCAGTGATGACAATGTTTTTTCGTTGTATGGAAAAAGAGCAGCTCTGACATTTTTAATAATCACTCCTTTTGTGTTCCACGTGACAAAAGTCATACAAATTTGGAGCCACATAACGGATAATTACAGAATGTTGGTTAAAATCAAATGGAACACCTGCAAATGTGAGGGAATTTTAAAAACGTTCTTTCCAGGCTTGGAAAATTCATAAAATGTTGAAAAATCATGGTAATTTTCATAGTGAATAAACATGTTTATAGTTATGCTCTAAATCAAATAAAAATAAAAAAAATAATCGTTTTTCATCAATTTTAAAAGATTGAAAAAGTCATGGTAAAGTGAAGATGTGGACCAAAAGTTGTGGGGACCCTATTGATTGGGCAAATTTAAGTGTGATTAATGGCATAGGGTTTTAGGCAAACAAAGTTTTACCAACAAAAATAAACATGTGACCTAATTATCCAAGTTCCAGATAATTATTTAGAGCAAGCTGCAACATCTGCTTATCTGTAAAATCTCAGCAGGAATGTGAATGTGAGGATGAGGATATGTTGTGGCCTGTGTGTGTTTCAGGTTCAGCTACCAGGAATGAAATGGGTGGACAACCACAAAGGAGTCTTTAATGTAGAAGTGACCGCAGCCTCCTCAGTTCACACACAGGTAATGAAATAAAAGAGAGAGAAAAATCAGAAGAAAAAAAAACACTGCACACATATGATTTATTTACATGCTTATTTCACCTTCTGTATGTAGGATCCACACCTGGATAAGTTCTTCACACTTGTGTATGTTCTGGAGGAATACTCATTCCCTTTTCGGCTTAAGGATGTTATAATCACAGAGGCGAATATAGAGGCGGAGCTGAAGGCCAGCATGGCCGCTCTTAAGGGCGCGCTGCTGGACACTTGCGTGCGCTTCCTGCATCAATTGATGAGCAAGCTCATACTGCTAATTGTACACCCTCCTGTTATAGCAGGACAGATCGGTTAGTAACACTGGATCTGGTCACTACTAATAATATTACCTTTTTTATACACACATTTTGGTGTTTCCTTGTGTAATCCATTTTTACTCTCCTTCCTCCAAATGCAGTGAATCTTGGCCGAGCCGCCTTTGAAGCCATGGCCCTGTTGGTAAACCAGATCCATAAGAACTTGGAGGGAAACCAGGACCATCATGGTCGTAACAATCTGCTGTCCTCCTACATCCAGTACTGCTTCCACCTGCCCACAACAGAGCCTTTATCTCCCCCTGCTGGTGAGTAAGAAATACAGCTCGCAAACCACAAAAATGCTTTACATTTGAGAGATGTGTTATGCAAAACATCTTTCGTGGAATAAATGGTGTGGGTTTGAAACAACCGTTCATTTTGACTGAACTTTTAAGTCTAAAAAAGTTATTGAACCATGGCTAAAACTGTTAACAATATCTAACCTTTAAGCCATGCTGATTAATTTCTCTAGGGCTCACTGTTTATGTAGTGAAAGTAACGGATCCGCTAGCATTTATACTCGCACTCATTTGACCTTAAAAGCAGGATGCTTAAGTTAATTCATTGAGAGCGTCGCTCTTCCTCTTTCAGTGGGAGGCGCATCATATGAGCTCCCCATCCAGTATGCCACGCTCTCTAGGGCGATGGCAAGACCCAGCAGCCTGCTACTGTCCCGCTCCAAGAGCATTAGCAACTCGAACCCCGACCTGGCCTCCACACCAGCCACCCCTGATGAGGAGGTGCAGAGAATCATTGCCAGCAAGGTAGGCGGCTCTTCCTCTGGCTTCTGATTGGTTGTTCAAGTTACTGCAGTTTGCCCCGCTCTGACCTGTGTTTTTTCGACCTTGACATGGCAGCTACAAAGAACTATCGTTTTCTCTCTTTTCTTGATTACAATCTTTGTGGAAAATTAAAGCTAATCAATAAAAATCAATAGTAAAGATATTTAACAACAAATTGTATTAATTAATCAGTATCATCACTTAAAAGCTGTTGGTGTCATTTTGATTGACTGTGACATGTTTACTGTGGTATCTGTTGATCGCTCTGCTAATAATTGTGCTATGTTTTTTGCTGTGGTACCCTCCTTCACTGTGCCCCCTGACTTTTTCCCACCCTCCTCTAAATTAAATCTGGTCCTGCACTTCGTCCCCTCCTTGTGACGCCTCTATGTGGCTGTTCTGCCTCCCCTGTGTGGCACTGTGGTTTGTGTTTGTGTCGTCGGCGGATACGCAGGGCATAGACCGCTCACATTCCTGGGTAAACTCTGCTTACGCTCCAGGGGGCTCGAGGGCTGTGCTCCGTCGGAACCCCAACTCCAGCTGTGAGCTCAAGCAGGTGCCAATCAAACCCTATACCCTAACGTGCTTCCCTACTGCCTCTAACCATACGCCCTAATGTAACCTGTAACCCCTTCAAATCACTTAACCATTACATTATTCATTACCATCTCAAACCCTACAAACTAATGTCCTATTACTCTCTTAAAACAAACAACCTAACTTGACCTATTACTGTCTCAATGCAGCTTTTTACAGTCTCATACCTTTAACCCCAACATTAGTTATTAATACTATATAAAATGTTTAACCCTATCAATAAGTGTTACTGTGTCAAACCCTTAACCCTAACATTATTTGTTACTGTCTAAAACTTTAACCCTATCATTACTTGTTACTGTCACAAACTTTGAACTCTATTATAACCCTATCATTACTTGTTACTGTCTCAAACTCTTAACCTAGCCTTAGTTGTCACTGTCCTTCCTAAACCTTTAACCCTATCATTACTTGTTTGCTATCTCAAACCCTTAACCCTAACTTTACTTGTTACTGTCTAAAACTTTTAACCCTATATTACTTGGTACTGTCTCAAACTCTTAACCCTATCATTACTTGGTACAGTCTCAAACTCTTAACCCTATCATTACTTGTTTGCCATCTCAAACCCTTAACCCTAACTTTACTTGGTACTGTCTCAAACTCTTAACCCTATCATTACTTGGTACGGTCTCAAACTCTTAACCCTAACATTACTTGTTGCTGTCTAAAACTCTTTACTGAACATTACTTGTTTGCCATCTCTTAACCCTAACTTTACTTGTTACTGTCTAAAACTTTTAACCCTCTCATTACTTGGTACTGTCCTAAACCCATAACCCTATCATTACTTGGTACTGTCCTAAACCCATAACCCTATCATTACTTGGTACTGTCTCAAACCCATAACCCTAACATTAATTGTTACTAACTCAAACTCTTAACTTAACTTGTTGTTACTTGTTGTTCATTCTCAACTTTTACATGCTAACAAGTCCAAGTCTTCCAGCAGTACACCATATCATCCTGTACTCTCTCATTGCCTTCACTCTGGTACTTCTGTAATCGTACTCCGTAATCTTGTGCCAGCTCCTCTGCTGCTGTCCATTTAGCTCTGTCTTTGTAAATGTGTCTGTGTGTAAGTGTGTCTGTCTGAGGGTGTATATGCATTTGTCTAGAAGGTTGTGTGTTCATGCCTCCTCCTCTTCTTCAATCAACTCATCTCTCTTTCCTTTGTCCGCTGTGCTTCTCCTGCCTTGGTATAAGTCTAGTCACCAACGATACCAACATATATATTTAGTGTAACCCAATGCAATTAACTACCACAGTGTCTCTTCTAGATGCTCATATCCACCCGTACATTATTTATGTTTTTTTTTTTAAGAATTACTATTATTATGGAGTGCTTGATTCTGATGTGTATTCAAATGTTTTATACCATTGCAAAAGTTTGAATTTGAAAACCAGCTTGCTACATGGATGATGATAGTCTCTTGTAGCACTCTGCAATCGTTTTCTTCTCACATATTAAAATAATTTAAAATTATCAACCAATATTTCATATTTATTTATATAATTGTATACTATCTGGCTTATTACACAGCTATGCACCAATATACATGTTATCAGTCAGTTAACCATAAAATAAAACCCTTCAGGAACAAGTCCTCAATCACCCTGTCAGGGTTTATTTTGCATTAAGCTGACTACATTATCCTTAACATGGCATTAATTAAGTTTGATGGTCTTGAGTTTGCTAAAGGATCTTGGTTTGTGCATCCAGCAAGCATTCTTATCCCTCTTCCTTCATTCTCTCTTAACTTTCTGTCTTCCGATCTTCATTGTTATCATCATCATCATCATCACCACCATTCTTCTGTTCACCCACTGGTCTATAGGCCAGTGAGCGTGCCTGTAATCGCATGTCTGCCTTCATCGAGACTTCCTCCATTCTCTGTCCTCCCTCCAGGCAGATCGCCAAGAAGGTAGAGCACATATTCATTTACTCACCCGTGCACTCTCCTTTTATTCATTCCTTCATTTGTTCATTTATGTACTCACCCATTCATGGAGTCACTTTATCTTGTACTCCATTTTATTTTAATGTTGTGAGCTTGCCTTTATTGTGTGTGTGTGTGCGCATGTGTGTGGTTCAGAAAATCTTCATGGGGTCATGTTTTGTAATAATGCTCTCTGCGTTCAGTTACTTCATGAAGAGTTAGCTCTCCAGTGGGTGGTGAGCACCAGTACCGTGAGAGAGGCGTCTCTGCAGCAGGCCTGGTTTTTCTTCCAGCTCATGGTCAGTCAACCTCCAACCTTGCACATTATTTACATCAGTAACTAAAGTCAGGTCGTGTCACGTTTATTTAAGTAGTGCTTTATACAACACAGATTGTTTCAAAGTAGCTTCACAGCAGTGAACAGGAAAATGACAGTTAATGTTACAAAATTCATAATTTATGTTTCAAATTTCAAAAAACAAATTTCATCATCTCTACAGAAGATAATAGTTGTGTCTCATAGATCGCATTTGTCAGCATTGAGGCTGCCTAAAGTTCAGTAAAGTTACCATTATATTCCAAAGTCATAAAGACTTAATTTACTCTTCACAAGGGTGGTAAACAACAGTACATTTTATAATGGTTACTTTTCTGAAATAAGACACCCTTGAAGACGTATTCTACTTCCGGAGAACGCAGCCTTCGAAACTATTTAGTTCAATGCTTTTCCATTTCATGTCAAAGTTTAATGTTGCAAACTTTTTGAAACAAGTTCAATTCAGCTCTACAGAAGACAATAGTGTCATTATTCAGTTCAGTTCCATAACAATGTTGATGTTCCCAAGTTAATGTCATTTTCCTGCTCAGTTCTTTTCATATGTTGTTCTCATCTGATAGTGTCAGTGCCGTTAAATCGATAATTAATACTTAGTCATTTACTCACCATCTTATTGTTTAAAAATGAATAATGACAGAATATTTGTTTTGGGATAAACTATCCCTTTTATAGTTCCAGTGAATTATTTCAGAAGGTTTTGAAAAACCTAGTGTTTGGTTTGGTTCATACGGCATAATTAAAATTTAGGATGCTATCACTCATTCTTCTATGTGTGATAACAGGTGAAGAGCATGTCCCATCATCTGTTCCTGTCCTCACGCCTGGACATGCCCCGCCGCCAGCGCTTCCCAGACCGCTTTGTGGATGACATTGCTGCTTTAGTATGTGCCATCAGCGCAGACATAGCCAGCAGACATCAAAAGGTAAAAGAGCAGCGGATCTCATTTTACTGCTGGAGGAACACTGACCTTATGTAGATAAGAGAAGGTTTGAGACTTTATGATGGTTTCTACTGTTTTATGACTGTTTACTTCTGTTATGAATCAACAGGAAGCATGCTTATCTCTGTTTGAGCTTGTGAATATTCGTGTGTGTTTCAGGATGTTGAGCTTGTGGAAAGGTTAAACAGCAGCTTGGCCTTTTTTCTCAATGACCTGCTGTCTCTCATGGACAGAGGCTTTATTTTCAACCTTATCCGCTCATATTATAAACAGGTACTTGCACACACACACAAACATGCATCCTTTGCGTAGTTTACAACGTAGCTTCACCATTATGGTCGATACACCTGAATTAGCTTTTAAAGTGCCCCTATTATGCTATTTTAAAGATTCCTCATTTTGTTTTGGAGGTCTCCTACAATAATTTACATGCATCCAAGTCAAAAACCACAAGCCTTATATACATAAAAAGGTGTATTTGCACTGAAAAGAATGACTTAAAAGAATGAAATCAAAATTGAAGTTTTTTTACTAAAAGTATGAAAATGTCTTACTGTTACCTTTAAGCTAGTGTGCTCCAAAAACAATGGCAAAATTCGCATTTAGAAGATACAAGCATTCAAAACTTAGACTCTCTCTCAGAGTTAAGGCAGACCAATTGGATCAATGATTTTTTGGTGACATCACTCTGCACTGCAGCTTCTCATCAGATTTTCTGTCCAATCAAATTCTCTTTAGAATCTATAGCGTCCCGCCCCCAGTCACTTGTTCACACATTTACTATTTTCTACATGTTGAATGGCACATACTGCACTATACAGGGGATGGGGAACGATTCAGACAGTGTATGCTTTCCATTGGGGAGAATGAAGTATGGTTTCACGTTAGTGTCACGCAAACCGCTATATTTTAAAGCGAAATGGAGGAGAAACAGTTAGAGATTAGGAGGAAACTGCGTCTTTACCGAACTCAACAGCCCTGGTTGAGCTGTGATATAAATGAAACGCTATTTTTTAGAACGCCATTCTAAAAAAGGGGAGGAGCTGTTCAAATGTCCCACCCTGACTTCCTGTTTCAGTGGAAATTACATTGAAAAACATTGAATAATACCGTGCTTTTCAAGGCACTTCAGTGGGCCTTTAATTTAAATGCTTATACTAGCACACATAATACCTGGTTAAAATAGATTGCTGGTGAACAAGAAAGACATAAAACACTACATGAGAATGTGTCACAGCTGTTCATGATTTTGCCCTAGAACATTTCAGATAACAGTTTGGTGCATTTGTGTCTGCAGATTAATAATAAGCTCCACACAGCGCAGAACCCCAGCTCTCTGACAGCACTGAGGATGGACTTCATTCGGATCGTCTGCAGTCATGAGCACTACGTCACCCTGAACCTGCCCTGTGCCACCCTCAGTCCCCCCGCGTCCCCCTCACCCTCCACATCCTCCACTACCTCTCAGGTACACACACACACTCTAACACAGTTGGAAAAAAACCCCCAGCAATTGCTGATATTGTAAATGTGCTGCTTTTTCCACATACAGTGCAGATTCTTTTTAGACCTATTTATATGCAGTCTTTCATGTCATGACAACACAACTCCTGTAAAACCTGGTAACATTCACACAATACATGGAAGTTTATCAGACAGGGAAATTATGTAACACTGTAAAGCAGTGTTTTTTCCCTCCTTCAGAGTAATACTCTACAATTCAAAAGGGGTCAGTAAGATTTTTAAAATGTGTTTATAGAAGTCTCTTATGCTCACCAAGGCTTAATTTATTCAAAAATAGGCCTCATTTTATAAAAAATTGTGACATTTTGAATTTATTCATTTATTCCTGTGATGTTAAGGCTGAATTTTCACCATCATTAATCATTCAATGTTGAAAACGGTTTTGCTGCTTCAAATTGTGAATCCGTGATAATTTTGTTCATGATTCTTTGATGAAAGGAACAGCATTTATTTGAAATAGATTTTGTTTAACATTATAAATGTCTGTACTGTCACGTTTGTTCAATTCAATATGCCCATGCTGAATAAAAATGATAAAAAGAATCTTACTGACCCCAAACTTTTGAACAGGAGTGTACATCTTAGTACTTTTAACAGAAATATGGGCTTCATGTTTCTGTTTAAAAATTTGTGCTATGTTTACCTACATTTTAAGTGCATTATTGTAATCACAATTTAAAAAATGTTTACAGAGAGACTGAATAATTTTCAGTGGTAACTGAGATTATGCCACAAATGCAGTTTTGAATGATGAACATTCCTTTAATTCCTTCATCTCAGACTGATTATAAGAAATGATACATGATCATTTTACTTTACTCCTCAAGCTTGACAAGTTCAGTTTTGTGTGATGTGGCTAAAATTGAATCCACTCTCGAAAGCTCGTGTCGTGTTCATGTTCTCTTGTTTGGATTAGGGAGAGTGCTCTCTCTTCTACAAATCTGTATATAAACTGACCACATTCACATAATCCTCCGAAATGTAGTGTCAGTGCTGTAGAGTTTCCTGATTTGTTTGTAATTGTGTGGTAAAGTGTTTCTCACTGTGGAGAATAAATCCTCTCATGATGGATGTTATGTTGCTGTCTGCCACATTATATCAAGCTGGACACACTCAAAGGACTTCCCTTAGGAAATAAAGTGTGCTTCACACTGGCGCTTCTGAAGCAGACATTTTCTGTGTCTTCTCTCGTAGAGCTCAGCGTTCTCCTGTCATGTTCAGGATCAGGGTGTGGTCAGCATGTTCGAACTGTCGGTGCCGTTCCGCCAGCAGCATTTTCTATCTGGCCTTCTGTTGGCTGAACTGTCACTCATCCTTGAGCCAGACGGAGAGGGGTGAGAAACGTTTCTACACAAGTATTTAGACGTTTTCATGACAATAGCTGATTACTTTCATCTAATAGTCAATCAAATTTGGCTACAATTTTTTTTTATAATATGCACAAATTAAAACAATTTTGTTGTAACAATGTCACAATTTAAAAAAAAATCAGGTTCACTCAAAGTTCACATTCACAATGCCATTGGCTGGAATACACCACATGACTTTTGTCCCACTTTGCAGACTGGAGGAGTCGACGCTAGTTTTCGAAAGTTATAGGCTGTGTCTGAAATCGCCCCCTATACACTCATACACTCACTATTCCCTACATTACTCCACTAATATAGTCGACTTGAAGGAGTGAGTGAAGACCGTGAATTCGCACAATGAGTGCGCCGAAAGGGCTGCCGCTTTTGCATAGTTTGTGCTTGCTGTTTAATAATCATTTAAAACTTATTTAAAGGCTTACAGCTCCAGTAGTAAGATGAAAAGATTTATCTTGAACTCTGTCATGGAAACTATGTATAAGCCTTAATTAAACAATTTAATAATCAATTAAGCATGAATTTACACCTGTGTGATATTACGCTGTAGCCACATTGGACCAGCGTTTTGGAAGATGGATGGATGATTTATCTGCGGGCGCCACCTTCTGGTCAGATGCAGGAATTCATTCGGCGCGCGACTCACAGTGCATTATGGGTATTCTCTAGACGTTGAGCGTACATCGGTTGTACACTCGATATTGTGGTGTGTTGTGTGATTGAATGAGGGCACTTAACATCCACTATGGTTTCGGACACCTCTACAAATGGCTGTCCCCTCAAATAGTGCCCCATTTAAGAGTATAGGCGGCAATTTCGGACACAGCCATCGTCAGTTTGAAGTCGGAGTTGACAGATATAGCAAAATCACATCCGAAGTGTAGGATGGGCGCATACTCTGATTTTTTTCAACTTCATATTATGGTTCCATCTAGCGGGAGGAGATCAAACATGTTTGATAATTTGAGCTGATTTTAGAAAACAAATTTGTGTCCGAAATCAAATAGTTCCCTATACTTATACTTATCAAATACTTATAGTATGCGAAAAACAGTTTGCCAACAGAGTAGTATGTCCGAGTACATAGTATTCGAAAAACAGTTGGCAAGAAGTACCCGGATGACCTACTACTTCCACAGAGAATCTGAAGTGCGCATTCGATGGACACTTTACTATCCCATGCCATGAGGCCACAGGAGAGATTTTATGAATGGTATTCCATCAACACAACTGACACTGGTAGGTCACATGACAATAACAACATCATGGCGGATGTAGTTTGTCCGATCTTCATTCATACTACACACATTCATACTATATAGAATGGCGGGAAGTTAAAATTCAAATGTAGTACCTATTCGGACAGTGTGCGATTTCAGACGCAGCGATTGTTTCCGTTTGTCACACATCTCTTAGCATCAAGGCACCTGTTTTTGCAGTATGTTGAGAACGATGTCGTCTTAGCGGTCTCTAATTTAATAACTAATGATCGTTACGACTAAAGTGAATCAATCAAAACTAAATTTAGCTGGAAAATATCTTTATTCAAGAACCGCTATAAAGCCAAAACAATCTCTGTTACCTTAAATGATCCGTTTATCACTGTAAAGCTGCTTTGAAACAATCTACATTGTTAAAAGCGCTATATAAATGAAGATGACTTGACTTGACTCAAGTAAACAGTCAAGCATGCATGGAAAAAAGAAGCAAAGAACAAGCAATGGAACAAATGCATTTTATCCAATTATTAGCATGTTTTGCTATGTGAAAAATCGTCGTCAAGTTGTTTCAAACCCGAATGAGTTTCTTTCTTCTGTTGACCACAAAAGAATGTTGGTAATCAAACAGTTGATGGGCCCCATTGACTTCCATAGTAAATGAATGCTATGGAAGTCAATGGATGCCGTCAACTGTCTGGTTACCAACATTTTTCAAAACATCTACTTTAGTGTTCAGCAGAAGAAAGAACTCTTTTCTTAACAGAAAGAAACCTGTAAACCATACAGGTTTGGAACAACATGAGGGTGAGTAAATGATGACAGAATTTTCATTTTTGGCTGAACTCTCCCTTAGGCACTCTTATAAACAGAACTTTAATAAAAATGCATGGACTCTCTAACACTGTAATCACACATCTCACACCTCTCTCTCGTTCTCAGTGTGTTCTTCCTCCACAAGAAGGCCATTAGTGCGCTGCACTCTCTGCTGTGCAGTCATGATGCGGACCCCCGCTTCACAGACCCCCAGGTGCTCTCGCACATCGCCCAGCTCTACCTGCCACTCATCCCCATCGTCATGGAGACGCTGCCCCTTCTCCACGACTTCACCGGTTAGTGAGACCCTCTGGGCCGAGTGCCCACAATAGAGCAGTCTGCTTATCTCTTCTTTGGCTATTTATATGAACACTTTGTTTATGACTTGAATAGTTTCCCAAAGGTTAGAGCTCCGGAGAGTCATTAAAAACTGAACAAAAGTCCCATTTCAGCCAAGATCTGTATCTCTCCACCTTTGTATGTCCCAGACACGTCCCCACAGCGGGTACGTCACGCCTCGGCGCTCGTCGACGATAACGACCCAGACAATGGCACCATCAACCAGTCTGTTGCCATGGCGATAGCTGGCTCACCCCTCCCCCATACCAAAGCCAACCCCTTCACTCTGCAGTCTGTGGTGAGTACCTGCTCGCTGAACACCATTAATAAGTCCTGTTATGATTATGAATGAAGACTGTGAACGTACACTACTGATCAGAATTTGTAATATTTTTAAAAGATGTCTTTTATGATTACTGTATTTATTTGATCAAAGTGTCAGTAAAACAGAAATATTGTAATAACTGTTTTCATTTCTATTGTAATATATTTTGAAATTGAATTTATTCCTGTGATCAAAGCTGAATTTTCAGCATCATTACTCCAGTCTTTGGTTCTGGTCATATTCCCCAATTACACATCACTCTCCTCTTATCCCCAAAATAAGGACATTTATTTTTCTTTTAGAAATAAGCTATATTTATGCACATACAGTTTTTTTTTTTTGTACAGTCTTTTACCCATGCTGCTGCTCTAGGAGAATAAATATAGAAAAGACAAACAACAGAAATAGAATTACTTGTAATAGCTCATGGTCTTCTGGAATTTTCCCTCAGGTTCAAATGAATGAGGTCACAGCTGCAGTGTCTTAATATCACCACTAGAGGAGCCCTACACACACACACACACACTTCTGCTCATTCTGTCTGCTACAGTACCGCCCTCCTCCACAAGAGGGGGAATTATTATTCTTCCCCTTAAGGTGTACAACACTGTTTCCTGTCCATTAGTGAATATTAATGGCAAGCGTATGGCTGAGAAAATGAGCGTCATGTGTGTCTGAGTGTTTATTATACATATGGGTGTGTAAGGAGTGGACATCCTCTGTATATGCCTGTCCCAAACAGGCTGCCGGATGTGATGTCTAATCAAGCCGGGCTTTGTTGTGTTTTTCTGTGTATTGTAAATGTGTTTGTGTTTGCTCCTCGGTCAGGCGGGCCGTCAGTGTAGCGCCCTCTCTGCGGAGTGCAGCAAGACGCTGCTGGTTTGTTTCCTGTGGGTGTTGAAGAATGCAGACGCAGGGCTGTTGGAGCGATGGGTGTCAGACCTGACTGTGCCACAAATCAACCGCTTGCTTGATCTTCTTCACCTCTGTCTGTCCTGTTTCGAATACAAGGTACATCCACATTCCCCTCTCATCTTTTTAAGTTAGTGGGTTAATATGGATTTGTCAATGTCAGTGAACGTGAATACATTTATAATATTTAAAGGGTTAATACACCCAAAAATGAAAATTTACTCACCCTCAAGCCATCCTAGGTGTATATGACTTTCTTCTTTCAGCTTAATACAATCGAAGTTATATTAACAAATATCCTGGCTCTTCCAAACTTTATAATGGGAGTGAATAGTACCTTAGATTTTGAAGCGCCAAAAAAGCGCATCCATCCTCCATAAAAGTACTCCATACGTCTCCAGTGGGTTAATAAAGGCTTTCTGAAGCGAAACGACGTGTTTTTGTAAGAAAAATATCCATATTTATAACTTTATAAACTATAATCACTGGCTTCCGGTAACAGCCATACACGAGTCTAGTTTCGGGAGAAGGTTTCAAGGCAGCAATTGATCCGAACTATGTCCCAAGTTTAGGGTCTCCGTAGAATGCCTTTCCAAATAAGGTATTCGGCTTCAGGCACATCCCTAGTCTCAATAATGATTGTGTTAATTCAATAATTTGGTGTTTAGAAACATGGCCCGATTGATACTGTTTTTTTTGTGTGTTTTTTTTTTAATACCAAAGGGAACAGTAAGAATCAAATTTGAGTAAGTCAATCAAACATTGTGCTGTTTCTGGCTACGTAGCACCTTCCCCTAAATTTTTTCAAATCTGAAAAAGAGAATTTTAAATTTTAATTCTAATTTAAAGTCTCGTGAGTATTTCTACTAATAATACCATATTTATTTGAAAACGTATTGTGTAAAATAAAAATATTTTTTTCACTGAAATTAATGTTTTATATATTGGAGGGAATACATTAAAAATCCAAATGTGATGTTCCCACATGACAGGACTGCAATCGTTATGTGAGTGGAACCTTTCTGCATGCATTTTTTTAATACATTTTTTTATGAATGCAATGTATTGATTTACAAAGAGGCTGTTATTAAGGCTGGGCCAGTTTACAACTATAATTGTCTGAACGTCCTGTTTAATTCCAAGGGCTAAAAAAAAAAAGGAAAAAAATATCAGGAAAAACTATTTTTGGTGCAAAATCACTGTAAACGGACCACAGAAGATAAACAAGTCATAAAAATTTGACATGACACCTTTAAAATTCACAAAAATAAGTTTCTTCTGTTAAAACTGATTTTTTTTGTGTCTTGGATGTTAACATGTTTTGATCGTCCTGTTCATTGTGCCTCTTCTCAGGGGAAGAAGACCCTGGAGAGGATCAACAGTCTGACCTTTAAGAAGTCTCAGGACATGAAGGCCCGTCTGGAGGAGGCCATACTCGGCACCATCGGAGCAAGACAGGAGATGGTCCGCCGCTGCAGAGGTACGACAGATGCTCTGCTGGTATTTGTGCCCAAGTAAATGTTGAAGCATTGAATTTGTGTCATTCATCACTGGTCCTGTGCGTTCCTCAGAGCGGAGTCCTTACGGAGGTCAGGAGAATGTCCGCTGGAGGAAAAACGTCACTCACTGGAGACAGAACGCAGACAGAGTGGATAAGTGTGTCTTTTTTTTCCCTTCTCTTGCTTTTTGAATATCTTTCCACTGCTGTTTAGCTTCATTGGACATCTGAATGCCGTTGCTGTAACTGTCAGTCGACTTAATGAAGCACATAATCACAGGGTACATGTGCAGTTGTGTGTGTGTGTGTGTCAGATGGGCACTATGAATAGCTTACAGTAAACACTGTCTCTGCGCAGAACCAAGGCAGAGATGGAGCAGGAGTCGGTAGTGGATGGAAACTTGGCAACAGAAGCTGCTCTCATAGCCCTGGACACACTGGAGATCATCGTCAAAGTAAAGGAGACTTTGTTGCTCACATTTGAATGCAGTTGCAACAGATACCGTGCGTTACAACTGTGTGTCATTGATTAAACGTGTTTGTGTGTGTGTTTGCATCAGACGGTGGTGATGTCAGAGCTGAAGGAGAGTGTGTTGAGTGGTGTGCTGAGAGTCCTCCTTCACAGTATGGCAGGAAACCAGAGCGCCCTCTTCTTGCAGCACTGCTTCAGCACACAGAGAGCTTTGGTCTATAAGGTTTGTGTCTGGATAACCCTAAACCCTGAGTTTTGAACATTGGTGCAAAACCCTTCCAGCACCAAGGGTATTAGACAAAATACTATAGCATTTGTGTATCCGCCATTTATCGGTTATAGCTCATTTGATGAATATAATTATCAGCTTATTGGTATCAGCCAAAACTTTCAATGCAAAACTCTACATTAAAAAATGATCGTGATTTTAAAGGTAAAAGTGAAAAACTGTTAATTGGTTAACAGAAAGTTTCCGTACTATATCGGGTAAATGACTGTGATAGATCTAACAGGAAATGTAATAATACTGTTAAATTTACAGTTTGTAGAAGTAAAAAAGAACAAGTCATTTTATAATTTACAGTGAAAAAACCTAAATTGACATTCCCTGCGTGACCCTTCACATTTGATATATTTTTGTTGAAATAACTGTTTCTTCATAGTTTTTATTATTTTTTTCTAATCAGTTACATACATTAGGGTTTTATGTTAATGTTGTTAAATTAATGTTTATTGCATTTTTAAAATGTCATGTGTGTTACCATGATGGTGTTTGTGTGAACGACACCGAGCTTCTATATAGTATTAGCTTTCATCGTGGAAGAGCTGCTTGTGATGAGCTTTGATTCATCATGTGACTCTCATCACCACTGTGATTAGTGGTTGTCAGTGTATTACAATGGAACAAAACAGATATTGGTACTTCAATAGGTTGGTAAATTAACATTATATCAGATAATGAAATAAGTTTTTTTTTTACTGTAAATTTAAGTTAAGTCTGTAAAACCAAAAATGTTTCTACCGTAATTTTTACGGTAAATTTCTGGCAACCACAGGTGCCGTTTTTTTTTTTTACTGTAAATTATATGCCATTTTTTACAGTGTAGTTATTCGTGCTGTTTATGTGTCTTTGTAAATCATTGTTGTGAAATAAAACTTAAGACTTAAAGACTTTTCTTTTTCAGCTCTGTGTACATTTCAGGCCTGTTGTCTTACATAGATCATGAAGGCAATTGTATAAGAAGCTAAGCTTTGCACGTGTTTCTGTAGTTCCCAGAGATGTTGTTTGAGGAGGACACTGAGCTCTGTGCAGATCTGTGTTTGCGGTTACTGCGTCACTGCAGCAGCAGCGTGAACTCCGTACGCAGCCACGCCAGCGCCTCCCTCTACCTGCTCATGAGACAGAACTTTGAGATCGGCAACGTAAGGCACAACGTCACATTAAACTCTGATGCTTGATTCAGCTTTCCCTATAAAGACACGATAAACCAAATCAAATCCTGTCTTTCCTCCCGATCTGTAGAATTTTGCCCGTGTGAAGATGCAGGTCACCATGTCTCTGTCTTCACTCGTGGGAACCTCTCATACCTTCAACGAAGAGCATTTGCGGCGCTCTTTGAAAACTATTCTCACGTATGCTGAGGATGACCTGGAGCTCAGAGATTCCCCCTTCCCTGAGCAGGTATCAAACACTTGAATCTGGGTGGCCAGCTAAAAGGTTGTAGGTTTGAATCCCACAGGGGACCCAACCGCCACCACTAATTTGCCCTTTAACCCTAAAAACCCTATATAACTTAGTCAGGGCAGCGCCATATTTAATTTTTGACAGGAAGGAAAGCAAAACTCTGAGGGATAGAATTAGAGTACATTGGATCGTGTTACAGGAAGGGATCGTACTCTTGTTTAACAACATGCCAATTGTTCAGCTGACGAAACGCGTCTTTCCGAAAAAACTTTCAGTTGAAAACTTCTTGAAAACGTCTGAGTTATGAAAATGACGTGATCCAGGACATTTATTCTGTGCATGCCGTTGTAAAGACTCTATTGAGTTTGTCCCTCACAGCCTCGCTTTCATCTATGTTAAATTCAATACAGCGTCTAACCTGACTGAGGCCTATTCTGTATCATATTTAATACATGAACTTCGAAGGCCTCTAAATTATAAACACGAATTAAACTTTGCTGGGAAACTTGTTGCACGTAATCTACTACATGCCTTTTGTCTGTCCCTTTCAGGTCCTGAAACGCATGTATTAATTCTGTGAAATCTTTAATGCATTTTTTAATTGATGATCTTTAAGGAAGTCTTTAATATTGTTATTAATATTTCAACATGAACATCAACTGGACTAAAGCAAATTAGGTTTACATGGTTTTCCATATCCATACGTTTTGCTCCCCACAATAAAAACTACAGAGATTTGATCATAAAATTAAGCGTTTAAATGTCATCTTATTGGGACTTTGTGAGATATAGAGTGACAATTTATATTTATATGCACTATTATGTAATCATTGAATTGAAGCTATTAGAATTTAATATGGCCATATAAATAACCCGATGTATCAAATATGACAAAACATAGAACGTGTGGGTGTGTGTTTATTTATTTTTTGTCTAAAGATTTAATAAACTATTCCATAAATTATTTTATTTTTTTTGTCTGACGATTATAATTTGAAATGTCAGGCTTTAAGGATAGATTTTTCTACACTTTATATCTGCCATAAAAATGATGCTCTCTAGGAGAGTCACTAATATGATGCTAATGTTCTGCTGTCGTCTCTGTAGGTTCAGGATCTCGTCTTCAACCTCCACATGATTCTCACTGACACTGTGAAGATGAAGGAGCACCAGCAGGACCCAGAGATGCTCTTAGACCTCATGTACAGGTCAGTGCTCTCTCTTCATGAAACCCAAAGGACGTCTAATGTGGCTCCTGTGCTGTGTGTGAAGGTGGCTCTTCTCTCTGTGTAGGATTGCTAAGGGCTATCAGAACTCTCCAGATCTGAGACTCACCTGGCTGCAGAACATGGCAGGGAAGCACTCGGAGAGAGGGAACCACGCGGAGGCAGCACACTGCCTGGTGCATAGCGCCGCCCTGGTGGCCGAGTACCTCAACATGCTTGAAGATTGCCGCTACCTCCCCATCGGCTGTGTGTCCTTCCAGGTAAATGTTCAGTGTGGGTGTGTGTGTGTGTTTAGGCTTGATAAAAAAAAAAGTTTGAAGAAATCTTTTTTAAATTATCTAAAATGTTTCATCTGAGCCAGTGTTGTTATTGTTAACTAAAATTATTTTCCAATAATTTAAATAAAGCTTTATATTACAAATGTTGCCTGTCCAACTAACCAAAATAAGTTGGAGTACTAAAATTACTAAATCTGAAATAAAAAATATATTAAAGCTATATAGAAATATATATATTTTTAAAAAACATTAAAAAATGACAAAAGCACATAACCAAATTACTAAAACTTTTATTTATTTTGACTAAATATGGTGGGAAAAAGAAATTCAAAATAAAAGAAATACTATAATAGTATATTAATAATACTCAATTATTTTTTTGTATGTCATAAAAATGAAGAAAAAAAATCCGGTAATTTGAGAAATCTTATTACCAGATTTTACAGTAAAATGTTTACACACAAATAAAGCACAAATATGAATACAATTTGAATTCTAATGAAAATAATAATCTCACAGCAGTATTTATACTAATACCATATTTATTTTCAAACATTATATTGTCAAATAAAAAAATTCAATTTATTAAAATAATGTTTTACAAATTAATAATGTTTTAATAAGTGTTTTGGATATATTGAGAGGAATAAATTGAACAGAAATCGATCAGAATAGATTTTTTTAGTCTCTTTGACACTTGAATTGCATTTCACAGAGTATTTCGTCCAATGTGCTGGAGGAGTCTGCTGTGTCTGATGATATCCTGTCCCCAGAAGAGGAGGGCATCTGTTCAGGGAAGTACTTCAGTGAGTCCGGGCTCGTGGGACTTCTGGAGCAAGCAGCTGCCTCGTTCAACATGGTGAGCGCTCACGGAACCTGAGAGCATCCAAGGGGAATCGAAGGGATTTAGACTTGTTTTTAAGTCAGCGACACACATTTCTGTGGGATTATTCGCGCAGTGAAGGCTGATTGTGGTTTCTGTCTTTCCTCTAGGCTGCCATGTACGAGGCCATAAATGAGGTTTATAAGATCCTCTGTCCCATCCACGAGGCCAACAGAGACTTTAAGAAGCTCGCCTCCGTCCACGGCAAACTGCAGGACGCCTTCAACAAAGTATACAATCAGGTTTGTTGACACAGGAAGTCATGTCTGCAACAAGGTCCAAACAATCCTACACGGTTTCTGGAGTCAGGGTGTTGAATGGCTATTTCAGTAGTATTCATTGCACATTCTTAAATAGGCAGCTAAATATATCCTTTTATAGTTCATTTGTCTGCTGCTCCGTTCAGTATAAGAACCACAGTAGTAAATAGTAATATATTTAATTAGTATTGTTTATTAGTAATAAAATGGCAATGCACTTTTTTTGATGATGTGAACAAGTTTCGCAGTAATTGCTGACTTGGTTGCATTAGGTGAAATTGACAATTGGACAGAAATCATTGTGCTGATGTATTATTTAAAAGGTCATTTTAATTCAATTGACTGATTTATCTACATGATATCCTGATCTTATCAGAAACTTGAATTGCTCAGCAAAATGCTCCTTTCTGAGAGGGGGGGGGGGGGGGGGGGGGTACAGGAGTAACCATGGTAACCTCTGTATTTCTGCTTTTCCATAAGCACTACCTACTGTCACAGTTCATTTGCATAAATCAGCATCTGCTGTTTTTGTTCAGACTGAGTATATAAAACATGCATAATCATTTATTAGGCTGAAATTAGGTTTATCATTTTATATATCTTAATTTTATACAATCTATTATCTGAGCTGTAAACTAGTTGTTGATATAGTCATTTTAAAAATTTGAATGTTATGCAGATATGTTTATATTTTAATTGTAATAATTAACAGTAATGTATCGTACCAAACTAAAAATAGTAATTGACAGCTTTAAAAGTTATATAACGAGAATTTGTGCCGAGATCTGGACCACAAACACTGATCGCTGAGCCCTCTGTTATTTGCAAAGTGCTCTGTTGTTGTAATGTGTGTGTGTGTGGTTTAGAAGTTTGATTGATGTCTTCTCTGTCTTGTCGGTGATGATGTGTCTCCTGCTGGGTCCGCACACAGAGTTCAGGATGGGAGGTAAGGCCGTTCGATCACACCGTGCTCCTGTATTTATCAGTACCATATGTTGCAGTTTATGTTAGAAAAGAATTCTCTCCTCCACAGAAACTAACTGTCTCTGCTCTTTATCTCTTTGTATTTCTCCCTCCGTCTCCCCCTGTGCGGTCTGGATGTTTTCCTGGTGAGTGAACATGAACTTTGTTACCCAACATAAAATTCAAGCCGTTCCATCTCACTCTAAGGTTCACCATCTCTGACACACTTATGTAAGGCCATTTCACAAGAATGGCAGCAGTCCGTGCCTCGAGCACATGTGTGCGGCGCGCATTCAGATCCAGACTCCATGCCATCAGTGTTGTGTCCTTAGGCATGAAGCAGACTAAAGTCATGTTATTTAGGCTTTTATGTGACACACAATGCTCTTCTGTCTCTTTACATGTCTCTCCATTGTTCCTGTCCTCAATGCTCAGGCCACAGAGGATGTTTGGCACCTACTTCCGAGTGGGCTTCTATGGATGCCGCTTTGGAGATCTGGATGAGCAGGAGTTTGTCTATAAAGAGCCTTCTATCACCAAACTGGCCGAGATCTCACATAGACTGGAGGTTCGTTTCTGGTCTAGAGAAATTATTATTTGTTGATAATAATGCCAATATTTTACTATTACTTTTTACTATTCATTTTATTATTACTAATAACTAAATATGAATGTTTATTAATATTAGTAGTCATTTAAATAAGGGATCGTGTTAAATGACGGTTATTTTCGTCAGTTGCAGCTTGTTACTGTAGGTCTAACATTCTGCCTGCTTAAAATCTGACACAGAGATAAAGTAGTGCGTAAGATTACATTCAGAATGAATTATAGCATTTATTTGAATTCATTATCGAGAGAGATGAGAGATGCTTACCTGGGTCTTTTCAGAGTCTCTCTCTATGAACAACGAAGCTGTAAGTTTAGTTACTTCAAAAACAGCGCTGTTACCCCCTCTTTGCTGAGAAATATAATGTAGTGATTCATTAGCAAAGCTATTTTATTAATAAAAGTCGCAGGGCAGCGTTGATACGTTTCTGTGCTCCTGAATGTTTCTGTGCGTGCTCAATGCGATCCTGTGTCTGTCTGTGTCGCTACATGTGCATTAAATGTTTTATTGCACACATTCCAGCCAATCAGAATCGAGCATTCAGACAGACCATGGTTTAATAATTTATTGATTTATTAACTTATAATACAATATTTAAAAATTAATTATAATATAATTATAAACAGGTGTTTTTCTCAACATGACAAAGTTTACCTTTTTTATTTTTTAAGTATTTATTTTTTAGTTCGTTTTTTTATGTTTAAAAGTGTCCTGCATTTTGAAAAAAGAAAGAAAGAAACACACTGTTTACAATCTGTATTACAATTTATATATTTAGTATTAATATGAGAGATAATTTGTAGTCCAGGGGGGGCAAATCGTGGGTCAATATCAGGACCGTGGTCCACCAATGAGTTTTTTCCATCTCAAATGATGCTTTTAATATAATTAGTTGTAAGGAATATGCATATTTCCTTTATAGGAATTTTACTCTGAACGGTTTGGTGACGACGTGGTGTCGATCATCAAGGATTCCAGCCCTGTTGACAAGACCAAACTGGACCCCAATAAGGTTAGAAACAAAGTCTACTGCAGGACTCAAGGCCATATTTATTTATTTTATTTAAAAATAAAAAGAATTTTGAACATATGGTCTCCATATTGAAGAGTGCTGTGTATGTTTATGTTACCCAGGCATACCTTCAGATCACATATGTGGAGCCTTTCTTTGACACTTACGAGCTGAAGGAGCGCATCACATACTTTGACAAGAACTATAACCTGCGTACGTTCATGTACTGTACGCCGTTCACGCTGGACGGTCGGGCCCACGGCGACCTGCATGAGCAGTACAAACGCAAGACCATCCTCACTACCTCCCACGCCTTCCCCTACATCAAGACCCGCATCAATGTCATCCACAAAGAGGAGGTGTGGGGCGCTTCTGTTTTGGAGATTTGTGCATTGCTACAAGAAACAGGCTTTTCTAACTTCATTTCCTCCTCACTACAGATCATTCTGATGCCGATGGAGGTGGCGATTGAGGATATGCAGAAGAAAACGCAGGAACTGGCCTTCGCCACCCATCAGGAACCTGCAGACCCAAAGATGCTCCAGATGGTGCTTCAGGGTAGTGTTGGTACCACTGTTAATCAGGTAACCTTTAGATTAAATGTTTGGTTTTTCCAGTATGCCGGCTTGTTTGTGGATGTGAACCTGTACATGTTGTCACACAGGGTCCGCTGGAGGTGGCTCAGGTCTTCCTGTCGGAAATTCCAGAGGACCCCAAACTCTTCCGCCATCACAATAAACTGCGCCTCTGCTTCAAAGACTTCACTAAAAGGTGGAGTGACTTTCCTGCACACAAGCACGCTCACTTTTTAGCAGAGTTGGAAACGTTTAGATAGCGATTCATTTGATTCTTAATGCTTTGATTAAAAATCCTGCCAATGTTCAACTTCATATGTGATTTTAACAAATCATAATTCGTTTACTTTTAGTGTTTAAAATTATTCACTAGCAAAAGTAATTTGAATGAGAGTACAATATTTAATTAAACCAATTAGTTTACGACCAACTGGTGACAGTTTTTCACTCTTTTTTTGACTAAGTATTACTTAACTTCTTTTTGATGCTATAAACTTCTTTTTCATGCTTAAGATACATATTAAGGAGAAGTATTTTGAGATTTGTCTAAAAGCATTTAAAGATGTTACTGAAGCAAATCGCTTTTCAGTGTATCAAATCCAATTGTATCTTTGTGAATTTGGAATATTTGCTTTTGAATTAAGTAAAAAAAGCAATGCATCAAAAATGTATTTGCTTTGGCCTTGGTTTGGATGTTTATGGTCCTAGACATGACAACAGTCTATTTCCATATAAAGCTGACAATTACTTGAACCACATATCAGCATGGTATCTGAACGAATACTATATAAAGTGATTCAGTGTTTGAAATTAATACTTAAATAAAATGTTCTACATTTTAGTTCGTACAAATGGACAGCTTGTTTTTTTTTAACCTACTAACTTGCAGTGTTCTTGACTCAGGTGTGAGGATGCTCTGAGGAAGAACAAGTCTCTGATCGGTTCAGATCAGAAGGAATACCATCGAGAGATGGAGCGGAACTACACTAAACTGAGAGAAGCTCTGTTTCCCCTTATCAACCGGAAAATTCCTCAACTCTATAGACCGATGCCTCTGCCGACCACACCAACTCAGAGGTAACGCCACACACTCCTCACTCACCCGAGCACCAGCCCCTTAAGCATGTACACTTATGTGTTTTATCTGAAATTGATAATAGCACAATAATAGATCAGGTTACTTGGTTAGCCTGGTTACTTGTCAACTAAACCCATCAGACTAATTAAAAATCTGTGCACCCTGATTCATGCTAGTTGTATAGCAGCCAATGTGTGTGCATTATGTGCACACACATTATGAGACTGTCTTTGTCTTAAACAGCATGTTCACAGACTGTGTACTAATATAAAAATTAATCTGCATTCAATAAATAAATGCTAATAAAGTGTATAATAAATGACATGCATCATAAATATTAATGTTTATAGTTAAATATTATTATTAAATAACTAGTTAAATGTGACCCTGGACCACAACACCAGTCACAAAGGTAAAACATTTTTAAATTGAGATTTATATATCATCTAAAAGCTGAATAAATAAGGGTTCCCTTGATGTATCTTTTTAGGATAGGACCATATTTGGCCGAGATACAACTTTTGAAAATCTGGAATCTGAGGGTGCAAAAAAAAGAAAATCGCCTTTAAAGTTGTGCATTTATGTTCATTAAAAAAAAAAAAATAATAATAATAATTATCTGTTTTGATTTAATGGTGACTCTAACAAATAATAATGCTCATCATCATCAGTACTTTTGTTCGTTACGTGACCCCAAGCCAGGATAAAGGAGGATTGAGCGTAGGGCTTGCAATCTGGTCCCGTAAAAAATCTTATTGCTGAAGAAATGACAAGAAAGCAGTGCTCAGCAGTGTTTCAGAGGGTCGTCGTTCATGATGGTGACCCCAACGCCTGATGTGTGAGCACCCTATCAACCATGAGAATTGGAAATATTAATATCGTGTTAACATCAATTTTTTAGATAACAGACATTAAAATATTGTATAACAAAAATGGATGCAATTTTGAAAGTGTCTATTCACCTTTTGTTGAGACAATGTACGGTACTAATATAAAACGCGTTACATCTACAATCAATAAATACATTGTAGAAATGAAATACCTATATCATAAAATGATTATGCTATTAATAATTATACAGTAAAACAGAATTGTGTAATAAATGGAAATAAAATAAATGGAAGCAGTTGTCGGTTTACCTTTTAAGACATTAAATAATATACAGTTGCATCTACAGAAATAAATATGAATAAATATCAAGTAAACTTATGTAATGACAATAATAATAGTATTAACATAATAATGAAATTAAAATAACAGAAACATACTGTTGAGGCAACATGCGGTACTAATATACAGTTCTACATTCAATAAATGAATATTAATGTGTGTAAGTTAAATGCATATATAATAATAATAATAATGGAACAGTAAATAATAAGCAGTTCTGTTAGGTGTCTTTTGTTTTTCCCCATCCAAACCACATTTTCCTGTAGTGAATGTTCACCAGAGGCGATTTGCTAAAATCATGGATCTGTTCTTGCTCATCTTTACAGGAATTCTCTCAGTCGGTCCAGTTTTCGGCGGGTGGAGTGCTGAGGTGTGGCGGAGCTGAGCGCGGGTGGATGTAAAACCAGACGTGATCTGTCGCTCCATCATTTAACCCCATACCCCCCCCCACCCCCCCACTGCACATTCCTCTCTCAGGCACAGGCCCTCCTGAGCCAGCCTCTCTCTCTCTCTCTCTCTCTCTCTCTCTCTCTTCAGTCTGTTTACTCTGAGAGGTTATCTGCTGTAAACAGAGTCATTATGATCTTCTTGGGCACAGCAGCATAACTGCTCAAACTAGTCATCAGTAGAGAAAAATGAGCTTCTTGCTCAACTGCAGAGGTAATTTTAGGTTCTAACCAGCACACGGCATTCAGATGCTCCCCTGCACTTCCTCCTGTTGTTTGTTTGTGCTGTCTTTCTCGTCTCGTGTGCTTGTGTGAGTGTGAGAAAGAGGGCAGCAATACGAGCCATAGTCCTTCCGTGCGTGTGCGAGTGAGAATGTGTTGCCACATAAAACCTTGTAGCGCTGTCTGATTTATCTGCTTGCACTCGGTGGATTAAAGTGTTTGTGAAAGCTCTATGTCATGTCTTTTCCAAGACTAACGGCTGACAGGCGGAGGCCAGAGACCGGCTCACTCAGAGAAGACGCGTTCAATCTATCACATCCTTTGCGCAAACTGTTTTTAAAACTAATTCTGCTGTTGGCTCAAGCACTGATGTTGATGAGCAAAGAAAATCTGGATTTGTTTCAAGACTGTCGAGCGTATAGTGGAGATCCCTTGATCGTTCTTTGGATGCGTGTCCCTTTAGGTAACAGAAGAAGAGGAGGGAAGCATAAGGCATTAATATAGTCATTTACTGTGGAAAAAGGTTCCACACCACACTAACAAAAGAGCACACTAACGTTCTGCACTGACTGCTGTGAATTTTGACTGCCACTTCTGCACCTAATCCTACTTTCTGACACGAAGGTGTTTTAATGTTCATGTTATTGTAAATGCACATTAATGTAATGTATACTATCCACGTTATGCACAAGTATGTAAACTGAAAAAAAAAGAACTGTTTAGATGTTACCATTTTGTGATGATACCAGATGAAATGGTTTTTGAATGTAGCTTTTATCCTGAATTAGCAATACTTTCACCTTACCATAGTTGGACTGCTGTCATATCCGTCTTGCACTATTCTAATGTTTGTATGACCTCTACTGCCTGTCTCGACACTATACTGTGCAAACTGCTGGTCTAAATACTGTATTTTTAATTACCAAAATGTTTTTTTATTTATTTGTATTCTTGTCTTTTTTTTCTTTTCCAATTTTACTTTTTATATTAAAAGAAATTTCTCCCAATTTTTTTATAGCAGCTTTTTTTTGGTTAGTTTTAGACATTAACACACATTAAAGGTAAATAATAAATGTGTAATATACATACATCATATTATTTACTATATATTCTCTATACAGTAAATATATTTAATGTTTTAAAATATGAATTCATATATTTGTTGATGCTTGAAGGTTCGAAGCCTCTTCTTTTTACATGCAGCTCTTAATCTCCTCACAGCTTGATGTCTGCTGCTCAAAACGACCTCCATATGTCCACCGTAACGAGACAAAGGAAAAACGCGCCTGTCCATCTGCGACCTAATGACAAATTAATATGGTTAATAATGCGGCTTTACAGCCCATACAGACGACGAATGAGCTCGTCATTGCCGTACATCGGTCTGCACATATGACGTAAGGTCATTATGACGTCATGCCCCCCAGCATATCAGTAGCGTTATTTAATTACAAATGTCAATGCTGCGATTCGGTGTAAGTAACCGCATTAAAAATGTATTCAATACTGATGAATGATTTTCAATATGTTTCCGGAAGTCTAGTGTATTTAATAATTATGATCAATCATGTTGTTTCTAGGCCTATAGCCTGAAACAATTTGCTCAATATTGCGAGTTTTTTTTTGTGTGTGTGTGAACAAATTAAAAGAGCGAATATTTGAGGAAGATAATGGGAGTGTATGCATGCGTTGGCTCTTTAAGAGCAGAGGGAGGGGTTCGCTTCATGGTTTGGCTGCGGTGTTTTTGTCTCTGTCAGTGAGACTGCTGGCCTTATCGACTGAGGGGACTGGAAGGGGGTAGGTGACAATACACACATGCTTGTCTGCTCAACCTTGTGCTTTTAATGAGGAAAAAAATCATGCAATTATACGGGCACATTGTCATTTTCCATTTGCTTTCATGGTTGTGATGCTTCATTCTTTGTGCTGCTCGGTTTTACTTTGAGTTTCAAAGTAACGGTACATGATGGGGATTCACATTCACCATTTAAAACGGGCTACCCTTGCTATTATATTCATTATTTATGTTGCGTTCATTTTAAAAACAAGCAACGCTCGTTTGTTTTGGTTGATTGATTTCCATTAGGCATATGGAAATTAAACCGCTTGCATCTTTCGTGGGAAGCGCGCACAATGCCTTTAATAGTGTGATCCTTAGAGTTCAGATACACGCGTGTAGAATTATTCAATTCATTATGAATATGGTAAATTGATTGAAGTGTTTAAGAAAGCGTATGTTTTTAATAAAGAACAGAGTTTGTTTGCGGGCGCGCGCTCTTTTTTTTAGTCAAATCTGGACTTAAAACACCTTTTATGTGTTTTATCTGAATATTGCTCTTGTAACCGTATTGATTTAAATGGACTCGACGGAGACGATGGCTAAACGAGTGCTGATGGCGGTTTGGGGTAAATTCTTCATTAAATAAAAGCCCCGTGACTGTGACTCTGGGGAGAGGGTGGGACTGCTGGAGTTTTTCATGACTTCCAGATGTTCATCACTTTTGCTTTGAATTCATGGGCCTTGATTTGCTTGGTTTAACACGTGCATTTTAATGTTTTCACAAGTCTGATTTAAATTAAAATGTTACTGATCGTGATCCGAACATCTCTTGGAATGTAGAACTTGTGAAAAAGAAGGGCTTCTTTTTCACAAGTATTTTGTCATTCCCTGGAATTACACATTTTCAACTCGGTTTTAGTTGAAATTATCACGAAAGGTAATGTTTTAGTTGTAGTTTCGTAGTTTGCGAAGTAACTTCGTTGTATTTGTAACTGACATTGAAGGTTTTTGGTGTTGGCTATTGTTTCAGTCACGCCACGCGACTTTTTGTTTTTGTTTTGGGGGTTTGGCTACTTTCATTCTTTCTCGTCTGTCGTTTGTTTAACTAACACCTCGTTTAGGTTGTGAAGTGAACACGCGCTCGTATAGTCGTCTCGTAGTGCGCAGTCTCTGGAGTTCATGAGACGCCTGCGCCGCGATGCTTCAGAAGCATCGCGTCGTTTCGCGCGCGGGGTGAAGTCGTGGAATTCCTCGCGCAGGAATGCGCGGTTATAAAACCCATTTGCACGGTGGACCACATGCTGGGCGTCTAAATATTGTTTGCAAGACTAATGAAATTAAGCCACAGGACTACGCGAATGTGTCTCGAGCGCCTCCACATTGGAAAGAAGAATCACAAATGGGATCTCATTCTCTGACAGCATTGATACTTTTTTTTGAGGTAAAGACAGTAATCTCAGACAAATATCACTAAGTAACACGACCATATGTTTCTAACTGTGCTCAAATTTGCCAAGACAGGCCTACCCGTCTTTGCTCTCCACATTCATTTTATAGCCACTATATGGCAGCAATTGTCTTTCCATCTATTTGTAGTTTTCCTGGGGTATTTTAGGAAATGCTTCCTTCCGATGCTTTGAAGCAAAACTCATTATTTCTATAGCCTACATGGACTTTTGCGAAAGTGGGCAGCCTTTTGTATCTAAAATGATCCTCAGCAATTTTATGGCTTGTCACGTTCACTTTAACTTCCCCTCAGCAAGCGCCATTCTGCTTGATAGGTGTGTAAATCTGTCTGTCACTTTAAATGTGACGTTACATTCATTGTAGACAATGGCAACAATAATCAAGAATGCAAACCGTCACCATCATTCTGTTTGCTGAATGTTTATTTTATTTTTTATTTTATTTCTTTATTTGACAGGCACAGCGCAGATTAATAATTAGAGACATAACTAATGAGCTAGAGGTAACCCTATAGGCAAATTTGTATATTGTCCCTGTTCTAAAATTATAATAAAGCAATTTATCACAAATATTCCATTCAGACCAATACCAAAATCAGTACCATCCACCAAACGAATGATGCGGCACACAGAATTTCTAATAATACTAAAATTATTCAAATTAAACCTGCTTGTTGGCATATAATGAAAAATCATACTATAATTTGTGTATGGAGGATTAATTTATTTGTGTGTGTGTGTGTGTGTGTGTGTGTGTGTGTGTGTGTGTGTGTGTGTGTGTGTGTGTGTGTGTGTGTGTGTCTGTGTCTGTGTGAAATGACAGATTGAGACTCAGATCTGCCTTCCTCCAATCAACAACCACCGGATAAAAGTCCCCGCTGCCCTATAATTTTTTTTTTTCAACAATCCATTTCACTCAGATGAATGTCACAATACAGAAGAAATGATCTGTCACTACTTCCGTTACATTGTGACTTTAAACTCAACTTTACAATTTGCAACTTTTGCCAGATATCATCATTTTAAAAAAATGCCCCAGTTTTGGTTACATTTAGCTTAAAGTCACCATGAAATCAAAATGGATTTTTTTTTTTCATGGAATGTCGCAGCGTTTTTATTATAAATAATTTTTCCTTGCACATCATTATTATTAATTTTTATTAATTTGCCCTCGCAATCTTCAAAAATAACTTCCCCTCCCATCTTTCAGCTCATCTCTTCTGTGATGATGTGTTTACTGGCGGGGCGGGACAACCTGTCACTCACATGACATTGTAGCAATAGCGAACACCAACCATCCAATCGATTACCTGATGATGAAGTCCCGCCCTAATTTTTTTTCTTGTTCAATAAGGTTTCATACTTATCAATAGGGAAGAAAAGACAATCACAACTTCCTCTATTTTTTTTTTGCCCACCACAAAGTGAAGCATTCTCATCCAGAGAAGACCTTAATCTGAAGGGTAAGATGGAAATTTTAGAACAGACTTGAGTCCCTAGAGTGAAGGTGTGTTTCAGTGTGTGTGTGCTGCATGTGTGGGACATGTGTTCTGGGGTGTGTGCTGCTAGTCTAACCTAGAAAAGCTCAATGAACTCTTTAGCAAAAGTTCTGCGCGAACTTCGACACTTTCAAAAGCACACTCGTCGTTTCATAGTAGCGTCATATTCAGCTCTGTCAGGATGTATGCCACAGTTGCTCTCTGGAAAAGTTTTGGTTTCCACACGAGAGAGCTTGATCCTGGAAATGGCCGAGGCTCTGAATGTTCCCCGTGAAATCTGCTTCCCTTATATTGTTTACATTAGCGAGGAGAGTCTGACTAACCCCTAAAGTCTCCCCACCACAGCTGTCCCGACCACAGTGATGAATCGCCACCCCTTACATGCTCGTGACCTTATTGCTTCTGCATGACACTATACACTTACAAAGTGTCTCTTTTGTTTGTCTCTTCTTTTAAGCATTTATATTCCCCCATATTCTCCATAACCCGTAATCCTGGATCTCGCAGGAATTTGCCGTTAATTCTCATTTGGGGGGGTAAATTTGGATGTCTGTGGTGATTCCTGTTGCCCAGCTCCACCCCGCAGGCCGTTTCCTGTCAGAGGTCAGCACAATGACCAATGGCGTCGCGGCGTGTGTTTGTTCTGCTCCTGCTCCGGCGGTAACGTGAGCGGGGAGAAGCCCCTCCCTGGACCTTGAGCTTTGGCTTCAGGCCGTGGTGTTTCTGTAGATGCCGTCGTTTTCTCCATACCACTCCCTAATGTAAAAAACAGGCCTGTGTGTGCAGGGCATGTGGACGCTTTCCAGCATTGGTCATAATTCTTCATAAGGTTCTGGTTGGAGCATTGCTGCACCCCATATTTACGTAGCAGGTCCGTTACATAACACCTAACCCAGCGAAAACGTCCCCAAAACCCCAAAAGTTCTGCATGTTATTCTTCCGTCAACAGGATCTGTTCGCACAACAACAGCTTTGGACCACCAATGGAGAAGTGTTCCTCACAGAACAGCTTAGTCTTACAAGGCCTCAGAAATGAACAGGGGCCACCAAAATGAACAAAAATGCCTCCCAAATTCTAGATAAGAGGGCAAAAAATTGGCCCTGTACAATTAAACTAAATCTATTGTGACTGTCGCGATTAATGTGAAATGTGAAAATGAATAAAAAGTGTTGATTGTGGCATTAGAATTAGATCTGCTCATGTTGCACCAGATTTATTTGTTCTTTTTTTAAGTCTGCCTTTAGTCGATAATTTTATCCCTTAAAACTAATCTTTGATCACCAAAATTACATATTTAAATGTTTTTTTTCCTTGAAAAAAATCTTCATGCCTTAAAATAGCTTGAATGTAACTCTATACCTTGCCTCATTTAGTACACTCGGCTCTATGAATATGCAAATGAGTCCCGTCTCCACTCACTCGCACCAGCTCAGAGATCCACTCGTTGACGATCACACGTTGACCTGATTGGTTACAAGTTTGTGACGTCAGAAACACCAGCGATTTTGAGACTGTCTTTGGTTCACTGCAGTTTTAAGAAGAAAATAATCAGCAATGCTGTTTACTTGCGAGTATGCACATGGTTTGTCTTAAAGCATATTAAAAACGTATAAATGACATTAAAAAGCTTGATTTTCACCACAGGGGTCAATCAGAATACTATAACTGTTACCGTTAATACAAATTGAAAAGAAATGCCCATGGATATCAGTATCAGGGGAAAATGGAAAAGTTCTTAATGGAAAAGTTCATTTTCTTACTGTGCCATATTTCTAAACAAAACTACAGCACACGTAGTATAAGCTTATAGTAAACATAATGTTATCATCCGTTGATGTAGACTCTAATATAATAATCATTATAGTTGACATATAGTTCTTGGTGTAAACGGGCCTTAAGAGTTGTTGAAAGACTAGTTCAAAGACACGGCACAGTTCCCTCTTTGTCTCGTATGTTTTCTTGAGTGGTCAGAGGAATGCACTGAATACAGTCGCGATTGGGACGGACTCGAGACTCTGTTCTGATCGCAGCATTTTTCACCCCCTATCTGAGACGTAGTTAAGTTTTCCTTAAGCCTCATTTTGTCCTGTTGCGCCTTTTTTTTTTTTTTTTGCCGCATATGGTCAGCAAAGAGCACAAAACGTAAAGCCAATGGAATTTGAAATGACTCACACTGGCTTTCTTAGTCTCAAAGCTGCCTTTGCCTAAAGTATTTTTGCTCTAGACATTTCCATTTAAATATCACCCTTTGCTTTTTAGCCTCTCCTGGTGTCTATACTGGACCTACTCCCTTTGTGTTTTTCTGCTCTCCTTCCTGCTAACTTTTCTGTACTCTGTTACTGTTGTAAGCTTTTCTCTTTTTCTCTCCCTCCCTAATTTTTAAGTCTCCCCTTCTCCTCGGCTGGGAGGAAGTGACCGACTAGTTTCTGGGTCTTTGGGGAACTGCAGCTCCCTTTCCTGTAACTCTTTCTGAACCTGAACTCAGCTGTTCGTACACACATGCAACGGTTCTCAATGGACCGTTACCCTTATAACTACCCTCAAGTAGTTCAGTTCACAGTATCATCATCCTCTATCTAAAGGTTGTGAACTTTTGTTGAGTATGTGCTTGACATTGTATGGCTTCATGTGTGGTTGGAAGGGGACATTTGTATTGTTTGGCCTTGGACATAATTGTGTAGTTTTCAGGTGTCAATCTTTTGAGAGTCACTACCAAGTTAGCTATTGTTGTACAGTATGTGCATGATTAGCCTATTCAGAATAAATAACTATCCACAATGTTTATTTAAAGTACACTAAAAATCACTTTACACTGTTATGTGACATGATATATGTACATGATATACAGTGTGGTCTACTGTATGTACAGTATGAGACCACTAGTAAAAATCTATTTAGATTTTTTTCTTATTTATTTTTTGCTAATTACACTATCATTCCAAAGTTTGTGGTCAGTAAGATTTTTTTTTCATGAAAGAAATTGAAACCTTTTATTTAGCAAGGATGCATTAAATTGGTCAAAAGTGGGAGTAAAGACATTTATAATGTTACAAAAAATGCTGTAAAAAATGCTGTTCTTTTGAACTTTATATATTCATCAAAAAGTCCTGAAAAAATTAAACTGCTTTCAACATTGATATTAGAAACGTTTCTTGAGCACGATAAATCCAGCTTTGCCATTACATTATATTTTATATATAAAAATAGAAGACATAAATATTAATTGAAATACTATTACAATTGAAATAACTAAGTATTTTATTATACTGTTTTTAAAGTATTTTTAAGACATTTTACAATGTCTTAGTATTTTGGTTCTCCCCACAGTCTCCCTTGTTTTCTTTCTCTGCATGAACTCCATAGGTTTGTCTAAAATTTCAATTTAATTTCATATCATAATGTTTCTTTGCTTCCCCTTCACTGTCACCGTATGTGAGACGCTTGCCGTTCTTTCTTTCTTTTCTTTTTTTGCCTATATATCACATATTTTAGCTATCATAAATTATGTATTTAAGCTTTTTTCATTCGAAAGCTTAACTCAATTTCAAACTCAAAAAACATTTTGAAATTTGACATTGTGTTACCATGGAAATTGTACTTTAAATTATTGAATTCTCCCACTTGTGGCTGTTTCATAGAAGTGATATTGGGATAGCTATTTATTAATTTATTACAGGAGAATGCATAAACGAATACAATGGAATATGTCACCCGGTGGCTATTTTTGGTAGAGCGCCTAAACAAAATCTTGTAGGAACGTCAAACTTGGAACATAACTTTGTTAGACATATGACATTGATGTTATGTAAAGTTTAGAGTAAACATTATTTTGTGTTTGTTTAGTGCATGTTTGTTTACAGTGAATTTAAACTACTATAACATTTTTGCATTTTCATGTCTATGCTCAAAAAGGGGGGTGACAGTTAAGGGGTTACATTTTTGTTTAATTACTTTACATAAAAATTGTTTATTTCAAGATTTAATTTAGATTGTGAATCACATTTTTTTTTAACTGTTTTGAAAAAATAATAATAATGTAACAAAGTCAAATAAAATATGTCCATAAATTCACCACATATTTACTCGTAAACCAGTAGTGAGAACATCCAGAAAAAGAAACAGCACGCTAAACCAGTTTATGATTACAGTAAGATTCTCTCTTTGTTTTCCAGAAAGAATGGGACTTTCTCAGCAGTGGGCAAATGAGAAGCATTACGTGTGTTTTAAAGGCGATCTCTCTCTGCATGCTCCTCCCAGCTCCATATTAGAACCAGCTGTGGACTTTGAAGCTGAATGAATGGCTCTTTGTGATTTGGCTGTCACTTCTTTATAAAGCTCTGTTTCTTTCCCCCTCTAGATACTGGCATGACAAAAGTGTTGGAACAATGTAACCTAATGTTCCCACTTTTACATTGTTACTCTATAAAAACATAGCAATTCACCATTAAGACTGCAGAAATGCATTTCGGTCATTGTTGAGCTTTAGAAGAACGTGCACTTGACACTTCAGAATGGTTTAGATGACCAGAAATGAAATGTCTGTATGAGATTTTGAGGATAATTTCCCAGTTTTTAACCACAAAGTTGTTGAGCCCTGCTGTTGAGGAAGTCTTTAAGGAGTAGGAGTGTTTGTGAAGGTCCACGATGTTCTGGAATGTTTCTGGGTGCCGTCTGTGTGTCCGGCAGGGGTGTGTCTGTCTCTCTGGGTTTGACTCGGTAGTACTCCTGACCAAAAAACTTCGCTCACAGCGCAAAGCTTTCCCAGGCTCCAGGAGGGTATGCTAAGTAGCATGTTGTTGTGGTTAAGGGATATGAAGGGTGTGTTGTGGTGGTAGGCAATGATGACACAGAGCCAAGACGAATTAGTCTCTCACAGAAGAGGCTTTTTTGGATCAGCAGTCGTGAGGAGTGGCTTCTCTGGTGCTCGAGATGACATTGAGCGTCTAAAACGAAGGGTGCGACCAAAATCATGCAAAGAATCTGCCGATGTTAGTCACAATTTGAGTTGTTCTTGATATAAATCATCTTTTTTTTCCTTCAGGATTTTGGTGGCACCCATTAGAGAGTCGCAGGAATCGAAAGAGGAGAGCGAGGAGGTCGGGGAAGAGAGACCATCATTGCAGCACAGTGAGTTAGAGGTCCTGCATTCTTGCATTCATGTTTTTCCGTTGTGTGCGAGAGCAAGGGAAAGCAGGGAAACCTTTTGCCTGCTGTGACAAATGCAACAAGGTGAGGTCAGAAGTGTTGTGTGTGTGTGAGGGAATTGAAAAAAAAATACAGCTTATGACACTGGAGAAAGACACATACTGTAGATCTACCTGCTGGATTTTGCGGGCAGGATCGGGACAAAATGCTAAAGTTGCTGGAAGGAAGAATTATAAGGCACAGACCTCTACAGTGAATTATTTAACTCTAATTGCTGTCTTTAGACAAGATACAAATTACTCAAGCTTGTATCTTGAATCACTTCAGTTTAAGGAGTCAGTTTATTCCTGGTTTGTAGATAAGGATCCCAAATTCCACGTCATAGCCAAGAAAAGTGAAGCAGCTTTTTGCTAACTGACCTTGAAATTCACACAGTGATAAAAGGACCTTTTGAAGCATCAAACCCAAAAACCCCTCAATGTTTATCCGTTCCACAGAAAGCTCGCTTGAGTGAAACTAATGACCAGACATTCTCCTTGACATGTTTTCATAATATGAAACTGGCTTTGAGGAATTCTGTTTTCCCGACTCCACGAACATGGTCAAATTACTCCTACTAGCCACCAAATGTGGGCAGATACAAGATTTCCCTACATCCTCTTTCCCTCGATTGCTAATCTTAATAATGTGGCGGTGGGTGTGGGAGACCCTGGTGGCAGGAGATGTCAACTTCCGCTGCTCTGGAATGTAAAGCGAGGGAAGTTGGGAGAGAGGTATGGAGGGAAGGGCATGGGTTTAGGGCAACACATTCCTTCTGGAGGAGGGTAGAGATCAGCATGCCACTGAGAAATGGCAGGGCGCTGCCGGGGAGGGGGGCACACTGTGTTCTGTTCACCGTCATCTCAATGGGACAGTGTTTATGCGCAGACAGAGGAGGAGGAAGGTCACCGCCACACATGCACGCATGCCTCTGCACAGTAGTAGCCGGTGAAGCCCTGTTCTTCGGCAGCAGAGGGTGAACGTGATGGGCTGGAGACGGGGATTGTTTGGGAGCATAAGGCACAGCATTGAAACGGCAAGAGTCAGGAACACTAGTTTTCAGACAATGACTGACTTAATGCAGTATGAATGGCCCTGTGTACAATTTGCCTTCATAATGCCTAAAATCAAGATTTTTAAAGTTGTTTTTATGTCTATGTGCTGTTTTTAATGTGCTTTAATGTGCCATGTACAAATTCATAAGTCAGTCACCATTGCTGAGTATTTTCTCTTTAAACCAACACTAAGGAAGATTTTCTACCTTAAAATAATGTTTCCAAAATCGTTTCAGTGGTTCATCAAGTCGTAACAGGGTGAAAGGCACTTCTGGATTCGCTTTGCAGCCCTATATCTGCTATAACCGCACTATGCAAGTTTGCCAGACCGGATCGCGTTTCTGTAGTTCTAATGAGACATAAGAAAACTACAAATTTGACTTGCTTTACGTCAAGCGTTAAAATAGTCATTATTTTGTTTTTCTTCGTTTCTGATGTCGCAATACATCATACTTTCATAAAATCATGCAACATACTCTACCTTGTCTGTGGACATCGTTCAATCCAAAGCCGGTGCTGGATAAACAGCAAGCGTGCGTGCGACAGTAGGCTGCGGTAGGCTAAATTGTTTACAACAGCGGTAATGGACAATTACGCTTCCAACCTGTAGGCCGACCGCAGAGGAAAAGTTATTTAGTGTTGCTTTAAAACTGCTATGAACCAAAGACACTCTCCAAAACGTGGTTTGAAATCACTGGTGTTTCTTACGTCACAAACTACCTTGAGACCAATCGGATAAATTCTTCAATTTGATTGTCAAGGAGTGAATCTCTGAGCTGGTGTGAGTGAGTGGAGGCGGGGATAATTTGCATATTCATAGAACTAAATGAGGCAAGGGTGTAGAGTTACATTCAAGCTATTTTAAGGAAAAAACTTAGTTTTAAGGCATTAGTTTTAATTAGTTTTAAGGCATAACATGATTGACTACAGGGGGACTTTAAGAAATTTTCTGACTTTCCGTGTTTTCACTGTTATACTATGGGGGGCGCTATTACACATCTTCTGAAAGATCTCCGGACCAAAACACAGGCGAAACAGAAACAAGGGATATGTATGCAGATGCAGATGCACGTTATAAAATAACGCAATCATCAACATTAAACTGCATATAAATCAAAACTGTCTAATGTTACTGAATGAAATGACGACTCAGGACGAGCTATACTAACTGTTAAGCTTTGGGGATGTTGATGGACTCGATCTACTCCATCTGTGTTTTGATCATCGCTCTGAATCCGATCCAGATGTAGTCTGACAAAAACGTGATTTTTTTTCAGCTTTTTGCTCCAAATTTTGCTTTTTTATGAAACATACCCACATTAAATTGTTGATTAAAAAAATAATGCAAGAAGCTAACATAACTTTTTTTGTTTATTCCTTCTTTGGATATATTGCATGGTCAGATATTCATAAAACAACATTTTTGGGGGGCCATAAAAAATTTGTCTGGCAAATTTTTGAAAAACGCTGGCAGGGAAAGAGTTAAGGAGTTGTGTGATTGGTTTCCAGGGTGTTGCTATGTGGTTGCTAATGTGTTGTAAGGGGTTTGAAGTCTGTTGTTGTGCTGCAGTTTTCTGGATGGTTGCTAGAGCATTGATATGCGGCTTATAAAATGTTCTTTAGTGGCTTTTAGCATGTTGCTATGTATGCTACATAGAGTTGAATGATTCATCAAAATAAAATTGACATTTTGATATGGCTAAGTGTGATTTATCAAATCGCAAAGGCTGCGATTAAATAATTAAATGTACAATGCAATGTGATTAAATATATGCACAGCATGTTTCGGAACTAAGTGCAGCACACATATAGCTCTTTTTTTATTTGACAAATCTTAACTCTAAATATGAACAATACTAATAGAGATGTTAGAATAGCAGTAGAGCAGATAAATAAGAGTATAAGAGAGACTGGTCGGAGGAGAGCAAGGGTGTTTGTGACATAGCAAAAGAGACAGAGAAGTTTGTACGTCATTTCTGAGGGCTGGATGTTTATCATGCTGTGTGCCTTTACTGCAGTCTCTAATTATGGCTTATCAACCGTGTCAGCACCTACCATGGCACTGACACTCATTTTTCACACTTACACACACAAATCTGTGTGTTAGCGCTAGGGTTGCCACCTTCAGTGTGGCAAAATAAGGGACACCCATTCAAATGCTCAACTTTGACAAAGTCATTTTTATTGTTATAATTGTGATTTCATAATATGTAGATATGAATCCAACTAAAAGCTATTGAAAATATGTATTTTAGTCAAATAGCAAATGGTGTAGCTCTGCAGCCATCTACTAAAGTGATAATTTCTTTACTTTTAAAACAGCATTTTCCAAAAGATGGGCAAAAAATCTTACACTAAACCATGTCAAATTATCTATATCCATGAACGTTAGAAATGTGGGTCTTTTATAAAGTGAATTTAACTTCTTCTTTTTTTACTGTTTTTGTTTAAAAAATATTTATTTATATAGCCTAAAGTAAAAAAATATAATAAATCCTCCTAAAACTATAAATCCTAAAAAAAAAAAAATATTATGTTTCAAAATGACATTTTGTTGAAACAACACAAGTGTGACTTTAATCCCCCCACACTAACATAAAAAAACAGATATTATTCAAATTTATTTAATTTTTTTTGTAGATGTAGAAAGTGTTGTCAACCGTGCAAAGTCTCACATCATTTGGACAAATATAATGTTTTATTTATTTCAGCAAACGTCAGGGTCAGAGACCCGAACAGCGCACGAGGGGTTAAAAAACGTGCAGGTTTACAGCGCATGTTCACGAGACTCAGTCGCTATAGAAACAAAGACGCTAAAATGCAATCACGCAATGAGCTTCTCTACTAAGAAATTGATTTCTTTATATTTGCTATTAGTATTATCCATACTGCAAAATCCTTATGTTTTTATTCAACTATATGTGGGCCTAATGTAAAATACGGGACAAATCGCGTCCCTTATTGATTTGATACGGGACGCATCATCTTACTTGTAAATACGGGACGATTCCGTATTTTAAGGGACGGGTGGCAACCCTAGTTAGCGCTCACATTCACACACACCCTAACATTTTCTCAAGCGTACTCAACATTCATCTGTGGCTGTGGCAGGGGAATAAAAAACCCACTAATTAAGATGCTATTGACTTGAGGTCTGTGTACCTTCGGATAATTTGTTTTCTCATTTTGTCTTCAAAACGGGAAAATAAGAGACAGGTAATTTATCACATATTCGACCCTTCTCATTAATATAAAGTTTTTCTTCCGTTTTTTTTCTTTTTCTTCATAACACTTTGTTCTAATTCACCAAATGGAAACAAAATAAAACTAAAATGTATAAACGGCTTGAATATTCGATCTCTACATGGGTGGGAATTAAACGCCTCTTTCCACTGATTGGTCAACCAGACATAAAACCATGTTTCAGTTGTTCCTCATCAGTTGTTCCTCATTTTCGCGAACAGAATAATAGTAAAAAATTATACGAAGGTACATGGACCACTTAAGCATCTCTGCATGCTTTAATAAAATCTAAATTAACTGATTTTATTCAAGTCAGAAATATTATTAAACATCACTGAATAAAACCAACAAACCATAAAACTAATTTCATAGGCTAAATCAGGTGGAAATAGCTCTTTGAGATGTTCATTAACAGTAAAAGTGCTGTTTTTTAAACATTATGCATTGACTCCTGTCATTTACATTAAATTAAGGGACCTTTCTCCCCTAAATCTATATTTTAATGAAAGTATGTGATGTTAAACATGGTAAATATTCATTCGTTCGTTCGTTCGTTCATTCATTCATGCTGATAGATTTTTTAATTATGTAGGTGAAACTGCAGTGAAAAATAGTATATTTGTTGTTCTTAACATATTACCCCTGAATGGTAGAACTACCTTAATAAGATTAAGAGAAAATGAATACAACAGCTGAAGCAGCCGAGTGGCCTGTTAAATGGGTGAGATTTCAAGTGTATAAAGTGAGCAAAAGCACACACTGGATGGATAGTGGGCAAGAGTGCTCAATGTGTCGACTTAAGATCTACAAAATACCAAATCAGTTCAGTCAGTTTCCGTATGCCCTACTTTTCCCCTGAAACAGGCAAGAATATAAACAGACTGAGAGGGTCATGAGATTAGAAAGAGGGGAAAGATTTGTGAGGCAGCAAGGGTCAATTTCCCATTATGAACTGAAATGACTGGAGAAGTCAGCAGTTCTCAATTCTGTGGTCTAAAATGTTGTTAGTGTTGGGAACAGATATAGCCCATGGCTCTGCCGCCCCCATCACACACAAACACTAACTAATGACCTAGAAAGTTAATCTTTGGCAAAAAGGCACATTAGCTGAGAAAGATGCAATGCTGAGTGTACATAAAAAGCCAGATGACGATAGTGAAGAAGAAAAAAAAACAGTTATAGAAAGGCCTTTACATGTAATGCATCAGTTTCATTTGATCTAATTGATTTAAGGCTGACTTCCTTTCTGCTGGTGCAATAGGCAACTGAGAGAGCGGAAGAAGAAAGAGCCGGCAGAGGTCAGCTGCTATCTCCTGATCATCAGCTGACAGAGTAAGGAAAAATAAGGGAGATAAAAATCATGGAAAAAGTGTGGGAGAGAAACGCAGAGCAATAGTGCCTGTGTCTGTTTTTTTTTTGTTTTTTTTACATTACCTCAATTCTGAGAATCACAGAGAGCGTATTCAGATGATTCCTAATAAGGCTGTAACTAGACGCTCTTTCTTCTGTTGTCGCCTGCCAGAAAACTTTCCCCTCTTTCTCCCCTCTCCTCCAAACAAGAGAACTAGGAACAAACAGAAACTGAACAGTTTAAAGCCCAAAGTATACGAACGCTAGCGCATGTGTCGAACGCGTAACCTTTCAAAGTATAGCCTACTCCATGCGCTACCCAATGCGCAATTTTTCTCCAGAAGTTATGACCGAGTAAAATGTTTTTGTATTCTTTTAAACTTAAGTTGCTGCAGCCGTCTGTTGTTTTTACAATCTCCGGTATAAAGTATTTTCTTCCCTATTGTGACCAGTGTCTGGGAAAGTTACTTTCACAAAACTTTTTTACTCTCTAAAAAAGTAACTACTGTAGTTGCGATATTTAGTTACTTTTTATGGAAAGTAATCGGTCACATACTTTTGCGTTACTTTTCCTTATCTAAGCTGGGCTTGCTTGTTTGATTTTGAATAACAAAAAAGTACTTTTGGCTAATCTACTTTTGGCCCTTTCACACCAAAAGTGATCTAAATAAGCCTCAGGCTGAAGGAAATGCAAAATGCACACCTGTAGAGTAGAGGGTGCAGCTCAAACAAACCTTTCAGCTCTGCTGCTAAAGAAAGTTCAACACTATTACTTTAGAAATAAATAAAAAATGAAACACAAATGTGATGTTTATCTAAAGTCATTTTTTATGAAGTTCATGTTTGAATTGGATCATCGAAGGTCAGCAGCAAAGACATTGGTTATAAAGTGAGATTAAATCCATAAAGTATATTTGTGTAAGTTAACGTTTAATTAATGCAGGTTTGCATAATGTTCTGAGTTTGCATAATATTCTGAGTTTGCATTTTACTGTTTTTATTCATTTTGATAAAAAACGAATGTTTTTGTGCAAGTGAGATGAGTAAATCCTCACATAGCCTAGAACTACAGTAACCATCATGTTTACACAGCGCTCACAACTCCTCTGCACTTACAATCCTCTCATCATGAGGACAGAAGAGCTGTCAGTCAATACATGGCAAAACTTGTGGTACTTATTTGAAAAAGTAACTCTAAATTTACAACAAAATATCTGTCACTTAAAAAGAGATCTGATTATGTGAAAAATTACAGGTGGGGCTTGATTTTGTCCATCGGGAATGGATTGGGTTGTTGATGTTTGGTATTACTCATGTGAGTGACAGGTTGCTGGAGGGGAAATGTCATTCTTCCACTCTTGCACCGGTGAATATACGTCATCATCAAGTTCACGAGGGCACATAAATAAAAAGAAAGTGCATGTATAATTCATTTATAAGAAATACTGCAATATTCCACTAAAAAAAGGTTAAATTTTGAGTTGAGTTATGAGTGAGACTGTAAAGATTTTTGAGTGAGGTCTGGAAGCTGGCGATAAATCTCATGAGTTCAATGGGAAAATACTAACAATATCTCTCTTATCCAGGAGAGATTGGCTGGTGAATGACAATCATGGCTCAGGTGCTTCATATGGACACCAGTTTTCCTGGTAAGATCAATATTTAAGTTGTATACTGCACATAATGTAGTGTTTATATTTTGTGATTGTATTATCCTTTCCATAGTTCATCCGCACTAGTAAAGTAAATCCTTGATCTGATCATAGCGTGAAGTTTATTCTTTTTCCTGTTGTCTGATTCCGAGATTAGACTAAGATTTCCTGCAGTTTAAATTAGTTTCCTCTGTCCTTAGGGAAGATTAACCCCCCGGCGCCCCCCTCTTTGCATGGAAAGGAACAAGAGGCTCCATACTCAGTAGAGACCCCCTACGGCTACCGTCTGGACCTGGACTTCCTCAAGTATGTCAATGATATTGAGAAAGGAAACACTATTAAGAAGGTGCCAGTGCAGCGGCGCCCACGTTACGGCTCACTTCCACGTGGGTACGGCTACACGGGCTCCTGGTGGACCTCCACTGAGTCGCTGTGCTCCAACGCCAGCATGGACAGCCGCCACTCGTCATACTCCTACTGTGCGCCGGGCTTCCACAGCACACAGCGGCCCAACTTCAGTACGGCACGCGTGGAGAAGACCTTGCTGGATGCTCGCCGCAAGCTGGAGGAGGAGAAGGACGGTCGTCGTTTCTCAAACCTGGGCAGCATGCACAGCAGCGTTGCCGGCTCCAACACCTCCCTGACCAGTGCGCACAGCTTCAATCGTGCCCAGGGAGGTGGCTCCTATACGCCAATGAGCTCTGGCTTGTCCACACCTGTCTCACCGACACCTGCCCATCTGCAACATGTACGGGAGCAGATGGCCGTCGCCCTGCGGAAGATCCGGGAGCTGGAGGAGCAGGTAAAGACCATCCCAGTGCTGCAAGTGAAGATCTCCGTGCTTCAGGAGGAGAAGAGGCAGCTCAGTGTGCAACTAAAGAGCCAGAAGTTCCTGGGCCACACGCTGGGGTTCAGTCGAAGCCGTCCAAGAGGAGACCTTTACATCGACATACCCGAGGAGGAGGCGGGAAATGGGGCAGGAGCCTCGAACAGAGCCACAGGGAGTCTTTCACCTACCACTCCAGGCTCCCTCCAGGACTCAGGATGTGAAATCGAGGAGACGGTAATTGTCGGTGGAGCTCGTCCGGGTGCAAGGCGGGAGGTGCGAACCGTCGGTGTGGGGCCTGAGGCGGAAGAAAGGAGTTATCGTCAAGTAGGAGTAGGGGTGCGAGAGGAAGACTTGGGGCTTCTGCCTGAAACTGAAGCCCTCAAGACTAAGCTGGGGGTATTAGAAGTTCAGTTGAGGGAAACGATGCAGGAGCTACAGAAAGCTCAGCAGCAAGTCGAAGTGGCTCAGAGAGAGAGGCAGGCTCTTTCCCCTCAGGTAGATCATGCCGTGAGAGCCACTAGTCTCGGTTGGCAGGAGCAGAAGGGTCAAACTGGTGCCGGCCTGCACACTGTTGTCAGTTTTACCCAGCAACCTCATCAGCAGAGGACCGTGGGGATCCAAGTGTACACGTTGGAGCAGCCCACAGTGGTGGGAGTGGGGAAGCTGCTAAGAGCCCAGAGTTGCAGTTCTCCCGCTCAGCCCGTGTCTGCACCGGAGGGTCCCCACAGAAGACATGCAGAGTCCCCAGCAGCAGAGGGTGTGTATGAAATGGCCTCCAAATATACATTCACATACTGAAAACAACATAAACACTACAAATGTAATTACAAACTTTTGTGTGCCATTTCAACTATTTAAGGGTTCACCATTTACTCACATTCACGTCGTTCCAAATCGATTGACTGATCGATTTCTTCTATGGAACACAAAAGGATGCAGAATATTTTTGTTGCTCTTTGCTTTACAATGAAAGTAAATTGGGACAGGTACTGTTTAGCTCCTGAAATTACAAAGAAAGCATCATAAAAGAACAATGAAAGTGGCCAATACTACTTATTCCCTATATTAGTGTTCTGACACCATATGTTAGCCTTACCTATATTCAGATATGGAAGACACAATGTGCCAAGGTTAAAAGTAATAAGGGTTAAACGTCATTGTTTGATGCATGCCATTCTCTGTGCCAGTCTGAATATGCAAAAGAATTTGGTCTGTTCCTTACTTTAAGCGGTTGGATGGGTTTAGAAGGCATTATAATAGCACATAAAGGGGTGGTCACATTTCACTTTTCATTACTTTAACTTTCATCCACACACAAGTGATTTTTGGACAGCGGAAACACAAGCTTATGTGAATTTCAAAGCATTGCAAAGTTCAAGTTTGGTGAACTCTGACTAATTCTTATCATGTGAAGACGTGTAACCAATAGAAGATTGATACTTTACAGCGTGACCTTAGCTGAATTAAATGAAAGACAAAGTTTAAAGCTGCAGGTTTTCGGTTAAGTGGAGCAGGTTTGTGTATTTTTACATTTTGGTTATATGTTGAATTAGTTTTTTAAAAAAGGCACCACAAAGCATGACGTTAAATCACGTCAGTGTTTTTGCATGCTCAAAGTCTAGTGTGCAACCCCCCCCCCCCCCCCCCCCCCCGCCCCCCTTAAAGGGACAGTTTACCCAAAAATAAAAAGTGTGTAATTAATTACTCACCCTCATGTCATTCCAATCGCTTTATAGGATGATCAGATTGAATTTAGGCTTTTAATCATATATAAACATTGATCAGCGAAAATAAATATAAGCTCAACCGAACATGCTTGAACAAACAAACATTGAACAAATGCTTGAACGAGAACAAATCTCTTGATGCAAATGTGCTGCATAACACGAGAATGAACCTCATTGGTTCCCTCAGAAGCTCAAATGTGCTGCGTAACACGAGAATGAACCTCATTGGTTCCCTCAGAAGCTCAAATGTGCTGCGTAACACGAGAATGAACCTCATTGGTTCCCTCAGAAGCTCAAATGTGCTGCGTAACACGAGAATGAACCTCATTGGTTCCCTCAGAAGCTCAAATGTGCTGCGTAACACGAGAATGAACCTCATTGGTTCCCTCAGAAGCTCAAACGTGCTGCGTAACACGAGAATGAACCTCATTGGTTCTTGCAAAAGCTCAAATGTGCTGCATAACACGAGAATGAACCTCATTGGTTCCCGCAAAAGTTCAAACGTGCTGCGTAACACGAGAATGAACCTCATTGGTTGTTACACATCAAGCGAACATGCTTGAGCTTCCATTAACCACAACTGATATGTGAATTGATGAATGTTTATATGTGAATAAAATAATAATTCTATGATTAAATATGTTCAGCGTATAAACTGATTGAGTCTCTTCAGAAAATTTTGGGCTAAACCGCTCAATTAATATGGATTAGTTTTACGACCTCTTTTTGAAGCGTCAAAGTGGTAGTTTCGTAGCTGTCAATGGAGGGACAGAAATATCTCAGATTTCATCAAAAAGATCTTTATTTCTGTTCCGTTTGGAAAAACATGAGGGTGAGTTATTAATGACATACATTTTTTTTCACTTTTGGAATTAGACCCATGTTCTTTTTCACATTCACACACTCTAAAAAATGCTGGGTTGTTTTAACCCAATTTTGGGTCAAATATGGACAAACCCGGCCGCTGGGTTAACTTTTTATAATGCTTTTTTAATCCAATGTTTGGGTTTGTCCATATTTGCAACCATTTTGGTTCCATTTTTTTAAAATGGGAGCATGGATATTCTGCCTTTTTTCGTCTTTTGTGTTCCACAGATCAAACAATCATCCCTTAAATCCCTTAAATGATTTTAGCAGTTGTGCTAATTTGTACCAACTGGCAAGTAGTTTGTTAAGGCTTGGTTTGTAGGGAATTACAAACCTGCGCACATATATTCAAATGCGCATAACTATAGAATTAATTATTAATGCGCACGTGAGCGCCATCAGCGTTTCTCACAGGTTCGCGTTTAAAGTCTGTGTAGAGACAATGGTGTCGTTCAAAACAATCTCTGTTACCTTAAATTATTCGTTTATCACTGTAAAGCTGCTTTGAAACCATCTACATTGTTAAAAGCGCTATATAAATGAAGATGACTTGACTTGACTAATTTAGACTGTTTCTGTTTGTCCTCAGAATTACCACGTGAGTTTCCCATTGCGATAAGCTCTAAGCAGGTGAGGGAGGTCTTGAGAAGCGAAGTGTCCAAATCAGTGCCAGTGACCAACCAGGCGACCGCTATGGATACAAAGTGCAGCCAAGTGGCTGCTGTCTGCCAACGGCTAAACGAGGGAGATGTTTACCAGCAACCAGCAGAAGAAGCCATCCAAATCGATCCATCAAAACCAGGTTCGCTTTGAGTAACTGGTGATAACAATGAATCAGACATCTTCCATATATTGAAAGTAGTGATTCTCATGATGTTCACTTTGTTTGTACTGTCCAGCCTCCCCTCAGTCCACACTGAGGTCAATCATGAAGAGAAAGGCTGATGGGGAACCTGGCTCTCCGTCCACTAAAAAGAACCTGCAGTTCATAGGAGTCAATGGGGGGTAAATATTGAATTATGATTATTAAATAAACAATAAGATATGTTGCAGTTGTTTGTGTTTTAAGAGTTTTAGCATTGAACTCTCTATTGTCCTACCTCACATTTTGTGACAATCGGAAGAACGAAATGGCTCTGGAAAATGAAAAGATTTTCCCCCTTTAATAATAAACATGAGTGATATCGTTGTTTTCATTTACTATGTGCTACCTATACATATCTATTAACATCTCTCAATTCAGACTTTTTGTGGATAATTTAATGTGGATGTGCTATTTACTCATTGTTTTTGGAAACTGTAAACTTTTTAAGATGTTTTAGATTAAACTAAAAAACAAAATGTTTCATTTGCAAAGTACTTAGAATCATTATTTTAATGCCTTGCAACACTTTTGCTTCCATCATCTAGTTTAGATGATCCATTTAGGATCCGTTTCATAAGATCAGAGGATTTTGTGTGAGTATTTTACCGCAATCTAGTAAAAAACATCACTACTGTGCTCTGCAGGTACGAGTCGACATCCTCTGAAGAGAGCAGCTCGGAAAGTTCAGAAGATGAGAGTGATGCAAGCGAATACCACGAGGCTACAGAGAAACTGCCGGATTCTGCGGCACAGCCATCTCAGGTGTCCTCCTGCATCCTGCAGCCCGTCTCTCAGACAGCAGATGCCCAAACACCTCAGCAAAGCACTGCCCAGCCACCAGCCAATCACACTGCAGCACAGCTAAGCACCAGCCAATCCCATGCCACGGATGCAGCTACCCAGCAACAGGTCACCCAGTCACCAGCAGCAGAGGCAGACACACAGCACTGTGTAAGCCAAACGTCAGTGACCGCCACGGCTCATCCGGAGGGTGTCGTTCAGTCCACAGAGTTCAAATGCGTTTTTCAAGTGCGTACCTCTGAAAGCACTGCCGTTTCTCTTGAACAAAACTCTGTCCAGTTATCATCCACCAGCATTGCAGTGCAGCAATCCAAAGCCACTGATTCAAATGTCCAGCCAGAGGTTTCAGACCTCGCTGCTCAACAGACGACAACTCAGTCACAATCCACCGGTGCCAAACCTCAGCAAGATGTTAGCCAATCAGAAACCGCTGACCTCACCTCCCAACAAGGAGCAACGCATTCACAACCTACTGATGCCTCAGCAAAACAGGACATAGCCATATCCTCCGCCACTGATACAGCAGCAAACACAAGCACCACCCCCACTAATAAACAAGCAAGCAGGTAGTTTGACTCAAATCAGTGACAAGCTATTATAAAATTCACTGTTGATTTGAATTTGGCAAGCATTTTCTCCTTGTTTTCAGGCTGGAATTGAGTGGCAGTCTCATGACGGCTCTCCACACCTTGCAGAAGGCCCTCAGCGAACCAAATGCGTTTAGCCATCAAGACGCGGTATGTTCGTCAGTTGTCTTTTTATGATTATAAATGACGGATGCCATAGGTCATATCTTCAAGATATATTTAAGGTTGTTTTATAAGTTTGGAAGTGAAGTATGTAATTATTTTGCTTAGAAACTTTCTGCTTTCTGCAATGCGGAAAAGACGTGGACGGAATCGCAGAATGCAGTCATAAAACGGAGTTTACAGTATAACGTGGAATGTCACAGGATATGGCAAATTTTGGATGAATTGAATCAAAAGTAGGGCTGTACACTTAATCAAATCGAGCAACAGACTGTCATATTGTCATGTCATATATATACACATAAGCTCAAAGGTCTTCACGACAACCCCCTCAAAATCTAAATTTGGTTTAACTTGAAGAAAATGTGGCAGAAGTACATTACTACTGTACAGTTGAATGTGCTTCTCAATGTAACAATAATAGTACAAAAAATTACGTTATTTTTAAGGAATATCACACAATTACTGTCCCTGTTTTCATTTTAACAGTAAAGCTGTTTTGTTTGGCAAAAAGGAAGTAAGTTTTCATTTTATTAAAATGTTAAAAGATTAATTGAATTATGCCTTCATTTTATTACCACCCTTTTCTGCTAATAAATTTGTATTAAATATAAATCCAGAAAAATTTAAATCAATTCAATTGATTATACATTTATTTTTTTTTATTTTTTTTTAAATGTAATGAAACCAGAAAAAAAATAGAAACGGGAAAACAAAACAGAATTTTGGAAAAAATCGAGTTGATTTCATAGGGCCCTTTGTATTTGCACTATTTTTATTGCTCATTTTACAGTACTTCCCACCTAAAACTTTGCCATGGACCACGTCCCACACTCTTTGTGCGACATGCATAAATAATATAAAAAAAAAAAAAAAAACTGGGGATCAGAATATCATACAGACTTGAGGCAATACCTGGGCAGTTGTCATTCCAGCTCCGACATTGTGGTGGCAAAGTGTGCATGGACAAGCACCAGCCACATTTACTAAAGAAAATCCAAAAAGTTATTTTTGCAATTCCATTTGGGTGCTTCAGAAATGACACACTTCACCTTTAACATAGTTATTAAATTCCATTGATTGAACATGACCTGTTTATTGCGAGACAGGGCATTAAAAGCCTGTTTGTGTCTTGTCTTGTGTCGACAGAGGACGGCCTACACCAGCGTGCTGCAGGAGTGGCTCAGAGTGTCCTGTCATAAGGCTGCTGACACTGCAGTTGTCAAGGCATACATGGACACCTTTGCCTCCATTTCCCCGCAGCTACTGGAGTTTGTCATCAACATGGCTGACGGCAATGGAAACACAGCTCTGCACTACACTGTCTCTCACTCCAACTTCCCTGTAGTGAATCTGCTGCTGGGAACTGGTGAGTGACGCTCGTCACATCTCCGACCAATGCTCACTGCTGCTGACACACTGTTTTTGTACGTGCTTTCAAACATGCTTTGTCACATTACGTCTTTTCTCTCCCTTGGCAGTGGATCAGAGACTGCCTTAGGAGAGTAAATTTAGGGATTAGGTGTCATTTTAGGTGTTTTTCAGTTAAAGGATAATTCCGGTATTTAACACCTTGAGTCTATATTGTAGTTTGTTTTGGATGAACAAGAGTGGTGGACAACATTTTTTTGACAATGGTTCCTCTCTCGAGTTCTTAATTGGCCATGGACCCATTTAACATTGGAGTCAATGGGCATGTCCGAAAATGTCATTAAAACAGCCAATAATGTTCGTTTACAAAACTGTTAAACTCACCGAGTGGTTAGTGGTGTTCGTTGATGATTATAAACAATATATCGTCGCAATATATGATTCCAATCCGTTTATTTTGCTATAGTGGAACTATTTTTTCAGACACTTCACAACCGTGTAACTTCCGCTCAATATTTGAATCTGAAGCGTTAGCACACTTCCGACCACTTGATGGCGATAACCGATGTTTATGTCTCGCGGGACACTCACGGTCACAGTCGAGTTCAACTTCAAATTGCACTGGTCAGTGGTCACGTCTTTCAATATTTTCAAGGTTTTGTTTGTTTATTTCGCTTACTCTCCCGGAGCACAGTTGCTCTGCTCGCTAGCCTTATGAGAAACGGAAGCGAGCAAAAAGACTACATCGACCAAATGTAAACAGCCTCCTTTCCGTTTCCGGTAGCGCATTTATATTAACGAGCACTCGGTCCTTCAACAGAATTCAATGGGATTTTACAAAATGACGAATAAAACACGACAGAAACTGTATTTCGCAACACTTTTTGTTTCTGGAACATCAACTAACATCACTAATCACTCGGTGAGTTGCACAGTTTTGTAAACGAACATTATTGGCTGTTTTAATGACATTTTCGGACATGCCCATTGACTCCAATGTTAAATGGGTCCATGGCCAATTCTTTTATAGTCAAAAACTCGAGAGAGGAACCATTGTCAAAAAAATGTTGTCCACCACTCTTGTTCATCCAAAACAAACTACAATATAGACTCAAGGTGTTAAATACCGGAATTATCCTTTAAGGGAAAGACATGTTAGTGTTTAATGTCAGTTATGTTGGACGTTTAGCCTAGTTTCTGTAATGTGCTGAAGAGTGGCTCTTGTGCTGAGGCTGTGGGTAGCTTTATGATTGTTGTGGGCTGAGCTTAATTGCTTCACTCAATGAGTAATATTTATACTAATGTCGGTAATGACAGTAATTAAACCTCAGTAAATTAAGAAAAATAATTAAGTTGGATCTACATAAACAAATGCAGTTTGACAAATGTAATAGACAGTTAAGTTAAACATACTGCAGTAAATTCATTTAACCTAAACCAACTAAATTGAGTTGACCCAACTAAACTGATTTACTTTTAATTAAATAAATTAATTTGTGTAAAAAACTTTCTTTAGTTAATTTAAGGGTACTTATTTTTTTTAGTGCAATATTCAATACACTACTTTAAAAGTAACAATAATATTTCATTATTGTTATTTAACATATAAGGTGGTTTACACTGTTTTAAATTAATTGTTGACTACATTTCTGTTCAGTTTCATGTACACTTGAGTGGTTCGAAAGTTTGGGGTGGGTAGGATTTCATTTTTAAAGATTTTTCAAAGTTGCATTTATTTGATAAAAAAACTGTACTATTGTGAAATATGATTACAATTTAACTGTTTTATATTTGAATATATTTTTAAAAATTCAGTATCATTACTCCGGTCATCAGTGTCCCATAATCCTTCAGAAATCATTCTAATATGATGCTTTGATGCTCAAGAAACATTTCTTATTAAGTTCAAAAGAACAATGTTTATTTGAAACATAATTTTGATCAATTTAATTAATCCTTGTGGAATAAAAGTATATAAAAAAATAGTTTTAAATGTAAATGCTACTGACTCCAGAGTTTTGAACAGTGTACTTGTGGCCAAAAACATGTCTGTACCTTTTATTTACCACGTGACAGAGCTATATCTGTACCTGTTATTTATCAGCTGTCCTTGTTTTGTAGGCCTCTGTAATGCTGACAAGCAGAACAAGGCTGGTTACACGGCTATCATGTTGACAGCTCTGGCTGCCTTCAACTCTGACAGTGACCTTCAAACCGTCCTACAGCTGCTCTGCACAGGAGACGTCAATGCCAAAGCCAGCCAGGTGCGCCCTCTTCTGGTCGATCACTATACTTCAATACGTGTCCGTCACTGTGTGCTTCTGTGATGTACTGATGCGTGTGTGTTAGGCAGGGCAGACGGCACTGATGCTGGCGGTCAGTCATGGCAGAGGGGACATGGTGAAAGCTCTGCTGTCCTGTGGAGCCCAGGTGAACCTGCGCGATGATGACGGCTCCACAGCGCTCATGTGTGCCTGTGAACACGGTCACGTGGATATCGTGCGGCAGCTGCTGTCTGTGCCAGGCTGTGATGCCACGCTCACTGACAATGTGATTATTTCTTTGTTTATCAAGCATGATCTTTTATCATTATATAATATTTTTTTGCATCTTAAGTGTGGTATGCTATCAAGCATAATCCTTATTATTTCTTAGAAGAAGAAAAAATTAAGCCGTTTTAATGAAATGATATACATTATAATGTCATAAGTTTGTCTGCCAAATCAAAGTGCAACCAGCCAGACAAAGTAAACAAAGTTGCCAGCCAGCGCCAGCATTTCCATAAAACTTTTTTGGCCCCCAGAATGTTTTGTTGTTATGAATATCTGAACATACCATTTATAAAAAGAAAGTATAGGGCCTCTGCTTTTAATAAAAAATAATCTAGCTCCATGCAAAACAAAAGGCTGAGAAAATTGCGTTTTTCTTAAAGACTACATCTGGATCTGATTCAGAACGATGATCAAAGCACAGATGGTGTAGATCGAGTCCATCAACACCCCTAAAGCTTCACAGTCCTATAGCTCGTCCTGGGTCGACATTTCATTCAGGAACATTAGACGCTTTTGAACTTATATGCTGTTTGTTGTTTGATGGTCGCGTTATCTTACGTGTGCGTAAGCAATCTTCTATCGCTTGTTTCTGCTGCTTACATTTTTTTATTTTAAAACTAAAATAAATTCTATATTTTAAAATATATTTTAAAACTTTTCACTGACTTTTTATTCAAAGTGGAAGGAAAATGTTATTTCCTTTAGATTGAAGGTATGATAAAAAATAATAAAAAATAAACCAATATGAATACATTTATAAGAACTTCCCACTTGTGTTTTAAACAAGATTTGTACTTTTTCGGTTACAATTTACAATGAGGTTCCATTCGTTAACATTAGTAAACTGCACTAGCAATGACGAACACTTCTAAAACGGTTATTCATCTTAGTTTGTCTTAATTTCAACATTTACTAATACTATTATTTAAATCAGTGGCGGCTGGTGGGTGTTAAAATAGATGAGGCTCTCTAAATTATAGTGAAGGTTTTTTTTTTGCTAACTGCTTTAAAATAGCTTTATTGGTCACTTCTAGTGAAATGATACATAAACAGCAAGACCTAGTCTATAACTTGAAGCAAAAATCCATCTTTCTGTCCTTTTAAAAGCCGTTTAGGGAAGCTGATTGCTAAAGCCTGTCCAACTTAGGCATGTGGTCTTCCTTCATTTTTAATTTGTAGCTGCTGTTCGAATGGCAGCGTCGCCAATTTGTTGGCAATCAAATATTCAATATCTCTACTCTCCATAATGATTGTAGATGGTACATATTCTGTTGTATCATTTATTACATCTCTAAGATGTTTGTTTGCCTCCTCTGCTATTGTATTATTTTCTCAACACTGACTCTTCTCCAGCTGTGGATTTGCCTCCTCCTCTTCTCTATCCCCTCAGACTCGCTTTTGCACAGTTTTCCGAACGATTGTAATTGTAATTCGGCACGTTCGGGGAGAAGGAGTGGTGGTTCTGACTTCATTAATATTGTATGGTGTTACAGTGGTGAAATTACAAACAATTTCTGCGACATTAAATGAATAACTGGGAGTTACCTTACTGTAAAGTGCTACCCCTTTTACTTTCTTGTAGACACTCATATTTGTCTTTATATACAGGTTTCCTGAATGTTGTTTACTCTCTGTTGGTGTTTTACAGGATGGCAGCACGGCTCTCTCCATTGCTCTAGAAGCCAGTCAGAATGACATCGCCGTGCTTCTGTATGCGCACCTCAATTTTGCTAAGCCGCCTTCCCCTGTAAGTGTGCTTGCTCTGTTTTCACCTAACAGCCAAAGTTAACACGTGTCAAAATAACAGATATTACACGCAGCATTACGTTAATCTGCGCTGTGAGTGAGTTGAGTCTTTTCCTTTTCAACAGGTATCACCAAAGTCTCCTATTCTGGGATCTTCTCCTCCCTCCTCTGAACTGAAGTAAATGGATGCCATGATGAATTTGATGTCAACTCTTCCAGCTAAAGTTCCTCGTCCATTCCACTGTCTCTCTCTCTGTGTGTGTGTGTGTGTGTGTGTGTGTGTGTGTGTGTGTGTGTGTGTGTGTGTGTGTGTGTGTGTGTGTGCGTGTGTGTGTGTGTGCGCGTGTGTTTTTGTGTGTATGTGTACCCACAATTTAGCATGTACAACTTTTATAGATATAAAAATTGTGCACTCCTAAAAAGGAAACTAGCACTTGGCACCATCGGTCCTTATCTGTTTTTTTCTGTTCCTTTTGTAGCTCATTTAAACGGGTGCGACTCAAATAAGAATAACAACGAGCGTGTAATAGCAATATCATTTATCTAGCTGTCCATTTGTTGACATGAAACAAGTGCTACCATATACAGTCAAATTATAAAAGTGCATTTACTTTCAACTACCCAGCAGCAATTTTTAACAACCATCCAGTCATACTCAAACAGCAACTGATTACATTTATAAGAGCATTGTGCAAACAACTAAAAAAAAACTTTTATCTTGATCAAGTGTCCTTTCACAGTTTTTACTATTGCGAAAAACACATTCTGAGTTTCCAGCACAATGTTTGACAGCTTTTACATGGTGATTTTCAATTTTCAATATCCGATTATACAGTGCAGTTGTCTCACCCTACAACGGGAAACCACTTACTTCTCTAGGAGATTTGTAATACTATATTTTACAGGTAATACACTTGTGATGATATTTTAGCATTTTTACTAAATGAATTCACATGGTGAGATGTCATCCTGTTTTTAGGCTTGTGTAAATCATCTGGATGTACAGGTTCCCAGAAGGTGAACATGGTTTCACCAAATACAACATGTTCCTGGATCAACATCCCAATCAACCAATCAGATTTGAGCTGAAACACCGAACGGGTTGCCATGATTTTGCCAAGTAAGACAAGTTCCTGGATCAACATCTTTGTTGATCCTGGAACAACATTCCAGTCAACCAATCAGATTCGCAGACAAGTTTACAGTTAATGTCAAGTTTAGGCTTACAACCAGGGTTAATCGCTCATACATCATTCTTAATCACCTATCATGTCCCACCTATCATGACCCATAACCCCATGACCCATAACTACACAGCCAACCCTGATTGTAAGCCTGAACTTGACATTAACTGTAAACTTTTCCGCGAATCTGATTGGTTGACTGGAATGTTGTTCCAGGATCAACAAAGATGTTGATCCAGGAACTTGTCTTACTTGGCAAAATCATGGCAACCCGTTCGGTGTACAGGTTTGTGCACAGCTGATGCAGTATAATGGTCTATTGAGGTTGTACTTTGTTTACTCTGATTTGTGGAGGACTGCATGGTTTTGTCATTTTGTTAATTTTAAGTTTATTGAACAAGGGCTCTCCAAAAACAATATTGATGAATATAAAATAATGTTGCTAATACATTATTATTATTATTATTTTTATCTCTGTTTTCTTGCAAATTACCATTAATTGCAATGATACATAGCCAGTGAAGGAAATATGAAGGTACGTGAGTTTTTTTTTTGTAGTAGATGAGACCAGATGTTGTGCACATTATTATGCACATATTGATCCTGGCTGAGCACAGATTGATTTGGCTCGGTATTGTCTACAACGAATGTAAGATGTTTTCCAAAATGAAAATAATATATATCGTCTCCAAAGTTTTAGTGCAAAGACTATAAAATTTAAGGTTTTTTTTTTTTTTTTTTTTTCAACCACACAAGTTGTTGGATTTTAATATTTTAAATGGAAGAGCTTTGTTTAATTTGAAAGAGATTGAACCTTTTGGTTTACCCACACACACTTTCATATAACTAGTTTAGTACCTAATTAGTTTTATACTCTTTTGTATTTGTTTTATTTAACACTCTTTGAATATCTTTCAAATTTTGTAATATGTTCACAGTTTTGTATATCTTTTGGCACATTTGCCGGTCATGTAGGCTACCTTTATGTAAAGTGTTCACACATTTAAATTTGTTTGTTTGTTTGTTTCCCTACATTGGGGAAAAATAAATTTAGATAGAAGGACGTGTGTCGCTTGTAATCGAGTATTTATTTAATGTATAAGCGTTATGGAGCTACAGGACAATACAGACATTTTAAAAGAGAAAAGTGTCCGATGTACAGACTTTCGTTTTTTTGCACGCCAGAGGGCGCAATAATACCGCGATGGTGAAACGGCTCTCAGTACATCTGTGGGAGATGTAGCGCAGGCCTTGATACTTTAGCATGTCCTGTCAATGTCAATAAAGAGTTATTTATCGGAATTAACGCCTTTTATTAACATAGTAACTGTTTCATTGTGTTCTGGCACCTGCATAGTCATCCGTTCACCCTGCGCCTGGTGGAGCCCAAGAAAGCGTTCGGTGAGTCCGAATATTAATATCTCATAATATCATGTTCAACACAATTTGATTGACCTTTCTTGAACAGAGAACACATTTGTAAAATCCCCCGGTTTCAAGACTAGGTTTAAACTAGTCCCAGACTAAAATGCACGTTTGAGCCGTTTTAACTGTATCTTTAAAAAAAAATTTTTTTTGAAAAAGATCAACGTATCTTTTTTTTTTTTCTTTTTTTTTTTTTGCTGCGGCACATTTATAAAAGCTATCCTAATTGAACTAAGGCCTAATCCTGGCTTAATCTAAACCCTGTCTGTGAAACAGTGCTCGCTAGTCTAGTCTAGACTTTACATTAAATTTTACATGGCATAATCGAACAGAATTGTCTTCTCGCTATGTTTAGTCTACCATATGTTAATACTTTAGTAATGGATAGGCCTAGTACAAAAAAAAACATTCCAATAGAAAACAACATAATGACAGCTACAATATTCCCAATAGTGACATCATTGCACTGAGACGTATCTTGTCCATTGTCCAGTGAAAAATGTATAATGCTTGTAATAGCCTATGCACCATACCAGAAGAAGAAAATATAAAAATGACCAAAAAGCCATAGTGTGACCAAGAAAAAGCATTTAATAGCCTATAGTTTATTATGTCATCGTTTAGACTGTTATTATAATTATTGTTTACTACCAGTAGGCCTATGCGACAATGACCCCCTAAAAGGATATAGGCTATGTGTTTTTGGTAAAGAGGTCCAAATCTGTGCATAGGATACGCATGGGTTTAGTAGTGGTGTGGGGTGCGTGTGTATTACACGCAATGAAGTGCGTATCAAATGCACGCGAAAACTGCGTATTAAAATATTTTTGCGAATAAGTTGCACGATAAACACAATACGTGCTATTATGCAGACGTATTTTCACGAGATCAGGCTGAGGCTACCCTGGTGGGTAATAAAGTATACAGGTGCTGGTTATATAATTAGAATATCATCAAAAAGTTGATTTATTTCACGAATTCAACTTAACAGGTGAAACTAATATATTATATAGACTCATTACATGCAAAGTGAGATATTTCAAGCCTTTATTTGTTATAATTTTGATGATTATGGCTTACAGCTTATGAAACCCACAAAATCAAAATCCCAGACAATTAGAATATTACATGAAACCACACAGTAATTACACAGTAACACCATGGTCATTGAACCAGGTTTTGGTTCTTTTGGCAGTGTGGGCAGGTGGATCTCTCTTTCTCTATCACTCTACTCCTTCCTTTCTGTTACTCGTCCGACCTCTCTCTCTCTCTCTCGCTCTGCAATTGCATTTTCTTCCTCCCTGCTCTATGTATGACAAACCACAATGTTGCTGAAATGTTTACAAAAATAAATCAAGAGGTCAAAGGGGCCAAAGAGAAGTAATTTCCTCTCAATCTTTATTTGATGCAAGGATGTTCTTTTTTTATTGTTTACTGTATTATTTATATATTTTATTGTTGTGTCTTAGTATACACAATTTAGCGAGAGTCTGACCTTTGAGTTTTAGAGCAAGATTATTACAAGTTATTGGAGAGGCCAGGAAAATGTGAATTTCTTGGCTTTTGATAAGAGTGAATATTAGCCACCTGGGCCCCACGCTGGGCTCGACACGGCGCCTGAGTGGTGCTCAGAGCACAACAGTTTGATGAGGACCACATCCTGTTTCATACAAACTTTTTATACCCACAAACTACACACACTCACGCAGAACATGCATAAAACAATCACATGCATGCAGGAATCCACATGCACTGACAAATGGGCTCTGCTGAAGCACAAGGAGAACCAAATATAAGACAGTCGAGTGCACGAGGTGTCCAACATTTTAAGTGATGCTAGCAAGAGGCTGCAGTCTTTAGCCTCCTTGTTAGAGTGCCTGACTCTCATGCCGGGGACCCGGGTTCGAGACCCGCACGGAGTGGGGTGAGAAGGACCCGGGTGGAGGGGTCACATAAGGACCATGGTATCCCTGTTCTTATTGGCCAGCAAACTCTCCTGACCTGAACCCTATAAAAAATCTATGGGGTATTGTGAAGCGGAAGATGTGATACGTCAGACCCAACAATGCAGAAGAGCTGAAGGCCACTATCAGAGCAACCTGGGCTCTCATAACACCTGAGCAGTGCCACAGACTGACCGACTCCATGCCACGCCGCATCGCTGCAGTAATTCAGGCAAAAGGAGCCGCAACTAAGTATTGAGTGCTGTACATGCTCATACTTTTCAGTTGGCCAGCATTTCTAAAAATCCTTTTTGTGTATTGGTCTTAAGTAATATTCAAATTTTCTGAGATACTGAATTTGGGATTTTCATTAGTTGTCAGTTATAATCATCCAAATAAAAAGAAATAAACATTTGAAATATATCAGTCTGTGTGTGATGAATGAATATAATATACAAGTTTCACTTTTTGAATGGAATTAATTAATTAAATAAACTTTTTCATGATATTCTAATTACATGACCAGCACATGTACTTTCAACCAGACTAATTATCAATATACTTCAAGTGTGTTAATGATTAGTTAAATTGAAGGGTGCTATTTTGAAACAACTAATTTTGTACTAAGTATATTTAAGTTGTGATTAAATTGTAGTAAAGAATAACTTGAAGTGTATAGTTTGCTAAATTAGAACAACTTTGAGTATACTTAGTGTAGGCTAATTTAAGTATGTGTAGGGACTAATTACATGCTTGATTGGTGATAATAAAGTGTATTTTTTTTAATAAAAAGTGATAATTATTTGTGTTACAAGTACATTACAAATTCATTGCGAGTGTCTTTGAAACATACAAGCAATATACCATAAGTATATTATATTTGAGTAAAAAGTATACGCTCAGTAGAACCTTTGGCTTATTCAAAATAAATTGCACTCAATTGTCTTCAATAACAAATGCACATTAATAAACAAATAATACTTAGCTATACGTTATACAATATATTGCATACTATAATGTATTTTGAAAGTATACTTTCAATGGATTGTTACAATGATAATTTCCAGCACACAGTTAAAAATATACCTAAAATATATTTTTAATAAAGTGCAAATAAATACACTTTTTTTTTAACAGAATTTTCACTTCAAGTATATTTTCCTAAAGCGTATTTTTAGAAAATATACTAAATATTTTAAAGTGTGTTAAAAGTTGTATTGTGAAAATAGGTAAAAGCATGATGCTAATGATGGTAAACTTTTTTGTTAGCGTATTTGCAATTTACTATTGAAAAGGGGAATATATTTCAAATACAATAAAGTATACTTTTTTTTCACTTGAGTAGTTTCATGCCTCTTGTATTACTCCGCGTTTTTTACCCGCATGCATGCGTGAATGAAAAATAGACGTTTAAACTGTAAACAACAATAACCATAGGCCTGCATAGAGTGCGTTTTGTTACCGGCCGATTAATCCTTCAGCACATATGCCCCTGAGTTACACCATTCATCGTGAAACATCTTGCTTTATTAGAAGTAGGCTACCATTTTCAGCATGCATGCCTCAGCAGAAAGCATGGAGATCTCCACGCCTGAACGAACTCATCGCAATCTAGATCAGTGCCAACCAAGGGCGGACCTCTTGCTGAACCTACTGATAAAATGTGTGTATGTTTCCAGAAGATAAGACTTGAAATCCAACCTTACCCTTTCTCTACAGCAATAGTAGTTTGGTCAAATATTAATTCCATTGGTTTTATCACTCCCAGACAGTCTTTAATTAAATGCCAGGGTTGGCAACGTGAACATAAAAATCAATGCGCCATTCTAGAAATAAGTCATTTATCGGCTATGTGCCATCAGCACTTAATTGTCCCCCACTGATAATTGTCGTGCTTTAAAGAACTACACTTATTTTAAACTTATTTGTAGTGTGTTATTTGACATGAAGTTAATATATTTTAAATGTAATAAATTGCAACTTTACCATTATTGGCCTATTAATAATATATCTGAATTTCAATACATGCCATACAAGTTTCCATAAAATGTCATTAAAAGTAAATTACTTGTCAGTAACCATTTATTAAAGACAATATCATTTTTAAATTACGTATAAAAATCTGCTCAAGTCCTACGTAAGTGGGTCAAAAACGCACTCTTAAGTAACTAATGGCATTTAATATAATTTTAAACAAGAGTTTAAGTCAAGCCTTCAGTGCAATGTCCTTGTTAATGAAGCCCTTGTGGGGCTCATGCAGAGTTTGAATAATAAAAACACGAAATGCTCACTTTAACTCACACTAAAAAAGCGGTCTTGCTTATCACGATTCAAGAGATGTTTTCCCACTGGTCTGCTTGAGAGGTGGAGTCAACAATTGCGTTCAAAACAATACCCTTCTCTGCTTTAAAAGGCCCTGCCAAGAACCACAGATTACTTGAATTTTTGTTGTTGTTTTTTTTGGCAGCCTGTTCACTCTAATCCAGTAACCATGAGTCTTTCTGCAAAGGACAAGTTGGCGGTCAAGACCTTCTTTGACAAAGTTGCGCCTAACGCTGAGGAGATTGGCAACGAGACTCTGTCCAGGTAATGCGAAATTTGCATAAATGAGCGGACATTTATAGCATAAGCTGCTATTATAGACAATCTATCTCATTTTTATTTGATCCTTTCAGGACTCTGTTCGTCTACCCTCAAACGAAGACGTACTTCTCCCACTGGGCAGACCTGAGCCCTGGCTCTCCTCAGGTGAGGAAGCATGGACTGACAGTAGTGAATGGTGTCCTGAACGCTGTGGGGCTGATGGATGATCTCAAGGGTGGTCTGCTCACCCTCAGCGAGCTCCATGCCTTCATGCTTCGCGTGGACCCCGCTAACTTCAAGGTTCGTTCTGCTGAAAACATTCCTCTGAGGATCTTATTTCATTTCCAATTTCATTAAAACACAGTCTATATGACCGAAATGTTGTTTGTTTTTGTCCAGATCATCAATCACAATCTCCTCGTGACGCTCGCGCTGATGTTTCCTGAGGACTTCACCCCCCAGGTGCATGTTTCTGTGGATAAGTTCCTCGCTCTGGTCAGCCTGGCTCTGTCCGAGAAGTACCGCTAAAGTCGACACTGCATGCTTTCCTCTCCGACGCGACACTATATTCGCCTGAATGAGAATGGAAAAAATAATCAAATTAAATGTATCAAATCAAGCTATCTCTTTTCGTTTCTGCACACACAAACATACCAATGATCTGAGGTGTACATAGGCCTGCCGCCTATGCACTGTAAAAAAAAAAGAAAAGAAAAAAAGAAAAAAAGAAAAGATTTTTATCACAATTTTTTTTCTTTTGTGGAATCAACTTAGTAGTAATGTGTAATGTAAAGTAATGTGGTTCAGATAGCATACTGTTTTGAGTTTATGTTGATTAAACCAATCTCCTTTCTTGTGTTAACGCAAATTCTTAATTGCAATGGAATTCTTAAGACCCCCAGGTTACTTGTTTAAGGTAAACCTAAATTATTAAGGTAAATAGTTTTTTATAGTGCCACTTGCCGTTTTTAAATAAAAACGAATTGACTTTGTAACAGTTTCAAAATAAGAACTAGCGTGTTTGTTTTTAACTGCAGTTATTTCTATTAGCAAATTAAATCAGTTCATAAAGTCAGGCTGTATTTATGTATTTAATATTCAATTTATGTATTTATACATTTATGAGTATTTATGACAAAACATAATTCATTTTAACGCGTAATCCATTTCAACCCAAAACACATTTTAGCAGTTCAAAACATGCTTTTTATTTAATATTATGGAGATGTTTCAGAAATTTTATATTTGAGAGCTTCATATAAAACTTGAATAAATGGAAAGAATGACCACACATATTATTTATTATTGGTGTCCTGGGGTATTTGTTTGTAATGAGCCTAAGTTCGATTAAACCATCAAAACATTAGGAAAATATTTATACTTTTTAAATATGACGGAAGAACAAAACTCTAAACTCCTTTAAGGTATTTATCTGACAAAATTGTTTGGGGGAAAGTGGCAACAGCTACATATTTTATTTTACAATGCAAAAAAAGTGGATATAAAAACTTTCACATGAAAACATTGACATATTCAGTTATTCATATTTCGTTGGTTCTCTCTTGTTTTTGCACGTGTTCATAATTTATTTGAATGAAAGCCTGGCCAAAAGTTACAGAATATGATTAAATTACAACAAGTTTACATCAAACAATGTTCTTAATGAAGGCCTGGGATTGTTCTGTAGTTTCCTGTATCTTGAGTTTGAATAATAAATATAGGCCTACTGTACATGAATAGTGTACATTTTGAGCACAAGTGGCCCATAAACAATATAAACGCATGACTTGTAACTTTTGAGTCTAGACTATAGTATTATGGCGCCTTTTTAGTGTTACGAAGGGCGGGGAAACGGTTTCTTTGCTAAATTAAACACGCAGGCATACTGTGCCAACCAAGACTGTAAGAGATTCAAGCATTGTTATCAGATAGCTAAGCCATTCTGGAGGCCTGTCATAGCATCTCTCTGCAACAGGCGCTGACAAAAACTATTTTAACTGCACGCCAAATGCACAGTTCTGGAACCGTCTCGACAGGTAATATTTAATAACTCTCTCTCTCTCTCTCTCTCTCTCTCTCTCTCTCTCTCTCTCTCTCTCTCTCTCTCTCTCTCTCTCTCTCTCTCTCTCTCTCTCTCTCTCTCTCTCTCTCTTTAAATCAGGATGCTATGTGATCATAACAGAGTATCCAATCAAGCGTTTGATTTCATTCAAGCTTTTCATTCTAGCAAATATGGTCGAGACTGTGAAGGTGAACTAATTATTTAATTAAAGGTATAGCGGAGGATTTTCTTTTTCCGGGTGGGTAGCCTACTATACTATTGGTCCAGTGTCAATCATTCTGGTGATATGTTTACATAAGGCCGTTCACACGCTGGCGTGCGCTAAAAGCACAGGCTGGGCTTCCCACTGATGCCGCAGTCGCGAAGATTGTACTAGACAGGTAAAGTTTGTCATGCTATTTGGAGAAATCAATTTAAAATCTCTGCTAGTAGGCGTTCCCTCTCGGGAGCAAATAGAGTGTTGCGCATGTGCATTTTTAAAAAAATTGGAGAGGGCGGGTCTTTTCTAAAATTAGGAAAGATCCTCCGCTATACCTTTAATTACATTTAAATAAATGTAATTCAGTAGGCCTTTGTGTTTTACATTTCGTAAAATTGGAAGTCATTTTGTCAATTGAATGATTGAGATTTATATAAACATGGCCAATTTAGGAGCTTAATAAAATGAAGAATACGTGTTTTTGCTTCTGAGCTCTTCACAGTACCACAACAGTCTCTGCAGTAGCCTATAGGCCTGCCGGATTTTCTGGCTGTACATTATTATGGCAGCAGCTGAGAGTGACTGGCACAGGTTGTGTGTGGCGCTGTCCAGTGCTGAAACCAACAGGTCGGAGATAAATGGACGTCAATCTCTGGTCATTATCAAGTGAAATATTTTCCCTCTGTGGGATTGCCTTCCACACAGATGCACATAATCAACTAAATGAACACAAAACTAAGAATATGGACAACAAAATTGCATGCAAATGTAGTTGTTTTATTAAGCATAAACACCATCAAAGTTGTTTGGGGTTTTATTAATTAAAAAAAGCACGTTGCATACATAGGGTATTTATGTTTATCTTTTCAAAGTGCAGAGACTACGACAGCCAGAATCTTCTGCCATGCTGCTTGAATGTCCGGAGTATAAAGGCACGACCGAGCTGGGAAGCTACAACATGGTCAGACAGTCACCGAGCAGCTTAAGGGGAAAATTAAAAAGGTGATCAGAAGGGGGAATGAGAAATCTTTATGTTTTTGACATGCCTAAATTCATTATTTTAAGCCTTTAAGCCCGCAAAACACACAATGCTCTATATGGTAACATGGTGAGATGGTGAAATTAGTAACCCTGCGGCACTTTCACAAGGGTTTAGTTCAATTCTACAAGCATACCACCACAGGTCACATGGGTAACGCAGGTCATTTAAAATGTGTATATGGAGAAGACATAATTGGTATAAGTGTGTGGAATATTATTATTATTAATATGGGGATAATTAGACATAGGCCTACTGTTGTGATTGTTCTGTAATTTCTTAATTACTTGCTCAGTTGGTAAATCATTTAGTAATAAGTAATCATAAAGTTAAATGTATTTTTTTTTTCATATTATCTGGAAACGTTCCCAATATTTTTGGGACCTCACTCGTACGAATTTGTACGATTTATCTAAACCCACGTGATGGGTAGGTTTAGGGGCGGGGTCAGGGGTAGGTCATTCGTAAGAATTCATACGAATTTGGCAACTCGTAAAATATGTACAAAAAGTGAGGTCGTATGAATTCGTACGAATAGCCACCTCGTTAAAATCGTGAGATCGGGTTAAATTATTACATTGGTCAAGTTGTGAGCAAACCTGCAGTAGGCTATATTCACAATGGAATATTTTACTTCTATTCTACAAGCTTTCCATAACAATTAGAATGTTTACATTTTAATTAAATGTATTAGCTGTTTGCTCATTTACTATATCAAAGATAAAAGTAAATCATGAGAGTAGTTCCATTTTTGAATAAAAAAGAGCAACTGATTCTGTGTTGAAGTTTTATTCTCAAACGAGCAGAAGTCATGACATAGCTGACATATAGCAAAAACAATTTGATGTAAAGTCCCTGTAAAGTCAAAATTAAGTATGTGTTCTGAGTTTGTCACACCACCAAAAAATGTAGCCACCCAGCCAAATTTGAAATTAAGCTTCTATACTCTTTGCTCGTAACCAGACATGGGCAGTATTTAAATTAAATGTATTTTAAATACGTATTTAATTACTTTAGTGTATTTTGTAATTTGTATTTTGCAGGTGTGGGAAATATAAAATGTAGTTTGTAACAAAATATTTTGAGGGAGTGTATTTGAGTAGCCTATTTCAAATACTTAAATAAGAAAAATCACCAAATGGCAATGTCCAGGTTAGATGCACGAAAATCACGTAACACCCAGACCGAGCTCCCTCCAAGCCTAAGTGCCAACTATTCTCTCCCTATGGAGGATCACCACTACAGATAAAGCGTTGTGGGGAAATTCGGCTCGCGTAGGTTACCTACCCTGAAGTGATAAAATAAAATTCTGTATCAAAATTTAAGACAAGTAGTTTGTTTAGGCATGGTTTGCAGGGAATTATAACCTGCGCATATATATTCAAACGCACTATAGAATTAAAATTCTTGATGGGCTCGAGCGCCATCAGCGTTTATCACAGGTTCGCGTTTAAAGTCTGTAATAGAACGGTTAAGGAAGGAATGTTCCAGTGCATGACTTTATTTACTTTATTTATTTACTTTATATGCATGACCATCTAGTTCCATGCCATAGATGTTATGAAGCAAGGAGGATCATTTTGTGTGCAAAAAAACATGACTCTATTCAACATTTCTTATTTTCTGTGTCAGTCACCTACCCTGTGCAGCGCTTCTGTGTTCTAGAACACTGGCTCATTATTGGCTGACGCTAGTCATGCACATGGACTTGAAGGGATACTTCACCTCTGGGAAGATAAATGCGTATTTAAAGTGGGTAATTTATGTAGTAGAAATGTGAAATTATTTTTGCATTTGGAGCCTTCTAGAGTGAGAAAAGCCAGAAAATTTATTTTTGGCTCATGTGGATGAAAGTTAGTTCCGTTAGATTGAAACAAAACGTGTGCATGTAAACAATGAATGGCGACTGCAGAAAGCAAAAGCCGAATCCCGGACATTTTGGACGATCTCGACGGCCGAACATGTCCGGGAAAAAAAAGCTGGCTGACACTATTTGTACATTCTGTGAGTAAGATCTATGGGCGGGTTGACAACATGCAGAACTAGCTACTACGTTACTACTGGGTGTAGTCTCTAGCCTCTGGCCCAAAAATCCTCGTCTCAGGGGGACATGAGGGAGGGAAGCATGGTAATTTGAAAATACTGCAGGTTTTCTACTTGCAAAGCTTAATGCTAAATGCTGAAGTATCGTACTCGGTTACTAACGTAACCTCGGTTCTCTCTAGAAGAGGAACGAGTACTGCGTCGAAGACGCTACGGGAAAGATTCTTTCTCGAGATATTGAAGCCTAAAAATTAATCCTTAATTTTGTAATAATTTAAAACGCATTTCTGTAGCATACAGCCTTAGGCGGAACAGCTTGTGCGCCTATTGGCTGCTCTGCCAGAAAAGCACAGCCTATGCGAGGCCAGTGACACTGACCCAATGAGGGCGCTTCGCCGAAACGGGCGTGACCTAGGCCTATAAATACTCGAGCATAGCTGTCTCCAAACTGATTTCGCCACTGAAGCGACGCAGAGTGGGCATGCACGGCACTGAGACGCAGTACTCGTTCCTCTTCTAGAGAGAACCGAGGTTACGTTAGTAACCGAGTACGTTCTCTTACGAGAGTTCTCTCGTACTGCGTCGAAGACGCTACGGGAACGCCTGTAAAACGCTGTGCGTGCTCGGATTCAGCACAAACACCCAAGGGCGCGCGCGCCCGGGCATGCAAGTGCCTACACACAACAACTCACAGAGAGTTTTATAAGGAGAGCGGCTAGAATAGCATCATCCCTTTAAAATAGCATATATATGTAACAGATAGATATATATGGGGGGTCATAGCATGCTCATGGGACACGTTGTCAGTGAGTGATGCTTAAACATAAGGTGACCTGCAGGGACACCATTTTTTAGTCTTTCAGACTAAGAGCAATTTACCCTGCAACGCGGGAACCTCTAGGTTATAGAACCTTATAAATGTAGACGGGGAGGCCCAGCCTGCCGCCATAAAAATATCTTGCAACGAGATTCCACTATACCAGGCCCACGAGGAGGCCATGCCCCTCGTAGAGTGTGCTCTGATGCCCAGTGGGCATGTTAAGCCCTCAGATGCATAGGCCAGCGCTATGGCATCCACCACCCATCTAGACAGGCTCTGTTTCGTTGCGGCTCGCCCTTTAGAACGCCCACTGAACGAAACGAAGAGTTGCTCTGTCTGTCGAAAAACAGCAGAGCGGGACACATAAGCTCTTAATGCCCTAACCAGACAAAGGGAGCTACTTCCGTCCTCGGAGGCCGGCAGAGCCGACAGGGAGATGACCTGAGCCCTGAACGGTGTGTTGAGGGACTTAGGCACGTACCCATGTTTCGGTTTTAACACTACTTTAGAGTCGTTAGGCCCGAACTCCATACATGACGCTCTCACTGAGAGCGCCTGCAAATCCCCCACGCGCTTCACTGAAGCAAGAGCCAAAAGAAACACGGTCTTGAAAGACAGGTGTTTCATGTCAACTGAGTGTATAGGCTCGAATGGGGCACCCTTCATGGCATTCAATACCGTAGAAAGGTCCCAGTTGGGGACTGAAGGAGGTCTGGGAGGATTCAACCTCCTGGCTCCTTTCAGGAAACGGACCACCAGGTCGTTTCTGCCCAGTGAACGACCAAGTGTCGGATTAACGAACGCTGATATGGCCGCCACGTAAACTTTAAGCGTGGATGGGGTCCTACCCTTATCCAGCAGCTCTTGTAAGAAGGAGAATCTCCGTTTCCTCACAGTGCATGGGTGACAGACCCCGGTCTGAGCACCAACCAGAGAACACTGACCATTTAGAGGTATAGAGCCGCCTAGTGGATGGGGCTCTAGCCTGCTCGATCGTGTCTAATACTCCCTTCGGGAGGTTAGCGGGTACCCGTTTATAGCCCACACGTGTAGGGACCATAGATCCGGGCGAGGATGCAAAATCGCGCCCTTGGCCTGAGAGAGGAGGTCCCTCCTCACCGGTATCGGCCATGGAGCAGTGCTCGTCAGCTGCATCAATACTGGAAACCATGCTTGGTCCGTCCAGTATTGGGCAACGAGTAGCACTGAGCCTCCGCTTTCTCTGATTCGCTCCAACACCTGAGGCAGGAGTGAGACAGGAGGAAAAGCATAGAGCGGACAGCGGGGCCAGACACTGGCAAGCGCGTTCGTGCTCTTGGAAAAGAAATTCGGGCAGTGAGCATTCTCTTGAGACGCAAACAGGTCTATCTCTGCTCTGCCGAACCTCCTCCACAGCAGTTGTACTGTCTGTGGGTGAAGAGACCACTCTCCCGCAGGAACGTTGTTCCGTGAGAGTCTGTCCGGGCCTACGTTCAGGTGCCCTGGCACGTGTACTGCTCTCAGTGAGCGCATGTTGTGCTGGGCCCAGAGACAGAGGCGCTCCGTCAACCTGTATAGGTTTCGGGATTTTACACCCCCCTGGCGGTTTATGTAGGCCACTACCGACATGTTGTCCGAACGGACCAGGACGTGGTGTCCCTTTATCCGAGGACAAAAGCGCCTCAGGGCTAAGTCCATTGCCAACATTTCCAGGCAGTTTATGTGTAGTGATTTGACCCGCTCTGGCCACTGGCCAAAGCGCGGTCTGCCCTCGAGCAATGCTCCCCAGCCTGAGGTGGACGCGTCCGTGGACACCACCTTCACGCTCGAGGAAGTCCCCAGGCTTACACCTGAGCGGTACCAGTCTGACGCACTCCATGGTGTCAGGGCTGTCATGCACACCTGATCGACCTTGAGGCGACAGTGACCGTGGATCAATGCTCGGCGCGGTACTCGCGCTTTCAGCCAGAACTGCAGTGGGCGCATGCGCAACAGACCCAGCTGTAGTACTGACGAGGCTGAGGCCATAAGGCCCAGCATCCTCTGAAACTTCCTGAGCAGGACTATGCGACCGCTGCGGAAGGATTTTAGCATATGCAGGATGCTCAGTCTGCGCTGTGATGACAGCTGTGCCGTCATAGACAGTGAGTTCAGTTCCGTTCCCAGAAAAGAAATCTTTTGACTGGGAATTAGTGAACTCTTCTCCCAGTTGACTCTGAGACCTAAAAACTCGAGGTGATCGAGTATTAGGGTTCTGTGGCGAGTGAGTTCTGAACGTGATTGAGCTAGAATAAGCCAATCGTCCAAGTAATTCAGAATTCGAACGCCTCGGAGTCTCAGGGGTGCCAGCGCCGCGTTCATGCACACTGTAAATGTACGAGGTGCTAGAGACAGGCCGAACGGCAGGACTGTGTACTGATATGCCTGGCCCTCGAAGGCGAATCTCAAGAATCGCCTGTGACGTGACGCAATTTGTATTTGAAAATACGCGTCTTTCAGATCTATTGCCATAAACCAGTCTCCTCGGCGAATCTGCGCAAGGATTTTTCTGGTCGTGAGCATTCTGAACTTTCGCTTCAAAAGCGCTCTGTTCAGATACCTCAGATCTAAAATGGGTCTGAGACCCCCGTCTTTCTTTGGTACCAGGAAATATCTGCTGTACAAACCCCCTTCGCTTTGAGCTTGAGATAAAGGCTCTATGGCCCCTTTGCCCAAAAGCTTCACTATTTCGGCTCGAAGTAGATGTGCTACTTCCGTTTTTACCGGGGTCTCGAGCCTCGCCGTGTAACGGGGAGGGCGTCGAGAGAACTGTAGCGAATAGCCTCTTGTCATAGTTTTTAGCACCCATTCTGAAACCCCGGGAGTTTTCCCCATGCATCTGCACGAGTAACTAGGGGTCGAATGAAAACCGGGCCCTGGTCGCGGAATGGCGGCGACACGCGAGCAACTGTGTTCTGTAACATGGACGCCGTGACGTCTGAGGCGGGGGGCGCGCTCAATCGAGCAGGCATCCCGCGTGCGCTCAACTCTCTTGGTTGAGAGGGAGCGCGCGGGGCGAGCCCCGTAGGGCTCGTTATGTTTGTGAATAAATGTGGGCGCGTGGTAGCGGGCACATTTGTAACACGGGGAATACTGTGTTTTAGTACTGACTGACCGTGCGTTGGTTTCGTTTTTACAGAAACCGCGGGACGTGCAGTGTGTAGTGGTTGTGGGCACTGGGTAGTGGGCACGCTTACTACATGTGATGCACAATCGACCTGAATCGATTTTATGTGTGCAGACCCTGTGTTGAACGGGGTTGTGCTTGTGTGTACAGTGGGCACTGGGTGGGCATTACAGTTACACACATTACACCATCGGCCTTGGCCGGAACACCAGAAATAAAACTCTTTTTTGGATTTATTTGGGTCGCCGTAAAAACGGCGTTTGTGTGCAGGCAAACAGGCTTTACCGCCGGTTTGTTGGCTGCAGTATACACTGGTACAAACACTATTGCTGGGGCTGTACGAGCGGGAATCTTGGGTGGAAGTCCGGCCGCAGCGGGACCCGAACACCGTCTTTTTCCTAGTCGGGCTAGGATGGCGCCGAGGCCTCAGGCTTGATTGCGATCTTAGGTCGAGGCCCACGCGGCGGCGGGCAGCGTCCGGCAGAGCGAGACCGTGGTCTCTCTCGGGCCTGTTGCTGCTGGGTTGCCGCGGCGGGCGCGGGGGCGCTGCTGAGCTCGAGCGGGCGGCTGTTTAGGGCGGCCTGCTGCTGAGCTGGAGCGCTTGGGCAGGAAATGTCTCATGGCTTGTGACGTTTTCTGTACCTCAGCGAATCGATCCGCAAAATCCTTGACGGATGATCCGAAGAGGCCGGTCGTCGAGACGGGTGCGTCTAGAAACGCAGAGCGCTCTGACTCCGCCATCTTAGAGAGCGTTAACCACAAATGTCTCTCTGCAACAGTCGCTGAGGCCATGATCCTCCCAATGGCGTGTGCGGTGGACTTTGTAGCGCGAAGAGCGAGGTCCGTGGCGCTACGCAAGTCAGGCACGTTGATCGCGCCCGGGCCTTCCTCGTCCAGCTTGCAGAGGAGGTTGGCCTGGTGGATCTGAAGCACCGCCATTGAATGCAACGCCGATGCAGCTTGTCCAGCGGCGGAGTAAACGCGGCCGTTCAGAGCTGACGAAGTGCGGCAGGCTTTCGACGGTAGGACTCCCTTAGCCCGCCGTCCCGCAGAGGGTGGGCAAAGGTGAGCCGCTACGGCCTCCTCGACCGGAGGGAGAGCGTGGTAGCCTCTGTCTCGAGCACCGTCCACAATGGAGAATGCTGACGAGGCAGAAGTACGTACTCTGGCTGAAAATGGTGCTTTCCAGGACTTCGCCACCTCTTCGTGAAGCTCAGGGCGGTGAAGCGCGGTCTCCGGAGAGGAAGCAGCCATCCAGCCGGTTGAATGCAGGCTCGTCGGGCGTCGACCAATCGAGGCCGAGACTCGACACGGCCTGTGAGAGCAGACGCATCAGCTCTGCCTCGATGCTAACCTTTCCTCCTCGACGTTCCGGAACAGCGGGGGAGGGGAGGTCCACAGAGCTCGCCCATCCCTCGCTTCCTGAAGCGAGGAGAGAACAGCAGTCGTCATCCCCTTCAGACACGGGCTGTTGATCGTCCTCCATGACAGACAAGGCGGCGGGCAGCGGCCGTTGTCCATCAGTCAGCGACTCCAACGAAGCCGACGGAGAAGCTAGCGGCGGCTGCGGCGAGCTTCTCGCGGTGGAGGGGGGTTCCGGGACCCGCTGAGCGCGGCTCTTTTTACAGCGCGGTGCTACAGGGGGCGGAGGAGCAGCTTCGGCGAACGATGCTAGGCGAGTCCGCAGAGTCGCGATAGGCATCATGTCGCAATGATGGCAGCCGCCATCACCGAGAGCGATAGCTGCGTGTTCTTCACCCAAGCAGGAAGCACACAGCACGTGATGGTCCCCGTCGATGAGTGTGGCTCTGCACGAGCCGCAGGAATCACGAGGCATCTTTAAAAAGACACTCGTACTCTTTTTGTGAGGAAAAAGTGTGTGACGCAGCGGCGAAACACACACACAAAACACACACAAAGCGAAAAGGATATATCCAACGCCGGATAGCGCTGCAGGGAACGGCTACTGAAGGCGGCGAGGTGAGCTGCTTCAGGTGAAGAGTTCCTGCAGAGTTGCTTTCTCAAACGGCGGTGGTGGCTTGCTATCCAGATCCAACGATGCGAGAGCTTCGTGAAGTTTAAAGAAATCAGTTTGGAGACAGCTATGCTCGAGTATTTATAGGCCTAGGCCACGCCCGTTTCGGCATTGGCTCATTGGGTCAGCGTCACTGGCCTCGCATAGGCTGTGCTTTTCTGGCAGAGCAGCCAATAGGCGCGCAAGCTGTTCCGCCTAAGGCTGTATGCTGCAGAAATGCGTTTTAAATTATTACAAAATTAAGGATTAATTTTTAGGCTTCAATATCTCGAGAAAGAATCTTTCCCGTAGCGTCTTCGACGCAGTACGAGAGAACTCTCGTAAGAGAACCCTTTACGTAATGGCCTGTCCACTCAACCATGATCAGTTAGAAACTTTAATGCTGCTATACACTAATTACTTGTTGGTTAGGTTGTGTTTATTAATATCAGTCACTCGCCCATCATGTAATCCTACAAAACATATGTCAGAAATTCGGTTCAGATGACGTTAATCCAATCTTACAAAAATGTCCTATCTGAGATCCTTTTGACCCTCATGAGGTAAACAGCTTATAAATCATAATAAATTACGTTTTTTGAAAATTAAAAAATCAAGAAATGTTTATTTTAGGGTTGTGTGTAGGGTTAGGGTTAGGGGTAGTGTAGGGGGAGAGAATATACAATGTACAGTATAAAAATGTGTGTGTGTGTGTGTGTGTGTGAGAGAGAGAGAGAGAGAGAGAGAGAGAGAGAGAGAGAGAGAGAGAGAGAGAGAGAGAGAGAGAGAGAGAGAAACAAAAATGTGCAGGGACCTATATTCAAAAAACAACTTTAATTTGGCAAATGTCAAATATATATCTTTTGACAACTAGTGATACGATGGTATTTAAGGGTAGCCTATAACACATTTATGGAAACCGTCCCCACTGGTCATTTAAGGTGATCTGCATTCAAATAATCATTTGATGATTCCAAACATTTATATATGTATTTGTTTATTGGGTTGATGGAATTACAGAATAAAGTATAGGCTAACTAAACACGTCAGGTGTATATTTCTATTTTCATATAGTTTCCAAAGTCCTGTTGCAAGTCTTAAAAAGCTGTTGAACTGTGAGCTCAAGAATTATCTACACTTAAGTGATACGCCCACAGACAAGAACTTACTTTGATAACAGGCCATTTCAAAGATAGCACACATTTCTCAGCAAGGCGTGGCAAGAATTATACAATGTTTAATTGACAAAGTTCATTTGTAATAATTTGATAAAATCAAGTCATTTTATCATATTATACAAAATATAAATATAGCTTACAAGATAATCAAAAGCAGTGGACATCAATGTAAAACAAAACAAAATTAAACAGTTTATATGAGTATCGCCTTATTCATTAAAATAACAGATAAATAAGTATTAAATTCATTACCTTCAATTTAATTAATTGCTAACTGATTCAATAAATGTTATTATAAAAATGCAGCTTTACAAAGTATATGGTAAAATAAAGTGTGGCATTTAAAAGTTGATAAGTCTTCGGAAGCTTGATAAGTCATCTTTGGGGGGGTGAGGAGGGTCTTGGGTGTTTCTTCCTGATGGCAGTATAAAACAGCCAGTCCTCTTGTCAGCAGTCCACAGAAGTTTTCTGCAAACTAAAGTCATCCTTCAACGATGAGTCTCACTGCCAAAGACAAAGCTGCCGTCACAGCCCTTTGGGCCAAGGTCTCAGGAAAAGCTGACGAGATCGGGCATGATGCTCTTAATAGGTAAGCTTTATTATGGTGTTTTGTAATATGCTAATAGCTTAATGTTTTCTCTTGGCGTGTATCTTGAATTCAATGCAATGGTTCTGCCAATAGGATGCTGGCGGTCTACCCACAGACCAAAACCTATTTCTCTCACTGGAAAGACCTGAGCCCCGGCTCTGCTCCAGTGAAGAAGCACGGCAAGACTGTGATGGGTGGCGTTGCTGAGGCTGTCAGCAAAATCGATGACCTTACTTCTGGACTTCTGAACCTCAGCGAGCTTCATGCTTTCCAGCTGAGAGTTGATCCCGCCAATTTCAAGGTATAAGCATGAAAGTTCGTCTTCATTTTGTCATACTCTCGTAGTCGCGGTAACCTGAATTCGCTGTCTGTGTTTCTTCATAGATTCTGTCCCACAACATACTCGTGGTTCTGGCCATTCTGTTCCCCACCGAATTCACTCCTGAGGCCCATGTTGCAATGGACAAGTTCCTCTCTGCTTTGTCTCTGGCTCTGGCCGAGAAGTACAGATGAGAGCGCGTGGCTGTGTTCAAGACGGATGCCTGTATAAACATTCTGTCTTATGATGCAATAAATGAGTATTCAAAACCTTAACTAAATGTCTTTGCTCCTTATTTTATCAAGTCATAAACCTGAATCATTTGCATATTTAAACAACATCTCAGAAGTTTTTGCAATTTTTAATCAATCTACTGGGGAAGTATGGTGATATCTATTGTCTATTAGTTTTTTTTTTACCCTATTCACCCGGGGGTGTCTTGCCTTTACCTGCCAGTGTCTTTTTGTCAGTAAATTATGTTTTTAAACATCGCTTTGTTGTCATAATGAAGACAATTAGCGAATGGAGAGAGACGAGATACGGCGCAGTCTCACATCAGACCACCAATATTGTTTATAACTGTTTATAATTGAGTATAATTGTTTATACATTCTATAAGACTGCCATCATGAACATGAAAGTATAATGCTGTTTTAGCATGATACTCATTGTAAACAGTTTTACTGCAAGATTAAAATAAAATAAAACATAAAACAAGTTAACAAGCAAATAAAGGTAAACAACTTTAAACTTTAAAACCTTTAAATTACCATGCATTGCAAAATAATTTCTCAACCTTATTGAGTGACATAATACTCGGACTATAATTTCGGGGGTTATATAATTGTTACAATTTATTTTAGTCCTTCAACGGATAACGCCTGCATATTTCACTGGTCATTATAACATAAATATATCCTCTTATTTAAAATAAATAGCCTAAATAAATATCCATCGTTGAAACCTATAATTCTATTTTAATTTGAATGTGAACACGGTCGAACGATTAGTAACATTGTTCAAATTAAATCAGCCTTTGCTGAAATTAATATGCACATATAACAATAGCTTACTAAAATCTCTCTCACATTTATTTATAGGCTATATTTGAATATTTCTGTAAATAGTTTCATAGGCTTCCGTTTAATTGTGTGTCCTGAATCTATTTAACATCGAGAGACCAAAGTAGAATGATACAAAAATGTAAAGTATTTTTATATTTTAATGCATTTTCTCTTTTAAATACTTTAAGAACAAATAAACTACTCAATTTGATAGATTGGATTGGATTGGATTGGGTGGACTTTCATCCTCTTTCAAAAAAGAGGATGAAAGACTTTTCCTTAAATCAAATTATTATTTTAATTCTAATTATTATTTTTTGATGAAAATAACATAATATCATTAGTGAACTCTGCAACGACGGGTAAATTGTATTTGGTTGTGTTTGTAGCGTTGATGATTAACATTAAATATGGCAACATGTTTAAACATTGAAACACTGATATTTGTCTTCATGGATTTGTGTTAATATTTGTATATATTCCTAAATTAACTGTAAACACTCAAACTCTATTATATCTCTGAAAATATATTTCAACATCCTGTATATAATTATAAATAATTTTTAGCTTAAGATGGCACAATGCAATGTTGAGGACATTATTATTTGACAGAATGTATATAACATCCTGTGCATAAAATTGTTAATTTTATTTCGTCTGTTTGTTTAAATAGAAATTTAAATATAGCCTAGACCTAATCTGCATTTATTAAAGTTATTTCAAGTATTATTATAAAAGGTGTTCGGATTAGTTTATGCACGAACTTGCTGCCTGTTTTAATATAAGATAATCTGATAGAAATAGTTGTTGTTACCAAGGTTTGTTTTATTTTCAAACCAAAGGTTGTCTGCAGCAGAAGCAACAGGCCTACGACACAAACAGTGAATTCATGCGAATATAAAAGAACACACTGCACTGAATATTGCATTCTGAAATATTTATTTGCTTCAACTCAGAAGAACATATTCTAAACATCAGATGATCCTCTGTGCACAAGCAGGTTTAGTATCTAGTGATACTGTCTTCCAAGAGCGGAGACCACGACGGCGATGAATTTCTGAAAAGCGGCCTGGACTGCAGGTGTGAATCCAGCACCCATTTGTGCAGCAACAACGATGGTTAAGCAGTCAGCCAAAAGCTGTGGGAGGACAGAGATCAGTGATATACACACAGACGAGATGAGTGAATATTGAAGTCAGAACAAGACCTATAGCTTATTAATGAACGTTATTTGAGCGTCAACTTACCCTGAAGTTGTCAGGATCTACGTGGAGCTTCTCGGAGTGCAGCACACTTAGTTCAGCATAGGTGCCTTTGATGTCGTCCATGTTCTTCACAGCCCTGTCCAGGCCACCGAGCACAGTTTTACCGTGAGCAGCAACCATGGGGTTTCCCATGATGGCAGCAGCGTTGTAGAGGTTTCCAAAATTGCCGAAGTACCGCTGGGTCCAGGGATACACGATAAGACATCTAAGAAACACAATGAGAAGAAATCATTTAATCAGAGCACAGTTTCGAAATGAGTCGCCTGCCTTAAAGTTAAAGTATTGAGACTCAATACCTTGCCAGGGCTTGGGGACCAACGACGTCGGAGTTCATCTTGGAGAAGATGTCCTGGATGGTCGCCCTCTCAAATTCTGTCCACTCAACCATGTTTCCGACTTTAGATGTTCAGACTAAACGCCTTTAACAGAAGCTGAAGAATCCTGTGAAGAGAGAGTTTCAGAGATGTACTTTTAAATGCGTTTCGTCACCACACCCCTTGGCAGGCGATTGGGTGATAAGTTTGTGGGTTGGTTCAACCTCGTCCATCCAAGAGATGCATATCATAGTCTACTTTCTTTTCTAATATCTAAAGGCAATACTGTGCATAGCCTATAACTGTGGAATAACATATCAATAAAAATAGTAACTAGAGTAGTGAGTATTACAATAACATATGCTACTATAGGCCTAAGTCATATACAGGAGGTACGTCTTGTATGACAGGCTTCAGGCTTCCTTGGGGTTTGTGTTGTCCTGCTTGCCATTGGATAAAGACAAAGAAAAATGGAAGAAAAATATAAATGAGCCACGATTAGATGACAAGATAAAAAAAAATCGCCTATTCTTTTGAGATGAGTTGGGCCTAACTGAAGACATATGGTTAAACTTTAGCCAACATGAGATCGGGCTGGGTTTAGCTTTGTCTCTAATTCTGACAGCCTGATATGTCCTGTCAAGTCACGTGCTAACTGCACTGCACGCAAGACTCCTTTGCGATTTAGTTTATAGCCTAACATTATAAGCGGAGACTTACGAATCATATAAACTCTATTTCTTTTAAAAGGATAGTTCACTTTAAAATTATAAATCTGTCATCATATACTCACCCTCAAGTTGTTTCAAACATGTATGAATTTCTTTCTTCTACGTCTCTGTAGCACGCAGTGTGTTTATCGTGGAGTTTATACGCGAAAATTAGTTTTTATGTGCATAGGATACGCATGGGTTGGTTAGGGTAGGTTTAGTAGTGGTGTGGGGTGCGTGTGTATTATATGTTTGGGTAGATTTAGTGGTTTGAGCTGCGTGTGTATTACACGCAATGAAGTGCGTATCAAAAGCACGCAAAAACTGCGCATCATGCACGTAAAAACTAATTTTCGCGTATAAATTGCACGATAAACACAATGCGTGCTATAGAGACGCATTTATGCGAGAACATGCTGGCTGAACACAAAGGAAGATATTTTGAAGAATGTTAGTAAGACAGCAGAAGAAAGGAATTCATAGGCTACAGGTTTTTTTGGTGGCGCCAATGCTTGATGGTGAATTATTAAATTACCTTCAATTTAATTAATTGCTAGATCATTTAATGAAAATTGAGAAAAAAATACAGCTTTACAATATTGTCAAATAAAGTGTGGCATTTAAAAGTTGATAAGTCTTCGGAAGCTTGATAAGTCATCTTTGGGGGGGTGAGGAGGGTCTTGGGTGTTTCTTCCTGATGGCAGTATAAAACAGCCAGTCCTCTTGTCAGCAGTCCACAGAAGTTTTCTGCAAACTAAAGTCATCCTTCAACGATGAGTCTCACTGCCAAAGACAAAGCTGCCGTCACAGCCCTTTGGGCCAAGGTCTCAGGAAAAGCTGACGAGATCGGACATGATGCTCTTAATAGGTAAGCTTTATTATGGTGTTTTGTAATATGCTAATAGCTTAATGTTTTCTCTTGGCGTGTATCTTGAATTCAATGCAATGGTTCTGCCTATAGGATGCTGGCGGTCTACCCACAGACCAAAACCTATTTCTCTCACTGGAAAGACCTGAGCCCCGGCTCTGCTCCAGTGAAGAAGCACGGGAAGACTGTGATGGGTGGCGTTGCTGAGGCTGTCAGCAAAATCGATGACCTTACTTCTGGACTTCTGAACCTCAGCGAGCTTCATGCTTTCCAGCTGAGAGTTGATCCCGCCAATTTCAAGGTATAAGCATGAAAGTTCGTCTTCATTTTGTCATACTCTCATAGTCGCGGTAACCTGAATTCGCTGTCTGTGTTTCTTCATAGATTCTGTCCCACAACATACTCGTGGTTCTGGCCATTCTGTTCCCCACCGAATTCACTCCTGAGGCCCATGTTGCAATGGACAAGTTCCTCTCTGCTTTGTCTCTGGCTCTGGCCGAGAAGTACAGATGAGAGCGCGTGGCTGTGTTCAAGACGGATGCCTGTATAAACATTCTGTCTTATGATGCAATAAATGAGTATTCAAAACCTTAACTAAATGTCTTTGCTCCATATTTTATCAAGTCATAAACCTGAATCATTTGCATATTTAAACAACATCTTAAAAGTGTTTGCCATTTTTAATCAATCTACTGGGAAAGTATGGTGATATCTATTGCCTATTAGTTTGTTTTACCCTATTCACCCGGGGGTGTCTTGCCTTTACCTGCCAGTGTCTTTTTGTCAGTAAATTTAAAACGTCGCTTTGTTGTCATAAAGTGAAGACAATTAGAATAACAAATGGAGAGAGATACGGCGCAGTCTCACATCACATCTCACATTAGAACACACATAGCCTATTGTTTATGTATTTTAAATATATTAGAACTACCATCCAATGAACAATGATTTTTGAATTCTTATGCTTGTAAGCATTATCAGTTGAATTTGGGGAAACCAATTGAAACATTTGTTGTGTTACCTTATAACAATTGCTTTTTTTTATTTGTTCATTGTATGCTTTCAACATCTGAAAGTCAGCATAATTTTTTTGCCAATAAACCTGATTTGCAATGTGAATTGCGATTATATAACTGTATTGAACAACGAGAGAATCCTGATCAAAGAAGAATAAATAATAATAAAATAATGAAATCTACTTTTTCTTCTTTTTTTTAAGAACAAAGAAACACAACTTTAAGTAGGCTACAAACGATAATAAATTTGCACTTAAAGTAGTTGTTTGAGATGACTTTTAATGGAATAAATTATATTTACTAAATTTAACTGATAAACGTAAAAAACGTGCTTTTTACAGCATTTGTACGAGACAAATGGACTTCCATCTTAAAAAGAGGATGAAAGACGGTTGTAAATCTAAATCCGTCTTTAATATGATTTCAAACCCATGAAACAAATGTGCTCTGTTTTGCGTCAATGAAATATAATTCTTATTATTCTATTTGATCAAAATAACAGTGAACTCTGTAACAACGAGCAAATTGTATTTGGTTATGTTTGTTAGTTATGCTACTATCAACATCAAATGTTATCATGTTTTTTTCCCGTTAACATTGAAAAGCTGATATTTGTCTTCTGTATGTGTGTTACATTTGTGTATATTGGTATGGCTCCATCGACTATAGGTACTAAAGAACTTTAAAATTCTAAAACTCTGTGTAAAAGTGTAGGCTACTTGCATTTCAACATCCTGTATAATAACTTTAATCAGGCCTACATTTAGTTTGAGATAACACAATGCAATGTTGAGGACATTCGTTGACAGAAGGTATATCCTGTGCATACAATTGTTAGTTTGTTTTCGTCTGCGTTTTTTTAAATAGAACTTGATCAGTATTATTCAACCGTTGGTATTTTTATGAGAGGTAGCCTATACGGATTATTTTTTGCTGACTATTTTAATATAAGATGATCTGTTAGAAACAGTTCATATCAATGTTTTATTTGTTTTTGTTTTTTTACTCAACTGTTGTCTGCAGCAGAAGCAATTCCAAAAAGAGTGAATTCATGCGAATATAAAATAACACATAATGCACGGAATATTGAATATTGACATATTTATTTGCTTCAACTCAGAAGAACATATTCTAAACATCAGATGATCCTCTGTGCACAAGCAGGTTTAGTATCTAGTGATACTGTCTTCCAAGAGCGGAGACCACGACGGCGATGAATTTCTGAAAAGCGGCCTGGACTGCAGGTGTGAATCCAGCACCCATTTGTGCAGCAACAACGATGGTTAAGCAGTCAGCCAAAAGCTGTGGGAGGACAGAGATCAGTGATATACACACAGACGAGATGAGTGAATATTGAAGTCAGAACAAGACCTATAGCTTATTAATGAACGTTATTTGAGCGTCAACTTACCCTGAAGTTGTCAGGATCTACGTGGAGCTTCTCGGAGTGCAGCACACTTAGTTCAGCATAGGTGCCTTTGATGTCGTCCATGTTCTTCACAGCCCTGTCCAGGCCACCGAGCACAGTTTTACCGTGAGCAGCAACCATGGGGTTTCCCATGATGGCAGCAGCGTTGTAGAGGTTTCCAAAATTGCCGAAGTACCGCTGGGTCCAGGGATACACGATAAGACATCTAAGAAACACAATGAGAAGAAATCATGTAATCAGAGCACAGTTTCGAAATTAGTCGCCTGCCTTAAAGTTAAAGTATTGCTAAGACTCAATACCTTGCCAGGGCTTGGGGACCAACGACGTCGGAGTTCATCTTGGAGAAGACGTCCTTGATGGTCGCCCTCTCAAATTCTGTCCACTCAACCATGTTTCCGACTTTAGATGTTCAGACTAAACGCCTTTAACAGAAGCTGAAGAATCCTGTGAAGAGAGAGTTTCAGAGATGTACTTTTAAATGCGTTTCGTCACCACACCCCTTGGCAGGCGATTGGGTGATAAGTTTGTGGGTTGGTTCAACCTCGTCCATCCAAGAGATGCATATCATAGTCTACTTTCTTTTCTAATATCTACAAGACTAAACTTAAACAGATACATTTAGCAATAGTTTGCCGAGAAAAATAACTGAAACAACAAAAGGCCAAATGACACCATTCTGTTAATAACTTAATTTAATAAGTCAACATTTTTTAAAGAACGATTATTACGGAGGATATGCTATCGATTCCATACAGATATAAATGCATAGCCTTTGAAATAGCCTAATATTTTTTTTACATCTCTGCCTCTTCATTTCCGCTGACATGTTGGTTTATAGTAGGCTATAAAAGTATTGTAACAACTAATAATAACAGCAAATAAGTTTTAACTGTAGAAGTACAATAAAACTAAAATAGTGAGGGTTACACACATAGGCCTATAGGCCTAAGTAAAATACCATCCCGATCTCACTAAATGCGTCTCTATAGCATGCAGTGTGTTTATCGTGCAATTTATACGCGAAAATTAGTTTTTACGTGCATAGGATACGCATGGGTTGGTTAGAGTAGGTTTAGTAGCATAGTGGTGTGGGGTGCGTGTGTATTATGCGGGTTAGGGTTAGGGTTAGGTTAGGGTTAGGGTTAGGGGTAGAATTAGTGAGGTGTGGGGTGAAGTGCTTATCAAATGCACGCGAAAACTGTGTATCATATGCACGTAAAAACAAATTGTCGCGTATAAATTGCACGATAAACACAATGCGTGCTATAGGGACGCATTTACGTAAGAACAGGCTGAAAATACAGGAGGTGGCTAGCCTACACACTTTTGGAAATTCAGAGAGCAGTCCTGACAGGCTCTCAGCCTTCCTTGAGGTTTGTGTTGTATTCCCGATAAAGACAGATAAATGGAAGAAAAATATAAATGAGCAACGATTTGATGACAAGCTATAAAATCGCCTATTATTTTGAGATGAGTCGGGTAACTGAAGACATGTCTCTAATTCTCTGACATGTCTCTGTCTCTAATTCTGACAGCCTGACAAGTCCTGTCAAAGTCACGTGCTAACTCCACTGCACTCAAGACTCACTTGCGATTTCGTTTAGTTTATAACATTATATAAGGTGAGTGAGACAATAAGAATCATGCAAACTTATAAAGTATTACCTTTCTATAGCATTATCGCTAGCTATTAATAGTATGACTGTGGTGGTCAACTAGCTGCCAACATAAATTAATGTTATATATAATACAACCAGAAACAACTATTCAGTCCAATGAAAGGTTATTCCCCGAAATATATGTTTCGGACTGTGCCACGGTTTGTATTAAAACCTAGGCCTATTTTCTTCAGTCCTCTAATCCCTGGTGTGTGTGAGTGTGTGTGTGTGTGTGTGTGTTTTTTTTTTTTTTCTGGATTGTGGCTGAATTATCGGTTTTATTCAACACACCAAACTCCTGATCTGTGTTATGTATGTCCACATAAGAATGTGTGTTTTCGTGTGCGTGTCTATTTTACACTCTTGATATTTTTTGTTAAGTCTTAAACAACCGGGTGTTGGTGGAGCCAGTGCTTTGGGCACGTGCTATAGGCTATATACAGCTATATCGTAGGCCTAATATATTGTAATTAATTACAAGTATTGATGGTAAATTATTAAATTAACTTAATTGGTAATTCAATAAAGGTCAATACAAATATACAGCTTTACAAAGTATATGGTAAAATAAAGTGTGGCATTTAAAAGTTGATAAGTCTTCGGAAGCTTGATAAGTCATCTTTGGGGGGGTGAGGAGGGTCTTGGGTGTTTCTTCCTGATGGCAGTATAAAACAGCCAGTCCTCTTGTCAGCAGTCCACAGAAGTTTTCTGCAAACTAAAGTCATCCTTCAACGATGAGTCTCACTGCCAAAGACAAAGCTGCCGTCATAGCCCTTTGGGCCAAGGTCTCAGGAAAAGCTGACGAGATCGGGCATGATGCTCTTAATAGGTAAGCTTTATTATGGTGTTTTGTAATATGCTAATAGCTTAATGTTTTCTCTTGGCGTGTATCTTGAATTCAATGCAATGGTTCTGCCTATAGGATGCTGGCGGTCTACCCACAGACCAAAACCTATTTCTCTCACTGGAAAGACCTGAGCCCCGGCTCTGCTCCAGTGAAGAAGCACGGCAAGACTGTGATGGGTGGCGTTGCTGAGGCTGTCAGCAAAATCGATGACCTTACTTCTGGACTTCTGAACCTCAGCGAGCTTCATGCTTTCCAGCTGAGAGTTGATCCCGCCAATTTCAAGGTATAAGCATGAAAGTTCGTCTTCATTTTGTCATACTCTAGTCGCGGTAACCTGAATTCGCTGTCTGTGTTTCCCCAGATTCTGTCCCACAACATACTCGTGGTTCTGGCCATTCTGTTCCCCACCGATTTCACTCCTGAGGCCCATGTTGCAATGGACAAGTTCCTCTCTGCTTTGTCTCTGGCTCTGGCCGAGAAGTACAGATGAGGATGAGCGCGCGTGGCTGTGTTCAAGACGGATGCCTGTAAACATTCTGTATTATGATACAATAAAGGAGTATGCAAAACCTTAACTAAATGTCTTTGCTGCATATTTTTAAGTCATTGCTGCATATTTTTAAGTCATTATCAGTATCTGCTTGTCAGTAAATTATGTTTTAGAAAATCGCTTTATTGTCATAACGAGAAGACAATTAGCGTGTTGAAATATGGCACAGTCTAATATCAGAACACAAACATTGTTTATAACTTTCTGTGTAATGCATTCTATAAGACTGCCATCATGAACATGAAAGTGATGTTGTTTTATCTCGCATGCATACTCATTATGAACAACCAACCACACAAATAAACAAGCAAAACATTTAAACAACTTTAAATTTTAAAATCTTAACATGAGACCATGCAGGCATTGCTTCATAATTTCTCGGCAGCCTTTAGCATAGTTTTTGTATTGTAAGTAACATAGCCTAATTTTGATAATTACAACATTAGGCTATTAATCTGTCCTTTTATTTAAAAATAATTTTGGTCGTTCTGAGCTCCAGTCGTTAAACTTTTATTAAAAATGAACTATAAAATCAATATCAGTGTAAAATAGTCACAGATATGGACGTCTCGTGCAGTTTATTTTAATTAGGCCTATAACTTATAACCATAATTCAAATTGTGGTCACGACCGAACGATTAGTATTTGCAACAGTATTCGAAATTTGAATATCAAATAAAATCAGCTTTTGAATATTTCAAGAACAAGGCTAAACTGGTCAACTTTAAGTACAAATGATAATACATTTTAATTTCCAGTCTTGTTTGTTTGAGATACTTCCTACAGCAACATGATCCGGCCCACATTGGTAAGCTAGGCTACTCGTGGATTCCACACAGTCCTGGGGTGCGTTTCCCGAAAGCATCGTTAGCCAACTATGGTCGCAAGTTCCGTCGTTATCAGCATAGTTCAACGATTTGGTGTTTCCCGAAACCATCGTTCCAACGAACGTTCGCAAACAGCATCGCAAACTTGTGTGGTTGGAGCGACAGCTCTCGAGCTGTGGTTAGAAGCATAGTTTCTAGTTTACATGAGATGTAGACTGAATAAATCTTTAGCCAAATAAGCAAGCTGACATTCAGTACAACCCGTGTTATTTATTTAGAATACATACAAATGTAATTTACGTCTTTTAGTTTGTCAAGATATTTAAAACACCGTTTTTGAAGACTGCGCATGTGCGAACGCGCTCTACTATGTAAGAACGAGCCAAATATTGAGTCTGGTAATAAAGCAAAATAACTGAGAAAAATTAGAAATGGTCTTCAGATGCCATGTCTGTAACTTATATGACAAAATCTAGCGTTAATTCGATCTCAAACAGATTAATTAAAATAATTTATTAGTCCACCACGTGCGAGACGTCATAAACCAGCGTGGTTGAACGATACTTTGCGACATATGGTTTCGGGAAACAGTCGTGACGAGCTAGTTGATTTCTACAACGATGCATCATACTATGGTAGTTAAGCAGTGAGCTACATAGTTGTACGGGAAACGCACCCCAGGGCCGGGTTTCCCGATAACGATGTATCTGCTCTTAAGAGCGCTCTCTACGTGCAAGGTTTCGAACGCTCGCGGCAATTCCACGCGCGTTTCCCAAAAATGCACTTAACATGAACGCGCGAGAACGCGTTCTACGTGCTACTTAAGAGCCGCTGTCCATTTGCGAAGTGCTGAAATATAACCTTATATGGATTCCTATTCTGGGGTGCGTTTCCCGAAAGCATCGTTAGCCAACTATGGTCGCAAGTTCCGCCGTTATCAGCATAGTTCAACGATTTGGTGTTTCCCGAAACCATCGTTCCAACGAACGTTCGCAAACAGCATCGCAAACTTGTGTGGTTGCAACGACAGCCCTCGAGCTGTGGCTAGAAGCATAGTTTCTAGTTTACATGAGATGTAGACTGAATAAATCCTTATCTTTAGCAAAATAAGCAAGCTGACATTCAGTACAACCCGTATTTTTTATTTAGAATACATACAAATGTAATTTAGGCCCTACGTCTTTTAGTTTGTCAAGAGATTTAAAGCACCGTTTTTGAAGACTGCGCATGTGCGAACGTGCTCAACTATGTAAGAACGAGCCAAATATTGAGTCTGGTAATAAAGCAAAGTAACTGATAAAATGTATGTAACTTATATGACGAAATCTAGCGTTAATTCGATCTCAAACAGATTAATTAAAAAAAGTTATTAGTCCACCACGTGCGAGACGTCATAAACCAACGTGGTTGAACGATACTTTACGACATTCGGTTTCGGGAAACACTCGTGACTAGCTAGTTGATTTCTCCAACGATGCATCGTACTATGGTAGTTAAGCAGTGAGCTATATAGTTGTACGGGAAACGCACCCCTGAACGTTTAACCTAATAATCGTCATTTGTTGTGGATTAGCAATCAAGACAAAGCACCTACAGGCGGAGGCACTGACAAAATGGCAAAAAAAAAAAAAAAAAATAGATACCTTTCAAAAAGATTACATTAAAGAGTGCCCTATAAAGAGTGATTAAAGAGTGAGGAAGATGAAGAGGTGGAGGAGGTGGAAGAGGAGGACGACGACTAAGATGGCATGGGACATGATGGCCAACCAAGAAATCGCCAATACATGGCTGGTTTTCGTGCACGTCATTGACAGATTTTTTTTGAATTCATCCCTATTTTGCCCAGTCTTTGAAGCTTATTTTCCACATTACTTCTTTTATATATTTTTTTGTTAATTCATTTAATTTAGGTGTGTATTTCTATCTTTTTCTTCCCTTTTTAATTATTTCATTTATAAATTCATGTAGGCTAAACAAAAAACGAGTAAAATGAAGTGTACAATAAAGTACAATCAAAACATTATTATATTACTTACGTTGCAATGTGTTAAATCTAGATAAAAGTGTAATCTTCCGGTTGTCCTGCAGGTGTCTTCTTACGATGCACTTGGGGATGTACGATTACTCCAGAGCACTCGTAGTTCTACGAAGATTTTCAAGTGCTACTTAAGCTACGATGCTTTTGGGAAACAGACCGTAATATTAAGATCAGTCGTACGATCGTTTTTACGATCAACTTAGGCTTACGATGCTTTTGGGAAACGCAGCCCAGGGGTGCGTTTCCCGAAAGCATCGTTAGCCAACTATGGTCGCAAGTTATTAGTCCACCACGTGCGAGACGTCATAAACCAGCGTGGTTGAACCTTGCGACATATGGTTTCGGGAAACAGTCGTGACGAGCTAGTTGATTTCTCCAACGATGCATCATACTATGGTAGTTAAGCAGTGAGCTATATAGTTGTACGGGAAACGCACCCCTGGGCCGACACTACACTCTTAGAAGAAAAGGTTCTATATAGAACCTTAAAAGGTTCTATAGGCGCTTCGTATTTGGAACCCCTAAAAGGTTCTACACTCTTAGAAAAAAAGGGTTCATTGGGGTTCTATATAGAACCATAGGGTTCTTTGCTCAACTCCAAAGAACCTTTTATGCTAAAAAGGTTCTATAATGACAAGAAATAACCCTTTCTTGGGTTCTGTATAGAACCTTTTAGGGGTTCCAAATACGAAGCGCCTATAGAACCTTTTAAGGTTCTATATAGAACCTTTTCTTCTAATGGTGCGTTCACACCGGACGCGAATAGCGCGTCAGGCGCGAGTGATTTCAATGTTAAGTCAATGCAAAGACGCGTTAGACGCGTTTTACGCGCGTAACGCGTCTTTGCATTGACTTAACATTGAAATCACTCGCGCCTGACGCGCTATTCGCGTCCGGTGTGAACGCACCATAACGCCGGTTTCACACCGCAAGCGTCAGCGGCGCGTGAGCTGCGCGTATTTTTTTCGGCGTCCATGTTATTCAATGAGTGCTTTCACACCGCACGCAGAAGCGGCGCGGCAGCGCGTTGCAGGAGCAGAGCAGGAACAGCAGTGCCGCGATAGTTTCGGCGCCCAGTCTATTTTTAACGCGCCGCTTACGCTGAATTAAAGTGACCATGCATTTTTCATGGCCAAAACACCCAGCAGTTTCACCCAAAAAGCACATTGATGAGATCTCTTGTGTTTTAAACAGTCAATCAAATTACCTTCATCAATTTAAAATCAAATCCAAAACAAAATTGTTGGCCAAACTACAAAAACAAGTTTAATCGATGTATACTGCCAGTTTACAGATTAATTTAATATATTTATGTATATACACACACACACACACACACATACATTCATTATATATATATATATATATATTGCCATAAGGATGTCATGCTGACAATCAAATAAAAGCACATGCGTGGTCGAGTGCACCTGGAAATATAACTATGGACGACACTCGTCTCATTGTGGAGGTTGAGAAACGTTCAATTATTTATGATCCAAGAAACATACTTTATAAAGACTCACAGGCAAAGTAAAAGGCATGGGAGGAAGTTGCAGTGGCTCTTGGTGCAGATGGTAAGTTTTTAAATTTTTTTTTTGACAAGTTTAAATGAAGAAAACCTTTCTCCAAGAAACAACAAATTTATTAAATTACCCATTATAGAGTAGGTTACTCTGTCTGTAGCTACACACGCCGCGGTTCAGTTTCGCGTGTCAAACGCTGCCAGTGTGGAAGCAAAACGCGCGTGTCCTGCTTCCGCTCACTGTACGCACTGCTTATGCGCTGCTGACGCTCTTCTAGCGCATGCAGTGTGAAACCGGCGTAAGAGTGTACTGTCTGGGTGACTTTAAATGGAGTAAATTGACTACATTTAATTGATAAACAATTTCTCGGTACTTTTTACACCATTTGTACAAGACATATGGACTTCCATTTTAAAAAGAGGATGAAGGCTGAAAACTATAATTCGTGTCGCGTGCATTTGATACGCACTTCATTGCGTGTAATAGACACGCACCCCACACCATTAATTCTACCCAAACGTATAATGGTGCGTTCACACCGGACGCGAATAGCGCGTCAGGCGCGAGTCATTTCAATGTTAAGTCAATGCAAAGACGCGTTACGCGCGTAAAACGCGTGTAACGCGTCTTTGCATTGACTTAACATTGAAATCACTCGCGCCTGACGCGCTATTCGCGTCCGGTGTGTGGGTGCAGTAATAGCCTACACACGCACCCCACACCACTACTAAACCTACCCTAACACCCATGCGTATCCTATGCACGTAAAAACTCATTTTCGCGTATAAATTACACGATAAACACACTGCGTGCTATAGAGACGCATTAGTTGTTCTAAAAGACGGCGGCGTCCAATTATAGACAGGCCTATACTGTCTATAGAAAAAAAACGAACCGGATTGGTGCTTGCAACACGGAGCTGTTACCGCTAATGCCCAGAGCTCCCACTCAGCTAAACAGCAGTTATGGGGGCATATTGTGAGGCTAGTGAGGACTAGCCTCACACTCTTCAGTCAACAATACCTTTTTCTGGCTACAACGGGAGTTCCCACGGGACTTCAGCGCGAGACTATAGCTAACGTTAGCCGTCTAAAACACTATGTATTTAGGTGAATTTAAACAATGGATAAGTTGCTAAACGCATCTTGTTGTCATGTAGGACCCCGTTCATGTTGGACAGACATTTTAATTGCATTTTGTGTCTGTTAAGAGGCACAAAAACTTATGAATATGCCCCCATAACTGCTGTTTAGCTAGGGGGGAGCTCTGGGCATTAGCGGTATTTAACAAATGAGGCGTTTCTCGCTCGGAGAGAACATTTAAAGTTATTTTTCAACGTGCGGTGCAATATGTAAATCTTAATATTAGTAATGGGGTTAACCCTTCGTAAGTGTTCATTTGATGCATTCTATTCTTTAATTTCCATTAAAATACATTCAAATGTCTATTATTATTATTATTATTATTATTAGGCCTTTGGGTTATGAATCAGCACTTTTACCATCATAACCCTCATTAAAATAACGGACTTTTCCTGAAATCAAATTATTATTATAATTCTTATTATTCTATTTGATCAAAATAACATCATCAGGTAACTCTGCAACAACGAGCAAAGTTAGTTTAAAACATAGACGAAGCGTAGACGATTAAAACATTAAATATTATCATGATTTTTCAATGAATATTGAAAAGCTGATATTTGTCTTTGTGTTAATATTTGTATCTATTTCTAATGAGCTCCTTGGACTATAAAAGGCTAAATGAACTGTAAAACTCTCAAACTCTACTACCTCTCTGAAAATATATTTCAACACAGGGTATAAAGATAAATTGCATTGTCTTTTGTCTGTTTAATTAGAACTTGAAATAGGACTAATCTGCATTTATTAAGGTTATTTAAACAGTTTCATTATGAGAGGTGTTCGTATTAGGTTATGCACGAACTTGCTGCCTCTGTTATGGTGCGTTCACACCGGACGCGAATAGCGCGTCAGGCGCGAGTGATTTCAATGTTAAGTCAATGCAAAGACGCGTTACGCGCGTAAAATGCGTGTAACGCGTCTTTGCATTGACTTAACATTGAAATCACTCGCGCCTGACGCGCTATTCGCGTCCGGTGTGAACGCACCATTAGAAACTGTTTTTTTTTACCAAGGTTTGTTTTATTTTCAAATCAAAGGTTGTCTGCAGCAGATGCAATCCCAAAAGACACAAAGACTGAATTCATGCGAATATAAAAAAACACACATTTGCACTGAATATTGAAATATTTATTTGCTTCAACTCAGAAGAACATATTCTAAACATCAGATGATCCTCTGTGCACAAGCAGGTTTAGTATCTAGTGATACTGTCTTCCAAGAGCGGAGACCACGACGGCGATGAATTTCTGAAAAGCGGCCTGGACTGCAGGTGTGAATCCAGCACCCATTTGTGCAGCAACAACGATGGTTAAGCAGTCAGCCAAAAGCTGTGGGAGGACAGAGATCATTGATATATACACAGACGAGATGAGTGAATATTGAAGTCAGAACAAGATCTATAGCTTATTAATGAACGTTATTTGAGCGTCAACTTACCCTGAAGTTGTCAGGATCTACGTGGAGCTTCTCGGAGTGCAGCACACTTAGTTCAGCATAGGTGCCTTTGATGTCGTCCATGTTCTTCACAGCCCTGTCCAGGCCACCGAGCACAGTTTTACCGTGAGCAGCAACCATGGGGTTTCCCATGATGGCAGCGGCGTTGTAGAGGTTTCCAAAATTGCCGAAGTACCGCTGGGTCCAGGGATACACGATAAGACATCTAAGAAACACAATGAGAAGAAATCATGTAATCAGAGCACAGTTTCGAAATGAGTCGCCTGCCTTAAAGTTAAAGTATTGCTAAGACTCAATACCTTGCCAGGGCTTGGGGACCAACGACGTCGGAGTTCATCTTGGAGAAGACGTCCTTGATGGTCGCCCTCTCAAATTCTGTCCACTCAACCATGTTTCCGACTTTAGATGTTCAGACTAAACGCCTTTAACAGAAGCTGAAGAATCCTGTGAAGAGAGAGTTTCAGAGATGTACTTTTAAATGCGTTTCGTCACCACACCCCTTGGCAGGCGATTGGGTGATAAGTTTGTGGGTTGGTTCAACCTCGTCCATCCAAGAGATGCATATCATAGTCTACTTTCTTTTCTAATATCTACGAAGACTAGACAATATTTTTCCGAGAAAAAAATAGAAACAACAATAGGCCGTATGAGACTACTGCATCATGTGTATAGCCTAACATATTTTAATTTGTCAATGTTTTTTTTTAAAGAACGATTAGGCCTATTGTAATCGGATGTCATAGATTGCATATGATCGAAATTAATAATAGCCTACATATGAATGAATATTTTTGTACATTGGAGAATTCTGAACAGAATTTAGTATCTGTGAAGAGGGGTTACCAATTCTCTCATGTTTTCCGCTAGGATATTTATTAGAAAAAAAGTTGCAAGCTACAGAATATTTACGAAGTCGAATAGCATTATAGTGACTTATGTATTTGATCATCCAAAAATCCATAATGCAATTAAAATATACTAAATTTCCTTCATTTATATTGAAAATTATTTGCAAATTTCGTTAAAAAAAAGTTTCCAGTAGGCTATACTAAATCTGAACATAGGCAACTTTTCCAATAGCTAACCTATCATATTCTCATAACATCGCTGTAACTTTATATTGTACAAGCCTATAATAGAAATGTCTTGCATTGGAGAAGTCTTTTAGCGACCTCTGCTGTTCACGTCTATTCCTTTTGTTAATATAAAAAATATAAATCCCCGTAACCAGCAGGCGGCGCCAATCTCTCTCTCAATATACAATCCCCTGAGCAGGAATAATTTGGAGACACTCGCAGCTTACATCCAGACAGTGCACGTGCGGACAGTTATGTGCCTATTAGTGTGGTCCTTTTTTTCAATTCGAGAGCTTTACAATTCAATACTTACTAGTAACTATTACAATTAGAGACCTCTCAAATTAAAATTTTAGTAACAATCAGAAAAAGCCGTTTAGTCCATGTACCTTTTTTTATTCGGCAAAACTTGATCCGCCTGATCCGGAGGCAGCCATGTTTCTTGCTATGTCGCTCCATAGCTCTTTTTTGTTGCTGTTGCACAAGTTATTCCGAAGGCTGGAAAACAGTGTCACCTTGTGCAAGCTCACCTCGTCCAGCAAAACTTCAAGTTCCTCTGACGAGAAGCTTGGTGCCCTTTTTTTACGTTGCTTCCCCACCATATTCTGTATCTAACTCTCTCGCTCTGTTCATTGTAGATAGGTTGAAAACATTAACCAATGGCAATCAATACCGCATTAAACAGAAGTAACTGCAGCTGCCAATCAATTCTGATTGTAAAGTACCTTACCATTAATATAAAAGTGATTGTAAAGATTACATGATTTTTAGAAGTCGTTAAACCCATGTCAAGAAGCGGCACAAGTGACACAACGGGATAAGGAGGGTGGATGATTAGCGAGGGATACCCGGTTTGTCTACCCGTCACAACATATCGTGTGAACATATATTACTGACAATTTGATAATTTAATTATTAGTCTATATTTTACTGATAACTTAAATTATGTTAAAATAAATGTTACTGGAATAATTTGAGGAATGTTTCATTTGCATAGAACGTGTTGTATTTCTTAACGCCGTAATGCACCTTCGCGTGAAGTGGAAAATCGATTTCTGAGTAATCGATTCCAACTAAGTCAGCACCTTAACTTGGGACAGCGCCTTTGTAACGTCGAACGTAAGAGGCAGCGTGTTAAGAAGCTTCCTAATGAAAACTTCGGGGAACACACTTAGGAACATAAACTACTTTGGTAAGACATCTTTCGAGTCTTCTTAGCGCGCTAAGCGTTATCGGGGAACCGGGCCATGTTCTCTTCGACCGACAGCTGAATGCAATGCTCAGGGCTGCGTTTCCCAAAAGCATCGTAAGCCTAAGTTGATCGTAAAAACGATCGTACGACTGATCTTAATATTATGGTCTGCTTCCCAAAAGCATCGTAGCTTAAGTAGCACTTGAAAATCTTCGTAGAACTGCGAGTGCTCTGGAGTAATCGTACATCCCCAAATGCATCGTAAGAAGACAGATTTATGAGGACACATGCAGGACAACCGGCAGATTACACTTTTATCTAGATTTAACACACTGCAACGTGAGTAATATAATAATGTTTTGATTGTACTTTATTGTACTCGTTTTTTGTTTACATGAATTTATAAATGAAATAATTAAAAAGGTAAGACAAATATAGAAATACACATCTAAATTAAATGAATGAAAAAAAAAAAGAAGTAATGTGGGAAATATGCTTCAAAGACTGCTCAAAATAGGGATGAATTAAAAAAAATCTGTCAATGACTTGCTGACGTGCACGAGAACCAGCTATGTATTGAGCATTTCTTGGTTGGCCTTGTGGTCCCATGCAATCTTCGTCCTCCACATCCTCCTCCTCCTCCTCCTCCTCCTCCTCCTCCACCTCTTCCTCTTCCACATCTTCCTCCCTGTTAAGTAAGGGCACTCTCATCTGGACTGCAATGTTGTGCAGCATAGCTGTTACTACTGCACAGCACTTTTGTTCAGCAAACAAAAGACCACCGCCGGACTGGTGAATTGCCCGAAAGCGCATCTTCCACCTCCCTATTGTGCGTTCCACAATACTACGTGCAATTGAGGGCCTTGCAAAACTCATCTCCTCTAGTGCAAGTTTGTGCAAGGCCATTTGGCCTTCTTGAGCTCAATGAGCTGCTGTTGGAAGTGGTTGTCTCTCTCATTGGCTTCTTTCAAGACATCTAGCTTCTCTCTCTCTCCAGCTGCACTAGGTCCTGACTACAGATACAGACATTCTCAAACTGCTGAGGTGTTGTGGCTGCAGTCTGGACCTCTGAAGATGGAGGATGAGGCCTGGGAGGGTTGTTTGGAGGACTAGGAGATGGTAGGTGCTCGGGGATGGCAGATGAAACTGATGGTTCCTCTGTGCATGATGGACCTGACTCAGGTTCAGGCTCAGGCTCAGGTTGAGATATCGCTACTCCTCCATGGATGTCAATACCACCACTAATGCCATCTGAAGCACTTGTGCCAAGTATTGACAATGCCTTTTCTTCCTCGGCTGTGAGAAGGGGGGACTCATTGGTCCCACCACCTGTTTTTTTTTGCAGTCCTCTGCAGTGCCCTCTTCCTTTTTGCCAGGCTTGTAAAATCCTGCCACTTCTTGCGGACCTCCTTCCCTGACCTTTGACACCCCTGGCTGCAGTTAGTTTGTTTTTCTTTATTAGTATGTAATATTAGTTCCTTTAAATCTGGTAAAAATCACATCTTTGTTTTGCTCTATCTCCTCTAAGAGGACATTAATTTCATCCTTTTGAAAGGTATATATATATTATTATTATTTTTCAGCCATTTTGTCAGTGTCTCCGCCTGTATGTAGATGCTATATATAGACTTGATTGGCTTGATTGTTAACCCAAAACAGATGACAATTATTAGGTTAAATGTTCACAATACGATTCCATATAAGGTTATATTTCAGCACTTCGCGAATGGACAGCGACTCTTAAGTAGCACGTAGAGCGCGTTCTCGCGCGTTCATGTTAAGTGCATTTTTGGGAAACGCGCGTGGAATTGCTGCGAGCGTTCGTAACCTTGCACGTAGAAAGCGATCTTGCGATACATCGACCATGTATTGGCCATTTCTTGGTTGGCCATCATGTGGTCCCATGCCATCTTCGTCGTCGTCCTCCTCTTCCACCTCCTCCACCTCTTCATCTTCCTCCCTGTTAAGTAAGGGCACTCTTTAATTTCATCTTTTTGAAAGGTATCTTTTTTTGTTTTTGTTTTTGTTCAGCCATTTTGTCAGTGCCTCCGCCTGTAGGTGCTTTATATAGACTTGTCTTGATTGCTAATCCACAACAGATGACGATTAAACTTTCAGAATAGGAATCCATATAAGGTTATATTTCAGCAGGCACGTGCAGAGGGGGGGGGGGCTTTGGGTGCTCGAGCCCCTGCCCTTTTTCAAAATTAATCCAAAGTGCCCTTCTCAAACAAATATCGTTGATAATATTGTGGTCAATAAAACAAAATGCATTTGCTTATAATTTACATGACAATGTGTACAAGACTAAAGTAGCCTAAATTCACGTTTATTTTTACATTTCTGTCAGTCTGAGGTGTCGTTGCTATAACGCGTTGCTATGGGTTGCGTCACTTGCGTCAAGTTGTGCGTGTCTTGCTCGGTCTTGACCTATGGTCTTGACTGACGGTCTCCATTTTCGAGGGTCTAAAACTCCGGAGTAGTGTGTGGGCGGCAGGCATAACCGTAGCAAAAGTTATGCGTTTTAAAATGAAAATGTACTAGTGTACACATAGGTATCACACACAGTCTGCTTGGGAACCGATGCTCTCGAGCGTCTTTCATGAGTATGGCTCGACGGCAGAAAAAAAAAAAAAAAAAAAACTTTTTTTTAATTAATTTTTTTATAATAAAAGGTTGCGTGTCGATTCAATTAAAAATCCACATAACACATATTTTAAAATATTACTTAATTCGCTGAAGCCTGTTTGTCATGCATAATACACCGACCAATCGTCATCTGGCACAATAAGTTCAAATATCATTGGACGGTCATTTATAAATAAATCATTTGAAAATTACATGGACAGACGAATTTACCTTGAAGTGATCTGAATCTCCGTCGTTGGATGTTAATTGACTACAAACCAGCACCAAACGTAGCATTAATGGTAAGTATAGTATTCAAGTCACTTGTATTTAGTCTATATTGATACACCGTTTGCCATTATGAAACTCATAGAGTAGGCCTGGATCACTATATGATTCATAGTTTGTTAAATGAAGCCCAGGCCTACTGCAGGCCTATTATGTGAAGTGTAGGCTGCCTGACAACAACACGCGAAATGGTGACTTTATTATTTTAACATTTTTGCACACACACATTACTATATATTTTTTAAGAAGTCCCTTATGTGCTTTAAGCCTGCATTTATTTGATAAAAAAATACAGAAAAAAAACTACAATACTACTAAAATAATGGTTTTCTATTTTAATATACTTGAAAAATATAATTTCTGTGATGCAAAGCACACACACACACACACACACACACACACACACACACACACACACACACACACACACACACACACACACACACACACATATATATATATATATATATATATATATATATATATATATATATGCCCCTTTTTATATTTGAGCCCCTGCCCCTGAGGAACTCTCTGCACGTCCCTGTATTTCAGCACTTCGCAAATGGACAGCGACTCTTAAGTAGCACGTAGAACGCGAACTCGTGCGTTCATGTTAAGTGCATTTTTGGGAAACGCCGTGGAATTGCCGCGAGCGTTCGTAACCTTGCACGTAGAGAGCGCTCTTATAGAGCTATAAGATACATCGTTATCGGGAAACCCGGCCCTGCTCAGTGCTCATCACTGCAACCTTTCATGTGATGGAATAGATTTAAATAGGCTATAATAACCAATACTTTTCACGATTTGTTCATCTCGATTGATAGTGAAAACGTAGTAAACGTTTTCGAGAGAGTTCCACATGTAATGTTAGCTATACGCAAACATGTCCGCCAATCACAACAGTGGGCGTTTACACTGAAGTCTCACACAGACACGCCCCTTAAGACAGAGCGTTCAAATCAGAGGCTAAAATCAGACTAGGAATGCCTTTTATTTCTACTTTATGACCGTTTTTGATGTAAAGATCATACTAACGTTATAAGGGCACCCCAGGCAACATTATAAAACAATAAAAGTTCATGACCCCTTTAAGCTACAATTACATTTTGACAAAACTCAAGGAAAATACAAATCCCCCCAAATCAAGTAGCCTATATCATTTATTAATTGAAGTACTATTCTGATTCGCACATGTTTCTCCTCTTTATTAGAATATCTCTGTAAATTCAACATCCCAGTATTCTGGATTCTCGCTCAGTTGAGAATTTCATTATCTCATCAGTTGAATGAACTTATCCCAACCGCGTTTTTGTAACCGATATGTGAAGGTAATGTTACCCTGCTTTCTGGAATACCCCAAGATTTAAGTAATTTTTAAATAGAAAAAAATATTTAATCATCGATTGATTGATGGATATCATCAATGGATATAATAACTGTAGGCCTATAAAGTGTTGCTTTTACCCTGCCCAAAGGGCTTGGGAACACATGATCGAATACAGGTTAATGGATAAAAAACAAGACTTGACTCATTCAGTTCTGTGCCTTTTATTGAGAAATGTTATTCAGACATCATGCATTAGTTGGTTAGGGGTGTCGCACAGTCTTGCCCATTGATGCCCACTGGAAGTTTAGCGGTACTTCTCAGCAAGAGCCAGGGCCAAGTTCTGAAAGAACTTGTCAACTGACACGTGAACATCTGGGGTGAAGTCTCCGGGGAAGAGCATGCCGATGACCACTATGAGGTTGTGTGCAAGGATCTAGAAAAGGTATGAAGAGAAACACATTACCATGATGACTAGGCTATTTACTACCAAGTTAACGTTGAGTTGACTTGTAGTGCCATTGGTTTGGTGTACCTTGAAGTTGGTCGGGTCGATACGCAGCTTGAAAGCATGAAGTTCGCTCAGGGCGGCCAGACCTCCCACAAGGTCGTCTATTTTTGTAACGGCCTCGCCAACTGCACCCATGATAACCTTGCCGTGCTTCTTCACTGGAGCAGAGCCGGGGCTCAAGTCAGCCCAGTGAGCGAAGTAGGTCTTGGTCTGAGGGTAGACCACCAGCATTCTGAAGGAGAAAATAATAACAATCATTCATTTGGGTCTTCTAAACATTAGGCTATACTTCAATGTACTAGAAGAAATTAAAACATGATATTTTCATGTTGTTTAGCAAAGTTATTCGTTTCTATATAACTCCGTGAATAATCTTAATTTAAATAGAAAGACAATAGGTCAGTATTACCTGCCGAGGGCTTCAGCGCCGATCTCATCGGCCTTAGGGCTGATCTTACTCCAGATGGCCTTCACGGTAGCCTTGTCCTTATCAGAGAGACTCATCTTTTCTTTTCTCAAGTTAGATCGTCTTCAGAAAAAAACGGTGCTGGCGAAAACAGGGTTTTGTCCCACTTTTTATATAAAACTAAAGACGGGCACACCCATGCAATCGATCCAAACCACACCTCTTCAACGCTTTTCTGCTGATCTCTAACCTGTGGTGTCCAATCAAAAACGTGCCAATTTTGTGCTTCTTGTTTAATGAAGATAACGATTTTCTTTCTACATTAGGCTATTGATGCGCTTAAAGTATATTATATACGCATTTTTACAACGATGTGTGTAAAATATAAATGACAATCCAATGACAAAAATTGAATTATTTTTTCATTATTTTTTCAATTGATCATAAATAAATAATATTTATTTTCATGTTTAAACATATGAATCGTAATTAACAGGTTGTTTAAACGAACTGAACCCAAAATACTTTTTCTAAACGTTGAGAAATGGATTTCTAATCAAATTCATTCTAGATCATGAATTTCATTTCAAAATCATCATCAACTAAATGCTTGCAAAATAGCTACATTAATCTTTTCATACATTGTAATCAAAATACCAATTTGGAAAAGTGCTGTGCGTTTACTACATTAAACAAACAACAACTTTTTTTAAGATTTACGCTTTTCAATTGTATAGTAAAATTGTATAATTTAATTAAATAATCCTCACATATTATTAATATTGTGGATTAAGAATGTTAAATGAGAAAACTAGAACTAGCGCTTAACAAACATTTTGTATAAACCTTAATGGAACAGGGAGATACGCTGTTGACAATTGTTTTATGAATTTATGAATACGAATCACATTCACTAAATGGTCCATTCCCTTATTCCATTAAGATTTATACAAAATGTTTTTATAAAGCTCGATTTTAATTTAAAATTTAATTTAAAATTATTAATCCATTATATGAATAATAGCCTGTTTAAGTGCATGTTATTCGATTCAATTTGATGTAATTTTACTATATTGTAATTCAAATTGAAATTCGTAAATCTTAAAATAGGCCTATATTATTATTTTTTAAGTGTAGGTATTTCACCAAAACCGACTAGGCTACATGTTTGGCACGACCAAAATACGTTATGCATATTTGATTAAAAAAAAGAAGCTTGTTCATGTTTACTTACTAACTTTTTGGACGGGGTCCGATCAGTGAGGTCCAGACACGTATGCGTCACCTGCTGAGAGAAATTATCCAATGAGACTTTGCATATTTTAATGGGCGGAGACATCAGACATCAATAAATTGCACTTCGGTTTCTGAATTTCTACTAGTGATTCCTATTGGACTTAAGCAAGCACCTAAGGACATCCTAAAGCGTAAACATGGTTGAGTGGACAGACGCTGAGCGAACTGCCATCATTGGCCTGTGGGGAAAACTCAATATCGATGAAATCGGACCTCAGGCCTTGTCCAGGTAAAATAACAACATTTAAAAAACGGATTCAATCAGGACTCCCTCTGTTAGATGATGTCAGCTACGCAGTTTATTTAATGCTTCTGTTCTTTTAAGGTGTCTGATCGTGTATCCCTGGACTCAGAGATATTTCTCGACCTTTGGCAACCTGTCAAGCCCCGCTGCAATCATGGGTAACGCCAAGGTGGCAGCTCACGGGAGGACTGTGATGGGAGGTTTGGAGAGAGCCATCAAGAACATGGACAACATCAAGGCCACCTATGCAGCGCTCAGTGTGATGCACTCTGAGAAACTGCATGTGGATCCAGACAACTTCAAGGTAGGTTTGCGCACGGCATCCAATACAAAACTGTTGTGCTCATATTATGTTGAACAGGCATATTCATCACCGAAAAAACAGGACCTTAATAGATCTCTTGCTCTACAGCTTCTCGCTGATTGTATCACCGTGTGCGCTGCCATGAAGTTCGGCCAGGCTGGTTTCAATGCTGACATCCAGGAGGCTTGGCAGAAGTTTCTGAGCGTGGTCGTGTCCGCTCTGGGCAGACAGTACCACTAGAGTCTCATCACCAATGAACACAGCTGTATTGCAGAAGATCGCACCCCGCGGAGCTGTTCACAAAGATCTAACTCTTCTACAATAAGATCAATAAAATAATGCTAAAAGCACTTTACTGTTGTTTGCTCCCATTTATTCCACAAAACACACTGACCATAGTCTATAAACTCTTCGAAATAAAATCAAATTCTTGATGGCAAATTAAGAAAAGAATCCTGTTCTTCAACAACATTATATTGGGGTTTTAACCATTTCTTAGTAAGTTTTTCGACAAGACCTAATGAGTCAGAAACTTCTTACAAATAAGCCTTTCAAAGACAGTTGTGATAGATTTGCAGACTGTGGGTGTTAACCGCTTGAATTCGTTGATAAAAGAAATTAAATTTATCGCAGCCTCCATAAGCTGACTCTCTTATCTATTTTTTATTAATGTAATTATTTATTAGTCAGTTAGTTTCTCTGTTCGCAAATTTGTTTGAATTTTATTTTATTAATAAGAGACAACAGCGAATTTCCTGCAATATTTGAACCATATTTTTGCAGGGAACGTGAGGAAGAGGGCCTTCTCGTTATAATGAAAGAGTAAAAACTTAATTACAAGTTCCAGCAGGCCAAGTTCTATTATGAGCTATTTTATCATAAGATTTAAAAAATGATAATTAGGCTACAATATGCCAAATAAAAAAGGTATAGCAGAACCTATAAGTTTAACTTTGCACCTCTTCTTCGAGTTAACTCGTTTAAAGGGATAGTTCACCCAAAAATGAAAATTCTGTCATCATTTACTCACCCTCAAGTTGTTTCAAAACTGTATGAGTTTCTTTCTTCTGTTGAACACAAAAGAAGATATTTTGAAGAATGTTGGTGACCAGACAGTTGCTGGACCCCATTGACTTCCATGGTATCTTTTTTTCCTACTATGGAAGTCAATGGGGTCCAGCAACTGCTGGTCACTAACATTCTTCAAAATATCTTCTTTTGTGTTCAACAGAAGAAAGAAACTCGTGCAGGTTTGAAACAACTTGACAATGTGCAATGTGGTACAATGTGTTTGGGTATCATTAGCCGTTAACATTGTTCATTCATTGTTAAATAACCACAATACACATAGCTATGTTTGATTTGAAATCTGTATTAAAGATTGTGTTATTACATAAATAACTTGGGCTACCTATAGTTGATTTCTTCATGCGTCGTTGTATGGTAGTTAAGCAGCGAGTTATGTCGATGTTCGGGAGCATCCCATGTTGGTTGTGTGAAGTGGAAACAAACCAATAGAAGCTATGTTCCCACAAAAAAACTTTTTATATTATTTTCTCTTCAACATTTATTTTTTCATTGTTTTTGTTTTTTTGCTGTGGGATTTGCACTGTCTGCACAATAAATTCACCTCAACTGGGATTTCCTGTCGCCTTGCGAGGGCGATCGCTGTTATGTAAGTTAATAGCCTGTAAGATATAAAAGCTATAAAATCGCATTACTTATTTTAGTAGGCCCTATACCGATAACAAACTATGACATATATCGACTGTAATCTTTTTTCTTTTCTTTTTTTTGCAAATGCACAAAATGCACTTGTTTTTTTTTAATATTGCTTATACTCTTTTGGAAGGTCTTTTCATATGGAAGCTTGTTTACGCAACAGAACAAAACATTTTTGAAAAAAAAATTGCTACTTTTTATCTCAGAATTGCAAGTTTACAACTCGCAATTCTGACTTTATTTCTTTCAGAATTGCGTGTTATAAAGTCAGAATTGCGTGTTATAAAGTCAGAATTGCGTGTTATTAAGTCAGAATTCTGACTTTTTTTTCTCGCAATTGCGACTTTATATCTCGCAATTCTGACATCTTTTCTCAGAATTGTGAGATATAAACTCGCAATTGCGAGTTATAGCCTAAAATCCAATTAAGGAAAAAAAAAATACGGACCTTTTTTCTTTTTCTTTTTACCTCAGAATAGTTTATATCTCACCATTCTGACTTTATTAAACGCAATTGCGTCTTTATATCATGCAATTCTGACTTTATATCTCACAATTGCGTATTATAAAGTCAGAATTGCGAGTATTGGAAGCTTGTTTCCGCCACATAATGAACAATAAAAAAGGTAATTGGGACTTTTTATCTCACAATTCTGACTTTATAACACGCAATTGAGAATTTATTTCACGCAATTCTGAATTTATATCTCGCAATTGTGAAATAAAAAGTCGAATTTAAAAAAAAAAAAAAATTATTCTGTGGCGGAAACAAGCTTCCATAGACAGTATTCAGGAAACCGTGATAAATATACATATATAAAAATATAAATTCTCATGAATACTCTTCACACTTGACTCAATTTTGTCCCCAGCATGGTTATTAGCCTATAAAAACAATTATAGTTCAAAGCCTGTCTGAAAGGGATATTATTGTTGAAGATTTTGAAGACAAGTGAATAATTCAGTTCCTTACATGAAGCCTAATATGGAGGACTTGGAACACAGTAGGCCTACATGACTCGTATTGACATATGATGATGCTTTCATTCTGATGCTAAGCTTTGGAACTTGAAAGCCCCTGCCACATCCACATTCTTCAGAACAACTTATATGGGATGCACTGAAGTGAAAAGTCGTGCCGGTTTAGAATGACATAGCCTATTTATGTTTTGATAAACTATTCGTAAAATAAAAGCTGCCTTACACTAAAATACATTTCATTGGCTGTTTAAATAAAAAGAAAGTTGCATGATTTGTTATTTACATAGTTTTTTTTAATCACTGAGGAAAAATGTCATGATGAAATGATATGTTACCTACTAGATATTTTTGAGTAAAAAGTATTTCCCCCCTTAATTTAAATGTACATGTAAATAATAAAGTAGCCTATTATTTAGTGAAGTAGGCCTACTATTATTTCGCACATGTTTTCCTGATTATAAGAATGTCTCTGTAATTCCAATCTCGCTCAGTTGAGAATGTCAACCATGAACATTATCTAATCGAGTTGATTGAACTTATTCCAGCCGCGTTTCTAGCCGATAAAGGTTACCCCGCTTTATCCCCAGATAGGTCATTTTATATATACATATATATTATATATATTAAAATCATGATAGATTGATTTCTTTATTTATTTATTTATTTATTTATTTATTTATTTATTTGTTTATTTATTGATTGATTGATTGATTGATTGATTTATTGATAGATAGCCTATATTGAGTAGGCCTGTAGCCCTTGGGAACACATGATCGAATACAGGTTAATAAAAACAAGACTTGACTTATTCAGTTCTGTGCCTTTTATTGAGAAATGTTATTCAGACATCATGCATGAGTTGGTTAGGGGTGTCGCACAGTCTTGCCCATGGATGCCCACTGGAAGTTTAGCGGTACTTCTCAGCAAGAGCCAGGGCCAAGTTCTGAAAAAACTTGTCAACTGACACGTGAACATCTGGGGTGAAGTCTCCGGGGAAGAGCATGCCGATGACCACTATGAGGTTGTGTGCAAGGATCTAGAAAAGGTATGAAGAGAAACACATTACCATGATGACTAGGCTATTTACTACCAAGTTAACGTTGAGTTGACTTGTAGTGCCATTGGTTTGGTGTACCTTGAAGTTGGTCGGGTCGATACGCAGCTTGAAAGCATGAAGTTCGCTCAGGGCGGCCAGACCTCCCACAAGGTCGTCTATTTTTGTAACGGCCTCGCCAACTGCACCCATGATAACCTTGCCGTGCTTCTTCACTGGAGCAGAGCCGGGGCTCAAGTCAGCCCAGTGAGCGAAGTAGGTCTTGGTCTGAGGGTAGACGGTCAGCATTCTGAAGAAGAAAATAATAACAATCATTTGGGTAATCTCAACATTAGGCTATACTTCAATGTTGTAGAAGAAATAAAACATGATATTTTCATGTTGTTTAGCAAAGTTATTCGTTTCTATATAACTCCGTGAATATTCTTAACTTAAATAGAAAGACAATAGGTCAGTATTACCTGCCGAGGGCTTCAGCGCCGATCTCATCTGCCTTAGGGCTGATCTTACTCCAGATGGCCTTCACGGTAGCCTTGTCCTTATCAGAGAGACTCATCTTTTCTTTTCTCAAGTTAGATCGTCTTCAGAAAAAAACGGTGCTGGCGAAAACAGGATTTTGTCCCACTTTTTATATAAAACTAAAGACCGGCACACCCATGCAATCGATCCAAACCACACCTCTTCAACGCTTTTCTGCTGATCTCTAACCTGTGGTGTCCAATCAAAACGTGCCAATTTTGTGCTTCTTGTTTAATAAAGATAACGATTTTCTCTCTACATTACTTGATGCGCTTAAAGTATTCTATAGGCCTACGCATTTTTACAAAGATGAGTGTAAATTAAATGACAATCCAATGACAAATATGAATTAATTTTTTCCTTATTTTTTTCCTTATTTTTTCAATTGATCATAACTACATATTTATTTTCATGTTTAAACTTATGAATCATAATTATCACGTTGTTAAAATGAACTGAACCCAAAATACCCAATTTGTGGATTTTTTCCCAACGTTGAGAAATGGTTGCATTTCTAATCAAATTCATTCTAAATCATACAGTTAATTTCAAAATCATCATAAACAAAACATGCTTGCAAAATAGCTACATTCATATTTTCATACATTGTAATCAAAATACCAATTTGGAAAGGTGCTGTTCCCTACATAGATTTTTAAGATTTATGAATGTCAATAAAATTTCATCAAATTTAAAATAAATAATCCTCACATATTATTCATATTATGTATTAAAACATTTTGTATAAATCTTAATGGAATAAGGGAATCGATTTAGTTTGTGATTAGTATTCATAGACCTACATTAAACATTTTGTAACATTTATTTTATGAATTAACGAATACGAATCACATACACTAAATGGTCCATTCCCTTTTTCCTTTAAGATTTATGCAAACTGTTTTATTAAGCTCGGTTTTTACTCATTTAAAATTCTTAATCCATTATATGAATAATGTGTAAGTATTATTCTATTCAATTTGATGAAATTTTACTGTAATTGAAATTCGTAAATCTTAAAAATGCTTTTTTGAGTGTAGGTATTTCACCGAAAACAACTACATTTTATTGAAATGTATGAACGTTTATTTGTTTGTTTGTTTGTTTGTTTTGAAAACATTTTTATTTTTAACCCTGTAACAGTGGGGCATATTTGGGGAAAGTAAAGGCATCATCATTATGGGCTTGCTAAAATTCGTTATGCTTATTTGATAAATTAATAAACATTTAAAAAAGCTTGTTCATGTTTACTTAGCTACTTACTTTTTGGACGGGGTCCGATCAGTGAGGTCCAGACACGTATGCGTCACCTGCTGAGAGAAATTATCCAATGAGACTTTGCATATTTTAATGGGCGGAGACATCAGACATCAATAAATTGCACTTCGGTTTCTGAATTTCTACTAGTGATTCCTATTGGACTTAAGAAAGCACCTAAGGACATCCTAAAGCGTAAACATGGTTGAGTGGACAGACGCTGAGCGAACTGCCATCATTGGCCTGTGGGGAAAACTCAATATCGATGAAATCGGACCTCAGGCCTTGTCCAGGTAAAATAACAACATCAGATTCTTTAAAAAACGCATTCAATCAGGACTCCCTCTGTTAGATGATGTCAGCTACGCAGTTTATTTAATGCTTCTGTTCTTTTAAGGTGTCTGATCGTGTATCCCTGGACTCAGAGATATTTCTCGACCTTTGGCAACCTGTCAAGCCCCGCTGCAATCATGGGTAACGCCAAGGTGGCAGCTCACGGGAGGACTGTGATGGGAGGTTTGGAGAGAGCCATCAAGAACATGGACAACATCAAGGCCACCTATGCAGCGCTCAGTGTGATGCACTCTGAGAGACTGCATGTGGATCCAGACAACTTCAAGGTAGGTTTGCGCACGGCATCCAATACAAAACTGTTGTGCTCATATTATGTTGAACAGGCATATTCATCACCGAAAAAACAGGACCTTAATAGATCTCTTGCTCTACAGCTTCTCGCTGATTGTATCACCGTGTGCGCTGCCATGAAGTTCGGCCAGGCTGGTTTCAATGCTGACGTCCAGGAGGCTTGGCAGAAGTTTCTGAGCGTGGTCGTGTCCGCTCTGGGCAGACAGTACCACTAGAGTCTCATCACCAATGAACACAGCTGTATTGCAGAAGATCGCACCCCGCGGAGCTGTTCACAAAGATCTAACTCTTCTACAATAAGATCAATAAAATAATGCTAAAAGCACTTTACTGTTGTTTGCTCCCATTTATTCCACAAAACACACTGACCATAGTCTATAAACTCTTCGAAATAAAATACAATTCTTAATGGCAAATTAAGTAAAGAACAACATTATATTGGGGTTTTAACCATTTCTTAGTTTTTCAACAAGACCTAATGAGTCAACTTCTTACAAAACTTCTTTCAAACGGGTTGTTCAAATAAGCCTTTCAAAGACAGTTGTGATAGATTTGCAGACTGTGGGTGTTAACCGCATGAATTCGTTGATAAAAGAAATTAAATTTATCGCAGCCTCCATAAGCTGACTCTCTTATCTATTTTTATTAATGTCATTATTTATTAGTCAGTTAGTTTCTCTGTTTGCAAATTTGTTTGAATTTTATTTTATTAATAAGTGAAAACAGCGAATTACCTGGAATATCATTATTATTATTAAATAGTAAAAACATAATTACAAGTTCCAGGCCAAGTTGTATATGAGCTATTTTGTCATAACATAAAATAAAAATGATAATTACAATATGCCAAATAACAAAGGTATAGCAGAACCTATAAATTTAACTTTGCTCTTCTTCGAGTTTAACTCGTTTAACTCTAAATGTCCAAAATGTCCAACTGAAATGTGGGCATCTCTATCTGTCGAATTTACAAATTCTTAAACTACTTTAACTACACCGGACATCTACTAAAATTAGACGAAAGCAAACCGTGTGGATCTACCAAATGCCTAGGCCTACTTGAAAGTTAGGTTACATGTAAGTTAATAGCCTGTAAGATATAAAATATTTAAAAATCGCATTACTTCTTTTAGTAGGTCCGCCCTATACCGATAGCAAACTGACATATATCGATTGTAATTTATGGGATTAATATCCTGCCATGATTCAAAACTGAAAATAAAGTTCTGAAAGGTTGAAACTAAGTGTTCGAAAACTCAAAATCTTAAAAAAAAAAAGTTTTGCAAGATCGAAAAATAAGATTTGCAAGCTTGCAAAATGTAAAAAAATAAGAATATCTCTGCAAACATTATGTTGTTTTTGAGATTTCCTTCTTCAGAACTGCAAAACATTTTTTACGATGTTGCGCAATTTTTTTTTCAGAGTTTCAAATTTGTCAGTGTTCTCCCACTGTATAGTTTGTTTTCCAGATTTGAAACCTTGAAACCCGTGATCTGAAAACGGGTGTGCGAATAGGTGAAAAAAAGTTTTGAAACTCTGAAAACTGAGGTTCGAAAGGGCGAAACTTATTACATTACATTAAATTTGCACTCCTATTGCAGACTATTTTTTCAGAGCTGAGTTTACAACACCCACTTTGCGGAGATACGCGCACACAGTTGCGAGCTTGCGACTCGCGTGATTGTTAGCAGCGTTGTCACGCAGCTCTGCTCTGAAACTCAGACTGAGCGAAAATGAAGCTTCGCAACCTCGCAACTTAAAAAAAAAAAAGCCTGGAGGGAGGACCTTTCTGCTCTTGGCCAATGCTTTGCTGTCTGCTGACGTACAGTCCAATCACAAGTCGTATTTACTGGAAAGGTGGCTTATGCACTGGTTCTTTTGCATGCGTCCGGCAGATTGACCGTGACGATTGCTTCTGTATACAGAGTGCAAATCCTTCCTCTCATTACCATGATTTACCTTTTTCTAGTATGATTTATCATGATTTACCATGACTTACCATGTTCCAGTATGATTGAAAGTGACCGCTCGGCTAGTATCGATACTTTGGGAAATTAGTATTGGTACCGTTCAGATATTTCAGTATTTTTGACAACACTAGTGTTAGCTGCTTTGCTGCTGACAGAAAGCCGGAGCACTGCATACAACCTTGTTTCCATTGCCATTTCTAATTGGCCAGCAAGCCAGGAACCCGAGATTCGACCATTTTGATTGGCTAGGTTTGTCACTCAAATGTCAGAGGCGGGGGAAAAAACCTCAGACTCCTGAGGTTAGGTTATTGCGGGAGTTAAAACCTCAATATCGATGCGATAAAGGTTAATCGTGCAGCCCTAGTGTGAACACCCGTCCTACTGCAGAGCCACCCAAAGTAGAGAGTTGCCTAGTGAACAACGGTACTGAGGTTCTTTACCTGGACCGGCCATCAACTTCCACTCGTGTCCTACTGAAGGTTGTGAGAGTGCTCCTTCGGAACAAGGATCGTACTCTTGACACCTACGCGGTATTGGATGATGGATCGGAACGCACCATGCTCCTTCCAGAAGCTGTTGACCGACTTGGATTGCAAGGTAGACAAGAGGATCTTGTCCTTCGCACAATACGACAGGATGTCCAAACGTTGAAGGGATCATCCGTCTCATTCTGCATATCACCCCTTGCACATCCCAGAAGAAGCTTTCAGGTTGCAGAGGCGTTCACTTCACACCGTCTCAGTCTTGCGGATCATTCATATCCCATCTCCATGTTGAAGAGAAAATATAAGCATCTGGCAGACCTCCCTATCGAACCATTTGAGCATGTCAAGCCACTTGTATTGATAGGAGCGGATCACCCCCATCTGCTTACTCCAGTCGAGCCAGTGAGGTTAGGCCCTCCAGGAGGGCCGGCAGCTATCCGTACAAGACTGGGTTGGACGCTTCAGGGGCCAACCCACCTCATCCAGTGCAGAGTATGCTCACAACAGTGCCTGCTGACCAGTGTTTCACCGCAGACAACAGAGTTGATGAGGAATGTCGAGAAACTCTGGCAGATGGATGTGCTGCCTTTTCAGAGTGACAAGATGGCAGTGAGATCGAAGCAAGACTAGAAGACAATAGAGCACCTGGAGGCAAAGACAAGGAGGGTAGAGGTTGCTGGCATCCTCCGGTATGCTACTCCATTGCTACGGAAACAGGACATGCCCCTGTTCCAGGCATCCAAAGAGGCCGTTCTACCGAGCTTGAGGAGTACAGAGAAACGATTGGCTGAGGACCCTCAACGTGCCAGAGCCTACTGTGAGGCAATCAACCAGCTCGTACAATCAGGAGCTGTTAAGAAGTTGGGCCCGGATGAGATCTTAATGACTGGCGAATCATGGTACATACCTCATCACCTAGTTAGCCATAATGGGAAGAATCGGCTTGTTTTCAACTGTTCCTACCAAATTCGTGGACTGAATTTAAATGATGCCCTTCTTCCAGGACCGACCTTGGGCTCATCTCTCCTTGGTGTCCTGCTGCGCTTCAGGCAACAAGCAGTAGCAATTAGTGGAGATATCAGGGGTATGTTCCACCAGGTCCAGCTTCTGCCAGAACACCGGCCACTTCTCAGGTTTGTGTGGAGAGATATGAAGCGAGAGGATCCCCCTGATACCTTTGAGTGGCAAGTTCTGCCCTTTGGCACCACCTGCTCACCTTGTTGTGCCACATTTGCTCTTCAACGGCATGCCAGAGATCACAGTGTTCCAGAGGATGGTGTCAGAGACTCTTTAGAACGCTGTTTCTACGTTGATAATTGTCTTCAGAGCGTACCAACTGCAGCAGAAGCCAGGAGGTTGGTGGACAAACTCAGGGAGATTCTGGCATCGGGTGGGTTTGAGATCCGTCAGTGGGCATGTAACATCCCAAGTGTCATCGGACATCTGCCAAAGGAAGCAAGGTCAGATAGTATGGAGCGCTGGCTCTCGCATGATGACACAGGTCTGTCCGAATCCACTCTTGGACTTAGTTGGCATTGGGAATCGGACATCTTGGGGTATAAGAGCCGCCCGCTGGACTATGGGATACTGACTATGCGCAACGTGTATAAAGTTTTAGCTCTGCAGTATGACCCTCTGGGGTTCATATTACCCTACACAACCCGCGCCAAGTTGCTTGTCCAGAGCATGTGGGATAAGCACCGTCACTGGGACGACCCCCTCCTCCCTCAGGAGCTACAGCAAGCTTGGAAAGAGTGGGAAGCTGAACTCCATCTGCTGCCTCGCATAACTTTACCTCGCTCTTATGTTCCAGCTCATGTGGGTCAAACAGTTGTCTCTAGTCTAGACAGATCCACATATTCAGCGATGTGTCAGAGAAAGCCTACGGCTCTGTTTCTTACCTGCGGACCGAGGATGTCCAAGGCCAAGTCTACCTGTCTTTCCTGGCAGCGAGATCAAGAGTTGCTCCCCGGCGACGACACTCCATACATGTCTAGAGCTCTGCAGTGCCCTAACAGCAGCCCAACTGGCAAAGATGTTGGAAGGTGAGCTGACCTTGAAGATTGATCAAGACTATACATTGGAGTGATTCAACCACGGTGCTTACCTGGCTGCAGTCGGAGTCGTGCCGTTTTAAAGTATTTGTGGGCACCCGTGTAGCTGAAATTCAGGAGCTCACAGAACCCAGCGCCTGGCGTTATGTGTGCTCCTCACTGAATCCTGCTGATGATGTCACGCGGGGTAAGACTCTTGAGGAGCTCGCCATGCCTAATCGCTGGAGCCAAGGGCCCTCTTTCCTCCTTGGGGGACCCGACGAATGGCTATCCCAATCACCTAGGCTGCCTGATGCAGATCCATCAGAGTACAGGAAGTCAGTCTCCTGCGGTATTGTGACTAACAGTGACTGGCTATGTTCTCTACAAGGTGGCCAACATACCTGGAAGGATCTGGTTGAGGCTACGGTGCGTGAGCTTCACGGGGCGGCTGGACAGGGTAGCGCTGTTACTGCTTCAGATTATCATCAAGCAGAAATTATAATCTACAAGAGAATCCAGCAAGACAGTTTCCCAGAAGAACGGCAACACCTCAAGAAGGGCAAGTCAGTACCAAACAGTAGTCGCCTACTTACCTTGTCCCCAGAGTTAGACCCTAAGGAGGAGATCATACGTGTTGGTGGTAGATTGCGGCGGGCTGAAGCTCTCGATTCTGCTTTTAAACACCCGATCGTCCTGGATCCTAGTCATCCAGCCACCAAGCTACTTATACAGGATTATGACACTCGTCTCTGCCACCCTGGACCTGAACGGGTATACGCTGAAATACGTCGCGTCTTCTGGATCCTGCGCGGGAGAGAGGCAATCCGTCATATACAACATCTCTGTAAGGAGTGTAGAAGGTGGAAGGCTAAGCCATCAGTGCCCAAGATGTCAGACTTACCCGTGGCCGTCTGTGTCTATATAAGCCGGCCTTCTATTCCACGGGTGTAGACTGTTTTGGGCCTTTCCAGGTGAAGTTGGGACGCCGCTCTGAGAAGAGATGGGGTATTATTTACAAATGTCTTACCACACGAGCAGTGCACCTGGACCTCTTGCACAGCTTGGATTCAGACTCGTTTCTAATGAGCCTAAGGAGATTCATTGCCCGTAGAGGTACGCCGGCTGAACTCTATTCGGATCAGGGCACAAATTTCAAGGCAGGAGAGAGAGAGCTTCGTGAGACATTTGACGGTCTATCCTCAGAGCTTCAGCAACTTCTAGCGAAGCAGAAGATTGCCTTCCACTTCAACCCCCCGGTAGCACCCCATTTCGGGAGTACTGCGGAAGCTTTCATCAGCGGGAGTACTGATGAAGCTGAGGCCATAAGACCTAGCATCCTCTGAAACGTTCTGAGTGGTCTGTTGTTTTCCATTCTGAACGAGCGCGCGAGCCGCTGTATAGTCAGCGAGCGCTCGTCTGACAGCCACGCCCTCATTTGGGCTGAGTCTAAAATCGCACCCAGGAAAGAGATCCTCTGTCTGGGAAACAACAAGCTCTTGGCTGTGTTTATTCTAAGACCCCGGTATTCTAGATAGCTGAGGAGCACAGATTTTTGGAAATTCAGTTCTGCCTCTGACCGGGCCAGAATGAGCCAGTCCTCGAGGTAGTTCAAAATGCGCATTCCCGTTTGTCTTAAAGGGGAGAGTGCTGCATCCATGAACTTTATAAAAGTGTGGGGGGCCAGAGACAGTCCGAAAGGCAGGACTGTATACTGGTAAGCTGTCTCGTCGAAAGCGAATCTCAAGAACGACCTGTGACAGGGTGCTATTTGAATGTGAAAGTAAGCATCTTTCAGATCCACTGAGAAGAATCAATCCATCGGGCGAATCTGCGCGAGGATTTGCTTCAGAGTTATTAGGCCGTGGGCCGGACCCCGAAATTGTGAATTTCACAGATCCCTGCCAAGGAACTAAGTGATTTGTTTACAGATGCCATGTAAAAATTCTTATAAGTAGTGTAATCATTGTTTCCAACGTTGATGTGTGCACATTTTATGAAGATATCGATTTAAACTCTTACATTTTTAAACGGGCAAATTTGTAGAACTACTAAATCGTAGCGCCAGAAAACGTAAACAAATCACCCGTCTCCTTGACAACCTGTCACGTCTCCCTGACAACCAACATATTTGATACAGTAACTTTGCTCTCTTTATAACGAAATCCTGCGATTTAAATAGTCTTTATATACTTTTTGTCTACACGAGCTATACTATACATTGTGCACTTACCGTCAGAAGACCTCTAAGGTTATTGATCACCCGTGACATACATAGAAATTTACATAGACCGCATAACAACAAAGCGGGACGCGATTGACAGCCGGTGTGCGTCAATATGAAGTGCTGTATACATGTTGCTTCTAGGGCAAAAAGCCCAATAACCTTATTTTCTCAAACAAGTTGGGCATCATTTGTTCAGTGTGCCCAGAAATGGGTTAACCTCAACACTGCTGAGAGTTTAATAGCTGAAAAAGGCATAGCAACATTCAATTTAACAGAAACCTGGAGAGCCCAAGATGTGCCAGTTAATGTGGGCTTCCATAGGGAATGCTACATGCTCTTCACCAATAAAGATCACATTGCAGGAGCATGTAGGAGAGAAATGGCAGCCAAAGATACTGAAGGTATGTATCAAATCCATAAATTCTGCAAATTCTCTATTAAAATAATTGTGTATTGATCGTGTAACTTTGGCTATGTATGTGTGTATTGTAGTTAGTTTAAGAAAGTATGTTAAATAAACCTCACACTACCAGTGAATCTTAACTACACAAAGTGATTTTTTATTCATGTATATTTTTGAACACTTTATCTTAATTTTATTGAAAAGCTGGAGATTTAACAAGGGCAAAAAGCATATTCAATATAAGATTACAGTGAATAGTGTAAGGTTGACAATGAATTGAACACAAAAGTCATTTTTTTAAAGGAATGTTTTATTTGAAACAAAGACATTACATGGTATTCTTACAAATCTAAACAGTGAGATTACTAGATTAAAAGTAACCACCTTTGATAAACACATTCTTTGTCATATTTGTCTACCTGACAATTCATCCTATTCATACTGGAATATATACCAAAATATTTTCTATTCCTCTGTTCTACAGGAGAAGTTTGCAAAGCCTGCCAGACATACCTCCCCCAATGCAGCATGGATGGAGGATCGAGGGGGAATTCTATGCAGTTCATTGGATGACATTTTCACCAGCACCAAAAAGTGTCTTGGAGCTTGGGCATTGCCAGTGCAAAGCATTACAATGTGTGGGGGGGAACTGCACATGTAGAAAGCACCAGCTACCATGCACAGACATGTGTCTATTGGTGCTTTTCCACTGCATGGTTCGGCTCGCTTCACTTTTCCACTGCGTGGTACGACTCGACTCGGTACGGCACGGTTCGGTTTGCTTTAGCTCGGTTGCTTTTCCACTGCAGTTAGTACCGCTTCAAAGTGGGTGGGACTGATCGTTAATAGTTGCCGCCTCTACTGGCTCGGTAGTCACTTTTTAGTTTTTTTTTTTAGTTTTAATTTTGTAGGTCTGGTGGTAGCCGTGTGCGGCTAAGAGCTGTGCTACTTCTTGGAACACTTTTTCATTCCGTGTTGCCCCATCCAGCTCTCCCTGGATCCACTCCTCGGCAACCAACGAGAGGAACGTCTGCACCTCGTCCACTGACCACGATTCAGCCATTTCTTGTTTGATTTTTTTTTACCTCTTTTGTCAAGTAAATACTCTAAAAACAGGTGCTACCGCGTTGGCTGTTGTCTGGCTATTTACATCTAGCGGGTTTAGTGTCTCGTGTCGCAAATACAATGACGCTGATGTGACGATTCTGTCTGACCAATCAGTGATCTGCAGTGTTTTCACGTCACATTTAGTATCGGTACGGTACGCTTGGAACCTCAACAGAGGTGGTACCATTTAAAGCGAGCCGAAGCGAGCCGTGCCGTACCGTACCATGCAGTGGAAATGCGCCATAAGTGAGCCGTACCGAACCGAGCCGTACCATGCAGTGGAAAAGCGCCAAAGCGTGCTGTGCCGTACCGAGCCGTACCATACCATGCAGTGGAAAAGTGCCAAAGCGTGCCGTGCCGTACCGAGCCGTACCATGCAGTGGAAAAGCGCCAAAGCGTGCCGTGCAGTGGAAAAGCGCCATATAGGAACTGCACCAACGCTGTCTAAGGATGAAACACACAACATTGTGAGCGTGCAGCCATGGCCTGAGTACATCTTTAAATAACATGACACTAATAAAAGTTAATCTGGTTCAAGTTCGTTTTTGTCTGGTGTTGTAAATTCACTAAATAGCCCTAGTTAGCCGTTGATAATCTAACTCAGGGGTTTTCAAAGTGTGTGGCGGGCCTCCAAACAGTTTCAGGGGAGGATCAATGGAAGTGAAACTATTACATTACTTGCATTAGTTATCAAAAGGAGATCACACAGAATAGCCCACATGTGTGAGAGTTCAGATACAGTAGTTTTTGGGAACTGTTTTCCCCTCATCAGGCTGAAACTAATAAATGCCTTAGGACAGACCTTTGCCTTTGTCAAACAAACTGTTTGGTGCAGTAAGAAGTTATGTTCAGCAATATTAGGCTATTTTGGCTCAAATGTTGAGTGCCTATGGGATAAAAAATATATAATTATGATCCCAAAGGCATCCAGGAATTGAGCGAAACTTACCAAGTAAACTAAAATTGTGGTGGGGGCACGTCGTTTCCCACGCTTTGTTTGAAGGCACGCAGTCTCAGACTTTGAAAACCCCTTATCTAATGTTTGCCTTACTATAACATTAGCCAACTATACAAAATAAATCCAACGTGGACGTTGCCTCATGGAGATACCGTTAATACGTTGCCTACTTCACCCAAGTGAGGTGTTCCAAGAGCGTCTGCCTTCTGCCCTACAGATGTCGGCTTCACCGTCAGGAGAGGAAACGCATGCAAAATATACAAAATACAATGTGCAATTAGACAGGAATCAGGAGATAACGTAAGCTAACTATATAACCGTGTGTGTTTTAGACATCTCCCTGCCCCAACATAGCGGATTCAAACTGTCAACTCATTATGAACTATGGAAGCTGTTTAAATCTGTGTTGGAGCAGGGAGTTGTCTAAAACAGGCAGGACAACGTGTATCGTGTAACTTACTCCTGGAGATGTTTGGGAAATACTCTCGCAGTACATAAGCTTCACTTCAAATAAGATAAATTCATATAACTGTTAGCTAGTTACACGGAAGGGGCTGAACGATGGAAAAAAACTTTAAAACTTTCTTCTTCTGGACGAAAAAAAAAAAAACTTCAGCGTCATAGTCAACATTTTAAGACAAATGCAAATAAGCCCTTGATAAACTCTTTACAACACACAGTTAAATAAATAATTAGCTTGCGGTATCCACAGAAAAAAAAAGCTGATCCTACCATACAAAGTTACTTCAGGTGCTAACACTAGCCAACTTGCCGTATACTACATTTAAAACGACAAATAGCTTAGCATTACCCACGTGTGTAGCATTCGGCGAACATATGCCAAGACCAATGCATTCAGACTTTTTACAATGTTTCGGATAATGCTAGTGCTAATCAGTTACCTACCGTTTCCACGATGTGTGGTGCAGCCATACACTGTAGCCAAAAAACGGAGGACTCGCCACTGACCGGCCGCCGCGCCCGCGAGTTCAGTTCACATCCGGGTCTTCGGGCACCCACCGGTTCAAATAATGACGTGATTGGTCAACTCAAGTTGACAAGGTAACAACACGAGATTTGATTGGTTCTTACTCCGGCTAACATTTTGTGGTTAGCTAGCGAGATTATATCTACGTTATATTTTTAATGTGCAACAATTGACGTTGGAAACAAGCAGTAATGTGCTCAACAACAATTTATAAAGCCAGTTATAAAAAATTAACCAGTTCCCTGGAGGAGATCTATCAAATCGAAAACTAAAGGAGAAAAACAGACTTGGCCCACTGCCTATATCATTCTGAAAGGCCGTTTGATAAGGGCCTTGTTCAGATGTCTGAGGTCTAGAATGTGCCTAGGAAGTAGCGGTTGTAAAACCCAGACTCGCTCTAGGTTGGCGGCACCACCTCTATAGCCCCTTTTTTTTAAAAGCTCACCACTTTGGCGCGGAGGACGTGAGACACGTTGCTCATTACTTAAGAGTATTTTATGCTAATTGGTGCGAGTAGCCTTGCTAAATTGTGTTTATAACCCATCGTGACACACCAGGTCACCAGCTTTCCAAGCCTCTGCCCAGTTGGCCAGGGGTTTTATAGTGCCAAGAGGTGGCGCGCTGCGTTTGAGCAGTGTGCCGACACTCATGTGGTGCGGAAAAGATGCTCTATTTCTGAGTTTTTTCTGTATTGGGTTCGCTATAAAAGCGTTCGAGTGTAAGGGAGCGCGCATTTGAGCGGGCTCGCTGCTTACACTCGCAACAACAACATTTTCTCCCTCGGCCGGAACTAAACAGGGCCGCCTGGGGGGGAACTCGGAGCACTTTGGAAGGCTCTCCAGCCTGGGTGGGACTCGACCCTCCCCTCTTCCTGTTCTGCAGTTCAGAAAGACTTCTTTTGCTCAGGGTCCAGCGTTATCTTTGGCTGGGGTCACTGACGCTTGGGCGCGAAGCCCTTCTGCTGACCGCGGCACTGCTGCTGCTCAGGCGGTGGGCATGGTTGCAGGCGCCGGCTTTTTCTGCTGGTGAGTCGGCGTGCTTTTCTGGCGACCCGAAGCAGCAGAGCTGGAGCGTTTGGGCAGAAAGTGTCTCATAGCCTGGGACGCTTTTTGTGCCGTGGTGAAACGCTCTGCAAAGCCGTCCACAGCAGGGCCGAAGAGACAGGTGTCGCTCTAACACCACAAGGCTGGCCATGGATCTGCCTATGGCCTGGGCGGTGGCTTTCGTAGCGCGCAGGGCTAGGTCTGTGGCGCTGCGGAGGTCAAGGTCCAGTCTCATCCATTGCATGGAGGAGCTTGGCCAAAAAGACCTGGAGGACCACCATCGAGTGTAGAACAGAGCTTGCCTGGACAGCGGACGCGTAGGCACTACCCGCTAAGGCCGACCTGCAGGGCTTAGACAGGTGCGAAACATTGGCTTTCCAGCCAATCGTCGAAGGTGGGCAGAGGGCAGTGGGTGCCGCCACTGCTTCCTCGAGTGGAGGCAGCCGCTCGTAGCCTTTTTCCTCTGCGCCGTCGATGGTCGAGAGCGCAGAAGAGGAAGAGAGACGTAGGTGTGCAGAGTAGGGAGCGCGCCACTATGTCGCCAGATCCTCGTGAACTTCTGGGAAAAACGGGGCGGTTCTCTGGCAAGGGGCCTGCTGGCGCCCCGGCAGAAACCACTCGTCCAGCCTGCTGCGTCCAGGCTCTTCAGGCGAGGCCCAGTCCAAGCCGAGCTCGCTGACAGCCTTATTGAGGACGCGGATTAGTTCAGCATCCACATTTCTAGCCTTGGAGTTGCTGCGGTGCTGAGACTGAGAGGGGGCGGGGTCCTTGACAGAGCACGACCAATCCTCAGCGTCAGATGTCTCCAATGACATGGAGTCATTGCATGGATCCTCATAAAATCCCTCGAATGAGACCAGACACCCGGCGTTGAGCGGGGAGTACTGGTCCGCGTGGGAAACCATCGGGCGACATCTCTCTCTGAGGAGACGGTGAGGCACGCGGGAACCAGGCCGGTGTGTGCTCACCGACCTCCTAATACTCAGCCACCTGACTCCACCGTTTTTTCCGCCGAGGTTCGGCAGGGAAAGTGAGAGAGCGAGGGGTGGGGTCTCGCTTTGAAAAGAGCGCTATCCGTGAGCGGAGAGAGGCAAGAGTAATACTATCGCAGTGAGAGCAGCTGGACTCGATGAGAGCAGCGTCCGCGTGGGGCTTCCCCAGGCAGACAACAAAATCGCTGTGACCGTCGTCATCAAGCAGAGCCACATGTGTGGCGTGGCATTACAAGTCTGTTTGCTCTTTTGTGAAGATTATAATAAAAAAGGATACGCCGGTGTGTAGCTGGAGACAGTTCGACAGCTCACGGGATCGCTGGCAATTGAGCGTGCTGATCAGTCAGGCCGCTGGCTCGCTACTGGATCAGGCCGGCAGCAGGCTTGCTGCTGTTCCGCTGCAGGGTCAACTTGACTCAGTGAGAAGCCGTAGGCTTCGATGTACAGAGGATCAGCAAGGTCCGAAGATCGTCGCTGAAGGAGAGAAATCTGAATCCATGGCAACTCGAGCGTCTTTTTATAGGCGGATTCCCCTGGAATTCCCGCCAGAATTTCCCCGGGGATTCCCCTGCGCTCAGTTCGGCGGGCGTCGCACCGATTGATTCGCACAGTTACGCCGCTCTGCCATTGGTTCGTGCAGATCCCACTGACCAGCCAATAGCGTGCGAGTAGCCTCAGTACTGTATGGCTGTGCAGTAGCACTGCGTTATTTTATAAAGGCTTCAGTATTTCGGAGAAAGGAGTTTTCCCCTGGCGTCTTAAGCTAAGAGTATAATAAGACACAGTACTACTGACCGTTCGAAAGGGAACGGAGTGTGTGAAACAGGCGTTGAGTCGCTGTCCGTATGTCAAGTGCTGAAATGTCATCTTGAATGGCTCGTAATTGTAGCACTTGCTTGTATTTTGAAATGTTTAGCCTAATTGTTTTCATCTGATGTGCATTTTCTACGAGGCCAATAAGCACAAACACGGGTGGAGATACAAGCAAAATGGCTGAAGTTGAAACAAAGAAAACAACGAAAATATTTTTTTTCAAAAAGAGGAGATTAATGTCATGTTAGAGGAGGTGGAGCTGGGTCATTCTTCAATTGGGCTGGCAAATGAAAGGCAGAAATTGTACAAATACTTGTTTGTTTTCTTTTAATAAAATGTATTGCTATGCATTTTAAATTAGTTTAATATTCTATATCCATTAAAATTGAAGCTTAATAACATTTAGATTTTTTAATAATTTGAATCGAAACAACCATTTATGTCTATGGTGTTACCAATATTTGAAGTGAAATTTTGGTTTGTTCTAAATTAAAACAAGGATATGCAACTTTAGGTAATAATTAATAAATAAATAAAGTACTTTTAAGGACTCAGTTTTATTGATATTTTAAATAAATAAAAATGAAAGAAATGTTTAATTGTTCATTTTGGCCCCTATTTTTGCCAAAGAAGAATTATTTATTTATTTTAGTATATACAGAAAAGGGCAGGAAAAATGGTATGTGCTACCTTTATAGTATTTATTCTAAAATATTAAAACCACTTTACAGTCTAAAAACATTAAATTATAAGATTAAATGGCTCTGAAGGAAAGAAACTTCAGATACGTTTTGAAGTAACACCACAGACGTAATATTGCATAAAAGGTTTAACAAATAAAAGTTTAGTGAGCAAAATAATGAAATTCATCATGAGTAGTATTACAAGAAGTATCTACTCTGATAAAATAACATTTAGAGAAAAACTGCATTAAAAAATATAATTAAAACAACCTACAACTAGTGGTGGGCAGATCGAGGCTTCGTGAAGCAATGAAACAGTTGAACCAAATGTGCCGTATTGTTTCGAGGCTTCGAATCAATCCGACACCCGTCTCCACGGTGACATCTAGTGGTCACTTGCAGGTGTTGCTCTGAAACAACCTTGACGAGCCATTCAAAAAATTGTTTTTGTATTTTTCTAATATGTGAAGCTTGTAACCTATAGGCTCATCACTGTGCATAATGTTATTTTGGTCCTGCAAAATGAATATTCATAAAATAAATCAAGCCACAATGTCTCACTTTTTTAAAGATTTTTATTAAAAAATATAAATTTCTCTGTGGAAGGACTTAGCTTACTTCTTTTTTTTACAGATAATTTCTCCAGCCTTTGAAAAAAATTATCTCACAAGGGACACTTGTTGCTGGCATGCAAAGACATTTTTTAGCTAGGACATACAAAAGAGATTAGGCTACTGCTCTCTCTTTCCAGTAAGTTAATCATGAGTTCTGGGCATCTATCTATCCATATCTATCTATCTATCTATGTATCTATCTATATGAATATATCTATCTAAATATGTATCTATAATCTATCTATGTACCTAGATATGCATCTATAATCTATGTATTTATATATGTAGGATATCTATAATCTATAGGCCTATATCTATCTATTAATCTAGCATGTCTATATTTATATCTATCTATTGATGTGTCACTAGTCACTAGTAGGCTATACTCTGTCTGTATCTAGCCTATCAGTCAATGTGTTGTGTAAATTTAAAATGTAAGCCTATAGCTTATAGCTATAATCGCACTATATCACCAAAAATCCGCTATCTCAAAATCAAACTCCTCTCACAAAAACCAATAGGCCTATGCGTTGATTTCACTTTTATACAGATGTGCGATTGTGTGGTCTGTTCCCGACCGTGTCAATCAAACGCTGATTCGGCGGATCACACCTGATGAAACCATAGGATGAAACACTTCGAGGCTTCGTTTGGCCATAGTCACGTGACATGGGTGTTTTGAATCACGCTTCGGATCAGTGTTTCGAAACATCTGCGCTTCGGGATCCCGCAAAGCTTCGGAACGACTGTTTCGCGTCAGCCATCCCTACCTACAACCTGTTTCTCACTTTCTCAAAAATTGTCTGCACAATGGACTGTGCTGCAATCACAATGTTTGATCTATTTCAATATAGAATAAACAAATCTGAAAATCTTCAGTGAATAAAACATGCCTATACACAGACTTATTTAACACAAAACATAAAAAAGGGGGGGAAAAGTCCTGCTCTTCGAACTGGGACTGCATCTCTGCACTGTCTATAAAGATGCTGCTTTTCAGCAGCAGTTAATCTTGCAATTATAAAGAGATACAATTATATGCTTATGGATGTCCTATGTGTTTTATTAAAAATACAACATTTCTGGTTGTATATTGTCTGTGGAGTTACTAGTCTGTGGTGTTACCAGGAAAAACAGTAACACCACAGACAAATTTGTCACAGTGTCTGGTTTGTGTATTCCTGGTGTCCACTAGATGTCCTCTTCCCCACGGTGTCATCCACATTCTCACTACATTTCCCATGATCCTGTCTGTCACTTAGTGTTCATTATGTTCAGCTGTTTCTTGTCACCTTAATTAGCCCTTGTGTATATATACCCTGTCAGTTTCAGTGTTTGTCACGGAGTCCTTGTTTAATGTCCCCACACTTCCGTTCCTGTTACTACCCGTTTCTTGTCCCTGTCTTGTGTCTGTGGATTGCTTACATGGTTTTGACCTCTGCCTGGACTGGATTGTGAGTACGGATTACCCCTTAATAATAAAATACTGCACTTGGATCCTCTCTCTCCTGTGTGTGTTCCGTGACAGAAGGACTCCGTCACAATGCAAGGATCCAGCGGTATGTGTTCCAACTTCTCTTCCCCAGCCATCGAGCGGGAGAGGAGGGATTGTTTTGAGGGGACCCGCCTAGCCATTTTTCGTGGGACCCGGGGAGGTCACAGAGGAGGAGGTGGTCGAGATCAAGGCCAACACCACCCTCCACCTTGGCCCCCCTTCGTCCCTGGACTGGTGAGGGACGGATTAGAGCCACCATCTAGCCATCGCGGGCGGAGAAGGGGAAAACGCACGTCTGCCCAGCCAGAGTTTGTTCACGTCCCGTCTGCCCAGCCAGAGTTTGTTCACGCCCCGTCTGCCCAGCCAGAGTTTGTTCACGTCCCGTCTGCCCAGCCAGAGTTTGTTCACGTCACGTCTGCCCAGTCAGAGACTGTTCACGTCACGACTGCCCAGTCGGAGACTGTTCACGTCCCGTCTGCCCAGTTTGAGACTGGTCTAGAGATGCCCATTTGTGGGGCCGCCAAGGGTATGTTGGACTATTTGGAGCGTCTGGCTCGGATCCTGGACATGCCAGTGTCTGCTGTTCCTGAGTCGGAGCCAGTGTCTGCTGTTCCTGAGTCGGAGCCAGTGTCTGCTGTTCCTGAGTCGGAGCCAGTGTCTGCTGTTCCTGAGTCGGAGCCAGTGTCTGCTGTTCCTGAGTCGGAGCCAGTGTCTGCTGTTCCTGAGTCGGAGCCAGTGTCTGCTGTTCCTGAGTCGGAGCCAGTGTCTGCTGTTCCTGAGTCGGAGCCAGTGTCTGCTGTTCCTGAGTCGGAGCCAGTGTCTGCTGTTCCTGAGTCGGAGCCAGTGTCTGCTGTTCCTGAGTCGGAGCCAGTGTCTGCTGTTCCTGAGTCGGAGCCAGTGTCTGCTGTTCCTGAGTCGGAGCCAGTGTCTGCTGTTCCTGAGTCGGAGCCAGTGTCTGCTGTTCCTGAGTCGGAGCCAGTGTCTGCTGTTCCTGAGTCGGAGCCAGTGTCTGCTGTTCCTGAGTCGGAGCCAGTGTCTGCTGTTCCTGAGTCGGAGCCAGTGTCTGCTGTTCCTGAGTCGGAGCCAGTGTCTGCTGTTCCTGAGTCGGAGGTCCGGAGACGGAGGAGGAGAAGGAGAGGAGCCTCTTCATCGGGTCGTCTGGTGGGTGCTAACCCAGAGACCAGCCCGGAGGTAACTGCCATCCCTGCCGCCCCGCCCGAGCTGCTCGCCCTGCCGGCCCCGCCCGAGCTGCTCGCCCTGCCGGCCCCGCCCGAGCTGCTCGCCCTGCCGGCCCCGCCCGAGCTGCTCGCCCTGCCGGCCCCGCCCGAGCTGCTCGCCCTGCCGGCCCCGCCCGAGCTGCTCGCCCTGCCGGCCCCGCCCGAGCTGCTCGCCCTGCCGGCCCCGCCCGAGCTGCTCGCCCTGCCGGCCCCGCCCGAGCTGCTCGCCCTGCCGGCCCCGCCCGAGCTGCTCGCCCTGCCGGCCCCGCCCGAGCTGCTCGCCCTGCCGGCCCCGCCCGAGCTGCTCGCCCTGCCGGCCCCGCCCGAGCTGCTCGCCCTGCCGGCCCCGCCCGAGCTGCTCGCCCTGCCGGCCCCGCCCGAGCTGCTCGCCCTGCCGGCCCCGCCCGAGCTGCTCGCCCTGGTTCCTGAGCCGGTGGTGTCTTTTGCTGTTCCTGAGCCGGTTGCTGTTGTTGTTACTGAGCCGGTGGTGTCTGTTGCAGTTCCTGAGCCGGTGGTGTCTGTCGCAGTTCCTGAGCCGGTGGTGTCTGTCGCAGTTCCTGGGCCGGTGGTGTCTGTCGCAGTTCCTGAGCCGGTGGTGTCTGTCGCAGTTCCTGAGCCGGTGGTGTCTGTCGCAGTTCCTGAGCCGGTGGTGTCTGTCGCAGTTCCTGAGCCGGTGGTGTCTGTCGCAGTTCCTGAGCCGGTGGTGTCTGTCGCAGTTCCTGAGCCGGTGGTGTCTGTCGCAGTTCCTGAGCCGGTGGTGTCTGTCGCAGTTCCTGAGCCGGTGGTGTCTGTCGCAGTTCCTGAGCCGGTGGTGTCTGTCGCAGTTCCTGAGCCGGTGGTGTCTGTCGCAGTTCCTGAGCCGGTGGTGTCTGTCCCAGTTCCTGAGCCGGTGGTGTCTGTTCCAGTTCCTGAGCCAGGGTCTGTCTCTGTTCCGCCTTGGTCTTCACCGCCGTGGCCGCCCGAGTGGTCGTCTCCGCCGTGGCCGCCCGAGGGGTCTTCACCGCCCTGGCCGCCCGAGGGGTCTTCACCGCCCTGGCCGCCCGAGGGGTCTTCACCGCCCTGGCCGCCCGAGGGGTCTTCACCGCCCTGGCCGCCCGAGGGGTCTTCACCGCCCTGGCCGCCCGAGGGGTCTTCACCGCCCTGGCCGCCCGAGGGGTCTTCACCGCCCTGGCCGCCCGAGGGGTCTTCACCGCCCTGGCCGCCCGAGGGGTCTTCACCGCCCTGGCCGCCCGAGGGGTCTTCACCGCCCTGGCCGCCCGAGGGGTCTTCACCGCCCTGGCCGCCCGAGGGGTCTTCTCCGCCCTGGCCGCCAGATGGACTGTCGTCTCCGCCCTGGCCGCCAGATGGACTGTCGTCTCCGCCCTGGCCGCCAGATGGACTGTCGTCTCCGCCCTGGCCGCCCGATGGACTGTCTGCTTCGCCACGGCCGCCGGTTAGATTGTCATCCCCTGTTCCTGTTCCCCTTCATGGTCCTGGCCCTCCATCCCTCCCCCTGATCCTCCACCATTCTACCTCCCGCCTGGACTCTTGTTTTGTTTTTGTTTTTTTGTGGGTCTTGGAGCGTCTGGTAGCCGCTCCGTAGAGGGGGGATTATGTCACAGTGTCTGGTTTGTGTATTCCTGGTGTCCACTAGATGTCCTCTTCCCCACGGTGTCATCCACATTCTCACTACATTTCCCATGATCCTGTCTGTCACTTAGTGTTCATTATGTTCAGCTGTTTCTTGTCACCTTAATTAGCCCTTGTGTATATATACCCTGTCAGTTTCAGTGTTTGTCACGGAGTCCTTGTTTAATGTCCCCACACTTCCGTTCCTGTTACTACCCGTTTCTTGTCCCTGTCTTGTGTCTGTGGATTGCTTACATGGTTTTGACCTCTGCCTGGACTGGATTGTGAGTATGGATTACCCCTTAATAATAAAATACTGCACTTGGATCCTCTCTCTCCTGTGTGTGTTCCGTGACAAAATTAGCCTAAATCCAGACTTTTCTAAAAATGGAGGCTGCCATCAATGATAATTTCAAGATCAGGGGACATTCTGTAAATATTAATATTAATATGCAATATTAATAAGTCTGTATTTATCAACATTAATTAAAATATATAAAATCTGCAAGTTATCAACATAACACCACATACCCTAATAAAGTGTGAATGTGCGAACGACTGTTGACGTTGACAGCAGCGCGGATTGATAGAAATGGAAAGAAAATAGTGCCGATTAAAACTGAGGTATGATTTTTTTCTGGAGTGTTTTTTGTGATGTAAATTAATCAAGCTTTGAAACGCAAATAATTTTTTCACGTAAAAATGCCCAGTTTTGAGGCCCCGGAAACTAACCAGGGGTGCGTTTCCCGAAAGCATCGTTAGCCAACTATGATCGCAAGTTCCGTCGTTATCAGCATAGTTCAACGATTTGGTGTTTCCCGAAACCATCGTTCCTACGAACGTTCGCAAACAGCATCGCAAACTTGTGTGGTTGCAACGACAGCTCTGGAGCTGTGGTTAGAAGCATAGTTTCTAGTTTACATGAGATGTAGACTGAATAAATCCTTATCTTTAGCAAAATAAGCAAGCTGACATTCAGTACAACCCGTGTTATTTATTTAGAATACATACAAATGTAATTTACGTCTTTTAGTTTGTCAAGAGATTTAAAGCACCGTTTTTGAAGACTGCGCATGTGCGAACGTGCTCAACTATGTAAGAACGAGCCAAATATTGAGTCTGGTAATAAAGCAAAGTAACTGATAAAAATTTGAAATGGTCTTCAGATGCCATGTATGTAACTTATATGACGAAATCTAGCGTTAATTCGATCTCAAACAGATTAATTAAAAAAAGTTATTAGTCCACCACGTGCGAGACGTCATAAACCAACGTGGTTGAACGATACTTTACGACATTCGGTTTCGGGAAACACTCGTGACTAGCTAGTTGATTTCTCCAACGATGCATCGTACTATGGTAGTTAAGCAGTGAGCTATATAGTTGTACGGGAAACGCACCCCAGGGGTGCGTTTCCCGAAAGCATCGTTAGCCAACTATGATCGCAAGTTCCGCCGTTATCAGCATAGTTCAACGATTTGGTGTTTCCCGAAACCATCGTTCCAACGAACGTTCGCAAACAGCATCGCAAACTTGTGTGGTTGGAACGACTGCTCTCGAGCTGTGGTTAGAAGCATAGTTTCTAGTTTACATGAGATGTAGACTGAATAAATCCTTATCTTTAGCTAAATAAGCAAGCTGACATTCAGTACAACCCGTGTTATTTATTTAGAATACATACAAATGTAATTTACGTCTTTTAGTTTGTCAAGAGATTTAAAACACCGTTTTTGAAGACTGCGCATGTGCGAACGCGCTCTACTATGTAAGAACGAGCCAAATATTGAGTCTGGTAATAAAGCAAAATAACTGAGAAAAATTAGAAATGGTCTTCAGATGCCATGTCTGTAACTTATATGACAAAATCTAGCGTTAATTCGATCTCAAACAGATTAATTAAAATAATTTATTAGTCCACCACGTGCGAGACGTCATAAACCAGCGTGGTTGAACGATACTTTACGACATTCGGTTTCGGGAAACACTCGTGACTAGCTAGTTGATTTCTCCAACGATGCATCATACTATGGTAGTTAAGCAGTGAGCTATATTAGTTGTACGGGAAACGCAGATTTTGCTAGATTTTGTCATATAAGTTACAGACATGTCATCTGAAGACCATTTCTAATTTTTCTCAGTTATTTTGCTTTATTACCAGACTCAATATTTGGCTCGTTCTTACATTGTAGAGCACGTTCGCACATGCGCAGTCTTCAAAAACGGTGTTTTAAATCTCTTGACAAACTAAAAGACGTAAATTACATTTGTATGTATTCTAAATAAATAACACGGGTTGTACTGAATGTCAGCTTGCTTATTTTGCTAAAGATAAGGATTTATTCAGTCTATATCTCATGTAAACTAGAAACTATGCTTCTAACCACAGCTCGAGAGCTGTCGTTCCAACCACACAAGTTTGGGATGCTGTTTGCGAACGTTCGTTGGAACGATGGTTTCGGGAAACACCAAATCGTTGAACTATGCTGATAATGATGGAACTTGCGACCATAGTTGGCTAACGATGCTTTCGGGAAACGCACCCCTGGTAGCCTGGGAAAACCCAGACCCTCTCAGTTGTAACTGAGTAAGGGTCTGGCAAAGCTCCATAGACAATTCATTTTCACAGGGGCGTCACCAACGGACGTCGGAAAGATCTAAAACCAATCAGAGCGATGAATGACATGACGTATGCAGAGCGACGGAGAAACATCTCGAGACTCTCAGCAATTCTCTGTTTGTGTTAACGAAAATGACCATTTTAAATCGCTTGAAACAGACGCGATAGCTGATTCGAACGAGTGATGTTGTGATGTTCCACGGCGGCATCCATGTCTGTAATGTACAAAATCTGCGTCACCGTCTCTGCTCTGTCGTCATCGTGTAAAACGTTTCTGATTGGTGCCGCGATTTCGGCGGATTGGAAATGGGTTTCAATGGGCTCTTTGCCAGACCCACTTGCAGAGCAAATCTAAATTTGCCGGAAGTGGTCTGGGTTTTCCCAGGCTACACCCCTGGACTACTTTCTTGAAAAAACTTCCAGCGGCCAGAACTCTGACCAGGGAGGTGACCACAGAGTGGGTCAGTGTGTATGCACTATAGTGCTGGTAAGGATTGCATGCAACTTCATGTCTTAAATGGGAGAACTAACCCTTTAAATACAATCTATATTCACAATATAACCACTTTATTTGTGCTAAAAAAAAATTATATTGTTGCAATTACATTCCATGATATCTCTCTGATGTATGGCGGGAACATGCATATTTTGTTCATCTCTCAAACTCAATTAAATATGTATTTTAAAACAAAATGTAACTATTAATAGTGCACAAATTGTGTTTATCCTACAGAATACAAAAATGCTAACATTTTATAATTTATTGGTATTTATTTCAACTGTTGTAAAGTAGAGGGACACCACTTCCCACCACAAATGAAGAATGACCCGGCTACAAAAAAAAAAAAAAATCAGCAGGTTTCGGGAAGCACCGACTCGTTGAACTATGCTGATACTGACAGAACTTGCGACCATCGTTGGCTAACTATGTAAATCATGTTTAGTGATGTTCTATGTGAATATTCTATCATATTATAATTATATATTGAGTAACAAATTAGGTCTGTCAATCAATTAAATTTTAATCTAAATAATTACACGATTTATTGATCAAATTAAATAATATATTAATATTTTTTCTGAGGATTTTTATTTTGTTGTTGTTGTTGCAGACAGAGGCTGAATAGAGACAAAAAGTGATTTTAGAAGTCATTGTTTTAATTCTATCTCACTCATAAGCCTGCCTGCCTGCCTGCCTGCCTGCCTGCCTGCCTGCCTGCCTGCCTCTTCGTCTTCCTATGCCCTCACCACACCGTGACAGAACAACGGACCGGCCACCATGGATGATAGGGCAAGAATCATCATCCTTGCTCAAAAGAGCCAAAACGTGTTTTCTTTTGTTATTAACTTTTTTGTATATTGCTGTCACCAGCACCCTCGATGACGTGAGCCTGAGCACCTTGTTCCGGATCGGGGTCACATTCAACCAGCACATCGACCTCCCAGACACCACCGGTCTGGGGTGCGTTTCCCGTACAACTATATAGCTCACTGCTTAACTACCATAGTATGATGCATCGTTGGAGAAATCAACTAGCTCGTCACGACTGTTTCCCGAAACCATATGTCGCAAAGTATCGTTCAACCACGCTGGTTTATGACGTCTCGCACGTGGTGGACTAATAAATTATTTTAATTAATCTGTTTGAGATCGAATTAACGCTAGATTTTGTCATATAAGTTACAGACATGGCATCTGAAGACCATTTCTAATTTTTCTCAGTTATTTTGCTTTATTACCAGACTCAATATTTGGCTCGTTCTTACATAGTTGAGCACGTTCGCACATGCGCAGTCTTCAAAAACGGTGTTTTAAATCTCTTGACAAACTAAAAGACGTAAATTACATTTGTATGTATTCTAAATAAATAACACGGGTTGTACTGAATGTCAGCTTGCTTATTTTGCTAAAGATAAGGATTTATTCAGTCTACATCTCATGTAAACTAGAAACTATGCTTCTAACCACAGCTCGAGAGCAGTCGTTCCAACCACACAAGTTTGCGATGCTGTTTGCGAACGTTCGTTGGAACGATGGTTTCGGGAAACACCAAATCGTTGAACTATGCTGATAACGACGGAACTTGCGACCATAGTTGGCTAACGATGCTTTCGGGAAACGCACCCCTGGACTGGTGGGACACCGACATCCGGTGTCTGAAAAGCGTCGTGCCCCAATCCGGAGCACAGCCAGAGCCAGAGGATCTTCATGTCACACCTGAACAGCCTGATATTCACATCATGCCTAACCTGCCTGATCTTCACGTCATGCCTGACCAGCCTGACCTTCACGTCATGTCAATTGAGCCTGAGGGGTTAAACTTAATTGACTTTGATATCGATCCTGAGCTTCTTCACGTCATTTCTACCGAGCCTGAGAATCTTCACGTCATGTCAACCGAGCCTTAGGGGTTAAACTTAATTGACTTTGATATCGATACTGAGTTTCTTCATGTCACGCTTGCCGAGCCAGAGACTGTTCAAGTCACTCCTGCCGAGCCTGAGTCTTCTGTCTGTGAGTCTGTCTCCAAATTCCCACCCAGCCTCCCTCTCCCGCCTCCGCCCATCTACCAGTGAGATGAATTCGCCGCAGGTCTGCCCGTCACCTATTCAATCTGGGTCGATGGATCCCCGGTCTCCACCTCCGACCTCCGCAACCTGGACTCCACCTCGGCCCGTCGAGCCATCGACGCAGCCTTGGCTACAACCACCCTCAGCTCCACCATGGACCCTCAGTCCACCAGCTCTGCCAGGCTCCCTCATCCCTCCGACTCCGCCTTGGTCCCTTGTCAACCCGCCCTCGTCCTGGGACTACCCTCCTCTGGCTTCGCCTCGTCACTCAGTCCCTCGGGCTTGGTTGGGCTCCTCGCTCCCTCTGGCTCTGCCTGGGTCTTTGGTCGCTCCGGCGCTGCCACGGCCTTCGGGGTCATCATGTCACGTGTCATTATTAGTTAATCTGTCTCACCTGTTACCTCGTTAGTCTTGTCAGCTGTGTGTCGATTCCCTGATCTGTTTCCCCATGTATTTAAGCCCTGTGTTTTGCCTTGTTCATCGTCCGTTGTTAGTTGTATTTGGACTGTGTGTGTGTTCCTGCTTACCTACCTGCCTGTCTGTACCTGTTAGAATAGTATTAGCCTATTGTAGTAAAACGTTTGAATTGGAGCTCTGTGCCTCTTCGTCTTCCTCTGCCCTCACCACACCGTGACAGAAAAACGGACCGCCCACCATGGACGATAGGGCAAGAATCATCATCCTTGCTCAAGAGAGCCAAAACGTGTTTTCTTTTGCTAAGAACTTTTTGTGTATTGCTGTCACCAGCACCCTCGATGACGTGAGCCTGAGCACCGTGTTCTGGATCGGGGTCCTTTCTCTGCCCTCACCACATTGTGATAACTGCCTACAGTTCATATCAGTAAAACATTTAGAGCTTCAGAGTTTAGGAGTTGTTAACTCAACATGTTCTTGCATTCTTTCTTAAATATTTGTATGCCTTTTGCATCACATGTATCTGTTTAAGGGCCATACTCTTTTCCCTCTTGTTTTTATTATTGCTGAAAACTTTATTTTGAAATAATATTATAGAATTTATAGTTGTTGTTGTTTTTTTAAGTAGGCCATACTGAGTAACATTTTCTGTAGGCTTTTACTTAAAGTCCCCCTGTAGTCAAAAAATGTATCCCTTAAAACTCATCTTTGATCACCAAAATGACATTTAAAAAAAAATATTCATGCCTTAAAATAGCTTGAATGTAACTTTACACCCTTGCCTCAGTGGTAATATGCAAATTAGCCCCGTCTCCACTGACTCACACCAGCTCAGAGATCCACTCGTTGATGATCAATTGGTTACAAGGTAGTTTGTGACGTCAGAAAAACCAGCGATTTCAACCCGCGTTTTTTAGACGGTCTTTGGTTGCTGTTTTAATGAGAAAATACAGCAATACTGTTGACAATTGGTGGAATTATGAAGTGACTTATTTATAATATATTTTATTATATTTATATTTTCAATGCGCTAAAATGAGAATAACCATAATAAAATTCATAAAATGGAAAGATCCTGCTTTAAACTCCAAAACACAATGAAAGGTTCTTAAGTTATCCAAGTGTCTGAAAGGGTTAAAGGACAATCAATCATGCAATGTAACCTGTTTGTCCATATTTGGTTATCGTCCGGAAAAAAATACACGTATGAGAGACGCTTTAATTGTTGTTGGTTTTATTGATTGCGTCTGATATTTTATTTTTCATTATTTGAGGTAGCCCCTGAATGATGATTTTATCTGTATTTATCAGCGATGGCTGCAGACACAGCCGCAAGAAACTTGTCCACGGCCACGTGCACTTCTGCGGTGAAGTCAACGGGGAAATGAACTGCAAGAGTCACGAGGATGTTATGGGACAGAATCTGAAAAAAAGAACAAGAAAGGAACAATTAATACGCTATGAATTAATAATCCACATTTTATTTCACATCTTGAATGTCTCCTTTTGATGAAACTCAAGAGTGCTTTATGATTTGTGTGTCAGATTATTTTAACACCCTAAATAATGTAGGCTACACTCAAGTGAAAGGATTGAAACACTGTAGAAATCATTTCACCTTGAAGTTTACAGGGTCAATGCGGAACTTGGTCGCATGGAGATCACTCAAGGTGCTCAATCCACCAGTTAGATCATCCATTTTGCCCACAGCATCAGTGATGGCTGACATCACAGTTTTGCCGTGTTTCTTCACTTGAGGAGAGTCGAGAGAAAAATCAGACCAGTCAGAAAAATATATTTTAGTCTGAGGGTAGACAATGAGCATTCTGTGGGAAGGAGAAAAATCCGTTATTTGCTTTGGCAAAACTCTTTGACATTGATTTACTTGGTGTCAAAAAATAAATAAATTCAAATGTAGATCTCTTACCTTGCCAGAGCTTCTTGTCCTATGGCGTCGGCCTGACCAGAGATTTTACCCCAGAAGGCCTTGACAAAGGCTTTATCCTTAGCTGTCAGACTCATTTCTCGATTCTTTCCACTTCGGTAGTACAAGAAAAGTTTTAGTTGAAGGATAAGGGGTCTTTTTTATAATGCGCAGTTCTGCCACACCCAACAGCCCATCAGCTCCACCTATCAGACTTCAGCCAACAATTGCAGACGAATTTTGTCAATTCATTTCAACATTCATTAAAAAACAAAAAACAGTGAATATCTTTATCCATTTATGATAGAGAAAGAGAGAGAAAAAAGAAAAGAAAATGTAGGCTATATTAGCCTAATCTGCATCATCTCTCTAAACAGCCATGTAAATTACCAGAATCCTAAACAATATATTGAATGGAAAAAAACGTTACTGTCCCTGCTTTATTTTTTATTTTATTTTACTAAATTAACAGATTTATCTGAACATTTTATATTCAGTCTGCTGTGTTTCCATGTAACAGTTGCTTCCTTATTTTTTTAAGTAGGCTACAATCAACTTGGATGTATAAGTTATTATTTTAAGTTAAATTACATTAAACTTTTAGAAAATTAGTTGAATATTGTACCTATAACAAAAAACGTGAAAATTGCTCCAATTATTTTGACGAGTTAAAGCAATGTAATAACATGTGTTATACTGTCATATGTAAAACTTGTTTTAGAGTGTATGAGAGATGCTTCGGGGTTTTTTGGGGACACCAAATGACACCTAAAAGGGTGGGGCAAATAAAAAAAGAACAGGACATCCACGGTTATCAAGATTAAACAAATTAAGAACATTTTGAAATGGGAGGAACGGGTCTGAGTGTCCAGATAAAGCATGAGCTGGCACTCGTTCGAATTAAAAACTTCCATTAGATGTTGAATGTGTTAATTTTATTTAATTTAACGTTAATTTAATATTAATAATTTACATAGCCTACCTGAGCTTTTCCCCTATACGCCATCCACTTTGTTAATGTGACTCATGTGCCTGGTGTTTTTTTTAAGCATAATTATGTTATAGCAGCTATTGTTTTCAATATTTTCTGGGTATGTAATTAGACAAATTACAACATAAAGCCTTGGTTAGATTTTGGATCTTACGCACAAGAAATAAACACAAGACGACAAACGTGATTTTGATGATTGAATCCATATTTATTTTGAGATGTACGAAATGGGTTCAAATGGGTTCAATCTAAGTTCGCAGTTTCAGATCAAAATGTAGCCTAACTAACTAGGATCGGATCCAAGTACGAATGGGTACCACACCAATCAGTCTCGGCGCCTGGTGTGGGGCGGAGAGTGAGAGTATAAATAAAAACTCCTCGCACATCTATCTATCTATCTATGTTCAGCATTCACACTTGTTGAAAAAAAAGGAAAGAGATAATCACAATGGTGGAGTGGTCAGATTCCGAGCGCAAAACTATTGCGAGTGTCTGGGGCAAAATCAACGTCGGTGAAATCGGACCCCAGTCTCTGGCAAGGTAATGCGAAAGCTTGTCAAACATTATACACAACACGTCGTTCATTTAATTATGTATTTTGAAAAGAGTTTGGATTTATAGAGATATTTCCATTCCTTCATATGACAGATTGCTGATTGTATATCCCTGGACTCAGAGGTATTTCGGGACCTTTGGAGACCTATCCAATGCAGCTGCAATCCAGGGCAATCCCAAAGTGGCAGCACATGGTAAAACTGTGCTAAATGCGTTGGACAAAGCCGTGAAGAACTTGGACAACATCAAAGCCACTTACGCCCAACTCAGCCTGCTGCACTTCGAGAAACTCAACGTCGATCCAGGCAACTTCAAGGTAAATGTTTTATTTAAAAAATGTAATATAAGCGTATTAATAAGGATACCACAGACTGTTGTTGCCTAACAAATGCGCGTTTTCTTGACTCACGCAGCTGTTGGCCAATTGCCTCACCATTGTCGCTGCGACCGCATTTGGACCCGCTTTCACCCCTGCAGTTCAGGCCACCTGGCAGAAGCTCCTGTCTGTAGTTGTGTCCGCTCTCAGCAGCCGATACTACTGAAGTCCTGCTCGAGATCTCTGCCTCAATTTAATGATGATTCGATGCATTAAAGCGTTGAAAAAGTATAGCCTATAAATAAAGGAATCAAACAAGGGCTGGATTGTGAGTCTTTTTATTCAAGTGAATTACTTCAGCATGCAACACAATTATAAGGTATTTGAGTATCAACATTTCTCTCCAAAATGAACAAAACTGTTGCCATCATATTCAGCATTACCAGGAATAGCTGTTCACCTTGCAATTGTTATGGAGTAGGCCTTATATTATTTTTGGGGTCAAAATACTCTTAATTTGCTCACAACAAGCAAGACTTTCAAGACGGTATGTGCACAGTATTGGCCTATGGTTCAGAGTTCTTGTAGCCTCAGGTTATGGCATGAGAGATGTTTGGCAACTATAGAATGTATTAGTCCCTCTCATAATTCTGTCATTATCCTACAGTATTTTCTGGTATTTTTTACTTGTTTATTATTTTACAATCATTTTGGCACCAGTTTCAGAACCATGATGTAATTTTCCAAAAATGTTGACACAACTCAAAACAGTCATAACTTGTAACACAACTTGTCCGATGTTCAAAACTCTGCATTGTGCATTCATATCTTTAAAGATGCCTTGCACTTGCAGAATCTTGAAATATCAGGAACATTACTTTAGCCATCTGTACTGTATTGTCTCCAGGCAACATAGACATAAATTTTTGTTTATTTTTAATAAAATGAGACACCCATTTATTGGTCAAACCTATCTCAAGGGAGAAGAACTCAAATACTAATCAATGAAAGTGCAAAAAATTGGTCACATTACCCACAAGGGTCCATTTTGTGTCTTGCTTCAGCACAAATGCACAGATCACATGGCTCCATATTTTCCCCTATGAAAAGTGAATTTTTCACTTATTTGCATCCAGTTAATCACCCACAAAAAAATAGTCACCTTCATTGGTAAGTAAAGAAGTATTTTCAGGAACTTTATATTATATATCATCAAGTGTTTAAAAGGACATGACATAGAAGTTCACCAGCATGCAGTTTCTGGGGTAGACCGGATCTTTTGAGTGTCCTCAGGTAACATAGGCGCTGCTGGGCTTTTCCCACCACTGTGGAGATGTGAGTGGTCCAGTTGAGCACCTCTGTGATTTGTACCCCCAGATATCGCATCATCTGTCGATCTGTTTTCCTTGTAAGCAAACTGCAGCTGGTCCATGTTTGCAGTGTAAAGTTCCTAATGTGTGAGAGGATCAGTCTCTCTCAGCATTTAGCTGGGGGTGAGTGCCACTGTCATAGTCGTTGTGGCAAGTGATCACAGACTGTTTGGGAATTGGGATGATGGTTGATAAAACAGGCTGGTACTATTACAGAGGACAGGGAGAGATCCAGTCAGCTCAGACCTCAGTCAGCTGATCGGCACAGTCCCTCAGAAGACGTCCCGGCTCACCGTCTGGTCCTGCTGCTTTGCGAGGGTTGATGGTGCGTAAGGTGCATCTCACCTCATGTGTTGTTACCAGTGCTGTGCTTCCCTCATGTGACAGGGCTGGCATCACTGTTCTTTTGTTGTCCCTGTCAAACCTGGCAAAGAAGCTGTTCAGCTCCTCTGCTAATGCTGGCTCACTGTTGCAGGGTCTGGAGTCTTCCCCCTGTAATTAGAGGTGAGGGTGAGGATGAAGTGTATTACAGTGATGAGGAAGATGGGGTCATAGTGACATAGTGAATACTGCAGGGAGAGGGTGAGAGCAAAGATGGAGATGAGGATGAATATAACTTGATGGTTTGGTAATACTTGTGTTCCACTATGATACAATGTTGCCTGAGAGCAACAGCTGGATATGAACGGTTACGTTTTATTAAATATGAAATTTATAATACATTAAAAACTGGATACATGTTGTTCAAGTCACTGGTTAAATACATTTATGTTTTCAATAAAGATATTTATTTTTTCAAAGTGAAAATGTCAAATGTTTCAATTTGTCCGTTGAGGTATAATGTTGCCTTGAGGCAACAGACTTTTAAAACTTAAAGGAACCGTATGTAAGATTGTGGCCAAAACTGTACGGCAATCACTTTAAAATGACTGTAGAGCGGTGTATCCCCTCCCCCTCCCCCCTGACTCGAGGTTGCCAGATAGGCTGCAGGATCCAGCAGGAACGTAGGCTGCTACAAGGAGCTTCCAATGGCAAGACTAGAGCAGAGCTGGCAACCCGGATGCCGAAACACTACTGACTTCGTGATTGGTAGATAGGTGGAGGGTGGCGCATCAGGCCAAAACACAACAGGACAACATCTACATCAGTTGAGGGCTGCAACTTCACTTTTAAATGACAATATCCTGGCCGGACTAATGTTGTCAGTGATATAAGTATTTGAAATGAACATGATTTGTTAATGTCTACTGACATATCAGGGCCATTTTATGATTAATTGAAATACATTTCTTACATACATAGTTTTTTAAAAATTGTTATGTATAAATACACACATATTCATGTATATATTTAAGAAATATTTGCATTTATATACTGTATATACATTTATATAATTTATATTATGTATAAATATAACCTATTTTTCTTAAATATATACATGATTGTGTGTTTTTTTTATATATAAAAATAATTATACACAGTACACACACATATATTATGTAAACATAAACTTTTATTTTGGATGCGATTAATCACGATTAATCTTTTGACATCCCTAATATATATATTAGGGTGACCAGATGTCCCGAAAAATTCGGGACAGTCCCGAAATCTGAGCTGTTGTCCCGAATCCCGAATCCGGCCCTAATTGTCCCGAAAATTATACTTATACAAAATCTTGAATAGAACTTGTATGATAAAACATTAAAAACTGTCCGTGGAGGTTGAGTTTCTTTTTATCTTACAAAAAAATAAACAAAAACAGATGCCGCAGCCAAAAGCAGCCAGTGTATTATGATATATGAGCCAGCCCCCGCCGGCCGGCGGCTCATTGGCTGCGGGCTGCGGCATCTTTTTTTGTTTTCTTTTATTTCTAAGATACCGAAGGCGCGAATTTAGATATGCATAATGCATCACTTCAATCTTTAGATGCTAATAAAACAATTTTAACTCAAATTAATGTTTCATTATGTTTAATTTATTTGACAAGTAATTTTATATCGTTTGACCAGCAGGCGTCACCAGCGCGCGGTGTTTACAAATTTTTTTTTTAACAACCGGTATCTAACAACAACAATACCCAAGCCCGTAGCACCTCCTAGTGGCGAGTGGAGCTTACTGCAATAATCATTAAAATCACATCACAGGGATCATTCTGTGATATTGTTGCGTCTTATTTTAAAAGCTTAATGCTCGATATTCACTGTCATTATATAGACAAGAGCAAGCATTTTTTAAACAAAAATTCTAATTTTGGGGTTCAAAAAAGAAAAAAGAGGGCATACGTCATAATATGAACACCAGTGTGATCAAATTATGACTTCATTTTCATTTTAGGGTGAACTATCCAGGGAGTAGGGAGCATACAACATATGTGTAGGATATCCTGACTCAGTCAGCTTTAGAAGAAGAAAAAACGTTTTGGGGCAACTCTTCATGGACAATAGTAGGCTATTTAGGCTACTTTTTAAGTAACCGATATGAATAATTCAAACAGCATAAGTAGGCTACTTGTGTATTATGTCAGTATTTGTAGCCTATATGGATTCATATTATGGATTGCATAATTACAAATGTAAAACAATATAATTTATCAATCAATCAATCAATCATTTATTTATATAGCACATTTAAACACAACCGAGGTTGACCAAAGTGCTTCACAAGCAATCAAAGAAACACAGTAGATTAGAACAAGTAAAACAGATACAGCATGCATAAATAATACAAAAAAGAATAATACAAAATAATAATACAAAAAATAGTTAGAGCTGAAAGGCATTTAAAATGTATCAGGGATTTTTTTTTAAACTAAACCTAAGGTTATTTATTTATTTATGCATGCATGCAGACATACGCGGAACCATAGATATTATATAGAGACTAGATGCCCTATTGGCCGCTGGGCACCGAGAAATACGGCGGCCATCTTAAACCGGTCGTACTCCTAGTTTCGTTGCTTAGCAGCAGTTAGATTCCAGAGCACTGTGGAGCATTTTCCTGTTCTAATCGGCGGACCATCGCAATATTCTCGAGGTCGGACATCCGGGACTTTTACTCCCATAATGCACTGCGCGCGCATAGCAACGCGGCGAAGGGTAAAACAAACGAGCGCCTGCCATTAAGCAACATGAAGCGGAAGACAAACGAGCGCAAATCCTTCGGCAAATCATGCCCAAAAAGTGTTCTGTTGTTGTCTATATACTGATAAGACATTCTGTTATAGAAGAAGAAGATCTGATCTGCAAAAATCATGTGGCTCGCAAGGTCTCTCACCCTTTAACGTTACCAAACCATCGATGAAACAATTAAGACACATCAACAGAGATCGGCTCTCTGCAGAAAAAGCAACCAATTACAATTCCCTTGTTGTAGCCTAGTACAGCCTACTGAAGTTAATGAAAAGTTTATGATAATATTAATATTAAAGTTGTACCGGCAAAAGTGCGTGTTCAGTGCTGTTCGCGAGTGTCACGAGTCACCACAGCAATCAGCTAACCACTTATGTTTCTGGTAACCTAACGTTACAGCTCCTGCACTGGGATTCAAGCTGGTTAAAAACATTCTAGAACAGCGGCGAAAATGTAAAAGTAGGCTTTATAAATTTTAATAAATAATTTTATTGAAACGGGTACTTTTACTGCGCAAAGAGACATTTCACCCGCTGACCGCTGGTACTTTCACTTTTGCCTCAGAGACCCTTTATGTCCTATAAATGTGTCGTAATAATCCGCGCAGATTTCAGTTGACGATTCTGTTTAAAGTTATTAATAACAAAACATGAATTAATGAGAAAGAGAACAGGATGTGCTTTATAGTGAAAATAAATATTAAAAGCGCGATAAGTCGCGAAAGAGAACTGAACTCTACTGACAGGACGCTGCGCGCGCGCTCCGACCGCAACACGGACAAGCAAGCACAGTAGCCTTTGTTTTCGGTTGCACGCCTAAACGGCCAAATAAACACAGAAATATTTCAAAATGCCAAGTCGAGTATTCACGTAAACACAGCAGATGTAAATACTGTGTGCATTCACTCTCTCTCTAACACACACACGCACACAAAAGAGGATTTATGCTCATCACTTGGTAACTCAACCTCACAGTGAAAGCCATGCACAATTAATTCCATATTGCAACTTATTTATTGTTTGCTGAATATTTGTTTGTTTATAGTTGTCTATGGACCGTTTTTTTTTTTTTACTGTGGCTCTTTTGGAAAAATGCATTATCCAAAAATGAAAAAATGTCTCTTTGGTCAAAAAGGTTCCCGACCCCGGTGCCTTTCACAGACATGTAACGTTAGCTACGTTAAGTTAGTCACAACGCGCTTTATTACATTCACTTCTCACCACAAACATACATTTGCATACACAGATATCATTCATCATTAATACAAAGTACTCCGTTAGTATCCATAACTGACATAATCCACAGCAAAACTTCTGTGAATAGATACCTTTTTGATTGACCTCGGGCTTAGCCTTCGGTTTGTTTTACCCTTCGAACATGGCGGCGGCTTGTTGCTATGCAAGTCACATGATTTGTGACGTAACGCCGACCAAGAGAATAGGGCCCGGGATTACTTTTAACAAGTAAATTTTAACATTACCGTACTTTTGGTTGTATTTTGTGAATAGAATATTACCAGATAATTGAGAAGGAGCAAGGATCTTTGATATTACTGTACAGAAATCGTAGCCAGCTAACGTTAGCTAGGCTGTGTTTACTGCATCACTCCCATGGAGAGGTTGGGTAAAGTAATAATTATAAGAGCTTCTCGGTTATCAGATACAAGCATTCAACGGCCCTGTAGTATACATATATACATATAGGTTATTTGTGTTTGCGCACGTGATATCAGGAAGCAATCTATGTAAGTTAATAACTTTAACTTACCTGTGTAACGTTAACTTTAATACACACATGACGGCGATGCGCAAATCGAGTGTGTGTGAGTGTGTGAGAGAGAGTAAGTGTATGTATATGTGTGTGTCACATCATTATTGTTTCTTCAACTTATTAAAATATCTTACTTTACTGAAACTAACGTTATCTGTTTCTGCTTCTTTATCATATTTATAGTGTATGATTTATAAAATAGCCTACCTTATATCCTACATCACATATTTTGATTTTGGACGTCTGGTCACTTTATATCTGATATCAGAATATTATATTACTGTTAAGCCTACTATGAATATTAAAATATGCCGAACCATGTGTCCTGTATATCATAGCTACATGAATGACATTTGCAGAAAAAAACCCCGCGTGAAAATCAGTTCGGTATTCAGTGAGGTATGATTAATTAAATGCGCTGACAGCTCATTGCACCTGCCATACAGATGACACTGAGTGGAGCGGGTGACCGGTTTAAGATGGCGGCTCCACGGCTCGACCGCGCTACTAGGCAGTCGCGGTCGATAGGGCGTCTATCTATATGATGTCTATGCGCGGAACCATTGCACCCAGTCATTTGTATTTCTTCGGCGCACGTAGTGTAACACTAAACACTGACCTGCCTTCGGTAATGTTGCATGTTTCAGTAAATAATGACGTTTATTTAGGCAGCTCTCCGTTTTAAACTTCACTGTCAGACTAGTTGCACATATTCAATGACGCCAACTGGTTACTCATGGACAAAACATTTTGGTTGACTATCTATCGAATGATACCAGTAACTATTTTGCGTTAGTGTTGTGCTTTTGGTTAGCTAGCAGGCTAACATAACGCGTTACTGCCATTATATCTCATATTTGTTTATGTCAGTTCTCTTTTCAGTTTATCAGAGATGCAGTTTATCAAGTGCATCAGATGTCTTACACTCATTCAGTTAAATTCTCATGTGGGGCAACACTTCATCTGTCCAAACCTGTATTGTAAATTCTACATTGCACGTTTTCAGCTCCAGCTGCATCCTTTATTCGCTTGAGATTAACGTACATAAACTCTAGAACTCGCGTCAGGATGTACAAGCAGTGGTCTGCAGATTTAAATTCAGATGCGAAGCTGATGTGGAAGCAGTCTGAATCCAGCCTGCAGCCAAATGGTGAAAAAACAAGTCCCATAAGCGTTATACTAGTTAGCTCTGGCAGCAGAGGAAATAAACTGCTCTTCCGATACCCGTTCCAGAAGGTGCCTGAAAACACTTCATCGGCAGCATGTAAGTCCGTGTGTCATCCTGGCGTTTGTAACGGGGACTGTAATATTTATGTCTGCATATGACACTGCCACACCTGCTGTGATTGATACATTTTGACACATTTCTACTGTCAATCACATTCATTTACACATGCAATAATATACACGAAGAATTGAACTTTTCAAGGTGTGTATTTGTATTTCATTAAAGCAAAACAGCGGAGTCCATATGTGTTGAATACATCAGGTGACTCTACGGAGGACCAGGATGGTGACTCAAGGTACTATGCAAAGCAAGGGTTTATTTATTACTTTTCGACTTAAGTTGCTTTAGAAGTGTGCATGTTGTTGATGTAAATGTGCTTTCTGCCAATACACTAAAAAAAAAATATGACCCAAATTATTCTGTTTTCTGCATGGGATAAACCCTAGTGGCATGTTAAGGGATCACCAGTGTCACCAGAGTTCATTATGTCCATTGTTGTACGTTTCTATGTTGTATGATTTTAGCTTGCTATCAGAAACGTCCCGAGTCCTTCACATTAAAATCAGTCTACTGGCTTTCAGAGACAACCTATAGGAAGTCGGGGAAGGTCTTTACGTTTTTATTAACAAGCTGTTCATACATGGGCAATAAATTAAAAAAAGCGATTAATACATGACAATTTGTACATATAGCCCGTTAAACATTGTCACCAGAATTAAAAAGAAAACAAACTTACTGTCCTGGATGATCAATCTTCAATCTTAAAATTTGGTTTGTTTTTGTCACCCCTATGTCATGCATCCTGCCAACTTGTCTGCTGCATTTTTTTTCTTTTCTTTTTTGTTTGTTTGTTGTTGTTTTTCTTTCTTTATGGCCCTATTCCCATTTCAGAGAACAAACTCCACTAACTGATGAACAGTTGGTAGCAGGGTAAGATTAAACCACCATTCTCAGTCTAAAGCACCTCTCCTTTTTCCAGAGCACCACATCTTTGTTCATCTTCTCTTCCTGATAATTTGTCTGACATATTTGTCCTGTTTTGTTTGCATTTGTTCATTTAAATGGCAAATGCAATCTGAGAAATTGTGAGTAATTGTGATAGCTTGTGTAATTTACGTCTAAGTGTCAGCTTAAATCGGGTCACGGATAAGTTGCAATGGTACGATTATGATTGTGCTCTTACATTCATTGAAATGAATTGAAATACAGTATTGCGGGATTTGCTTGAGATATGTTTGCAATCAAGAAATGATATTCAATCAAATGTGGTTCTGGTGATCGGCCTGCATTAATGCAATGCTCATGAACTCAACACATTTCAAGTCCTGTTTTCCTTTCTTTCTTTTTTTCCCCCCTCACATAATTAAATGTTTGAATCAGACCACTGACGTTTGTGCCATGGGCCTTCTTGGGGTCTGTCTCACTCTAAAGGACCTTGTCTGAGTGGGTGAAATCTATATTGTGGCAGAGTGATGAATCTGCTGGTTTATATTGCTCAGAGGGGGACAATCACCCGCATTCTCACTTATAAGTGCATTTTAAAGGTTTAGATCAGGGGGGAAAGTCCAGAGGCTTCACCAAATCATTTGCCCGATCACCCATCCCTTGTGAATCCCCTATATGTTTAGAGAGTGTATAATTCTCAGTGCTGTGTAGATTAGCACTTGAAATCCAATCAGACCCTCTGCTGTAATTGCACCCACTGATTGTAGTTTTACTCCTTATGTGATGTCTTTTCTTTATTCTTCTTTTTACTCCTTTACCTTCAAAGGTTTTCTGATATTATTCTCGCCACCATCTTGGCCACCAAGTCTGATATGTGCGGCAAGAAGTTTGAACTAAAAATAGACAACGTGCGCTTCGTCGGACATCCAACCTTACTGCAGCTTCCGCATAGTATTCAGGTGAGACATACCAGATATCCTGTGAAATTTTATTGCAATTTAATATAACTCATTTCTGTTTTAATATATTTTAAAATGTCATTTATTCCTGTGACGTTAAGAGATCATTACTCCAGTCTTCAGGGTCACACGATCCTTCAGAAATCATTCTAACATGATGATTTGCTGTTCAAAAAACATTTCTGATTATCAAATGTTGAAAACTGTTACTAGTTTAATTAACTTTTTAGTTGGTGGAAACCAAAATTAATTAACTTATTAGTTGGTGGAAACCAAAATCCGATCAATAGAAAGAACAGCATTTATTTGAATTTTTTTGTTATATTATAAATGTCTTTACTGTCAATTTTGATTAATTGAATGCGTCCCTGATGAATAAAAGTATTCATTTCTTTAAAATCTTACTGACCCCAGAATTTTGAACGATAGTCTGTACTGCGTTTGGTTAGGAAAATATTTTGAACTGTGAAATTTGGCCATTTATTCTTCCCATAAATGTGAGCTGTCAGAAAGCTGCTGTATGTTTGATGAGCTGCTGGTGATATTGCAAAGGCAAGATCACAGGCTAACAGCTCCACCTTCTGTTAGAGAGAAAATGTGTTAGGAGACCACTATGCCAAGAAATACTTTGCATTTGTTGAATGAGAATTTAACTTGCTTTACAGCAAAGATTCATAATAAATGAACTCAATCTGCAGGTAAATTCAGAATTGATTCTGATTATTCAATGATCACTTTTTCTGATATGTATGTTATCAACACAAAACTCTGTTATACTAACCTGCACAATGAAAGTATAATCTACATGCACACATCACATTTATTTCTCAAATGTAGAAATATAGTTGTCACGACTTAAAGCTGCAGTCCGTCGTTTTTCCTCTTTGTCGCCATCTCTGTTAGAAATCTGCAATTGCAGTTATTCGCGGAATTATTAACTGTGCGTGGGTAGTAAATCGGCATGAAACAGCGCGGATGAACACAATGTATTGAGGAGAACCTGTCGCGTCGCTGTGGATACTGTACTGTCATCAGCAATCTCAGAGTATACTTTTTGAAAGTGTCAACATTAGAATTTTCATCGGTAAATGTCATCTGAACAAGTAAGTAACATTCACTTTTGTTCTGACCAAATTCGGGGGGTGGGGGGAAGCATTGCAGTAGGCTAACGTTATATCATGCTGATTAAATCTAACGATTGCTTATATCACGTCAAAACGTGAAAAATATATTTTTTCTGTAGCCACTCTGAAGTCCGAAGTCTTTGGGTTTTACAACTGGTGAATCTCCAGTTGTCACTGGTGATTGTCGCTTTAAACTTTCGGGATCCACCATACCAAGTGGATAAATCTCCTCCATCATCCACACACGCTAGCCGGGGACTCCTTCTCTATGTGTACAGAAGTGACGTAATGACGCAAAGACATGCTCGAAATTCCCGCGGAAATCCACCAGTACCACTGGAATTAAAATCATTATTACAAGCTTACCGTTTTGAATCGAGGTAAGGCAAGCAGATCGTTTTGAACACTGGCTGGTTACGTTTTTTTTCAAAAATGTCTTTTTTTATATTTTTAAACCCAAAAAAGTGCCGGACTGCAGCTTTAAGTTAAGATTGTGCTTTTTTAGAACTTGAACTGCAATACACTCAATGCAACATTCAATTAATTTACTGCAATATACATACGTTTAAAAGAAAACAAACATTATTTATCATTGCTCTAAAAGTATCATCATGTGTCTACTTTTTGAAAGACATGTTTAATAATAAAATTAGCTTAATCTAATTCTACTTATTTATGATATTCCTTTCCCCAGGTCTCCAAAACCGACCCTTCTCCCAAAAGAGAGCTGCCCACCATGATCCTGTTCAGTGTGGTTTTTGCTTTAAGGGTAAGAAAACATCATATTTAAATAATCTCTTAATGAAAACTGATATCATCTTCATATATATATATATTTGTAAGAAGTATTTTCTTAACATTCCCACACTGCATAACTCTTCAGCTCCTGACGAACACATTCGTTATTATTTGAATTATCACTCAGTGACTCGTTTAACCATGTATTACTATATATTTGGAAGGCTATTGTCTTTCAAACACATGAACACATCAAACACATGATGTGAATACAAATTCACATCTTTTCATATTTACATACAATGCAGGGATTCCTCAACTTTTCTGTCAGCTTAACCTCTTTCACCTAGTATATTTACTTGAAGTAACCTGAATTTGTGATTTTCAGTTAATAAGTTAGGGCAATACAATTAATTTCACGATTCTCTGATGTTGGTTAATGGTAATGACACGCAGGTAAACAAACTAAAACATTTTTGATCTTTTTTAGTAAGTGTTTTATTTTTATTTGATTTTGTTTTTATTTTAGAATTATTTATTTTTATTTGACATTTTCACGATTTAATTACTTAATATCTTAAAAAAAAACTCTATTTGGTATGTTGGCCCCCAAAGATATTACAGGTACACTTAAAATATGTGACTATCATGGCATTAGTGTTTTGTTCTAACATAATTTGGTGTGATCATTGTTTAATATGTATTGCAAAAAAAAAAAAAGCATGCATTTTTAATACAGAATACTTTTTGGAGCCCCTGCATAGTGAATCAGCTGTTTGTGAGGATATGTGAGGTCAAGAGTTTCTCAGGAAGGGTGTGGATTTTGATAAGCCTCCAGTGTGCTGTCTATCAGACAGCCTGACAGGGAGGCAGGACTCTGTTCTCCTCACAATCAGACCACACATGATCAGACCCACCCCGGTGCCACCATGACTTAACATAGCAGAGCGCTGAGTCAAAGCTCCAGCTGTAGAAAACACACACTCACGCTCCTATCAGTTCTCCAGCAAGGCCCACTCCCTTTACTCGGGACCCTCCCTCTGTCACACTGCCCACCATTAGTCTGCAAATTTGAAACAAGAAGATATTCTGTAAAATATTAGGTTGTATTTTTGGTTGGGTTATTCTTTATGCCCCCTTAAAAAATATCAAAGTGCAGAAATGATAAACATGTTAATCACACAAAAGGTATATTCAAGTCATTGTGTGCATGAATTATTGCATGAATCAAATGACTATTTTCATATATACATCATGTACTGTATTTTTGTGGACTAAATAGTATTTTGTGGTATAATGTGTACATTTAGATTTAACTCAAATGTTTTAGTGTATACTTAGATTATATGCACTTTATATTAGTCAGGGGTCAAATCTGATTATATACAGATTATAAATTTGAGAGGTTTATAAAGGTTTTTCTTGTCCTCTATAATCGTGTAACTACAGTACACTGCACATGCACATTGCAAATATTTGGGTATTAAATCAAGGAGAAAAATATATTTATTTTGCTCCTTGTGAGAGACATTGTGAAGAGTAAAAAAGAAAAGTAAAAATGCCAACAAAGACGGATTTTTGGCTGAGCTGTACTGTAAAGTAAAATGTATAGTTTGCATTAGAGATATCTGTCAATGAAAAGTCTAGGAAAGGGATTTTATTTTTATGTAATATTAAGTACATGCTGATGTTTATATATGTATATATATATGTATATGGTAACACTTTACAATAAGGTTCATTTATTAAACATCAATTAATGTATTAACTAACATGAACTAACAATGAGCAATACATTTGTTACAGTATTTATTAATATGTGTTAATGTTAGTTAATATGAATAAAGCTGTTCATTGTTTGTTCATGTTAGTTCACAGTGCATTTGCATTAACTCATGTTAACAAGATTTTAATAAAGTATTAGTAAATGTTGAAATTAACATTAACAAAGATGAATAAATGCTGTATAAGTGCAGTTCATTATTAGTTAATGTTATCTAATGAAGTTAACTAATGTTAACTAATGAACCTTATTGTAAAGTGTTACCATGTATATATATATATATATATATATATATATATATATATATATATATATATATATATATATATATATATATATATATATATATATATATGTGTGTGTGTGTACTATTTATATGAATATTTGTTTCATATGGTTTTGAGAAATTTTATTTAAAAGCTTAAAGTTAAGACTCAATATGTGTCATGTAGTGTAACCAAGCAAAAAATAATAACATATTTTCCTCACACCTTGAATGCGTGTTGATCCACATGGCTTTGATAGGTATTAAGGAAGCAGTGAAACAGTTTTATTACAAAATACAATCATGCCAAAAAAAAATTTTCAGCATAGATAGACATTTTTTACTTTGTCCCCCCAAAAATATAAAATCGTCACCAGTGTTGGGGAAAGTTACTTTTTAAAAGTAATGCATTACAATATTGTGTTACTTCTTAAAGTAACTATTTGTGTTAGTTACTTATGGAAAGTAATGCGTTACATTACTTTAGCTTTACTTTTCTCAGCTTGTTTGATTTGTAATTTGAAAAAAAACTATCTAAAGGTCTATTTCTGGAAAATGTAAAGTAAGCCTTAGGCTGAAGGAAATGCAAATTCACTCCTGTACAGTAGAGGTAATCTGATTACGTAACTTGCATTGTTTGTAGTACGTTACCCCCCAACACTGCTCATCATAGAAAAGGTGTATTCAAGTCATTGCATGCATGAATAAATGCATTTTTAGTGTATTTTTGGATTAAATTAATTACAGTGATGAGTGTCATGTCATTGACCCACTCATTTTATGAACAATAACTGTTTGTCTCTCTGTTTGTGTTTCCACCTTGTACAGGCCAATGCAGACGCCTCCGTCATCAACTGTATGCATAACCTGTCTCGACGCATCGCCATAGCCCTGCAGCACGAGGAGCGCAGATGCCAGTACCTCACCAGAGAGGCCAAGCTCATGCTGGCAGTGCAGGACGAGGTCACCACCATGACTGAGAGTGAGTCATGGTGACTCACATTATTTAAAACCCTGAGACTCATAGTTTATGGTTTACTGGTTAAGTAATTATTAATATTTGTACAAATTCTACACTATAAAATATTTTAGAGCTCTGCATAACTAGAAAAAATTATATTTATTATAAAAATGGTTTTAAGATTTACACTTTTTCACTTACACTTTTACAAACAGGATACATCTCTACAGGTTTTCTAGTAAAATGGGAATCCTGTTTCTTCGCAGAAAAGTAAAATAGTTGTTGAAAGGTTGAATTTAAATGAGCAATCTCTTGATTTGTAGTTGTTTTGGCTTATTTTAAATAATTGAACCTTCCTGATGCATTCGGGTTCGTTTTGACCCGCAAGAGGTACATCATTTGTTTTTGTTTTTTTAATTCATAGATTTTAGTACGAAAATTAACGAAAAGTTGTGTTAAGACTGTCAAAATACACATTTATTATTTAAATACAAAATGTAGGAGATATAACCATTTAAACTAAATTATTACACCTTTTGCGTTCAGGTCCATTTTTACCCGAAAGTGACCTGTGGCTTTACATATGAAATGATGGTGAATTTCTTAAAAAAATTATTCTAGACATTGATTACCGGTAGTTCGATTTGTCTCAAATTACTTCTGGTAAATACACTTCCGCTTTTTTTTCCAAAACTAAATACACATTTTTTCCATCACACTTGCGCTGCATTTTGTTTATAAGCATGCTTGCTCGTACACACACACAATATTTCTGAAATTAAATTAAAATGACAAATTAATTTACCAACTGTTTTTAGATCAGAATTTCATAGACCAAATAGTCTAAATCTGAAAAAGAGGCCAGAGAGGCCAAGCTCACCAGAGAGGCCAAGCTCATGCTGGCAGTGCAGGACGAGGTCACCACCATGACTGAGAGTGAGACGTCCTGTTCCCTTGAGATGTGCAGTGTTTGTCCTGCTAATGTAATCACTGAAGCTGTGACATGATTTTCACCACGACGTTTACCTGTTATTATAGCAGACAGCACCCCACAGTCGCCGTTTCGCCAGATCCTTCCCAAGTGTAAATTAGCCAGAGACCTAAAGGAGGCCTATGACAGGTGAGTAGTGTTGCCTTAACCGTCATTTACCCAGATATTCCTGTCATCGGGGTGATAACATTCTTATCAACAAATGTCCCTTTGATTTTAGGGGTAGGTTATGGTTAGGAGAAGGGAAATGGTTGTTTAGGGCTATAATTGTTCAAAAGGAACACGTCCTGCTGGGCTAAACCATGCAGCGTGTAATGCAACAGGGGTATAGTTGTGTCCTAGCACTGTTATTGATTTTTTAACTTTCTTATGCATGAAATACATCATTTTCATATATGACTAAATGTTGCATACAGTTGTATCCACCTTTTTTGTAATGTAAGAGTCCATTTGTAACTTAAATGTGTGAGGCTCCTGGTTTCAGTCCGTTATGCTGCTTGACATATTTATTGTCATGTTATTTTAATCACAAACACGCTGGTTTGTAAACACACCATTTACTGCTCTTTGTTATTCTTTTAGTTATTTCCCCATAGCATCTAATGAATCAGAAGTCTTGCATATTTCACAGAATATAGCTTCTGATTTGCAAAATAAGGTGGACCGACAAACATGCTTGACTTGTGTCTCTATTCTAAACTGAAAGAAACCCTCTTGTAATTTCTGTCATGGTATCCTTATAGACTGTGTGTTTTTTTTCAGTCTCTGCACAACTGGAGTTGTTCGGCTTCACATCAATAACTGGCTTGAGGTCAGTTTCTGCCTTCCACACAAAATCCACCGTGTAGGAGGGAAACACATCCCGCCAGAGGCTCTTGAGCGCAGCCTAAAGGCCATTCGGTGAGTTACAGCATATATCCAACACATTTAGCAACATGTTACATCATGTTGCATTTAATTAAGCAAGTTGCTCCAGTTATTTTCTTGAAATATTTTCTCGCTTTTTTAATGCAATTTTGTGAACTTTTTCCTTCTTGTTTCATGCAAGCAAAAGGGGTGTTTACATTGAATAATATAGTATTCCTCAGCGTGCTTTGTTATGAAGCGCTATCTATTCTTCGTGCACAGTATGTATACTACTTACTTAAGCAATAGTATGGTAGTATAATAATCTGACAATAGCCTTAGTCTCCTGCCTTTTTTTGCTTGCATGATCAAGTGCACTTGCTATTTGCCCAGAGTGTAATGTGAACCGCAAGTATTGTTGTGTTGGTGTGCCCCCTGCAGGCCGTATCACGCCCTGCTGCTGCTGGACAGTGAGAAGGCCTTGCTGGCTCAGCTCCCTCTGGACTGCTCTCCCGCTCTAGTGCGCCTCATCAAGACCTGCTCAGCCGTCAAGAACCTGCAGCAGCTGGCTCAAGACGCTGACCTGGCTCTCCTGCAGGTCAATGACTACATGCCACTGTGCACTTTTATCAGCCATGTCCTTTTTTTCATGTTTTCATCTTCTCTTTGGTTTGACAAAAACAAGCTCTAGTTTTAGTCCTGGCAAAAATCTAATGAAGAGTTATTTCTACATGTCATAGCATTTGTTTTTGTTATAGTCTTATACTGCCACCTAGTGGACAGAAAAGAATTCTGTTGCAATAACATGGCAGAAATGTTTTGGATATACTATCTATAAAACAGTGTTTTTTAACCTTTTTGACTATAACATGTATTGTCCACATCATTATTTAAAACCCTGAGACTCAAAGTTTATGGTTTACTGGTTAAGTAATTATTAATATTTGTACAAATTCTACACTATAAAATATTTTAGAGCTCTGCATAACTAGAAAAATGTATATTTATTATAAAAATTGTTTTAAGATTTACACTTTTTCACTTACACTTTTACAAACAGGATACATCTCTACAGGTTTTCTAGTAAAATGGGAATCCTGTTTCTTCGCAGAAAAGTAAAATAGTTGTTGAAAGGTTGAATTTAAATTAGCAATCTCTTGATTTGTAGTTGTTTTGGCTTATTTTAAATAATTTAACCTTCCTGATGCATTCGGGTTCGTTTTGACCCGCAAGAGGTACATCATTTGTTTTTGTTTTTTTAATTCATAGATTTTAGTACGAAAATTAACGAAAATTTGTGTTAAGACTGTCAAAATACACATTTATTATTTAAATACAAAATGTAGGAGATATAACCATTTAAACTAAATTATTACACCTTTTGCGTTCAGGTCCATTTTTACCCGAAAGTGAACTGTGGCTTTACATATGAAATGATGGTGAATTTCTTTAAAAAATTAGTCTAGACATCGATTACCGGTAGTTTGATTTGTCTCAAATTACTTCTGGTAAATACATTTCCGCTTTTTTTTCCAAAACTAAAGACACATTTTTTCCATCACACTTGCGCTGCATTTTCTTTATAAGCATGCTTGCTCGTACACACACACAATATTTCTGAAATTAAATTAAAATGACAAATTAATTTACCAACTGTTTTTAGATCAGAATTTCATAGACCAAATAGTCTAAATCTGAAAAAAGGACAGATGGTTCGAAAAAGAAGTCCACATTTCACTCTGCTGCCAATTATTGATGAGCCACTGCAGCATGAAAAGGAGATTCATGCAGTTTATCATATTTTTTCATCTGAAAGTGAAATTATATATTTTTTGAAAACATTACTGATGCTGCTTTGATGTTTTGTCAGAAAAGAATGTGTTGTTTTCATAAATTTAGACTTCTGAGCAGTCATGAGTTTTAAGTTCAAAGATATTTGACTAAATCCATTGAAGTCAAAGGATTTCATACTGTTAATTCCCATATTATATGTTCTTTAAAATTACATATAATGATATACTCAAATAAAATGTATCAAAAATATTGATTACAATTTTTATTGCATCACACTGTTTTTGCCTTAATTCTTGTAAGATTTAAATTTAAAAGAATTAAAAATATATATATTATTAAAACGGGGGTAAAAACATGGTAACATTCAAAACTTTAAAACATTTTGCACCTTCACCAATTAATGTCATGTTACTGATCAGATACAACATAGATTTAGCTGAAACATATTAAGTTATGACTGTTTTAAAAGCTCCACAGGGTCCAAACGGACCCGGGAATGCAACAGGTGTATACAGTTAATTTTTTAACACATTAGGAGGGTTGAGTCATCTTAAGCCCCCCTAGGAGGTTTGCTTTGCTTTCTATTAGGCTTCGGTCCCTTGGAGAACCACTGCTCTGAAGTGTAACACTGTCTCCCACAGGTCTTCCAGATAGCTGCGCATTTGGTGTACTGGGGTAAAGCCATCATTATCTACCCTCTCTGTGAGAACAACGTGTATATGCTCTCTCCCCATGCAAACATCTGCATGTGAGTATGTGCTCTCTAGAAAACCAATCGAAGCTCTTTTGCATTGTCTTTGCTCTAATGTACACTCTTTACAAAGTTAAACTTCTCATGATTTTTTTAAAAGAACCTCGTAATTCCGTCAAAAAACCTCTATGCAGACATTAATCGTGATTTTGTGTCTTCCTCCCCCCAGCTACTCTCCTCTTGCTGATGAGTTCTCCCTCCAGTTTCCAGGTCATGACCTGCCTTCCATGTTAGCCAAGTTCTCACTTCCTGTATCTCTGTCGGAGTTCAGGAATCCACTGGATGCCCCTGTGCATGAGGTTAGTGTCGTAAGCCACAATTTTACTATCTCGGACAAACAACAAGCAGGAAGACATTCCTTTTCAATGGAGAGCAGTACAGGAGCATTGTGAAGATTAGTACATATGCGAATGCAGAATTTTCAGATCCAATTTGAGCTTCTGATGCGTTGGAATTTGGACTTACCGCATGTGTCCGCCTAGTCTGTATCAGAACTATGAGATAAGTAAATAAATTCACTAAAACGTTATTCTTTAAACTTTACATTTCTGTAGAAATGTTATGAATAATTGTCAGAAATAAATATTTAATAATTAATTATACATTGAGTCCTAGAAAACCTACTGTTTTTCTTTCAGACGTATAGACGTCTTTGAATTTTACGTGGATGAAAACAAGGCTGTGAGGGAAAAACATAGTCTTTCCAATGGCGTGTGCTTTATAAAGGCCCTAGATCACATGTAACGTTTAAAACGTACCACTTTCAAAAAAAAGTTTTTTGTCTACTAAAAGTCTTTTGGAAAGATGTTTCGTGATTGCGAGTCCATTGAACACGCTGTACTTCTATTCCTAAGCCTCATTTTCATTCCTGTAAAAAATAAAATATGGAGTCTATTGGTGGTCAGTTGTTTTGTGTGGACATGTTCATACCGGTACATTCATTATTCATCGGATTTAGTCTCAATGGTCAGTAAGAGTCAAGGTCTATGTGGGTAAAATACAACTTTGCAATTTTCAACCTGTTTTGCACCGTTAAGAAGGGTTTTCAGCTTTTCCATCCTTGGACGGCAACATGCCCAGTGCATTATGGGAGTTGCCGTTATCTCTAGTCAGGTATCACCGATTTAAAAAACAAATTCCGCCTTTTTTACTGTATAGACAGCCACATTTTATTGAAAGCCCTTTTTGCCAGCAGTGAAGTACCCCTTTAAGGCTTGTAGATGAAGTAATTATTGTTACCATTATGTGTGTAGGCCCAACTCATTCAGATGGTGGTATGGATGCTCCAGCACCGGCTGCTGTTTCAGATCCATACGTATGTTTATCTGCTGGTCCCGCCCACTGACGAGGAGCCTGGTCTGCGGGAGGAGGAGCCACCCCTAGCCACACGCGTTACAGGCCGAAGTCTGAGCACTCCCAGTGCCCTGAGCTTCGGCTCTCCCAGTATGTAACCCAGTTAACTACAACTCCACACAGACATTCACATGAGAGAAGAGACGCATAAATAATCAAATAAATTGTCAGTAGTTTATCTCATTTTCTCTCTGCAGCAAGTAGCGATGACATGACCCTGACGAGTCCCAGCATGGAAAACTCCAGCGCTGAGCTGCAGACCAGTGGAGACTCTCCTCTCAATAAAAGAATGACGGAAACGCTTCTGGCCAGCCTGACCGAACATGAGCGGCAGGCCATACTCCGTGTCCCAGCGGCACAGAACCCAGAGGACCTGCGCTTGTTTGCCAGGTGACAGAGCGTTTTCTTTTTTACAGCTTTTAAAAAAAAAAAATTATCTCAAACGTGACTTTGCTCCGAACAGTAGGTACGTTTTCATAAGTTTGCACTCATTTTCATCTATCAGAATGAATCCATTCTAATTTCTGAAAGTGTCTAAACACTGCAATTCGATTTAATTTCGACCTGTTTACATGTATTCCAAACAAAATTTCAGCACATGTGCAGTGATCAGAATCAGACAAAATGAACCGATAATGTCATCTGAGCTACAGTACCGCCAGCATAAATGTAGTTTTTGCCTTGATGACACATCTAATATGAAAGCTTACACGTGTTTTTTTTTTTTTTAAACGAATATTTAGTCTCATCCACTGACTAGGGCTGCATTTCCCAAATGCATCGTAAGCCTAATCTAATAAAAAAAGATACGCACATTTATAAAACGTAAAATGTAAATGTGTTCCACGGCACTGCCCATGTGCACTTGATATTTTTAAATCCAATTGAGAAAATAGTCTGATACAAGTGTTTACGTGCTTATATTTTTCCTGTTTATTGGATTATTTATGGTCTACAACACCTTTCAATCCGATCAAGATTTAATTTGAGCGTTTACATGAAGTCCAATCAGTCTTATTTTAAATGGATTATTTGGGTGCATATTAATGTAGATATTGTTGTATTTCTTCAGGCTTCTGCATTCCTTCAGAGGCCATCATCACCTGGAAGAGATCATGTACAATGAGAACATGCGTCGCTCGCAGCTGAAAACTTTATTCGACAAGTTTCGCAGTGTTTTAGTCATAACCAACCATGAGGACCCCATCATCTCTCTGTTCCAGTCTCCACCAGAGTAAACGGATCCTTCAGCTCGCCGTGAGTCTGAGGACGGTGTGACGTGTTTGTTCATCATCGGTGGCTTAAATAACATAATTCAGGAGCAACAAAATAATGACCTGCTCAGTTTCAGAAGAGGCTTATGGAGAGAAACCTCGCATAATCTACTGTGTATATAACTGTGCTGACCAAAGATTTTTATGTTGTCATGATTTTACCTCATAAGTGGTTGATTTTAATAAATGATTCAGGGGTCGTGGTGTGCAGGTCATCCTCGGGCAGCCATTAAATGGATCATTTCAGTATTCCACCCAAGCATCTCCTATTTTGATATCGTTCCCTGATGTGATATTTCATCTCCTCAAGCAAACAAGACCAAAAACACATGCCATGATGGTAATTCCAGACTATAAGACCGCATGCCCTGAAGACTCCAGTGCCGAGAAACCGAGATCGGGAAGAGAAAGAGAAAAAGGGGGTTGTAATGCCTATGAGGTGCAAATGGTTTTCCAAACATCTGTAAAATCAATGAGCACCAGGAATAACAAGACTATTTATTAAAGAAACATGATGTTACAAAAAACAGACCTGTTCAGAAATCAAACTCCGAGGAATAGTTCACTCAAAAATGGCGATTCTCATTATTTACTCGCCCTCATCTCTTTCCAAACCTGTATGATTTTATGATCTGTAGAAGCTTGTGATTTTTGCTGGGTTTTTTTTGTTCTCAATACACTAAAAGTGAAGCTTTCAAGCTCCAGAAAAGACGAAATGATAACCATGATAGATTTGTGTGCTATATTCTCAATCAGATGGCTTTGTGAGGGGAGTTAAGAAAATGATTGGTGAATAAATATGTAAACTTCAGCCTTTTGCTCACACAACATTATTATATGGCTTTAGAAGACTATAGAGAATATACTTGCATTATATAGAGAATATAAAGCACAACCATTTTTATGGTGCTTTTCATCGTTTTTTTTGCGCTGCTTCTGGTCACCTTTTATTGTATTATATGGAAAAGAGCAACCTGGACATTCTGCTAAACTTCTTTTCTGTGCTCTTCAAAATAACAAAAAAAAAAAAATACAAGTTTAGAACAACATGAGAGTGAGTAAATGATGACAATCTCTTTAAAGAGAGTGAACAACATGAAGACCTTTCAGGAGACTGTCTTTTGCGAATCAGTGGAGGATTGTGAATGCATCTGACGCTCTGCGTCTCTGTTCAGGACGCTCACACATGGGTGTCCTCTCAGGTAGAAGCGAAGCGGTTTGGTTGCCCATTCCCCATGAGACTCAACTCCGATCCGATGGGCCGACACCACCTCTCCAGCGGGAACAGTCTCTCGCTCTGGGTCCCTCTCAAGCCACACCTCGGTGTCAGTGGCCATATCCCTGCGGTCGAAGCAGCGCTGTATATCTAGAGCTTGGCACAACTTGGACGGGCCATTGCAGAGCTCTTTGTCCTTAAGGGTTTTGGCTCCAGCCTTGCGTTTGGCTGCTCGCAGGCCCCTCATGACGTCCTGACCCCTCAAAGGCTCCAGCGAGCGCAAAAGCACGGCCGCCCCCTCCCCTGCACACACACATAGTAGAGTAGTAAGCAAGGCTCCTCACTGTCTCCTTCCTGTTGGCTTGTGTCTTTGTGCGTATGCTCCAAGCTTTCTCTAGGTGCCAACTTAACCTATAATGAGAAACAGTTGGAGAGAAGCAAAACGGCAGCTAAACAAAACACTTGTTTCTTGCGTAACTAGCGATGAGGGGTCGCCTCCGGCTCCATCTCCTGTTAAGCCCTTTTTCTACGTGCGTGCGGGCAATTAGAGTGGATTTTGGAGCCTCACCTTGGCTGGAGACGTTCATGCAGAGGTAGATGCCGTAGATGGGATAGACATAGATGGTCCCAGGCTTCATGAACATTGCAGTGTTCCTCTCTGTGCGTTTCCCCCCCGCTGAGTGGGACGCCTTGTCCTCCCCACCCAAATATGCTTCGGTTTCCACAACCCTTGCTCTGAGCTCAGTGCCATCAGTTAGCTTCCTCACCAACACCTAATAAAAACAGAAACCAGATATCCTGCAAAAACACTGAACAAATCTGTACAGTCATCTTGTATCCAGCAGGTGGTGCAAATGTGCCAATAAATTATGACGGCTAGAATCACGTGTTAACAGTTGGTGCTGGCTAATGATGATATGTAAAATCTTGTTGCTTTTTGAGTAAAGGTGGGCTATTGTTTTTTCTAAACGACTGGGTCTATGACAAAAAATACATGTTCAAAAGTTTGGGGTCAGTAAGGTTTTTTGAATGTTTTTAAAAAGAAGTCTCTTCTGCTCACCAATGTTGCAAAAATACAGTAAAACCGTAAAATTGTGAAATATTATTGCAGTTTAAAAAACTGTTTTCTATTGTAATATATTTTAAAATGTAATTTATTATTGTGATCAAAGCTGTGTTTTCAGCATCATTACTCCAGTCTTCAGTGTCACATGATCCTTCAGAAATCATTCTAATAGGATGATTTGAATTTTTTTTTTTTATTAGCAATGTTGAAAACTGTTGTGCTGCTAAATATTTTTGTCAACTGATCTTTTTTTCCAGGATTCAGAAAGCATTCAAAAACAGCATTTATTTAAATTAGAAATCTTACTGAACATTATAAATGTCTTTGCTTTGATCAATTTAATGCATCCTTGCTGAAAAAAAGTAAACCAACTGACCCCAAACAAACTTTTGAATGATAATGTAGGCATAATTACTAGGCTATTTTCTTTTTTTTAAACAATGTTTAGTTTGTTTAGTAATATTTACCAAATATTATTAATAACTTATCTCTTTGACATTTTTTCAAGCAAGGTTGGTTCAGGTTGTAAAATGTCATGGGGTGCAACTCCCCAAAAAACCTAATGATATTCATTAATAAAAAATAATAAAAATAAACTTTTAGTTTGAAAAATATTTGTTCATGTCATGTAGGAAAGAGTCATGTTGTAAACCTTTCTGATTTTTTTTTTCAAAACCATACTAAACCAACATGAATACAAAGTCTACATTTTTCTAAGAACAATTTGTGTTTTAAACTAGAAAACGAACCATCAAAGCACTAACACATTGTGTGACACTCTAAAGTCTGTGTTCAATCAAACTGGGTTCACTTATCCTTTGAAAGGTTGCTTAAAATGTGCTAAAAGATGCTACAGCCAGTCATGCAGGGAGGTAGAGCAAATACAAGACAGCTGTGTGTGAACGATGTTTATGCAGTGAGCGCGACAGAGTGTGAAAGCCACAAGTGTCACCTTCTCCATTCTGGCTGCGGGCTGGACGAGTGCTTGGTCACACCGAGCAACCTAATATGGGTCAGACCGGACACCCTTCGACATGATAATGGCTTTTCGTGCTTCTCATTACACCCCCTTATTTACACACTGCTAAACTGAAAACAAACAAGGGCCTACTTTGTGCTGGTTAAATCAACCTGAAACTCGGCACTGTCATGCAAGAATGTGGCTAATTTTCTCGTATTAGAGTAGCCTCAATGTTTTCAGCAGCCTTCTTTCCATTTTAAACCTCATTAAAATGCAAATTAGGCCTCTGTGTCCGGCCGAGTCTATTCTGTGCTCTGCATTCTGCATTTAACTCTGTCATTCAAGTAGTTCCATGAGGTTAAGCTGTATTTCAAGTGTTCACACACAGTGAGTGAATTAGCGAAGCAAGATATGCTGTCTGCAGTCAAGACAGGGAGTCATTAAAAAAACACGTAGAAGCCAAAGTGATTCTCAATTTAATATTATATCTATATTTATTGTCAAAATGGACAAATCTTATTTTTAATGGAATTGCAGTGTTTATTATAAATGATTCAAGTCTCTTCACTGATGACGTGTTTACTGACAACCTGTCACTCACATGAGATCCACCAATAGCAAACCACAATCGACAAATCAATTCCCAATGGACAAAATTAAATCCCGCCCTACATTTTTTCTTGTTCGAAAAGCCGTTTGACTTTGATATATGTCACAATAGGGAAGAAAAAACTATCGCAACTTGTTTCATGCTGATTTTAACACATTTTATGAGTATCAATGTATTAGTTCCAACACAATTTTGTAGCATTGCAGAAAAAATTTCTTCCATCAAGTCAGAATTGGACTTCTGAACACTGACTCTTGCCAATGAATGACTGAGTATGTGCTTGGGATGTTGCTCATTTCTGGGTGTCACTCCATGATTTCATCAGTTTCTGTGAATAATTTTTTACAGGCCTGGGGTTCATTTTTCTGTCTTGAGACGGCTCAGGATTACTTTCCTAACACTTTCCTTCATACTCTATGATAGAAATAAGATATGAATATGATGATGCCATTTCTGACCATTTGAATGTAAATAACTAATATTAAGTTAAACATTTAATGCAGGACTTTAATGCCATTTGTGTTCTATCTGCATTCCAATGATATAGGCCTAGCCTACCTAGTGCTGATATAATTAACAAGAATATAGCCAGGCCTATGACAGAAAAAAAGGCAACTAATAATATTAGAGAAAACTTTTTTATATAGTTTTAGTAAACAATAACAACAATGCCTGACACTTTAGGAACGTGATTTCTTGAAAGTTCAGCAGTAACCTTTTCATATGAGGTGATTTCCTGAGATTGGACCCTTCCCTCAGCTTACCTTGCCGAGAAAGGCCTTCGCCAGATCAACGCAGGGCTGATGGAAGAAGCTGTCACTCAGTCTGACGGGGTCTTTCATTGAGAAATAAGGGCTGGGATGATCCGCAGTGTTCGTATCAGACTGACTCTGTATGAGTCTCTTGGGAGGTTCACCATCGCCATAATCGGTTTGAGGTAATGACAAATTATTTCTCTTCCGTGTCGTCATTATATTAGGCTAAATATTTTCCCCAAACCATACGTTTATTCCAGTCTTTCTTTCTATCTATCTATTATTATTGTATTTAGTTTTTTTAGTTTACTTTATAATTAAATGCTAAATAAAAAAATGCATTTAATGCCAAAAAGCATGCAGGAATAGCGTCATGTCGCGTTTTTAGGTGATAGTCTATAGCAAAACTGCAACATGTTCATATGTGTGCAGAATGCAGATTAGTGAATAAGTATAACTGCGGTCTTGAGAGGGGGGGGGGGCACTTAAGGCGTTTACTGTCGCTTCTGTGTTTGATGGATGTTATGTTGAATACGGAGTTGCAGCAGCTTTAACAAATTCATTCAGTTGAGTTTCAGCAGCAGCCCGGGTTTGTTTACCTTTAACAAGCGCAAAGCACTCTGGTATATTTAAAGGGCCAGTGTCGTTTGTGTGACATTTAGTTGCAGAACAACTGATTTGTTGGTTTGTAGTTGTTTTGATTGATTTTCGGATGAAATAAAGTGCAATTATTTTCACCACTTCTCCCAAAAAAGTTTATCACCCATAGAAATGAGTAGAACTTTAGATCCGATCTGCCAAATCACATCTTAATACCTCAACACGGCCTCTCATCATAACTATTTTACGTTTTGGCTAATTTTTGGCTAATTTATATGATTTGATACCATCTCATTTATACATTTTCATACTATCAAATTGCTCCCCAGTGATGGGTATGTTTAGGGGTGGGGTTATGGTTGAATATTCATTCTTATTTTTTTACACATCGTTCAAATTCATATGAAATCACCACCTCGTAAAATACACAGTTAGGTTTTCCCTTGAGATCAGTTTGGACTGGCTGGCCCGAATTGTCCCAAAATCATCAGAGACTACCTAAGCGGTGACAAAGCCTTTAAATTAACAGTTCGCCCCAAAATTAAAATTCTGTCATCATTTACTCACCCTCATGTCATTCCAAATCCATAACACTTTTGTTCATCTTCAAAACACAAATTAAGATATTTTTCATGAAACCTGATTTCTGTCCCTCCAAGGACAGTCCATGCAACCCAAACTTGCGGATCATAACGTTCATAACGAGATAGTAAAAGAAAATAAATCATTATGAATCGAAATTTGATTTTGGGTGAACAATCTCTTTTAGACCCCATCAAGAAGAATTGGGCACTGGTAAAATATCTACTAAATACAATACAATAATGTTGCTTACAAAAAAATACTACTAATTTAGTCAGAATACACAGATATTTTTTATTGATTATCAATAAAAAAATATGTTCTTTACAGAAATGGCTTACAGGGATGCCATGTTGAGATAACCAGCTTTGTCTTAAAGGAAAACTCCGGTCAATTTTAACATTGAGCTAAATTTTTTGTAAATTTGGAGTGCTGTCAATACAGAGAACAACGACAAAAATCGGTGTTGCCCACCGTGTTATCCTCTTTTTAAAATTTGCACCCTATTGACTTGAATGGGGCAAGGTTTAAACCTGCTTTTATCCTCTGAACATTCTGTCGAGTTTACGCGCGTGATCATAGGTAACTAAGATGATTTTTTTTTACAAATATCCATCAGAGCTGATATTCTCAAAACACCACACAGCACCGTCTTCGGCTGACAGCTGACAGTCTGAGTCTCCACTGTTGCTTAGTTACCTATGATCACGCACGTGAACTCGACAGTCGACTACTGTGGACTTCGACCGAAAACAGGAAGTAAATACAGGTATGTGCGCTTGTTGAATTAACATCATTTTTATTCATATCTTTCACATCTAATGCAGTCAGATTCACCGTGTTCACTCTGAAGGAATCACTCAACATGGCTGGGCACTTGTAATGACCCATTAAGGATGTTTAGAGGATAAAAGCAGGTTTAAACCTTGCCCCATTCAAGTCAATAGAGTGCAAATTTTAAAAAGAGGATAACACAGTGTAGGCAACACCGATTTTTGTCGTTGTTCTCTGTATTGACAGCACTCCAAATTTACTAAAAATTGAGCTCAATGTTAAAATTGACCGGAGTTCTCCTTTAAAGGTAACCAACAACAAACTTACCTCAGACTTTGCTGTCGTAACAGTTGTTTAGAAAGAAAAATATAAATTGTAATGACTCAATGCCCTTTATAAATCTGCAACATTTCCACATATAGATACAATCACAGTATTGCATAATATTAGTAGAAAGCCTACTACTATTACTACTACTACAAAAAAAAGAGCGGTTCTCACGCCTGTTGATGCCAGTAATTTGTAAGAGGGTTATTTCCAGTGCCAGTAGACTGTTTAATGGCCTGTAAGTCATCTATCAATGATAACTCAAAGAAATAACAATACACTGATATTATATACCTGAAACACTATTGCAAAATAGTTGTGGTTTAGTATTCATTCTTTAAAAATATTCATAGTCTCCATTCCCCGAGAATGCTTGTGATTTGTCAGAGCTCAGAGGGAGTGAGTGTCTGTGGTAAGGAAATGCTCAGAAACATCTGACGGAGAACCACACCGATCAGATTTTAGGGTTCAGTTTAAGGTTAGGTGTAGGGTTAGGCTTTATAGGTTGGACAACGTAATTCATATCAATCAATCTTTTTCCTCTGGTTTTAGGGAAACGATGATTTGGATCATGATTGTTTGATAGGAATGTTCCAGCAATGATCCAGGAACATGTCATGCATAAAGTCAAAGATAGTACAGACTGGATCATTTCAGTGTTTTTTTATGGCTAAGATATCAGATGTATACCTATCTAAAACATTACACAGCAAATGTTCAGAGACTTTAAACGGAGTGTGACACGCAGTGGCTTTAATGGGACTTACAGATTCAGGCTTTAACTGAGCCACTCTCTACGGTCTCAGCATGTCTGTCATCAGTAGCAGCAGGCCGACTCCTGAACACCTGGCTGATCGCCTGTGGACACCCCCAGAGGACACAACCACCAGCTGTAAAGTTAGTGAGACCGAAGAACAGACGACAGGATGGACAAAAGCCTGTCCCAGGCCTCCCATCTGACTCCTCTGAAGCCCGTCCAAAGTCTTTGAAGCGCTTGCAATATGTTACTCTGCTTAGGTGAGTTAAAGCAGAGTGTAGAGGCATATAGTATTATTGCTCAAAATTGAGCTTAGGGATTTTTCAAAACCTTTATCCCAAGTATTAAGGCCCGTTCACACCAAGAACGATCTACACCAGCGGATGATAACACTCTTTTTTACAAGTTCAAACTTACAAATCTTCAGATAGAGTAAAGAGTATGCATATTTGGCATGCTGTCCGAGGAGAGGACTCCGAGCTCGCAATTTTGGCCTGATCCTAGAGTGCTCCCCCCGTATTCCTGGCTGTGGTAGTAACAAGCCAGTGAGAAGTCAGGTGGAGGGATGCAGAAAACGTAGGTGAGTCGACAAAAGTACCGACTTACACAGATACACACGGGAGCATTTGAAAGCAGGCGTCTATCAGCGGATCCTTAATATCTACTAATAGACGATACGCTAATAGACGCCTGCTTGTGTAAGCGCTCAGTGAAGACAATATGTTTTTGAAGAGTTGATCATTGTAGGCAATCACAGACATATATTTGTGCACATGAACACAATGGCCAACCAGAGATGTTTAAGAATCTGTTCAACAGCTAAAAATGCTAGAGGAATATGCTGGCATCATCACATTTTTTAAAATACTTGGTACCGAAGTCGGTACTTTTGACAACACTATTGGATATCATTTGAACCTGTTCCCCCTGAACTTTGTTAATAAAACATCATTTATTGCAATTGTGCGATGTAGTTTAGGTCGTCTACCGCTTTAAATGCTTGAGCTCTTTAAAGCAGGATGGATTTTGATTGGACCCCCCCCCCCCCACACACACACACACACACACACACACACACACACACACACACACACACCACCACCACTGTGGGTTAAAGGTTTGACTGAAATGCTTGTCTTGAAATCATTTATATTTTACCAATGATTAAAAACTGTGCTAGATGTTACGTTTTGTGAGACAACCACTGAAGAAGCCATGTTTATAAATGGGTTAAATTAAATTTGCATAACAGTGACTGTAAAATATGTATTTTAGGTATGGGAATGGTATATTTTGAGTTCTGATATTTGAGATATGGTCATTGGGCTACTTTTGATTGGCCATATTCTGTTATGCAGACCTGGCAACACTGTTGGCTGTCAATGTTTTTATCAGCAGGAAGATCTGCATGCTCACACATTGCTGCTCTGATGTGCAATGGTAGCAGAAATAGAAAGGGGGCACACTGTTGGCTGCCAATGTGTAAATCAATATGTTTAAGTAACTCAAGAATGCCATAAACATTCCAAGGTGAAATATGCTCATGGCTCATTTTAATAGTGCAGTGGAGTAACCAGCTGCACCTCCAAGTTCCTTTTCAAAAGTTACAATCGATGCTGCACTGCTTATCGCATTGGGAACGTCTTTAATCGTAACCCGCTGTGAATATAGTGTGTAAACACGTCAATGGAATCGACCGGAAGTAATATAGCCTCGGTGAGTGACTTCATCGGCGCGCACCCGCGACACAAGGCTATAATTAGATGAGCTGCGGGTGCATCGCCAGGTCTTTTGTCTTCAGAGACCTCTCTATGTTTGGTGTGCAAGCATGTATCTCCTCTTTATCTACTACAGATCTTTGTTAGGAGTTATTTAGTTTATCACTGGCAGTGTGCAGATTTTCTCTTTCTCATCTCAACGATCTAAAAAGAGTTTAGAAAAAGTAAAAAAGAGAAATGAGTCAACAGAGTAAGCGCTGTGTCCCTCCATGTTCTCGTCCTATGTCAGAACTGGATACACACGCTTACTGCTTTGTGTGTTTGGGGGAGGAGTATGCGAGCATTGTGAACTGTTCACAGTTAAAATGCTTCGTGCTCGTCTTGGCTACTTTCAGTCCGCACCCGGATTAACATCGTGGGGCTCCCGAATGGATTTGGCTGATGAGCAAGAGACGGGTCCGTCCCTTTCGCTGGCTCGCTCACCAGATCCACAATTTCCCTCGCGTGATCCCTAAGCGCACCCCGAGGGACACTGGGCTTTCGCCTGCCGCTATTGAGACCATTCTAAGTGCTAGGGCCTCCTCCACTAGAAAGAGTTATGCCAACAAATGGCGTGTCTTTGAAAGGTGGTGTGTCGTACATAATGCAGATCTGGTCAACTGCCAGATTGCTTCAGTTCTGGACTTCCTGCAGAAAAAATTATCAACAGGCACATGCCCGCCACTCTCAAGGTTTATGTGGCCACTTTTTCGGCTTGCCACGCCTTGGTTGACGGGGTGCCACTCAGGAGACATCCTCTGCTCGCTGGCTTCATTCGCGGGGCCAGACAACTGAGGCCTCCCGTAAGAACCAAGATCCCTTCGTGGGACTTAGCTATAGTCCTCAAGGGTCTGGTTGAGACCCCCTTTGAACCTCTAGAGCCAGCGTCTGACAAACTTCTGACCCTAAAGATGTTTTTTTCTTATGGCTATAACCTCTCTAAAAAGAATTGGAGACATGGAGGCTCTGTCGATATCTCCATCTTGCTTAGACTTTGCCCCAGGAATGATGAAAGTGATTTTGCATCCTCATCCTGATTACCTGCCTAAGGTACCTTTCTCGGCTGTACATTCGGTCACTCTTGGGGCCTTCTGCCCCCTGCCGTTCACAACACTGGAGCAGGAGAGATCTCACAGACTGTGTCCAGTCCGTGCTCTTCAGACCTACATCCACCACACCAGCCAGTGGGGTAAGTCAGAGCAACTGTTCGTTTGTTATGGGGGCAGCAACAGGGGTGCTGCCGCCACCAAACAGACCATGTCACATTGGGTCAGGGATGCTATTGCTCTTGCCTATGATGCGCGCGGCCACGCTTCGCCAACGGGTCTAAGGGCTCACTCCACCAGAGGGGTCGCCTCCTCTGCTGCCTTGGCAAGGGGTGCCCCCTTGCAATTTGTTTGTGATACGGCAGGCTGGTCCTCTCCACACACATTCATAAGATTTTATAGTTTGGATGTTCATGCCACTCCGCTCTCACGTCCTGGAGTCGACATCACAAGCTAATGTCTAGGGTTTTCCTGCGTTCTTGTGAGTACACCTACACAACCGCAAGGAGTCCAGACACCTGCAACCATGGCGGCGTGGGCATTCTCATTCCCAATGTGCTAAGCAGCGCACCATCGATTGTAGCTTTTGAAAGGGAACGTTTCGGGTAACTTGATTGTAACCCTGTTCCCTGAAAAAGCGGAACGAGATGCTGTGCTGCATTGCCGTGCTGATGATGTCCCAGGACTGCTCTTCAGACACAAATATCCTGACGATGCACCCGCGGCTCATCTAATTATAGCCTCGTGTCGCGGGTGCGCGCCGATGACGTCACCGACCGAGGCTTTATTACTTCCGGTCGATTCCATCGACAGGTTTACACACTATATTCGCAGTGGGTCACAATTAAAGACGTTCCCAATGCGCTAAGCAGCGCAGCATCTCGTTACGCTTTTTCAGGGAACAGGGTTAGTCAAGTAACCCGAAACGATCTTCCACAAGATTTTGTTTTGCACTACAATCTTCTTCATAATGATTCTGCGTAAAGTTTTTAACTCCACTTTTGTAAGTTTGGAATCACTGAAATATTTTAGTTTTTGAAGAGTTTATTTTTTTTTTTTACTATTTTTTTTTTTTATTCACCAATGATGCATTCAATTGATGCATCTGTCTGACAGACAGATAGATGCTCTCCACTGTCACGCTTACACATATGCATCAGAGCTTATGTATTCTAGTCAGTTAAGTTTCACTTATAATTTAACTTTTGCTGGTGTAACGGGATTGTAGTTTACGTCTCACTTCTCATATATATATATGTATACTGTTGCTGTATCGTCGCTAAGATTTTTAAAATGTTTTTATAGAAGTCTCTTAAGCTCACAGAGGCTGTATTAATTTGATAAAAAATACAGTAAAAACAGTAATATAGTGAAATATTATTACAATTTAAAGTAACTTCTATTGTAATATATTTTAAAATGTAATGTATTCCTGTGATCAAAGCTGAATTTTCAGCTCCATTACTCCAGTCTTCAGTGTCACATGATCCTGATTCATGATCCTGAAATCATACTTGTATGATGATTTGCTGCTAAAGAAACATTTCTGAATATTATTCTTTACTGTCACTTTTGATGAATTAAATTAATTTCCAAAAAATTTATTTGCTGAATACAAGTATTGATTTATTTTTCTTTCAAACATTTGAAACCTGAAGATTTACTGAAGACTTCAGCAGTCGAAAAAAGACTCTGTAATATCTTTCCACACACCATTAAGCAGCACAACCATTTGCAACTGTGCTAATAAGTTTCCATAACAACAAATCAACACATTAGAAAGAGTACCTCACAACTTACTAATAAAACCTTTGTGTTGAATGATCCTTACAAAAAGTGTGTGTGTGTGTGTGTGTGTGTGTGTGTGTGTGTGTGTGTACATATGTGTGTGTGTGTGTGTATATATATATATATATATATATATATATATATATATATATATATACTCTCACTGGCCACTTTATTAGATACACCAGTTCAACTGCTTGTTAACACAAATATCTAATCAGCCAATCAAATGGCTGCAACTCAATGCATGTAGACATGAAGGGGATCTGCTGAAGTCCAAACTGAGCATCAGAATGTGAAAGAAAGGTGATTTAAGTCACTTTAAACGTGGCATGGTTGATGGTACCAGACGGGCTGGTCTAATTTGAGAAACTGCTGGTCTACTGGGATTTTCACGCATGACCATCTCTAGGATTTACAGAGAATGTTTATATGTTCTTCATATATTATTATATTTAATGTTAGATATGATACTTTAGCTTTTCAAGAAAGTGTCATCAATGACAAAAGTTATTATGTAGCACACTGTACATCTATTTGTAGAACAACGAGAAGCATATGTGTAACACGGTATCTCAGTATGTGGTGAAGTGTTGCGCTGGGATGCTTGTTGTCTGCTGATCATGTTCTCCAACGGCCAGTTGGCATCAGGATCACGTCTGCCTGTTGAGCCAAAGCAGGGGGCAGAGATACAAATTGACCTGACATGACTGTAACTAAAGGCCAGAGATGGTTTGATGATGGCTGTGTCATAGATCTGGTGGTTTGGCTGAAACCATTGTTGGGATCCTTTGGCTTTGGTCTCGAGTACATGTCAGCAAACAGGAGGAGATCTGGCAACGACTTCCATTATCAGCTCAGCTAAAGCTCTTCAGCTGTAGGCAGCAGGACATGCCTGTGACAGACAGATAGATGCTTTCCACTGTCACGCTTACACATATGCTTCTGTCACGCTTTAGTGAAACTCACTGATTATGACAGCAGTGTGAGTCATCAGACCATCCACACTGAGCTGTCACCTTAAGAAGCAGGTAGAACACTTTATTTTTATGTCTGATATGTATTTTCACTCTCTTTTAAATGGAAAGATTGGCTTGTTTGATCTGAGTTTCAGTGTTCCCGCATGGCTGAAGGAAACAAGCAGAAGGCAGACTGAAATGTGTGGAAAAAAGATTTCTTGAAGTGGAGTGTTACGCATACGCATGTCCATTTATTTTCAGTCTGAAACTGAAGCAGTGAGATTTATTTGCAATATAAGGACCATATCATAGCAAGGTAAAGTCTTCATAGCGGCACCATGGGAAAACTTTTTGCGTTTCTTCAAGGAAATGCCAGTATTGCCAGGCTGCAAAACTGTAGCGCTGAAGTGTAGGCCAGCTTTGGTTATAGGGTTTGTATAGAAACTGAATCAGAGCTGCATATATTGTCAAGAGTAGACCAGTGTTTATGCATTATAAGTACCCAGAGTTATGCTTACTTTTTTTATTAACCAGGAAATTAACGCATTACTTTTAAAGTACAACAAAATAGCTAAGTTACTTTCCAAATAATTAACTCAAGTTACTTTGTTTTCCCACTTATTGACTGACAGCTTTCCTGTACCCATGTTAAGGGAAATTGTTAAAATTTGTTTAAAAATTTAATTGTTAAAAAAAATTGTTAAAAAATAAGAATTTTTTATTTTTTAAATAATTGGAAAAAGGGAAATTGTTAAAAAAAAAGAATTGTTACCCATGTTAAAAAAATAAATAAATAAATAAATTGTGAAGCTTTGTGTGCGCTGTTTTGTTGGGCGATTTGTGTGCGCTGTTTGTTTTTGTTTCTTTGTGTTATTGCTGAAGTAAGAGTGTTGAACTTTCTTCTCCTGCGTCCTATTCTTCGGTGATCCAGAATGGCAGCACAACTGAAAGGTCTGTTTGAGCTGTGCTCATACTTTACAGGAGTGAATTAGTATTTGGTCTTTTGGTGTAAAAGGGCTTTTACATTTGTCAAAAATATAACTTTTTTTTGTTATTAAAAAACAGACAAGCAAGCCCAGCCTATGAGTGAAAAAGTAATGCAAAAGTAATGTATCCCATTACTTTCCATAAAAAGTAACTAAGTTACAATTAGTTACTTTTTTAGGGAGTAATACAATATTGTACAATTATATTTTCAAATAAATGCAGCCTTGGTGTAACCTTGGTGTAGCATAATAGAAAGAATCTTAGCTAGCCAAACATTTTGAACGGTATGAGATGTGTCCAATACCATCTGTGGGAACTGAAACTTCAGCTGAATATCTTCATAAACTGTCTGCTTATGAGGTCTGCACAGTTGAATGCATCCATGGTAGAAATATGAATACTAAAATAAATACGTTAAAAACAATTCCACCCCCAAACTTTTGAAGGTTGTGTGATTGGTTAGTTTTAAATTGATTCAATGTAGAATATTGAAATCTAATCAAAGATTTCTTTAAAAGTATACACTTCAAAAAAGCCAAAAAAAATTATCCTGGTCACAATTCTAAAAGTATATTTTGTAGTTCATTATATATATATATATATATATATATATATATATATATATATATATATATATTGGGGGTCTAATTTTTGTATGTATTTATTTTTGACTGTTTTTAGGAGACGAAAACTTTAACTTGATGGTGCATGTGTTTGCTTATGTGACATTCATGTGGTAATTATATGCAGATTTCTACTAAATATTTAAACAGGCAGATTGTTCCCCTCTCTAGTTTCACAACAACACCTGTTCAGCTCAACGGTTCACAGCGGGAAATAATTTTTGGTGGTACTTTTAAATCATGCATAGCTTGCATCTGTATCTGCCTCATTGTTCTATGTGTCATATTGTAGCAGGCTAAGAGATAGTTCACTCAGAAATGAAAATGCTGTCATCCTTTACTCACTCGCATGTGTTTAGATGTCTGATTCATGAACGAATCATTCTTTTGAGTCAGATCTTTTCAATGAATTGGTTAATCTAGTTAACAAAAACGGATGATTCGTTCACGACTCACAGTCACAGCGGTTACCAGCTCACTGGAGGGGAAGATTATCAGTGAATAACGTCTATTCATTTTATATTTTGGCCTATTCACAGAAAGCTCGAATGATGACTAGTGCATGAATTATATGAACCATTGCACAATTATGGTACGCGTGTGCCCATTTTAAGTTTAAAAGCCTCACTCCTCTTTGGGACTAACTGTTTGGAAAAGACTGACCAATACCATTCTTCTTTTGTGTTCAATGGAAGAAAGAAAGTCATACAGGTTTGGAACAACATGGTGAGTAAATGAGGACAGATTTTAAATGTATATCTCTTTAAGTACAGGGAACATAAAAATGTCTTGTGAGCTGCGCATCTATGAGCCTCAGTGAAAACAAAACACTTGACATCCTGCATATGTTATTTCCTTTAGGCAAACCTCTTCCTTTTGTGTCAAATGGAAATGGGTTTAAGCGTTAAGCAGTGTAGGAAAGCTACACCAGCCTCTGGCTAAGTACTAAGTTCAAACAAACCCTGGCTGAAATATGAGGTCAGATAATGGAGACGGTGGGAGTGTTGTTTTCTCTGGCATGCTCTGCTCTGTTTGCCTCATAGAACCTCTGCTAAATTTAACCCGATATCTTTGTCAGCTGACATGCGGATTCGGGCGTTACTAATCAGAGCCTCCATAGTTTCTTTGGCTCTTTTCCTTCATTCAAAGTTTCCTCTCTTTCTGCTTCTCCCTATACCACCTGCTTGCTGTCTTTCTCATGTATCGCTCCCTCTATCTCATCACATTTTGCTTTGTGATTCTTTGAAACTCCTTTCTGATTCGAAAAGTTCAAACGATGCTGTATTTTCTGTCACAGAGTCCTGAAATAATACTCCGTAATATATCTTCTTCTTGGGTGAGCATCTCTGGAGAAATGGGGACATAAACATTGTGGCAGTATAAATTTGTTCGATGTTGTCAGATTTTACTTTAGCTGCATTGCTAAAATGGCTTAATTTTTTCATTAAAAACCTTTAATACTTTTGCAACTTACTGACTTCAGACAGATGTGTGACATTTTAATACACGACCACCCATTTACATGTCAACTGCCAACTCAGGACCTGTTTGCATAGTGTTGTCAACTAAAAACGGAAAACTTTTTATGCATTTTGGCTGTTTTTTTAAACGTCAACGGCGGTTTAGGAAAATGAAAAAAAAAATTTGAAAATGGGTTTCATTTTTAGTCATTTGACAACTTTGTTGTCTGTACGCGAAAAACGCAAAAGAAAGACTTTTCCGTTTGTATTACATCTACTGTCGTGTAAATGTACACTAAGTCTAATGGGAAGTTGACTGTAATCATTTTGTTGAAATCTCAATCTCCTCCTATTGGTATTTGATTTGTTGATTTGACGAACATGTCAAACTAGCGATCAAAGATTTTGGCCTATAGGATCAGAGAAATCTTTTAGGATTTATACAATTTGTCTCAGGCGACCAAATTGTAGCTAAAATCGTACATTGTGCACCCTGCTTTACTATCTTTCCTCAAGTGTCTTGCTTACTTGACTAGTTTGCTATGCGAGAATCACCAGAGCTTGTGGATCATTCCGCACACTGTATGTCTACAAGCACTGTGCGTGTGCTTGTCTCAAGCACACACATCCCTAAGTAACAGTTGTGTATTCTCTGCTATCTGTGTCACCCTAAAACTTTGACCATTTTTTAAAGTATAAAAATCCATCTCTTATCTCAAGCCGTTGTGTTATGCATATTGTGATTTGTATGCTTGTGATATTTCAATAATTGTGATATTTCGTGCAGCCCTGGTACTATTATTCCAAATACGGAATACAAAGATATAATTGTAAAATTTGGGAAATACGCCAAACTTTCTGCTTCCTTCAGAAGAGGTGTTAGGAGCTTTAGGGAAACCTGTTTGGAACAATTACTTTTTGAAAATCAATTCGGAGCCGCAAGTGGGACAAAAAGTGCACACTTCGTCTTTAATAGACCCTGGTGTGGTTTGTAACTACTTTCCTAACTGATAGAGGATCAGTTCTTCACATTGATGGAGTGGGTGTGAAATTTCTGTGGCTTTCAAGATTAGAACGCAGTGGATTTGTGAAATATGAAAACTTCTACATGCAGTTTTCTTTCAGCTCTGTTCTCCTTTAGTCCCACCTGCTTTATCACAGCTACACATTTTTGTTGAGCTGTAAGAAAAAGAAGGCAAAATTAGGACCTGCCACAATATTCCCACTTTGTTCCAGGTCATCGTGCCAAAAGATAGTGTTTATTCTTTCTCACTCTGACCACCTGGCATTGTGGGATAACTGTACTTGGCAAACGCTCTCCACTGAAAGCCAGTTAAGAAAGCAGGATGAAAGATCCCTCAAGGGAAATATCTCTCCCTAGTCAAACTCAATTTATTTAATTAACCCCGTCGTAATTTAAAGCTCATTAATGTTTAAAGGGACCCTGGCGGTGTTGTGTGGGAAGGTGTCAGGTGTTGGGCGGCTCTGCGGTAGGGAGAGGCGGGATTATTCGGGATACGCTGAGGGTGGTTTCCGCGGCTCATGTGGTCCTGCTCTGAAAGCCAAACAGCTGGCAGACACGCTCATGCTTATTCGTTCATCTGCTGGGGGCTCCTAATGGAAAGGAGGTAAACGATATTGAAAGAATGTGGGGTCAAATGTTACATGCAGAAATATGAGGTGAACATGACCAGAAAAACTGCTTTCCTTATCTTATGATTCCTGTTCTTCTTCCTTTAAACTGTCATTTCTGTTGGGATGTTATTTAAATGAAACCTCTCTTTTCAATACAGTTTAGAAACCATATTTGTCAAGCTCTAAAAATAAATAATGCTCTATATTCCAAGTCTTCTAAAGCCATTCCAACCTTGTGTGAGGAACAGACCAAAATCCAAGTCGTTTCAGATCCGAAATCACATTCACAACCACTTTCAGATCACCTATCGTCCCAAGCTCGACATCGCAAAATATCATGGGATTTGGCATTTGCAGTAACTGAACATAATGTGCTGGTTTGAAAATGTGAGATGGGATGAAGACCGAAAGCTGCAGTGGACTTGATGATCGTTTGTGAATTATGAGCTGTGTGGTCCATCATATGCTCTTAAAAATAAAGGTTATTTATCAGCATCGATGGTTCAATGAAGAACCTTCAACATGCATGGAATCTTTCCATTCAATAAAAGGTTCTTTATAGTGGAAAAGTGTTCCAAATGTTCTTAACACTAAGAAAAGCTGTGTTATTTTAAGAACTGTTCACTGAAAGGTTCTTTGGGGAACCCAAAATTGTTCTTCTTTTGAAGAACCCAAAAAAAGGCTTCTCTTTCTGGCTATGATGTGTTATACTTCTGATAACAGCCTCCTTGACCGCAGTCTAAAGCTATTAAGCAGGAAGACAGAGCGGTCTGGACTTTACTGATCCTGTTCTTATCTCACCGAGGAAGAGGAGGTCTTTTTAACTGACACATTTTCCCGAGTTCCATCTTTAACCTGTTGTTTGAATCTTACAGTGCAGCATTGTTTTCCTACAACAGTTTATAATGAATCATTAAGGTGAATCATTCACTTACTCTCACTCTCCAAAAAAAGTACAAAAGTTGTCTCTGGGTTGGCACCCTTTCAATAAGGTACTAAAATATACCATTTAGGTACTAATCTGTACACTTTAGGTACTAAGACAATAAAATGCACCCTTTATGGTAAATAAGGTACAAAGGTGTACCTTTGGAAAGGTACGCCCCAGTGACAGCTTTTGTACCTATTCTTCTGAGAGTCGCCAACCTGTGTGCATTTCTTTAGAAAAATGTCTCAATGTTGTTGTCCATACAGTCAACGGGGTTCAATGTTTTTGACTTTCATTAAATGGGCAAAAACTTCTTCTTTCGTGTACCACTGAAAAAATTTGGTGAATAAATTGAAGAAAAAAATACTGGATTTGCTGGACAAAAAATGTGGATTGTGAGGTTTGGTTAGACAAAATGGTGAGAGTGGAATGTAAACGGCTGTTCTTGTGTTTGATTACTGTTTTACCATAATGAAAAGGTTTGATGCCAGTGGTGTGTGAGGGAAGTAACATGTGACCAAAATGGACCACAGACTATTGCATCAGCAGAGTTTCTGAGGCACTGCAGGGCTTTCTGACACATGAAGAAAAGTCAGAATCCTGGAATGAGCGTATTCTTTCTTTCTTATACTTACAGTCACCAGATCCGGATCTGTCAAGATGTTTTCCTAGCCAAAATCTGAAATTAACATAGAAAGCAAACATAGACTGTCAAAATGTAAACATATTTGATACTGAGGAGGAGTGCTGATGGAGATTACTGTGAGATTATTTTTGGATAATTATTTTGTTGAGTAAATTTTCTGTTGATTAATTGACAGCTATTGTGTTGTGATTGTGAATGGGAATACTGAGAATTGGCATAGCAGAGGGAGACGAGGAGAGTTCATGTTCTCTAACTTCTGTAAAAAAATAAATTAAAAAAATAGTTCAGCCAATAAAGTACATTTTGCCAATTTAGTCAAACCCATCTGAGGACCCTTCATTTCATGCCTTCTTTCAAACATGTGTCGTGTATGTCTGAAGAATATCGAGTTGTCACTCTCCATATGTCCTTTCTTTTTACCCTCAGTAATTCAGGGCCAACCGCAAAGACTTCCGAAGTGAGATTTGCTCCTGCAGCTTTGTGGACGGTTAACACCAGAGGAAATCCTTTATGGCTTGTCTGACTCTGTGTTCCTCTGTTGAAAGTGGGTCTTGTGCTCAGCTCTTTTATCTGGGACTGATTGATGGCGTTTCCACTGAGCTTGAGTGCTCTCCCAGCTTCACTACTGCAGTTTAATCTGAGGCCGTGCCTTGCCCTCAGCCCTCCCTCTGCCTCTTCTGTGACCCACAGGAGTATTTCAGAATCTATTCGTTTCTACTGGCCCATGGTAGAGCAATCAGATGTTCCCCATGAGTCTCCTACATCACAATGAGCATTTCATACATTTGGGTTCTGTCTGTGTTATTTTTGTTCAGCAAAGTAAACTTCAACCGAAAATGAAAATTCTGCCATTATTCGCGAAACAGAAATGTTTAGCAGAATATCTAAGCTGCCCTTTTTAATAGAAAGAAAATGGATGGTGATTTATACTGTCAAGCACTAATGAGAAAAAAAATGTTTAAACAAGTCTTTTGAAGCCTTGGCTTTGTGTGAGAAAAAGACTGAACACGAGTTCACACTTACCTGTACATATAATTAAATAGAGTAAAGGTTATGTGTATTTGGCATGCTGTCCGAGGGGAAGGCTTCAAGCTCAGAATGTGTCCAGAACCCAGAGTACACCCCTCATCCCAGGCTGGGATAGAAATAGTTAAAAGTGAGGAGATGGGGGTGGTGAGGAGGGGATGCTGGAGAACTGTCATGGCGAATGCAAAGTTTCTTGGGGTATTGACATATCATTTTTCCTCCCATCTTATTAATTTTTTACCATCACCAGATCCCTTTATGCACTTCCTCTTAATGTCTTTACGCTTTACAAATCTTCTCCTGCGTACTTCTAAAATCTGAAACTAAAAACTTTAAATAGCAATGTTTTTGGTACCAAGATACACAAGAACCAATTACTTTTGACATCATATAAAGTCCTTGAAAAGGGTAAAGCATCTTAAAGATGCATGCAAGCATAAATGACATTTGAAAGCCATGTACAGATTTTCATGAGCCACATAAAAGTGCAGCTTGGACATTCTGCAAAAAAAAAAAAACTTAGAGGTTTGGAATGATATGAGGGTTAGGAAATGATGACTTTGGGTACACTATTCCTATACATTTACTTCCACATCAGGGCACAAACATAGTTAGGTCACCAATATGTTATTATTATTATAACATATTGTAAGTTTTAGGGTGTGTTCACACTTGGCAGGTTTGGTTTAATTAAAATGAACCCCAATTGCTCTGTTAATGTGGTTCCTTTGAATAAGTGTGAACGCTGTCATCCGAATCCTGGTGCGCATCAAACAAGTAGACCGTGACCCCTGAAAAGATGGGTCTCAGTCCACTTCTAAATTAACTGTGGTGTGGTTTGACTGAAATATGAATGCAACACTGACCAAAGACCTGTAAACGACTCAAAAACAGGAAATGATGTCACCAGATGCGACCCTAAAAAGGACAGAATGCTCAAGCATAACTGTTTTTTATTGTCATAGTCACGGTGTTGCCCATCACAGTTCGGTACAGGATCAGAAAGTGTCTCCTCACAGCCGATCTTCATTTGTGTGTGTGACGGAGCGATTCCTGCCACTGTTCTGACTCCTTTACTCATTTTATAAGCTCTTCACGAGTTCTCAGTTCCATAATATAACATAAGTTGTACACAAAATATACATCATAAAAGTCTTATTTGTTTAGTGTCTTTAGGTTCGGTGTTTAAAAAAACAGTGTGAACGCTAAGCGAAACAGGACAAAATGTATTATTTACTTTTTTGGTCCGGACCAAAACAACCAAGAGAACCGAACTACAAGTGTGAGCACACCCTTAAACTATACTTCTGTTCTCGCTCTTTCTCTTTGTTGGGCTTTGGGTGAAGGCCAACATACTGCCTAGATAACACTGTCTGGCCACATGCTGCCTGTGACGTGAGTCTGAAACCAACCTACTACTGTGAACGTAACTGCATATAATGTTGTACATGATCTGCCATCCACTGGCAGTGCAAGAAAAGTTGAATGTGTAACATTTGCCCTTGTGGAGCCAAAGCACCGCTTGTCGCAACTCGCTTGTTGCATTAACTGGCAGGCCCAAACACAACATTTGACTCTAAAACCCAAACTTGATCTAAGGTTTAGTGTTTGTTGATGAACTTGCTGATACCGCTATATAAATGTCTCATTTATTATATTCTATACCTGCCATATTCCCCATGGTCTAGGATAAAGGCCCAGGTCTGGCAGAAAAATGAAACGGTCATGAGAGAATCTTCTTTGGCCAGGAGCGGGATTGAAACCCATGCCAAACTGCAATATCCTGAGGAACCTACCTGGATTGTGCACTTGTCGTTTGAATCCAAACCCTTTCAGCAGCTAAACCTTTCCACTCGAAGGCTCCCTAATGGATATGAAATTGCACAGAAAACATTCTCCACCATAAAGAAGAAGCTTTTTGTGCTGGAAAACAGCAGTTTTAAATGCTTGTGTGTTGGTTTTAAATGTGTACTTCAAAAAGCAGTACACGCTGTGTAAACCATACAAGTTACGGTGCAGGCACTGATCAGGACAATCATATTCTTCTCCTCCATTCGTGCATGATTTTATGTGGACAGAAAATCAGGTAATAAGGCCATATGGATAACTGAACACGCAAGCCTTAGAGGCACTCTGGAAAGTCCCCGAAGGCAAATAAGGGAAGAATCTCAACAATGTCGTATGAGAAAATGGAATGCTATGCATGTCAATGGCGTCTCTTTGTCTTGAGTTTGAACTCTGGAGTTGAGGAGGAACCTGCTGTCCAGAATTAAAACATCTCTCTGCCTGATTCTGCTGTTTAAGGGCCTAAAGGGAACTGACATCAGAAACTGACAAATCAAGACAACCACAAATGCTTCTCTTTTTTTTTTTTGCCATGCTTTCTCTTAAAATGATTTCATGTGTAATCATTACTCGTTGAATTCTTGAGGAATTTAAGGGAACTAGGGTGAGTTTGTGAATTTCAGTAATGCTTCCCTGATTAATCATTTACTAAAACATTCAGTGAAGATAGTGTGTGGTTTTGTGAATGCGGTTTCATATTCATAATTCTCTTTAAATACAGCCTCTACTTCTCTAAATAAATCCTTGTCCCATTTTATAATCCCCTGGTGGCTTAGTTTAATTTCATAATTTAACAACAGTGTTATGGCTGCCAATGCATGTTGTTACATTTACTTTCACACTTTGAGGAAAACTCTCAGTGAAATTAAGTGTGTATGTAACATGCCATACACTGCAGAAATTATGTATTAGACTTGTAAATGAATCTGTATGGGCACCTGAAATAAACACCACTGGATTAAGACAAAAAGAAAGGCTATGTTTGGAATATTGTACTTCGTTTTAAAAAGCAGAACACAGTATGCAAATATAAACATTTCAGCTGCTCTGGGCCAAATGGCTATACCATATAAAAAGCCTTATAGGGGGCCACAGAGTAATGGTGAATGAAAACCAGTGTGTGAATTCAAAGTGGTGGTGGTGACAGTGGTGCTGTTGAAAGAATAATTACACCACAATTTCAATCGAGTCCCTAAAAGTGCATTATTACTAGTTGCTGAGTGTTACTTGCTTATTATGCCCATTCCCGGAGTGATCTCCAGAGTCATCTGTCCTTGACCATTCTTTCCAACTGGTTCCAGGTGTAGCCCATCTTGGTTTTTAGTTGTCAGCCTCAAGGTCACGTCACCAGTGCTGCGTCCCAATTCGCCAACTTATACTACGCCCTAAAAGTATACACTCTTTTTGTGAAGAAAAAGTACTTTTGAGTGTGTAGCAAAAGAGTAGGCATCCTGCATCCTGTGCATCCTGTCACCGTAAACTGCCCTATCAATCATCTTGTTGTCACACTTAACATTTGTCTTTTTCTAAACCTCTCTACATAACTGCCAGACTCTATGTCTGTAGTTTTTTTTAACACTTTTCACTCGTGTTTGTAGTTCTAACCGAATCCTCGTCCAACGCGCGATGGCTTGTGGGCAATGCCGTTAGAGTGCGCATCGATCTGAATCGACTTTCGATTCTGACCTGAAATAGTAGACCATCCGGGTATCTTTGGAACACTCATTTCAACATACTACGATTTGGGACGTACTAATTGTATTTTCAAATACTATAGGACAGAGAGTATGCGAATTGGGACGCACCACATGTGTTTCTTGGATGGCCTCTTCTCTGCTTTCCTTGGGGGTTCCACTTAAAGTGCCTTGGCAGATTACAAAGGTTGTGCCCTATCTTCTCTAACTGAATCCTTCTGAGACAGTAGGTTTGGACCTTCCTAATTGGCACTGACTTCATGTAGAGTTGAATAGGCGGATCTTTGCTGCCAAGGTCATGTCTCTGGAGCTCCAGATGTTCTTGAGCTGTATGAAGGCCACTCTTGCTTCACCCAATCCTTGCCTTGACATTTGCGGCTGTGCCACCTTGTTGGTTAATGATTCTGTGCAGGTAGGTGAAGGACTGGACTTCATCCAGGGGACTTCCATTCAGAATGAATGGATCCCTGCTTGTGGATTTTATCTTGAGAATCTTGGTCTTATCTCTGTTAACGTTGAGGCCAATCTGAGATAAAATAGTTGTTTGCTGAATGTACATGGGTTTTATACACTCCTTATTGCGGTGCATTACAGAATTGATAATCTCAAAGGTTTCAAACACTATCCACTTAACAATTATCACTTTTTGGTAACAAACTTGGCGAAAAATTCATGCACAAAAAATCCAACTACTCACAGACTAGTCAGTCTGGAACAAACACAGCTGCACATAATCGAGAGCTGCACATAACTGATAAAAATAATAAAAAAATTAACTAAAAACAGTCCATTTCAATGTTACCACATAAAAAAAAAATTTAAATGTACAAAATTTGCATACTATGGCCATTAGTCTGTATACTATGTAGGCTACTGTTAATAGTAACTGAAATCGTATGAGCAATATTTTAATAAAATAAATAGAGCCCAATATTCTTCTATTAGATGAAAGAAAGAGTCCGTGTATAATTCTCACGTGTGTCATGTCTGAACGTCTTATCATGTGCTCATCCACACACCTTTATCTAAATGAGTTTCTGTCACAATTTAACCGCAGTCAGTTCATGTTTAAATTAAATATAGCCTAGCCTATACAGCAACTTAAACAGCTACTCCCCAAAAATATAATACGACTGTAATAACAGTTTCATTAATTCATAAACTATTGTCCTGTATTTAACAGTACTTCTCTGCTTAGTCATGGCTACACACACACACACACACATACAGTAGCCTACGAGTCTCTGCGCCTCCCCGTGTGTGTGTATGCGGCGCACCAATCGGCCACGCACTTGACCGACTCTTGGTCGACACGGGCGGGGCTCCCGGTTTATGAAACTGAATTACCGGCAGACCAAAACTAAACTTACCGCTTCTCGCTGTGTGTCGTGCGTGCGTGCGTGGGAATGTACGCGCTGCTGCGTGGGAACAATCACATGAACGGCTCTAATGTCTTAACATTGGATTTTATCACCGAGAGCCTCAAGACTGAGAGACTTTGACATCTGCAGCTGTTTATCTTTTGCGCTGCTTTTTAACGTTGGACAAAATGAAACAAACATAGCCTACACCCTCGATATTTCACAGTGATCTGGAGATTGCAGCTGTTAATATTTCCACCCGTTTCGAAGTGCTTGTGAATCAAATAAGGGTAGGTGATCGTTTCTTTCGTAACGATTTATTTTCAGTCTTTGCTGTGTAGGTTATTATACGCCAATGAACATGCCGGTGCGTCTCGAGATCAAATCGATGCATTTTTGGGTCATACTGCATCGTACAGTTTTAACGAATATATGGTTTCAAAACCATATCGTTTGGTGTATTTCAATTCTTAAGGATTTTTAGGATGTGTGCTTAAATACCCGAACTTGAACTTGATGTAAGCGAAGTGTTTTTTAATCACGAGACGTTTGCATGTCATGGAAGCGCGTGTGCTATTCCGTGTTTAAGACTTATAGTCCAGTTTACTAGATAGCTATATGCTTCATCCCCGTATCCAGTGATATTACAATACAAACCTCATGGTGATTTGCAGGTCTTATTGCCTATATCAGTTGAACGCTGCATTGCTTGTCAGAGGGACAATCTTTCTGATACGAATAGCCAGTGTTAGTGTGCTTTCCATACTCTAGTAATATAATTTCACTTATTTCCTGAATCCTGCACTGGCCACAGTGACGTCAGTTCGAATGTTATTGATGCCCCGCCTCAATAGTGATTTTTTTTTTATTAATTTTTTATCAGCTGATTGTTGATTACTTATTGTAGGCTATGCATTCATTCAGTCTGTTCAAAACCAAAGGCCACTGCCGGCGACTGTGCGTTGCCATTTTTCATGTGTGGTTTGGTGTCAGTGTCACTGTAATAGGTAGCCTAAATAAAATGTTTAGATTTTTTTTTCTTCAATAATGAGTTTTCTAAAAACTTTAAATAGCCTACATAGTTGTATTTATCTCTATAAACTTGAATGAATCTATCGTCCCTATGGTTCATCTTCGTGCTTTCTCATAATATTCAGAGTTGTAGAAAGTATAGGTGAGAACTCATTATTGAAAAAAAAATCTCAGTGTTCTATTTGTTTACCTGTAGCCTATATCTGTAAAATGCGTTGCAGAACGCTCACTGAGAGCAGTAACTTATATGGCATTAAACCAGTGTTGGGAATTGTGCATTACAAGCAAAGCGAGTTACATGATCAGATTACTTTTTTTCAAGTAGCTTAACTAGAAAAGAAACGCATTACTTTTAAATTTCCAACAAAATATCTGAGTTGTAATCCAGAATGGCAGTACAGCTGAAAGGTTTGAGCAGTGTCCTGTCCTCTACTGTACAGGAGTGAATTTGCATTTCCTTCAGCCTGAGGCTTATTCATTTCACTTTTGGTGTTAAAGGGCCTTTATATTTGTCAAAAATAGAACTTTACACATTACTTTGCATAAAATGTAACTAAGTAATGCAATTAGTTCCTTTTTAGGGAGTAACACACAATATTGTAACACATTACTTTTAAAAGTAACTTTCCCCAACACTGGATAAAACCGAGCTGTACGCACTACAGGGAGAATGACACAAATAGAAACAGCAATAGCACTAAACAGACAAATGTACTGTGCAAAGCAGAGGACACTTTTTTGGCACAAACAGAATGCCATAATTTTTTTAAATAAACAACATAAACAAAGAATGCACATCAGTTTACTCATTTATCTTATGTATAATGACTGTAGACATTGAAAAATGTATATTGCAAAGCAATCTACTCATATAGAACCTCATACACAGGTAGTGTTCGCTTCAGACAGGTTTCCAAGGCACCATAATGTCATATCTAATGATCTAAAAAACAGTTATAGGGGAGCACAACAAACTGAATATTTAATGATTGTGGTAAGAATAAAGATGCATCACATGTCATACTTCCTGTGACGACAGCACTTTTTTCAGGTTTCGAAACACAACCTGCATGTTAGCCTTTTAGGGGGTGTGTGCCGCTTCAGGCCATGCTTATGTGTTTGAAAAAGCCCAATTACTGGCCTGCATCTAATTCAGTATCCCTGTGAAACATTATCACTGATGTGCATATATACACAAGAGATAGTCAAGAATACAAGCAGTTATTTGGGAGAGCTAGAGTGTCTATTCTGAAGTTTGTGCCACGCAAGGTGTCCCTGGCCTGTCGCCACATCCCACTCCTCCAGCTTGTGCTCGCAATGCTTTCGAAACATTATCTCATTCAGGGGATCATCATTCATGGTGATGTAACAAGCCCGATTAAGCAGGGCTTCGATCGACTGTCGTCATTATGTGTCACAGGTGCGCTCCAACTGGGCTCTAGGTCGACACAGTATGGAGGAAAGGACAAGGGGAGGATAGTGCTGGAGTAGGTTGATGCCGCAGGTGGCTGTAAGTAATGGATAAGAGTGATCATATGTGGATGAGTCACACGGCAGTGAGTGTCCGTCGGACTGTCGGTCTGTCTAGCCAAGAGTGGATCGCTTTCATCACATGTGGTTTTGTTTTCTTTCAAGCTTCCCAATTTAAAAGGTATTTCTGGCAGTGAAACTGTTTATTAAAGTGCCAAATTGCACTCTGTTTGTATTAATTGCTTGACTGGGCCGGATATAACAACATCGGTTCGACCAGCGATTTGTTACCAGTGGAAATTGATGCGTTTCCACTGGGCATGTTTTCAGTTCGCAATTTATATTTGCACAATTTGAAGGGTAATGGAAATGCGGCTTGTGAGCATAATTGTAGTTTTTGCCTGTCTAAAAAGAAAGCTGACATGTCTGAAGACCTTTGTAAAAATGTAGTCTTTTCCATTGACCAGTTCATAAGACATAAGACGTAAATAAAGATACGCTAATTTGTTAGACATAATGTACATTTGCATATTACAGCACTGCACATGTGTGAGGTATTTTTCAATCCAATGAGAAAATAGTCAGATTCAGGTGTTTACATGCTTATTTCTTTCCTATTGATCAGATTATTTTAGGTCTACGCCACCCCTTACAACCCTGATCAAAATGTAATTTGGAATTTTATGGGCTGTTCAGTCCAATTGAGCCATCAGTCCAATATTACTAACGGGTTGTTTGTTTGGTTGCATGAAAATGTGGGTAATGATAGTTTGCCATTTATAGTGTTAGCAGTGGGAATGGCTTCAAATATATTTTTTCAAATGCACAGAGCTCAGTGACCTTCAGCGATTGGTTCGCCATCAGTGTGAATGCCCTTTAAGTTTCAGTTGCTATGAAAAGCACAGATATGTTCAGTTTATATGATGTTATTGTGGTCTGGCCTCCAAAGTCAAAGGTGTGACTCTTTATTTCTTTTTGTGAGATGACCATGTGTTCTTTTTAGCTAATAGCTTTTTAACTATTTCTTTTTCTTTTTACCAGTTCCTTGTGAGTCAGAAAGAGCTCATCTGAGGTCTGAATAGCACCATGTAGAATTGTAGATTTAGTATGTGTTGTGAAATGACATGATTAAAGCCATCCTTTGTCACCGCAGGTACATTGGTGGTCTTGTGGTTTAGTGTAACAGGGCTTGCAAAACAGCAATAAGTGAGGATTGAAGATAATAATAGAATGTGCTGATATTTTATCATATTCAGCCCACCTTGAAGTTCTTCCTGTTATGCGTCAAATAGACACATTATGTTGAAAAGAAAATTCAAAGTAACAGTATCTCTTTCAGAAAGACATGTTTACTGACTTGTTTGACAACTTTTGAAAGAAAAGACTATTGTCACTTAAAGTTGCTAAAAGAAGTCTGCCTTTTCCCCACAGCTCTAATGCTTCAAGTTTCATATTTTCAAAGAAGCAACATTCAAATTGTGTCTGAGCTGTTGGGGATGTCCCAGCACACCTCCGTCTTTGGAAGACTTCATTAACACAACACTTTGTTAAAGCAACACCAAGGAACTTTTCCTCTGTGGTCGCCCTACAGGTTGGAAGCGGAATTGTTCATTACCGCTGTCGTAAATAATTTAGGCTAATGTCGCACGTACGCTCGCTGTTTATCCAGCACCGGCTTTGGAATGAACGATGTCCACAGACAAGGTAGAGTATGTTGCATGACTTCATGAAAGTATGATGTATTGCGACATCAAAAAAAAAAAAAAAGACTATTGTAATGCTTGACGTAAAGCAAGTCATATTTGTAGTTTTCTTCTGTCTCATTTGAACTACAGAAACGCACCCCGATCTGGCAAACTTACAGTGTGGTTATAGCAGATATAGGGCTGCAAAGCAGAGGCAGAAGTGCCTTTCGCCCTGTTACGACTTGATGAACCACTGAAACGATTTTGGAAACATTATTTTAAGGTAGAAAATCTTCCTTAGTGTTGCTTTAATTTAATCTCACATATTTAAAAAATGTTAAGAACTCGCATGTAAACGTTTAGAAACATGCAGTCCCTGTTTGGGCTCTAGAATAAATGAATGTATCTTTTTTAATCAAAATTGCGACTGTGCCAGAGGATGTATTAACAGGAACATGATCTCATGTGGTTTCATTTTAGTTGCTGATTTCACTGACTTGATTAACTTGAACTCAATGAACTCAGCATTTTCTTCGAGAGCGTTTACTTACGTTTAATCTTACACTAACTAATATTAACGTTATCTAAAAATACCTGCTTAATGCTTGTATATGTGGCAGAACTAAAGGTTGACACATAATTATAGTCATTATGTGAGTAAACAATCATAAATTGCATGGAGAATAGTATAGCGTATGAATAGTAAGGTAAGAGAGGATGTGCTGTAGCCTATTGCTAAACTGTTTTTTTCACACTTTATTGTATATTTCTTTGTATATATTCTTTGAGTTTTGGAGCATAAATCATGTTCCCTTAAAATGTAGCTTCTGTGTGTCTTTCCTGTTTCAGGTGTTGTTTGATTTGGTTCGATGTGGCAGAATGTGACATTATGATGCAACTATGATGCAATTCTTCAGGGCTGTTCTTTAGTTCACTGAGATTCAGATGCCTTTACCTCTGCTGTCAGTCCTGTCCTGTGCACAGATTACTGGCATAATTGAGTGACTTTGGGGTTCTCAGACTAATCAACATGACTTTAATGAGCAAAAGGGTTTATGAATGAGACGGTTAGGGTTTTATTAAGTCCAGAAACAGTGCTGCTGGTGTAAAATGACGTGTAAGTGTAAGTGTAAGCGTATAATTTTGGAGGGCTTTGGTAATGTTGTGGGTGTTACCACAGGAAGAGCTTTGAGTAGTATAGTGTCTTGCATTGGGTTATGTTTTACCCTCTATTTAGATTCAAATAATTCTGTTAAAAGCTGATATAGGTCGGGAGACCATTTACAAATTACAGCTGCTTCGAGAATATGGGCTTTTCTACCTTGCTGGACAATCCAGCATCCCTGGTCCTCCCAAAACACAGTGCCACTTCACTACTCTATCACACATTCACTGCCGATTGAAGGGATTGTACCAAGTGTAATGATGCATTGAATCAATGTCGGAATTAACATGTGAGTTGAGTGCATGTAAACACAATTATACTTTAAGTCGCAATGAAATGGAAATTGCGACAGATAATTTATTCTGTATTGTACTACATCAGAGTGTAACAAATTAAATAAAAAATAAAAAAAATAGGTTGGGGACTTGGTTCTATTCTTCGGTTGTTGATTGGATTTGGACATTGCACTCAAAAATGAATGTGCGCTTGAAGTTTATTGTGGTAGGGCAAGGTTTAAGCGGACCAAATAATTCAAGAAATCCATCCTTCGTCACCAGAAAGAAGTCTGTCGTTTTCACCGGAAGAGCAAGTTAAGTCTCGATATTTACTAACTATTAACTATGACTTTTGCCTCAATAAACTCATAATTACTGCTTATTAATAGTTGGTAAGGCAGTTGTTAAGTTTAGGTATTGGTAGGATTAGGGGATATAGAATATTGTCATGCAGAATAAGACATTAATATGTGATTTATAAGTACTGATAAACAGCCAGATTAGTAATATGCATGCTAATAAGCATATAGCTTAAGAAAATTAGATTCTAAACTAAAGTGTTACCCAAAGTAAACTTGGATGAAGAATTTCACAAGAAGATCTGTTTATAAAATAATAGTAATGAAATTGTATTGTGCCCTAAGCAGTTAACTTTTTCTGAGAAGCTCCCTATTCCCTCCCCACCACCAGCCAACCCATCCTGCTTCTATTACTATCTGTCTGCGTATCAATTTGGGGGATGTAATTATTCTTTCTTTGGAATGTAAAAATGTATTTTAGATATTAAAATACAGTGACAATTCACTCTTCGCTGCATAATCCAGTAGGCAGTAGTTTATATTGAGTCTTGGTGTGTTGTGTTGTCCCGTCTGTAGTTATGCCTGTGTGCTAATATTATTGCAGTGAGGATGAAGGGCCGCTTTTAAATAGGTCGGCCAGCTCGCCCGTCTCTATCTTTAGCATACAGTGTGGCATGAGTCTGAGGAGGCTGCCGACCCTGTTTGTCTACTTGAAGTCATGTGCAGTCTGGACAGAATCAAACTAGTCTAGACTTCAATCCAAAAACTGAGGGCGTGTTTTGCGCCGCTGTGTGACTTGGCCTTCAATGGCCTTTTGGGAGTAGGTGGATGGAAGATGACTAATAATAACTGACAAGAAGATTCCTGTAAGGTCAGTGTGAACGCATTGCACAACCTTCCATGGTTTGTTATCTTTAAAAAAATATCCATTGATTTTGCCTGATAAACTGTGTTCTGTTGAACATTGTCACCAGATGTGTTGTTTGGGGCGTTCAGCATACCTTGCTTGAAACTATGTGGATGCGATCCAGCCAAGTCTCCCTTCCATTAGTCATGTCTTGGCACTGCTATGTGCCCGCCAAATGATGTAAACTCTTTCAAATATGCAGGAGGTGGATCAAGCACTGTGGAAAGGCAGAAAAGAAGTATGCGCCACATGAGGCCTCTTCTTTTGGGAAACAAAAACAGGAAAAAGAGAACAAACGAGCGCTTGCCATGTTGACGGCGAGCATCGCGATGAAAACAAAGCAGTAATAGAAGCTGTTAGATTGCTGCTCTGGGATGCAGCCTAGATTTTCGCTCACACTCTTGCACAAGCGTGGCACGCACAACTGCAGACTCATCACGGCACGCTCACTCCCATGTGGAGCGCTGAGGAGAGCACTTTCCTTCTGTTCTTGTCTTGTCTGTCCACACAGCCATGGCAAGCTAGTATGTGTCACACATGCTCCTGCTCTGGTGTGTGCGGGGTCTGAAGGAAGGAAACTAAGCCTGCCTGCTTGGAATTGCTGTTTTTCCCTGTTTGTGAGCGCTGCAGGGGCCTGCTGCTGTTTTCTTCTTCGTTCTCTCTCTCCCAACCCAACTGTCTCTTTTCCCCTCCACCTTAATTGCGTGTTGTCAACACCGCTCAAGGTCACTCCCAGCTCTCCACCGTGAGCGCTCCCAAAAGCAGCAGAAATTATTCTGACGTGTCAATGACCGCTTGCTTAGACCTCTCGAATGTGGGTGACTGAAAATGTACACCTTTGCCAAGCTTGCAAAACCCTATGACTATAACAGAGATGAGTGGCTCCTGTACTATTTGGTCTATTGCACTCGCTTAAGAAGAGCTCTCAGTGCAAACCTTTCAGTCGCATTTGAGAGGGAAATTATTTGGGGCGTTTTTTCGGCATTTCGTGCCATGAGCATCTCGTTTTTAATATGGTTCTTCAAACTGCATTCTGTTTGGTTCCGCTAGTTGTTTTTAAACGTAAAAACTCTTCCTTTGTGTACGCCTTTGTGTATGCAAATTGTAGCTTGGTAACGTAAACAAACCGATGCTTCAGACAGTTGATTGGCCAGCGCTGCATTGTCACAAAATTTTAAGCCTTGCCAATTGAAATATTCAAGCTCAAGAAGACACGAAAGGGAACTCGCGTTACTCGCGTGTGTGGGAAGTTTAAACATGTTCAAGCAAACAAAATTGTCAAAATGCCTTAAGTTTGGGCAAGTATCATTGTAAACATAGTCAGTTACGTCTTAAATGAACGTAAACGGTTGAGAAATAAAACACATGTGTAACAGTAGGCTTATATTGGATCTGTGGAGCTCTTAAAGTGACCGCAGCCTAATATTCCCTCTGCTGACTGTGATTTAATTTTAAAAAATCGAACAACAAAGGACAAAAAACAATCACTCATTGCTTTTGACTGAATAATTTTTGTAACTTTAATAAGGACTAATATGTTTCACGGCTGGTAAAAAATATTTATGGCCAGTATATTTTCTTAAGTCATCGGCCAGTGGTGTGGCAAAAAGTTAGTTTAGTGTTATATATATATATGACCACTTTTATGATACTTTTATTTAGCTTTTTTTTATATTGGAGCTTGATACACCCAATTCTCTTTCACATTAATAATAAGAGTGCCTTTGATAATATTAAAAAATTCTCCTTTTGTATTCTGAAGAAAGTAAGTCATACAGGTTTGTAACGACATGTGGGGTGAGAAAGATTCCTTTCAACTGACATTGTGGCAGAACTAGGCAGACAGTGAAACTGTGTCATCAGCCCACATGATTGTGCCCCCGGGTTAGACCGCTCGCCTAAACCACAAGAACCAGATCTGCACCTTTCAAGCCCTGCTGTCTGCTTTCCAGCGTTTCATTTTCATGATAATGAGCTTCACCTGCGCAGGAGTCATATATACTTATCAGTGTTTGCATTTGCAACGTGCACATGAAAGGGATGGACTTTGTGTGATAAGATCATTTCCTTTCCCATGATCTCAGCCATCAGTGGGGGAAGGGATTCCAGACAGACAAGATGTTCAAACAACATGTCAATTAATATGATCGAGCATTAAAAAGCTGCATGTCTCCAGTAACAAATGATTCCCAACAGTAGTTATAGAGATGTCCATGCACAAAGTGTTTGTAGTTTGTGAGGTACTGGGCAGATGTGGTTTTTGATGCTCAGTTGAGCGCTGCTGCACAGAAGTCATGTGAAGTCATACCCAGCCCTTGCACTTCCCTTTCGTGGTTTTTTTCTAAGTTGCTTCGACAAGACACTTGGCTAACACCCTCTTTTGAAGATCATTCAAGATATAGTGATCTCAGTGCCGTTTAAACCTGGCGGCATCCTCTTCAACCCGACATTTCAGAGGACGTCTTTTTTGTAACAGTACTAATTTAGTATAATAATTTATACACTATTATAGCTTTAATTCATATTTTGAATTAGCTTTTATTTTTTCAATTTTACGGTTTAATTTTAGCTTAATTGTTAAAGCTGCAGTCCGTCGTTTTTCCTCTTTGTCGCCATCTCTGTTAGAAATCTGCAATTGCAGTTATTCGCGGAATTATTAACTGTGCGTGGGTAGTAAATCGGCATGAAACAGCGCGGATGAACACAATTGAGTCTGCCGCGTCGCTGTGGATATTTTTGAGAAGAATATTTGAAGAATATTTCAAAATATTCTGTGGAGAATATTTGAATCTTTGTGGATACTGTAACGTTACTGTCATCAGCAATCTCAGAGTATACTTTTTGAAAGTGTCAACATTAGAATTTTCATCGGAAAATGTCATCTGAACAAGTAAGTAACATTCACTTTTGTTCTGACCAAATTCGGGGGGTGGGGGAAGCATTGCAGTAGCTATATCATGCTGATTAAATCTAACGATTGCTTATATCACGTCAAAACGTGAAAAATATATTTTTTCTGTAGCCACTCTGAAGTCCGAAGTCTTTGGGTTTTACAACTGGTGAATCTCCAGTTGTCACTGGTGATTGTCGCTTTAAACTTTCGGGATCCGCCATACCAAGTGCTAAGCTAAATCTCCACCACCATCATCCACACACGCTAGCCGGGGACTCCTTCTCTATGTGTACAGAAGTGACGTAATGACGCAAAGACATGCTCGAAATTCCCGCGGAAATCCACCAGTACCACTGGAATTAAAATCATTATTACAAGCTTACCGTTTTGAATCGAGGTAAGGCAAGCAGATCGTTTTGAACACTGGCTGGTTACGTTTTTTTCCAAAAATGTCTTTTTTGATATTTTTAAACCCAAAAAAGTGCCGGACTGCAGCTTTAAAAAGTGCTTTTGTCTATTTTTTATTACTAATTAGGTTTATTTTTATTTCAGTTTTAGTTTTACTTCTGTTTTTAGTTTTTATTTATTTTCAGTTAGTAACTTGTCGCAGATCTAATATGTATATTTTATTTTATTTCGGCTTTATTTTAATTACAATAAATGTTTAATTAAATGATAATAACTCGATAATAAAAAGTTCTTTCAATAAGGAGAAACAATGGTTTCATGATAAGAGCTGGGGACTTTTTTCAATGATGAGCCCTTGAAAATGCTGTGTGATGATGGCAGGAAGTGATGTGAAGGTGATTTCCCCTCCTTGTCAATGGTGCCAATGATGACACACTGCATGAATGCATGATAAGAAGATTTTTGTGTGCTATCTACGTATAGACGGGTGACGCTCTGCTTAGTTTATTACTTACAGGCATGTCAATGGCTTATCATTGGCATATCAAAATAGACTTGTGTTTTTTCCGTAAATGTGGCTGACGGAAGCAGAGAAGAGTCCCAGACATGAGTGTGTTTCCTTCTTCCATTTTGGTCTCATCAGCTCTTCTGCTCTGCACTTCCTTCCCTGGCTCCTCAAATAAGCAGAGCTCTGACCTCTGACCTCTGACCCTCGCCTCTCACTTGAGGCGGATGTGATGTGATGGAATCTTTGCTGTCCTTTGAGGACTATTGTTGGGTTTGTTGCTTGTTGCAGGCAGATAAGATAAACTCTGAAGTTCAGAGGCTAATATAGTCCAGAATCTTCTTTCGTATTTTTAGCATAATGCTGAGACACAAGCTGAGAATATTTGAATATGTTTGGTTATAAAAAATAAAATAAAATATCCCACAACCCTACAGAGGATATATGGATTTGAGAATGGATATATAATATAATATAATAATGTAATAATAATATAATATAATAATGTAATATAATATAAATGACTATATATATATATATATATATATATATATATATATATATATATGGTAGTTTAAATTTGTATTAGTTGTGTTCAGTTACATATTTGTATATTTTATAGCGATATAAATATCTCAAACTGTAAGAAAAAATTATCGGTAGAAAAAGTGGATAATGACCTGGTGGAAAACTACCAGTACCTTTTCCATTACTTTTCCAGACATTTCCTTCAACTCTAAAACACAATGCCATACAAAATATGGGTAAAACACCTACAGAAATACAGAACAATACAGAAAATTCCTTCATATTAAAGGTGAACTATGCAGGTTTTTTACCTTAACTGAACAGCTTCGGAGTCATTGGAATGGTTATATTACTTTTTCGGGTTGAATGGTGGTCATATCGCACCCCCCTATCGCCTGTGAGTGTAGAAAAAAACACCCTTGCAACTTTGGGCCACTGGGCCGTCAGGAAGTTTCGCGTGATATCAGGTCTCACGATGTAAAGAATTGCTAAAATTATGTCATTATTGCGCTCCCTCACGCTGTTCGAACCCGAATGAAGAAGACGTTTTAAAGAATGTCCCGTCTGCTTTGATGTCGTTGATCTACTAGCCCCTGGTATCTGAGAGTCTCCAACGAGTTTTTCGACAGTGTTGTCAAATATCTATTCCGAAGCTGTAGGGGGAGCTCTATTGAGAAACCTGCGAGCAAAAAACGACCACAAACCAGTCTTATGTTTTTTTTTATTATTGAGATTTATTCAACACCTGAAAGCTGAATAAATAAGCTTTCAATTGATGTATGGTTTGTTAGGATTGGACAATATTTGGCTGAGATACAACTATTCGAAAATCTGGAATCTGAGGGTGCAAAAAATCAAAACATTGAGAAAATCACCTTTAAAGTTGTCCATTTATGTTCGCAATTGAGCTGGATTCACTCACAAAAATACATTTTTGATATATTTAAGGTAGGAAATGTACAAAATATCTTCATGGATCATGATTTTTACTGAATATCCTTATGATTTTTGGCATAAAAGAAAAATGGATAATTTTGACCCATACTGTCATGTTTTGTGGTTCCCTGTCATGTTTAGTGTTTCCCTGTCTTGTCTATTAGTTATCCCAGGTGTCTCTCATTTCCCACTCCCCCTTGTTATCCTGTTTAGCTTGTTTGTCTCTGATTATTTAAGACCTGTGTTTCTGCCCTGTCCTTGTGAGTTCTTGTTTAATGTTTAACTGTTAACGTTGATGTTGGTTGTTCCTGTTCCCGAGTACCGTTGTCCTGTCTAGTTTCTAGTGTGTAAGTTAGTCTGTTAAATAAAGCGTGTGCTGCATTTGGATCCTGCCTCATCTCTGCTTCAGCCGCACCGGCGTTACACATACAATGTTTTGTTGGCTATTGCCACAAACATACCCGTGCGACTTATGACTGGTTTTGTGGTCCAGGGTCACAAATGGTACATTCGGCAGTATTTGTACAACTTTTCTTAGAGTGCAGAAATTGTGTACCATGTGTAGATTACGACAAATGCAATTTTTTGTATGAACTTGGTTCCCTGGATGTTTTTTTCCTTGCAAAGATGGGCCCGTCTGCTGACCTTCTGTTCTGCTTGATGCTCATCAGGCTCTGAGAGCACAATAAGAGCTTCTGTGGCCCTGATTCAGGCTGATATCATGCTGGAAACTATTTAGATGAGGATCACATGTTTTTGGGCACGCCGTGACTGAGAGTCCGCTCTTAGCTCACTTAACAGGAAAATGTTTGACCTCCAGCAGACAATCAGTCACTTGTTTAGCAGGTTGAGGATGCGGCTTGAAGGGAGCTGCTTGAAATATGGGCTGTTTCGCTGTTTGTAATGCTGCTCTCCTGAGAGGAAACCCAGCACAGCCAAAGAGACGGAATGAAAAGAGGTCAAATGTCTTGTCAAAATCCTGCCACAAACTGAAAAGTTGACAACATTGATCCTTTTGACATCTGTAGTGGGAGTTGCCTTCACATACATAGGGTTGCAGAGACATTCTGCCTTGATATGTTCAGTGTGTTTGTGTGCATTTAAAGGTGAAGTGTGTAACTTTCAGTAAACACTTTCTTGTGTCCCAGCTTAATATGCAGAGCCCTATGAACAACCTCCCGTACACACTATGGTGTTTTGAGTATCCTGATCAACTCAACCAATGGTGTGATTTTGGAGCAGCCCACTCATTATTTTCAGTTATTATGAAAATAATAATTTCTTATATATATAATATAATATATATATATATAATAACACTATTTTATAAATAGTGGTATAAATAGGTTTTTGATCACCTGGTAGGCATCGATGACCTGTAAATTCAGACGGTTAATGATATTGTATTCATCTACAGTATATGATGTCTCAAATTGTAGAAGTTCATAATGAGCCAGGTTCAGACTACACAATATCAGCTCGATTTTGGCTTGATTTGTTTGATGTAGGGTGTTGTGGTGATGCATAAATGACAAAGGGCTTTGGGACGTAAGAATGGATAGTTTAATCTTGTATAGTGTGTCATAGTGGACGACAATCGACGCTTCGCGATGTTACGAACGAAAGACTAGCATCTAACTGCATTAGAGGCCTTTACACAACAACGTTTTAAAATAAAAACTGAAAACTTTTTATGCGTTTTGGCCCTTCATGACAGCAGCGTTTTGGGGGCCTAAAAATGCAAACTTTTCGAAACGGGTTTCAAATTGCACGTTTTTTTAAAACGATACCAGTAGCCTATTGTCTACACGTAAACTACTACTAAAACGTGAATATGTGAAAACGGTGACGTATTACGTGTTCAGTCTATAGGCACGTGACATCGCCAACTGGCATGAATAATTTTGTTTTGAAAAAAGCATTTTGAATCGTGTTTGTGGATCCGTGCGAACGGGGATCATTTTGACAACGTTGTCGTCTGTACGTGAAAAACGCAAAGGAAAAACGTTCGCGTTTTTAGTACATTGTTGCCATGTAAATGTAGTACCCTTAGTTTCAATAAATGCTCTTTTTGGAATGCTTAGCTCTGACAGTTACAGAATGTTTTCATCGCACATAAAGCTCTTTTATAAACATGAACTGCTGTGTTTGCTCTCACCAGCTTGTGAATGCAAAACACATGTTCTTCAGTTAGGGTTATTTAAATAAAACGTTTTTTCTTCTCTGCATGTCCACTCTAGTTAGTATTGGCTATATGGAAATAAAGAGTGACACGTATTGAATGCTCTGTATGACAAACAGTCACTGTAGTGATCCCTGTAATGCTTGTTAAAAAAAATACATATTTTGTTTTATTTATAGAGGGGTAAACTCTTAACTCAAAGAATTGACCTTATCATGCATTTGTAGTCAATTTATATAGTTCCCAATGCCAATGTTGTGACAGTGATGTTAATGCTATAAAGTGGCCCAATTGACCTGAATACCCTCTAAATGATGACAGAGTTGTCAGTGAACTATCCCTTTAACTTCTATGTCCACCACAAATGTGTAAATACTATGGCTGTGTATTGTAACTGGGTGTCATGTGATTTTTGTCTCACTACATTGAGGCTTCCTGCTCTATTTTATTCTCTTCTGACACATTGAGCTGACAGCTGTAGGCATCACATGAACTCAGCGTGGAGCTCATATTCATACAAACTTCAGGCCCTCTGTAGCCAAATACACCACCTCTATAGTAAAAGAACAGTAGAAATAGAAACTGACTCTTTCAAAATATCCACCTTGAATTTCTTATTCACAGCATTTTGTAAAATTCACGTAAAAAGATGATGGCTTAACATAGCTGAGTAAGTTTGTATTGAATATTTTGGCAATATATTTCTGATATCAGTCAAATCTATATTTACATTCACATTTATTCATTTAGCAGACGCTTTTATCCCAAGCGACTTACAAATGAGAACAATAGAAGCAAGACAAACATATTTATGCAGAGTTTGTCATTTGACAAGAAAGCAATTTTAGTTTTAATAGGAAGTGGGGTCAATATTGAAAAATCATATTCAAAATTCATCCTGGAAATAAACAAATATTATGCACTATTTTTAGGCCACTACAAAAATACACTACAAATTGTCATACTGACAATATAGTTTGTAATGTAATGTCTCAAAGAAAATGCAAAAGCGGAACAATTTCACTTGTGGTTTTCAGGCATGTAATCTGCTCAGACAATCGAAACTTTCAAGAAACAGCTGAAGATGCACTTCTTCTAACTAATCCACAAGGCTCTTCCTTTCTCTTTATTTCTTCATTTTACTTTGGCTTTTGCTTGTGTACATAAATCGATAAATCGATAAATAACAAAATAAATTGCTTGTGATGTTCCTCAGTTCCTGCTAGATGAATTAATGTAAACCTGCACTTTCCTTTGGTTGATAGTTCTTGCACTTGCAGTGATCCAGACAAGTGCTCGTTTCTCCAACGGACGGAGTAAAAAGTTGTCCTGCGGGTTTCAAGAGGAAACAGACTCTCTGACCTCTCTCTGCTCATGTTTAGTCACCAGAGAGATTTGTTTATAGATGCTCCAAAAATAAAAAAAGGTGGTGAATTATTCAAGGATGTTGCATTGCTAAATAATTGATCAATTTGATTATTCGCCCCTGCAGTACTTTCAGACCAACTACATAAAAATCAAAGCGTTAAAAGGATAAATCCAGGTTTTTTTGTTTTATTCTCTCATTATTTACGCACCCTTGTGTCGTTCCAAACCTGGATGACTTTCTTTCTTATGTGGAACACACAAGAAAACATATTTTGAAAAACATTGTGAAACAGGAAAATTGGAGGACTTTGACTTCAATTAAATGGACAAAAAAAACAGAGACATTTCAGGTTCCACACATGAGTGCAGTTCTCTCCGATGCATGTTTAAATCAGAAAATTAATTTGTAAATTTATGCAAATTCCTATTGTTCTCTCGAGTCTTGTAAAATACCGAAGTGTTGGGACATTTATATGTGGTTTTGATGTGAAGCTGAACAGTATGAAGTGTTGAGTGGCACTTATGTATGGAGTCATGCCTGTTACCGCAGTTTAGGGCCCCCGAGTGATTGTTAAATATATATGAGGCTATTTCTGGATGGGAGTGTTGAGAACTGTATGTCTGCACAATAATGTGAGTAACTAAAGGTCGCTGAACAATGTGGTGTGTGAGGCCTCACCTCTTACAAAAATCAGGGGAGGTTGTTTCAGCTCAGCACTCGGAGCTGGATTCTTCTGCCTCTGGATCATGGTGAGAAACAGCTGAGGATACTTAGTATCTGAGTAATTTGCTCGTGATAATTAAATCAGTCCTCCACCCGGCTTAATGCAGCCGTGGAGGCAGCGCTGCAGTGGACCGTGAGATATAGGGAGAATGTGGGAGCTTGAATGCAGAGGATTCAGTGTTCAGTGTTTCATTTGTTTTGAATTTATATTATGCTCCCTTTCCATGCATGCTTTTATTCTTAGTGTGCACTCTACTGTCACTTTGAAGAAGGTTAAAGGAATAGTTCACACAGAAATGAAGATTCTGTCATTATTTACTCACCATCATGTTGCTCCAAACCTGCACCTTTCTTTTTCCATGGAAACCTTTTTTTTTAACCCATAGAATAACAATGAATGGGGTCTGAAGCTTTCAAGCTGTGGTCCATACGAGTCTGTAAGCAATTTTCGAATCTTCTGAAGTCATTTGATAATTTTGTGTAATTTAAATCATTATTCATTTCACACACAAAAAATAACTTGACATCTGCCCTTGCTCTTCGTGGCACTTTCATGAGAGTTTGTGAGAAAAGTAGCAATATCCGATTCTTAAAAGAATCATCTTTTGAGTCAGATCTTCTTAAGGAATCAGATGGTCCAGTTCATTAAACATATAATGATTCGTTATTGAATCTGAGGCCCTGTTTACACCTGGTTTAACGCCGGAGACGACGGAAAAACATATGCAGAGTAGCAGCTTTCGTTTCTGCTTTGACAGCCGCAAGATCACGCAGAGTGTGTTAGAAATCAGGAATGGTGAGATAACATTGGTACATTTTTCGACTTCAAACCAAAATTGGGTCTCCAGCCAAAGTGTAAATCCTGTCTGGCTAGTGCACTTCCCATAATGTTTACGCGTTAGGTCAGTATGAGGAGAGTAGATGGTCTTTTGTGGCTGTTCGAACACATTTGACCACTTGAGCGCTTACACTAGAAAAGCAATCCGCTCAAATGCATTTTCGACCACCTCTGCAAGTGGTCGAAAGTTGACAAGCTCAAACGGTTTTAGACCCCGTTTACACCTGTATTCAGCGTCTTCTGCTTGTGATCCGATCGACCAAAACGCATCTTAATACCAGGTGTAAACAGGGCATAACTGATTCGGTTTAATTCCTGATTCATCTAAATCAGTTCAATGATTTGGTCACAGTAGTTAACAGCCCACTGCAGGGGAAGATTCTCAGTGAATAACTCCTTGTATAACTATTAGTCTGTTCCTAAAGCTATCACAAAGCTATTGCTGACTACATACTTTTATGATATTTTTATGGTACTTTTTGAAGCTTGAAAGCCTCATCTCCATAGGGTCTATGGCTCTATGCACGATTTTATTAAAGTTTTGTCACTAGTACACTTCGCTATAGAACGCGCTATGCGGAAGTAAAGGCGCTGGCTGAGATTCTACCGGAAATATGTCAGCAACGTTCGTGCATAGAGCCTATTGCACGGAAAAGAGCAACTTTTAGGAAAAAAGCAGCCAAAATATATATTTTTTTTGGTTCCATGTAAGAATCAAAGACATACTTGTTTGGAACAACTGGAGTTTTAATTTTAATAAATAAATAAAAATCTGTCACTTTAAGCATTGGCTATAATATGTATGCTTCATTAATGCAATTGATCACTTTGAAGTGTTTTGTTTCCTCTTGGAAGACTCGATATGCTGTTGAAACATGCTGAGCAAACATGCTGAGCAAACATGGGCAACGGCAGAAGCTCCGCCTACTGAGACACAGTCAGTCCTGACCACCGCAGCCCTGATACATGATCAGAGAGTCAGCTGCAAAGGGTATTCCTGTGTGTTTGTTTATTAATGTCAGATGAAATGGTTCGGGGTGACAGAGCGTCACATGTCACAGTATCAGGCCATGCTCAGAAATGTAATGGTCTCGAGCAGTTCAGCGGTGTGCAGCATGATGGGTGACTATGCGGAGTATTTCCGTCTGATGAGAAGGAATGCTGCGCAGACCGTCGTCCCTCCCCCATCTCCTTTAAAGACAACATGACACATAATGCATTAACTTCTGCAATGTGAGTGTGAGACACTGTGCAGCTGGAAATAATGTAGGGTGGGACTTTATTTTATCCAGTGGCTTATCTAGCTGTACACTCTAGCTGTATCCCAATTCAGACGCTGCATCCTTCGAAGGCTGCATTCGAAGTCTGAATGAATAACCGCACATAGCAACCACATAGTATCATACTAAACCCTACTCAGAACACTCTAGTAACTGGGAAGCACAGCCCTACCACATAGTGACATACTTCTAGAAACACTAGAAAAATGCATAACATTTAAAGCAACCTCCTAATAACATACTAAACCCACTCAGAACACAGTAGTAACTGCATAGCAACGCCTAGCAACCACCAGCATTATGGCATAGAGATTTGGAAGATTATGGAAGGTTTTTTTCTTCTTCTTTAGAATGACTGTGAATTGTGCACATTGAAACCATAAATTACATATTAAGAAAGGAAAATCGTTGAATTCTGATTTCCTATTGAAGACTTTAAGAATTATTTTTCTCCTTTCTGCTGAAGTGCGGTTAGTTGTCATACTGGTTTGTCCTTCATGTGAATATGGAGCATGAGCAAACGTGAGCTCAGCGTGGCACTGTACCCTAGGTTATGTCATTCTGGCAGCAGTGTGTGTGCAGTAGCAGCACAGTCACCTGGCTCCGCTCTCTCTCCTCATAGATGATGGGCTTTATTTTTAGACTCCTAATCTCTTTCAAAAGTTGTCCAGAATTTTCCACCAAGCTTGAGCAGCTCCCCTGCTGTTTTCAGCTTCAAAATTGGTGAGCTATAAAAAGATTTTTAAAAAGCCAGAATCTGCACGAAATAGACAGACTGAAGATGAGCTGCAGTTACACAACAGAACACACCCAGAATATCATGTTGCTCAGTTGCTTTTGCTGGAGATATAATGGCATTCTCAGCTGTTTTATTTGATGAATTGCTAATAATAGGGGCTTTCGCACCGGTAGTTATAAGAACTAATAGGAACTATCCACCAGGACAGTCCCCTGAGAAGGACCATTTTTCGGTTTGCATTCACACCTCCAGGTGGAACTTTAAAGTCCGCGTGAACCGGAAGTTGCAAACGACTTTTCTCAAGTGTTGTGACGCATTTCCGAGTGCAACGGAATATTGAACAGAGGACAGGGTTTTACTTTAGCACTCCTCCTCTCCATCTCTCGCCCATAGCAGAGTAACGGTTTGAGGGGAGGGGTTAAGCGTTTAACCAACCCAAGCCGCCAAACCTACGTCATCAGAAAAAGAATCATTCCAGACCGGAAGTAACTTTTCAGATTTTGATTAAAGATAACTTCGGCAAACTATTTTTTCTGTGTATTAACTTGCACGGATTAATCGTTCACCACAAGACTAGTAATATCCGCTAACAAAGTAAATAGGGTCAATTTTGATTTCATGCCGACTTTAAAGTGACGTAAGCCGTCACTTACGTCCTGCTTCTGTGGTTGTTGTGGATTTTATTTTGACGGTACGGCAGACTTTTATTTTGGCGGCGCTGAGAACGACTTAGCCTGAGCACATAACGCTCACATCCTCTGTCTTTATTAATTTACGATCTGTTTAACAGTCCTATCTTACACGTTATTAGATGGAACTGTTACACAAAGAAATTAAACGGTATACAAAAAATATCGTTTGCCGTGTGGTTGATGCCCAGTGTCGCTTATTGTTGGATTGCTAATTGATGTTCAGGATATTATTAGTGCTTGTTATTAATAATGCAGAAATAGAATAATTTTTCGCTTTGTCTCTTCAAAGTCACGCTGGATTTCCTCAGCGTAAAGTGCCTGTACTTTGGCATCAGTCCATCTATCACTCTTTTTCCATGTTCAAGGAGTAAATATATAGGCTATAAACTGTGTGTACATGGCTTTTAAAAAAATGGCGGGTGCAGGTGTTTCGCGGGCGTTTGGTCAATCAACGTACACTTATGTCACTGGTTGTTCATAGTGCTGGGTTGGTTTGACTGTACTCTGAAGTAAAAGGCGTTCCTAGAACTAAAATCGTTCCCAGTTCCTGTGGTGAGAACACGCTAAAAAAGCGGGTACTTCCGCCAATAGTTCCAGGAACTATGAAAGGGTTCCTCCGCTTCGAAAGCCCTGTTTGTACTTATGCTGATTTTTTTTTTTAAACACACATTCTCATATTCCATCCTTAATACACAGACCTCATCCCAACTAGCCTGACAAACAGCGTTGCCTCAACATGTATCCTTCATCACGACCATTGACTTGCACTGCGTCTGGGTAGAATAGTTACACAAGGCTACAGTTTAAAGTCCAACTGTTAGTTTTTCCATGTTTGGGAGTAAAAGGGGAATTCCTTTCAGGCTGATTTGTTGAGACTGGGCAGATCCTCTAGGCACACTGCTGGTAGTGTACGAGGGGAAAGGAGGAGTCAGCTTGGCATGAGCGGAAATAACTGTGTTGGCTGCTTCGTGGGTATTGTGCAACTGGGGGAATTTAAACTCTCTGTGACTGGGAAATAAAGACATCACATTATAAATGCTGCGAGCAGAGCGGACACTTGTGTGTGCAAGAACTATAGGTCCAAGAAATTGTGGGGAGTGAGACAGAAAGAAAAAGAGAGAGAGAAGCCTTCCTCAAGGCCAGGATGTTCAGCCTTCAGGAAGGATGTGTCCAGTGTTTCAAACACACAAATAAATGAGGTCATCCATCACTGTGTTCTTTTGCCCCAATCATTAAACCTCTTCCTTCTGCCCCGGGGCTCTTTCATCAAACACTGTTGCTCCAAATAAACACAAACGCATGCGCGACATGAGTATCTGGAGAACATGCTGATTAAACCAATACACTATAATGGCAGTTTGTATCTATTTTATGTTTTGGTGAATTTGTGGATAATTCGTATGATCTCATTTGACATGCTGATGGTTAGGTTTAGAGGTGGACCTTCATGCTTCGCATCATACAAATTCATATAAAATCGCCGCCTTACAACCTTATGAAATAGATGTTTTTTTCATGAGACTGGGTTGGCTTGAACTCAGTGCTCTCCTCTTCTCATGAAGTGCTAGATTGCTTTCTAGAGGGAATGTTCTCATGGAAAATTCACATGACTCGCCCTCATGTTGTTCCCAACCTCTGTGAAACACAAAATAAGACATTTTTTTCTTTTTATACAATGTATAGAGACTGGGACTGTTGATCTTAAAAAAAAAAAGAAAAGAAAGAAAAAGCACCATTAAATTGGTCATTATATCTCTCAATAATGTCTTAGTAAAATTATCTTTGTTTTATAATCAAAGCTCTGTTGTTTATATTGTCGGGGGAACATTTATGCCATACAATGATGATCGAGAGATGTACAAATAAACATTCCTCAAAAGCCGGGTAGATCATATTTGATATTCACATTTTAACAAAACAAAAAAAGATGTCTGGATAATCAAGTAAACTCAAGATGCTTCAGCCCAGTTCTTATTATGTTTACATTATAAAAATCAGTAAAGATTTCACAGCAAAAAGACACGTGCACCACGACCTGAAGGTGGAAATTTTAGAATTATACTAAAATCCCTTTTACTTGCCCCAAAATGACGCCATGGCTTGAGCAGAGCAAGGTTTTGAAAATAGCATTATATGTATCGTAGACTGTGCATATTAACCTGGAAAATGGGAAAGAGTTTACCATCTAAATCATAGACCTTTAACAAACAGATGGCAGTGGCAGGTCGTCCAATCAGATAGATTTCTCCAAAAACAATCGTATCTGGCTCGCCCGGGTGTTCTATATTAGGCCCAAATGGTGGAAAATCTCAGACAGGAAGTTTCCATTTGGTCTGCTGGTGGTGAGGGTCTTTCTTGAGTGGCTTGAGATGTGGAAACAGAAGGGCACACCCCAACACACACACACACACACACCCTGCATGCTACTGTTAGCATCTAAAGTCTCACCGCTCTAAAAAGTGTCCCAATCCATTACTACATGACCTGTCATGCTTGACTAGCACTCATTCTGCCAGTTGTTGTATTCAGTTGTGGTGTGAACAGATCATAAATAAATTAATCATAAAAGCACAATAAAGTTTGTATAAATAGACTGTTGTGTCTTAGCGAGAGAAAACTCAACAGCCAATATGTGTTTGCATGTTAACCTATATCTTGAATTCCCTCCACCCGCACTAGCAACACTTTAGTCTTCTGTAAATAAATACCAGTTAAAGTATGATTATGTCTCGAGACAGGAAGTTTTAGCTCGTGGGTAGCACAAGGGCAGGAAGCTAATCGCGAACAATGTAACGTCAAGATGAAAGCCGAGATTTTCTTTCTTTTGATCTAAACGGACAGTCAAAACAAATCACTAAATGGCTACATAAAAAGAAAAAACATTTAGTGACGCCACATGATGCAGTCAGGAAGAGAGAACGCTAAAACCCTGATGGAAAGTTCATCTCGACATGGTGCTATTCACTTGCTTTGTAACTTTGATACAAGTGATCTTTTTGAAGCTCTTGAGTGGGTCAATTTCCTTTTCTTTGTGGAAGCATAAATCTGAATGAAAACCTTTAAAGAAGTCTCATATCCTTTGGATGACAGCCATGTGTAGAAATCAATCCGTGGTCTCTCTCCTCAAGGATATCGCTCTCATTCAAGGATATCCTTCCCATGACCTGCTAAACTGTCTCTGACTAGAGGATATTAAAAAATCCTTCATAAAATTTCCTAATTAATAACTTTGAGTGACGTGGATGGGTCAAGATATGGGCTACTATTTTCAAACCTTAAATTAACTGTCTATCAGCATTGTGATGTTGAGCGGGGCACCCGGGCACTTAACCAGGTTAGTCTCATTGAGATATAGAATCTCTTTTTCAAGAGAGACCTGGCCAAGATAGCATAACAAATAAGATCACACAATCACAAAACAAACACAAGAAAAAAGGCAAAGACTACTCAAGTGCATTTCAATTAAATAAAAGTGCCATTACTTAAAACATTTGCACATGTGGATGGACTCATGTTCTATAGATTTAGCATAACGTTTAAAAAACTAGACACTGTAGTTTAAGTGTTTTCTGTAGGTCATTCCAAGTTGAAGGTGCAAAAAACATGAAAGCCTTTTTGAAAAACTCTGTCCGGGCTTGAGGTACATTCAATGAGAGAATTTTCTGGGACCGTAAACCATAAGTACTCTGTGTAAAAGAAAGAAATTCGGATATGTAGCATGGTAGCCTGCCTATGATGCCCTTATAAATAAAAATATAAAGGTGAGTAAGCCGGCGATTTGACAGAGAGGGCAAATTCACTGTGGAGTAAAGTGTACAGTGATGAGTGAGGGGTCTGCAATTTGAAATAAACCTTAAAGCATGAAACACAGCATCCAACATCTGAAGACACTTTGATGGGGCATTCATATACAACAGATCACCTTTTATCACATTTATTCTATGGAAAAGAGTGGCTTGGACATTTTGCTAGTTAAATTGGTAACACTTCAAATTCAGATTTTATATGTTAACATTATTGAATGTCTGTTAATAATTACAGCATTTATTAATCTTGATTAATGATCATTTATACTATACACGATACCTTTCAAACGTTTGGTTTCAGTAAGATTTCTTTGTTTTTCAAAAGAAGCTTCTTATGCTCGCCAAGGCTGCATTTCTTTGTAAGTAATATTGGGAAATATTATTTCAATTTAAAAGAACTTTTTTCTACGTTAATATATTTTAACATGTAATTTATTTCCTGTGATCAAAGCTGAATTTTCAGCATTATTACTCCAGTCTTCAGTGTCACATGATCCTTCAGAAATCATTATAAAATGATCTGATTTGCTGTACAAGAAACAATTATTATTATTATTAATGTTGAAAACAGTTGTGCTGCTTGATATATTTGTGGAAACTGTGATCATTTTTTTCAGGATTCTTTAATGAAAAGAAAGTTTAAAAGAACAGCATTTAGAAATCTTTAGTCTCAACTGTCATTTAATCCGTCCTTTCTAATAAAAAAGCTTTACTTTCTTTTCTTTTTTTAAAATCTTGATGAGCCCAAACTTTCAAATCGTAGTGAATATTTTTCAACTTTTCAAGTTGTGTTAATTAATGCATTATAATAATTAATTTAATGTAATAAATGCTGCTAAAAAAAACTTTGTTGTTAGTTTGATATTTGAACTAATGTGAACAAATTGAACCCCTCAGATTGTTTTCAAAGCAGCTTTACAGTGATAAACAGGAAAAAAAATATTCAATGATGCTAACAGAATTCAATTCTGCTGTAAAGCAACTCTAAATAGACGATAGCAAACAGTCATTATTCAGTTGAAATCAGTTCAGTGTTGATTCAGTTTAGTTCAATAACTGTAAAGTTCATCTATTATGAAAAGAGTTCATCTATAAAGCAGCTCTGGAGAAAACAGTGGTGTCATTATCCAGCTCACTTCTCATCCAATAGTGTCAGTCCAGTCAAATCAATTACATTGCAGAGTGTTAATTCCTTTAAAAAGTGTACTGCGAGTTGCTTTGGCTCCAACCCTCAATAGAATTCATAACTGTATACATCTCATCTCATCTACATAATGCATTAGGCTACAGCTGTCCAGCGTCTTACACAATTGCTGATAGTTTATGAAGTGTTACAAAACACACAGCTGGCCTTGTGCGGCTCTTCCCATGGTTCTCCTGGGGATATCCGACATGTGCAGCCTTGAGATGGATGCCACAATGTCCATACATGCACAGGCTCGAGAAACCAGCAAGAAGTCTATCCCAAAAACATGCTTCTGTGATTGACAGGTCAGTGCTATAATGTTTAAGATGTTGCTGTAAAATTGAGGGAATTAATTGCTGGCAATGTAACATCAGCTCTCTTTCAAACTAACCGTAGGCATCTGCAACATAAACCCAGGCACATGCTACATATTAGCTTCACAGGAAGGGAAGCTGTAGGGGTTGGAGTCAAATGACAGGGGTGTAGAAGATAATTACCGTAATCCCACAATGCAATGTGCAGACCCGGGGCTGATGGCTCTCATGCAGTCGGTAATCAGCCTGTCGTGTGATTTAGTGGCCAGATTAATGAGTTGATCGTGTATACTGATACAGACATTAAACCGTCACGGTGGTCTGTTCTGACTCAAGGACTGACAGGAAGCTTTCATGTGTCTCCCTCAGGCCTCTCCAGTGGCCTATCACACAGCACAACTGCGTCTTCTCCTTTTGGACTCCTGCGTCAAACATAATCGTTGCCTATCAGAATCAGCCAATTTGGGTTCTGACATGCTTAAAAGTCAGGATTAGATTTCTGTAATGGGTCTGTTTGGATATTGAACCTGGCAGGTGGTTCCTTTCTGTGGTGGGGCTGGACATTATCAAATACTTTTGCGAAATATTTGAGATACATCTGTTGGCTTGTTTAAAGCTACACTACGTAAATCTTTGCTTGTTTGAAGTATCTGTTTGGACCTAATTTTTTTTTTATCCTATAGCGCATATTAGGTATTCAGTGAAAGTTCCAAGAGGCCCAGTCTCTATATTTCCTTCCCAGAAGAGGTTCAGACAATATTTTTTTGGAACAGTTATACATTTCCATCGGGGCAGCTGTAGTGCTTTGTAAAATAAAAAATATAGTGTTAAATATTCTTAAAGATGTGAATATTGGGCCCCGAGAGCCAAAGCAGAACTTTTAACAATATTTACCAAAAAAAGTAAATATTTCTCACAACTGGATATGAATATAAAAAGGTAAGATCAGATGTTTTATCAGTTTTTTGTTGTTTTTTTACATTAAGGGCCAGATTTACTTAAAGCTTGCTCCAGCACAAACCCACTTTTGGCATTAAAAACTAGTTAAGATTTACTGAAGACGCACAGTGAAAAATTAGTGCACAGTTATTTTTGCGGCTGACCATACATATTAATTTGTTGGCGTTTCCATTTCAGATGCAACATTTTTGGGAGGAGAGGTGGGATCACGCAAGTTGATTTACTAAGGTTTGCGTTTGTCAATTTACTGGTATTTGCGCCATTATTTAAAGCTACAATATGTAATGTTTTTTTCGCCGCTAGGGGTCGCTAACCTCTTACAATAACAAAGGCGTAGGTTTATGACGCAGTGACGAGCTGAATGATGGGACTGGCTGTCAAGCTGATGGATCTAATAATGTTAATGGATGAGTGAAAACATTCATATTTTTTAACATTACAGTGGTATGAAGCAGGGCGTGATTGCTAATAAGGGACAGATATCACACGCGAGTCCCACGGATCTAAAGGAAAAAGGATATTTAATTCTACCGAACTACCCGCAAGTGCTGAATTACTACTCACACAGGTCAGTTTATTTGACGAATTAAACTTGTGAGGTAACGCAGCGCTGTTACACTTGGTCTAACGTTACAATATCACACTAAACAGCATTTGAGTGTGTTGAAAGTTATAATGTTATTCTATGTGTTAGTTCGTTTGCTATATGAAACTAGCAGCTTACTAGTAAGCTAGATCAACATTAGAATAACATACAGATCATATTCTAACATTTTATCATGTTGAGCTATATAACATTAATTTGTTTTATGTACATTTTCTCACCTGTCTAATAAAGTATGTGCAAGAGCGGTGTCGCTGTCAAGTCGTGACTCGTGAAGCTCTGTCAAGTCCAAGTTTGTCACGGACGTGGAGCTCTCGGCATCTCGAAAACGCCACGCCGACATTGAGTTTTATTTTAGTTCTCCTTTTTTGTCCCAAAGTCTGCTTGCCATGGTCCATAATGTTTGAACGAAATAAGAACAGCGTGCCGCTAAACGTTACGCACTACTCAGTTGTCCACGTCTGTCACCATGGTTACGTCATGGCTATGGCAGTATGAGCAGAAACCGAGGATAGCGCGGATATTGCGTGATTGACAGGCGACATTTTTTTCTAAAGAGTCTAAAAGTCTAAAGGTGCCACGCGTTAACAAACCTGGTTTAGTCGAACGTTCGGAGTCACATAAAAATTATAGTATTTTCTGCGTTCATTCTCATTCATTTATTCTTCTCATAGAAGCAATTGACCGTTCGCAAAACCCCGCCCTCTAACGGTTCTCGTCCAATCCTAGCTCAGCAACTGTAACTAAGGAGAAGGACCTCCGTCAAACATTCCGATTTCAGCAAGATAGTGCAACGATGCGCCTATGGCAGTGAGGTCTGCACGGGCTTAAAACTTGCTGTATTTTATGATTGCTTGCAACTATAATAAAAAAATAGGCTACATGTACAAACACCGTTTCACTACGGCACGGCGGCCCCCTCATCAGTCAGCAAACAAGAGAAAAAAAAGAGAAAAAGCACGGACTTACTAATTAGGACACAACTTTGATGTGGTTGAACAGGAACACAGTCACAAATTCCTCTGGAACTCAAACATTAAACTTCAAAACAAAGTTCGCGCAGTTGCACAACTATTTACACAAATATATCCTTCTCAGTAGTTTGAGTTATGAATGAAGAGAACAGCATCGAGAGTTGATGGTTTCAGCGCGTCCTCTGATTGCAGTGTTGTGACTGAAATAGCGCGCGCGGCGGCGGGAGCACATGCGCAAAACAGTTTTGTAAAATGATAGGCTATATGATCAAATAAAAATGATTGATATATAATTTTACAAAACTGTTTAGTGCATGTGCTCCCGCGCGCTATTCTGTCTACTTTCTGTCGTGCCCTGGAGGATATGTCTGCTGCATTACTCCAAAACCAATCACTTAATGTATGGAGCTCAACCCAGCCATGTGTCTGGTTCTCAATTGTTTGACGGGCGTAGTAACAATAACTAAGGGGCGTGGCTTTTGCGAACGGTCAATTGCACTCACAAAGGGCTTGAATGAATCCTCAAAAAATATTAGAGGGTGTAGTAGTGCTGAAAGATCATTACTGTAAACGACAGAGCGCTTGTAGTGTGAACCGCTCCGTTGTTTTGATGCGCTTACTTTAAACTGTATTAACGGTAAAACGGCGCAATTATGTCCCGCGGGTGGATGGAACCAAGCCAGGGTCCAGAACCGAGCTGCGGTCCGCCATTTAAGTACCACTGCTCTAGTGACAATACAGTTAATCAATTTGAGATCAAATGTATAACTATCGCAATATACAGTAAATGAGCACAAAATACTGAGACCTTTATATTTTGACCTCCACCATCACCCAAGCCCTTATCTGTGGTGGGAAACCATTGGCATGGCCCGACAGGGGTGTCCTCAAAGCTGGGGCTTTGCTCCTGTCTGCTCTGTAATCTCACAGTCATCACACTGCACACACACTGAACGGCCAGTGATGATATCAGTCCACATTCCTCTTCAGCGGGCAGGAACTTTCTCATGGACAATGAGAGTGTTTCACTTTCCAGCATGAGCTGCAGACGCAGGGCTTCTTTCTTGCCTGGTGCCTGCTGATACGTAGCTATTTTGATGAGTTTAAAGTTTAAACTTTCACTCAGGTTCTACAAGATTCAAGATTTATGAACTTCTGTGATTTATATTTTTCACAGTGCCTTCTTCCATCATCACTCCATCATGAGTGGTTTGCTGTAAAATCTGTTTTGTTAAGTATAACCAAAAGCAGATTTGAAGGCCTTCCCGAGGGGTGAATATATATCCCAGAAAGACTGCCTTTGCCTCCACATCACTCCCTTGTCAAAGCAAAAGACTTTTCGAATAATTAATGGGTTGCAGAAAAGTTTTTGAGCACTCGTAGCTGAATCAATGCATCAAAGCAGAAGAAATTATATTTTCCTCTGATTTATGAGTTTGCAGTATTGTGAAATAACACAAAGACAATAAACTTGTCTTTCTATTGTGTTGTCTTCACTGACTGCGTGCAAAAGCAAAAACACCACTGGATCATGTACAATAGATTCTTATAAGTTATTACTCAGACAAAAAAGACCCACAAACTGACAAGTTATTATGATTCACTTGCTCGTGAATTACTTTTTAAGTCCATCAAAGTGGTTATTGAATAAATATCTGACTCATTTCTGGCTGGATGTTTACTGTAAAAGACAATATGTAGTTGAAGACAGATGTTCCTAAAGAGTTTTAGTAATAAAACACATTTAAATGTGTCAAAATCTGCATTTATGTTTTGCTTAGTAGTTAGGAACAATTATGAGGGATTCTGCAAATTCTACAGAATTCTGTTGTTTAATTTTTTTATGATGATGACATCACTGTTTTCTGCAGAGCTTCTTTATAGATGAATTAAACTAATTTAATAATTGATGATCTTTACAACGGAACTGAAACAGCACTAAACTGATAACAATGACACTGTATGAACTCTTGCATCTCATCGAATTTTCCTGTTATCACTGTAAAGCTGCTTTAAAACTATCTGTATTGTATAAAGGTGATTCGACTTGACTTAAGTGTTTAGTATCTGTTATTTTATAACAATCAGGAGTCATAAGGAGTCATTCTCTCTGAATAATTTCAATTATATTTTGCTTTGCACTGCAAATGATTCCCTTTAAACAAAGTTGGGACACTGTAAATATCTTTAACTCTACGCATATTTGGGAAGGCATGTGGGTGATAAAATTGTTGAGAAATTATGAGAAAATTTGCATTTTTGGGTGAACTATGCCTTTAAGATTAAACCAAAACCAGAACCCTTAAAAAAAAAAAGGGTTAAAAAAAAGATAAGTTTTCTTCCATAACAAATCTGAATCTGAAAAAACTGATAGCATGAAGACCTGATTTGAATTCGGTCTAAATTCCACCCAAAAAAACATTGGTCTCAGTTTGGGTAGCAGATTTCTATTCTGTGCTCTGATCTGACATCTTGACAAGCAGTGTTCACTGAATGGAGAAAGGCAGAAACAGTGTTGGTTTAGTGCTCTTCGTCTGCTGAGTCCACGCTGCATTGATCTGCTAAACTCTCTGCTCAAGCTGTGTGGGAATATGCAGCGGGAAGACACACTAATGATGGCCTCTCACCAAATTCCTGCGCCGCCACAAAGTAGCACTTTTAATGAGAGGGTAGGCTTAATCTACTGACAATAAACTTTTCCACCCCCACAGTAGAAATGTTTATTAGTCAGTTAAGTGGATATGAGTGTGTTGAGTGAATGTAAACGTATGAGAAAACGGCTATTTATTTACATTTTATGGTTTCCTCCTCAGCAGCAGGAAGGTTTACCGGATATTTGGGCCCTTGTTTATCTTGTGATGACTTTAGACTGCCATCTTGTGGTACAACAAGTACTTTTAATTAGACATTGGTTATGAATGGCATGCTAGTATGTGTGGTATGCTGCTGCAGTATATGTATACTGTACAGAGAATGCAAAATAGCAATAGTGTGTTTTTTGAGCAAAAATCAAGCGTAGCGTTAGTTCTGGCAGGTCACGTTAGTCAAGCTCGCATCAGCTGACTCTCAGCTGATCCACATCTACCTATAGGAATACGACGCCTATCACCGTATACATATATAAGCTCCTTCAGTATTATCAGCAGCTATCGCGTTTCTCAGGAGCGAATTACCCTCCTCTATCCCCAGCTCCTCCTCTCCCAGTCAGGATTTGACATTCTGATTCCCCTTGAATCAGAATAAATTCTCGAATGATGTTGTACTTTAAAATCTTGAATTAAATATATTTGCATACATTCATGTTGGTTCTGTTCTGTTTACCCCAAGGGGGGTTATTGCTGCTCTCCTTGCTCTTAATAATGCTAGGCTGCATGGATGCGCAGGGAGTTCTCGGCCAGAACGGAAACATACCGCCAATCCAAACCATATGCTAATTGTCAATCATATTTGACGATAGTGGTCCTGACAGAAGTACGTTTATAAATGTATAGCATTGGAGTTACATAGTTTAAAATATTGGCAAGGCAACAAATATGAGGAACCCTGAGGCTGTATGCTGCATACTGTCTAGCGCATTTAGTGTCCCATTCCCCACATTAGTCATGGACCTTATCAGTACAACAGAGCCTCAACTTTGAGGATTAACTTCTTGAATTTAGGATTTAATTCCACACTGCAATTCTTTTGAGGATTCACCTCTCTCTCTCTCTCTCTCTCTCTCTCTCTCTCTCTCTCTCTCTCTCTCTCTCTCTCTCTCTCTCTCTCTCCTCTCTCTCTCTCTGTAGCTGGCAGGTCTAAGGAGAGGCAGGCAGCATGGCTGAACCCAGACGCGACAGCACCAGCAGCCTGCAGCGCAAGAAGCCTCCATGGCTAAAACTGAACATTCCCACCGCTCAGGTGTCCCTGGACGAACCTCCCGTTTTTGTCAAGGTACAGCATTGGTCTCTCTAAATGTCCTTCTAAGTACAAGTGAGTTTAGCCCTGGTTTCCAATCTTGTCCATGTCTCTCTTTTTGCAGCCAGTGAAGAGGCACGGTTTCCATCGCAGCGTCAGTATGCCAGTGGAAACGTCTCATCTCCCGTCCCCTCCACGGGATCTCTTTGACCCCCGTCGACCTGCTTTCCAGCGTCAGTCTTCAATCACCCAAACCATCAAGAGGTAGGGGAGGCATTACATGTGGCCTGAGGTTCATGTCTCTACCAAAGGTCAAACTCTGTTCCTAGTAAGCTGTGTCTACATAGACATTTTAAGGCATAGTCTAAATCAGCATTGCCAAATCCTGTTCCTGGAGATCTACCTACCTGCAGAGTTCAGATCCAACCCTGATGCCACACACCTGTCTGTCATCATCAAGTGCTCCTGATGATCTTGGCTGCGTCCGAATCGCATACACCTCTTGAGGAGATACTTATTTTGAAAGAGTAATTGTTTTTCAACTGCTCAAAAAGGACATTCAAAATAGCATGTATGTGTGTAGCATGGATGTAATCTGGTCGTACTACATCTGCCATGTTGTCATTATCATGAGACAAATGGCAGGTATAGTAAAGTGTCCCTCATATGCACACTTCAGAATCACGCCGGAAGTAGTAGGTGATCCGGGGACTTTTTGCCTACTGTGTTATGAGAACTGTGAATTCAGACATAGGCCTACCTCTTTTGTCACATGCTGTTTTTCACCCACCATATAGTAGGGAAGAATGCGATTTTCGGACGCAGCCCATTATTAGTAGTGCAGTTGTGCTTGATCAGGGTTGGAGCTGAACTTTGTAGGCACCCCTGATCTAAACGAAGACTGCAATGACACATAATGCAATGAGACAGCTTCAGTAAAAACATAATCCAAGATGGCGGATGAAGTGAGACCAATGTCTAAAAATATATGTCTGTAAAAAAACACTTGACTTTTTACCTAATATTTGTCTGTTATGTATGCACCCCCTAAGGAGCACACTCTCCAGTGAGGTTCAATCTCAATTAGGATGCTGCCTTAAGTTGTGGTCACATTAGCGAAATTTTGATGACATTTTTGGACAAAAAAAACAAACATTATTTTTCTATTATCAATAGTGTAATGATGTGTGAAGCACAGCTCACACAGAAGACACTTTCAAACCAAGCAGTTTTCTGTTGGTCAATGCTGCGATATGTGTGACCAACCTGAACCTGTTGCTAAATCTGAGCGGGGAAATTGTTCGCCCCCAGTTGAAATTAATGTATTTTGCCGGCGAAAAAATTGCCGAACAGCGGAAAATGTGGCCATACCTTTAGAAGGGAGCTCACTACATTTTGGAACGAAGCTAATACGACTACACCAACATTCATTTTGATAAAGTTTTAATCATAGTTTTAATTGGTTGTGCATCAATGTAGCCCATGATCTTGCATACTTTGTTTTTATCTGAGAATTGTGTGTGATTCCGTAGTCAACACTAGTACTTTTTGGGTTGCAAGCCAATGTTGCCAGCCTGTCTTATGATTTGTTTGCTGCGATTGTTTTGCGCTGAGATGTAATAGGAAAGTGCATGTGATTCCATGTGCCAGAGGGTTTGAAATTCCTCATTTCATGACTCCATTTCATGGCTGATAAATCAAACCTGAAAAGAACCAGTGTCTTTGCGCCTGTTTACATGGTTTCTGTGTGGACGACTTTTCAGCCTTGTTTTGTGTATTTCTGTGAGTGTGTGTATGTATGACTAGCACATGTCTCTCACTCATATGCTACTCATTAAATCTGCACCGATGTAACCCTCCCTCCCGCTGCAATACTCTGCTTTTAGCTAATCTTGCTCTCTGGCTCTTGTTGATCAGTTTTCCAGTTCTTCTCACACTCCTTCCCTCTTTTTTATCTTTTTCTCTTCTGCTTCCTTTCTTCGCCCTGCTCTTCCTCTCCTCCCTCTCTCGGGACGTCCACAGCAGCAGGCGGGTGCACTTTGAGAGGATTAACACTGTGCCCATTAAGGGTCACCGTGCAGGGCGGCACGGTTTCAGAAGGCATCAGTCCCTCTCCAGAACCCTGCTCAGGTACAGCGGGCCGCAGGAGGCCTGGCGAGGGAGCTCTCACACACTACACACACAATGCAAAGGAAACATGGTCACATTTTTAGAAAGTAAACCGGCATATAGAAAATAACCGACAACTGAAGACTAACTAAGAGGGCTTAAATACACAAGGGTGATAAGATAATTAGCAACTAATGAAGACACATGTGGATGGTAATTAGTATCTATGGAAGTAAATTAGTGACTGGAACAAAAGAAAACAGAAACACACAAACTAAGGGTACGTTTACACAGCAACGATGTGCTAAAAAAACTAAAAGTTTTTGCTTTGTAACTATCTCTATTCACATGGATCAGTGAAAATGATTAACAACTTTGTATTCATGCCAGGCTAGTTGGCAATGTCACTTTGTAAAGAAACACTATGCGTCTACATGATACGCATGCGCGTGACTTCACCGCTTTTACAAATTCACGTTTTGTAGTTTACACAGAGACAATAACAGTATCGTCTTCAAAAACTTGCACTTTGAAAGTTTGCATTTTTAAATGAACGACCAAAACGCATAAGTTTTCAGCTTTTTGTTGGAAATGGTACCGTGTACGGCCCCTAAAGGTCCATGAACACAAAACTGAAACCCAGGCTGTATGTTACAGTGGAAATGGAAATTTCTATAGACCTTTTGCACCAGAGAAACGAGGGCACAGCCATCTTTAGAATATTGTCTTTGAACTTCCGTTTTTGCGGTCACTCTGTATATTTCTATGGGATCGCTGTCCAGGAGTAAGTGGATTTACTTAATGTAAAGTTAACGAAAGTTATCATGAGGATTGTAATGTTTAAAGCAGATGTCTTAACAAATGTCAGTCGACCGGGAAGATTTTAAAACTAGCCGTTCATTCATAAATACGCAAGATAGCTGTGAAAATACAGACTGGAAGACAAAAGACAACGATTGAGCGCTGAAAAGGGGCGTGGCTACATAAGGTCTAGTGAATCAAAATTTTTCTAGTCATGAATAAGCTGTTTGTGAGCTCAATTCAATTCAGTAATCACAAAAGTCATGGACAAGTGATGGAAATCAATTTGATACCAAAGAATATTGCATTAAATTGATCAAAAGTGACAGTAAAGACATTTATAATGTTTAAAATGTCTAAAAGCTGTTCTTTTGAATCATCTATTCATCATGAAACCTGATTTTTTTTTATCAGGGTTTCCACAAAGCAGCACAACTTTTTTCAACATTGATAAATAATAATAATAAATGGTTATTGGTCATCAATTGTGAGGTTTGACCCTAGGATCTTTCTGTGGAATATGTTCACTTTGCGTTCTCCCTCGGTGGATGTTTAAGTAGTGAGGATTTTGTGGTTTTCTGTTTCACATGTTTGGATTCTCAGCACATGTCATGCCATGCCATGCATAACTTCAGTCTTTTGATAGGGGCAAATAAGGATTCTTATCATGACATGCTCTCACTGTCTCTAACCGTTATGATTTCAAACACGGCACATTGTTGCCATTCTTCTCAACTGAACTGAAAACATTCCAATGTATGAGCTCAAACGACACATTCATCTTTTGTTGTTTTGCACAGTTTGACACTGTGCCCAGACTGGCAGGTTTTATTTGTTGTCTTTCAGATGAAACATAATAAGCCACAATTTGAGTCATGTTTATTGCCTTGGTGAGTTGCCAGAAAGATTAGATTAGATCTCTTTGTGCGGTGCCGATCCAGGTTTTCTAGAGATTTATAGCCACACATGTTGTGTGTGCTGAACAGCAATGGGAATCTCGGCTACAATGTTTATATTCTATTATAGTATTTATTAATATTTTTAATTAGCTTTTAATTTTTATCATTTAAATTTTCATTTTCATTTAGGCTTCAGTTTTAGTCATTTTTATGTGCTTTCCATAAATATAGAATTTATATTTTGCTTTAATTTTCGAAATGTTAGTTCTTCAACTTATTTATTTGTTACTTAACTATTTATATGTTACTTGCAAAGACATCATTTATAATTTTCTAAGTTTATTTTTCATTTAATATTCATATATATATATATATATATATATATATATATATATATATATATATATATATATATATATTATTTTAATAATAAAACAAGGCTTATACAAATATTATCAGACAATCACACATACAACTGTAGGGAAATGCTTGTATGTACAGTATGATTTTCATCACACGCTTATTGTTGGTCTGCACTCAAATCTCAAACACACCACATACAAAAATGTTGGCTGATAACCATATTTTCAAAAACTAGCATGGTTACTTCTCTAAAAACTGATCTCAGCCACCACTGTCATGAAACATGAACCAAACCATAATGAAAAAGAGATCCTGTCACTGTTTGAAGGAGGTTTATTAATTTATTAGTATAGTTCATACTTTTTGTTTTGTAGGACTAACCTTATTACCAGTACTACCTTATTTTATTTCTTGGCTTTATTTACAGTACAATATATACAGTCGACAGGAAAGTAGCTGTGATTGGTGTAACTTATTTTCCATTTGTGCTTCTTTAAATCATGCAGGTTGTTGAACACTTTTCAAAGCAATTAGACAATTTCCATAAAACTGCCATCTCTAACGCAACAAAGTTACACAACAAAATTACTTTTTATGTATTTTGGCCATTCATTTACACGACAGTCGCATTTTGGGTACCTGAAAATGCAAGCTTTTGACAACAGGTCTCAGAGTGCACGTTTTTGGAAACGATACTGTTATCGTCTTCGTATAAACTACAAAAACGTGAATTTTAAAAAACTGGGACATCATGCGCATGCGTATTACAGTCCAGACTCTGGAGACACATACTGTAGTGTTTCTTTACAAAGTGACATCGCCAACTACTGACCTGGCAGAATAATGCGGCGTTTTTAGTCATTTTCATGGATATGTTTGAATGAGGATCGTTTTGACTACGTTGTCGCCTGTACGCAAAAAAAAACGCAAAGGAAAAACTTTTGTGTTTTTAGTCCATCAATTTTGTGTTAACATAGCTTAGACTTGAGATGTGGGCACATTAGCGAAATTAGACAAAATTACGCCAGCAAAAAAAGTCCATGGTCTATTATCAATAGAAATGTATGAGGCACAACTCACACAGAAGTCCCTTTTAAACCAAGCAGCTTTCTGTTAGTCAGCGCTGCAAATCTGTGTGACCAAAATCTGCACCAGGGGAAATCTTTTACCGTCACAACTTCTCAAGTAATTCCCGATTCTTATTAAAATAACTCTATTAACTATGACATTTTGACAGAAACTATATGGTTACCATGGAGCCTTTTTGTAATGGACCACCACAGCTTTTACTGTTTTGGTATGGGGTTATTTCATAAAATGTGATTATTTTTGTGGGTGAGGCTGGACAGCTGAACTTAGTGTATTTATTTTACACTGGTTTATATCAATTTATCTTTTTGACTGAAACATGAGTCATACGTGAACCTCTTGACATTACGAGGCAGATGTTTCCCAAGCCAAGCAGCTGTGCAGAGGGATGAACACCATCCTAATGATTCTCTGTGTATGTGCACTTGGTTTCGTTTTTGTGACAGGATTTTAGCCAATGCCAGTACATTTAATGTGAAGCATGCCTGGGCATGTCCCATCACCATTTCCTTAGAAGTTTGCTACAGTTACCTCACCGAACTTTCCTTGATCTCATTTGTACACAACCGGGAGGAGACAGTGTGACACACATTTGTGGAAACTACCATTGCAGTGTCCAGTTATTGTGCGAGAACATGTTAGCACACAGGGAAATACAAGAGAGTCAGTGATGGCATGTGATCTCTGGATGAGTGAGCTCAGGCTGAACGGGTTGTGTCGATCGCTCTCAGGGGTACGGCGGACTGGTTCGGGGTCAGTAAGGACGGCGACGCCACGCAGAAATGGCAGAGGAAGAGCCTGCGACACTGCAGCCTGCGCTACGGCAAGCTGAAACCTCAGGTGATCCGTGAGATGGAGCTGCCCAGCCAGGACAACATCTCCCTGACCAGCACGGAAACTCCTCCACCTCTATACGTACCCTCATCTCATCATGGCATGCAGAAGGTACAGTGCCAGGAGTCATCACTGGAATAGTATGCGCATCTGTTCCTCCTTTTTTAATGATGCACTTTTTGTTCAGATTGTGGACCCACTGGCACGAGGACGTGCATTTCGCATGGTGGAGGAAGTAGATGGCTACAGTGTGCCTCAAACTCCCATCACCCCCGGCGCTGCGTCCCTGTGCTCCTTCACCAGCTCACGCTCAGGCCTGAACCGCATCCCACGCAGACGCAAGCGCGAGTCCGTGGCCAAGATGAGCTTCAGGGCGGCAGCAGCTCTGGTCAAGGTGAGCACGTGACCCACAGCTGCATACATGACCTGTATACCCTTTATTTCAGTTGAATTTGTACATTGGGAATGATTTAGGAACTTTTCTAGAAATAATGCACCAGGTTTTGAACTTATAGTGTCAAGTCAATTCAAATTTATTTACAGTCAAACCAAAATTTATTCAGAATAATTTTTGGTGTGACTGTATATAGTGCTTATAATACACATTGTTTTAAAGCAACTTTACAGAAAATAATTATGTTAATGGTCTGAATCAATGTTCAAATTAAATTACTGCAAATTGTTAACATTTATTTACAGTGTTTTTTTTCAGTGGTCAATGCTGATAGTGATTAAATGGTCTGGCTGATATATCTGTCTGTTTACATTGGAGCAAATGTAGGTGTTTAAACATAGTCAACACAGTTTAATCCACAGCATAACTTTCATAAGATTCATATAAAATTATATATTATTTTGGGGAAAATGCTTGTATCCTGTCTGAGCTTCTTGGTTCACTATAATAAGTGACCCGGGAACAAAGTTTTACTGTATTTTGTGATAATTGATACTGTACAGACCTGCATTAGAACAGAGCAGAAGCTTGTTTGATAATGTCCAATGGGAACAGCTGCTAAAGTAGGATTGGTCAGTAGCATTTGTAAAGTGCCGCGTAGGGTCATCTGAGGTTGTTTAAGTTAACAAAGACATCAGATAAATCAAATGGCCACATTCAATCTTTAAAAATGACCAATAACATGAAGCAAAAATATAATAGATATCAGAGACAGAGCTGGTATACAGGTCAATGGTCTCGCAACACAGTCTCTTTGAATTAATTATCTTCTATTTACTTAGTTAATACTTTTTATACTGCTTAGTATGCCATGCTGATTGATAAGGTGTGACTTATCTGTGTTTTTGTATTTTAAGGGTCGCTCACTGCGCGAAGGCACGCTAAGACGAGCTCACAGACGCAGCTTCACACCTGCTAGTTTTATTGAGGAAGATGTTGTGGACTTCCCAGATGAACTGGACACATCGTTCTTTGCTAGGGTAGGATAACCCCACTGAACACATCACGCATACATTTGCTTTTGGGAGACTTTTTCCAATATGTGTGCTTACTGTCTGTCTGGCTTCAGGATGCCCTGATGCAGGAGGAGATGTCCACTTTTCACGATGAGGTGTTTGAGTCTCCATCAGACTCCACCATGAAGGATGTGGACAGCAAACAGCTGGATGAGTCGGAGCTAACAGGCAGCGCACTGGAAAAAAGCGAGTTAGAGAGGAGTCACTTAATGCTGTGAGCTTCACAACACCATATTACCTGTCACAGTAGTTGTGCTTTGATACTATAAAATATTTGATAATAGAAAATGTTAGCTGCAGAGAACTTCTGTTTAAAGTTCTGGTTCAGTCATGAAACTCTAGATGGCACAGACTGCAATCTGCAAGCAATAACATCACTACTGCATGGCACAAGCTGGTTGGCTTCTGCTAATTCAGCAGCCAATGAGATTTCTTGCTCAACATTTGAAGTGTTCTCTGGAGGCTAGTCCAAAGTCCTCTGAAACCCTCCACCTCCCCCAGCTCCACCTGCCTAGATCTGCTATGGGATTTTGCTGTCTATTCTTGCAGCAGAATAGCATATCTTACATGTATTCAATAATTCAAAATATTTTTGAAAATATAATTAAAAATAATGTTTACGAACCGTTAAATATGATTGATATATTTTTCTGATTCATAAAAATCATATCCAGAAATATTTGAAAAAGGATGATTATTTATTGACATAAAGTGTTAAAAACAGAAAAAAAATTATTTATCTAACTTAGACTTAGACATTGTTCTATGATTTTATTTATATATATATATATATATATATATATATATATATATATATATATATATATATATATATATATATATATATATATATATATATATATATGCTTTATCATTCTATCCTCGTTCTTCAAACAGGCCTTTAGAGCGCGGCTGGCGAAAAGTTAAGGAGGGAACGCCAGTCCCCCCTAAAGTCAGACTGAGGCAGGAGGTAGTGAGTGTGAATGGTCAGCGGAGAGGCCAACGCATAGCCGTGCCAGTCAAAAAGCTTTTTGCGAGAGAAAAAAGACCGTATGGATTGGGCATGGTGGGAAAGCTGACCAATCGAACATATCGCAAGCGTATCGACAGCTACGTGAAACAACAAATAGAGGACATGGATGACCACAGGTTTGCAAACTTAATTAAATCCCTAAAACTTCTTTAAGATTTTCAGAAATGCTTATAATGTGAGGCTGTGTTTTCTATTCTGATTCTCAGGCCTTTCTTTACATATTGGATAACGTTCGTTCACATACTCATCACCATTTTGGCAGTGTGTATTTATGGCATTGCACCAGTGGGCTTCTCCCAGCATGAAACTGTAGATTCTGTGAGTGCTGCTACACGTTCAAAATATCCTGCATTTCTGATGCTCTATTCCTGATTCTGACCATCTGGTGTTTGTCAACACATCTGTTTTGTTTTTCCCCCATAAAGGTCCTAAGAAATAAAGGCGTTTATGAAAACGTCAAATTCGTGCAGCAAGAGAACTTTTGGATTGGACCAAGTTCGGTGAGTTTTTTTTTTTTTTTTAAAGGGTCATGAAACCCCAAAACACATTTTTTGAGGTGTGAACAGATATGTACAGAGGCTGCACATCAGTGAAAACACTACGGCCTTGTCCACACGAACACGGGTATTTTTATAACCGTGACTTTTTTTACGCGGTTCGCCCGTTCGTCCACACGGAAACGCAGTATCAGGTCACTGAAACTGAACATTTTTGAAAACCCCTGCCAGGGTGAGGATTTTCAGAAACGCCGGTTGCAGTGTTGTCGTGTAGACAGTAAAACCGGAGTTTTTGCCTTGCGACGTCAAAGTGTGTGCCGTTATCCGCTGTGTTTGACGTCAGATTGTGCGCCGCTGACGGCTTCTGATTGGCCAACGTGGCTTTACGGTTAGGGTTAAATCGCCGCCTGCTGGTGTGAAATGCTCTTGACGACGCTTGATAGCGTGTTTTTGCGATTTCATGTAGACGGAGATTTTTTTTTAAAACGCAGGATGAAAAACTCCGGTTATAAAAATACCCGTGTCCGTGTGGACATAAATACCTATATTTACTCACTCATAAATTTGGTCAATAAATGGAAATTGGTTATTTTTGACGCTTTAAGAGCAATTTCGTTCTTCCGGGTTGAAAAGCAAAGTCGAAGCAGTGTCACGGAATCTGAGGTGGAATCTACGTCATCGAGTTCTGAGAGCTTCCCTGCATTTATTCATGAGAAAGAGTTTGTTCCATCAAATCACTGCGCCTTAGTATGCATGAGATTGCGTTGTCTTGGGAGTTTGTAGTCATATAGGGTTATATTTTTAAAATGCATCAAGGTGCCCTCAACTCTGTTATTTTTTTTCTTTGTGGTCATATTTTAATATTCATGTGTCTGTATAATGAGTGTGTTGCAAGTTGTTGTCTCCCCTTTTCCCACCTTCTACTCTCCCACTTTTCCACAGCTTTACATGCCCATTTCTTTATATGACACTTTTTCAACTCTGAGGTGTGAACGACGGCTAAAACAGGGAAGTGTTTCATGACACTTGGTTGGTTAGTTAGTTAGTTAGTTAGTTAGTTAGTTAGTTAGTTAGTTAGTTAGTTAGTTAGTTAGTTATGATTAAATTCTGATCTGAAGTACTGTCTAAAACACTGCATGTCTCATGGCACAACATGTGCAAGTTTCAGCAATCAACTTTCGAGCTTGTCATTTATGGCATTTATGACTTCCATTAAAAAGTCAAGTCACCTTTATCTAAATAGCGCTTTATCCAGTACAGATTAATTATGCAAACATAGATCATTTTGGCTGTACAATAGCTCTAAATGAAAATAGTTTCATTGTTCAGCTGAAGTCAGTTCAGTGTTGATTCAGCTCCACAGTAAAGATAATCAATTATTAAATTAGTTCATTTCATCTATAAAGCAGTTCTGCAGAAAACAGTGATGTCATCATCCAGCCCAGTTCAGTTTTCATCCAAAAGTGTCAGTGCAGTCAAATCAATAATATGAATTGTCCCCAACTAAGCAAGCCAGAGACAGTGGCAAGGAACCCAAACTCTATCAGGTGACAGAATGTAGAAAAAAAACCTTGGGAGAAACCAGGCTCAGTCAGGGGGCCAGTTCTTCTTTGGCCAACGAACAAACACAGTGGCATTTAAATATTTCATGCAGTTCCTTTTGCTTGAAGATTGGATTGAAGATCAGATTCATCACGCCAGCATGGAGACGAAGCTGGGCATAGGTTCTGTGCAGAGGACTTGTCCGTTTCTTATGGTCTTTGCTGAGGTCGACGAGGCCTTCACAGGGGATTGTCTAGTTTACAGGATCTCTGCTGACATTCAAGGCTGCGTTGTGGTCGTGTCTATGTGCAGGTCCACCATCTGGTCTGGATACGGCTGACTACGGTAACCTTGGGATAAACAGAGAGACTAGTATTAACATAGATGCCATTCTTCTTATGATTTATGAAGTACATCGGGTGTTATGGGAAGTGTTCCCGGTTCCGGTTAACCCCATTTTTTTGTGCAGCCTAACAATCCTTTAACAACATATTTGAATCTTAGAAAGGTGATGTGTTATGTGTATACCAGGTTTAAGAGATTTTTAGTCTAGATTTAAACTGACAGAGGGTGTCAGCTTCTCGAACAAGGCTAGGAAGACTGTTCCAGAATTTGGGTGCTAAATAGGTAAAAGATCTGCCGCCTTCAGTTTTTTATCAACTGGCCAGAATTTTGAGATCACAATAGACGTATAATGTGTTAAAAGCTAGGGAGCTAAACCATTTTGTGTTTTGTAGGTTATCAGCAATATATTTAAATGTATGCGATGTTTAATAGGGAGCCAATAAAGTGTTTAATATATTTTGCTTGTTCTGGCTTCAATTCACTGGTTGCCATTCGAATACCGTGTTATATTTAAAGTTCTATTGTGTGTGTGTATAAGGGGTTAAATGGCCGGGCTCCACAATACATTACAGATCTCCTTCTCCACTGGAAATGTTCTAGGCCCTTAAGGTCTTCGAACAGGTTGATGTTGACTGCCTATGTCTCATATCAAGGTGATTGTGCCTTTTCTGTTGCTGTTCCATGTCTGTGGAATGATTTGCTGGTGCATATTAGGCTGTCTTCTGATTTTGTTCATTTTAAAACTTCACTGAAGACATATCTTTTTTCTCTGGCATTTGGATCAATGTAGTCTGAATAATTTGTGTTTTCTTGTCAGTTTATGTGCTTTATTGTCTAATTTTGTACGGCACTTTGGTCTTTGGTCAACAGTGGCTGTTTTAAACATGCTTTAGAAATAAAAGTGCCTTGCCTTGCCCAAGGGTAGCATGTACATGGTGAAAAGCAACTGTCCTAGTACTGAGCCTTGTGGTACTCCATTTCTGAACTTGTGATTGATGTGACACCTCTTCATTTACTGCTGTAAATTGATACCGGTCAGATTAGTATGATTTGAACCATGGCAATGCAATTCCACTAATGCCAACGTAATTTCCGAGGCTATTTGTAACCATTTACAAAAGAATGTTGTGGTCAATGGTATCCAATGCAGCACTAACTCAGTGACACTGATATAGAGCGATACAAACACGATCGGGTGATAAGAGCAAATCATTTGTGACTCTAATGAGAGCAGTTTCCGTACTTTCCGTACTAAATCTTCGCAGATACCATTTCTTTCTAAAAAAGGAACATAGTTGTGAGGATACTGCCTTTTCTAGTATTTTTGACAGAAAAGGCAGATTCGAGATCGGCCTGTAATTAACTAGTTTTCTAGGATCAAGTTGCGTTTTTTAAATAAGAGGTTTAATAACAGCCAGCTTAAAGGTTTTTTGGTATATACCCTAACGACAATGATGAATTAATAATATTAAGAAATGGATCTATGACTTCTGGACGCATCTCTTTCAGTAGCTTAGTCAGTATAGGGTCTAACATGTTGTTGATTTTGATGATTTAACAAGTTTAGACAATTCTTCCTCTCCTATAGCAATGAATGAATTGAATTGTTCTATACTTACTGTAATAGGCAGTTGCATGGTTATAATTTTCTCTCTAATAATATCAATCTTGCCAGTAAATAAATTCATAGTCATTACTGATGTGCTGTTTGGAAACATCTGAAGTTGAAGCTTTATTTATCTCTAATTTAGCCACTGTATCAAATAAATACCTAGGGTTGTGTTTGTTTGCTTGTCTTTGTTTTCTAGGGTTGTGTTTGTTTTCTTATATTTCTTATCTAGCAGTTTTTAAAGCATTTCTGTATGCAGTAACACTGTCCTTCCATGAAATGTGAATGTGGCGAGCAGGACGAGGGCCTTGAGAGAACGAGACCGGTTCTGAGTGTCTATTCTGAGACCCTCGGCCTCGTCCTGCTCACCACAGTGAAATACCTCTAGGTTTGTTTTCTTCCAGCTGCGTTCCATTTTTAATGTCAATAGAGTCAATAGTTTGCAGCTGTTTTCAACATTGATAATAGTAAGAAATGTTTCTTGAGCAGTAAATCAGAATTTAGCTTTGACACAGGAATAACTTATACATTATAAAAATATTACAATACCATTTTAAATTGTAGTAATATTTCACATTATTACTGTTTTACTGTATTTTTGACTTAAACTCGACTTAAACTCTTGATCGGTAGTGTATGGCACTTCAGATGCGGCTTCTATTCCCCTCCAATCTCAAAAGTGAAACTCTGACTATGTTGAAATGTATTTAATAAGCAGCGATCAGTTATTATATGTTTTCCTACTGAATAAAATAGTATCATTAGACAAGTCATCGTCATTGTCCGCTTCTCAACAGGAGGCCTTGATTCACCTGGGAGCCAAATTCTCACCTTGTATGCGACGGGACCACCAGGTACATACACTGATTCAAAAAAAGCGGGATATGGAGCGACATTCGGCTTGCTGTGTGCGCAACGACCGCTCAGGCTGTCTGCAGACCTTAGAGGAGGAATGCTCTGTAAGTACAGGAGTACGTGGACTATCAAGGCTATGAATGAGAAACTGTCAGGCCATTGACATCTCTTTCTTTATGTTTCAGAGCACTTTGGCTGTATGGGTAAAATGGCCTCAGCATCCCAGCACCCCTCAGCTGGAGGGGAAAGACCGGCAGTATGGCTCTGTGTGTCATCAGGACCCCAGGTAAGGGAATACGACTTCACTCAATACTTCAATTTACATTTTTCACAGAGACATTTAAAACACAAGATCTTACTGTGTTTTTGGCAGGACGTGTATAGAGCCGGCCTCTGTATCTCCTCATGAGTGGCCTGATGACATCACCAAATGGCCAGTAAGTATTGCATCAAGAATGGTAATAATACGAAAGAACTATAGTATTACTTGTGGTAGCACCATAGTACTTTGTTGTAAAGGTCGATTAGATACTTTGTCCTAATATAGATATGTATTACAGATCTGCACCAAATATAATTCTGGGAACCACACCAATCTGCCTCATATCGACTGTACTATCACCGGCCGGCCCTGTTGCATCGGCACTAAAGGGAGGTGAGGAAATCTGCTATTACTCGCTAGTTACAAATGATCAATACTGAGACATTTCACACACACTTGTTTAGTGGGCATGAATATACAGTTTTGTGTTGTTTTTAACTATCTTGTGTGTTGATTTGCAGGTGTGAAATCACATCAAGGGAGTACTGTGACTTCATGAAAGGATACTTCCACGAGGAGGCAACCCTCTGCTCACAAGTAAGCAGACTAAAGCCAGAGAAGCACAGAAATAAGTCAAAGATGTGCTATAAGTGACACTGAAGCTCAACTGTTAATTGCTTTGTATACAATGTTAATAAAATAAAAAGCATTTATTTGAATAACACACCTTTTGTAACCGTACAAATGCCTTAACTGTCACTTTTGACCAGTTTATTGCATCCTTTCGAAGTAGGGATGTCCCGATCAGGTTTTTTTGCCTCCGAGTCATTTGATTTTGAGTATGTACCGATAACGAGTCCCGATCCGATACTTCTATAATACTTAAAAAAAGAATAAAGAAGAGCGAAAAAACAGATCCAGGATGTTCCTTATTTTTTATTTAATTCACCTTATTTTAACATTCAACAACTCTGTTAACAAACAGAGCACTTCTGTGAGGTAACTTGAACAATCAAGTAATAAATAACATAAATTCTTCACTTTTGGTGATGTCAACAAAGTGATTTTTTCGTCATGGTTTGATTCGTCATGCCACACGCGTTGCTGTTTCTGTGTGTAGTCAAAAGGGTCTAACTCTGTGCCACCGCATAACTATAGTGTTAAAAAATAATGAGAATATATATACATATATTATATCCGAGTCCTGATCGGGAGGTAACGTCCGATTCCGATCGAGTCTGAAACCACATGATCGGGCCCGATTTCCGGTCACGTGATCGGATCTGGACATCCCTATTTCGAGGTAAAAGTATCTTCTTTTTTTAAACCTTACTGATCCCAAACTTTTCAATGGTAGTGTGACACTATGGTTCAGGTCGCAAATGTGTGTAAAGCTCTCAGCGCTAAAAGTTTCACCTCTTGTCAGTACTCACCCACTAGACTAATGAGGTGGCGTGAATAAGAACGGAAGATAAATCTACCCTCTGCTAAGTGCTCTGTAATCACCATGAAGGTTGCCATGCTAATCTCCTCTGCATTGGCAAAATCTGTTGTCGTCTGAAAGGGCACACCGCGATTGCCCGGGTCTGAAGCTTGTGCCAGCTTCCAGGGTTTTAACTTAAGACTTTGTGCTAAAAGTGTGTTAAATACGGTCTGATGTCTAATCTTAAGCTTGAAAATGCAATTGAATTTATTATTGGCAGTGTTTCTCTTTTAGATGTTTTATAATCTAAAGAAACGCACTAATCTGTCCCTGCCAGGTTCACTGTATGGATGATGTGTGTGGCCTTCTTCCTTTCTTGAACCCAGAAGTCCCAGATCAGTTCTACCGTCTCTGGCTCTCACTGTTCCTGCATGCTGGGTGAGTGACTATAGAGTATGGGGATCCTCAAGCCCTGTTCACACCCAACAAAAACTAATTGCAGACGAATGGTCTGTTCACCCCATGAGCAAAACAACAAAGTGAAATATTGCAGATGAAACTGAAACGGAAAAGCAAAATGTCACAGACAAATGTGTTAACAGACTGGTCACACCAACAGCTAAACAAAAACAGTGAAGCTATGTAAATGAATTGTCCGTTCTGACCCAGAACGATGCAAAAATCATATGACAGGCCTATTTGCACCTCAAGTTAAACGAAAAGGCAAAAATTGCACGAAAAGGATGAAACAAAAAAGCAAAGCTTTGCAGTTTAAATGTCCATTCACACCAACAGTGGAGCACAAATTTACCAATCCACATCATTTATTCAAACCTAGGATGAAGCAAAAAACAAACTGTTGTGGCAAAACAATATTTAACAAACGCAGCATTCCCAGGCAAAAGAGACGTCAATATTCAAATTGTATTTAAAAGAAAATATACATTTATTCTTGCAAGAATAGTTCCCAGTCTAGCCACACAGGCCAGCTGCAGGGTGGAGGGTGAAACCCCCAACCCTAACAGACCAGTTTGCAGGCAGAGTGAGACACAGATAGGTGCTTGGCTGGTAGTTTTATAATGTTCTCATCAAAGCATTCTATAAACACCCACCCCAGAGGGCAGGACCTGAGGAACCCCCATGGTTGCCTCAACCCCTCCCTAGCCCTGGGGTCTTCTGTCTCAGTGTCACAATCACAGCTGTATCAACGTTACAGCATAAAGCTCAAAATACAGAACACATGTCATTCAATTTTATCAGTGGTATAACAAAATAAGGAATAAAAGATTAAAAACTGCTACTACACAAACATACTAGACATTGCAGACGAAAAATACTTTTAGCCCATAGAGCAAAACAACACAAAACTGAAACATTGCAGACTAAATCAAAAGTGAAACGAAATGGCATTATCACAGAGAGTGTGGTCAAGGACTGGTCACACACACACACACACACACACACACACACACACACACACACACACACACACACACACACACACACACACACACACACACACACACACACACACACACACACACACACACAGCAAAATCTGTCAAGAAAACGTGTTTTCACTCCAAGAGTGAAATTAAAAAGCAAAATATCACAGGTTAAATTATCCAAGAGTTTCAGAAGAGATATTAATGTCTGAAAATGTGCTCAGACTGACAGAATACCAGTGTCTGCAATGGCAATTCAGATATTTCAATATTGACTCAATAATATCTCATGAAAAAATCCTCCCAGACGAAATTACTCGAGTTATGCTGTCCATATTATTTTTGTTGTTGTTGTTGCCCTACACTCATTCTTACAGTGTCTCATGAGTGTCAGTTTATTTTCCTATTGAGTTCATACTTAAACGAAACACTGCTGAGACCTCTTCCCAAATCTTCAACCCATAAGCTATAATACAATTCCTCTGGGTTTTAACTATGCACACGTGGTGGAATGTTTTACCCGTGCGCCCCGTGTCCCGTGCTGCACTGCAGTATATTTCAAATGCTTCAAAAGCTGACACATGATCAGATTATCTGCTCTAAGAAACGGCTAACACTTGGAGGAGCCGCCGCTATTGAGCGAGACGTGATCTGTTGTAGTAATCAAAGAGAGAGCTTCTCTGAGCTGCACTTTGGCTCTTTGCCTTTCTTAAGAAGGCTCAGATTAACGCTCTTGCACGTGCCTCCGTCAAACACCTTGAACATCACACTCTCAGACGTCCTTGAACCTGCTGAAGTTGGATTGTCTGTTGCATATTTGTTCATATATGTGGCCATTGATTGCAATGAAGCATCTTTTATGATAACAACATATGCAGGGACTCTTGTTGCGCCATGCCTTTGCCACATTATATGAGACAGCTGACAGAGATAATTTAGAGTCAGTGGCATCATATAAATATGCATTTAAATCCATAAAGATGTCATAGGAGCTGTTTAAACAACGTGCTTGAAATGTTCTCTTTGTCCCCATCTGTTAAAAACAGGATTCTGCATTGCCTGGTGTCGGTATGTTTTCAGATGACAATCCTTCGAGATCTAGAGAAGTTGGCCGGATGGGTACGAATATCTATCATCTATATCCTGAGTGGCATCACAGGAAACCTGGCTAGTGCCATCTTCCTCCCCTACAGGGCTGAGGTGAGCCCCCCATGCCTCTTTTACACCGACAGGGTGCGCTGGAAACTGGAAACGCTCCAGTTGACGGACATCCGATGTATGTTGTGGCTCTAGCTGCCTTAGTTTTCACCCGTTTAAAATCATTTTCTTTATATATCCTGTTTTCAAATTAATGTTATTTATTATTTGGATCAGTGAAGTGACACTCATTTTTTGCCTGACTCTAGTAATTTATTTACAACACTTTAAAATGCAATTTATACATACAATCAGGGCCGGATTAACCATTAGGGCAACTGCTAAGGGGCATCTAAGGGGCCCTGGGCACCGTCAAATATTATATTAGATTAGGGGTGTGCGATATCACGATTTTTGATCGTGTACGATTAAAATGTCTCCACGATCTGCTTTTGAAGAAATATCGTAGTACCGTGCATTCTATCAGTTTGCAGTTCTGGCGCCGCCGTCTCAACATACTGTACAGCGCGACGTATATTCACATGAAATGCAGAGGAACGGGACATAAAAATGAATTATTTGCTTGTACTTTAAAGCCTTGCCGGTTAAACATGTCATTCGCTGCTGATGCGCTGTTCTAACGAGCGCTTATCTGAGCGCAATAACGTTACACCCGACGTGCACATGCACTAAAAGCCTGTCTAACCCCCAATTTCCACCAGATGCGGAACGGCTCAGCTGCGTGACAGCTCCGTATTCCGTCGTCCGTCAATACCATAGACAGTATATAAGATGGACACAGCGACCCCATAGACTTCAACGGAGAAAAGTGAAGCCCGTTTGAAGCACTCACTTCCTGATCGCCAGGCGAACTGCGCAGGCTCAAACTGAGCTTGAACACGTGAGCAACGTGTCTGACAGCTGTCAGTCTTCTAGTAGCTGTGCGGAGAGAAATCTGAATCATTCCCTTCCGAATCTCGCAGAGACGGAGAGCGTGAGTATTAGCTGTCCATGAGCTAGCAGCAGGAGCAACTTTATCACTCTCTGTGGGCTACTCCCTTCACTTTATCGGACTTAATGCCTCCACGTTCCCCCGATTGCCTGCGAGCTTCTACGCCGGTTTATACGGTAATTTCTCTACAGTGCGACAGAGAGTCGCGTGAGTTATGACGCAATCGTTAGCCTATTTTTACAAAAACGGCTTCTACGGGGCCATAACGTAAGGTACAAGGTAATGGAGCCTTTTATACATTGTCGAGTTTCTTTAGAAATAAATAATGGACAAATGGAGTCTTTGGACGCCTCAGATGTAAAGTTATTCGCTGTCAAAGTGACGCAAAAATGAATGGGAGTCAATGGAATGCTAACAGCAGGTGAAGTTCTGCTACAATGGCGGCGCCCGCGGAGGCTTCAGTTTCCGGCGGATGGATTACCCCCTTGGGGTCAATACCCACCAGGTCCGGATTTGTTGCAGAACGGCTGCGGCCGAGGACCAACGAGATCTCGCTAATTCACGTGTGATCGCGCGATATGTAGTTTCAATAAACAGAACCACCAAACCAGGAACAGTTTTCCGCAATGATCATCATATTTTCCGCCAAATATGATCCGCCATGATCACGGTGTATTTTATTTTTGAAAATTAAACGGATATTTTTTTTTGTTTTGGTTTGTTCTGTTTTTTTGCTCGACTTCCTGTCCTGCGCACTCTGCCCTGTAGTGCTGCGGAGCTCTCCGGCATTCGGCAAAAATAAAAGCTCTGCGTATCAGCTCCGGAGGGCTGCGGATCGCCGGAGTCGGAACGCAGCTGTTCTGCATTCAGTGGAAATACACACATTGACTTTAATGGAAACCGATTGACTCCGCCGCCGTGCGCGAGCCGTAACGCAGCCGTAACGCATCTAGTGGAAATTGGGGGGAACAGCGCCTAAGGACTAAGTTACTGGACTAAGTTATCTTTCGAGTCTTATTGTGCTAATACTGTCAAATACACACAAGGTTTACATAAACAAAGTTGGTTATGTCTAAAGTGAAAGAACAGTAGAAAAAAATAAGAAAAAATTCTGATTGTCAAATGTGTGTATATTAGACTCGTTGCGCGCAGATAGTGACAGTAGCCCTAATAGTAAACATGCTGCCGCTTGTCCTTAAAGGAGAACTCCGGTCAATTTTAACATTGAGCTCAATTTTTAGTACATTTGGAGTGCTGTCAATACAGAGAACAACGACACAAATCAGTGTTGCCTACACCGTGTTATCCTATTTTTTAAATTTACACCCTATTGACTTGAATGGGGCAAGTTTTAAACTTAACCAGTTCTTAGTCTTATCATCCTTGATGTGTCATTACAAGTGCCCAGCCATGTTGAGTGATTCCTTCAGAGTGAACACGAGTGAATCTGACTGCAGTAGATGTGAAAGATATGAATAAAAATGATGTTATATCAGCCAGCGCAAATACCTGTATTTAGTTCCTGTTTTCGGTCGAAGTCCAAAGTAGTCGATTGTCGAGTTCACGCGCATAGGTTTAGTTACTATGATCACGCGCGTGAACTCGACAATCGACTACTTTGGACTTCGACCGAAAACAGGAACTAAATACAGGTATTTGCGCTGGCTGAAATAATATCATTTTTATTAATATCTTTCACATCTAATGCAGTCAGATTCACTCGTGTTCACTCTGAAGGAATCACTCAACATGGCTGGGCACTTGTAATGACACATCAAAGATGTTAAGAGGATAAAAGCAGGTTTAAAACTTGCCCCATTCAAGTCAATAGGATGCACATTTTAAAAATAGGATAACACGGTGTAGGCAACACCGATTTTTGTCGTTGTTCTCTGTATTGACAGCACTCCAAATTTACTAAAAATTGAGCTCAATGTTAAAATTGACCCGAGTTCTCCTTTAAGGGATAGTTACCCCCCCCCCCAAAAAAATGATGTCATTATTTACTCACTCACTCTAATGTTGTTCCATACCTGTGTTATTTCTTTCTTGTGCTGAACACAAAAGAAGACATTTTGAGGAGTGTGGCTAACCGGGCGGTTGCTGGTCCCCATTGACTACCATAGTAGGAAAGAACTATTATGGAAGTCTCTGGGGTACATCAACTGTTTGGTTACCCACATTCTTCCTAATAACTTTTATTTTCAACAGAAGAGGGAGACTTATTCGGGTTTGAAACAGCTTGAGAGAGTAGGCTAAATTATGACTATTTAATTTTTTTGGAGAACTATCCCTGTTAATAAAACAACAAAATACAAAGAGCAAATCACTCACTCTTGACTGGGAACTTTAGTAGTCGCTTTAATAAGAAGCAATGTACAATATATACAGTGAAGTCTATGTTGTGTTTTATTTGCATATTTGTTAATTTGATGACTTTCTTCAGTAATGTTAAAAACACATACTGTAGCTGAAAAAATAAAGCAAGGGGGGGAGGGGGGGAGGGGGTCTACAAGTCAATGTGCCCAGGGGCCTCTGAACTCTTAATCCGGCCCTGCATACAATGACCTTTTCTATGATAGGCATGTTTTAAAATTTCGGAATTACAATTTATAAAGAAAAAAATAATGCAGTTAAATCGATTTTTAAATGTTTTTTTTTTTTAACCATATGAATAAAGAGTGTATTTCTAAGAACTACATGTGTTTTAAACTATTCCTTGTCATGAACATTCGTATTTGACCCATATATATAAAAAAAAACTTCTGGCATTACTTAAAATATGTTCTTAAAACTTGTACGACTTTATTTTGTACAAATTAATTCTTAACCCGTGGCCACAATATATATATTTGATAGTGTGTGCGTGTGCGTGTGTGTGTGTGTGTGTGTGTGTGTATGTTTATGTGTGCGCGCACTTGGATGCTGTATATATATATATATATATACATATATATATATATATATATATATATATATATATATATATATATATATATATATATTCCCCCACTTGTCGTGTGGGGCTCTGTATTTTTATTTTAAAAAACTTCGTTTTAACTACATTTTTATGACTGAATTATTAGCTTTTCATTGAACTCACAAACCCCCTGCAGTTCCCTCACTAACCACCTTTAAATTGGCAAACCCGAGTTTAGGAAAAGAATCGGCACAATCTTGGTGGAAAAGGGGTATTTTACTCATCTTGTAATAATGACTTAAATGAGCTTGTTGTTTCTGCCTTAAATTAATACGTTGTTTGCTAACTGCGTGATTTGTATATGTACTTGGACACAGTCATCTCTGATAACAGATCACTCTAAATTGTAATGGTGACACATGCATTTTCTGTAAAGCTGCTTTGAAACGATATGTATTGTGAAAGGCGCTATACAAGTAAATGTGAATTGAATTGAATCTATCTATGGCACTGAGCTTATCCCGACCCCTCTTTCGCTGCTTCTCTAGGTGGGTCCAGCTGGCTCTCAGTTTGGCATCCTGGCCTGTCTGTTTGTGGAGCTGATTCAGAGCTGGCAGATTCTGGCTCAGCCGTGGCGGGCCTTCACTAAGCTACTGTGCGTGGTGCTCTTTCTGTTTGCCTTCGGCCTGCTGCCCTGGATCGATAACTTCGCCCACATCTGCGGATTCATCTCGGGCTTCTTCCTCTCTTTCGCCTTCCTGCCCTACATCAGCTTCGGCCGCCTGGACATGTACCGCAAGCGCTGCCAGATCATCATGTTCATGGTGGTGTTCGTGGGCCTGTTCGCCGGACTCGTGGTGCTCTTCTACGTGTATCCCATCAAGTGTGAGTGGTGCGAGCTGCTCACCTGCATTCCTTTCACCGACAAGTTCTGTGAGAAGTACGACCTCAACGCGCACCTCCATTGAGGGAGAGGCGGGGCTTCGGGGACGGAGGGATTTGATTGGTTGTTAATCTGCATCCGCCGGGGCCCAATTTGCACTTCGTCTCTTCCAAATGAAGCCCTTTCTGTGAACATGGACAGTATGCTTGTTTTGCTTCTTTTTTTTACTCAAGTGCAAGATGGAACTCCACTTTGACCATGACTTTAGGACTCGGAGAATGAAGAACACTTTTTAACGTACCCTAAAGTTTTATGTAGTCTATTGATTAGGGTGTCTGATAATCATACGAAAACAGGGTCACCCTCACCCGAAAACTATCTTTACACTACAGTCTCAGAAGGCAGTGTCATAATAAAAGCACTGGTACACCAAACGGAGAACACGTCTTCTCCAGTTTTGATTGTTGTACTTTTTATGTTTTAGCATGTCAGGGGTAGGTTTGTCTTTGTTTAGCCGACCTCAGAATCCAGGGACGAAAAAAACTCTGTACCTTCGGTGCCTTGATAAATGTACCTACTACTGCCATATTTTCGTTACACGTTTAGCACTCAAATGATATTCTTTTATTTGTGTGTTACTTCTAATGGAGTTATAGTTGATTATGAAAGGGTAGTGTTTTAACTACCCAATTTACACACTTGTCACAGAATACAGCTAAAAACAACCTGCACCTCTGAAGTTTGTCTGTTTTTCTTGTCTACTAACTAGACCATGAACAACCTCTAAAATATGGAAGCTCATTTCCACCTCAGAGTGAAGAAAAAATAAACGTGTAAAAGTTACTTGATCTCAATGTGATTGTTTCTCGACATCACATATCGCAATGCGACTGTTTATCAATAGATGTTTCCATCCACCTATTTTAATTCACATTTTGAGATATTGCATAAAAAATGCTGAATGGAAACGCTAAGATGCGCATAAAAAATGTATGTGCTCAATTGAGGCTGATCATTTTTTTATCCACATTTACCAATGGAAACATTTACCGAATAAATCCCTCGATGTGCAATAAAAACCTGGCTTGACTTTGCCTCAACAGAGGATGCGATTGGATAAGTGCCCTAACTTGAGACTTCATATATTGCAATGTGACTGTCTATTTCTCATAATCGTGACGTTACATCTCGCAGTACAACTCTTATAATTACAATTTTATTTGTCAGGGACTTAATATCTAACAATTGTGACTTTATATTTCACAATGTGAGTTTATATTTAGTGGCTTGCCTTTATTTCACATAACTGTGACTTAAATTCTCACAATTGTGTCTTTAAATCTGTTTTTAGGTTTTTTTGTTTTTTTTTACTTGTTTTGTTTTTTCCCCTCTGAGGCGGAAACAGACGTCCATACCAAACCACTCTGACGGGTTAGGAACAAAGTTATGAAATGATTAGGATGGTACCAAGGATAACTTTAATGTATCCATAAACCTAAAGAAATGCTTTCTCATCACTGTGCATAAAATACACATTACAAAAATATAGCTTTGTTATTAGATTTTTCATTGTTTTATTGATTAAGATAGGCATATTTGTATGACTAATGCCACAGAGAATGTTTATGGATGTTCTAATTAAAGTTTACATCAGTTCATACACTGTATACACAGATTGCATTTCAAAACACATTGTCACATATGCAGTAATATATTAGGAAGATTTTATTCTAATACAGTATTCAACATTTCACTGTCCACTTGCAATCCAAGGGATGGAACATTATATAAAAATAAAATTATATGTCAAATTTTCAATTAAATGTTATATTTTACAGAAGAAAAATTCTGAATTCACTTTTTGAATGGTTGAATGGTTTTGTACCAGAAGCAAAATGTAATTAAAGAAATATATATATATTGATCAAACAAAATTATGAATATGGTGACTAATTAATTGTTTTAAAAAAAACAACTACTGTTTTTTTTACCAGTAAAGTGTGCAGTGTATCAGGGGCAGTTCACAAGAGAGAAAAAATGCAGTAAACAACCAACATCTGTGTGGAGTCTCTTTAAATGAGTGCATAGGCAAGTCTCTGGTTCTTTGCTTAGGTGGTATTAGGGCTTTGAGTCCTTAACTAGGTGAGAGCCGTCCAGAATCTACACATGATGTTCTTTATCAGGGTTGGATGTGCTGTAAGCTAAAGAAACTTAACATCCGCTGTTTCGTCGTGCATAAGCCAGGCCTCCGAGCTGATACTCCATCTCTGTGAAGGTCATAGCCCCCACACTGATGCTCGAGTTTCCCTTCTCCTTGAAGCCAGCTTTCTGGTAGAAGGGCACCAGGAACTCCTCGCAGACCAGCAGGGCCCTGCGCAGGCCAGGGAGACAGCGCAGGTACTGCAGGTAACGCCAAAGCAGGATGGAGCCTTTGCCCTGCTGCCGACACTGGCGGTGCACTGACAACACGTGGATGTGTACCGCGGGAGAGTCCGGGACGTGTGTGTTCATGGCCTCCTGGATAAGAGGGTCAAAAGAGGGTTAGAATATAAATGCATTCTAACTGAACTGATACAACTACAGGTGAAACTCGAAAGATTTTAATATCGTGCAAAAGCTCATTTATTTCAGTAATTCAACTTAAAAGGTGAAACTAATATATTATATAGACTCATTACATGCAAAGTGAGATATTTCAAGCCTTTATTTGTTATCATTTTGATGATTATGGCTTGCAGCTTATGAAAACCTTTTCACAATATATGAACTTTTGCACGATATTCTAATTTTTCGAGTTTCACCTGTACACTGTAAAAGAAAAAGACTTTTCGAAGATTATTGAAGTACGTTTTACAAGAAGATGCTGTTTCAGTCTTTCTACTTCAAAATTTCATCTTTAATTCAACGTGCTACTTGCAATTGTAATCATTTGTGCAATGCAATTTACTAGACATTTTGGAGTGAAAATGGTTTCAAAGTAAATCATAGTAAAAATATATATATAAATAAATAAAAAATCAGTCTAGAGAATCACTTCTCACCTGTCCTAGTTTCTCTTTGTCCCAGCCAGATCCAATGATGAAGGCCACAAGCTGGCCCTCTTCAAACCATCCCAAAGAGAGCTCAGGACACTGACCCAGGAAACTAAGCACCTCATCAAGGGTGAGTGGACATTCACCGGAAACTGAGACGAACGCTGCAGAAGGAGAGATGGGAGAGATAGAGGCGTGAGTCAACCCTCATCCCAACGCAAACAACAGCTTATCGGCAGACTAGCAGGTTTATCGCAATCAAGTCGGCTTGTTGACTGCAGTCTTCTAGTTTTCTATATGTAAAACTTGGGAAGTGCTTAGGGACTTTAGGACTGTATTTAACTCTCCTACAAAGAAGTGTGTGTCGGTGTGTATTTACAGTATTTTATGGGGCACCAATTTTAAAATGAAAAGTTATTTAAATAAATGTTTAATTTTTCCAGGCTAGCCAAAACCATCTTTATTTAATTTTAGTTTAATTCAAAAATAATGTATTTAGTATGACATACAGCGTCGTTCAAAAGTGGTAAGATATTTTCAGGTTTTTAAAAGTATCTTATGCTTACCAAGGCTGCATTTATTTGATCAAAAATATGGGAAAAAAAATATTATTACTATTTAAAAAAACAGTTTTCTATGTGAATATATTTTAAATGCAATTTATTCCTGTGATCAAATCTGAATTTGCAGCATCCTTACTCCAGTCTTCAGAGTCACATGATCCTTCAGAAATCATTCGAATGATGATTTGATGCCCAATAAACATTTCTTATCATTATCCATGTTGAAAACAGTTGTGTTGCTTAATATGTTTGTGGTAACCACTATTCTTTGATGATTGTAAAGTAAAAAAAAAAATAATAATAATAATATAATTTTTTGTAACATTACATTGTCTCTACTGTAACTTTTGAGTGATTTAATTCATTCAATTTTTTTTCATCAATTTAATGTCTGACCCCAAATTTTGCAAGGCCTACAGTTAAGTATTGTACCACTATAAGCTACATTACAGAAAATTAAATAAAAATATAAGTAAAGAAGGTAGGCTAAATCTAAATTCACAGCTAAATATTAAATGCAAATATATGGCATCTCTGGTAGCATACCATCAACCTGTTGCCCACAACTTTTTAACCAGTAAAGTAAAACATTTTTAAGAGTAAATTAAATTAAAACTAAATCTTACAAAACAAATTCACATTACTGACAAAGTCTGCACAACCTTCTTTAACAGCATTTGAAATAATTCTGGCACTCTATTTAGATAAATCTATTTGCAGCAACCCAATATCCCCACCATGTCTGAGAAACATCTTACCTTCTCTCTCGATCTCAAATACACTAATGGCGTCCTGTGGGGTGAGATTACGGAACTCGCTAGCGGGTAATGTGTGTCGTCGCTGGCGTCGCGAGCTGCCAACGCTAAGCGGCGTCTTCAGGAAGAACGGCTTCAGGAAGGGTGAGCTGACGACCTGAGGTGCCATCACCTGACACGAGCTCACTTCGGACTTCTGGAGGACTAGAATGTTTGTAATAGTAGGCCTAGTGGTTTTCCTTCACTTTAAAGTTTTAGGACACTGCTGTCTTTCCGTCAGTCTTGTCCGGGCCGCTCTCTTCTATGGTCCGATGTGTTTGAATCCTATCGTTCAACCTCGCTGCTGTCACCTCTCCTCCTCTTTAACCCTCCTTTGGGCTCTTTCCCAGCCCGCCCCACATCTCCTAAAGTGTCCCGTGTTTAGAGGGATAACGTTAGTGATGGATGCACGTGGCAGGTGAAGCTGCAGCAATTCCCTAAAAGTCTGTGTGCTAATAGCCTACTCTCAACGCAGCTCATCAGCCACTCTTACAAACACTTACCCAGAAACTGTTTGTACAGCCAAAACAAGCTTTGGATTGTTGTCGCCAGCCCTTATAGATCTGTTAGCCTACGTATTTAGTTTTTTATTTCTAAATAGACATGTGAATTATGCCCTTTTCATATTAAAATTGATCAATTCAGTAAAATGTATACAGGCAATGACTTATTTCAGAGTAATTAAAAAAAAAAATCAGGGGTAGTGAGTGACACACACACACACACATGCGCGCATGTTGTATCCATAATGATTTTTTATACTGTAAACTGTATATTCTATTTCTATCCCATAACCCAACCCATATTCCAGTGGTGTGCGATGGTGTTTTAAAATGAGGAGGCAACGTCCTCACATGTTCTTATCAAATGTAGGCCTATGTTTCCTCTGAGAAAATGCCCCTGCTTCACACCGGTCCTTAACAAGATTTTGTAAAAACCCTGATTATTTTTTTTTATAATTACTTTGAAATAAGTCATTGCCTGTATACATTTACTGAATTGATCAATTTCAGTATGAAAAGGGCATAATTCACATATCTATTTTGAATATTTCTTGATTCTTTTATTGTTTGCATTAATTATTTCAACATTAGGCTACTTGGTACATCCCATGTTGTAACCGGAGGCTTTGTATACCTGGTAAGTTTAAAATCACTTCACAACTGTATAGCAACCCCTAGATGTAGTATTAAAATTATTCATTTGATGAAGAATGTATTATCTTTGCCATAGAGCCGGACAGTAACGGAGTACATTTACTTGAGTACAGTACTTAAGTACAATTTTGAGCGATCTGTACTTTACTCGAGTATAATTTTTGGGGAGTACTCATGACTTTACTCAAGTAGGTACATTTGAGAGGCAAATATTGTACTCTTTACTCCACTACATTTCTATCCATAACCGTGAGTACTGAGTACCCGTTTCTTCTTCTAAAAAATAAAAAAAAAGGAAAAAATAAAAATCTCGGTTAACACTCAATTTGTTGTTTCCCTCTCAAACGTCACTGGATTGTGCAGGAGCCACTGATTGGGACAGCCTATCAGCAATCAGCTTTCAGAGGTGTGTCAGAACATTGCTATATTGCCTTCTTTGCTGGTTTAGGTTTATTGATTTGATTGATGAAAAAACAGAGAAACTCACATGTACACACAATTGTTAGTTCAAATGTGGGTGCAAAAAAACATTAAAACTCTAGCAGAGGTTTGTCAGAGCGTTGCCATTGTGCTATTGCCTTGTGGGCAAGTGTGAAATGTTAAATAAAGCAACGTGGTAAAAAGATGAAAATTACTTGATTTTACTTTCAATTCCTTTTACATTATCCAAGGTACTAACATTAGCATTTTTCATAACTCCATGTAGGACGTTTCTGTACATAAATGTAAGCATTGTGGCAGTAGTAATGCAATATTTAGAAAATGTACTCTTGTACTCTTGATACTCAAGTACTTTTAAAAACAATTACTTCAGTACTTTGACTTAAAGGTATTGCGGAGGATCTTTCCTACTTTTAGAAAAGACCCGCCCTCTCCAATTTCTATTTGCTCCCGACCGAGAGGGAACGCCTACTAGCAGTGATTTTAAATGGATTTCTCCAAATAGCATGACAAACTTTACCTGTCTAGTAGAATCTTCGCGACTGCGGCATCAGTTGGAAGCCCAACCTGTGCTTTTAGCGCACGCCAGCGTGTGAACGGCCTTATGTAAACATATCACCAGAATGATTGACACTTAGGTGGACCAATAGTATAGGCTACCCACCCGGAAAAAGAAAATCCTCCGCTATACGTAGACAAAGTAGACATCTGACTGTAGTACTTTTACTTGTACTTGAGTAAAATTTAGCAGGGTATCTGTACTTTTACTCAAGTAATGAAGCGGTGTACTCTGTCTGCCTCTGGCTACTATAATTAATTCATAGCATATCATGCTCCTGAAGGTTCATTTAAATAGGCTACTGTATGCACACTCAAAAAAATGAACTAGGAAGGTTGTACACTTTACATAATGTATTTATATTTAGTTTACTTATAATAATTGTGTTTGTTGACTTGAAATGTTTTTTTCTATTAAGGTCCACGTAATTATGTCTCATCTTAACAGTACAAAATCCTAACGTGTTGTCTAAACACAAACCATTTATGTTAAGTAAAAAATTCTTACATCCAGAGGGTGGCGGTATAGTGCGACGCCAACTGCCATTTTGCCCTAACTTAATTTGATTGTGTTCAATCTGCTTAAATATAAAATTTAAGTTTACTTAATCCGTTTGTGTTGGATTACATGAATGATTTGTGTTGCATTAACTGAAACTGGGCGGTGCTTGTTAGTTCCCAGCATGCTTTGCATATGGTTAAATTAAGAGAGAATAAATGTTCAAATTAAGTGTTATTTTATGTTTTTTTGAGAAAATTAGAAAAGGGGAAGACTTGATAGTGTGTAATTGTGTTTAATGTTCAATTACATTGGAATTATTAGAATCTTTTAAATTACAGTGGGTTACCATTGTGGAGAAGAGTGGAGCATTTTGTTTGGCTGTGGACTGATTCAGTTACGATAAACTGCTTTGGTTGAAGGAGTATGTAAATCTTAGCATTTACTAACATGTGCTACTGCTAGCAAATAGGTAGCTATAGTCTATCGATTTAATTATGTGCCACTAAAATAAATGAAATATTAATGGATGATTGAAAATCAAAATCACTTGAATCATGTAGAATCATGTCAGAAAACCTTAAAATTAGTTGGGCTGACACTATTAAATTAAGCTGTGCCAAACCATAGTAAATAAGTTGAATCAACCTTAATAAATTAAGTTGACCCAACATAAGTACATTAAATTGGAATAACAGAATTGCATAATGCTGAAATAAAGCAAGTTAATCATGTGGAAATCCTTTCCATGATTTTTTTATGTTCATTCAAAGAGTAATTTTTTTGAGTGCACATATTTTTTTACACACTGCTGTTAATTTTTATCCCACAACGTCGTCCTTTTAAAATCTACACAGTCTGGCGCTTTCAAAACTATTTGTATTGAGCATTTATGTTTTAAAATGACATCATACAAACTGAAGCTTAATGCTGGACCTCAGATGACTTCAATTTAAGATGACTTGACCTTCAACGACCCCTCAGGGAAGCTCCAATCGTTGTGTCAGGGGCTGCGTTTTCTTTTCTTTAAGACATGGTCATAACTTAGTCAGTTACATAAAACTGTAGACATAACAGAAATGTAACATGGTGTAATTTGAATGTGAAAAGTAAGACGGATTAGCCTTTACTAATTCTTAAGACAGTCTTAACACGGTGACTGTTTGAGTTACAAAACAGTGTTTCAGCTGTAAGTTAGAGCTGAAATACTGGTTTAGTATACAAGTAATGTAGAATCTTAATGTGGAAACAGTTTATCAGTCAGTCAGTCACCTTTATTTATATAGTACTTTATACAGGTTTGTTTTAAACCGTAAAATAATCATTCAATGATGCAAACAGAGTTCAATTCTGCTGCAAGCAGCTCTTAAAAGACAATGTCATCAAATATCATATCAGAGAAAAACCCATTATAGAACAATATTAGCATCCTTATTTTATCTTAATATTGTGTATTATGTACATCACTTGACAATTTAGATTGTCGTGATTTGCAGAAGTTGAGATTATCTTAGTAATAATAAATGTAAAGTAAATAAATGGCTTGCTGGCCTGTGGAATGATAAGAGCCAATGAGTAATTCTGGGCCAGATGAAGCCAACATGCTCAAACAACAAACTAATAAAAGACTAATAAAGTATGCAGTGTTGATGAGTGTGCTGGCTGCATGACTCGTGACAGATTATTTAGTGAGCGGTTAACATGCTCAGACAATGACCACATGTGCTGAGGTTTATTTTTTGTCTAAATTACTTATGCTTTCCAGAGCATCATTGCATGGGCAGGGCAGGCACAACAAATCCGTTTTCTTGCCACTACAAACAAAGATTTTGGAAGGAAAATTCTAAATATAAATGGAATCAGTACATAACATGCATAACGAGAAACTGTGAGTGCTATTTGCCATCGCGGCTATTTAATTGCAACAAACGGGCAAATACCGGTCTATATGGGTTCACGACATCAATCAGGCTCTGAGTCAGTAGCCTACTGTGAATACCACTGTATGTACACGGAGATATATCACAACTTATAGGGCAGTTTCTGACTGTTAAAATTAGCTTCTCGTTCAACTTGCCTCTGTCAGAGAGTGACGGATGATCATCACGCGCGCTCCACTGACTTCACTCCTATTGGTTGTCGCTCCCGAAGTCTTAAATTATATTACTTTCATAATGCTTTTAATGCACTTCTCACAAGTGAGGAAAAAGAAGGCACAGTGGAATATTTAATTGAAATGGCACATTGTTTATATATATATATATATATGTACAGTGTTGGGGAGTAGTTAACTACAAGTAGCGACGCTACTAACTTAACTACATTTTTCAGTAGCTTGGCAGTAGCTCAGTTGCTTTTTAAACAGTGTAGCTTTTCCAGTAGCTAACTACTTTTTGCAGCAAGTAGCGGTGTAGCGCGAGCAAAAGCTACATTGCGTTTTGTCGAGCCTGCGCGAATCAGCGCGATGTCAGGAGTTCTTTTAGAGTTGTGACGTTCGCGAACGAACCGATTCTTTTGAACGGCTCATAAACATAACGATGGGAGCCGAGTCGCGGCTGGAGGGGAGCCGTTCTTTCTGTCGTTCTTTTTTTCCTATGCGTGTTTCACACAGATTCACACAAATGAGCTCATCCGCGAGACAGAACAGTTATAGGGGGAGGGGCGCACCCAGCGCAGGGGTGTTGTGTGATGATAGTTGTGTTCCATTTTATTTATTCTAATTTTATCTACAGTAAATATTTAAAACTTTAAATATTTTTTGTTTTCTATCAAAATGTTCTTGTGTGATAATGTTCTTGTGTGGAAGTGTTTTAGTAAAAGCTGTTTTGCACAGAAATTCATTGCAGCCGGCTTTGTTTTTGATGTTTATTTGTGAGTAGGTATGAATAACATTTTGGTAAATCCAAAATAGTGATGTCACTGTCTAAGCAGAGGGATGTTGTGCGACCCTATGGCCACACATGACAAATGAGGTAAAAATCAATATTTCAGAATAATTCAAACTCAGATGGGTCAGTGACGTTTTAGAATTTCAAAACAGTAAAAAAATAAAAATGAAAGGACAAATTAAATATAGCATTTTTTGTGTAAATCTATGTGTATATTTTTTGTTTTTATTAGTGCCCTTTATAAAAAATAACAATATATGACATTTTAATGTGTTTCTTTGTATACAGTCCTTGAAAATGTCATAAGGTAAAACGAAGTTATTTTTAGAAATAAATTAAATTTGATATTCATGACACAGTTAAATACAACCATGAATGTAATAGTTGATCTGTAAGTATTCTATAACAAGTTGCAAAATGTAAACACCTACACCACAAATACTAAATATTTTGTTTTTTAACAACTTCAGCATGTCATCTATGGACATTTGTTCTATTTTTTTAAAAGAAATTAGTCAAAAATGCCTTGATGTTATATATATATGTATATCATACTAGCTCTCCTCCATTATTTTCATGAACCATGTAAACAAACAAAGTATCTATTTTTATTTCTTTTAAAATGCAATGTTTTACCATATGACATATTTTGTTTTACCGTATGACATAGTACAAGTTCAATGTTTCATAGCATTTTTAATGTAATAAATTGATGTAGGCCAATTCAAAATGATTTCAAAGAAACACAAGGCATCTCAAGTGAACCTTTTATTAACAGTAGAATATATTTACCAACACATGAATATTTCTTTTAGTCAACTCAACTCTCTTTCAGTACAAGGAACACATAGGACGTGCTATATGTAATACATGACAATATCATTCAGATTTACAACAGTGAGATAACTTGTGAAAAAATCTGTTTTTAACATTTAGTTTAAAAAGAACAGTAAGTGTTCATGGGAGTTTGCCCAACCAATCCACATGTGCTTTGTGGATTTGGAGAAGGCATTTGACTGTGTCCCTCGAGGCGGCCTTTGGAGGGTGCTCCGGGAGTATGGGGTCCGGGGTCCTTTGCTAAGGGCTGTCCGGTCCCTGTACGACCGGAGCAGGAGCTTGGTTCGCATTGCCGGCAGTAAGTCAGACTTCATCCCGGTGCATGTTCGACTCCGGCAGGGCTGCCCTTTGTCGCCGGTTCTGTTCATAATTTTTATGGACAGAGTTTCTAGGCGCAGCCAGGGGCCGGAGGGTGTGGGGTTCGGGGACCACACGATTTCGTCTCTGCTCTTTGCGGATGATGTTGTCGTGTTGGCCCCTTCAGACCAGGACCCCCAGCATGCACTGGGACGGTGTGCAGCTGAGTGTGAAGCGGCTGGGATGAGAATCAGCACCTCCAAATCTGAGGCCATGTTCCTCAGTCGGAAAAAGGTGGCTTGCCCACTTCAGGTTGGTGGAGAGTTCCTGCCTCAAGTGGAGGAGTTCAAGTATCTTGGGGTCTTGTTCACGTGTGAGGGAAGGATGGAACGGGAGATTGACAGACGGATCGGTGCAGCTTCCGCAGTAATGCGGTCGGTGTACTGGTCTGTCGTGGTGAAGAAAGACCTGAGCCGCAAGGCGAAGCTCTCGATTTACCGGTCAATCTACGTTACTCTCACCTATGGTCATGAGCTTTGGGTCATGACCGAAAGGACAAGATCCCGGATACAGGCGGCCGAAATGAGCTTTCTCCGCAGGGTGGCTGGGCGATCCCTTAGAGATCGGGTGAGGAGCTCGGTCACTCGGGAGGAGCTCAGAGTAGAGCCACTGCTCCTCCACATCGAGAGGGGTCAGCTGAGGTGGCTCGGGCATCTGTTCCGGGAAGGTGTTCCGGGCGCGTCCCACCGGGAGGAGACCCCGGGGAAGACCTAGGACACGCTGGAGAGACTATGTCATCATATACTCTCACAGTTATACCTTTCCCTCCTCTTGGCTAGGTTCTCCTCTCTAGATGCAGGATCTGCCCTTAGCTTTGCACGGAAATGTGCACCCCTCTCCTTACTAGAAAGAGACATCTGTAATAATGTGAAAAAATGCTTAAAATAGGCAGAAATATATTATATATGTTAATATTAATTCATACTAGTTGTACAAACTATATATGTGATATAACAATTAAGAAATAACTAAATAATTCAGTTAAATGCTCTGTGTCATATGGTATAACAACATGTCATACGGTAAAATCGTTTGTCTGTATGACATTTTTTGTTTGCCCTTATGACAGTTTCATGCTTTGTCATTTATAACAGGCAGTTGCTTGGCCACCTCCTTCCACCTTTACCATTAACCTTGACTTTTAAACTTTATAGTTCACCTGTAAATCAATATTTTTTAAAATTTTAAATGAATTAAACCCTTTTTTGACGTTTGACCATATGACACCCAAATCTGTGACACATGGTAACACTTGGAAAAGGTGAAATTACCTCAAATGTAGGAGCAAAATCTTAAACTTACCTTCAACTTGGCTGGTCTTCAGGGGGTCCTCTGAGTGATGTCATCCAATGTCACATGACTTAAGTCATTAATATTCAGTTCCAAAATGGCTTCTAAACTTTGTTTTACCGTATGACATAGGGAAAATGTGTCTTTGCGGAACAATTTGTTTTAGATACTAATGACATTTCTTAAAGGTCTATCTTACTGATACTTTAATATGCTTTTCTTAAGACTTGAAAAAATATGCCAAATGAAATTTTTTATCATTTTTAAACATTTTTAATAATTTTAAATGCAATTGTCTTAAATAACTTTAAGTGAATTCCGTTTGACCGTATGACATTTGACTACATTAATAGTCTAAAAGTTACCTATTTTTGAAATTTTCACACAATTATGAACAGTGAGGAGGACAAATGATGTGAGATTAATACATATATATAATTTTAAACCTATTGTATATAAATATATAATATTTATTGCTCCTGGAAGTGCAAATCAGTGCGGCACGTCACTGACCCAGATATTGGTGTGTGATATCTGAGTTTTAATTATTTGACTACAAATCTCACCTCATCATTCCTCCCAGTGATTATTTCCAGGCTAAACTGAGATGTCCCCAAGCTGGCTTCTTAAAACTGACTACTGGTAAATATTTTAAAAGAGCCAAAAACAGATCGCCAAGATGAGATCCGGATCCCCTCAAAGAGCCATTTTTTGCCATTACCGCCACCTCGCATCTTGCGGCTAACGGTTCACTGACGTACAGAAGTGGGTTGACACACCCATATTATCCATGATGGAGCAAGACGTGGCGGCAGATTTGAAGGATGGAGAAACAACTAATGTTAATTACCCATGGCCTTATTTGTCCAAGTTCATATTTGTTGCAATTTTGCACTTTTGACAAACAGTCTGATATATTTAAGTGTAGTGTGTAATAAAACAATATTCTTTGAAATCATAATTGTATTGCATTGTTTTAAACACTAAATATTTTACTTAAAACATTCCTCAGACACTTATTCAGTTATTTATAATATACGTTGTTCAAAAAAATCAAAAGTAGTTTCAATGTAGCTAGCTACTTTTTGATAGTAACTTGTAGTGTAGCTAACTACTTTTCCAAAAGGGTAGCTTGACTGTAGTTTAACTACTTTAACTTACGAGTAGCTTGTAGCTTGTCAAACTACAGTTTCAGAGTAGCTTCCCCAACACTGTATATGTATGCATATTGTTGGGTTCTTTGCGTGTACGCATGTTGAAACACAGGCAACAAATAAAGTGTCCTAATAAAGTAAATGGGGATAATAAAGTAATCATCATCATTATCTTAGGAAATAAAATAATATGCATATTCCAGAGCAGTGCTAAATCTTACATAATATCAAAGAAATTAACTTAACACCATTATTATTATTTTATATTTACACAAAATACATGTACAGAGCAGTTTAATCAGTATGGTATTAACAGATAAAATATTGATCCTGATATCAGGGAAAATCATGTAGACTTATGGCAGCATTAGAAAGTTTATTTGTATTCATGTTCAATATAAGCAATATGTTACCTACTTAATATCTCTTCAAAATGGACATTACAAATAAGTAGCCACACATGTAATACATAAATGTAAATCAAGGCTGAAGGTTACAGCTTTAAAGATGAACCGCACAGCTATGGGAAAAAGCTGTAGCAACACTTGCTTTGTTTTTTTTAAAGGCACATAAACCTCTGTGCATAATGCTACAAGACATGGCATATCTGCATGTTTGAGGAGAACAATGAGATTTAATGCTTCTTGTGACTTGTTCATTTAGCTGTTCTTTCCTTTCTTAGAAATACAAGGTCCAGCTGTGAGGAAATACGACCTGTCAAATATTCACAAAGCCAAGTGATTAAATAACATTTGAACTGACACATGAAAGAAACGCCTTCACATGTTGAAGTATTTAAAGATCATATTACAATAGTTATAAAGCAAAGAAAGAGGTAAACAGAGTCCAGCATGGCTTTTTTTAGTCCTTAAAGTTTTAAAGAGCATAAATAGCTAAACAAGCAAGCACATTTAAAGCACTGTTAGACCGCACAATATTTTTGTCATTAAACTGACAAGTCAACCATTTTTAACATTATTTGATCACTTTAAATATTACATTTGGAATCATGAATATATATATATATTCTGAGATGCTTTTCTGACTGTTTGTCTTCAGTCAGCACACAAAAAAATAAGTTCAGGACATTTAAGTACTTACTAAAAACATTTCAACTGCAGTTATATTTCTGTATTATTTACTAGTGAGTTTAATACGATCATTTATCGAGTAAACACTTTTATGTTTAGTCATACAGATATCCTGAAGTGAGTTTTACTGAAATGTGCTTTGTCTATTAACCATAACAAGCTGCTGTATGTAAATAGTTTTATAATATGGTCCAGAAGCACTGAGATGGCGTTCTTCTCCCTCAACCTCCTTAGCTACTCTCTTAAATATAAAGGTTCCAAAGGGGGGTTTGCAGCGATGTAATAGAAGAACGAACCATTTTTGTTTTCTCAAAGAATCTTACTTTTTTTTTTTTTTTTTTTTACGTGAAGAACATTTTAAAAACCTAAAGAACCTTTTGTGCAATGGAAAGATTTCTGGATGTTAGGGTGTGTTCACACTTGCAGTTCAGTTCTCTTGGTTCGTTTGGTCTGGACCAAAAACAACAACAACTTAAAAAACATTTGGTCATGGTCCACTTAGCATTCACATTGGCATTTTAACACAAAACCTAAACATACCCCACCTAAAGGCATAGGGATACGTTCAAAACCTGATTGGTCGACTTTTATTGCATTTATTTTGCGACGGATCTTACTGAATCTCCAAACCAATGTGTACTAGGCTAAATGCGCTCGTTGTATGTGTGTAGCCTACACATGATGGTATTTTGACCAGCTGAAAACTCGTGAAGAGTTTATAAAATGAGTAAAGGAGTCAGAACAGTGGCAGGAATTGCTCCGTCACACACACAAATGAAGATCGGCTGTGAGGAAACGCTTTCTGATCCTGTACCGAACTATGATGGGCAACACCGTGACTATGATGAGGATAAAAACAGGTATGCTTGATCGGTCCTTTTTAGGGTCGCATCACACGACATGTCCCGTTTTGGGTTCGTTTACACGTGTTTGGTCAGTGTCGCGCTCATTTAGAAGTAATTTAGAAGTGGACCAAGACCCATCTTTTCAGGGGTCTTGTTTCTACTTGTTTGATCCGCACCAGGATTCAGATGTCAGCGTTCACACTTATTCAAATGAACCGCATTAACAGAGCAATCGCACATGACTTTGTTTTAATCAAACCAAACATGCCAAGTGTGAACACACCCTTGAAGGTTCTTAAATGGAACCTTAGATGCCAATAAAGAACCTTTATTTTTAAGAGTGTATTCCCAAATCAGCAGGAATTACACCTGTAACCAATATATATATACCAAGGAAAATTATCATCATTTATTCACCCTCATGTCATTCTAACCAAGTATTATGTCTTTTGCCAAGAAAAGATGGATGGTGAAACTCCAAAAGTTTGATAAGTAGTTCATGGAGGATTTTTTTTAAGGGAATATTGTTAGATGGTTTAGAGTTTGGTCTCTTTATCACACAAATCATATGGCTTCAGAAGACTTACATATAGTATAGAAGTCATACAGACTACTTGATATGACATTTCAAGTATCATTTATTAATGATATTTTATTTAACATTGGAGCTTATGAAGTAGTACAAATCACCATCCCCTTTCAAGTTACGGATAAGAGAAGCTTGGACATTCTGCCCAACTTCTCCTTACGGAATTATGTTAGAAAGTAAGGCATAATACATGCAATAACGTGAGGGCGATCACTTTGGTGCGAATTAAGAGCCTTAAAAATCAAGCACAATGAAAAATGACAGATCACCAGAACAAAAGTCATCAGGCCTCAGCCAGTTATGTTCAAAAACAAAAGGGCTGAATCTCATTTAAAGTTGGATACTGGAATGGGACTGCATCAAACTTCAATGTGGGAACATAATGTCGGGCTGTACATAGACTGCAGAGGAGATGGGCCTGTGTGGTTAAAAATCCAGGTCTTCATTGTCCATGTGAAAATGGCTTGAGGGACCGAGGAGCGGCTGGCTGGAGCAGCAGGTACTCTGAGTGTTCAGACTTTCAGTTGAGCCAGACAGTCCTACACAAACGACAGACACTGCAGTTAAAAAAAAGAAAGAAAAGTACTCTACACCAGTGGTTCCCAACCCTGATCCTGGAGTACTGAACACCAACAATGCACATTGTGGATGTCTCTCTTACCTGACACACCAATCTGAGGTCTTGGGAGTCTTTACTAATGAGCTGTTGGTTTGAATCAGGTGTGTTTGATTAGAGAGACATCTAAAGGTACGTTTACACGTCAAAATAAATACGGACCCGCAAAAATGACTAAAAACGCTGTATTATGCCAACAGGCCAGTAGTTGGCGATGTCACTTTGTAAAGAAACACTACGCACGTATAGATTGAACACGCATGCGCTTAACGTCAGCGTTTTCACAAATTCACGCTTTTGCAGTTTAAACGGAGACAATAACGGTGTCGTTTTCAAAAACTTGCACTTTGCACTTTTTCAGGCCCTAAAAACGCTGCTGTCGTGTAAATGAACGGCCAAAAGGCATAAGAAGTTTCCGTTTTTAGTTGAAAATGGTGTCTTGTAAAACAGCCCCTAAAATCTGCTGTGCTGGTGTACTCCGGGACCAGGGTTGGGAACCACTGTTCTTCACTAATATCTAAACATAAAATAACATTTAACATGCCAAAGTTTGATACAAATTTTAATTGTAATGAGCAACAATTTGATTATCAATTAAACCAGTAAAACTGAGAAACTTTTTGTGCCGCATAGGTTTGCATGGCACTGAGAACAAGAACATGAAGGAACGGCTGAGAGAAGAACACAGAAGCCTACATACCAGTTACTCTTCCATACCAATAGAGCAGGAATCAGGACCTAGAGCTGCCCAGAGCAAGACCACGAGAGCAGACGGGAAGGCAGGGGAAGAAAGTCGAGGAATAAATGGCACAAAGATTAGATAAGCTGAATGACTGAGAGCCAGAAATAGAGCGTTTGTCGACTCGCAAAAGAGTAAGACCGAACAGTGTTGTTCGATGAGTGCACGCACACTCGAAGGCTATAGCGTTTCTGTGAACCACACACTCAAGTCCAGATGCACTCACCAGAGAGGGACAGGTCTCCAGGTGGGTCACTATCCGTTTTGGTAAAGCTGCTGTGCTCGCTGCTACAGTCATTCATGGCCTCTTCCTCCAAATTCAGCCCATCCTCTGCATAGATTCACAAATAACAAAAATAAAAGCTCTAATTGCACAAAAGATTCTTTCATTGTTAGTAAAAATGTCTGTCTATGATAATACATGTTCGCCCACTTGTTTTCAAAATATTTGTAATATATATGCAGCCCTTCAAAAATGTGGGGTCAAAATGTACAATAAGAGAGCAAAATGTAATAACTTGCTCTTCCTCTGACACTATCCTGCCTTTCGGTTTCAATTAACTGACTTTAAAACTGCTGTAATGTTGAGGGGGAAACATGCAGACTGAATCTTTTTTTATTGCTTCAAAATATGTAGCCACAGTGGCAAACAACATGACTTGGTGCATCTGAACATGCCCCTATCATGAGTCCCAACAGGTTCAATACTTTCAACTAGTGCGGTCAATAGATTTAAATCTATAAATAAAAAAATTATATGTTATTAATCTCTCAAATTAATTCCAATGAATCACATTTTCATCAATATTTACTGGGGAAAAAAAACTACATTATTGTGATATAAAGTCCTACATAATATAATAAACATGAGGCAATAAAGCATTTGTATGATTTCCAGTCAGACAGTGATACGAGTGGAGTTACTCACCATCTTCAGGAGACAGTGAATCGGGGGCGTCCTCACCAGCCGTACCCTGAGAATACAAAGACAGTGCAGAACATCAGAATCTCATACCCATCATCAGGCAGGCCGTGTAGAAGATGTTATGAAGATGACCTCAGTGGGGGCGGGACTGCTGGACAGCAGCATGTGAGCTTGTGCATCAGACATCTCAGACAGTTTTTCTTCATCCTCCTCCTGAATGGGTGATGACGGAGAGCGTAGAGTGCTGCAAACACACAAACTGTCAAAACTATTGATGTGCACAGGTAACACGGCAACTACTATTAGTACAAATAATATTTGCCATTTGTACCTTAGGGTAGGGAACCATGAAACATCTTTCGCATTTCTCACCTAAACGCATTACTGAATGCACTGGGTGGCGCTGTGGATACGTGAAGCTGGTGTGATTTAAGAACGGAAATGTTTATAACATTATTGGTATATTTGGTTCTGGCTAGTCAAGTGTCATGCATCCCACTGGATGAGGATCTGTTTTTATGGTGGAAAGTAGTAGCTCATGTTCTCCAAAAATTTGGACACTTACCAGAGCGGTGTCTGTGTCTCTGTAATCTTTGTGCCATCAGAGCACACTGTCTCCACTGCAGACTAATATATATATATATACATATATATATATATATACATACATACCGGTGTATATATATATATATATATATATATATATATATATATATATAAACACACATATATATCCACCGATAGCAAACCACAACCATCCAGAAAAGACTATTACAATTTCCGTTTCATGCCAACTTTAATATAGTGTTGTAAATAGTTGATATTTAGTGGTAATATACAGACGTGCTCAAGTTTATTGGTACCCTTACAGCTCATTGAAATACTGCTTCATTCCTCCTGAAAAGTAATGAAAATAAAAGCTATTTTATCATGTACACTTGCATGCTTTTGGTATGTCATAGAATAAAGCAAAGAAGCTGTGAACAGAGATGAATTATTGCTTATTCTACAAAGATATTCTAAAATGACCTGGAAACATTAGTTGGTACCCCTTAGAAAAGATAACAAATAATTGGATTATAGTGAAATTTCAAACTAATTTGTTTCTTTAATTAGTATCACACGTCTCCAATCTTGTAATCAGTCATTTATCCTATTTAGATGGAGAAAAGTAGTCTGTGCTGTTTGGTATAATTGTGTGCACCACACTGAACATGGACCAGAGAAAGCACAGGAGAGAGTTGTCTGAGGAGATCAGAAAGAAAATTATGGACAAGCATGGTAAAGGTAAAGGCTACAAGACCATCTCCAAGCAGCTTGATGTTCCTGTGACAACATTTGCAAATATTATTAAAAAGTTCAAGGTCACTGGGCGCGGCCGCAAGAGGAAAATCGACCCAAGATTGAAAAGAAGGATAGTGTGGATGGTAGAAAAAAACCCAAGGATAACTGCCAAAGAGATCCAAGCTGAACTCCAAAGTGAAGGTATGCCAGTTTCTGATCGCACCATCCGTCGCTTTTTGAGTGAAAGTGCGCTCCATGGAAGAAGACCCAGGAGGACTCCACTTTTGAAAGAAAAACTTAAAAAAGCCAGACTGGAATTTGCTAAAATGCATATTGACACACCACAATCCTTCTGGGAGAATGTCCTTTGGACAGATGAGTCAAAACTGGAGCTTTTTGGCAAGTCACATCAGCTCTATGTTCACAGTCGAAAAATTTAAGCTTTCAAAGAAAAGAACACCATACCTACAGTGAAACATGGAGGAGGCTCGGTTATGTTTTGGAGCTGCTTTGCTGCGTCTGGCACAGGGTGCCTTGAATCTGTGCAGGGCACAATGAAATCTCAAGGCATTCTGGAGCGAAACGTACTGCCCAGTGTCAGAAAGCTCGGTCACCGTTGCAGGACATGGGTCCTCTCCAACAGGATAATGACCCAAAACAAACAGCCATAAGCACCCAAGAATGGATAAGAATAAAACATAGGACTTTTCTGAAGTGGCATTCTATGAGTCCTGATCTGAATTAGGGATGCTCATATTGACCGTTTAACCGAAAGTAAAAATTTTGACCGATTAATACTATTAGTTAAACGGTTTAAAAGTAAAAAAATAAATATATATTTTTAGTTTTTTTTGTTGTTGTTTGTTTGCTGCATGGTTAAAAAAATAGTATATAGCCTATATTTGTTAACTCACGCCTCATGGGGTGTGTCGGCACGCGCAACCACACGTGCCTAAAGACATATTTCGCTGAGCAAGCAAAATGAAGCAAGCGAAAAGTAGCCGCCTACTGTGTGGGACCATTTCGACAGAAAGGGCGACAAAGTTACTTGCAAAATATGCTACGCGGTATTAAATTAAAACAGTAGTGCAAGTACAATGTAATAGGCTATCACTTGCGAAGCAAACATCCACAAGGAAATGAAAGGCGCTTTCCGAAGTTGGCCACTCTAGCGATACGTTATCTCTGTATTCCCAGGACATCTGTGCCATCGGAGACCCCAATTAACCCCACATCATGTGAGGTAGCCCTGCTATTTTTATTTGACGAAAAAATGTAGTCTGATGGGAAAAAAAAAAACTTTTTTTAAAAGCTTCAACCTGATTCAGTGTTTTCTTCTTGTCATCTTAATTAGTTCATTATTTAAGTTAAAAAAATATATTTAGTGTAGGCCTATTTTAGTTGTTTTATATATATTATTGCATTCAGTTTTTCTCTGTTGTCACTGTCAGAAATGCTGCAGGTGCGTGATCATTTGATATGGATCCAGGTTCTGTTGTTGATCTGTTCTGCATGCTGCTGTTTGCACGTTAAAATAAACCCGTGATTATTTTTTTTTTGTATTTTTAACGGGTCACAGACACTCGTTAATTTAATTTTTATTTAATGCCAATTCAATATTATAATCTTATCAGTTAACGGTTAATAATCGGATAACGAGCGGCGGTTGTCGGTCGGGAAAATTAACCGAAATGAGCATCCCTAATCTGAATCCTATCGAACATCTATGGAAAGAGCTGAAGACAGCTGGAGCAGTTTGCTCAGGAAGAGTGGGCCAACCTACCTGTGAACAGGTGCAGAAGTCTCATTGAGAGCTACTGAAAACGTTTTGATTGCAACGATTGCCTCTAAAGGTTGTGCAACAAAATATTAGGTTAGCGGTCCCATCATTTTTGTCCATGCCATTTTTATTTGTTTTATTATTTACAATATTATGTGGAATAAAAAAAATCAAAAGCAAAGTCAGATTTCTATTAAATATGGAATAAACAATGATAGATGCCAATTACTTTGGTCAGTTTCAAATTATTTCAAAGAAAACTGTGCATTCTTCGTTTTCTGTGGAGGGGTACCAACAAATTTGAGCACGTCTGTAGTGATTTTTCTGTCTATCAATATCAGCTCTCTCTGTTTAAATGAGAGCTGTCAGTTAGTATTGCCCTACTAAGTTTATTTTGCACATTAATTCTCACAATAAGTAAGAAATGTACTAGTTAAAAGTAACAAAGCAACAGGGTGTATAGAAAAGGGCAAACGGAGTCATTATAATGTATGGAAAAGAGAAGCTCATGACCTCTCGCTGTGACACACAGACCGGCCAAAACAGGAAGTTCCACTCGACTGGCCATTAGCCAGCCATTATTACACTGTCAGGAGTGGTAGTGATTTCTTATGAGCAGCATCAATTTTAAATGTCTCACCTGAGATGAGCCAAAAGCATTATTTTATTTTTGAAAGCAATGTTAAAGATGCCATGAAATAGTTTGACAAGTGCTGTTTTCTTTCCTGTGTTAATGCGTTTCCTGTTTCGGAATAAAACAGGAAATTTGGACATCAACAGCGAAGGGATGTTCTCTTTCTAAAAGAACATTTGATTAGGCTAAAATCTTTGAAAATGCGCATTTGTAAGTGTAGTGAATCTTGACTTGGATATTCACATGACAATATACACTACTATTCAAAGTTTTTTTTTTTTTTTTTACTAATACCTTTATTCCGCAAGGGCACATTAAATTGATCAAGGCTTTTACATTAATTTAATGTAAGATTAGATTTAAATTGTACATTTATTAAAACATATACATACACACATTTATATATATACATATATTTTTCTCTATATTTCTACTGCTGTATATATCACATTATTTAAATTCTTTCTTCTGCACTGGCAGCTCCAAGACAAAGTCCTTGTGTGCGTAAACATACTTGGCAAACAAAAGCTCATTCTGATTTCCATTTCAAACAAATGCTGTTCTTTTTAACTTTATAAAGACTCATGGGGAAAGAATATGAAGAAGCACAACTGTTTTCAACATTGATAATAATAGGAAATGTTTCATGAACAGCAAATCAAATTTGAATGATTTATGAAGGATCATGTGACACTGAAGACTGGAGTAATGATGCTGAAAATTCAGCTTTGATCACAGGAATAAATTAAATTTGAACATATATTAAAATAGAAAACAGTTATTTTAAATTTGTGATAACATTTCACAATATTACTGGTTTTACTGTATTTTTGAACAAATTAATGCTGCCTTGGTGAATATTTTGAACTCTCGTGTACAGATCCACACAAAGAGAAATAAATAGTATTTTAAGTTGTAGTCTAGCGTGTTGTTAGATCCAATTGTTTGCATCCAAAAACAAAGCCTGATATAAGCCACAGATGCAGCGGGTCGGATTTACCTGTCTGGTGACTTGCTGAGTTTGCTCTTCTGTCCGCCACTATCTCCAGAGTGGTCAGGTGAACTGAGCTGCCGGCTCTCTCCACTCAGGCTCCCAGAGAAGTTGATCTCGTCATACAGAGGCGCAGACGGAATGCCGGGGGACACGCCACCAAGACCGTTCAAAGCCTCCAGCAGGGAGATGGGCTCATAGCCAGGGGGAACGGAGTCTGAGCTCTGAGAGATGGGACGAAACAATGAGAATGAGAAAGTGACACATTGTTGTCTTGTAAAGAGACTATACAGATACATATGTGACATACTGAGTGCTCATCGTGGTCCATGCTCTGCGCCAGCACTGGGCTGAATGAAACAGGAGAAAGCGCTCCAGGCTTCTTTCTTACAGCTCGGATCTGAAGAAGAGCTCGAAACGCTGGAAAGACAAAAAAGCTACTTCAGAGTCTCAAAATATATGAAAATGTACTTCTATGCAGGCTTTCTGGGCTGTTACTCAAATGATACATAACTGCACTGTAGAAAATTAACTTAAAGGTTATGGTTGCCTTAAGAATTTGAGTTCATTGAAAACATTTTTTTAGTTAATAATACAAAGAAAGATATTTTGTTCTCTATCTTTCTTTGCATTAAAAGGGGACCTCACCGGTGGCTAAATGAGCTTTTCAAAAACACTAAAAAGAAATGCAGATTTTTTTAAAATTCGGTGCTGACTAGAGAAAACAGAGAAAAAAGACAGCCGTCCTCCTTTTACCAAATAGGCAGGGAAACTTCAACACCCATAATGCACTGAGAATGTTGCCATCAAAGGCCACTCGCACCAGTCTGCTAAGAATACGCTTGACCAGAGTCAAATCCCACCTTGCTTTAGTAGGAATTACTCCTTACCAAACTTTTAGTTGTAATGGTGTCGATTTGTATTGTTCCCTGGTGCAAGAATTCAAAGAGTAAACGTTCAGCGGGAGTGAAGTACTTTCGGTTTCCAGGGAAGGATCCAGCATGTTTGTAGGCAGCGACTAAAGGCTGCAAAGAATCGCAAATACGGAGCGGACGCTTCCAAAACGGAACATTCCAAAAACCTCTGTAGTCAACATTTCAAACTGGATGACTACGCCAAACAGAGGGGAAAAAACGGAAAGAAACTGCCATTCTGACAGTTCCAGCCAATACCCCAAAGCAAAACGCTGTTACCATAGTGTTCCATGTTTACCATAATGCTGTTAAAAAAGTAGACAAAGTATGATACAGTTTTAAGTGATATTACAATACCCTTACAATAACTGTTCTGTTGTCTGTCTGTGGGTTGGGATACAAAAATGCGGTATAATCTGTAGTTTTCCCGAAAGCCCTGGAGCTGTTAAAAGTCCGGCAGACATTTGCTGCCAAATAAACGCAAATTTCTTAGTCCAGGTGACACGGAGAACAAGTAAACATTGAGCATTTATATCCTACCTATATTGTACCAATACAAAGTGTGTTGAAAATCGGTCAAGTGACAATTTAACTCAATTTTTTTGTTTTAATGAACTCAAAATTTGAAAGCAACCAGGTAACTACTTTAAGTTAAACCAACAAACGGATTTTTACAGTGTGTGGGACAGTTAACACCAGTTACATACGTAGTCGGCAGATCGGGCAATTGTTGGCCTGGTAGCGTAGAGTATCAGCGCAGGAGTTACACAGACACAAGTGCCTACAGGGCAAAATCAGAGTGTCCCGCAAATCCGACAGACACACCACGCACTCATTGCTGTTGTCACTGTTTTCTTCATCAGATGGCTGGGGAGAAAATCATAATGAGATTTTTCAATAATAATAATAATAATACAGACATATATTAATATAAAGAAAATGTAATGAACAGTAACAATCATCTTTTCACCTTTGTCTCTTGATTGTTCTTGTTCTCAATTCCATAAATCTCCTGCAACAAGTAACTAACGCGATCCACCTGTAGTGTAAAGGTAAGTATTTAGAAAAAAACATTATAAACATTACTATCCATAGGACAAAGTGTACATTTTTAGGACTCACTATTTGTTTCTGCTTCAAAGGTTTCACTGAGAAACTGCCATCAACATGCTGTAATTTAAAAAAAAAAACGTCAGAAATACACAACTACTACAAACAACCTCTTTAGAAATTATGAATATAATATGACATTAAATTCAGCTCACTCTTTCGAATGCTGCCAGCAGTACATGTGCATGTCCCAAACAATCTGAAATAGACAATTACCATTAAAAATGCACATTCATTACAGCACTAAACAGACACACTGGTCTTCACATATCTTCTATGTTCAACTTTTTTGGACTCAACCAGCCACAAGTATCAGCAGTGTAGAGTCAAAGAAATTTGGATATTAAAGCAGCACTAGGTTACTTTTCTTTTTTTTGCTCTCAGGGTCCCCCTACAGTTGGGAAACAGTATTGTCCTCTACTACTGTCGTAAACCCTGTCACGCACGTGCATTTGTTGACAACCATGATAGCCCTGAACACTGCAGGAGGAGTTCACATGCAGGTGTTCTGCTTGCGTCGCGTGTGAAATGTCTTCATCTCAGGTACAGTGGCATATATTTCAGCATGTCATGATATGAATATAATTTCATGGGTTTTATTTTTTTTTCAAACGACAAATGATCGCGATGCTCACGTTTACAAGCCACGTCATTATAGTAGCCTAGTCTATTGGTTACCGTTTTACTGAATCTATATGATACTTCAATGCAATGTTTGAGTGGTAGATAATAACCATATATCGTCAATATTATAATATCAAGCTACCATAGATGAATCTGCAAATTTTACAAATCGATTTGCATTATAGCTTGAGGCAAGACAAATAAACAAATATCACAGACATGTTAGGTATCCTAAAATATTATTCTGTACATCTTATATATTTACTTGCAAGAATGTAGCCTCTACCAAACTTGTACACGCCATTTAGACATAGGCTTTCATTTGATATTTGAAAGTCCGCATCGGTCGAGCATAGGGTTGCCACCTTTGATTTGTGAAAAAACGGGACACAGATTATTATTATTTTTGGGGGTCTGAGTCTGAGTTGTAGGTTGTAAATAGTATTTTCTTTGACACTGGTGGCTCATCCGACTTTGTTGTGTTATCCTCCTCGTTCGTCTCTCTCCCCATTTCACACAATAGATGTAAATAGACAGTTTTTAAAAAGCTAGCTAGCAACTAAACTCACACTGTATCATCTTGGATGTGTGTTGATGCGCGCGCGCGACCGACCAACCGACAGCACAGGCAGTTGCTAGGCGATACGTTGAGCTTCCAATCAAATAAAAGTAAACGCCTGGCATTGGCCAATCCACTGTTTTACCCGTTTTTTTTTACCATGGTTTTTACCCGTTTACGGACACAGGATTGGATGTACTGTAGACAACTATGAAGAAAACACAGTAACAGTAGACGGAAACGGTTTAATTTGAAACCAGGAAATTCTACTTTAGAAGTACATTTTCACAAAAAAACGTCCCGTGTCCCGGGAAAGAATATGAATTTTCTGGGACTGTCGCTCAAAAAAGAGAATAATCCCTGGAAAATCGGGACGGGTGGCATCGGGCACCCCTCCTCCCTCCTCCTCCTCCTTCAGCTCACACCAGCGAGGAAACGCTGGCCCAATGTTGATCCTCGTTCTGCCTTTAATACGATCACTTTCTCGTTTCCTCTTGTTGCTTTCCTCCGACAAAACCTTTGCTTTCTTGCTTTTCTGTCTGCTTCGGCCATGACTATAACATTTGGCAAACAAACGCTAGTTTGGCTCGCACGTCCGATTTTAAGGAAGTGGGGGTGGTGGCGGAAGTGACGTATATGCCGTAAAGCAGTCGAAATTTGTAGTTCTCTTTGTTCGCCGGTTACTACCCGAAACCCGCAGTTTAAAAGTACGATTAAAAATGCTACAGACCCCGTCGGGCTATGGCAGACGTGTCATTCAACCTATTGTAAGTCGATGTACCATCACAAGAGACTTGGAAATATATTATTAAGGTTGAAAAGTAACCTAGTGCTGCTTTAAGAGCAAATCCTTGAATCTTTTACACTCTTCAACTATAAAGAAGTCATGACAACATACCATCTCCTTCATCAACCACAGCCTGAATCACCATGGGAAAAACACCTCTGTCCAAATCAAAGTTGAGCTAAAAAATAAAAATAAAAAAAGAAGAAGAAGAGAAAAGTCAGGTCAAATACTTTACATTCAGGTCAGTCACTTTCATTTTATTGGATTTGCATGATCTTGTTCTTCATTGCGTGCAAACCAATAATGCAAAGAGTTCAAATCAATATCTTAGAGGCCAGTACGGACCATCAGAGGAGATTGATTGACAGCCCTAAACTAGACTGATGGTACTTACATCTTCTTCCTTCCATTCAGATAAATCAATCTTGAAGGCTGGCAGGGTAAACTGCTGGCTAACCCCTCTTTTGTAATATACAGTTTCAGAGACCAACGCAGGGGTTTTGGGGCTGTATCTTAAGAACAAATATATACTGTTAGTGCACAAATATACCAACAAAATACTTCCTATAACGCCATTTCAGAGAGTTCAAATTATAATACGGTAATTACATCATTTATAGAAGTTGTTTCACATTTAAATGCATTTTCTCTGTAGATCAATTAGCTCAAATGACTGATTGTTGACTGTAATTACTTATTTTTTGGATATACATAGCTTTAAAAAAAAATTATTTCAAAATAAAACAAAGACAAGTGTACAAAGGAATTACACTAAAGCCGCTCAACAACCATTATTTAAAGGGTTAGTTCACCCAAAAATAAAAATTCTGTCATAATTTACTCTCCCTCCAAACCCATAAGACTTCAGTTCATCTTCAGACTACAAATGAAGATATTTGTAATGAAATATGAGAGATTTCTGTCCCTCCATTGAAAGTCTATTCACGCAAATCTTCATAAAAAGATCATATAAATCAAGCATGTAGAGTTAAGCTTCTGTTTACGATATTTGAGTGCTCTATGTGTGTTCTCTGATCTAGGTTTATATGTTAATAACAGCGTAAATTAAATCTGTTCATCATATAAAATGAATTTGTCTCTTCAGAAGACTTGGATTAAACTGCTCAATCCATGTGGATTTATGTTATGATCTCTTTATGGACGTTTTCAACCATCACAGTTTTGGGTGAATAGACTTTCAATGGAGGAACAGAAATTTCATTAAAATTATCTTCATTTGTGTTTCAAAGATTAACTAAAGTCTTATGGGTTTGGAATGACATGAGGGTGAGAAATTAATGAACTGTCGATTTAACACACAAATACTTATAAATAATATGAAGTTTAATATTGTATAATTACCTGAACACTGATAATAAACTGTAATGGCATTTTTTAAGAAACTATATCAAAGAATGGTTGCGAATATACGGTTTACTTAATACGAGAACACTGATTTATATGGATAATGGGAATTCACCCTCTCTATTTTCTAAATGCATGTTATAGATCTAATTGTAAGCAATACATCCATGCATTTGTGTCTTTTTTTAATAAAAGATTTTGACCTTGTAATGTTCAATCAAACATTAATCGGTTGTTTCCGACTTCTCTCTGGTGACGTATGCAGGACTTCTCCAATCATTTAGTCCGATAAACTCTCGTTCATCTGCCTCCACTTTTGCAAGCAACAGCCAATCGGATATACAGTACGTCACAATACATAAGAAAAGATCTGTCACTACCTCTGTTTTATCGCGACTTTAAACATTTGTAACTGTACAACGGAAGTCCTTACATTGCCATCCCGTTGGAAAACTCCTCAAAAGCCTGGCAGTAGATGGTGATGGCCACTCGTGCATCCGAGTCAAAGGTGAACTCCACTCCATATAAGGACCTTGGTTTCACTCCTTCATCAGTAGGAGAATCAGTATCATCTTTATACCTGCAATCACACAAATTTACATAAACAATCAAGCACGTAAATCAACAACAGAATAAAAGTCACTACATGCAGCACTAACTGAGATAACTTGTTCTCAGGTGATCAATGATTTGGTCATTCCTATTCCTGAATCAGTACCTGACCAATCGTAATGAGTCTTTTCTGATGTTGACAAGACTTCTCAAAGTCTTGACTGGCTCATGGGGTGCTGGAGTAACATAGGGAAACTGTGGCAGGTACAAAAAAAAAAAAAAAAAAACAGAGAGAAATCATATTTTATTAATATATTTATAAGATGCTACAACTAAAAGAGATCAGAAGCACTGCACAACATTCAATATTCAGCTAACAGATGTTCTGTTGGATTGCTTTTCCTGTACCTGCACTGGGCGGTTACCAAGAAAGTTGAGATCCATGTTCTCCCCGAAAAGGTAACCCTCTGGATGAGGGGTGTCAAACTTCTCTCCTCCCATGAAAAAGTGGCTGGCAAAATAGTTTCCTTATGAAAAGGAAAATAGTAATTAGCCAATCTGACACCTCGAACTAAACAGAAGAACACCATAAATCAAGGCATCCATTGTAAATTTGGAGAGTACGATTTTTGACCAAATAATTTAAATGGTTTGTTGACCGTAATGATTTGGCTAACTTATCAGATGAATATTTAAGAAAATCCGCTTATTTGAGCTCAAGATATCAATTCATCAGAGATAAGTGCTTTGCTTACAAAACATGAGCAGATAAATGCCACCTTGTATCACCCTTAACTTACCTGATTTTGGAGGATATCTGTAGGCAGAATTAGCCTGGATGTCGATGTCCTCAACACCAGCGATTCTTCGACTAAGAATTGAACCCATTTCTCCAACAACACAGCCCGATCGGAACAAATAGGCAGTTGTTAAGGTGTGCACAACAATAACACGGCTGTTAAAGTCAGCTAACCAGCTAGCCGCGTAATAACAGCAACCGCTCCGAACCGACCGAAGAGTTTAATTTAACATGACACGAGTTTGATCGACATTTCTTTTCTTCTGAGTCGGTTCAGATGTGTCTCGTACAGTCGTGTTATGTGATTTGATGTTCAGTCAGTTGGATCAGTCGTCTTGACACTTGGCTAACTGACTAGCAAGACAGCGCCTGGCTAATTAGTTCGCCTCACGAACGGATACCCAATAAAACAAGATGTGAACGGGTAACGTTACATCAACAAACAAAGGTAAATTATGATAGGCAAGGAAAAATGAATAGCCTCGAAATAATAGCAGCTTCTTCGTGAAAATACAACACAAGGAAATCCGATTCCGAAATCGTTGTTGGGAGGCGATCCCGCGAGGGTTGTAGCGTATCGCCACGTGATTGGCTGAACTCGTCACGAGAAAGGAATGCTTGTCCAATCACAAGCTTCGCTGATCACGAGAAGTCTGTTGTTTTCTATATGGGGAGGCTGCAGACCTGGGGTCCGTTCTTCGTACGTCGGTAACTCACTTAGCTGGATTTGATTGTTGGCGATTTGGCATGATCTTGGATTGTTTGGTTCTTCGACGCTCATCCTGGACTTGCTGTCATAGCAACAGGTGCGCAATCTTAAACCTGCTCGCGAGCAGGCTTATTTCATGTTAACAGGATTAGAGCGGAGGTGATCCGGGAAGTCCTTTAGCGCAGCGCGATAGCGTCTACTTTTAGAGAGATATAGTTTTTCTCGTGACTCGTGAGTGTCATTTGTATCATTAATTTGTTGGAACAACACATTTAATGTCGGAGTCGGGCTTTAACAACAGCACAAACTGTGTGCATTTCCCTGAGATTCTTTGCGAGTGATACGGTGAACTTGGAGAAAAGTGCTGCCTGTCGTGCCATTCACAAAGTTTACCTCGCGCTCAAGCTTTTTTTTTAGGGTTTTTTATGGTTTTTCCAGACCCAAGGTTGTAAAGCAGATAATTTTTTTTTTTTGCCAATGCAGGTACATTATATTTTTTAATGAAGATCATGCAATCATGACTTAACCAATAAGTATGATTTACAGTAGCCTTTGTGTCAGGGTTCACCAACGTGATTGGTGCCAGAGACTGTACACACGTTCCCATCAAGGCCTCAATGAAGAGGATTTTGTGAACAGTGTGAATGTGCAGGTAAGTTACTATTACAATTCTAAATATATCATATTAGTAATATTATTATATTAAATTAAAAAAAAAGGAATGGAATCAAAAAGTATGCAGTTGACTGACTAAAATGTCTTGGCGGTGTGTGACACTATACCATATCAGTCACATTGTCACATGTAGCACATTATTTGAACATGGAAACGGAAAATATAAATATCAAGCACACTGTATTACATAGACTACACGTATTCTGAGCCTAACATAACTATATTTTATTCATTATGTAGGTGATTACAACATTACAGCCTGGAGACACAGGGGCTATACCTGCAGGCAGTATTTTATGACCCCATTCCCTGACCCACAGCCCGGACAATGGAGCTCTAGCCAGGACAAGGGCACAGTTTTAAATTGACCATGGGCAACTAAAGGGAAAACTTCAGTGTCTGAAAAGTCTGAGGGTTGCACCTGACAGGGACTGTGACATTATTGTTACATGTGCCGTATTACACATCATTACACATCAGAAAGGAGAGGATCCCTGTGGTGGAGGTGCAGCCTGATGATGATCTCCAGCCTGATGATCTCCAGCCTGATGATGACCTCCACCAGTGCACTTGGACGGACCTAGTAGCAGAGCGGCACGGGACAGAATTTTGGGACACCATTTTTAAAATTCACTAAATGTTTAATAAAAGACAAGACAAATATGCTTAGTTCCTTTTTTATTTCAATTATTCTTTGTAAAGAAAAGCCAGTGATCAAGCCATCTTTTGCCTGCAATAAGAGATATTATGCAAGGTCAGCAATAGTACTCTGTGTGTTCTTTTAGAGAGATATTTTTACATTAGCCTACATGCAGTGTTCACTTTCATAAAGTAAAGCAATTCAGGCTTTAGACCAGCCATTTGGATAATAGGCCTACTTAATTTAATGCAGCAACAAATTATTTTACAGTGTACTAAGATAATTAAAAGCTCATTTACCAGTAATGAAGCTGTTGCTGCTACTGGTCCCTGCCGTGGGTCTAAGGAAGAGATGCCCCCCACAATAGGGTCAATTCACATTCAACCCAAGGGCCAGCCCTTCTGTCGGGGAGTAAGTGGGGGTGCAGGACCACCACCTGTTTTTTATTTAAAAAATGTATAGCCTTTTTCTTGGTTGCTGCACATGAACAACACATGCACATCATTTAACGGTGTATTTTTAAAAGAGACCAAGAACAGTATAAGTAGCTTAGTAAAGATTACCATTTTCACTTTTACTTGTTCCAATGTTCTAGTGTGGTGGCTCTGACATTACAATGAACAAAGTAATTATGAAATTAAATTAAAATACAAAAATGTATATAGGCTACTGTAACAAGTGATAGAAACATTTAACATGGTCCCCACTATTGAATTTAATTTGTTTGCTACTATTTGCCAGCCCCATCTCCTGGCTTTTACAGACTTTGATGTGTTCCCTGGCGTTTTCATTAAACATTAAAATTACGCATAAACTTCGACTACTAGCTTTTGCTCTGCTGCGGAGAAAAACTGTGCGTGCTCTTTGGCCACGGTGAGCAGCCAATAGCAGCGTTGCTGATCAATGTTTCTACTATCGATACATATCCCCTTTTAAACCAGCGCATGCACGCGCAATTATCTCAGATAACTCAATCCAGCTATACTAATCATAACCGGCTGGTGTGTTCGAAGAACCCAATTAGCCAGATCATGATTAGGCCGATTATATCATCTTGGATGTCTCGTTTGATCTCGGATGTTTTAAGCAACGTACGAAGAACGGACCCATGGAGCCGGTAGATATAGGACCCAAACAGTTTTACGCCCCTGGCAGTTTTACGCCCCTGTTGTTCCTGATGCGTCCAGTAGGGAGATATACTGCGAAATAACATCATTAAATCGACGCTTACACATTAATAACCCGTCCATAGACTTGACAATTTTGTGTTTTTTGTTCATTTAAATATAAACGCTACAGTGTAGATCTGCACGGATTAAAATAGAAAAATAGATGCAGATATTCAGTCGGTGTTCACTCTCTTCACTCAGCCTACAGAAGACTTTTGTTTTTGTGAATTGAAAAATTAAAAATACACATAGTTGGATCAACTACGTGTTATGACAGTAATGATATGACCTACTGCAGTTATAGGCCTATTCACCGTATGTTTTTATATGGAGACTAAGTGAAATATGTTGTTGTGAATTTATATAAAGTTACATTTAGATATTAACCATATTTAGACCATTAGACATACAGTACCGTGTAATCATCCTCGATTTAATATCTGCTGTACTATTCTCTATTGGTCGTCATACAGCTACAAAACAGTGTCCTACATACGTGGTAAGATAAATTTAAGCCAGATCGTCCTGAACTTTTTGGTAAATTCTGGGCAAGTTTCATATGCATAAAGACAGAACCATCCAATGGCAAAACCTTTAAAATCAAAGGTTTCTAAAACAAATAATATCCTTGAGTCTGTTGTAAAGAACCTTTCATTTTTTTATTGACAAAATGTAATATTGATTTGTGTAGCCTAATTCAATCTCTTTTGATGTCCGTATACCCCTCTTGTTTTTTTTTTTCCTCTTCTCACTGTTAATGTCTGTATCCTTTCATTTGCAATACAAAATAAATTAATTAATTAATTTAAAAAAAGATTAAAACATAAAGATGTTACATAAACATAAAGATTAAAACATTAAAACGTGTCGCTGTACAGTCTCCCCCTACTGGACGCATCAGGAACAACAGGGGCGTAAAACTGCCAGGGGCGTAAAACTGTTTGGGTCCTATATCTACCGGCTCCAGGTCTGCAGCCTCCCCATACTCGTTGTTTTCATCACAAGCTTTGTTTATCATCTCACACTGGCATAGAAGATATTTTTTTGGTAACCGTAAAATAACTGCAATATCTATTTATATATATATAAAAAAATCTACAAATATTTATTTTATTTGAATTGTTCAGCGGTCAAAATATAATTGAATCTCACTTGTTATTATGTACTATGGTTTAAAAAAACATATATTATTGTATCTTTATTTTTATGTTGTGGGCAACCCCTACTGGACTATTATTATACACTACCAGTCAAAAGTTGGGAAACACTACATTTATTTGATCGAAAATACAGTAAAAACTGTAATACTGTGAAATGTTATTACAATTTAAAAGAACAGTTTTCTATTTTAATATATTTTAAAATGTGATTTATTCCTGTGATCAAAGCTGAATTTTCAGCATCATTAGGCTACTCTAGTCTTCAGTGTCACATGATCCTTCAAAAAGATAATTTCTTATTATTATCAATGTTGAATATATATATATATATATATATATATATATATATATATATATATATATCTGGGTATATATATCTTGCTATATATATAAAATTAAACCATTCAAAAGTTTGGCGTAAGTAAGTTAAAAAAGAAAGAAAGAAAGAAAGAAAGAAAGAAAGAAAGAAAGAAAGAAAGAAAGAAAGAAAGAAAGAAAGAAAGAAAGAAAGAAAGAAATAAAGAAAGAAAGAAAGAAAGAAAGAAAGAAAGAAATCAATACTTTTGTTTAGCAAAGGCAGTTTAAATTGATAAAAAGACATTAAGGACATTTATGAAATTAATACATATTACAAAAAGTTATATTTATAATTAATGTATTATAATAATAATAAATGAATTTATAATAAATGTTATTTCTATTGAATGTTACTATTCAAAGAATCCTGAAAAAAAAAACACAGTTTCTTTTTATTTAATCTTAATAACATGATAAGTGGGTGGAAGACTAATTATGTGAGTTTTTAAGAATTGTATATAGATTTAATTTCCATGCTTGTCTTGTTATATTGAGTCCATCGAGCTATCATTTGCATACTTGCCTACAAATCCCAGAGTTCATCTCGTCCTGCGCTCACTGCAGTTGTCCGACAGGGGGCGCTAAGTGCGACGCTTCAACTCACAATATTTTCTGTTTCTAGCCGACAAGTTGATGTTCGAGTGCGGCGTTTTTGTAAGACTACAAGCTGTAACTTTGAACGGACGAAATTACACAGATTTCTTAACTGAATATGGATGAACTAAGGCATCAAGTTATGATAAATCAGTTTGTTCTTACAGCCGGATGTGCGGCAGATCAAGCAAAGCAGCTTCTACAAGCTTCACATTGGCAGTTTGAGGTAACGTTAACTTAACGTTATGTTTGTTTGGTGGGGCGAATAACAGAATGTCATGTTGCACAGTAATATCTATACAAATCACTATAATTAACCCTTCATTTATTTGACGTAGTTTAAAAGAATGCTAGACAAGATCATTGCAACATGCAGCAAAACAAACCAACAAATGGGACAATCAAATATTTTATAAAGTATTTTAAACGGGATATTTCGTTGGCTTCAGCGAAAATAAATATCTATACATTTAAATGTATGTTCAAAGCCCTACAATACACATTTGCTTGCTTTCTCACGTGTTTATGAATTACTGATAACTATTTTGTGATGTTGCAGACTGCTCTCAGTACTTTTTTCCAAGAGGCTAATATTCCTTACAGCCATCAAATGGTGAGTGTATATATATTTTTGTCGCTTTTGTAATTGTGTCTTGATAGTTTTTAGTATCTGTTATGATGACTTCCGCCATGTTGAAACCACGAGTCAGACAAAAATAAACACAGGCTGGCATGTTTTCTCGCGAGGGCTACATTTATGTCGTTTTAAACTCACAACTTTGTATTTTTTAAGCGCATATCGTCTCCCGTAGGTGGTTAATCAAATATGTAAATATTTAAGATAATAAAATAATCTGGACTCATGGGAGTTGCGATTTTGTAAACGTGTCCAAATTTGTGGGGGAGGGCGATTCCAGGAAACGGAGAGAGCACGCGCTTGACACTGCGCTGTTTACACCGTTACTATAACAATAAAAAGAACGGTACGTTAGGAACGCGCGGTGTTCAAAACATCACTGACTTTAAAAAAAACGTTTTATAATTTTTTATCAGATATCTTAAAATTAAAGGAATTTGTTTGGAATTACTCAGAAGTGGACTGTAGAACTACCGGTCACATGCAAAGCGAATCAAAGTCAGTTAACCCTTGGTAAGCACCTAATTTGTATCTTACTTTCAAGTGCGCTTAAAATGGTTTACTCAAGTCAACTTTACATTATATAAAAATAAATATTATGATGTACAGCCACATGAGATGAAGACTAATCAGAAAAGGCTGTTTTATTCTACAGGGAGCGGGTCGCACCCTTTTGGGCGCTGCCATGGTGACGTCACCAGTCTCATACATGCAGTTGACGGCGTTTATAATTACTAACAGCAAAATAATAATGCATTTGCCTCACATACAGCTCTCAATGTGCTTTACAATGTGTAAATGTTTAAGTACATCTAAACAAACAAACCAAACCAAAGGGATATGACAACAAGAAAAAAATATTGGTGGACATGGGCATGTTTCTGTTTGTTTAAAATGTTTGGGTCCCCGAGGCTGCAAGCAGACGAATTATGAATGATCTGTGTGTGACTGGAAAGCCGGGATGATTTACATTTTCGGATGACAGTGTTGTTTGAGTGAGCAATTCATAGAAATAGCCTTTACACATCTACAGTTTTCAGTTGTGTAACTACTGTACTAGTTGTAATAGCTCAACAGTAAGGGTGCCCCAGTGTGAGCAATTTTTGGTCCAGTTGATGGAGTGTCACTTGACTGCTGGCTGATATTCACCAGCTGATCTTTTTCACATCGATTGTTTACTAAATGTTTGTCAGACATAGGAACTTTTGAATGACTGTCAATGGAGAAATGTGCTTTTTGCCATCCACCCACAAGTGCAGAAACTAAAACCCAAACCATAGCTGCTGCTGAGTGAACTAATTGCTTATAGAAGCTTCTCTTCTTCTTCTTCTTTTTTTGCGTTAATGATCAACTGACTGTGTATTATCCCACTACTTATCAAATAAATGGTATTAATTTGCATTGAAATTATTTTATGTTAGAAGAAAGATATTGTGTTGTGACTTGTGATGTGAGAAACTAGTTATTTAGAAAATAATTTATACTTAGCCTGGTTGGTGGGGGGGGGAAGTTTCCTTGTATTTGAAAGAATAGATTATCATGCTCACACAGGCTTCATTTATTTGGTAAAAAACATAGTAATATTGTCAAAGATTATTGACGTTTAAAATGACTTTCTATTTTAATATATCTTAAAATGTAATGTATTTTTGTGATGTCTCAAAGCTGAATTTTCAGCATAATTTCTCCAGTCTTCAGTGTCAAATGATCGTTCAGAAATCATGGGACACTGAACATCTAACAGTTGTGCTACTTAATAATTTAGTGGAAGCTGTGATAAAAAAAAAGAATAGAAAGTTTGAAAGAACAGCATTTATTTAAAAAAATTGTCTTTTGTAAGTAACGTTATAAATATCTTTTGAATGGTACAGTTTAACTGTATTACATTACAAAACAATATTTGATTTTGAACAGTGTTGGGATTGACCAACCAGAGTAAGGTATTCCTGAGAGCCATATGTTACACAGAAGTCATTTCAAAAGTATTTAACATATAGAGAATATAGTTTGTATATTGTTAATATAATTTGCAAATGTGTCTTAGATCAGAAGCCCAAAAAGAGGCTTTAATTCTTTCAATTCTAGTGTGTATTAAACGGGAGCACGACATGTCACAGAAGACGTCACAGGTGTTGTTTTTCTTCTTAACGCTGGCCTCTGCAATGGTAGCATTTGTGTCAGTGCATCGGGTCTGGTGTTTATTCAGGCATGGTAGCCAATCATTATCAAATCAACTCCAAAGGTCTACAACCTCGGTCACTCACCACAACATTTCCGAGACTTCCTCAATGACTTCCTCAATTCTGAGAAAAAGATTTCCATTCAGTAAAGCTGTAAAAATCGACTTTATGAAACTGACCCTTGTGTCGAATGCTGCGTTAACCGTACCAGTTTTAAAGTCCGCTTGATATCAAAATTGACAGTTCTTGCAGAATGTTGCAGTATAAATGATTAAGTTGGTTCTGTCTTTGTTTCCAGATGTGCACTCCAGCCAACACACCAGCGACACCCCCCAACTTCCCAGATGCCCTAGCCATGTTTTCTCATCTTAAAGCCTCAGAGAGCTTCGGCAACAGCAGTCCCATCTCTCCTATGGCTACATCACCAGCTCCTCGCTCTAACTGGGCCATGAGCCCTCCGGCGACCCCTGGCCTGCAGGGCCGATGGACTCCGGGTCAGCTCGTGCCGCAGACGGTCTCTCCAGGCTGGCCCGCAGCTGTGACCCAGCAAGCCTCCGCTGAGCACACTGTCATTGTCATGGAGGCCGAGAGATAGAGACTGCTTGAACTAGCCATCACACCTTACAGGAAGAGGAGGATGGACCTTCCATTTCGGCAGTTGTGGATGTAAAACTGAATTGAAGTGAACAGTATGGGAGATCGGTGGTGTTGGACCAGCATATGTCCTCTCCTCTGAGGTCACTGGAGATCTGGGACACTTTTACAAAAGCTTCTTTTTTTTTTTTTTTTTGGGCCAAAAAGATGGAGAGAAAAAGCAATTATGTAGCATATTCACAGATAACCTCAGACAAATGAATGTGTTACTAAATATTGTGGATTTCAGCAGTTCTCAAATAATAATGAATACTCTGTTTTGCACTGTTTACTCAACCTGCAGTGGATCTACGGTTCAAGGGATTGTTACTCGCTGTCATGTCATTCCAAACCTGTATGACTTTGATAAATTGGACACCATTGACTTTTGCTTTATGGACAAAAACAGTTGAAATTCAAAGTATCTTGTTTTAGATCATACGGGTTTATTAAGATAACTATAACGAATTTACAATAAAGATATAGTTGTAAAAATTCACAATAGAACGATATTAGCACAGAGAAACAACAACATCGTTGGAATCACTTTCAGAATGATTTTTCCAGTTGATGAATGATAAAAACACTGACAGCCAATCAGAATCCAGTCTGCTCGACCTTGAAAATTTAAAGCAGCAGACGACAAAACTGCAGCGCACGCTTAGAATAAACAGAACGATATCATCCGCTGATGTGGACGCTAATATAGCTTATCTTTATAGTTCTCGTTCTTGATGAGTTATGACAGAATGTAATTTTTTTAGTGAACTGTCCCTTTAATTGACAGGTTTACTGCAGCAATCACGTGATCTTTTGGCCTGGTCTGTAATTATTGACTGACTTATGACTCTGCGATGAATTTAATTGCCATTTTGTATAAAAAATAATGCAATAAGAAGCGTTTCGTACCCATAAATTCTCTGGTTCTGCTCAGCACTTACAGGACTGTTTTATCACAAACCCATTTTAATATATAAAACGAGATTATATTCCTCCTATTTCCTTTCAGATCTTCTCCCTGTAATTGTGTGCACACTGCCTCCACAATATTTGTGGACTGTGATGGTTATTTCCTTTTTTTGAGTGTGTTTTTAAATAAATATTGTATATATTGCAAAGCATGTTGTGGTGGTGTTCATGTTAGCGTTGTAAAAAATGGTACGTCTGTTTTCTGGTCCGTTTTCCAGAAAACAGACGTACATAGGGTCACTTCATGTATGACCAGTGTTAGGGTAAATGCATTACAAGTAACTTTAGTTACGTAATCAGATTACTTTTTCAAGTAACTAGTAAAGTAACGGATTACTTTTAAAATTTACAACAAAATATCTAAGTTACTTTTTCAAATAAGTAAAGCAAGTTACTTTGTTTTCCCATTTATTGACTGACAGCTCTCCTGTCCTCGTGTGTGTGGTAGTTCTAGACTAAATGTGAGCATTTACTCATCTCACTTGCACAAAACGATATTCAATATTCCTCAAAATGAATAAAATCAGTGAAATGCACAATCTGAATACTATGCAAACCTCCAATAACTAAATATGTTAAATAAAACAATCTCCATTGACCAATGTACTTGGTTCTGACCTTCGATGATTCAGTTAAATAAGCAAAAATGACTATAGGTATAGATAGAAAGGTTTGCTTGTATGCTTTCCTCTACTGTACACATTTCCTTCAGTCTGAGGATGATTATTTCACTTTTGGTGTGAAAGGGTCTTTACATTTACCCAAAAATATAACTTTTCTGTTATAAAAAAAACAAGCCCAGCCCAGGTGGGGAAAAAAGTAACCCAAAAGTAACGTAACGCATTACTTTTCTAAAAAAGTAACTAAGTAATGCAATTAGTTACTTTTTAAGGGAGTAACGCAATATTGTACTGCATTACTTTTAAAAGTAACTTTCCCCAACACTGTGTATGACCCTTGTGTCATTTTATACCATGGTAAATGTTTACACAGATCCAGAGGTGACTTTAATTCAGCAGACTCTGACTCCCTACAATATATTGACCATAATTACATTTGATTTTGAGCTCACATTTTATACCTTTATGTATTTCATGTTTAATTTCATAACACTACATTTAGCCTTAATGGCAGTGAATGGCCGTTTCTGTTTTAAAGTCCATCAAAAGTGCATCCATCCATCCATGATAAAAATGCTCCACGCGGCTCTGGGGGGTTAAAAAGGGCCTTCTGAACGAAGCGATGCATTGGTGTAAAAAAATAATATCCATATTCAAAACTTTATCGACTAAAATAACTAGATTCCAGCAGACAGCCGTAGGCATCGATTTACGGTGGAAGAGTAACCCTTGACCTGACGCCCAGGCGCTGTGCTTCTCGTCCGGTAGTCTCACTAGGTAGGCTATCACCTGTGCCCTTTTAACCAAATTTGTCTCCCATATCTGCTTTTCTTTTCAGAAAACGATCCATATTACAGTGACGTAATGTTACTGCTTCTGCTCGAAGGAACGTTCAATCTGACGTTGTGACGTGATTGGTGTTGCGATATTTAAACATAAAGTAGCTTTTAGATCATGCATATTGACTTGACTTGAGTGTTTTTAAACAAATAAATTCACAAATACAATTATATAATTGGAAAATAACACGATTTGTCAATTAATAAATAAATAAAAATAATTTGGGGTAGTCTACCACTGCCTACACGGCCCACCAGATGGCGCTCCGAGACCCACTGGTTGAGAATCACTGCAGTTTTCGGAAGGTGCGATGATGGGACTATGCGTGTCATCAATGCATCCAACAACCACATTGGAAATCCTAAAGGAAATTCTAATAATGTAGTTACATTACGAATTCCCCTACGAATTCATGCAGCCTCCTCGTCTACAGGATCCTGTATAAAAGGACATTTTTGTCACTTTTACGTTGTCTATGAATGAATGAATGAACCTGCACTGGCAAAAAATGCTTTTCTTGCTCAATATTTTTTTTTGTCATTGTTTCCAGTCAAAATATCAAAAAATTCTTACATCAAGATGCATTTTCTACATAAGAAAAATGACAAGGTATTTCGTTACACAATCCATACGGTTTTTACAGTCAATCAGATAATTTCAATAATTAAGATCAAGATAATTTCAATTAACAAAAAAATACATCAGTTATAGCCTATAACGTTACCGCCTTCAATATTTTTTAAGCTTGTGCTTTTCTTGAAAAAAGCAGTTGCTAACAAGTAAAACGGGACTACAGCAAGCAAGGGCCATTCTATGTGCCACATTGTGATTTTTTTTTTACAAACTGCAAATATAGCATCACACATAGCCTATTATTCATTATTATTATTAATTTTCATAAAGGTATCCGACAAACAAAAAAAGAGAGAACTTCGAAGACTAGCCTACTAAGATTTCTCTAAGATTTTAAACAGCCACTTCTAAAAACTTGTGACGTTTACTTAGGCTATATAGGATTTTTATAATAAATTAAAATCATATCAATAAATAGGGCTTTATAGTGCACACGATGTCCGGCTCTTCTAACCAAGTTTCAACATATAGCCTACTTTATTATTTCGATGTGCATGGCATCTGCTGATGAATCAACCTCATCTCGACGTTGAATGTTGTAGCCTAACGCGTTCTGGTGCAACGATCCAATAGTGAACGTTGATTCAACGTTGAACTTTGATTGACTGATACTGACTTACAACTAAAAATCAACGTTGAATCGACGTCTGTCTGATCTGCTATAGGCTACTTGAAAATATACATTTTTTACGGCAAAAATTGCTTGCCATCACTTTTAAAAACTCTCTATAAAAAGGAAGTAGGCTAAAAGAGAAAAAAAAATACAAGTAGCCTATAATTCCATCAAAATGGGTACATTGAATGACTGAAGAAATAGTGTTGATGTTGCCCATAAAATGGTGCATATATTGGCCTAAGTTATGTTACCAGGGTCCATGCTTAGCCTACAAGAAAATATAATTTTGTAAAATACGTTAGTAGCCTAATTTAGCGTCAAGCTATCATTTGTACAATTAATAAGAGGGGGAAAAAAATCTATCTGGGTTTAGGTTTTGTTGGTTGCACTCCACTTCCTCCTTTGGTTATTGCATTAATTTCTGTTAAAAAGAGGAAGGATATTTTTGTCATTATTTAGCCTACATGATCCTGGTTGGATTAGAAACAAAGATAAAATGTTTGTCTGAAATGGAAAAGATTGAAATTTGTCATGATGCTCATTTGGGAGCCTATGCTTTCGAACTAGGCAAATTTTAAATATAGGCTATAGCTTACAAAACATAAACACACGATCTGTCATTGTAACTATAGTTACACCACATTTCAGCAGCCCAGCCAGTCAGTTGAGGAAGCGGTCGCGGGTGTGAAATTGAACTTGATTGATTTGTTCTTTTACCCAGTAGTAGTGTTACATGAATGCTGCTAGCCAATCAGTCTTAAGCAGAACGGAAACCCCCGAACTTGCACGAAGCTCTCCGAACGGTATCTACTTGCGGATATAAGTTGCGCACAAGGGGCGGCGGTGGAAAGTGTAGGCTTACTTCAGTATTGAATTTGTTTAAGATCTGATGTCAAACTATTTGTTTCTTTTAAAGATCAGAGAATGAATCGCTTTCACCTTTTCGCGTTTTTAATTTGCCTGTTAATTGAGGACAGCCAAGCAATAATCAGGTAATGCTAATGTCTATCTATCTATTTTTTTTTTTAAATCGATGTAAGCGCGTCTTGTCCTGCACGTATTTAGGGCCTAGGCTATTACATAGGCTAACTATTCATGAAAAAGTTTGCTACAAAAACTTAAACAGCCCCATAATGACTCTGCGCATTAAGTTTATCTAGGCTATTGCAATAAAATTGAATCTTCAATCGCATTAAATTTCTTCAGTTTAGTCTGGCTGCAATTAACCGCTGCTCTCAGAACGTTTTGTGTAAAAAGCTATTTTATAGCATTTTATAGCTTTGGACCAGGAAGTTGAACTCACTCACATGACCGATGGCTACAAAGTTAGTAAACAGCAACATGTGTGAACTTGTGGGGTTAGGCTATTCCAGAAAGCGGTTATGTGACATAGCCTATCTGGGTATGTTTAAGGGTAAGTAAGAGGATAACCTCAACTTTCGGTTTCAAAAACGGAGGTATTCAGGGTAGGCTATGTAAGTGCATAGAAACCTCTCTGTCTGAACATAACCTGCTCCGCACAACTCAACGCACAATTAAATAAACCGGTCTCAGTCCTGTTGCGCAGATAGTCATTCGGTTCGTAGGCCTACGGGAACTGTGCTTATAAAAGTGCCGAACGCACGAAGTTATTAATTATTAGCCTGATTTATGTTTCCATTAACCATGGTATAAATATTGGTAAAATTATTAGATAATTTTGACTCGTCTAATCTGCAAAATATACTCAGTTTATGAAAAATGGCACATTTCAGCATAAACAAAATAAAAATAAAAATTACTTGCATGGAATGTTCTGGTTCTCTATGTTATAAAATAAGTTATATAACCTTCTGGGAAGGTTTTCATTAGGTTGCAAAAAAATAACCTACAGAGAACGTAGTTGGAATAATCGCTAGGAGGATAGGCCAGGCCCGGATTGGCTAATCGGGAGCACCGGGAGAATTCCCAGTGGGCCGGTCTGTTTTATTGGCCAGGAGGGCCGGTGTTGTCATGGCACTGGGTTGAATGTTTTCCCTTTATAGTCACAGCGCAGCCCCACTATTTTTTTATTATTATTTTCTCGCAACCCCACAAAAAATAAAGTCAGTTGTTAGAGATGTGCGAACAAAAAAATTAGAGATACAAAACATGGATAATAGGCGCAAAGGCGGCGCTGAAAAGGCCACCATTGAGTTCTCCGATTTTTCTGAGTGTATAACGTTGTGAAATAATTGCCTAATATTAACTCTAATTTGGTGCTGCAATGATTCGCATATCGCGACGATAGCCGACCTCATCATCTGAGCTGCTTCAGCGCTCAAACACCGCTCGTCGGCAATGGCAAAATGTTTGAGATGACCGATCAAAGCAAGCGGGATTTATGTTCACAGAAGCGCGAGCCGCGGCCGCGCGCGAATCCCAACGCGCCGCTTCACGAGATAAGATGCAAGTGGCTAAACTAAACCGCTGTTTTACGATAGAAGTTTTAAACGACCGACATAAATAATCAGTTTGCAAAGACTGTCAATCAAAGCTCAGCTTCGGGAAGGGGAGATTTACAGGTAGCCTAAAGATAAGGAGACAGAGAAGAAGAACGAGAGAAGGAGATGGAGATGAGAGAGGAGAGCAGGTAGAGGAATAGTCTATTGCATACTGTGCTCAGAATGAGAATAACTTTATTACAATGGATTCCTATTTAACACAGATATAGCCTACATAGCCTTTGTTCTTTGACAATGACAGTGGAATTATAATATGCCCCCGAACCCCCTAGCCAGATCACTTTTGGGACCTTTGTATTTATAAAACCCTGTGTACGGCTATTGCACTGAATAGAAAATTCTATTTTTGAAAAATACAATGAATTACAAGGCTGTACAAAACAGTGCACTATTGCAGACTTATATACTGAGGGTTTAATTACATTATTTTAATATAGTCAGTCGGGAACTAAAGTGGGCCGGTCTTAGGCATGATACTCCAGTGCTGAAAATGAGTCCCACTCCGGCCCTGGGATAGGCTATAGCAAAAACATAGCATTGCCTTTGTACGTACAAGCACTAGCATTCTCTTTGGAAAATCATATTGTGACCGTTTTATAGAAGTAATAAACTAGTTGAAGCAGCTCAGGTGCTTTATTGCTGTATCACTGCTGTATCTCTAGAATTCCTCTGCACAAGACGCGCACTGTGCGCCGCATGTTGGCAGACAATGGGAAGACTATTGATGAGATCAAATCCATGGCCAGAGAGAAAACCTCCAAATCCGAATTTACAATCCCTAGGACCACCCCAACACCGCAAACAACACATCTACCACCACCCGTAGAGAAACTCACCAACTTCATGGATGTAAGAGAACTTGGTATTCTATCCCTTGGTTTTATGCTTTTGGTTCTTGCGTAAAGAATATAATTAGTCTGGTTGTCCTTTCTCCCTCTTCAGGCCCAGTATTTTGGAGTGGTCAGTATTGGTACCCCTCCTCAGGACTTCACTGTGCTGTTTGACACTGGATCATCCAACCTCTGGGTTCCATCTATCCATTGCTCCTACCTGGACTTAGCATGCTGTGAGTGGTGTTTTGAATGATTGGCTTGATCTGTATTTGATTTTTGTTTTCTTTAGTAACTTGGTGCTTTTACTCTTGCTCTGTCTATCAGGGTTGCACCATCGCTACAACTCTAAGAAGTCAAGCACGTACGTTCAGAATGGCACAGAGTTCGCGATCCGGTACGGCAGTGGGAGTCTCTCTGGCTTCATCAGTCAGGATACAGTCACTGTGAGTAAAGACTTCAGTAACTTGTCCTGAAAGCTGTAAAAGCATCATAAAACTGACCCACTATATTTCCGGTCTTCAAATAAATCTGATAGTGTTGTGTTCAAAACTTAAGTTCTTTTGAACTTGTTTAGAAACTAACCAATAATGTTGTAGTTGCTGATGACAGTCTTATTTTAGTATAGTTTATATAATGTTATATTTATTAACTTGGCTTTATTTTTATATTTTCAGTTTTCATTTTAATGCGTTTGTCATTTATTTGATTTCTTTTTATTTCATTTTTAGTTTGAGCAATTTTAGCACTTTAACTTATTTCATTTCAGTTAGTTGCCAAAGCAATATTTTTCATTTTGATTTAAGTTGAATTCTTTCATCTAAAATTTACACCGGCGGTCAAAAGTGTGAAATACGTTTTTTTTTTAAAAAATAAGTCTCTTTTGCTCACCAAGGTTGAATGTATTGGATCAAAAATACAGTAAAACAGTAATATTGTGCATTTTCTATTTTAATACATTTTAAAATGTAATTTACTTCAGTTTTCATTGTCTCATGATCCTTCAAAAATCATTCTAATATGATGATTTAGTAATTTTTTGGTGCTTAATTATTGGCTGAATAGTTTCAACATTACTAATAATGAATGTTTCTTAATCATCATATCAGAATGATTTCTGAAGGATCATGTGACACTGTAGACTGGAGTAATAATGCTGAAAATTAAACTTTGCATCACAGGAATAAATGACATTTTAAAACTTTTTTTGACCACTAGTGTAGAATTTGTTTTTATTTCAGCTTTATTCCAAATAACAAAATACATTTTTAATAGTTAATGATAACAACACTAGTTGAGGCATCAACATGACGGCCTCTCATTCGCTTCTGTCTGTAGTTGGCAGGGCTGAAGGTGCCAGACCAGCAGTTTGCCGAGGCGGTTAAACAGCCTGGGATTGTGTTTGTGGTGGCACGTTTTGATGGCGTCCTGGGCATGGGATATCCCGCCATTTCTGTAGATGGGATTACGCCGGTGTTTGACACAGCCATGGCTGCCAAAATCCTGCCTCAGAATATCTTCTCTTTTTATATCAACCGGTAAGGCTTACTTCTGCTTTTGGCTCCTGTTACTCCATTTCAAGTTTCATTTTACTGTTTTTTTGTTTGTTTTTTTAGATTATTTTAGCCAATCGGTGGACATTTAATATTGACATGGGAGAGATTGGGAAGGAATTGGGAAATGACCTTGTTTCCCTTATCTGAGGTTCCTCTATTTTCTTCTCCATTTCAGTTTTATAATGTTGAAGAATGTGGCGACAGATGTAGACTGATAGTTTGACCTTAAGCATGAAAGAATTGTATTTATTCTTGTGTTAAACGGTAACGCATGACTCATTACTGCTTGCATAGCAGTGCCACCCCCTCCTTGCTTTCCAAAACGCACGTGCATGTTATGGCCAATTTATCACACAATAGTTGATTGTTCTGTCCGTATAAAAGCCTATTTTCTTCTAACTGAATGATTTGTGACAAACGTGTGTTTGTGCGTCAGGTTTTGCCTACATTTTGGCGACTAAATGTCCTTTTATAAGTTGTGAATAACCTAAAAGTTGGCTTAATGAACATGCTAAATTTGATTAATAAATGCTGTGTGCAGGGACCCTGCAGGTGAGGTTGGAGGTGAGCTGATGCTGGGAGGTTTTGACAACCAGTATTTTGACGGTGATCTGCATTACGTCAATGTTACGCGAAAAGCCTACTGGCAGATAAAGATGGATGAGTATGTGATCACCATTACTGTTTCAAAACCCAAGACTGTGGCTTTTCAACGATTCTGCTCCAGGATTAGCCCTCGTTTTAGACAGAGACTTGATTGATTTTGGTTCACCAATTTTTTGGGGTTCAGTCTCTATGATTGTTGGAAACTGAAGCAAAATCTATCTGTAATAACTCATTGCATATATTGGTCATTTTCCTACAGGGTTCAGGTAGGTGGCACTCTTACCCTCTGCAAAAGTGGATGCCAGGCAATTGTTGACACGGGAACATCAATGATCACAGGGCCGGTTCAAGAGGTGCGGGCCCTGCAGAAAGCGATCGGAGCCATACCACTGCTTATGGGAGAGGTGAGGACAACTCCAGCTAAAATATCAAAATATATATACAGGGTTTCTGTGTTTTTTTGTTTTAATTTGCAAATAAGGGGCTTAAATCAGAGCTCTTAAATTGCATTAAATCTTGCACGCATTGCAAATAAATATTTTTCTGTTTTACAATTTATAAATATCTAAAAATCTTTGAATCGAGATGCATTTACGTGAAATGTAAGTGTAAAAAAGAACTTAAGAAAACGTTGACAAAATAAAAGGGGTAGGTCACCTAAAATTAATTTACTCACCCTCAAGTTGTTCCAAACCTGTATAAATTTCCCTGATCTGCCGAACACAAAGTAAGTTATTTTGAAGAAAGTTAGTAACACTTTGGGGCACCATTGAACTGTTCAGTTTTCCACGTTCTTCAAAATATCTTCCTTCGTTTTAAACCGAACAAAGAAATGTACTCGCCCTCAAGTTGTTCCAAATCTGTTTAAATGACACCATTTTTGTGTGAACTATCCCTTTTAGTGCTTTTATGCTTAGAACAAGAACGTATATCTGCCAATGAGTTATCCAAACTTTCCTTTGAAGTTTTTCTCAGCCCATTGGCAGATATTTAGTCTTGTTTTAATCGTAAATTTATTTTTGATCAATTTTACAGAAGACAAGACTTCATATTTTGTATCTTTAGTAAGTGCATCTTGATTTAAGAATCTTAAGACTTTTGTTGAGGAAGAAAATCACTTTTTGTGCAGTGTGATCAAAATACACTAGCGGAACAATCAAGCTTTTTTTGTAAAATGAATTCAAAAGTTATCGATATCTGTTGTGTTTTTAAACTATAATTTTTTTTTTATAAATTGTTGCTAATACAACTCTTTCTCCCTAGACATTCACATTTAGAGAACATATTGATGTATTAAGTTCCCTTTAATTTGTTCCTTAAATTCTCTACTTGCTCTTAAAAAGGTCTTAAAGTCTTATGTACCTTCATAAACTTCTTTTTTTTGACACTTTTCATCTTAAGATTTTTAATTGTTTTATGTATTTATTTGAGCATAAAGTGAGTAAATAGTTTCATGTGTTTCCTCTGTAGTACTGGATTGACTGTAAGAAGATTCCATCACTTCCTGTTGTTTCCTTCAGCCTGGGAGGGAAGATGCTCAACTTAACTGGAGAGGACTACGTTCTGAAGGTACAGAATCTGCTGGGGTTTTCCTTTTAGTCTGCGGAGGTTGGAAAGGGCTATTGTAGGGTAACTCTGTACCATGTTCAAATCTAGAACCTCATAATCTGCCACAGAATCTTAATTTGTGATAATCATTCACATTTTCTGTTGCTTTTATGTTTGGAATCCAGTCTAATCTCAGGAGACATAATAAGGCTACTTCTGAACTGAATGCAATATTAAAGGGATGGTTCGGAGTAATTTCAACCCAGGGTCGTTTGCACCATGACCTCGAACCAAACTTTGGGAAAAGCCCGTAAAAGTCCCGGTGTTGCTGAAAACGTTTTTTTGGTATATCCCCCCAAAAATATAATTTTCTCCAAAGTGTTGACAACTTAGTGTTAACTAATAATTGTTGCAAACTGGTACTACCAACAAAATATTAGTCCATACACTACATCCTTATGCATCGCTTTCCGCCAGGACTTTTACTGGCTTTTCCCATTTTTAAATTTAAAACTAGTCATTTACGAATGTTGATCAAATGTATAAAAGCAATATATTTTAGTTTATTGCAAAATAAGCATATATATATATATACCGGTGTGTGTATATATATTATATATATATATATATATACACACAAACATTTAAGTATTTTTGAGAGCGTAGAGAGACTGATTCGATAACATCATTCGCAGTGATTCATGGGAGTGGGCGGAGCTAAATAGATATTTTGCAGCGAGTTTCATTTTTCGACTCTGATTGTGTAATGATTTGTATAGCATCATGTGTAATGCAGTTTTTCACCACTGGAATTCCGCTGTTAAACACGATTATTTAAACTTAATCTGGAATAAAGCGGGCTGATGGCTTCAGCAGAATCAAATACCATCGATCAAAATCAATCTAAAAATTGATTTTTGTTTTGTTTTGTTTTACATCCAGAACCCAACTGTTGCGCTCTATTGAATTCAATTTACCTCATTTCTATCTCTTCTCAGGTGACTCATATGGGTGTGAGTGTTTGTCTGTCTGGATTTATGGCTATGGATATCCCACCTCCCGCCGGGCCGCTGTGGATTCTAGGAGACGTGTTCATTGGCCGCTACTACACTGTGTTTGACAGGGAAGCGGACCGTGTTGGCTTTGCTCCTGCCAAGTGAACAGTGAGGGAATGACATTATGCTATTGTACTGGATCTAATGGACCATTAGCTATACAGAAACCACTGTTTTGTTTGAAGTTGTTACATTTATTGTAAGTTGAAATATGCGACATTGACATGAGCGAATCAACAAATACCTGAAGTGACAGGATACATTTTCAGTTTAGCTAGGGTTTCTCTGTACTTCACCTCGGAGGCTGCCTTGTGTTTTTATTTTGCATTAAGTTTCAAGTTACTAAGAGTCAAACTATGCATTTTTATTTTATACTTTAGCTATTAATAGTACATTTGATAAAGACTGGGAGATTATAGTTTTGTAACTTTTGTATTTGAGTTTTCTTTTGTCAGTTGACTTCTGTAAGTGTGTGTATAATTTTGATAATGTTAACAACACTGGTGTATTGTACTCTATTTACCAAACTGAAGTGGACTTTCTGTAAAGCTGACCAAGATTGCTTGGTTTCTTAATCACTGTATAATCATTGAACTAGAAATTGAACTAGAGTCGAAAAATTGTTGCAAAAGTTCTTCCAAACCTGGAGTTAAATAAAGTTTTGTTTGTAGTTACGTGTTTGATTTGGGTGCAGCTCAAGCATTGTATTACGATGGCTGTCAACATATGTATTTACTTTGAAAACTTTTAGAAAGTTAATGTCTTGTAAATACACCGGAAAATGTCAAAGAGGCCATTCCCATAAATGAGTTGTCTGAAAATGAACTAAAATCACTAGTATTTGTTGAATCCAATGTGGGGAAAACCAGTTCAAGCAGGGGTGTTAACCAGATCTTTATTTCTAGAAGTTCCTCAAATAGCTTTATATACTGTATATATATATGTCCAATTTGTAAGCAGAAATTTCTATGATTTCATTGACTGCATCTTCGACCTTACAGAAAGAGACATGGGTTCTGCATACTGTGATTATTATACCCTCAAACAGTTTATAGTATCAGTCATCTTCAGACTGTTTCCTGAGATATTGCAAAATGTCCATCACATGATTTACAGGACATAACTGTTGACCGTCAGATGTGCCACCATTTCAAATACATCTAACATGAACAGAACTGCTACAAATGTTGATTATAATATTTACCTTTGGCTGAACTTCTGTCATACCACTGAAGTTAATTTCATTTCCCTTCAACAGATCTAATTTCGAAGTCATGAAAACTGTATGTGAACAGCAAATACACTACCATTAAATTGGGGTCAGTACATTTTTAAATGATTTTGAAACTCTTTTGCTATTTTTTTTTCCAATATAAAATGCAGTTAAATCAGTAATATTGTAAATGTAACGTAACCATTTTACTATATTTTAAAATATAATTTGTTCCTGTGATGGCAAAGCTGAATTTTCAGCATCATTACTCTAATCTTCAGTGTCACATGATCATTCAAAAATCATTTGAATTTGCTGCTCAAGTTGTGCTGCTTAATATTTGTAGAAATTGTTTTACGTTTGAACAATTTAATGCACCCTTACTGTATTAAAGTATTAATTTCCTTCCAAAAAAAACATATTACAGATCCCAAACTTTTGCAGTGTTGTATGTCAGCTATTAATCATAACTGTACTGAGACACAAATCATTCACAATAACAGTGTAGGGTTTCACTCCATTTTAATTTTATTTTGTCATCCTTTGCTCTCTATTGCAGTACAGAGACCAGAGGCATAAATCACTCTTACAGAACAAATGATACAAAGTGCTGTTTAATAAAAATAATAATCACCAAGATATGAAGAAACAAGTACAGACGCATCACATGCAAAGTACTAGGCCAAGCTGAACTCCACTAGATCTCATATCATTCGCTAGGTAAATGTCTATCTGCTACATCACACAGCTCGACACAGGTGTTCCGGTGTTTATGCAAGCAAAATAAATGCTTCATTACACATGATCTTTTGAGTTTTGGCATTTCATAGCAGAGACATAGCCTATTTTATATTTTGTTCTATCAGACGACTCTCCAAGCACAAAGTATGATCATAAGATATACATAAATAGTTTTGGTTACATATGTACAATCAGTACAAAAATACTAAAATGTCTCTATGAAGTCTGTTTTATTAGGCTCTTGTATTATCTTTTGCACACAATATCCTTCGGTTCATTCAAACATTCCTTTTAACCCATACATCCTCATACAATATAGACAAGAGGGGAAACATCTTTCCATTTCTGTTTTCCTAAACCTTTCAAATGATTTAAACATATCTTTTGATTATCAATTCAGGTGTTTAGCTTCTTCCGGTTTCAGCAGTGTGTAATAACCCGTTTCAACCATTTCAATAGCATTATATTTCTATGAACGACCTTTGAAAGAGTATGAAGAAAAGCAATGTATGCTACATCACCAACAAATAAAAATCCTTACATAACATTTCTCCAGTAGCACTGCTTGTCATACAGGCAATCTGCATATTTTATTGGCACAAACTGACAAGAAAAATATTGTTTTTCTTAGCAATTAATTTTGAATAATGGACAGAAATCGTCGTTTGTTGTAAGCGTTTATGAACAAATCAAGGAAATACTGAACCATGTTCCACATAAAAATAAAACTGGGGAACATAAAACCATGAATGCATCACTGTAACATGCCAAATTACCTCCATGGAATCTCAATGCATTTTGTGCAATAACGGAAACATATGAGATGACTGTGCCTGGATTTATAAGAAAATCACATATAGACGTTATAATCTTCATGCCAATTCACTGTGCATCAGGAAAGACAAAAACACCTAAATTATTTATGATAGGCCATATAAAGTATAACTAACAGATGAGTTTGTTGTACCTGAAAATAACTGATGATGGTATAATTGAAAAACAATTGAGATTACTAATCTACTCAGAACAGGACACGTATGAAAACATTGCCATTATTTTGGTTTGTGTATCAACTCCACGACCAAACAGTGGTAGTGTGTGTGCAGGAGTTGTTAAACAGTTCTCAAAAGGCTCTCTGGGTCAGACAACGCGCAGTAGAGTGTGTATCCCAGTTCGTCTATTTCCTGTGGCGTTAGCTCACAGAACAGATTGACTTTGAGATTTAGGATGCAGGGTAGCCTCCCGGCCTCTAGGTGTCCCACTAGTGCACGAAGCAGCTGCATGAAACGGTCGGCGAGCGCTTCTTGAGTCCAATCGCCCTCCTGTTCACTCAGGAGAAGGATTGTGTTAGTGAGCTGGCTTGCGTTTAATCGTGCTAGCGCTGGATTCAGTTTACACACAGCTTTAACAACTTTAAGACATGCGCAACGGCACCCGCCATCTTCCTGATCAAGGGCACGTAACTTTGTTGTTTCCGTCACGCGAAAACTTTCCCTCCACAGGTTCTCGTGCCGTTCGGCAGCCAAACGATGTGGTTTGGCGATCAGTGAGACACCGTCCTCCATAACAAGCAACGGGAGGAAGTCCACGTAAAGCCGACGGTCCGTTTCGTACTGCACTTCTAGCGTTAGCGTTTCCGATGGGACCACGGGTCGAATTATGTAATCTAAAACGCTACCGATGGCGGGCCAGTTGATGGATCCAGCGACGAGCTTCTCGAAAACTTCTAGGACGCTCTTTGGGGAAAGGTAACCACCAACAATACAACGGTCCCAGTAACTGCTTCCACGCGGGAAGTACTCAAGGTTTTCCCGACGAACCAGCCAGAAGCCAGGAACGTTCATGATGGTTTCCTCACCAGGAATGGATGACCAGAGATTCTTCTCAAGGATCATGGGTACCATCAGCTGGGCGTGATCAGCAGTCACCACCTAATAATTAAACGAAAAAATATGTCACCGTTTACAAAAAAAAAAAAAGGGTAGTTATAGGAACTTAGTTATAGGAACTAGCCACCAGGACGGTTCCTTGAGATCTAAATGTTCCCCTAGGGCCATTTTCCTGGTTGCATTCGCACCACCAGTAGGTACTCTGAAGTGACGTAAGCCATGCTTGTTGTTGTGATTTTTATTTAGCAAACAGAGCTCGCATTCTCCGTCTTCATTAGTTTACAATCTGTTTAACAGTCATATCTAATACATTATTAGGTAGAACTGTTATACAAAGAAAGTAGACAGTATATGAAAAAGTATTAGCGTTTGCCGTGTGGTTGTGATGCTCAATGTCGCTAGCTGAGCAGAAATACATAATCATGTTTCGCTTGGTCCCCTCAAAGTTGCGTTGGATTTTCTCCTTATTGTAAAGGTTGAGAGGTCCATCTATCGCTGTTTTCCGTGTTCGTAGAGTTAGTTTTTGGAGTAAATATATAGGCTATAATCTGTCTGTGTACGCAATTTTTTTTTTTTTAAATGGTGGGTGCTGGTTTTTCACATACGTTCGGCCAATCAGCGTACACTTACGTCACTGGTAGTTCCTATTGTACTGGGTTAGACCCTATTCTGAAGTAGGAGCTAATTTAATTCCCCCAAAAGGCGTTCATAACACTAAAATTGTTCCCAGTCCTTGCAGTGTGAACTTGCCAATTAATGAACTTTCTTCTGCCATTAGTTCTAGGAACTATGAAAAGGTTCCTCTGGTGCGAAAGCCCCTTATAACACTCTCTGAATGGTTCCCCTTTGTTCTCACCTGGAGGTCGTCATACAGACTGCCGCTTAGGTACATTTCTCGTAGGGGCATATCAGGTAGTTTGGCATGGAGGAAGAATCGAAGCTCCGCACAGATATCCAACGCGGCACGGCGAGCTACGGCCTGCTCTTCTGAGGGGATCGCCACTCGCTCATGAAAGAAGGCCCAGAGGTGTTCCTGCAGTGAGAGACGAATCCGTGCCCTCTGGAGTTCAGCCTTACCAGAGCCGCCACCTCCGCGGCCCATAACACAATGTAAAGAATCTAAAAAAGCAGAAGAAAGCACAAAAAGACTTAAATGCCACTGATCATATTTAAACATTCAAAAATCAACACGTGGTAGAATAATTCTACTTTATCACAACACACAGCCTAAAACAACACAATCTTTAATTTCCCAGACACAGATTGATACTAGGCTTGGACTATGAGGGAGGAAAGATGGCACAGGACGGTGAACTAGTCATTCAACAACGAGAGAGGTAGAGATTCTGAATATTCTGAAGATGAGCGGTAGATTCTGAATATTTCCAATGCTTACTTGACATTGATAATTCCTTCAGACAACTCATCAACTACTCAAAATGTTTAAGCACAACCCTAATGCCCAGAAAACGAATAAAGGGGCTACAGGATTCTACAGTGTGTTGGTTAAGGAAGGGTTTAAATACCCACTGAGCAAGTAGAGAAGACACTCCGTTATGTACAAGCCTGGTAAACAATAAGCATACAGGTTAGGATAGGACAAACAAGGGATAAACCATTTTTATGGTGGCCAAGGCTTAAAAATAAACTAATTCAAATTGATAATGATAATGAAAATCAAAAAATAAATATTACCTTTCCTCAAATCTATGAAAATAGATATGAAAAAAAGGGAACTGAAAAGCACATGTTGCCTTAGCATTCAAAAGCACAGCATGTTGTGTCTGCAAGGCACCAGAGATTCATTACCTGGCTTGAAGGAGCTGGAGGAGGTAGGGAGCGTCTGTAGAGAGCGGCTGACGTTCTGTTTCATGTCACGGTTCAGTGTCCGTGATGACGACCCCATCCAGCTCGGCTCCTCCCAGCTTCTCCTTCCTGACGGGTCGGCTTTAGTGGGACTGGATGGGGCACTGAGAGCTCGATCGTACATCTGAGACAAACCAAACTCAATTATACATCAATAATAATAATACATTTAAAAATTCCAGGGGCAAGCCCCTTAATGGACATTTTTGGCATGTTTGGACATAGGCTTTTATCAGGAAATCTTTGAACATTGCACAATTCATATGGTTAAACACTTGCTACACATTGAATTTGACCAAACAAGCTATAGTCTTTTGCTTTTAACAGCATTCCACTCATATAACGGTTTGTTTAATTTTGGCTCGTAACTATTGGCTCTAATTACACAACATTACACACAATTTTATAAAGTTGCCCCACACGGGACTCAAACCCACAATCTCTGGGTCAGGTGTCTGTCGCTCATCTCATTGCGCCACTGGGAATACATATTTTCACACAGATGCCAAAGTTCTATAGTTCCAGTGAGAATCAACTCAAAATAAAGATTTGTAAATGCACCGCATGTTATTTTCAGATGAGATCATTCTCCATTCTCCAAAAAGTAACTAACATAAGACAACAAACACAGGCAGGGTCAAATTTGGAGAGATATGTCTCAGGAATTGTAGCTAATATCAAATCCGTTCAGTAATTTCTGTGCGGCTAGGTCCAATGATCGTCTGATCCAATTTTGGACTAAATTGGGCAACATTTGAAGTAGCAGCGGGGAAAAAAGTAGCGGAAGTAGAAGTAGCGGGGTCGTTTTGGGTCGACCCCGTTAAGTTTGCGACATTGCAACTTTTGAACAAAGATGAATTTAAAAAAATAATCTGTTCAGTCATTTCTGTGCAGCTCAGTCCAAAGATCATCTGAGCCAATTTTTGTAAGAATTGGAGGTGCTATAGAGTTAGTCCTAGAGACTCCAAAATTGGTCAGATTACTATTCATTACCATCACTACAAGTATGCCAATTTTTTTAAAATAATTTTCACGGTTCATTATAGGGCTGCCATTGACTCCCATTGAGGAGGAATAATAATAAAGTAAACTTAATCCAAAGGGGCTAACAAATTTTTTTTTTTTTTTTGGGATGGGGGGGGGGGGGGGGGGGTGAATAGATAATTCACAAGAACAGCAGTTATTTCAAAATAAATTTTAGTACCAAAATAAAAAGTCTTAACTGTCACTTTTTATAAAAATAATGCATCCCTGAATTAATTTCTTTAAAAAAAAAACTCAAAAATCCTACTACCCACAAACTTTTGAATGGTAGTGTCGATTTTTGGTGACCATTTTCCTTTCTCTAAACGTAAGAATCAAACAGGGCATTTTTACAGCAGTATTTCTAAGAAACCTTTAGCTTTAATTGCTAAATTATCTACAGAACTTGTGCAGCTCACACACACAATATTAAACAATGCTGACTTCATCCTTCAATAACAAACTCTTTGCAAAGTTGAATTGCATTGTGAGAGATTCATAAAACAATAGACACTGAAATGTGATGCTCAAAGTGTTTAAGATCAAACTGAAAGATCTAGGACAGGGTTAATAAACATTATCTGCTCTTCCCTGTCATTTAGATTTAGAAGCATAGCTGCTAGCTTAGTTTTTAATAAAAGCTCTTTCAGAAAGACTGGAAGATAAAAGTACAGTTTATATAGTACAACTACTTCAGGGGAAGATAACAGGAAATGTGATTCCTTAGGACAGAAGTGCATTACATCATGTTCCTGTACTCACTCTTTTGACCGCCAGTGTGGCGATCCCGAGCATGGCTGCTCCCCCGACTCCCAGCACCAGCTTTGCATTAGAGAGCACAAAGTCGATCGCTGTGCCAAGCCCATTGTCGTCTTTCTTCCCTTTCCGATCCCCGTTCACTCCTGCCATCGATCTTTTCTCTCCCTGAGATGGATCAAGAGAACAGGAAAAGAAGAGACAAGAAATAGATTTTTTCATCAACTAAAAGTTATGTCAGATGCTGAGCTTATATGCAGTTTACCTAGTGATGACATCACGTGAATCACAATGTCACATGACACGTTGCAGTTATGTCAACAAATAGCTTGTGTTGTTATTGGTCAAAAGTTAACACAGAAACAGGTATGGCAGGGCTTGACAATAAGGAATGCCTGATGGCCCGGTGTCAGCGAGAAAGACGGTAGGGGCGGTCGTAATCGTGAAATGTTAAATATATAAAAAATGGTAACAGCTGCAAGAAAACTGGATGAGCGTCAATATACAGTAGATCAGTCATGAGGTCTTAAAGAGACAGCACTCAAATATTCCTGTGTCCTTAAAGTTTAGTTACCTATGATCATGCGCGTGAACTCGACAATCGACTACTTTGGACTTCGACCGAAAACAGGATGTAAATACAGGTATGTGCGCTGGCTGAAATAACAATTTTTATTCATATCTTTCACATCTACTGCAGTCAGGTTCACTCGTGTTAACTCTAAAAGAATCACTCACATTGCTGGGCACTTGTAATGACACATTAAGGATGTTGAGAGACTAAAAGCAGGTTTAAAACTTGCCCCATTGAAGTCAACAGGGTGCACATTTAAAAAAAAAGGATAACACAGTTTAGGCAACACCGATTTTTGTCATTGTTCTCTGTATTGACAGCACTCCAAATTTACTAAAAATTGAGCTCAATGTTAAAATTGACCGGAGTTCTCCTTTAAAGGGATACTTCACCTCTGGAAAGATCAATGTGTATTTAAAATGGGTCATTTATGTAGTAGAAATGTGAAATTATTTTTACATTTGGAGCCTTCTAGACTGAGAAAAGCCAGAAAATGTATTTTTGACTTATGGGGATGAAAGACAACTGCTCCCAGAATGCACTTGCTTCGCTGTCCAAGGAGGCCACACCCAAGCTACGTCTACCGGTAAGAGCGCAGTTAAACAACTAGGCTACGCTACTAGTGAGTCTCCGTGACGAGTCTGCCCGGGATTTTGCGGTCTCCCAAAATGTCCAGGATTCGGCTTTTGCGTTCTACAGTCGCCATTCATCATGTTTACTGCGGCGAGCAGGACGAGACTGACGGCCGCGGGAGAACGACGCGAGGCCGGTGGCGTGATTACTGATGAGCGGCACCGGTCTCGTATCTCTCACGGAGGAGCGGGAATTTTCTTAGCAATGCTAAAACGCACATCAGCCGATCACTTGTTTAGCGTTCATGTAAACACTAAATTCAGATTCACCAATCAGAATGAATTTAGTTAAGATTGAAACAAAAGGTGTGCATGTAAACAATGAATGGCGACTGCAGAAAGCAAAAGCCAAATCCCGGACATTTTGGACGATCTCGGCGGCCGGACATGTCCGGGGAAAAGAGGATGTAACCCCTACTACTCAGCTTTCTCCACAGAACAAGAGCATGTAAGCTTAGCTTCCAAATAAAAGATGGCTGACACTATTTGTGCATTCTGTGAGTGAGATCTAAGGCCGGGTTGAAAACATGCGGCACAGCTCCTTCTACTGGCTGTAGTCTCTAGCCTCTGGCCAAAAAATCCTCTGATGACACAAAATGACGATTTTTGCATCATCGGATGATTTTTTCCAGACAAAAAAATACATAAATCTCTCGTCTCAGGGGGACATGAGGGAGGAAAGCATGGTAATTCAAAAATACTACAGGTTTTCTACTTATACAAAGCTTAATGCTAAATCCTGAAGTATCCCTTTAATGTTAATCAAACAACAAAAGGCAAAAAAAATAAAAATCACTTGATGCTCTTGACGATCACTTTTGTAGCTTTAATAAGGATTGATATTTAATTTATACAGTGAAGACTATCCAGTGTTATTTTACATTTGATTATTTCATTTCTGTAGTATTTCTTACATGAATATTACACTCCTAAAAATATTAAAGCACTGTTAACGGTATTAGTTCAAACTAAATGTTACATGGGTTAAAAACAATAACTATTTTGAAATACTGCATTTTAGTATTTTTATATACTAGTCTATTATATTTTTGGTTAAACTGTCCCTATTATGCTTTTTTAAAGGCTCCTTATGTTGTTTTGGAGTCTCCTACAACAGGTTTACATGCATCAAATAAAAAAAAAACACTTTCATTTTCTCATAATATACATTTGCACATCACCACATTTTTCAATAATTCTCAAATGAATCGTCGGAAGAATCAATCTCTCTAAATCCCTCCTTTCTGTGAGCTACTATGCTCTGATTGGCCAGACGGCCGCGTCTGCTGTGCTTGGTCTACGATTGTATGAAAATCGCACGACTCCACGAAAGCTCAGCGATCTTGTACACACTGTAAAGACAGTGGTGATGACGTTGATTTTACTATATACGAGCGCGAGTCTGATGATGAAACATTGGAAGAACTAATTATTCAACCTGAACCTCCATCGCAAGGACGACTCAAACAGGACGTTTCTCAGTGATGTGTTTCTCAGTTTGAGGTACATTATGAGATGTTGCAAATGTAATTCCACAGCATCAGCATTAACAAGTGTATGTCCATCAACAAACCGATGTGTATATTTCTAATTTATTACTGCACATATGTTAACAGCGCATATGTTAGTCAAGCACTAACGTGAATGACTGATGTAACATTAAAGTTTGCAAAACAAATCTCAATCCTTCATCATTACTCGAAGTAGTAAGAACAACAGACAATTAATAGGCACCGTTTTAGGCAATGGTGGCCCACAGCTGCTAAGCAGAGATATTTCAGTAAGACAGTAATAACGTGAGTAAGCCGGTTAACCGGAAACATACTCTTAATCTATAAAAATATAGCCTACACATCATTAATTATTCATACTTACAGGTTGTGATTCTGAGGAGCAAGCTGGTCCAAATAAACTGGGCACTGACCCGTCTTTCAAGAGCAAGCGTTTTGTGAATGCCGCGTTGAATTCCAGCCAGATTTGAGAAGCAGTCGTCAGTAAAATGACGTGTTTGTGGGCTGGTCAAGTTGTTCGCGGGCAGACAACGTACAATATAGACCGGCATTATGCAAATGTATTATCTAGTGATGTATAACTGTCGCGCAGTGGGATTCGAATTACAGAAGACTCGTTTAGGCGGTTCAGAGTTGATTCTTTCTTTTGGGAGACAATGACTTCATTGTGCACTTTCGACTTTACAGAACGTTTACATTCACAGACAGCAATATTACCAACTGCATGAAAGGGAATATAAAAAAAAAAAAAACACAATTTGGGCACTTTAATATTTTGAATTAGCTTTTATTTATTTTATTTTAATTTTGGTTTAATTTTTAACGGTTTTGTTAATGATAAAAACCATGGTTTAGACATACATGCACCTCCTGGACTGTAAGCTGCCTACAATGTTTCAAATGCAGGAATGCTCATCTTACCAGCAAGCAGTCAGACTGTCTGGTGCTGATGGGCCACTTCTACACCAAGCCGCCCAGCCTGCTGTTGAGGAAGAACTGTCCTCTCTTCAGCGCGTCCTCCCTCTCTGCCGGGGCGCTGAGGGTCTGACAGCGGCGGAACTCTCGGGTCACTGCGCGCCGGTAGAAGTCGCGGTCGGTGTACTGTAGGTGTTGACCTGCACGGAGCAGTGCTCGGTACAGCTGCAGGACAGCACTGCGGGACCAGCTGCCCATCAGGGAGGGTTCAGAGTGGGCAGAGACCGACGTCTCACACACACCTGGAAAATAATATGGATGCTTTAAAGTCGGTTTGAAACGGAACGTATATTCGAGTGTAATAGCTTCTCGAACAGGAAAAACTGTAGGGCGGGACTTGTTTGGATGGTTGTGGTTTGCTATTGCTGTGATGTCATGTGAGTGACAGGCCCTCACATCAGTAAACATGTCATCTGAGAATTAAAAATTGTCACTGCAAACGAAAAGTGATTTTGATTCAAAATTAAGGGCACATGAATTTAATAAAATAATGATGTGGACGGATAAATAAGTTATAATAAATACAATATTCCATTTAAAAAAAATGTTTTCAATTCATTTTCATGGTGACTTTAATACCACCCTTTGGATGGATGACAACAGGACAATGAACACACCAAAGTACTGTGATAACTGCGGTCGTAATGCAAATATTTATTCAATAAACAGCTGACACAAGAAAACGGCATTCAAAACCAAATCAAACAATTCAGCGCTCTTTCTTTCAAAACAAAACAAAACAAATAAAAACAGAACAATGCGGGCACGTGCGACTTCTATAAGTTATATGACCCTAAAATGTGCAATGTCTGAGCACTAGTTATCATAATTAATGTTGGGTTTTTTTTAAATACATGCCTGATTTTTAAATGCTTTGATTGATACCCGAGTAAACTGACTAAGACTGAACCATCGCCTTCATAAATGTAATGTCCAGTGCAATAAAGCCTGTTCCACACATACTTTTTAGGTATATCAGGAAAAAATATACATATAACTTTTTGAATAGTATTAACACGCTCTATGGGAAACAGTCTGGCGAATATGTATGAAAATAAGACGTTTGCGAGCAGAGCTGCAGTTATTATACATGCTACCGTTAGCTAGCCTCATCTCCAGTGACCTTCTTTAACTGTGAAAATATGTCAATAAGCTCAATCTCCGAGATCTCAAATGTTTTAGAAACTCAAATCCGGAGCCAATGGAACCTTTTACTCACGTTTGAACTAGACAGAAATGAATGTTTAGCTTGGCAAGGGTGGGGGAGATCAGAGAGCCTTCAGTAAAGGGTCGACCAATGCCGCTCCGGAAGAAGAATTTAAATGACTACTTCCGGGGTTATTGGAACAGGTTTGTAAAATGGGCCGTGGCTCAAGTGTGCTACTGACTATTTAGTTAGCATGTATATTTATGACGTTTGTACAATGCATCAATGCATTTACAATGCATTTTTAAAATGACATTCCTTTAATATGTTGCATTTTTTTAAATACCTTTAAAATGCTTTTCATGGATTTAATTTTCCCCTTTTCCAGACTTTATGAACCTCTACTATGAAAATAGTAATTCTAGATATAAACCGTGTAAACCTATATCGTGTCACAATATATCGCAATACAAAAATACAACAATATGTATTGTGGATGGTGACAATGTATCGTGGAAAGTTCACCCAAAATAAAAATAATAAAAAATTAGAAATAAATAAAAGGTTTTGGTGTCAGTACTACATTAAACTATTATACAATGATGAATATAATGTATAATAATGCAATGGGGGAATATGTTTGGGTTCTGATAATGCCAGATGTCTTATGTTAACAGTAAAAAGTGGCCCATATTATTTTTAATATATCTAGTCAGTGACTGAGTGCAAGCACAATTATTTATCTAAAAAAAATATGTATTTTCAGCTGCAGAATCATGAATATTTTTATTCTCGTGTCACCATTGTCCTGCACTAAGTCAAAGACCATTTACACCCACAATGTAATATCAAATTTAGCTTTTACTTTTTACAAAAATATGTGATGTTTACCTTGAGTTTTACTTTTTTCACACATCAAATCTTAGATTTTGTCTTTCAGCTTATATACTGTATAGCTAAAGGCTATAATTGTGTCAAATTATGCATGATCATTTAGATAGCCTACATAAAATTCTAGTTATGAAAATATTCAAATGAACAAATGAATAACAAAATTAATGGATAAGAAAATGTATTCCAAAAATGTAAAATGCTGCATTGAATAAAGAATCTGAATTGTACTGAAATTATGAAATTGTTCAGGACTATGATGGAGAAAATGTGATGCCTGTATATTCACTGATTGACATTGTTACAAATAAATAAATAAAAACTAAATAAAAAAACTAGTGCAAGTGTGTTTTAAGGGTCATAACAATTCACAGGGCCAAAGGTGAAACACCCAGGAACCCAATCTCCATAATAAAGAAACACTAACAAAGGAAGCAAGGCTAACAATTCTGTATCAACATCATAGTATCATGAAATTTTTCAAGGTTCAGCCTGAATGTCACAGTTAAACATTGTTCATAATCTGGATATCTGATGACAAAGAGCACCTGCAATTTCACTAAAAATAAGTTGGCCTCTCTCACGTGAGAAGACACACAAGATAACTCACTCAATACATTCTTTGTTCAGCTAACGGGAAACAAAAATCATCACCACACAGCACATCACATGACATTTTTTAGGTTTCCATGTCTGGAACTCCTCGTCCTTCTTCAACCATCTGATATCTTTTAATGAGATAATGAAACGTCAATGTCCTTTACAGACAACCATGATTACAGTGAGCACAAGTTACCCAAATGTCCAGATTATTTTACTGTCATAGTATGATATCCTAAAACTGATGGATGACATTATAAAGCAATACTGAGCTAATTCAACTTCAAGTCTAATCACATTTTGCAGGTTATTCTGAATGACGGAAGGATGTGAATGCAGAAAGAACATTAGACATCTGATTAATAATCTCACAGAGTGAAAGATAGAACAAGAATATCATTGAACACAGTTACATTTCATTTGTTTCATAACCTCTATTTATAAAGCACTTTTAAACGACTTTATAGCTTAAAGTGCTCAACATTCATAATAAAGGACATAAAAAACAACATAACACATCACATTAAAACACCACACAACAAATAAATAACCCTGTATATACAGTAGCGGTATAAATATGTTTTTCAGGGTTGTTTTTTTTAAGGATCAAATGCAGCTTCCACACAGAAAATCTAAAAAGGTCCATTTATTTAGGACTAAAATAAGTTTAGCTTCTGCAGGAGTTGACTGTTTAGAATAATGTAGTATCAAAAATGTTTTTCATTTGTAGAAACAATAAATGAGGCTGATACTCTTTTATTGCATATAAAGAAAAGGAATGTCAGTGTAACAGTCTTCCTGTTATACTGCACGTCTATTGGGAGATAGGAAATTAAATTCCTTAATTGGAATCACTAGGTTCAGATTACAGTCCTCTTCTTGTTTGTTCACTGCAACAAAAGTTTGTTGCACTCTAGCTCTCATCGCATCGACTAGACAACATATACTTTGGAAGTCTTTACTGCTCTGAGGTGAGTTGAATGCTTATATGTTGGGTTTTTGGGCTTAATGTTTCTTCTCTGACATTAAAATACATAAGTTTGTTGACAAACTGTAAATAACTTTGCACTGAAAATCGGAAACGATAAGAAATTACATTGGCCTGAATGGCATTCAAATCAAGTAGTCAAGTTTTCACTGAATTAGTGTCAACCAAACTTTAAACCACTGTGCATTAATTTGTTACTATATGTAAAAAAAATAATTAAAAAAAATAATAATTTTATATATATATATATATATATATATATATATATATATATATATATATATATATATATATATATATAATTAAATAATAAATCGTGTTTTAAATCAATAAATGAAGGGAAGTTGGAAGCTCAATCTGGAAGCTCATTTATTTGCCCTCACAATTGTGTAATTATGGCATTGTGAGATTGTGCTTTACTTTCTCTTCTGTATTTTATTTTATATATATATATATATATATATATATATATATAGACAGAAATTTACCTGCAATGTACAGTTGAATATGTTCTTTTTTATTGTGTGTGTGTGTGTGTGTGTGTGTGGGGGGGGGGGGGGGGTAATGGGGATATATCCTGGCTAAGAATGTCAAATCAGTATTAAAAAAAGTATTAAGTTCTTTCAAGTTTAGAAAAGAATAATTCCCAAACCAAAAGAAATGGTTTAAGTTAGTCTCACAGCCTGGCCTGGTTTAGGGTGGTTTTAAGCTGTTTTAAGCAGAACAATGCCATGTTTTACAGGCAATTAATTTTGTAAGAATATTGTATCATACTTTATTGAATAAGGAGTATGTAAATCTAGATTTTCTTGCAAAAGATACTGCAGTCTCAATATCGTACTTACATGGGTGTTGTTCCGGTTTAAAGTGATTGAAGTAGTAACCAATGATATTACATGATCAATATCACCTAGAGTGAACTTCCATGTCTCCAGAGACCATAAATGGAAAAAAAGAAAGACAGCATTACAAGAGTTAAAAAAAGAGACAGAGCGTGATTAAATCAGGCAAAATCAAATTAGCAACATTGCAGCATGAGACATATTCCCATGACGACTGCCTATACAAATAGCATGCTATACTCATTATGGCCACATGGCCAAAAGGTATCTTGACAGAAGTTAATTTTGAGTATCTGTACGTTTGGAATGTGTCAATGTCATTAAGTCATCATGTACGTTAATAGTGGTCATCCTTAAATGTGTTGTATGCCTTTGAAACATGCTTGTAAAGTACATTACTAAATCACACTAAGTCTTTTGTGCTGAAAATAAGCCAATTTATTAAGCCACGTAATGAAATTATTGAAATGCACATGACAAAAAAAGTCATGTGTTACATGTACCCTGAGAATTATTCAATTTAAATCACTTAAGTATGTATTATAAAGTTTTATGTTTTATCCTCCAGTCTGCAGGATGGCGCTACCTGATTATCCCATTCCAGAACTGGATGTTACTCTCCAGGAAGCTAACCGGGTGCTTCAGCTCACCTTAAATCCCGACCAGTACCAACACTATAAAACTGCCCTCTTTCAGCAGAAAGATGCACTCCAGGAAGTCCAAAAACATCTGAAAGATCACGCTTCTGGACGAGAGAACTGGGTGACTGAGGAATTCAAAAAGCGGCTGCTCTCCTGCTATGACCCGCTGCCCAATTCCACTGCTATTCCCTCCATCCTGCCCTCCTCTAAGCTAAATGGGGAGTTTGCACAGATAGAGCGGGCTACAGCCCTGCTGTGGGCAGCTGCTAAGCTGTACAGTGAACCATTGCTGGTGGAAGGGGATGTACCAACTGAGCGAACACAACAGTCACAGGTTTTTGCGGCTAGTCGCCTACCAGGCAAGAACCATGATGAGCTAAAGGTATTTATTTCCAATTAACCTCCAGTTTTTACTATTTTAAGTTGCTTTAACTAAGTAAAACTAATTTTAATGACTGATTTCACTCATCTTAATGACATTTTCTTGGCCTTAATGTTCCAGACATACCCAGACAGCCTTCACGCCATATTGACCTGTCGAGGTGGTATATTTCCAATTCAAATTGTATGGAAACCAAGTTTAAGGGAATCTCTTTCTGCTGTACCTCTCAATGACATCTACGCCCAACTGGTGCATGCAATGAGTCAACCAGAAGCATCCCCCGAACAAGACCCGTCCGTTATTTGTGGTCTGTCTTCTCTTCATCGCCAAGCCTGGCATTCTGTGAGAATGGATATCTTAAAGACAGGGGGTGAAGCAGCAGTTTCACTTGAAATGATGGAGAGTGCCATTCTGGCTGTTTCCCTGGAAGACCACCCAGCACCGGCTGATCTTGCAGAACTACTTAATACAGTCCGACTAGGGGAGAAAGATAGCAGATGTTTGAGATACTATGATAAGGTGTGTAAAAACAAATTAGGATGTTTATATAATTAGAACCTTATAATTAGAACTGTACAGCAGTAAGCTTAATTTCCAACGCCAATGGGGTTTGTCAAATTTCAGAAATGACCAATTCCATCACTTATTAAATTCTATGTGTTGACATTTTAACTGAATTGGTGCCCAAACTTCAAAGCTTTCAAAAGCTTTACTTTTTTCAATAATTCTGGGCCCTTCTAATACCAAATGCTAATGTGATTTTTTTTGTTTGGTTAATATAAAATGAAGTACTGTAAAGTACTATTGAAATTCATGGATTAAATGACTTCCCATAGCAATGCTTAAATCAGACTCAACTGACTGTAATGTTTAGATATGAATGTTAGAATGACATAACTATTTACCATCTTCATCAACAGGTGGTGAACTTGGTGGTTTTTAAAGATGGCCAAGCAGGCATGTTGTTTGAGCATAGTGCCCTGGATGGAATGGTAGCTGGACTTCTTGTTGAACGCCTGTGGCAGTTCTCAGAATCTGAAAACATGGTAATAAACACCCAAACCAATAAGTTAGCTCCATTCTCAAATGCTGGTTCTCTTCACCCAAGACCTCTGAAAATGTCTCTGAAAGGAATAACTGTGCCGAATCAGTCTGTTTCTAGTCTTCTACAAGCCAGCCAGTCAGTCATGACTTTTGAAATATCATCTTACCCAGATGTGTTCACCACCTTAAGGGGTCACAGAAGTCTATATGATGCATGGATTAATTTCACTTTGCAGCTGTCCTTGAGGCAAACACTTGGGGATGCAGCTACTAGCCTCATCATGGTGACACCTACTCACATGCGTCACTTTAAACACGGCCGCTGTGATCCCACATACTCCACAACTATTAGATCTCACCAGCTTGTTACAGCACTGGCATCCTGCATAGGTCCAGACAATGTTCCCCAGTACACAAATGAGCTTTTCCAGCTCTTTCACCTTGCCTTTTTAGAGCACAAAAACCTAATCAAAGCTACAAAACTTGGCCTTGGAGTGGGGCCTCATCTGGCAGCCTTGCGGAGATCTATGTCTCAAGATAACCCACTCAAGAAGTTTCTTGACCCTTTTGGATGCCCTTCGGTTTACTTGACTGGATCAGATCTAATGGAGGGAGTTGAGTGTGCTGTAGGTAACGTCTATGCTACAGACCAGCTGGCTGTCACATATCTAGGCAGGAAGGACAAAGTACGTCTAGTCCTGAATGGAAAGGGTACTTTCGCCAATGTCCTGGGAAATCTCAAAGAAAGACTTGAGTTCAATCTAAAACTAGTAATGCTTCTGGCACTAAGGTACGCCATTGCAGGGCAGATGGGAGCCATTGAATGTCTCCTGCAAGACAATGAAGAAAAACTAGTAAATAGATCTTCAGTGGACGATGCAGTCAGAGCTGTGGAGCAAAAAGGACAAAACAAAACCATGCAGCCAGATTTCACTTTAGTGATCCATGGTGGGGCAGGAGAGGAAATTATGTTAAATGAGAAGGTGATTGGGACCATTGAATTTGCCCTTCAAACAGCTCTAACTCTTGGAGCACAAGTGCTTTTTCATGGAGGTAGTAGTCTGGATGCAGTACAAAGAAGTGTAGTTGCGTTGGAGGACTGTTTCTTGTTTAATGCTGGCAAGGGATCAGTATATAACCGAGATGGGGAGCATGAAATGGAAGCCACCATTGTGGATGGACATGGGAAGAACTCTGGATCCGTGGCTTGCCTGCGCCGAGTGAAAAACCCAATAAAAGCAGCCCGCTGTGTTATGGAAAAGAGTGTGCACTCTTTACTGATGGGAGAAGGTGCCGAAGAGTTTGTAAACAGTCTTGGAGAAAAAGAAACAACACTGAAATCAGAGTACTTTGACACCGACATAAGATACAAGGAGTTGCTTATGAAGTCAGTTGATGGCAAGAATAACCATCCTCAAACTGTAGGTGCAGTTGCGCTGGATAAGTGGGGCAAGTTAGCAGCAGCCACATCTACTGGAGGTTTAGTTGGCAAGTGGAAAGGCAGAGTCGGTGACACCGCTATAGTTGGGGCAGGAATTTATGCTGATGAGAAACTAGCCGTGACATGCTCTGGTGATGGTGATGCCTTCTTACGCCAAACAGTTGCCCACAAAGTAGCTAGCTTATACAACCTCAAAGGTTACAGTCTCAGACAGGCTTGTCGAGAAGTTATTTACAATGATCTGGAAGAAAAGTGTGCAGGAATTATTGCTGTAGACCATCACGGTGAAGCCATTATTGAAACCAATGCTGGGGTCATGTTTGTTGGTTCAATGGTCAGTGGCATTCCTCGAACTGAGGTTTTAAGACCTAGGAAGGAGTTTATGAATGTGATTTGGGAGACTAATGAATTGGTAGCTCACCTACAGTCTAATCCTTGGACCCCAGGAGCCACTGTTCTCACTCGAAAGACTATTAATGGACCTAGTAGCATCTTTCAGTTAGTGTTACCTGATTACATAGCAATGATGCAGGGGGCACAGACTGTTGCCAATCTCCTTTGCGAGAAACTTTGTGTGCATCGCTGCGCCCTTGTGTTCATGCCAGAACTTGACAAGCCAGCTTACATCAAAGTCTTGCCTCTCCGTGACCTAGAACCAAACTGGAAACCTCAAACAGCTGAGGAAATGGAGTTCAATCCTTATGACCCTGGATACTGTAGCTCCAAAAGTGGTCCACGATGTGAAGATACCCTTCTTGACCAGGTGCAGGCAAAGATTCGCTCTCGACTCCCGACAACCAATGCCCCTTCTTGCTTTGACTTCCATGGAGATCCTTCTGATACCAGCCTTTTCCCCCGTATTATTCGTGGTGAAGAGCAACAGTGGCGTGTCTGGGAAGACAATGAACATGTAGCCTTCCTTACTCCTTTTCCAAATACACCAGGCTTTACAGTTCTAGTGCCAAGAAAACCTCTTACCAGTGACATCTTCTGTCTGAATGAGAGCGACTATACATCCCTACTTGTGGCAATACAAAAGGTTGCTCATCTTGTGCAAGAAGGAATGAATGCCCATGGTGTAGCTCTCATATTTGAAGGGTTTGAGTTTGATTATGCCCATGCCAAACTGATTCCATTAGTTCATCAGCCTGATGCCCCCAAATCCCCAGTTGTGGCTTCTCAGTTCTGCCCAACTTATACAGGATATGTAACATCAGTAGATGGTCCTCCAGCTAACAAAGAGGACCTTACAGAGATCCACACCAAGATAACAAAGACTACTCCACCTCAGTCCTGGGAAGACCCCCAGACTCATGCAGCATTAGCTATCAAGAGCAAATGGTATCGCAATCTCTTTCAAATCCAAAACACCCTGTTTCATAGCACAGTAGAGTACTTCAACAACAAATGCAAGTATGCTTATGCACTGACACCTATCACAACTGACACAATTTCCTCTCCAATGGGTCTGGGGTCAGATTCTGAGCCAGTGTTTGTCAACATGTTGGGCCAAGATGTATATCTGGCAGACTCTATGCAGTTTGTTTTGGAGTACTTTATGAGGTTTCATGATGGTCTTCCTGGGGCTTACTATGTGTCCCCCAGTTTCAGAGGGGAAGACCCTGATGCTACACATCTCAACCAGTTCTACCATGTGGAATGCGAGCTTCTGGGCAACATGGATGCTGCCATGACTATAGCTGAAGGCTATGTTGCACATTTGACTCAGGCAATGGTAAAGCAACATTCCGACATTATCTTAAACACAGCTGGTACACTATCTCATGCCCAAGAACTTCTGAAGAACTTAGAAAAACCTCTTCCAAGAGTACCCTTGGATCAAGCCATTAACATTATGCCATCCTCTGATTGCCTTGAGTGGGTTCAGGAGGGACAACCACAGTTTGGCAGGAAGCTAACGCGAAAGGGAGAAAAGGTCCTAATTAAAAAGTATGGAGGTGCTGTTTGGCTGACAGAAATGGACCATCTTGGAGTGCCCTTCTACCAAGCATATATTGAAGGTTCAGACAGGAGCAAAGCCAAGGCAGCTGACCTTCTCTTGGGGTTAGGGGAGACCGTAGGGCTTGGGGAACGTCATTCTACACCGGAAATGGTACGAGAGGCCTTACAACACCATACTGTACCAGAGGACTCATACAAATGGTACATCAACATGCGTCAAGCCATCCCTCTTCTAACAAGTGGATGGGGTATGGGCTCAGAGAGATACCTGTGCTGGCTTCTGCAGCACAATGATGTCAGGGACATGCAAATCATACCCAGACTGAAAGCCAAAAAGTTTATGCCATAAATGGTACATATGGTCCTCAAAGTCTACAACTTGTGCAAGGACTTTACACAGGATACTCAGTATTTATATTGACAGTTACAAAGTTATAGATGACATAAAATGTATGGAATCAATACCAAATATACTCTTATGAATTTTAGCAAGAATAAGGATTGAAATCTTGAAATTATAACTACACTACATTTCATATTGTTACACTTTTGACAACAGAATAATGCTAAGCTGGCCTTAATTCACAGTTTGATTTACATACTGTTTGGTGTAAATCAGTTTCTGCTATACTTATTGTGTTTGCCCACCTTGCTTTAGCTAAGATTAAAAATCTTTTTGTTTTAAGAATATGTTTGTAAGAACTGATGTACTTTTTTGAGTATTGCAGAATTTTAAAACTGCACTTAAATATTGCAAGACTGTATTTCTTTTTTATCTCTATCTCTGTATCTGTTTTGCTTTCCTTTTCTGTTTTATTACTTTCCTAAAATGTAATATGGATGCATTTCAAACTGGCTTACTGACTTACTGACTAAAAATTGTATTACAGTATAAAACTCTTGTAACATTCTTTCAAATTATAATAATAAAATGCAGATGAATCACCCTTAATGTCTTTTAATTGTTTTAACAATAAACTCTTACATTTTTGCCATGTAGCTGGTCAAATATTTTAACTGATGAGCAAGAGAGCACATTAAACACTATAGTAATCAAATGGATAGTTCTGCTGACACTGCACATGCGTGGGAATCAGTACATGTTGATCAAGACAATATCTAAAAGGATTAGAGCTGTGCTAAAACCTTCAACACCATGTAATTATATTCTCATGACTCCCACAGTATTGCATACCTTGTAAAAAGCTAATAAAGTCTTTTACAAACTGACAACAACACTCAGTGCCTCTTTCACCAACTCACACAAGTCACAGAGTAAGCATGTACTAGTAAGCATGTACTAGTAAGCATAACAAGCATCACAAGTAAGCATAACCAAAAAACATCTAACACAGCTAAACCGAGATTAACCAAATGAATGAAACAGGTCGGTTAGAAAAATGTAACAGTTATCACTCTTTTCAGAGAGCTAACCAATTTCATATTATATATTCATCATCACAGTGCACTGAGTGCAGACATTCGAGTGATTCAGTTAATTTATTTCAGAAACCTTGCACCATTAACCCTTTGCATCCATTAAAACATCACTTGCACTCAATCTGTTGCAACATTGTTGTATTTCTGATTATGAAATTTCAGTTAACTTTTTTACACATCCAGTCATGCCTTAGTCAACAACAACACAAAACAGAAAGACAACAAAAACAAAAGGAAGATACACTGAAGATACTAAAAGACAAAACGGGGAAAAAAAGCAACAAATTTACCAGGGGGCACCCGGATTTGAACCGGGGACCTCTTGATCTGCAGTCAAATGCTCTACCACTGAGCTATACCCCCTCGCGGTTCAGCTAATGATTTCTCTGCTATTTATTAGCAACGTTGTATGTTGTGCTTATTACAAAATCAAATTAGATTACATTTTAAGTTACATACGTTTTTAAAAACCTCATTGTTTAGATTCCCCTTTTCCCGTCAACAGAATATCACACCAAGGTAATATTTGAGCAGTAATTCATTGCTCGATATACGCAGCATAGACTGCCGCCTTGAGGTTAACGTTAGTGCTGTAGCTGTAGTGACATGGCTGCTCAAGCTCGAGCTTTCGTAGCGGCGCGATGGCTCGCGGACGCTGTCAAAAGCAACCGAGGGGGACCAAATCTGCGGATATTAGATGCATCTTGGTATTTACCTAAAATGAAACGCAACGCTAGGGCCGAGTTTGAACAAACTCACATTCCCGGAGCTTCGTTTTTCGACATCGACGAGTGTTGTGACAAAAGCTCCGAGTTTGATCACATGCTGCCTACTACCGAGGGCGAGTTCGCAGACTATGTGGGTAATCTGGGAATAGGGAACAACACTCATGTCGTCGTTTACGATGCCAGCGACTTTGGGTTGTTCTCTGCACCACGGGTGTGGTGGATGTTTAGGGTGTTTGGACACAATTCCGTGTCGGTTTTGGACGGTGGGTTAAAGAACTGGTTAAGTGAGGGTCATCCCGTTACCGACCAATATAGTAAACCAGCGCGTGCCGAGTTCAAAGCGTCCTTTATCAAGTCCTGGGTCAAAACTTATGAAGACGTTTTGAACAACATTAAAACCAATGCATTTCAAGTAGTCGACGCCAGAGCCAATGGAAGATTTCGTGGGGTTGAACCAGAGCCAAGGGCAAGTAAGTAGGATTGTGACCTGTCACACAATCTTTTTTTTTCCTAGTGCAAATCATAGACAGTAAGGTGCGAATATCTTTAACATTCTTACCGTATGCTTACTTGAGAGAGAAAAAAGACATAAAATGTAGATTTAAATATCTTGATTTAAGAATGTTTAGAAATTTGTAGAGGAAAACAAGACAACATTTCAGTGTTAACTTTTAAGCAACATTTTCTAACATTTGTATAATTACAATTTCTTTATATATATATATATATATATATATATATATATATATATATATATATATATATATATAAAGGTAATCATTCAAAGCATTTTCCCTTATACATTCAAATTGATTTTTTTTTGGTGAACTACTCATATACACCATAAGGTACAATGTCCAATGTTGTTACAATATCCAATGTTTTACTATATGACACAAATGTATATTTTGGCTTATTTTTATGGTACACAATTTTTCTGAAGAATGGAGTTAAAGAAATTAAGGCAGACGCTATCAGTCTATGAATGCATGAATGCACATTACCACTTGTCTATTATCAATTTCAACTATTGAAATGGTTGACTATTGTTTTAATTCTCCACAGTAATGCAGTATAAGCAATTAACTACAGTGCCATACTTAATCTAAAACTATTTAAATAACTTTTTCTAGCTTTTGTATATTTATGTAGTGAATTTTGTGACCACATTCATATGGACTTCTAAGTTATGTATATTAAGTACTCTTATAGAACATAACACAAGGTACAATAATCAAATATTTATTTATAGACATAACAGATTTATTTAGTTGTTTATCAAAAATGCCAAAGTGCCATTGTCTTATTTCTCTACATTTCTCTTTTTTTATATCTTAGACACAGAGCCTGGTCATATTCCTGGATCGATCAACATGCCTTTTCCCAGCTTCATGGACTCGACATCGGGTCTAGAACATCCTGTGGAGGAACTCACCAAGCTCTTCCAGCAGGCAGGAGTTGACATGGAGAAGCCCTTCTGGGTCACCTGTGGCTCAGGTGTGACAGCCTGTCACATCGCCCTCGCCGCACACCTGTGCGGCCACCCGGGGGTCTGTCTGTACGATGGAGCGTGGTCTGAGTGGTTCACCAAGGCTGCACCTGAACATGTGATCTCTGAGGGAAAAGGAAAACAGCCATGATGGGTTTTTAGACCCGTACGACACCTTTTCTTCGGAATAAAGAACTGATGACTAATGGAATCACAAGAAGCCTCATTTTGATCTGAAATGATTGCACAATAAGGCTATTAAGTGCAGCACTATTCTGCATATGCTTTTTCTGGTTGAAATAACAGTTATATAAATCTAGAAAGAATTACAAGAATTCATAGCTCAGCTGTCAGAATATAGAAACATTCAGTATTTCAGAAAAAGCCTCTAGAATTTAATCAGATAAAAAAATCTAAATGGTGTTAAAAGGATATTTTTTATATCAATATAATGTAATTATTGTCCATTTAAAGTAATGCACACCAGATTGCCTATTTTAGGGGAAATTAATGTTTAATTATGCCAAATAGAATTTTATGCAATAGAAATGTGATTTTACTATTTTACTCCTAGTTAAAAAAAACATTAGTGACCTAACCAAGTTGTTTATCTAATAAATGCAATATACACAAATATCTCATGTCTTGTGTGCCGGTGTTTAAAACACAACAATACACGCATGAGGGGCATTTTATCATATTGCCCTCACTGGTGAATTGTCAACTTACACATAAACATAAATGTAGTCTCCCGCATGGATTGTCAAATTTCGGACTTTCTACCCCTCGTGCCACATTTTTAATGGACGCATCCATAGTCGCCTCTATTATTGCCTGATGGTCCTGCGAATAAAAACAAACAGACGCTGCTCTCCAGTCCACTGTCTTCACGATTTAACGTTGTTTGTCTATTTTTCCGACATTTTAGACAAAAGCTAGATGTCATTTTAAATATATTATACGATTAGTTTGGCAAATTCATGTGGAAATTAAAAATCAAACAGTCGATGATCAAACGCTAGGTCTAGTAGTCGTGAGCACTAAGTGGTCGTTAGGTATCTTCCCTACACCTTTGGATCGTTGTAACATTTCGAGATTTTGTTTTGGAGTTCGCTAAAACCATTGAGTAAAACGGTTTGGTATTGGCTGGAAAGGCATTTTAAAACATTTTAAGGTAAGCCAGCGACTGTAATTGTTGACAGCTAGTGGCGTATGATGCTAATGATGATATTAGTGTTGCAAAGTAGTAGCGCTCACAAAATTGAAAGTGGTTCAACTTAAAACGTAATGTGATGTATCTCTAGACATTATATGCATATAAGCTCATCTATAATATGTATTTCTGTCTTTACGGATGCACCGACGACACGTTTGATGGTGTGTTTTTCTGCCCGCAGGGTGGCGCTGTTGAGTCATGTCTGGAATTGCTTTGAGTAGACTGTCACAGGAGCGCAAAGCCTGGAGGAAAGATCATCCTTTTGTAAGGGACTTACAGATACACAAGATCAAATGTGCAGAACTTGAAAAATATATCTAATTCATAACTATAATTTGCACTGTGGTACCTTTTATTGTTTCTCTGTAGGGTTTTGTGGCTGTACCAACCAAGAACCCAGATGGCACCATGAATCTCATGAATTGGGAGTGTGCGATACCAGGAAAAAAGGGGGTTAGTTTCCAAATTGACAATCTTTCTTCTCAAACAAATCCCCGTCTAAATTAAGTTTTAGATCAAGTTACTAACCTTAAATCTAATCCCAGACTAAAATGCATGTTTGAGATGGTTTAACTGAAAGTAACTTGAACTGACATATCTTAAAATATGGCAGTGCCGTTGTTTTGTCTCAAGATTCACACCAGTAATGTTTCTTTCTAAGGCACGTTTATAAAAGTTACCTAATTATACTAATGCCTAATTCTGGCTTAATCTAAGCCCTGTCTGCGAAACCGGACCATAGAGTTCTAGGTTAATTTTTATACTTGTATTTAACATTTAAACGTGTACATTTGTGTATATTTGTTTGTTTAACGAATCCTACTCCTTTTCTTATTTACATTCCCCTGCATAATTGTATCTGTATATTAGATTGGTATACATGCAGAACTATCTTGCCTTTTGTGTACATACTTAATTTGTCTAGGGTTTGTGTGTGTATATAAAGAATAATTAAAATAAGTAAATATTGATTTAAAAATATTTTTTTGAGTGTTTTTGTAGTAGGCTATTATTACCTTATTTTATTTGTATTATCTGTCTCTTTTGCTTGAATTATGCATATTGCAGTTTTAAGGCGGTTCTTATCACCCAGCCTATATGGCATGCCTAGTTTTCCTACATACAAAAGTAAATCTATGGTGTCTTGGACTCGTATCAAATATCATGTTTGAACTGTGAACCAGTCATAGTGTTAATTTACTGGAGTTTGAAAGTCTGTCGATCTGTGTCCTGTAGACTCTTTGGGAGGGAGGTTTGTACAAACTGAGAATGTTGTTTAAGGATGACTATCCATCTTCACCACCCAAATGTGAGTTTTCTCCTCTATAAGAGATGTTATACTCTAAACGTTTGTTTTTATATTGCTTATTATTGTCATTGTCACCACACCTTTTTAGGTGTTTTATTTTTTTACCCCTTGCATATTTTTTGTAAAGCTGTTCATTAGCACCTAAAGGCTGTTGTAAAGCTGCTTTTGTTCATTTTGTTCTCAGGCAAGTTTGAACCTCCGATCTTCCACCCAAACGTCTATCCTTCAGGTACAGTGTGTCTGTCCATACTGGAGGAAGAGAAGGATTGGAGACCAGCCATCACCATCAAACAAGTATGCAAGAATACACACACAAACACAATTTGTGCAGTTATACACTACCGTTCAAAAGGTTTAAGGCTCTGTAAAAAATTAAAGGCATTGTTTTCTATGTTAATTTGTTTTAAAATGTAGTTTATTCCTGTATTGGCACATCTGAATTTTCAGCATCGTTACTACAGTCTTCAGTGTCACATGATCCTTCAGAAATCATTATAATATGATGATTTGCTGCTCAAGAAACATTTATTATCAATGTTGAAAACCGTTGTGCTGCTTAATATTTTTGTGGAAACCATGATAAAAAAAAAAATTGTTTCCAGGATTCTTTGATGAATAGAAAGTTCAAAATAAATAGAAATCTTTTGTAACATTATAAATGTCTTTACTGTCACACTTGATCAATTTAATGAATTATAGTTTTATATATATAATATATATATATATATATATATATATATATATATATATATATATATATTCATTTTACTTGCAGACCCCAAACTTTTTGAATGGTTGTGTACACCTAATCATGATTAAAAACCTTTGAGATCATTGTTGCTCATAAATCATTTGAACAAACCTTTTGGGCCAATAAGCAGTGAGCTTTTGTATGTCATTGTGTTGTTGTGGCTGTGTAGATTTTGTTGGGCATCCAGGAACTCCTTAATGAGCCCAACATCCAGGACCCAGCACAGGCAGAGGCATATACGACATACTGGTAAAGTTTAGCCAAAGATCACGTGCACCTTTTAACATTAGATTGTACAGTTAACTTTCAACCAATGCCAAGCCCACATCATTGATCTTATCTCTCTCTCGTTCTCCTGCAGTCAAAACAGGATGGACTACGAAAAGCGCGTGAGGGCACAAGCTAAGAGATTCGCTCCCTCATAGAGCAACAAGTGCACAATCTGAAAGCCTGTGCCGACCAGATCCAGATCCCACATAGCTGCCATTCTGATGCTCCAGAATCCTTCACCACTCAATGATAATCCCAAAACTGCAGTTGAAAGTTGAAATAGAGATTTGTTCAAGTTGGCTTCAGAACCGAATGAGGATGGGTGTAAAACAACTCTAAGATGAAAGCAACCAAGATAGAAGTTAAAGTTGGCTGCTGATCTGTGACCAGTGTTTTACAACGTGATGGTGGTTTTGGTGAGGAAACGTTTTCCAGATCAGTTGTTCAAAATCAACTTTTACACAGAGCAGAGACGGCAAAGGTGGAGGGTTTCTGTATATATAGTATAAATATTGGAAATTATTTACTTGACTTTATAATTGACTTTTATTTACTTTTTTATCGTTTCATTACATTAATTAAAATATGTGTGGCCATAATATATGTATGAGTATGTATTATTTGAAATAAAATAAGTGGTTGCTACAAGAATTGTTGTTTATGTAATTTATGTTAATTGTAACAAAACATTTATAGTTTTATTTTTAAGGTAACTTAAAGTTTTTTAAAGATAACTGTTGTTATGGTGATTTGCCATGTTTGTGTGACGTTCATGATGGCACTAACCATTGATGCTCTGTAGAGGTCAATGATTTATTAATGTCGCAGGTAGAGTTTCACTCCCACACCAACCACAACATGGCCAATCGCTGGTTTCTTACTTTCCAAAGCTCAAGTCTGTTTTATTATTATTATTTTTACTTTTTTATTCACTTTGGTTTCAGGACATGTCCAGTCAACCTAATCGTTATAATGGAAATTTCATTGTATGACTCTAAGCAAACTTGTGATGCCAAAGTGAACCTGGCATATATCTTTTTTATGTTGCATCAACAGTTTATTATTCATCGTATTACTAAAGTACCCTCCATGAATCTTGATCATTTGTCTATTTCCAATCATTTTTGTTAAAGGTCAGGTTAAAGATGCAAATATCAGGACACTAGTAGTAACTTTGGTTATCATGCTGATAAATAATATTTATTGATAGGACAATTTGAGGATGAACATCATCAGCCAATCGGAGAAGAGGACAAATGGCTGCAATCAGGTTGCACAACATTTACCATTTTATGACACTGAAATTGCTCATATCATCATGCATATGTGTATTTATGTGCATATATTCAGGTGTGCAGAGTGCACTGCCCACAGGCTCCTCATTACGCTGATGCAGGCTCAGATGAGCACAGGTCCTATCATATGATGGGCCACCATCTGCGTGCAAACGTCTTCCCCGGTGTGCCTTGAACACAAATTCACAAATTGCATCCTTTTGGTATATTACATAAACACAATATAAAAAGTATTAGAATGATATATGAATGGCTAGACTGGTTCCAGTTAATACAAAGGTAACAGTTACTCCAGTCGTTACAAACCGAGGTCTACAGAAGAGCAGGAACGCACAACACGTCAACCTTGAAGCAGAGGGATTACAGCAGCAGAAGACCACACTGAGTGCCACTCCTGTCAGCTGAGAATGGGAAACTGAGGCTACAATTCATACGGACTCACCAAACCTGGACATTAGAAGACTGGAAAAACAATTGAGCATCGTACAATTGTAAGTGTCAATTGAGCATCATTTAAACGCCACAGCCTGCCTGAATATTGTTGCTGACCATGTCCATCCCTTTATGACCACAGTATTAGCGAGCCGAGGTGTACCTATAAAAGTGCTGTGTGTGTGTATATGTTTTATTTAACGTACAGTTCTTGATACTGATATACATGATATATACATGATATTGATATATTATCACTGAGCACATGACAGTTGATGATGATATTGAAAGGCAACGCCGCCTGATGTATATGCGGGCAAATATAGCTATGTTGCGTAAGTTTAGTTTCTGTTTAGATGAGGTGAAGGTGTCACTTTTTAAAGCATATTGTACAACATTTTATACTGCTCATTTGTGGTGTAACTATAGAACATCTAGCTTACAGAAGCTGCAAGTAGCTTATAACGATGCTATGAGAATCTTACTAAGGAGACCTCAGGGCCGGAGTGGGACTCATTTTCAGCACTGGAGTATCATGCCTAAGACCGGCCCACTTTAGTTCCCGACTGACTATATTAAAATAATGTAATTAAACCCTCAGTATATAAGTCTGCAATAGTGCACTGTTTTGTACAGCCTTGTAATTCATTGTATTTTTCAAAAATAGAATTTTCTATTCAGTGCAATAGCCGTACACAGGGTTTTATAAATACAAAGGTCCCAAAAGTGATCTGGCTAGGGGGTTCGGGGGCATATTATAATTCCACTGTCATTGTCAAAGAACAAAGGCTATGTAGGCTATATCTGTGTTAAATAGGAATCCATTGTAATAAAGTTATTCTCATTCTGAGCACAGTATGCAATAGACTATTCCTCTACCTGCTCTCCTCTTTCATCTCCATCTCCTTCTCTCGTTCTTCTTCTCTGTCTCCTTATCTTTAGGCTACCTGTAAATCTCCCCTTCCCGAAGCTGAGCTTTGATTGACAGTCTTTGCAAACTGATTATTTATGTCGGTCGTTTAAAACTTCTATCGTAAAACAGCGGTTTAGTTTAGCCACTTGCATCTTATCTCGTGAAGCGGCGCGTTGGGATTCGCGCGCGGCCGCGGCTCGCGCTTCTGTGAACATAAATCCCGCTTGCTTTGATCGGTCATCTCAAACATTTTGCCATTGCCGACGAGCGGTGTTTGAGCGCTGAAGCAGCTCAGATGATGAGGTCGGCTATCGTCGCGATATGCGAATCATTGCAGCACCAAATTAGAGTTAATATTAGGCAATTATTTCACAACGTTATACACTCAGAAAAATCGGAGAACTCAATGGTGGCCTTTTCAGCGCCGCCTTTGCGCCTATTATCCATGTTTTGTATCTCTAATTTTTTTGTTCGCACATCTCTAACAACTGACTTTATTTTTTGTGGGGTTGCGAGAAAATAATAATAAAAAAATAGTGGGGCTGCGCTGTGACTATAAAGGGAAAACATTCAACCCAGTGCCATGACAACACCGGCCCTCCTGGCCAATAAAACAGACCGGCCCACTGGGAATTCTCCCGGTGCTCCCGATTAGCCAATCCGGGCCTGGGAGACCTAGATGGCATAGCGCAAGTGAAATGTTTGTCAGTGTACGAGTAATCACTTTTAAAGCACTGTTACGCCATTTTATGTATAGATTTATCTGCCGACTTAATGCTTCTAAAAATGAAATTATTGTGAGTTTATCAAATTTAAGGGTTAGTACTACACGGTATCAGTCGAAGCTGTGGAGACACTGGTACTGGTGTATTTTGTAACTCTGTTCACGAAATTGTACGGTTGTAATGGATTGTATGGGTTGTATGTTGTTTAATGTCTTTTTGATTATTTTTTTTTTAATTGGACTTTGAGTCTGTAATAAAGTTTGATTGATTGATTGATTGATTGATTGATTGATTGATAGTGATGGCAAAATGAGGCTTGAACCACTGAGACCTCGCAGACCATGCTTCACCCAAGGTTAATTAACTCGAAGCTTCATTCAGCATTGCTCATTAGTGACACCTAGCTACTGTGCAAAGAAATAGCAGACAAATTAATTAATTCTGAACCAATGACCTGAGCAGACTTATGATGTCCGTATACCGGAAACGAGAGCCGTTGAAAAACAAACCAGAGCCCGTCTACGGAGAGCCTGTTCACTCCCTATTAAGTCCTATTGTACCGAATTTTGGTTGTAGTTCCACCAGAGTTCCACTGGGGGCGATCACCCCCGAGTGCAAAATGAATGGGAGTCTATGGGGCTAGATGGCTAAATTTGTCCCTTTCAGCCGATTGCCGTTGAGAAATCTCAGATTTGATTGTAGGTTTGGCAAGTTCAACATGGTTTATAGGTCAAAAATTGAATGAACGAGTACTTATGTCCTTTCGATTTCTTACAGGTTGAGTTGTTGTTGCCCATAACACGCTAGCATTCTGCTAATGAACGCCGATTGGTCAGTGAAGGACTGGTTACGACCAGAGATACCGCTTGATGGCATCATGGCATCCGAAGCGGGAACAGAATGTATTCTAGCAGAAACTCTTCTAGCACGTGTGTTTACCCCAGCCAACACGTATATGTTGGCCCCACATGGTTTAAGCTTGGGCTACTTGGGTACCAAGTGGGCATGGTCCCAAAATGGGCATCTTATCTGGGGCCCACTTGGGTCATCTAAGTAGGTCCCACATGGGCAAAAACAGGTGGGCTCCCTATATGGGTCCTAGTTGGGTCACTAATGGGAACTGAGTGCATGGGCTGAAAATGGGTAACACAAATGGGGCCCATTTGGGTTTATCAAATAGGTTAGACATTGGCAAACACAATAAATCCCATATAGGCTGCCCACATGGGCCCAAGGTAGTACCCACATAGGTAATCTCTGTATGGGTTATGAATGGGAAAAACATATGGGGCCCGCTTGGCCAAACCACATGGGTCAGACATGGGCAAACACAACCAGTCCCATATAGGCTGCCAACCTGAGCCCAAGGTAGTACCCACATAGGTAATCTCTATATGGGTTATGAATGGGAAAAACATATGGGGCCCGCTTGGCCAAACCATATGGGTAAGACATGGGCAAACACAACCAGTCCCATATAGGCTGCCAACCTGAGCCCAAGGTAGTACTCACATAGGCAATCTCTATATGGGTTATGAATGGGGAAAACATATGGGGCCCGCTTGGCCAAACCATATGGGTCAGACATGGGCAAACACAATCAGTCCCATATAGGCTGCCAACCTGAGCCCATGGTAGTACCCAAATAGGCAATCTCTATATGGGTTATGAATTGGAAAAACATATGGAGCCCTCTTTGATAAACTATATGGGTCAGACATGGGCAAACACAATCAGTCCCATATAGGCTGCCAACCTGAGCCCAAGGTAGTACCCACATAGGCAATCTCTATATGGGTTATGAATGGGAAAAACATGTGGGGCCCACTTTGATAAACTACATGGGTCAGACATGGGCAAACACAACCAGTCCCATATAGGCTGCCAACCTGAGCCCAAGGTAGTACCCACATAGGAAATCTCTATATGGGTTATGAATGGGAAAAACATATGGGGCCCGCTTGGCCAAACCACATGGGTCAGACATGGGCAAACACAATCAGTCCCATATAGGCTGCCAACCTGAGCCCAAGGTAGTACCCACATAGGTAATCTCTATATGGGTTATGAATGGGAAAAACATATGGGGCCCGCTTGGCCAAACCACATGGGTCAGACATGGGCAAACACAATCAGTCCCATATAGGCTGCCAACCTGAGCCCAAGGTAGTACCCACATAGGCAATCTCTATATGGGTTATGAATGGGAAAAACATATGGGGCCCGCTTGGCCAAACCACATGGGTCAGACATGGGCAAACACAACCAGTCCCATATAGGCTGCCAACCTGAGCCCAAGGTAGTACCCACATAGGCAATCTCTATATGGGTTATGAATGGGAAAAACATATGGGGCCCGCTTGGCCAAACCACATGGGTCAGACATGGGCAAACACAATCAGTCCCATATAGGCTGCCAACCTGAGCCCAAGGTAGTACCCACATAGGTAATCTCTATATGGGTTATGAATGGGAAAAACATATGGGGCCCACTTTGATAAACTATATGGGTCAGACATGGGCAAACACAATCAGTCCCATATAGGCTGCCAACCTGAGCCCAAGGTAGTACCCACATAGGCAATCTCAATATGGGTTATGAATGGGAAAAACATATGGGGCCCGCTTGGCCAAACCACATGGGTCAGACATGGGCAAACACAATCAGTCCCATATAGGCTGCCAACCTGAGCCCAAGGTAGTACCCACATAGGTAATCTCTATATGGGTTATGAATGGGAAAAACATATGGGGCCCGCTTGGCCAAACCACATGGGTCAGACATGGGCAAACACAATCAGTCCCATATAGGCTGCCAACCTGAGCCCAAGGTAGTACCCACATAGGTATTCTCTATATGGGTTATGAATGGGAAAAACATATGGGGCCCGCTTGGCCAAACCACATGGGTCAGACATGGGCAAACACAATCAGTCCCATATAGGCTGCCAACCTGAGCCCAAGGTAGTACCCACATAGGTAATCTCTATATGGGTTATGAATGGGAAAAACATATGGGGCCCGCTTGGCCAAACCACATGGGTTAGACATGGGCAAACACAACCAGTCCCATATAGGCTGCCAACCTGAGCCCATGGTAGTACCCACATAGGTAATCTCTATATGGGTTATGAATGGGGAAAACATATGGGGCCCACTTTGATAAACTATATGGGTCAGACATGGGCAAACACAATCAGTCCCATATAGGCTGCCAACCTGAGCCCATGGTAGTACCCACATAGGTAATCTCTATATGGGTTATGAATGGGAAAAACATATGGGGCCCGCTTGGCCAAACCACATGGGTCAGACATGGGCAAACACAATCAGTCCCATATAGGCTGCCAACCTGAGCCCATGGTAGTACCCAAATAGGCAATCTATATATGGGTTATGAATGGGAAAAACATATGGGGCCCGCTTGGCCAAACCATATGGGTAAGACATGGGCAAACACAATCAGTCCCATATAGGCTGCCAACCTGAGCCCATGGTAGTCACCACATAGGTAATCTCTATATGGGTTATGAATGGGGAAATACGAGTATAATTTTGAAATAATGAATTATGTAATAAAAATAAATTGTTCATCTGTAAATTACATCATAATCTATATACTTGTAAATAACATATCTGTACAATCATTAAAACAATTATATACAGTATATTTATAATTTATAATCTTTGTTATAATGCCACTAACAGTTGACCGTGGAATATTTAGTAGTGAGGACATTTCACAAATGGATTTACACGGGTGGAAACCTATCACGGTACCATGCTTGAATTCACTGAGCTCCTGAAAGCGACCTATTCTTTCACAAATGTGTGTAGATGTAGAAGCGTGTGTGTATACAGCTGTGGCCATGGAAGTGATTGAAATACCCAAATTCAATGATTTAGAGGGGTGTCCTAACACTTTTGGCAATTGTGGGTACAGTACTATAGGCCATGGCTCTTCAAATCCAGTCCTGGAGTGTTGGTGTTCAGCAGACATTAGTTCCAACCCTAATCATTGACATTAAATTCAAAGTGTCAACTTTTAGTGGTCTGATTTTGTGAGTAACTTCAAAATGCTTATCTCCATAGTTTTTTTAAAATGTATACAAATGGTTCAAAATATCCAGAAAATGGTCACTGTACAATATGAAGAACGGGTTACAGAAGCTAATTATCTATCAAAATAATGGCTTAGAGATGGGTAAAATAAATCAAACCCCTAGCACCAGCCATGTGCCCTCATTCAATGGAGATAGGCTACTCAGTGTTTTCTGGTCAGTCGGTTAGTGACAATGTAATTCTAGAGATGTTTTAATATTGGGCTTAGGGTTGTGATTATTGAAAGGGGAACATCAGTTCAGATGATGAAATAGTCCAAGCAAAGAAAGATAGAATGGAAATTCATGGTTCTGAAGGGAAAATATAAATTCAGAAATCATATTTGCAGCATATACAGGAGTACAGAATAAAGTGCAGTTTCATTAATTTAGCATATTGTGGTTTGTGTTCAGTTTTCTTTTGAGGCCAACAGTTCAGACTTTTATTTTCAGTCGTAGTTGGCACGACATGACTGACCCTCAAAGTTGAAATATAGGCGAAAACGTTTTTCTTTTTCTTTTTCAAAATCTGTATGTGAATCAATGTCATGTCTTCAAGAAATACTTAACCTTTGAATTATTATTATTTCTAATTATTATTTTAGCATTGTATATTTTGATCAAAACACCACTTCAAAAAGCTAAATTTATGTTAAAACATAAAAAAATTATTATTAACAATAATAATAATAAAAATGGATATTTCAATCTCAAGAGAGAAGTGCAGCAGAAAATGTTTTGCTTTGTGTGATTTTGTTTGGATTTACAATTTTGTGTGTGTGTGCCTAAAGCTTATAGCTACCATGCAGGATTGCATTTTTATTCACACACTGTCATAAAAACACTATTTGACCAACTAATCAAATAATATAGTCTACAAATAAAACTAAACACATTTCTTTAAAAAAAGAAAGAAAAGAGGAAAAGTAATCTTTTCCATTACCAGGCTGAAACAATCGCTATTGGTTGTTTGTTTCACCTACTTTGATAATGATTGGTTAATCTGACTGTCATCTACGTAACTGGCCAATGACAACTGTGCGCGCCTTTTTACTGGTCATGTTTGAAAATACGTCAGTTTGAGTTGATGACTGTGTGTGTGTGTGTGCTGCTACTGCTCGGCAAGATTACTCAGTCTTTACTTATGGCAGTTAAATTCTTATTTTGAACTAATTTGCGTTGTGACATGTAAACGGAGGAGAACAGAAGCTGATATGTGAACACAGAGGAAGGTCGGACTGGATGAGGTCCTGCAAACATATTGGCGATATCAGGTAAGAGAACATTTTTCAATCTCTGTTACGTAAAGTTATGTTTCGTGTTCATGTCCTATATATCCACTATAATTTTAGAAAAACAGATATATTAATAAATATGTCATGTTTAGGTATTACTGTGGGATATTCTGCGCTCAGTGCGATGGTTGGGACTCAACTGGTCTAATTCTTCGGTTAGAAAGAACTGCAGCTACTCCAGAGTGAACGTGTCCATTCTAGATATTTATTAGGCCATACAATTGTAAGTTGTATACAGGTTTGCGTGGATATACATCAAAGTGGTTTGTAATTATGAACGCACGGCAATACCACACAAATAAGAATTATTGATAAACAATGCCAGGATAACTCCGTGTACTGGATGCTGCCGACTGAACTTTTGCGCATACATCAGACAAGTCTGAACAAGTTCGACTCGCGCATGCGTGAGGCGGGTAATTTTGTACAGCCGCCCCACAAATTTACACAGGAAATTTGTAAATCCACAAAATGTCCCAGCTTAACTACCGGTGTTACAAACTAAACTTTAGGCATTTCAGGCAACACAATGAGTTTAGCAACAGGGCGGACATATGTATTGCCCTTGATGTCCACTTCGACGGCTCTTATTGCACCATCATCGCTTGGTAGGAGTCGGGTCACCCTACCGACAGGCCATTGTGCTCTGGGAAGTTGAAAGTCCATAATCAATACAACCTGGTCGACTGCTAGATTTGGTGTGCTGTTCTGCCATTTTTGTCGAAGCTGAAGACTGGGTAGATAGTCTCTGAGGAACTGTGTCCAAAAGTGATCGGCGATCACTTGGCTGTGTCTGTAGCGACGCCGTCCAAGTAGATTGCTGGGTCCATACACAGCCTGAGGTAGGGAAGCGTCCCGCCGCCCCATAAGCAGCAAATTGGGGGTAATAGGGTCAGGATCTGCTATATCAGATGACACGTACCCCAGGGGTTTTGAATTTACAATGCCTTCCACTTCGATCAATACTGTAGTAAGGACTTCCTCCGAGACAGTGTGATCTTTCAGAACAACTTGGAGGGCAGTCTTGACTGATTTAATTTCCCTCTCCCACACTCCTCCGAAGTGAGGTGCGTGAGGTGGGTTGAATTGGAAGGAAATTTTTTGTTTGGCTAGTTGGTCTTGGAGTGATGGTTCCATTTCGGCAAAGGCTTCAGAGAGCTCACGCTCTCCCCCTCTGAAGTTGGTGCCTCGGTCGCAGATGATCTCAAAGGGCTTTCCTCTCCTTGCTATGAAGCGTCTGAGGGCTAGTAAAAAGGAATCTGCGTCCATGCTGCATAACAAGTCGAGATGTATGCATCTTGTAGTGAGACATTTAAATATTATGCCCCATCTCTTTTCTTGCCGTCTGCCAATTTTGATTACATAGGGACCAAAGCAATCAACTCCCGTGGACCAGAATGGAGGTTGGTTAATTCTCAGACGGGAAGCAGGCAGGTCCGCCATTTTAGGTACAATGGGCTTGCCACGCCATTTCCTACATTCAGCGCATTGTCTCTGGCACTTTTTTACCATCTGGCGGCCCCTAAGAACCCAATAGGTTCGTCTTAGCTCTGCGAAGACTCTTTCTGGACCTGCGTGCATCAGGCGGTTGTCAAAGTCTTGAATTAGCAGTTTTGTTATGGGGTGTTCTGGTGCCAACACAATAGGGTGAAGTGCGTCCTCTGGCAGTGTTGCAGCTTTGCGTAATCTACCACCCACTCTTATCAGATTAAGGTGAGGATCCAAAGTTGGAGCAAGGGAGTATAATCGACTGTTTGAATGCACAGATTTATTGGCTTTAAGGGCATGCACTTCCTTAGGAAAACTTTCAGTCTGTGCACGTCTGAGTACAGCAGTTTCAGTCTCTATGCGTTCTTCGGCAGACATAGGGGGTGCTGCCGAACCATGCAGAGACTGATATGTGGTCCTGATGAGGTCGTCCCATGATTCGCAGTTATCTACATCAAAAGAGGCATGACTGACTGTGACATTACCGCAGAATGCGGATTTACGGAGTTCTTCTAAATCTTCTACTGGCACTGCAGGATGGATTGGCCAGTGGTCTGGAGATTGGTGCAGAAATTTTGGACCTTGATTCCATCTGCAGGTGTGGGACAGATCTATGAGGGTCTTACCCCGCGTTATATCGTCGGCTGGGTTGTTATTCGAGTCCACATATTTCCAGTTCTTGTATCCAACGAGGTCTTGAATCTCTGCGATTCGCGTGCCAACAAACACTTTGTAGTTACATGACTCAGACTGTATCCAGTGTAGTACGGTTGTTGAATCAGACCACATGATTGTCTGTCTGAGGTTAAGTGTAAGTTCTGTGTTCAGTGTTTTGGCCAGCTGAGCACCAGACAATGCCGCGCAGAGTTCAAGGCGAGGAATGGAGAGTTGCTTCTTGGGTGCCACCCGTGACCTCGCCATGATGAATGCAATTTGGATGTCATCACCCGTTTCCACCCGTAAGTAGGCTACAGAGCCATATGCCTTCTCCGAGGCATCACAGAAGACATGTACATCGATAATGGAGGACGTGTTGTTGCATGCTGGTGTGTAACACCTAGGCATTGTTATTCTCTGTAGGTTAGGAAGCTCTTCTTCCCAAGCGTGCCATTCTGAGAAGAGGTCAGCTGGCAGAGGTTCATCCCAACCTCCAACCCTCTTCCATAGTGATTGCACCATGATTTTGGCCCTTGTGGTGAACGGAATGATGTAACCTAGTGGGTCATATTGGCTTGCCAGGATGCGATAGACATCTCTCATTGAGGTTTCCCCACTTGTTGACACAGGCCTGTGTTTATAACCTAAAGTGTCCTGGGAACAGTGCCACACTAGGCCGAGAGTCGACTCTTGTGGATCAGTTTTGTTTGAAGAAAGCCACCGCTCGCAGTCTACTGATTTGGCTTCGGCGGGTAGATGTGCAATCACATTAGGAACATTGCTAGCCCATTGCCTTATGTCAAAACCACCAGCTGCTAATAATGCTCTCATTTTGTCAACGAGTTTCTTAGCCTGATGCTGAGACTGAAGAGATTGTAAGCAATTGTCCACATAGAAAGACTGCTGGACAGACTCAACTACATCTTCATTGCCTTCGGTGTTGTCTCTGACATGTCTCTGGAGGGCATAAGTAGCGCAGCATGGACTACAGGTGGTCCCAAACGGTAACACCCGCCATTCATAGATGTCTGGGTTGCGATCTCTTTCCATGTCTCTCCAGAGAAAGCGGAGCAGGGGCTGGTCTTCAGGTAACAGCCTGATTTGGTGAAACATAGCTCGTATGTCTCCACTTATCGCAACGGCATACTCTCTGAACCTGAGCAGGACTCCCATCAGTGGTGAACCAAGAGTGGGACCAGGGAGTAAATTATCATTTAGGTTCATTTGATTGTAGGTGAAAGAGCAATTAAAGACTACCCGGGCTTTGTCATTGTGGAGCACAATGTGATGAGGAACGTACCATGAATTAACGGAATTGACAGCTTCTGAGTTGGTTATTCGAACTGCATAACCTGCCTCCTCCAGCTTGTGTATCTCTTTGCCATACACGTTTGCCAGGTCCGGATTATTAACAAGGCGACGTTCTGTAGCTCTTAAAAGAGCCATGACAGCGTTTGGTGATGAGTGTAGTGTAGCCGCGTCTCGCTTATGAAGTAATGGGGTAGCGTAGCGGGTTGCACCATCAACTGTAACATGCACCGTTTTCTCCTCCAACATTGCCAGTGCAGCTTTATCTTGTCTGGAGCGGACTACTTCTTTCTCATTTCTCTGTGGCAGTAGGTCAAGCTGCCACAACCGTTCAACATGTTGACGTAACTCTTGAGTAGGAGGAAGGAATGTGGTGTGGAGGCATGAGCTTACATTTGAGGGTTGCTGGAGAAAGGTTGTTGGTCCTTGAACTGCCCAGCCAAGCAGTGTGCGTACCGCTACAGGGCTACCAATCGGTCCCATACGGATTGGGCAGTTTGGTGTGATCAGCTGTGGATAATCTGATCCTATGAGTAGCAAAGGCTGCACTTTAGAGAAACTTTTCAGCTGAATGTCCCTTAAGTGACCATATCTTCGTTTCAGTAAATTAGCGGGGCAAGACTGTTCAGCCAGGTTGAGCTCTTCAGCTGTGAATGCCCTTTGGATCTGATGTTTGACATTTGGGTGTGATATCGCAGATACCTCAAAGGAGACTGCATTTCCTCTTAGCTGAACAAGGTCTTGTCTTATTGTTCTGAGAGTCAAAGTTTCTTCTGATCCTTTCAAGCCCAGCTGTTTGACTGCTGCTGGCAGGATAATTGTTCTTTCCGAACCATCATCTAACACAGCATGTGTGTCCATGAACCTTTTACCGCTGCGAAGTCTTACTGGGACAACTTTCAACATCACTCTGCCTGAATGACTGGCCTGGTCCAAGTAAACTTGAGAAGTGGCTGCGCTCACTGTGAGTATGCTTTGGGTTTCTGCAGCAACTGCAACTTCATGCAGAACAGGCAGGTGAAGTCCTCCACATGTAGAGCAAGCTTTCTTGAGCGTACAGCTGTCCTGTTTGTGACCGCGTCCACACCTCCAGCATTTATTTTGCTCTTTAATCCAGATTCCTCTTTCGGTGTGTCTCAACTTGCCAAAGGCTGCACAGGCATTGAGATAATGCTCATGGTTGTTGCAGTAGGGACAAAATGGCTTAAAGCGATCTTGTTTTTTAGCTGTAGCTGCCATTTTAGTGTCTGTGAGGGAGCTGGAGGGCCAATTGATGACTTTACGTTGTTCACTACCTGTGAGAATTGTGGCTGCCTTAGCTTTGGGATAAGAAAGAGGTTTCTGCTCTCGCCGAAAGGGCTCTGTATGCGCTGGCCCTGTTACACGCCTAGATATTTGAATGGCCTGAGCTTTCCTTTCTAGCCACTCAGCAAATTCTGGCAGTGTGTAAGTCCTGGAACTGCCGCTCATAATGATTAGCTTGTTGAGACAGTACTCTATGAATGAGTCTCTGTAGCTGACAGGCAGTTTAGTCAGTAGAGTGTCAACGTGGGAGCCACACTGCAGTTCGTACCTAGAGGGTCCATCCATCGTGTTCAACATGCCCACCAGTGTGTTAACAGCTGCCGCCAAGTCCTCAAATCCCTGCGCATCACCTGGTCGAATAACTGGTGCATTGAGGATAGCTCTCAGCTCGCTCTGAATTAACTGTCTTGGTTGACCGTATCTCTGTTCAAGAGCCTGCATGGCACTGGTGTAGGGAAATGGGCAGTTGACACAACTCTTAGCTACCTGGTAAGCAGCAGGCAAGCGTAGATGATCCAGAAGCACTTGGTATTTATAGTCCTCTGTTAAATGCCTGTGTGGGCCAAGGATGCTGTCTAGTCCTTTCTTGAGCATAAGAAAATCACTCTCTTTCCCTGAGGAGAAGACTGTCAATTTTGGTTTGGGTATGCCATATGAAGATGCAATGGCCATTTCCACCAGCCCAGGTGCCATAGGATTGACAGGATAATAATACTGCGGTTGTAATCCAGGCCCATGAGGTGGAGGCAGAGACAGTGGTTGATAAAGGCGTTGAGAATGCATCGCTGGTTGCGCTGGTACAGGCTGAACTGGAGCTGGCGCTATATGCTGGTACTGTGGCTGCAGTAAAGCTGGTGCAGATGGTACAGCAACTGGCTGACGTTGGGGTTGCACATAAGAATGTGCTGGAGGTGCAGCAGCTGATGGAGGCAGTGGCTGTATGCGGGCTGGTACTTGAGGATAGGCAGGCTGAACAGGCTGAGCAGCCGTGGGGGGCCATGAGTCTATTCGTCGGAGTTCTGCAAATGATCTCTGAGGCTGTGGCCCAGGCAGGGAAGATACACGAGCTATATTAGGTGGATGCATGATTGGTTGTGACTGCAGTTGCATGGAGGGCTCGTGATAAAGTGTTTCCATCTAGTGTTACTGGGTTCAACGTGAGGAAGACTCCCATAGTGTTCGTAAACAGGAGATTTAAATGCAAAAGATGCCTGTTTCGCACTGTCCATTCTGATTTGAATCTCTCTCATCTCGCTACTTAAATCCTTCCATCGGGCTTTTAAGTGATGCAGCTCTTCACTTTCGAAGTTTCTGTCCCTGGGAGCAGGAGTAATATAACCCCTATCAGGATCCTGGCTTGTATGGGATATTCCTGCAGCGACCTCTGCTGGTAAAGAATGAACATGACGTGGAAGTGGATAATCAAGCACATAATCCTCCAAGTAGGTGGGTACCCGCCGGGTACGACTTGGATGAGGATCTGGCACTTGTTCTCCCTCGTAGTAATCTCTGGATGTAGCCATAACGCAGCTGATGTCCCGATCCGGCTCGAAGGACCAATTTGTGGGATATTCTGCGCTCAGTGCGATGGTTGGGACTCAACTGGTCTAATTCTTCGGTTAGAAAGAACTGCAGCTACTCCAGAGTGAACGTGTCCATTCTAGATATTTATTAGGCCATACAATTGTAAGTTGTATACAGGTTTGCGTGGATATACATCAAAGTGGTTTGTAATTATGAACGCACGGCAATACCACACAAATAAGAATTATTGATAAACAATGCCAGGATAACTCCGTGTACTGGATGCTGCCGACTGAACTTTTGCGCATACATCAGACAAGTCTGAACAAGTTCGACTCGCGCATGCGTGAGGCGGGTAATTTTGTACAATTACATTAAAATAAGGTGAGAGTGCTATATAGTAATGGTAGAATAATGCAGATAAACAAATCTTGTGTTAATGGAGTTCATTAACTTCCCAGAAGTTCTGTGTACACACGAGAGTTTAATAAACGGATAACGGACGTAACGTACAACCCTGCAGCTGTGTGTACCATTGACTGTGAAGGTGTGCTTCATCAATCGCGATTAGCATGTGTTTAATATTGTAAGTTAGCCTCTGATGTCAATGTTGTCAGCTAGTTTAAAACTCAAACACAAGAAAACCCTAGTGTAGAACATATTTATGTACTTAATATTTACCCTGCAATTGTACTTTGGTATCCTAAATGATATACTCAAAGTCAATAAGAACAACACATTTTGTACTTAATGCACTTTAGTTATCTGGAAGTGCTGAGGTTAAGTGTATTTGATTGTGGAACTATTGCAAGTATACTTTACGTACACTTTATTAATAGTGATGTATATACATTATATATATATATATATATATATATATATATATATATATATATATATATAAAATTCAATTTTTGTTTTTTTTTCCAAATTGTTGTAATATAAAAAAAAGTTACATTGTGCACTAAAGAAATGCTCTAAATATAGTTTTATTAGCCTATAAATTAAATATAAGTCTTAGGTGATTGTGTCAATAAATATGTTAATGGGTTTGAAGGATAATAAGTAGGCCTATGTTTTTGTATAGGTTTTTTATTTATTTATTATTTACTAGGGAAGGAGCATCCAAATAAGTAAAGTGACTGATAAAACAGTTATTTACACTCTGAAACACTAGAATCTACTGAAGATTTGAGAAATATTATTGGTCTAAATCTCTTATGTTTTTCTAGATAGCCGTTTCGGAGTATTTTTACATCACCTCTTCAAAAACTGGTAACTGCTAATGATAAGAGATTTGTTTACTTCTATATATTCAAGCCTGGAAGAAGATTTTTTGGGGAGAACAGGCACCCAACAGAGAGACAACTCCACCACGATTATCAACTTCAGTAAATTTTAACCATTGCTTCTAAACCTTACATTTGGGATTAATATATTATATAGTAAAAGTATTAGTATCATCGTCAAAAGTCATTTCCTCTACCAGTGACAAATCTGAGTAACTTTTTATCCTTTTGTCTTTCTTCCTCTAAAGTGACAAAGAAAGGAGAACATGTCACCATCATCAGTCCTTTATTTAGTTCACTGAAGAACATCAAGGGAAAGACCCTCAGACGTGTCATAACAGGATAAATGTGGCTACAGGTAAAATTATTAGATTGTTTGATTTTGGTGTACCAATTTGCTTTTTTTAAGCTACAATTGTGTGACGTGACATGTAGCCAAGTATGGTGTCCCCATACTCGGAATTTGTGCTCTTCATTTCACCCATTCAAGTGCACACACACACACAAACACACACACCCGGAGAAGTGGGCAGCCGTTTTTGCTGCGGCACCCAGGGAGCTATTTGTTCATGTTGTCTGAATGTTTTATAATGGCAAATGTTGGTACAATTTAAATACGTTTTGTTTAATATTGTTTAAAGGTATGGTAATAAAAACCTTTCTTTTTAAAGGACTTATCAGCCCACTACACCCCACCCAAAACTGACCAAGGATCCAGATGAGTACTGGCAATTTGGTGGAGGATTGTTACTACACTGCACTGTCACTTCAGGTATGGATCCATTAACCTTTTGTTATGTGTGAGGTGCTTTGATTTTACTTAATTTAATAAAATTTACAAAATTAGATTTTACATACTTTACTTAGAGTAGTTCACTTTAAAATGAAAATTACCCCATGATTTACTCACCCTCAAGCCATCCTAAGTGTATATGACTTTCTTCTTTCAGACAAATACAATCTGAGTTATATTAATAAACACCCTGACGCTTCCAAGCTTCATAATGGCAGTGGATTGCAACCATCAGTTTGAAGCTCAAAAAAGTGCAGCTATCCATCATAAACAAACTCCACGCGGCTCTGGGAGGTTAATAAAGGCCCTCTAAAGCAAAATCATGAGTTTGTGTAAGAAAAATATCCATATTTAAAACTTTATAAAGTAAAATAACTAGCTTATGGCCATACGCAGTCTATTTGCGTATAAAGCACAACTTACGCAACTTGTGACGTCAGAAGTAGCGTAGTGCATAATGGCGTAGCGTAAATATCAGCAGTGCGTCACATTACTCGCATAAGTTGCGCTTTACCCTTTAAGTGCAATCCGTATGTTCGTTTGGCCGGAAGCTAGTTATTTTGCTTTATAAAGTTTTAAATTTGAATATTTTTCTTACACAAACACATGGCTTTGCTTCAGAAGGCCTTTATTAACCCCCCGGAGCCACGTGGAGTTCTTATATAATGCATGGAAGCACTTTTTTGTGTTTCAATCTGATGGTTGCAATCCACTGCCATTATGAAGATCGGAAGTGTCAGGATGTTTATTAATATAACTCCGATCGTATTTGTCTGAAAGAAGAAAGTCATATACACCTAGGATGGCTTGAGGGTGAGTAAATCGTGGGCTAATTTTAATTTTAAAGTGAACTACTGCTTTAATACTATGTGTAGTTAGGATTCTGAATTAGGCTAAGTGTAATGTTTGTCTACTTATCAGAAATATACAGAGCCACATATATTATCAAAGATTAGAGCTGCAATTGTTGAATGATTTTGATCTCGATTCAAATACTACGCAATATTTTCCTAAATGACAACGATTTGTCTTAAACCTTTGTCAAGTAAGATCACAGTGAACATTTATATCTGCGTTGATGCTGTCAGTAGCCACATTAGACGTTTTTTGTTTCGGTCAGAATGAAATCATTCTGATTGATGAATCTGAACATTGTTTTTACATGAATGCTAAGTCATCGGGTTGATGTGCATTTATAAGTCACAAGCATCAAATCTGATTTAATCTTTTGATGTGCACGCACTGCACGAATACCGGTATGCAGTTTCATGTTGTTGTCACAAACTTACCATCCTCCATTGTTTTAAAAAGCAGACTTATATTTACCTATTTCAGGTCCTTATTAGGAGACAAGGAGCACACAAAGCTTTGCCGTGCTGCTTATATTAATTAAGCAGTTTAAAAAACGATGTCCAGATGCCCAAAACAAGGCATCTGCAGATGAGAGTCCGAAACAAGCACTTGTTGGACAACGTTGTCCTGCACCACTTCAGGGAAGATTGAGTGGGAAGATCATTTTAGATTGACACAAATGTAATTTATTATATTCTTAAATAATATTACAACAACATCAGCTCGTAATTCAAATGATCACAGAAGTACTGAGATAAAAGTTTATAGTTCATAATCAGTTATAAACACTGTCTACAGTTACAATCAAAATAAATCAAAAAGTGACAAGTAAATCAACTTTTGCAAGACACTTAAAGATAAAGATTTCAAATTGTTAACAAACAGGTGGTGACGAGACTGGTAAACAAATGTATTTGTCATTTTTTAATCATTAAATAAATGGGAATAGGAGCAGGCTTCACTCAATGATTAAACTTAAACTTTAAGAGTGCAGGCCTGAATACTTAGAATATATAGAACAGGAGAGAGGCCGCACTATGCATAAATAGTTTTATTTGCACAAACGCGTTTCGGCGCGTGCCTTCAGTGTGCTAAAGAAGGCTGAAGAAGGCACACTGAAGCACACTGAAGAAGGCACGCGTTGAAACGCGTTTGTGCAAATAAAACTATTTATGCATATTGCGGCCTCTCTCCTGTTCTATATCATTTTTTAAACATTCATTCTAGAGATTTGTTCAAAAACGCTGATTCATCCAGTAATGAAACAAGTATTTTAGTCATTAAATCATTCATTCAAACTTTTTATTTATTTAGATAAAACATTTTAAATCGACTGTAGAAATTAACATTTTGTCAGAAACTCTAGTAACTGACATGTTATGTTGTTAAGTTGTCTGTTCAGAATCGTGATCTCGCTAAAATAATCGGGATTCTCATTTTAACTTAATTCTAACTTAAAGTTATTAAAACTGTGACTCTTAAGTCAAGCCATCCTGGAAATGTAAGAATAGTCCACACCTGTGATCACCTCAATTATTTTCCAAAGACAAAAATAATTATATTTTTACTTTAAAAGTTAAAATTAAAATACTTTATTATGCATCATGTTGTCGGCCCATTCTATCATGGACTGAGAATCTGATTGTGAGAAACTACCTAATATTAAAATGACAAAAAATTCTTGAGACAAATTATTATTATTAATGTTTATAATTTTTTTTCAATGGCTAACTTGTATCAATGAATGAATTGATGCTTTCAAACACATCGCATATTCATACTTTATAAACTGGTTTTATTAATACAAAATATAATCAGAATAGTCTGAATAAATAAACAGTAATTCTCTATTCATTTCCCAAATGCCCTTCCATTGACATTCCAATACCATGACCATTCCAATTGAAGTTTTATGCTGTTTTTGTTTTTTATCCTGAGTAAAAGTTGTTATTCTTTCATAATGTATTGTGACATGTGTAAGTAACATGATTTCTCTAAAATCATAATCAAATTTGTTTTGCAGAGGCTCTTAAGAAGACTGCACACAGATCAACTGGCAAGAAACTGAGAGGGAACTCTCAAAATAGTTTGGGACAAGAGATGGAGGAGGACAGTGTCTAGAATGCGCAAATGACTGTCTGCAGTATAAGCTGTACTGATAAATGTATAGTTGCTGCTTCTTCTAACTGTCCCCAATTTATTTCCTGTTCAAATGTTCAAAGCTTTCAGTAAAGACTGGGTCAAATACAGGTTAAAAATATGTATTTTAACAATTATATAACTTTAAAGAGATACTCTTTAATCTGACAAAAATCTGCTTCTTTAAATATTGTCTCTGGAATTTCAGAATATAGCATAATATGATGGGTAATTTCAATAAAGTTTAAATTTGAAAAGATTTCAATCTCACTGTGTGCTCTAATGTTTTAAAACTTGTTTGTGTGGTGTTGCTACTCATTTAGATGGAACCCAGATGATCCCTAGTTGGGCCACATGCCTATGATTCCTAGTTGGGCCCCACCTAAAGCCCTGTGAAATCCTGCATAAAACCTATATGAGTAAGTTGCTGGGGCCAACATGGAACCCGTGGACAAACCCACTTAGAGCCCGTATTTCAGCCCATGTAGTAACCTTGTACCCACAAAAAAACTAAAGCTGGGACCAAGATGGGTCTTGTGCATGTTGCCCAGTTGGGGCCCACCTGTTTATAATTGCCATCCTATATGCAATCCATGTGGGCAATGAACATGGGGCCATAATGTAACCCGCGGACAATCCCATACAGAGCCCATTTTTCAGCCCATTTCAAACCCACATGGGCCTCACATACAAATGTCGTGGGGTTAAGCTGGGACCGAGATGGGTCTTGTGCATGTTGCCCACTTGGGTCCCACCTAGTACCGAGTGCAATCCTACATGAAATCCATCTGGGCAATTAACATGGGGCCATAATGTAACCCGCGGACAATCCCATATAGAGCCCATTTTTCTGCCCATATCAAACCCACATGGGCCCCACATACAAATGTCCGTTGGGTTAAGCTGGGACCGAGATGGGTCTTGTGCATGTTGCCCACTTGGGTCCCACCTAGTACCAAGTGCAATCCTACATGAAATTCATCTGGGCAATTAACATGGGGCCATAATGTAACCTGCGGACAATCCTACATGTGGCCCATTTTTTCAGCCCATTTCATACCCATATGGGCCCCACATACAAATGTTGGCTGGGACCTGTGTCAGCTGTGCTGGCGATCCCTCGAGAGAAAATAAAGTGCAGAGCGCGAAAGCACCACAGTGACTGAAGGATTGCCGTAAAGTAGTATCTCTGGTCGTACGATGTGTATGACGTCATTGACATTTTGAAAGACTTTTTAAAGCAAATAAGTGACTCTAAAAAATCTAACACCCAGCAATGTGCAATTTCTTTGCATCTCCTTTCGAATACAACATTCAAATTACTAGACAAAAAATTATATCTTGAGAAAAGTGGATTTTGAGGGGTATAGCTCCATAGACCTCCATTCATTCTGCACTCGTCCTGTGAGCGCCCTCATATGGAATCAGAGTGGAACTGCAACCAGTCAGAAGCCGGAAGTGTAGCGAGAGTGAACCTTCTCCCCTTATTAGCATAGACAGTATATAAGATGGACACAGCGACCCCATAGACTTCAACGGAGAAAAGTGAAGCCCATTTGAAGCACTCACTTCCTGATCGCCAGGCGAACTGCGCAGGCTCAAACTGAGCTTGAACACGTGAGCAACGTGTCTGACAGCTGTCAGTCTTCTAGTAGCTGTGCGGAGAGAAATCTGAATCATTCCCTTCCGAATCTCGCAGAGACGGAGAGCGTGAGTATTAGCTGTCCATGAGCTAGCAGCAGGAGCAACTTTATCACTCTCTGTGGGCTACTCCCTTCACTTTATCGGACTTAATGCCTCCACGTTCCCCCGATTGCCTGCGAGCTTCTCCGCCGTACTATACGGTAATTTCTCTACAGTGCGACAGAGAGTCGCGTGAGTTATGACGCAATCGTTAGCCTATTTTTACAAAAACGGCTTCTACGGGGCCATAACGTAAGGTACAAGGTAATGGAGCCTTTTATACATTGTCGAGTTTCTTTAGAAATAAATAATGGACAAATGGAGTCTTTGGACGCCTCAGATGTAAAGTTATTCGCTGTCAAAGTGACGCAAAAATGAATGGGAGTCAATGGAATGCTAACAGCAGGTGAAGTTCTGCTACAATGGCGGCGCCCGCGGAGGCTTCAGTTTCCGGCGAATGGATTACCCCCTTGCTTATTAGACATGCTCTGAACAAACGTTCTGTTCTTCTCTCACCTGTGATACCGCCCACCTACTATGAGGTAAATGAGTAGCAAAACTCGAGAGCACGTAGATGTGAATTTGAGAACTTGTACAATACATATTTGTACTTGTATGCTCAAATTTACACTCACAGCTCTGATGTGAAAACCTGTAAAATAAAAATCTGAAGTTGAATGTTGAAATTTGTACTCGCAGAGAATAGTCACAAACCTGTATTCTGAATTTGAAGCTGCAGACAAGTAGTCACAGATGTGTAAAATGCCATTCACAAAAATACAATGACTGACACAAACGTGTAATATATATTTGCACTTCTTCTTACATTCATATTCCCAGTACAACCTCAAATAGGCACTTGCAACTCCTCAAATCTGTCATTACAAGTTCAAATTTCGCGCCTTGACTTTTGCTACTCTTTTCGCGATATATGAGGTGCAAAACTGACTTGTGCACTTGCAACTCAGAGGCGCGAGAGAAGGGGCGCGGGCGGGAGCGGGGGTGTTTAAAGGAGCCGTTCTATTGGCTGGCGCCTAGCCAATGAAATGGGTCTTCTATTGTACGTGATGATTTGTTTTTAGATAAACTTGATTTAATTAATGATTAATGCAGAAACCAATCGATTATATCTCTTTTTGTTAATATTTCTTCTCCTCCATCTAAATTTGTTTGGGTTATGTTTCCCTCATTTGAGTGGGAACAATATATGTTATCGATTTGTTTTTGTTATTATGAAAATTGTATATTCATCAAACTAAATGGAGTATTTTAAAATAAGCAGCCTTTAAAATGCAGTTTGAGTCTGTAAAGTTTTTAAAAAATCAAAAAGCCCAGAGATCTGTATCTCTGCTAAATGAATTTAACATAGCCTATGTTTGTGATGCCCTTTATTATTATTATTTTTAAATGTTTGTTTGTTTCTTTTTATTTAAATTATTGTTTGTTTGTTTCTTTTTATTTAAATTATTGTTGTGTTTCAAGTTATACAAAATGTGAAAATGTGTATAAAAAAAATGAAAAGAAATGTGACAAGAACTTGATATTGATTTCTGTATTTTTCTATTATTTTTCTTAAAAAATAAGGTGGATAGATATCCCTCATTTAGCAAAAGAAAAAAAATAATAATGCCTTTAGACTGATATTAATATAAATAAATTATATTATCAAACTCAGTAAACACCATACTAATAATCAACGACACGCGTTTAATTGTACATTACGCATTTTCCTCCCAGAGAAAACCAAGAAAACGCTTAATGAGGCTTAATGACTGTATAAAAATGCTTTGTAAAAATAAAAAACACACAATTCGTTATTATTAATAAAACAGGCAGCAGGTTTATTTACACTGAACACAAATTTGCTTTCTTATGTCATATTCTGGGCTCGTCTGCTTTATTGTAGGCTATGCTTAATTACTTTAGCGTTTACTGAGTTTGATAATATCATTTATTTATTTAAAATCAGTCTAATGCATTAAGCCATGTTAGCGTTTCAGATAGTCCACGAGGAGGCGGGTTTCGTGACATCATCACGTACAATAGAAGACCCATTTCATTGGCTAGGCGCCAGCCAATAGAACGGCTCCTTTAAACACCCCCGCTCCCGCCCGCGCCCCTTCTCTCGCGCCTCTGAGTTGCAAGTGCACAAGTCAGTTTTGCACCTCATATATCGCGAAAAGAGTAGCAAAAGTCAAGGCGCGAAATTTGAACTTGTAATGACAGATTTGAGGAGTTGCAAGTGCCTATTTGAGGTTGTACTGGGAATATGAATGTAAGAAGAAGTGCAAATATATATTACACGTTTGTGTCAGTCATTGTATTTTTGTGAATGGCATTTTCCACATCTGTGACTACTTGTCTGCAGCTTCAAATTCAGAATACAGGTTTGTGACTATTCTCTGCGAGTACAAATTTCAACATTCAACTTCAGATTTTTATTTTACAGGTTTTCACATCAGAGCTGTGAGTGTAAATTTGAGCATACAAGTACAAATATGTATTGTACAAGTTCTCAAATTCACATCTACGTGCTCTCGAGTTTTGCTACTCATTTACCTTCATACTACTCCGCTGATTCGTCGGCTGTTTCAGCATCTGATTGGACTAGATGCACGATTGACATGTGATTGGAAAGCTGACATCCTCAGCTTTGAACACGTGCCTGATATGTATATCATCGTCATGATTAGAGGACGCGTGCACGTTTTGATGATGTTGATTGCGTGTTTCTCCATTCCAGCGCGTTTTGTGTTCTGGGCATCCGCGACATAACAATGGATTTTTTACCAAGAAGAGCTCACAGAAAAGTACAAATGGGCTCATTCGAAAGAAAACATCCTAAGGTAAAAGATGATATAGAGTTTGTGTCTGATTTTAGCTCGGAGCACATGTAATCGAAGTAGAAATAAGACGTTTGTCTTTGTTTTTTCACAGAAATCATATTTTACTGCGCGATTCCTTTTAAGATAATTTGAACTATGATGTTAAAACAATAAAACAAACTACACAGTTACATTCCTGAGAATGAGAGCTTTCTTTAGATATATGAATATTCTTTTTTGTGAAATAGGTAAAAAATGCACCTTAATGTTTATATTTCTGCATGGCTATTTGGGGGAGGAGCGATTTTGTAATTGTATTTTGAAGCTTTATATTAATTCTTTGTGTTCCATATACACAAATGTCATTATATTCTGTGTAAAGATGAGATTTTAAGATTTAAAATGATATCATATATGGGGTGATAGTATCTCCAGAAACATTTTTTATGTTTTTGTCCAAACATCTTTTAATTAGGAATATAATGACGTAGCTCTAGGCCCCGCCCACGGGCAAGTAGTGTGGAAGAGGTTTAAAGACCTGACGCACGCCTCATACCTTCATGTGAGTACACTCATGTGTATGTAACACTTCATTGCACTTAGTTTATTATTTCAGAAACCTTTTTAAAAGATTACAATTGAAAAATGTATATTATATAAAATGGAGTGACTGCGTTACACGTCATGTAAAAAAAAGAAAGTACACCCTTTTGAATTCTAGGAGGACATAATAAAAATCCATCTGGTCTTTAGCAGGTCTTAAAATAAGTTAAATATAGTTACAAAGGAAGTATCACAAATGTCTAAGCCACATTTGTCTTGTTGTTCTTTCTTCTTTCCCCCTGCAGTGAAGTGGACAGAGCAGAACTTTCTCGACAAGCGACTACATAAGCTGCTGAAGGAAATGGAGGTCAAGGGTGTGTCCAAATGAGCTTGACATTTCGAAAACCGCAGCAAATTAGCAATCACACCTTCAGAGAAGTATCATCACAACACCCACACACTTTTAGCTATTCTCATACACAAACACACACACACACACACACACACATACATATATGTATATAACCACACGTGAGCCTCAGTATTCAGGCGTGGACCCTCCTACTCGCACTTCAGCTGCTAATTGTTGCACTTTCTGTGCCATGTGTATAACACGAGTCAAATGCAGTGACTGAATCGAACAACTGACTTGAGGTTGACTTCAGGTCAGCTGAAATACTAGAGAATAACTGTGAAATTGTAAGGCTAAGCGTATATTGGTGCAACTCTTTCTTGCTCTAGTACTTACACGTTAAGCGTGAATGATTAGGCTTGTTTGAGATGCGCCTTGCCTCGCCTGAAATGTATGCGAGAGTAAGCGGCTGCAGCAGTGAGGGTAATTTGTAAAGCTGTTCCAGGTTGGTTGCATGAGCACCCGGTGATCGCCTGGATCTCACAACTCCGAAACGTCAGATCAAAATTTTTAAATAGGCGCTATCTTTATAAACAAACCACAGATTTGAGCTTTAAACGACTACATTCTCGACTGAACAACTCTTAAAACTACATTTTGTGACACAATAACAGTAGTATTTTTAAATTTCCCGCCTAGCACTTGCCTCTTCAATTTCGCTCCAAACGCTTGCTTTTTATGCATATGCTTTGAATGCATTCAAAATGTTCAAGCGTCAAACTAGACGCGGCAGGCGCGAATTTGGCGCGCTATTCGCGTCCGGTGTCAATGCACAGTAAGGGAAGCACCAGCTAAATGGAAACTCCCCGGCCTGCTCTCAAAACATTTATCTTAGACACACTGTATTTGATACACCACCATTGTCTCTGTTAGTGTTAACAGCCATCAGGCACCTCCTAAAACAATGGCTTCCTGAATGTTTGCAAGTGTGTGTAGGTCTGGAAAGGTCAAATTCAGTTCACCCCAAGACACGTCTACACCAGTGCAAGCACCAAAAAGCGTATCTTGTTCTCAGAGCATCAGATGGGTAGCTTCATTCATGTGAATTAAATGTGGGAAAATGCCCTTCATCATCACTGTATACAAATACAAATCTGGTGCAAGGGATTCATTAATATGACTGTTGGGACAATTCTGTCTGATGAAGCAGAGTTGCTTGCACCTCTAATACACATCTGAACCATTTGTTTCACAGGACAAGACTTATCTAAGAGCTTATAAACTGAGTAGAATTGTGGTGAACTTAATAGAGACATTAAAGTATTCTAATGTACAGACTAGTCTAGGAACTATTGCTTAAACATCCATTGAGGAGAATGTTCATTTACGTTTCCCTTTGTAGATCACCACCATTTGCCTTCAGGTTATTTGGATTCTTTCAGTTGGTTTTGGTGTTTTTTATTCCACTCCTGTTTTACAATGGTTGGCTCAGGGCATAAGAAGGGATAAGAGACTGCTGATTTTGGAGAAAGTCTTTTACCCTGCCAGCTGCACTCCTGCACACCAGTGCATATGAACATACTGGAGATTGAGAAAGGCTTTTACTCTGCCTCCCTCTTCTACGCAGCAGTGCATTCATTGTTAAAGCACAGTTTTTCTCTAAAGTCTTTCCATTCTACTGTCTGCTGTATATTTAAACACGTAACTGAATAAAAACTTTGCCTGCTTTAAAGGCTTTGAGAATATTTCCTCTCACTGCTGATAACTGTTAAAAGCTAAAGTAACATTTGATATCTAAATGTTCAGGTTAAATCCTATGTTTTTCTATCAGTTCTAAATTTTTTTACTTTTAAATAAGAGGTTAAAGTACAACAACAACATTAATGAAGTCAGATTCATTATATTGGATTCAGATAAGTAATTGAATTATGCACGTCATTCTTCAATTGCATTTTGTTCTGATTATTTCCTCAAAATACCAGTTTAAAGCCTTAGTTTCTAGTTTCTAGAGCCTAAGGCTTCTAGCCTTAGTTTTTGGTTCTTAGGCAATTGGAAATGTTTTTGGTGCAGACCTGACCTGGTAAAAAGAGATGGTATTCATCCCTCCTATGATGGTGCCACTCTTCTCTCTAGTAATATGGCACATAGTCTTAGAGTTGAACCTTGACTATCTGGGGCGCAGGTCAGGAAGCAGACAGACTGGCTAATCCGACCGTCTACTGGCTATCTCATGTCACAGAAGTCAGATAAATCCCAACACATAGATACACTTTCACCTAGATATCATCATATAGAGACTGTGTCTGTTCCCTGAACTAGGACATACAAAAAACTCCCAAACCCATTTAAAGGGGTCATGACATGTTTTTTTTTATTTTATTACTATGTTCCCTTAGGTGCAATTATAGTATTACTATAGTTTTTTTTACAAAAAACTTTTAAAATGTAGTGATTTATGACCTTTTCCCACCCTGTTTCTCATCCTCTGATTCAAACAGTCTGTTTTGGGGGTGTTTCCCCTTTAAGAGTTCAGTGTTAACGCCCACTGTTATGATTGGCTAACGTCAGTGCCTATGCATCAATTATTAACGCCCCCAGCCAGAACATTTGCGGATTCAGCGTATTTAAAAAGTAGTTTAAAGTTTTAAATACATTACTTACAGTTTGCTTACGTCGTTGTTGAGCCCAGAATAGTCGGTACGGACTTCTCTTTGAGCAACAGTTTTCTGGCAAAGCCAGCATCATTTTGGGATTTGTTCTCAAAACAGTCATCCTTCAAATGTATAGAACAAACGCTTAAATTAACACTGCCGTGACTGAGACGTCCGCAAAAAATAAAGTGCATCCATTTTTCCCTGACGACTGGATCTTTCGCAGCGTATTCAAAGATGTTGTTTGTCCACAGCCAGGAACAGCACGTCTGCGTGGCATCGTAATTTCCCTGTACACAGACCCACTCGCTGTCCGTCGACTGAACACTTGTGAGGTGCGACAATGATACGAAATGAGCGTAGTTGTCTTGCGCTTAAAGCATAGTTGTCTTGTTCTGGAGGCGGTCATATGCAAACGCTGGTACGTCACTTCGTACCGTGACGTCACTTCTTACCATGGATCCAGAACGAGCTGTATTTAGAGCTTGATTAAATAAATGATTCGTTTATAATGGGGAGGACGTCTTAAGCTATGAAACTTGCAGGACGTTTTTATGGTACAAAAACCTCTTATATACCAAAAGATCAAGGCAAATTTGGTTTCTCATGTCATGACCCCTTTAAGGGTAAACATTTAATTGATGTTCAGCAAATAAGAAAAACAGATATAATACAGATGAACAAATGATAAAGCTCAGGTTGCTGAATATTCGATCCCTTTCTTCAAAAGCACTTATTGTTAATGATATGATTACAGATCATAACCTAGATCTGCTGTGTTTGACAGAAACCTGGCTAAAACCAGACGATCACATTACTTGAAATGAATCCACCCCCCAAGATTATTGTTATAAACATGAGCCTCATCTAAAAGTTAAAGGGGGAAGTGCTCCTGAAATTTATAGTAATATCTTCAGTTTTACTGAGAAGTCTAGTTTCAGATATAATTATTTTGAAGTGTTGGTGCTTAATGTAACACTATCTAGTGTAAATGATAAATTCCGTTTGACATTTGTGCTGGTTACTGTATACAGACTTTATCAAAGAATTTGCTGATTTTCTATCAGAATTAGTATTGGCTGCAGATAAAGTCCTAATTGTTGGTGATTTTAATATCCATGTAAATAATGAAAAAGACGCATTGGGAATGGCATTTTAGACAATATGGCTGATATACTTGTTACAAAGCACAAAATAGTTTAGCTCCCCAGTACTTGAGCGAGCTCTTAACGCAATGTAATCCTTCTTAACGCATTGTAGTCCTATTGCAATCTCAAAATTCTGGCCAGTTGATAATACCTAGAATATCAAAATCAACTGCAGGCGGTAGATCATTTTCCTATTTAGCACCTAAACTTTGGAATAGTCTACCTAGTGTTACTCGAGAAGCTGCCACACTCTGTCAGTTTAAATCTAGATTAAAAAACACATCTCTTTAACCTGTGTGGTAGATTTTCCCCTATGCACCTGACTTAAGTCACGAAGTATACCACAGGACAGGCAGTAGCAACACACACTAGCTATACATAGACGACACCGGACCCTGAACTGAAACAGAACTGAACATATATACCGGTTGTAATGATGGTGATTGATTAGTGCACAGCTGAACATAATAACCCCAGAGACCCAAGACTTTTGAAAAAAAAATGTTTAAACAAATGTAATATCACTCACTTTATTAATGTTTTTACTCTACATTTGTTCAGTGTTAGGTGGATTTAAGGTATTACTTTTTTTTTATAAAAAAGAAAAAAAAGAAAAAACTTTCATGTAGGCTACAATTCACTCTGGCCAAATTTGCCCCTTGGCCTCTGTCCATCATGGCCTCCTAATCATCCCCATATACCGATTGGCTTCATCACTTGCTGTTTCTCAATGTCAAGGATACTTCCTTGGCAGGACTGGTCCTTCCAAGTCATTTCCTTCAGAGGCTAGACGAGACTCCTCTTTAGCATTCGGAGAACACGTAAATGGAACATAGCAAGTGCACGTGATTGCGTCATTACATCAGTGAAAAGGTTCGCTTTTGGCGCAGAAATGGAAGTGCTACTGATTTTGTTGCTGTACAGCCATTGAACTCAAGTGGACATCTGAAAATCTCTGTGAAAAAAAAAAATCCTGACTGACATAATTCATGCATGAAAGGGTTAAAATGTGCATAAACAATTATTTCCATACTTTTCTCCCACCTTTTACTTGGTTTTTAAATTGTCCCACTTTTTTTGAACAAGATAGCAAAGCTACGCTCATAGGATTGTGAGTGATTTGGGAGCGCAAAGGATACACATATGCATCCTTTCCTGCATATGATAAATTTTCCGAACGAAGGATTCAGTCCTTGGTTGAAATTCCGAGGATCCTCGATATTGGAACAATCCTTCGACGGATTCAGATGTCGATGACGTAGCATCCTCGAAATTCCGTCTTCCGAGGGTCTGTGGTGGGCGTTCTGGCACAATATGGCTTCCGCCGCATAATCCAGGTAGATGCTGCACATTGGTGGTGGTTGAGGAGATTCCCCCTTCTGTAAAGTGCTTAGAGTACCCAGAAAAGCGTTATAAAAATGTAACAAATTACTTAAAAAATATCTGCATTTCTCATTTTCATTCATGGAGATAACACAGACAATGTGCCATGGTTTGTAGAGCATTGTGCTGGCAATTCAAGATCATGGGTTTGATTCCCAGGGAAGGCATGGACTGATGTATACCTTGAATGCAATGCACATCACTTTGGATAAAAGAGTCTGCCAAATGTATCATTATATATATTGTAATGGATTGAATAGCATTTTTGTATTAAAACAGATACAGATATAGACAATATTAAGACATTTAGGGAGGTGTTGTGGGGAAAGTTTCTGTGACTGATGTCTTTTTTTTTGCTGTAAGATGTGGTATGAACGTAACGTAAAACTGACAGTCTCACTTGCGTGGTTTGATCTTAAAAACCACTGAAACCTGTTTTTTTTCCCTCTCCGGTTGTGATGGCTTGTTCTCTTCATGTAGAGCTTCCTGAAAATCCGGTGTCAAATCAGAGGCATTGCGCGTGTGTGATTGTTTTATGTGTATGCTTGTATGCTACAACCAAATTGCCTTGAATAATGAATAAAGATGAACTGAACTGATAATTAAAACAATACTTTCTTAAGAAGAGGTTTTTTAACACCCACTCAGCACAAAAACAGTACAGTGCAGACTCCATTACAAAACAATTACCATAGTAGTACAATAGTATAGAGATGACATCAGGTGGAACAAAAACAACAAGATGTAGTACCATGATACTTTTTGTGTGTGGGTGGGGGATGGGGGGGGGGGGTGCACTTTTGAAATTAAAAGAAAATAAATTGTATGGAGTATATTTGTGTTTGTGAAATCTCTACACACTCACATTTTTCCCTGTTCTATCTGTGCATCTTTCAGTAAACACCGCAACTCGTATCAGATTTCAGACAAAACAATATTCATTTTCCCCACAGACTGTTTTTTTTTTCTATCTCGATAGTTGTTGAACCACAGGTTGTTTATACCGCTGTTTCTGTGGTTTGTACAACTCAGAATCCAGAACTGATTCACGTGTTCGCAGCACATGTGAACAAATTCTAGGGTGAAAAATGTATACGTTGTTTGTATGACGTGAAGTGATTGCTGAAATGTTTCACAAAGCTGACAAATGCCTTGTAATGAGGCTGTTTGTGCTAATACTTGTCTGGAATTTAATTAATTTAAGTGAAATTTGGTGGGTACGTATATATTACGTAAGATCTGTGCTCCATTGCATAATATTTTCCTCTATTGTCTTCTTGCAAAGGAACACATTCATTACAGCTTGAGATGTTGCTCGTTGATTTGACAAATGGCACCTCAGCCTTTTAATTCATGAGGTTGTGTGTTTTTTAAAATATAATATTCTATATTTTTCTTAACCAAAAACGTATTACTAACTAAACTTCTTATTAAGTCTCTCTTGTATCATTTTAACGCCTGGTTTCTCTAAAACTGTTAAGAATCTTAAGTTCACAATAAACAATAAGTAACAGAACTGTATATAATCCAATCCATTGTTGAGAATCTTAATGAATTAAAGTCTGTTTTCTTTTTCAGCAGTTTGAGCTGTTTTAATATTTTTAATATTAAATAAAGTTGTAATATATTCAATAATAGTAACAAGTTTTTAAATAGGCAATATCTAAATCAGCAACAATAATCAGAACTTTCTAAAATCTGTCTCAACCATAATAAAATCTCAGTCACATTTTGTTGTGCAGACTATTTTATGGCTGAAAAGATTCATTTTTTATAATATTTGAACATATTTTATTACATTCCACATGCAAGCAAATCACAGTATATAAATGTAAAATGTATTTTAAAATAAGCAGCTTCCATTTTTAAATAATTCCTTTGGTGGGGAAAGAAATGTGAGATTTGTTTTGTTCCACAAAATCAAATTTTTTTTTTTTATTTTTTTTTTTATTTATTTATTTATTTTACAGGAATAGTCCAGGTTAAGCTCTTGGTTGTGTCATGATTTCAGGAAATAGTTTGTGAGAGATTCATAGAGTTGTAAAAAAAAAAAAAGGTGAATACTTATGCACTTACAAGAGACATATTTCGATACACACTATTTTTCTGTGGTAATGGACAGGATGAAATGAATGCTGTCGGAGTGTGTGGTTTTCTGTTGACGGAACAGAAAGAAAAGAAAAGTTTGTTGCTGCTGTAATATTTAACAACAATATTGTGTTAGCATCACCTGTATAAACACTTTGTGAAAGATAATATGCTCTGATTCAGATAATGGTTTGTTGTGTAGATTTAGATTTTAGATTTTACAGCATTTTTAACATCTTGCCAGTTCATAATGCATTAACAGATGTATCAAAATCGATTTGTATAACCAAGATTAAAAAATGCTGTAAATTAATTTTTCAGTGTGTGTGTGTGTGTGTGTGTGTGTGTGTGTATGAGATATGTTGACTCTTTTCCGCTGTAATAAGCTGTAAAACGCAAGGTTGACTTGGTTTATTTTGGGTATTGCTGGTCAAGTTACAAAGTGCTTTGAATGTAGGTAATAGTTTCTATACCCACACATTTGCACATACACTCTTAACACCTAAGACCCCTAAAAACATCCTCTCCTTGCGGTCTTGCAATCCGAGGCTGTTTTCTTGTTTTGCATGAGTGTCAATCCCTCCCCCTTCCCTTCACTGAGACAACTGACCTTTACCAGAGCAGCGTGTTTGCATTCTTGTTTGCTCACCTCACACTTTGAGTTCCTGTTCTGATGCAGCACCAAATGTCACTTGTTCTTAGTTAGTTTTGAGTAGCCTACTTTCTACAACTTTGCGTTCTCACTTGAATCATCATAGTACAAACTGTTAACTGCTTACGATACCAAACTGTTAACAAAAACGAACCCTGAGGTTGTGCATAGCTGTGGGCTTGTAAGTGCGGCTGAGCTGTTAGAGAATCATTGTTGTTCTTTCTGCTTTTTTTCATGATGCGAAAATATAACCAAAGATCTCATGTGTATTATGATTGTGTCATCACACAATCGTTTCTTCTATTCCAGATAAATATGCAGTCACCAACTAGAATACGAAGAGTGTCTGCCATGCAGGGAAATCTTTTGCCCTCCAATTCACGATTGCATGATTCTTATTGAAATGACAGAAAGACTTTTGCCAAGCAATGGTAAATGTGACAACACATTAAATGGATTGCTGAACCATCCATTTAAACCATTTGTAGGCATTTAATTTCTCTAACGGGTCTCATGAGAAGTTGTAATAATTGTTCATTGTCAATAGTGAAGAGATATATATTTCAAACCAAACAGCTTTCTGTTGGTAAACGTGCAAATTGGCTTGAACCAAATGCAAAATCTGCCTGGGGAAATATTTCGCCCTCATGTGATACGATCGTGTAGATTCTTAACTAAATGACTGGAATTCGCCCTCGTCATGGCACATCTGACCGCACCTTAAACATACCTCGGGTCTTTAGTGACCCGGTGCGTGATTCACAGAAAACAAAAACAATAGGAAGCATCTTCAGCAAAACTTGAAATGGCTCAGCAATGTACTGCAGAGCAAGCACTGAACACAATCAAATAGTGTCACTGTCACTTGATGGTGGATCTGGTGAAGAAGCTGTCAGTGATCAAAATATTGATTTTTAAGATGAAGATGTTGAAAATGAAAAGTTGATTTAATTCAGGAATGCCATTCAAAAAGTGAAACTTTTATTATTATATTAAAATAAAATATAAAATATATTATAGTCATTCATTATACACAGACTGATATATTTCAAATGTTTATTTCTTTTAATTTTGATGATTATAACTGACAACTAATGAAAAAGTATGAGCATGTACAGCACTCAACACTTAGTTGCGGCTCCTTTTGCCTGAATTACTGCAGCGATGCGGCGTGATGGAGTCGGTCAGTCTGTGGCACTGCTCAGGTGTTATGAGAGCCCAGGTTGCTCTGATAGTGGCCTTCAGCTCTTCTGCATTGTTGGGTCTGGCGTATCACATATTCCTCTTCACAATACCCCATAGATTTTTTATAGGGTTAAGGTCAGGAGAGTTTGCTGGCCAATTAAGAACAGGGATACCATGGTCCTTAAACCAGGTACTGGTAGCTTTGGCACTGTTGGAAAATGAAATCTGCATCTCCATAAAGTTGGTCAGCAGCAGGAAGCATGAAGTGCTCAAAAACGTCCTGGTAGACGGCTGCGTTGACCTTGGACCTCAGAAAACACAGTGGACAAACACCAGCAGATGACATGGCACACCAAACCATCACTGACTGTGGAAACTTAACACTGGACTTCCAGCAACGTGGATTCTGTGCCTCTCCTCTCTTCCTCCAGACTCTGGGAGCTTGGTTTCAAAATGAGATGCAAAGAGGACTTTGGTCCACTGTGCTTTATTAAATCCAGAGTCAACGCAGCCGTCTACCAGGACATTTTCAGAGCACTTCATGCTTCCTTCATTTTCCAGCAAGATTTGCACCTGCACACATTGCCAAAAGAACCAAAACCTGGTTCAATGACCATGGTGTTACTGTGTAATTACTGTGTGATTTCATGTAATACTCTAATTTTCTGGGATTTTGATTTTGTGGGTTTCATAAGCTGTAAGCCATAATCATCAAAATTATAACAAATAAAGGCTTGAAATATCTCACTTTGCATGGTAATGAGTCTATATAATATATGTTTCATCTGTTAAGTTGAATTCTTAAAATAAATCATCTTTTGATGATATTCTAATTATATGACCAGCACCTGTATGTTTGAGATGGCGAGTACGAGTCAGATGCTGAATGTACTGGGAAATGAGCTCTGAAGAGGACACTGATAATGGTATAAAACATCTACTGAAACTGAGCCCTTCCAAGCTCTGAAAGGCAATATGCTTTATTTAATTTTTCTGTAATTGTTACTCTAACATAAGAAGAGTTTTATATCATCGCAACAGGAAGAGATCCATTTGTGTTAGATATAGATTCGGGTCGCTAAAGACAGTCGAGTGCACGAGGTGTCCAACATTTTAAGTGCACATTTTCTTTTTGGAATTTTCATTGTGAAAGCACTACTTGAGAAATATTTATACTACAAAATGGCAGAGAAATTGGGACGCACCAAATCTTTTTCTCTTTCTTTTTTTTGATGCAAAAATTGCAGACTTTAGCTGTACCTGTGTGGTGTGTATTTGCTTGATGCGACATAATGCACACTGAAAACCCTAAAAAGTTGATTGAACTCAATAGTTTTGAGTAAACTCGTTCCTCAATTTAATTGAGTAATGGGTTCTCCCAAAACATGCATATTTAAGTTTACTTAACTTGGTGCTTATGTAGACTTGACTTAAATTGTTTAGTTCACCAAACTTGACGATTATTTAATGTACTTAGACAATAAAGTTCACTTAACATAGTGTTAATTTCCACTCTTAACCCAAATTAGTTGACTTTACTCGCAAATCGCGTGGAAACCCGTTGCCCTATACCACTTTAGGTTTTACACAAGCTGAAACTACACATTTTGAATTGTATTAACATGGAACCCTAACTTTTTACACAAGCTGAAACTAAACTTTTAATTTGAGTGTCACCATTGTTGAGATTCATATGCTGATTGTTGATGTCTGTGTGACAAAATAACATGGCATTTAAAATAAAAATCTACATAATGTTTTTACAACTGTTCAAATTATAACATTTCTGTTGGATTTCCTGGTGAAAAAAATCACAGGTCTTTCATATCAATCATATGGAAAGATCCAGACAATAAGAGATTAAACTCTAGATGACATGAGGTGCTACTGACTTATAATCTTTATTGATGACAAAATCAATACGCAGTCATAGTCGCTGGACCACTTTACTCTTGGCTTTTTTGCTATAACAATTGTGCCTTTTAAACACACAGGTAAAGCAGCCAGAGAAAAACTAATGTTCAAATGTCAATGGCCCAACTAAAGCCAACACTTGTCACCATTATGGTGACTACAAATTAAACAATAATTCATCAACATCTAAACCTCTGTTAATTCTCAATACCGTCTGCTGCCAAGGCCTGTGCTCGTACCGCCTTGGACGCACGTTAGACGCGGGTCTTTTCACGTGACCAGGCAGGTTTTAGCCCCCTCCCCTTCCTTATGAAACTAAACATACTAAGTTATCTCTGCTAAACCTGATTAGTGCAATGAATCTTTCAGCTAAATAGTACAATCAACTAATGTTGTTTAGTAATGATAGCAGGTTTTTACTAAACATAAAAGAATAAGTAATGATCACTCGTAAGTTTAATTAGAAACAAAATCTGGGTTTACAGTGCACATCACTAGTTTTAGAGCATCTATTAGCAAATGTACTCATGCACTGATGATGTGTTGCTAAATTTAGTAAATGAGATATTTCATACGTATTAGATGCATACTTCTCAATGATCTTCAACAAAGATTCTTTTCCTTCATTTAATCGTTCTATATAATTTTGGTTCTCCTTGTGCTTCAGCAGAGCCCATTTGTCAGTGCATGTGGATTCCTGCATGCATGTGATTGTTTATATGCATGTTCTGCGTGAGTGTGTGTGTGTAGTTTGTGGGTATAAAAAGTTTGTATGAAACAGGATGTGGTCCTCATCAAACTGTTGTGCTCTGAGCACTCAGGCTCCGTGTCGAGCCCAGCGAGGGGCCCAGGTGGCTAATATTCACTCTTATCAAAAGCCAAGAAATTTACATTTTCCTGGCCTCTCCAATAACTTGTAATAATCTTGCTCTAAAACTCAAAGGTCAGACTCTCACTAAATTGTTTATACTAAGACACAACAATAAAATATATAAATAATACAGTATATATAAACAATAAAAAAAGAACATCCTTTTTAATCAAAGAAAGATTGACAGGAAATTACCTCTCTTTGGGCCCTCTGACCTCTTGATTTATTTTTGTAAACATTTCAGCAACATTGTGGTTAGTCATACATTGAGCAGGGAGGAAGAAAATGCAATTGCAGAGCGAGAGAGAGAGCGAGCGAGAGAGAGGTCGGACGAGCGACAGAAAGGAAGGAGTAGAGTGATAGAGAAAGAGAGATCCTCCTGACAGATGGAGTTAAAATAGGAGGGGCAGATAGAGCGAGAGCGGTAAAGAGGGGAGGATGAAGAGTAGGTGGTCAGGTAGACAGACAGACCTCAGCATCCATGCTGCCTGTGCAGACAGGTGTTTGACAGTCAGCTGAAGGCAAAGGGTAAGTATTACATTTGCAATATTAAATGACTGCTGGGTTGAGCAATGATGTATTGTATATCAAACAACAACTGAGCTGATATGACTTCAAAATTATGTCATTTTATGAACAGCGATTGACCCTAAAATGTATTTGAAAAATGGATGTCATTGCAGTATATTCCAAAATAAGCATTTACTTAAAGCAAAACATTTCACAAGAAGTAATTTGTTAGGTTTTACAACTTTTGAAAACTACGCGTATTGTGACTTTATGATGTGAATATGTGCACCTGTAAAAACTGACTTCATTCACTAATACTCCCCCTCGCAAAATGACACAAAAAGTTAGTTCTGAGAAAAGATGTAGCATATTTTTTAGCAGAAGCCACTTGTTTTAATATTTTGCTGTCTGACGCAATTGACAATTAGACATTTTTAAGTGTGACTTTAGTGTCCAGATGCTTGGGGTCATTGTATAGGTTGATTATTAGTCACCACTCATTGGTAAATACTCGTTACGCATTGGTGAATAAACTTTTTTTAGTTAATTTACCAATGCAAAGAACAAGTTAGCTCCAATTAAACTTCATGTGCTCTTGAAGAAGAACCCAAGCGTTTTGTGAAACCGAGAGTGTTGAACCAGATGTTTGCAGCGATCGCTCAGATCAGTAGTTGAGGTTCAAACCCGTGAGTCAAATAAACTGCTACCCGAATTACTCAGCGCTCCCTTTTAAATGTGTTCAAGTGAAACCGCACCGTCAGTGATTACTGTAGAGTGTCCTGTCACTGTTTGATTTTACTTTGACAGACAATGCATCTTCTGGGCTACCAGTCTACAAGTGTGCCTTTTTACAAGAAGTCACCTTACGGTTATAGCTGATGGTTTTTGTTGCTGTCTGTGGGTGTTGTTTTGTAGTGTTAGTGGAAATTGCCTGTATACATATTGACCACCCACTCACAAAGAGGGGAGCGCTGTTGACAATGGCCCACTCAGCAAAAGAGCCAAAGTTAACTTGCGTCATATATGCGCACCTAAAGAATTTTGCAATGGAATTCAATATGCGTGCTTTGCAGTTTACCGTTTTCTTTGGGCAACATCCTGTCAGGTAAAAAGCCACAGCAATGCCATTTAAAAGTGAAAGTCTAAATTAAAAAAAAAAAGCTCCTCAGGCTAACTGGCAGTTTGCATTATTGTGCACAAATGTAAAAAATCTAAAATCACCCTTTTTTTAAGCATTTTATCATTCTAGACATTTTTGAACAAAAGAAAGAAAGTCATACAAGTTTGGAAAGATGTGATTGTGAGTAAATGAAGATATAATTGTTATCTTTAAGCGAACTGTTAAGTTTTAATAAGTAAGCTGTGGAGCATAACTATAAATCAGCTTCTTGAAGAGTGCTTCTTGAAGAGTGGAGTGCTAAGTAAGTGCTTTGTAAGTGATTGGACATATGATTTTTATAATTAATCATTTAGCAGCGTTTATCCAAAGCGACTTACAAATGAGGAGAAAAATAGAAGCAATCAAATTTGGGAGCAACTAAATAGGGCAACAATATGCAAGTGCTGTTACAAGTCAGTTAGTCAAGTAGCATAAAAAATATATAGAGAGAATAGAAATATTTAGTGCTAGTTTAACTGGTCAAGTGTTTTTGCCTTGGAGATAAAATATTCTTTCATTGCATTGATTGGATAATTTCGGGTCCGACTTTGAACCCAGAACCTTTGTGTTACCATCCCAGTTCAGCGTGGCTAAACTTAGTTCTCCTTCCTAGCAGCAATATTGTGTGCATTTGTGTCACACCTTCAGCCACAGGTTAAAAAAAATGCTTCATGTGCGGTTGCGCTCTTAGTCATATCTCCATAGCGACAGTTTGTGACCTCATAGGAGTTTACTGAGTTATTAACAGATCACCATAGATCATATCAATTGATTACCACACCAGATATCACCATAGATATTAATATTTAGACAACAGAAAGAGGCAACCACAGTAGCACTGCATTGAGTCCAAGTGTTAACCTCATATAGATTAATTTAGGAAGCCAGATTTTTTAGTTAATATGCTTATGGAATGATGAAATGATGGATAAAATGGATAAAACATTGAGTGTTGCTTTCTTTTGTGGTATGTTCATTTTGAAGTGTTTGATGAGTCAAAACTGAGAACTGCTTTGCAGAATGTCCAACCTTATCGTGTCCATACAATAAAAAATGAATGGCGATGGAAGCTTTTATTTTGATTCTGAATACAAATAATGTAATTGCTTCAGAAGACTTGGAGTATAGCATATGTGACCCTGGACCACAAAACCAGTCACATGGGTCGAATTTTTAAATTGAGATTTATACATCATCTGAAAGCTGAATGAATATGCTTTTTATTAATGTATGGTTTGTTAGGATTGGACAATATTTGGCTGAGATACAACTATTAGAAATCTGAGGGTGCAACAAAAATTTAATATCGAGAAAATCGTCTTTAAAGTTGTCCATTCATGTTCGCGATTGTGCTGCATTCACTCACAAAAATAAATGTTTTATATTATGGTAGGAAATGTACAAAAATATCTTCATGGAACATGATCTTTACTTAATATCCTAATTATTTTTGGCATAAAAGAAAATCGATAATTTTGACCCATACAATGTATTGTTGGCATTTTGCCACAAATAATCCTGTGCAACTCGTGACTGGTTTTGTGGTCCAGGGTCACATATATGGGCTACTTTGGTGTAATTTTTTAGCTTGACAGTTCTGGCCCCACGCTTTCATTGTTTAGAACATAAGTAAAATATAATTTTATACTAAAGATGTATTTTAAAAAAAAGAAATGTTTTAAATGTGTGTTTCAGATCAAAGTAGTGATGAAGGATTACTGGTATACTCCTTTCTTCATCTTCATCATACTTTATGGAACTGGCCAGTCCAATAACATACAAACAGGTACCCTACAAACGCAGAACATTTCCCTATTAGTATTTGCTTCCCGTTTCGTTTCGATTTTTTATTTTTACAATCATAAAATAATGTTCTCAGAACGTTGCAGGGAGGTGTTTTGAGACAACCTTAAAATAACTAACAGAATGTTCCAAAATGGTTCTTTTTAGGCTTTATCTGTACAACCATAAAATAACTTTTACAGAACTTTTCCTAATTAGTATTTTTAAGGGAAGGTTCTGCAAACCAAGAACAAACATTCATTCTATGTCTGTAAAGAAAGCTTTCCTAACTAAACAAATTTAAAAAGGTATGTTTCGGTAATGTTCAGAGAACATTCTGGCTGACAAATAATGTTAGTTGGGTATTTTTAATGATAATTTCTTAAAGGGATCGTTCACCCAAAAATTCTAATTCTGTCAATAATTACCGGTAGGCTACTCACCTAGTTCCAAACCTGTAAGACTTTCGTTCATCTTCGGAACACAAATGATGATATTTTTGATGAAATCTGAGAGATTTCTGTTACATGGATTACTTTCATGATGTCTTTACTATATACTTTTCCGGGGCTTGAAACTGGTAGTTGTGTAAGCTGTCAATGAAAGGACAGAAATCTCTCAGATTTCATCAAAAACATCTTCATTTGTGTTCTGAAGATGAGTCTTACGGGTTTGTAACGACATGAGGGCGAGTAATTAATGACAGAATTAAAATTTTTGGGTGAACTATTCCGTTAACTTTACAAGTATTGAAAGACAAAAAAAAAATTATATTCACTTATAAAATTTGTCCTCTGGTTTTACCAAAAACAGAAGATCTTTCATGTGTGAGCGACTACTTGACAAAGATTTCTTGTGTGTGGCGAAGCTCTACAAATTACTCCGACCAGCCATGTGAGCTTATAGGGATCAAAGACAACAAAAGGTTTGTACATTTTAGTTTCATGTCTCAGATTGGACAAATTTAACATGGATAAATAAACCTTTCTCAAATTCCAATTAAATTTGAACTTGTGTGTAGATGTGAGCTGGTGCCACTGAGCAGTCAATTACATTCTACCAGAAGTTGTTTTATAACCTACGAGAAAAAAGTGAGTAGAAATAGATCTCTCAATTAAGTTAAATTACAATTCACCGGAGTTGATCAGCATAAATTGTCTTCTATGTTCCCCTCTCTCTCTCAAACACAGCTATTTTTTTTCATTAACAAATTCTTGTTGAGTGTAACCTGTAATGGATCTGTCAGAACTACTCTGCTTTTTCACCCTGGCCGTCACAGTAAGTGGATTAATTCTGCTATTAGTGATATGTTTAAAATAGCAGGTTAATGTAAAAAACAAACAAATACAGAATGATTGAAATTAGAGAATAGCACGGGTAATTGTAACAGTAAAAAAAAATTGCCTGCAAGAAGATTTAGCTATTTAAATGAGCAAAACATTGTCATCACAGTACAAAATAATTATTTTGATAAGGGCATTTCAAAAATTGGTGATAACATGGTTAAAGGGATAGTTAACCCTTTTATTTTTATTTTATATTTAATATTGCAAATATTTAAAAGTCTGTCATCACTTTCTCACCCTTACCCTCAATCATACAGGTTCCAAACCTCTGTGATTTTCTTTCTTCTATACTGTACACAAAAGAAGATATTTTAAAGAGTGTTGGTAACCAGACAGTTGATGGGGCCCATTAACTTCCATACTAGGAAAAAAAGTTACAAACTCTGGTTACCAATATCTTCTTTTGTGTTCAGTAGGAGAACAAAACTCATACAGGTTTGGAACAAATTGAGGGTAACTAAATAATTACATAATTTTCATTTCTGGCTGAACTATCCCTTTAAGGTTTTTGTTGTTGTTGTTTTAATAAAAACGTCTAGTTTACAAATGTAATCCCCGTTCCCTGAAGAAGGGAATGGAGATATTATGTCGGACTGGTCACTGGCGTCATGGGGTCCCGCCTGGGAGCCCAATCACCTCCAAGTGGTAACAGAACAAGCCAATGTTGGCCAGTGAGATTTGCATGCTGAGTCGCCCCCAGCCGGACATACGGGAATAATTAGGGCCGGCATTACTCACTTTATTCATGTTTTGCTAAGGAGCCGAGACAGGATCCCGGCCATTAAGCGGTGGTTCAGGGCTGTGGCCGGGGGGTGTAATGTCTCCGTTCCCCTTCTTCAGAGAACAGGGGTTACATTAGTAACCTAGACATTCCCATTCAGTCATTCATGTTCAACGTTACAACGGACTGATGTCATGGGGTCCCTATGTAAAATGCCGTAGCCTCTGAACTGTGTTACGAGTGTTGGAGATGTAGATGATGGCAAGCTACGGCATGCCGTCTTGGCAACTGCTCTCACAATCTCGTAACCTACCCAGCTCCCATGTCAGCCAGAGGAGGTAGTCCCCCATGGAGGGGATGGTAGAGACATGGTTTACTCTGTGGATGGTCAAAGCTGCTTTTCCTACCTCAGGGAAGAGTGCTTCGGAACTCAATTCTGAAAGTTTTTCAGCCATGACCATAACGCTGGGGAAGCGTACACAATCCCAAAGTAGGGGAATGCTACGGAGACCACAACCTGCCCTACGGGAGATAACGTTTGGAAGTACACATAAGGACTGACCCAAGGGGCAGTGCTACATATGGAAGATATCTGCCGGTAGGTCCTACCTAGCCAGGGAGGCACTGCTACCAGCGCAGAGACAAGGCAGAGGAGAACCGCCCAGGGAAAGACACAGGTTTACCAATAGGGAAAGCGTAACGTAGACAATACACATATGGGATTACCGAGAGGGAAATCACTCTAGCCGGACATGCACACGAGTACTGGGCCTGGTGTCGGATGCCTCCGCCGCATCTGACTGCCAAAGGATGCTGGAGGAACTCAATTCAGGGTTCGCCGAGTAGGGAACTCACCTGAAGAGCAAGAAGGCGCTCATATCCCTCTGTTAGAGGGTAATGGCACTGCAAGCGTGACACCAAGCCTGTCTTCCCGCACATTACCTGTTTGTACCCAACACACGGGGAGAGACTGGCTACACTTTAAGATTATAAAAATCGCGCGAATGTCTTGGGTGACGCCCAGCCCGCAGCTCTGCAAATGTCTGCTAGAGAGGCGTCGTGCGCCAATGTACGGGAGAAAGAAACACCCCGAGTGGAGTGAGCTCTCACCCCCAGGTGGCACGACTCACCTTGGGACTGGTACGCCAAGGCGATGGCATCCACAATCCAATGGGCCAACCTCTGTTTGGAGACAGCATTTTCCTTCTGCTGACCTTCAAAGCAGATAAATAGCTGCTCCGAGCTTCTGAAGCTGTACGTGTGGTCCATGTAAACACAGTGCGCGAACAGGACACAGAAATGCCTTCTGGTCTGCCTTCTCTGGAGGCAGTGCTTGCAAGTTCACCACCTGGTCCCAAAAGGCAGTGGTGCGAAGTTTTGGGCAGGTATCCAGGCCGGGGTCTGAGGATGGGTTGAGACAGGGCCGGACCGAACTCTTGGTCGAAAAGGCCTGCAGGTCCCCCACCATCTTGAAGGAAATGAGTGCGGTCAGGAACACTATCTTTAAAGACAGGATTTTAAGCTCAAAATTATACACTACGGTCAATGTGTAGTCCATCCAGTACATAGTTGTCATGTAGCAACAGTCGAAATCGGCACATGGGCAAGGAGTACTGCTAGCAACTCGCGGCAGTTGATATGCCACTGCAGTCGAGGTCCTGTCCAGGATCCCAAGCCAGCATGCCCGTTGCATATGGCACCCCAGCCCGTGGTTGAGGCATCTTTTGAGACAACAACATGCTTGGACACTTGTTCTAGGGGCACTCCGGCCCATAGAAAGGCAAGGTCCAACCATGGGCTGAATGTTTGGTGACAGCTCGGTGTGATGGTCACACAGAGTATGCCATGGCGCCTCCGCCTGAAGAGGTCTCATATGCATCAATCTGAGCAGCCCCAGGAGCCTCAGAAATTGTTGCACGTGAATGCACGTGGGGGGGACCGATTCAAGACACGCAGATCCAAGATTGGCCGTAACCCCCCACTCTTCTTGGGTACTATGAAGTACGGACTGTAAAATCCTGACTTCATCTTGGCTGGAGGGACAGGCTCTATTGCTTCCATCGCCAGGAGGACTGTAATCTCCGCATGCAGGACAGGGGAATGTTTTCCTGCACCAAGCAGGACACCACTGATCCTGGGGGTCTGTCTGATTGTCCAAATGAGCCAGCGGGACGGGCTGGGAAGCGCTAGACAGCCTCCCAGGCTCCATACGAGTGGCACAAAAGGGAAAACAGACATTCCTGCGAGGGGAACTGCTGCGCAAAGTCCTCGACAATGTCTCCGAAGAGGCCAGCCTGGGAGAAGGGGGCTTCAAGAAGGCAAACTTTGTCGGCGTCCTTCATCTCAGCCAGGTCCAACCAGAGATGACATCGTCTGGCCGAGGACCCGTGCCTTGACATTCAACCCTCGGAGGGTGAGGGGAGGCTCAGCTCCAGCAACAAACCCGGCTCAGAACTACCCTCGTGCTGCTATTTGAGAACTTTTGCCCGATGGACCTGCAGGATGGCAATGGCATGCAGGGGCGAGGCGGCCTGCCCAGCAGCGTTGTGAGCCTTAGCAGCTAGGGCTGCTGTCGTCTTACCCGCCCTGGACACGATTCCGCCAGGTGGCGGCACTTTGCGGGCACAACTGAACCATGATTGCACGCTCCACCTGTGGAATACGTAACGCTTGGTGCCCACACCATTGAGTTGAGGAGGCAGAAGAACGGCTACAAACAGTAAAAGGTGCCTTCCCAGTTTTCTGAACCTCAGGGTCCAAAGGCTGTGGACCGTGTGCTGCACCCAAGAACCAATCATCCAACCACGAGTGCTCGTGACACGGTGGAGGGTTCCACTCAAACTCGACGAGAGACAGCGATCATGGCCATCAAATGAAGTCAGGAAACAAACGATCCAGAAACACATGGACAGAAAGACATCTTTTTTTAAAAGACGCTGACCACCTGTGCTTTCACCTCTGAAATGTACTCTTCTTGTTAGAAGGTGAATGGAATAAGCGATCGCAGTCACAACTGCCCAGCTCATAAGCAAAACATGAATGAAGTGAGTAATGCCGGACCTATTTATACCAGTATGGCCGAGTGGGTGTGACTTTGCATGCAAATCTCACTGGCCAATGTTCATTGGCTCGATCTGTTACCACTTGGAGGTGATTGGGCTCCCGGGAGAGATCCCATGACGTCTATTCTTATGCTATATGTAAAATGAAATCTGTCTATTACACACACCCAAACCTTTTGGGGTTTTTTGGCCATTCAAGCCATAATTAGAGGGTTCAGACAACGCAACCCCACAATAATCCGCACCCGGATTGCTATGAGATGGGGCTGATGATGTTGCTTTTTTTGTTTACATTTGCATTTATGCATTTGTGAATCATTACAGTCAAAGTATACATTTGATCAGTTCCTGGATTCCTTGAGAACAATTGAACCCATGATGACTTTAGTGTTGCTAGCAACATAATCTACATGTTTATCAATGTAACTGTTCTCTTGTTTGTTTTTATGTATTTGTTTGTTTGTTTGAATGACAGTTAAGACGCAACCACCAGATAAACCCACTGTAAGCTGGGATAACATAACTTGGAGTAAAGGCAGTAACTTTCCACAAAACATAAAGGAGTATGAATTCCAATTGCAGTTTAAAGCCACACATACAAGCTGGGAGGCAAGCAAACATTTGTGTTTGATTTAACATTTACCCTAATAAATTAATCAAATAAAATGGCATTCATTTGAACACATCCAAGTCAATTACAAAATTATTTTGAGTGTGTGTTTTTTTTAAATTAATTTTGTGTATGTGTTTTTTATGTGCATATATGATTTTACAGATGGCAAGACATAGGAATATCTCTCATGAAAGTTACGTGCTGCTGGACCATCATCTCCTGACTGTAGGAGAAGAGTACCAGGCCAGGGTGCGTGTGAAGCCTGTTGAACCCATAAATGAGGGTTACTTTCGGGGGGAATGGAGCCACTGGAGTCCTGCTGTGTCCTGGAGGTCTGAGATTGGAAAGCCATTAGTGAAACCAGGGGATGAAGTATCATCACCAGGTTGGGCCTCTTGCCAGCCTAGTAATATTTTATAATAATATTTATTTGTGAGCTAAGATCATCATATATTTTATGACAGCAGTTTTCATCTTTTTTCTCCATCAGTGCGTGATTATATGCGTGTAGTTCTGATCATTGGCTTCCATGTCTTGTTTGTTCTCTCTGGTCTTTCTTTGGTCATCTATAAGATAAAGAAAAGCAATCGGTGAGTATTAGATGTGTAGATTTTAAAAAAAGAATTAGATTTTTTTAAAAATGTAATATTTATTGTCAACATATGATCCAAAGTTTGTAACAATGTATACGTTGATAATATTTAGAAAATAAAGTATTAATATTTAGTTTGACCTCCTGGAGTAGATGAATATTTTATGAAGGGTAAAGCCTTCTTATTGGGTAAAGCCTTTGTTAGAAAAGAACAAATATTTCACCTCATTTTTAAGATGTTCAAGGCCTTTTTTTTAACCATATTTGTGGAAAGTGCTGTGTAGGCGTCTATGTGTATGTTTCTACTTGCAGTATTTCCGTTTAAATATGTAACTGTTGGTCTTTGTACATGATATTTGTGTTTGTTTGTGCATCTGTATCAAGTGTATCAATAAAAATATTATTATTTCTTTGTAGATTATTAAAACCAAACCATCAACACGTTCCAGACCCATCCAGATATTTCCAGCCTCTTCACACCGTTCACGGTGGAAACTTCCGGGTGAGTTAAGCTGTATCTCCTGCATATTTACTATGTAATTCAAAACTAGTTTCCAAAGAGCTACTCTACCGTTTAAACGTTACCGGGGTTGGTAAGATGTTTAATGTTTTTAAAAGAAGTCTCAAGGCTGCATTTGATTGATAAAAAATAGGCAAAAACAGTAGTATTGTGAAATATTATTACAATATATGCGTGTGTGTGTGTGTGTGTGTGTGTGTTAATTTTAGTCTCATTCTCATTTTATATATTTTAAAGTGTAATTAATTTCTGCGGTGATTGATACCCTAGTCTTCAGAGTCACATGATCCTTCAGAAATCCCTCTAATATGCTGATTTGATGCTCAAGAAACATCTATCAGTGTTGAAAACAGTTGTGCTGCTTAATATTTTTGTGGAAACATACATTTTTCAGGATTATTTGAGTTTAAAAGAGCAGCATTTATTTAAAATAGAAATCTTTTGTAACATTATACATTTCTTTACTGTCACTTGTTTGATTTAATGCAACCTTGCTGAATCAAAGTATTAATTTCCTTCAAAAAAAGAATCTTACTCGCCCCCTTACTCACGGTGATGTTGTTTTTTACACCAGTATTGTGGCAATTCCCTCTTTTCACTTTATATGTTGTGAATTCACACCAATGCAGTTGAGAAATGTATAACATTATCAGGTTCACACATTTTTCTTCCACTGTAAAATCTTAGCAGTACAAATTCTCACACACACACAAGTTTACAGATGTGGCTTAGACCTGCATTTCTTGCAAATGCTTACTCATATCTTCCTTCAGCGAGCCAGAAAAACACACACTGACCACATGCACTTCCTCTTTCCTGTCCACAGAATTGGCTAGGCTGTCAAAATTCAAACGGGCCATTTCTTACCCCTCAGTCATGTGACGATATCTCACCTGTAGAAATCTCTGATATTTGGGACCTGTCCTTGTTGTCCGCTGAGATGACCACTGCTGCGCTTGATCGCTCCAATCAGATGGACTCTGGACTTGAGAACAGCGGCACCAGCCATGCTTCATCATCTGGTTTCTCTAACATAGGCTACTTCTATAGCAAATCGCTTTCGGGCTCTCTTCACCTCGAATCCTGCCCCGTGTACTTCACCTATCGCACCGAGGAAGGCACAAGCTCCACTCTCTCGTCGCGTGGGTCTTCATATGACTGTTTGCAAACCCCAAGTTACCAGATGGAACAGCCGATGAGCCCGGATTCAGGGTTCGGCATACCTGGAGAGCAGAATTGTGAGGAAGACCAAGATGATGCAGACCAAGATGCCGCGGCGGAAGGCCATGCGCTGGTTTCTTTCATTATGTCACTGCAAGGTTCCCTCGGTGCTGTTCGCCCAGCAGAGAGTTTCGCTCCAGTGCCCATCATCACACCGTGGTCTGAACCTGTGAGAGCACCCAGCTGTAGTTCCCCCTCTGAGCGTGCAGAGGGCGCTGTGGTCAGACCCTCCTCCATGGTTGAGCCTAGCGGGAGTGGATATTTGACCCTGAAGGAGATGCAGAAATACAGCAACAAATCCATCTAAGCGCAGGTCCAGTCCATCTCTGTCTGTATAGGGGAGACTGGGGCCTCTGGGTATAGGTTTATTTTTGAAAGTCAGAAAGATACACTACCGTTCAAATGTTTGGGGTTGGAAAGATTTTTTAAATGTTTTTGAAAGTAGTCCCTTATGCTCACCAAGGCTGCATTTATTTGATTAAAAAAATACAGTAGAATGACATTTGTTAAATATTATTATGTATTAAAAGAACTGTTTTCTACTTGAATATATTTTAAAATGTAAATGATTCCTGTGATGGTAAAGCTGATTTTTCAGCATCATCACTCCAGTCTTCAGAGCATGATCCTTCAGAAATCATTCTAATATGCTGATTTGATGATCAAGAAACATTTCTGATTATTAAAACAGTTGTGCTGCTTAATATTTTAGTGGAAACCGTGACGCACTTTTTTCATAATTCTTTGATAAGAAAGTTCAAAAGAACAGCATTTATTTGACATATAAATCTTTTTGTAACATTAAAATTGTCTTTACTGTCACTTTTGATTGATTAATTGCATCCTTGCTGAATAAAATGTATTCATTTCTTTCCAAAAAAAAATCACTGACCCCAAACTTTTGAATGGTAGTGAAACTTAAAGATTTGGCTACAAAAAAAGCTAACTATAACAATATCAATATCCACACCAGCTGTTTTTATCGTTCACTGTGCCGTTATTGTTACAGTTGTAGTGTGAACTCTGCTATTCTTTTATATTTCAACGTTTTTTTATAATTATATCGTTATCGTCAGTGTGAACGGGCCTTAAAGCAACAAATTATACAAGGTGGTAACATACTGTACTAACATATCAAACGACTGTTTTTTAAACTTAAAACATGTGACCGGAAATTTATTCAAAATACCTTAGTGGGGGACAGAATAAAAAAATAATAATAAAAAAAACGAGTTTAAAGTCCCAGTGAACCAGAAGTTGCAACCGACTTTACTTCAGAGTTACTCCAGAGCGGAAGCAGATTTTAGAATTTAGTTTACCATGACAAACACATTTTTTTTCTGTGTATTAACTTGCACAGATTAATTGTTTACCATAATGAAATTGGACTTTTGACTCAAAACCTCATAGTTACTAGCCCTTGCGATCCCTCCATTGTGACAACCTGCATTATAACAGCTTATATTCTAGATACTTTTGTACAGTGACATGAAGCTAGATTTAAAGGCATGTTCTGGGGTAAATAATTGAATGTCCGTCCACTGCCATCTGGACGATATAGACACATTTACAGCTCAAATAACATGTTTTTTGCAAGCTTTACATTTCTGTTTTCATCCCCTCTGGAATGTATTGCCCAGACTTTCATTGTAAATGCATTACAGGAAAACAAGAATGCCAGAGATGCTGACTGAGCTTAACGTTCTGAACCCAGAACATTTTCTTTTACACATATGAAGGAAGCATCACATTTGTGTTTAAATGTGTCTTAAAGGGATAGTTTACCCCAAAATTAAAATTCTGTAATCATTTATAGAAAAAAGTATAAATAAAAAATGGAGGATTCAATGGGGACTAGAAACTGTTTGGTTACCCACATTCTTCAAAATATGTTTTAGCATTAGAAAGATTTTTTTATGCAGGTTTAGGGGGAGTGGATGACATAATTCAAAATGTTTTGGGTGAACTATCCCTTTAAGTCTGCTTTATTGATTTAGTAACATTTTATTTAGCAGATGTTACTTTGAATATAGCTTGTATACCTTTAATTGTTAAAGGCGTTTTATGTTGCCAACATTTCATATGTTCATGCACTGATTTACTTGTTCAAGTCTCCAAAAGTATCCACATTTTTAATATTCAAGTTCGAGTGCAAAGCATTTGCTTGATTTTTAGCTGCTATTTACTGTTATTTCATGTTTAATGCCACGGTATGCTATGGACATGGTATAAGTGCTGCTTTTAAAATGTTTTCAAAAAATATATATTTTTTTAATTCAGGGTGTCATTTTGAAGTATGCAGAAGCGTTGCTTTTCGAGGTAAAAATCTCTCGAGATATTACAACACTCATTTATACTGCTATCTGTACATTTTCTAACAGAACTTTTTAAATATTTTTTGGTATTATTTGAGCATTTCTGGGTTGTACCTTTTAGAAATCAGAATAAGCCATTTTATTTCATTTAAAAAAATTGTAAATATATGAAATATGCATTTTTATGTTAACAAGGAATGCACTTGTTTGATACTTATTTTAGGTTTCTTACATTTTTTTTTTTTACTTTGTTTATTTTAAGTTTCTTATCTGATAGTCAGCTCTTACTTGTTAAGACTGAAATAAAATCCCCCAAAAATATAATGGTGTCTCATCTTTACAAAAAAAGCGTGTGTGTATGGCAAACCGACTAGTATCTATTTTCATAGTACTTCTTTTTTAGATACTAGTACTTATTCATTAGCTACTACTGCTTATTCTTTAAGTACTAGTTATTTATTAGATAGTTCTTATTTATTAGATACTAGTACCTCTTAATTAGATACTAGTACTTATTAATTCGCTACTAGTACTTATTCACTAGATACTAGTACCTATTTATTAGATAGTACTTATTTATTAGATACTAGTACTTATTTCAAAAGTGACTAGTAACTATTGGGTACCCTTCTGACACTGGGTTAAATCTCTCTCAGTTAAATGTATGAGTAATGTAGAGAGAGCACACGCATGATATGAGTAGCCTAGCAGATTTGGGGAGGGCCCTTTCACTGGACCTTTTCAGGGGCCCAGTCATTTCTGTGGGCGGGCCTGCTTGTATCTAATGAATAAGAACTATCTAATGAATAAGTACTAGTATCAAATGAATAAGTACAATTATCTTTAAAAAGGTACTAGTACCTAAAGAATAAGCACTAGTAGCTAATGAATAAGTACTAGTACTTAATGGAATAGATATAGTATCTAAAAAATAAGTACTAGTAGCATGAAAATAGATACTAGTATGTTGAAATGATCAAATGTTTAAACGGCTTGCCATACGTGTGTGTGTGTGTGTGTGTGTGTGTGTGTGTGTGTGTGTGTGTGTGTGAGAGAGAGAGAGAGAGAGAGAGAGAGAGAGAGAGAGAGAGTTAAGTTATTGCAGGTACTATGTGGTCTGACATTTATAAGTGCCAGCCCGTTTCCGTTCACTGCTTTGGAGTGTGGCTTGTGCAACCAGACAAAGTCAAGCTTACATGTGTGGCCTGAAAAATGAACTCAGTGAACCATTACAAAATAGTCTTCTGAGTGGAGACATAACATGCTTTTTAGCTTACATGACATACCTTTTTGAGTGCGTTGTGTTTGAGGAACCCTGGTATACGGCTTGGCATCCAGTCCTCATATGATATAGGTGCTCCTGACTGGATTTGACCGTCTGGTCTAACGGTTAATCTCTCCACTAGAAGGCAGTAGTGAGCTCATGACTGTGGTATCAGCGAGGAGACAGACTGCTTAGGTATATGAATGATAATAGTGGGATCAAAACATACAATATAGCAGTTGTCCCACCTTTCATACATAAACTGTCGTTCAAAAGTTTGAGGTCAGTAAGATTTTTTTTTTTTTTTTAAGAATGAAAGAATTTAATACTTTTAATTAGCAAGAATGCATCAATAGACCATTTGAGTGTTTGGAAACAGGGATGATGTGTTTTGTGGGCGGAGCCTACCGGGTGACACAAAATTACAGTTTAAAGGAAGGGTAGGCAATTTGTTTTATAAACACTTTTTGTTATACTGATTGAAACTCTCTTCACATCCTGATAGCAATCAATAATATGAGTAGTCTAAAATATTAAAAAATATTCGTCCAGTAATGCAATGATACGATGCCCTATATCTGTCAACATAATGTATTTCCATACCTGATGACATCACACATCATCAGCACATTGTAGACACAGTCACCATGTGCCGTATTCAAACAGCTGCAGTCATCTTTTACAGTTCCTCCTGAACCAAAACAATGAGCTTATGCTGCATTCACGCCATGTCATAACCGTAATCAAGAGATAGCAACCAGTGACGTTCTACCCGGAGCTGTTCACGTCCTCAGACTTGGATGCGTTTCTATGAACGCCATCAACGCCAAAATGAATCGGCAGCAGCTAGGTGAGTAAGAGCTCTTTAAGATGTTTACGATCATTATTATTGTAATGTCATGTGCTTTGAGACATGAGGTAATTTAACATCATCTTTTGTGACACTTTGCAGACTCTGCTGTGTGCGTTCATGTGTTTTGAAGGAGGCGTGGCTTTGGAGACGCTCTGAAGGGAGGGGGATCTCATGCTTTCAAAGCTAGCTTGCTATTGCTAGCCGTTCCGAAATTGCCTACATTTGACAGAAGCAGTTTATGGAAACCATGGAATAAAATAACAAATAGGTCATTTCAAGTGTATATCTTACAAATCTGATATTTTTCCCCTCACGATTCCGAGTTTATTATATCAGATATTCAGACTTTTTTCCTTAGTATGAACATTTTCCCTAATATCTCTTTTTGTGTTCCACATTGAAGAAAGAAATATGAGATTGAAATGACATCGCAATTGCTGAGTAAATTATGTATTATCATTTTAGAGTGAATTATTCCTTTAACTTCTTTTATTTCCAAACACTGCAGAGAGTATAAACCCCAAAAGAAAAGCTTCATAATAATGTTTTTCACAGATCCTGATGTTAACAGTTAATAGTTATGCGTGCAAAGCCACAGAGGAGAATGTTGGACAACAATATTAAAAGGAAAATGAGGAAGCGAATGGAGAGGAACGGGTTGAGTAGAGGACAAAATCAGCCTGTTGTCAATCAGAGGTCAATGGCAGACCTTAATTTTCTTTCCATATGGAGAGAACAAGATGATTACTATTGCATAAGTAACAGGAATTCAAGCAGTGACCCAGACGTACTAATGCTAAACAGATGAGTATGTGAATTCTAAGGGTGTGTGTTACATTTAATATTTACAGAACCGCAAGTCCTTCTTTTATTACACTTGATTTTTTTAATGAACCGTTGGTGAAACGTGAAGCCTGCAGTATTTGCCTCATTTGTAAGCACTATTGATTTTGCACTATTGTAGTTATTCTCTTATTATTTCTAATTACCTTGGAATACCCCATTATTCCAAATGAAAGTAAATAACCCACATTTCTGGAAGCAGCAAAGCATGTTATATCTGTCATATTGTAAAGGCTGCTTGCATCTCAGCAAAGCATCTTCAGATGAGTGCATGTCGGGTGAGAGCTTTGTGGGATGCATCAGCATAATTAGGGAACAATTCACATTTGAATTTGTTTGAATTATTAGAAAAATAAAACAAGTTTCGTTTAGGAATATTGGAAATCTATAGTAGGCTAATTCTTTTTTATTTAAATAAAAATATGTATATTTTAGGTATAGAATAAAGTATATTCTCATTTAGATTTAAACGTGTGGGGGTCAGGTTTTGTCTAAATTGTGGGATGATTGAAGGTGGAATACAGCGTAATAAACTAAATAAGGTTGATTGAAAATGTATAAGGTTTATGTAATTTGGTTTAAGAACACAGTGTAGAGAATAACTTTAACTCAGTATAAAACCAATACAAATTAGTTGAAAGATCATAAAAGAAAAAGAAGTGCAAAGTAAGTTGTGCAGAAATTTTGCCTGAAATTTTTCTGGGAGATGAACATGAGTCTCCAAAGACCAAAATATTGTTATTAATTCTCCTGGGAGATGAACACGGGCCTCTAAAGACCAAAATTTTGGCTATTCATGCAACAAGCCACATCCTGCAAATATGCATGCTATACAGGCCACATGAGTTTATGAGCGAGTTCACTTGTGTTTGTGTGCTTATAAATGTTTATGTTCATAAATGTTGTGGGTCTTCACATGGTTTACTCTGTTCTAATATAGAACAGGGAAACTTCTGAAAGAAACAGACAAAAACTGATCTTTCTGAAAACAGTTTGTTTGGACATAGAAAGATTTACCTTTCATGGAGAAGTTTTGACCGACACTTTATATTAGAGAAAGGGAGAAAAGGAAGAAGAGTCAAACTAGGAAAGTCTGTCTCAGCTGGGAGGCTCTTTGAGTTTATGTTCAGGAATGGGATGGAAGAAAGGCTGAGGGTGAATTAGAAAGCATGAAAGGGAGGGAGAGAGAAAGAGGGAGGGAGAAATGATCTGACTGAGGATTTTTCCCTTTTCTTTTTCTCTTCTCGGCGCACTGACCCAACGGCAGCAGCAAACACACCACAAAGTAGGCTACTGTAAGTTTTGCTGACACACACACACACACACACATGCACATGCACATACAATCACACCAGAAACAAACTGCTTTAGTTCATTTAGGCTTTTTATAAAGAAAAATGAGTGGGAATTTTCGTAAGCAAACTGTGCATCCTCATTAAGGTGATCTGTAAGTTACAGTGCTCAGAAAGTTTTTGCGAGCTAGTTAACATCTTTCCAGCAGATGGACAGAGACGGAGAGCATGTGGAAAGCGTTCATGCTCTGCCACGGCTGAAATCCGCCTGCTGTTTTACAGTAGCCTACAGTAATACAGGAAGACAGACTTCATGTATTTTGTATTCATGTTTTAATAAAGGATTTAATTAAGTTGCTGCAGGTTATTAAAAACATTTTAATTTTACTTACATTCTTATAGAATGGACGATGGAACATTTAGCTAAATTTTAGCTTTATTTAAAAGTAGGTTAACACTATGTATTTATATATAATGAGGATCATGAATTCTTCCAAAACGTGTTTTTGTCTGACCCTGATTCACTGTGGTAAGTGTTTATATTTTAGACAAGGCGTTTTCGTGGGAAATTGTGTACATAGCATACGTCACTCGCCCGTGCGTGTCTCGTCATAGCCTAACCCGTAAATAGAGAAAAGTTGCTTCAGCTATTGAATTGACGCGTGTATGACTTGGGAGTGGAAAGGATTTGAGCCTCAGGTGTTGTAAAGGCGGAGATGGCGTTTTTATTACTCTACAGATGAGTGAGGTATTTTATTGATCAGATAAATTGCCATAGCTCTCTAACAGAGTTCATTGTAAAGCATTGTCTATTGTGAAGGGTCTTTTCATTATGGTTGTTGTAGCTGTGCTGGGATTTATTTTCAAAGTACTACCGTGTCTATTTGTGGGTAAAGATACAGCAACGTCTTCAGCTTGTCAGCTTGAGATCCTTTGCATCTAAACTGGTTATATCTAATGAATGTTTAATCAACAGTAGGATAACCGCATTCATCCGCTCAGTCGCGTAGAGCCGAAGCACAACCAAAACAATGTTCTTCCGCAACATGCATGAAGTTTTGTTTTTTACCGATAGAAGGCCAAAAGTTAGTGTTAATTTATTGTAATAGTTTATCTTTGTGTATATTTAATGTGCATTCATTTCATTGCATTTATTTTTAACAAAAATAATCGATGGTTGATAACCTTTGGATTATAATCTGATGTGTTGTTATTTGTTTGTTTATCAATTACTGATTATTTTTGTATGAATTTGAGTCATGGTTTATCCCATAATTATTCAATACAAGTCAATGTATTACTGTCACCTGCACTTTTGCAATGGAAATTAGCATGAAAGTTTTATGACTAACCCTTTTAATTTTGACTTAGCGAGTTGTTGAGACGTTTCATGCTAGCGTTAACAAAAGCTTTAGTTTTCTTATTCTTATTTTAAATGTAATTTATTCCTGTGATATCAACCCTGAATTTTCAGCATCATTACTCCAGTCCCGAGTGTCACATGATCCCTCAGAATCAGAAAGCATTATAATATGCTGATTTGCTGCTCAGGAACATTTTCTTATTATTATAAATGTTGAAAACAGAAGAAAAAAAAGTTTGCAGTTGCAGTCCCTGTATCCTTAATATTTTTAGGCTTTTCATCTTGATTATATGACGTTTTATATAATCGACTGATTTATATTCAACTTTTTCTGACCAAGAACTGCTCATTTAGACAGGAAGAGATGTTTGACCTACATGCAGGCTAAAGCATCCAGCCAGCTTTTTTTTTTCTTGTTTGCTACTTTGGGCCAGTTTATCTGAAGAACATTATGTACTTCAGCATGGCAAAAGTTAATTTGAAAAATTGCACAGCACTCTCCATTGGCGCTATATGATTCCATGGAAATTCAACACAGCTACAGTGTTTAGACTCTTCAGGGCATTCAACCTATGATTAGTATCAGTACAGAAAGTATTTTAACATCATACATTCTTAGCAGACATGAATTTGGAAGCGTTTTTATCTCATAAGCAGATGAACTATGTCAGATAAGAGCTGGATTCTGTCGAGCGGAGAAAAAGACAGGCAGACAGACTGAACTCTGTTAGTTTAGCTGCAGTAATGTGTGCAGGTTGGACTCAGACCAAAAGAAACATTCATCTGTGTCCTGAAGGGGCCTACATTTGTCAGGCTGCATTCCACTCAGCACTACCCAGAAGCCCCTCTCTTTCTATTTTTCAGGATTACACTAATCCAGTGATCCCAGTAACAAATACACAGTCTAACATTAGCGAAAAAACAACAGTGTGTGGAACGTTATTATAGGGAGTGACTTTTATAAGTGCATATTTATTCTCTTTTCTCAGGTCGCACCATGTTTGGGTACCTCCTGCTCTTCTGTCTGTCTCTACATCTGGTAGTCTCCGTACCTCAACCGCCCTGCCGTCGATGCTGCGACCACCTCCCACGGCTAGACGACGCCGCAACCTTAAGAGAAAGCGCGCCTGAGGTGCGCACATACATCAACATGACCATTCTCAAAGGTACCCGAAAGTCTTCAAAAAGTATTTTAGCTCACGACAAAATGCATTGTTTCAGAGTCAAATAGCATCAGCAGAAACTATAGCGAGGGAGAACTTTGAAAATCTCACTGTACATATATGGAACCCTTAGATTCTTGACTTAAAGGAACTCTTTTATGCCAAAATGTTTCTATATAGGGAGAAATGTCAAATTATTGCACAATACTTTCATGTTTAATGGGTTATTTAATTTTTTTTCTGGTAATGAAGTATATTTACAAGCTGTTTCATTCATAAAATTGAATTTAAAACTAAATCCATATAACTATCCCATGATGAGAAACCCTAAAAGGTTCTATGCCGCGCCTGATAGAATCATTTCAGGTTCTATATAGAACCTTTTCTTCTAGGAGTGTATAGCTGAATTTTGACCCCAATGATCCTTGTTGGAATTCAGTCTTCCCTGTTTCCCAATCTTTCGCTTGTCTGTTGTCTGGCACAAGCATTTTGGGATATTGGAACTGAACTGCAAACGGAACATAACTGTAATTCAACTGGGAAATAAGGTGTTTTTGAGCTGAATGATTGGAATATGTGTTTTTAGCTGCTTTCTTCCCCTCAGTGAGCCTCAGTTAACCTCTCTTAGCTCAGAAATATCTGCTCTTCTGGAGGCCCTCTTGGTGGACAGGAAGTGACAAACCTGGCAGGAAAGGTGCTGATGTGGCGAGAACCGTTACGAGAGTTGTTTTATGTGTCTGTGTATGCACATATGTGTATGTGTTTGTTGCATGTACGGAAATGTTGAGCTGACAAAATGGCATGTTGACAAAGATGGACAAAAGAAAAGAAACTGAGCCCAAGTTAAGTTCAGATGAAATCTTAATATGAAGCTTGTAATGCAAGTCAGTGAGATCTGCTTAACAGTATAAGAGACTACTTACATAAAAGGAATATATATAGCCTATATATATATATATATATATATATATATAAGATTTCACTCAATATTATCTCCTAGTAATATGTCTTAGAAATATGATCATTAAATGCTTACTTTTATGACAAAGCTCTGTAGTTTTTACTGTAGGGGCAAAACATATAGTGCAATGAAATACAATGATGATTGAGAAATGGACAAATAAACATTCCTCAAAAGCCTGATTAATCATATTTGAAACTCACATTTTAATATGATTTTTCTAAATGAAAAATGAAAAATTATGGATTGTTAAAGGTATACCGGAGGATTTTCTTTTTCCGGGTGGGTAGCCTATACTATTGGTCCACCTAAGTGTCAATCATTCTGGTGATATGTTTACGTAAGGCCGTTCACACGCTGGCGTGTGCTAAAAGATGCCCACTGATGCCGCAGTCGCGAAGATTGTACTAGACAGGTAAAGTTTGTCATGCTATTTGGAGAAATCCATTTAAAATCACTGCTAGTAGGCGTTCCCTCTCGGGAGCAAATAGAGAGTTGCGCATGTGCATTTTTAAAAAAATTGGAGAGGGCGGGTCTTTTCTAAAATTAGGAAAGATCCTCCGCTATACCTTTAAGTAAACTAAGTTGCTTCTGTCTAGTAAGTGTTCGTTTTGAAATATAACATTTAAATTTATAAAAGTTCACTGAAAAAGACACGTGTCACGACCTGAAGGGGGATGTTTTAGAATTATACTAAAAGGCCTTTTACTTTCTAAAAAATATATGTAGTAGATTGTGTATAAAAAGCAAAGGTTTGATCATGTTAATAATTTAGAGGCCTTAGAAATTAGTGTATCAAATATGATACACGCTTTATGAGGTTAAAAACTGTAAAAATGTTTATAATGTCCACCTGAATTATAGCCTGAGACATGATTTAGTTTCCTTTAGGCTTCTAGCTCTTTTTACTTCTGCGTCTTTCTGACTTTTCGGACATCTTTTCAAGGTGACAAGGGTGACCGTGGAGAAAGGGGCACTTCTGGGAAGCCTGGGATTGAGGGTTCCCCGGGACCACGAGGGTCTGAAGGCCTTCAAGGAGATAAGGGACAAGCCGGAGCCCCAGGTGACGCCTGTAAGTCTCAGCACTCTGCTTTCTCAGTCGGCCGACGGAAGTCCCTTCACAGCGTTGACAACTACCAGGCCCTGATCTTTGACACCATCTTCGTCAACAGCCCCGAACACTTTGACATGTTTGCTGGGAAGTACCGTTGCCACATACCGGGAATCTACTTCTTCAATGTGAACATCCACACGTGGAACTTCAAGGAGACGTACCTGCACATCATGCAGAACGACAGCGAGAGAGCCATCGTTTACGCTCAGCCCAGCGATCGCTCCATCATGCAGAGCCAGAGCGTCATGCTGCGTCTACAGGAGGGCGACGAGGTCTGGGTCCGTCTTTACAAGCGGGAGCGCGAGAACGCCATCTACAGCGACGACGTGGACATTTACATCACCTTTAACGGATACCTCATCCAGCCTGAGACTGAGTGATACCAGAAACCACGGCGGGAAGGACTAAGATGTTTGAAAATGTGCCAAAATGCTTGAGCGGTGAAGCAACTTGAACAAAACTGAAAAGCATCCAAACATTTCATATTAGATTTCTGCAGTTTAAACGAATGTTTTGAATTATTGGCTGTCAAGAGCATCAAACCATGCTAAGATTCATGGTAATATTAATACAGATGTTAGATTTTAGGGACAGTTCTGTTAACTACTGGATAATAAACAGTTAAAACCTGAAGCAAAACCAGTTGAGGACCACTGTTATTTAGCCCAGATATTTAGGTCTGCGTTTAGACTTTTTCAAATCAGGCAGGGTCTTCCTAAGATTTATCAGCAGCGTCTGGGAAATGGAAACTGGTTTATGTTAGTTATAAAATGATGTTTACATGCTGTGACAGCCTATTTTATCCTCTCTGACCTTTAACAGACATTAACTGGCAACTGGAGTCGTAACAGAACAAGTTCATCACGTTGAAGCATGAGGTTGCTGTATGTTCTGGGTGGTGTTTTGTGGATTGCTGTGTGGTGTTTTGTGGATTGCTGTGTGGTTGCTAGGGTTTTGTATATGGTTGCTAAGTCATTGTGTACTATCCCAAGTTAAAAGAACGTAATAACTAGTGTGTGTGTGTGTGTGTGTGTGTGTGTGTGTGTGTGTGTGTGTGTGTGTGTGTTACACTACTATTCAAAAGCTTGAGGTTGGTTTTTTATATCTTTTTTTGAAAGAAGTCCTTTATTCTCAAAAACAGTCATATTGTGAAATATTATTATTGCAATTTAAAATGACTGTTTTCTAATATATTTTCAAATATGATCAAAGCTTGAATTTTCAGCATCATTACTCCAGTCTTCAGCATCACATGATCCTTCAGAAATCATTATAATATGCTAAACCTAACCTTAACCAATATAGTTACCTTATATTACTTTCTTAGGTAAGTACAGGTAAGAGCATTTACTGTCAAATCAAGTGCAACCACTAAAAGTATTCATTTTCTTTCAAAACAAAAAACTTACTGACCCCAGACATTTGAACCGTAGTGTACTTCGAGAAAACGCCATAAAAAAACAAGTCATTTGCCAGTTTTAAATAGGCAGAGAGCCAGCTTTGAGTGTGTGTGTTGGTGTCTGGCTCTGTTTATTGGAAGGAGGGGGGGTTTCAGTTGATGTTAAACAGGATGTATGTGGCTTTCCTATTTTAGTAGCAAGAATCCACTTGAGAGAGACTGAGATGATAGAAATATAGAGCGGGAGAGCAAGATTAAATGTTCTGAAACCACAAGGTACAGATCTCTGCCCAACAAATGACTTAAAAGAGTCTTCAATACAAGCTGGTTGTTGGTTTAGTATCTTAATCCGGCTTCAATCAGGACTACAGAATCCGGATCCCAGGAATGTATTTATTCTGAGATGATTAAATAAATAAATGGAGAGTAAAACACAATTGTTGCCTAAGGAATCAGGTGCTAACAATTATTTCTATTTTGAACACACCAGGTGCTATAAATGACATACTTGACCGTGATTTTAAAAAGGTTTTGGTATATTAACATCTCAGTGGTGCTTTATGTTAATGTACTGTATGGATGTCTAGCATTTTTTTTTATTGATGATTTTAAATGACACAATAAAGGGTTCATTTCACCAATGTCGACTTGATGAGTGACTAATGGAAGTTTTGTTGTTTCTTTTTTTTTTCTTGCGACGCAGAAGCTGGAAAGTTTCAACCGAGACAAAAATACATTAGGGTTAAAAAACATCAAAAGATTTCAAAATATAGTGTTATTCATTTAACTCTGGTTCAATGTCAGCCATTGAACAGAGGGAAAATGCTGCTGTTCTCACACCCTCTAGTGGTGAATGGGAATAGCGCATGTCATTACGATCACAATAAGGGAGACTAGCTGTCATGTTGGTAACTTGTATAGAAACCATGACTTACAAAGAAAATACAGTCTGATTTATTTTTCTCAAACACATATTCCATACAAACAAGTCACTTACTACTACACAAATGATCAATTGTAAAAGCAACTATAAACTTATCCTGAATTCGACACCAGAGCAATCACCATTATGTAAAATTATCAAAATTATTTCCAAAATTCCTGTGCAACATACATATGAAAAATACAACCTGAAATATCAGTAATCAGCAATCATTAAACGATGACTGTAGTAGAGCACAATCCAGTGTGTTAACATTTGCCGCAGAGCACAATCCAGTTAACATTTGACTCCTAAAACTACTGTACTTAATGTGTTGGACAGTAAAAACAACCATTTGCCCTACTGATCATTATTCAATAGTACAGATTATGGCTTCTAACTTCTCTACGGGAAGTCAATCCTTCAGAATGTGGGCACTGCAAAAACATTTATCATGTAAACAACAATTAGCCTACTTGATTTTCTCTGTACTCTCATACAAATCATATATAATGTAAAAGAAACAGTTCAGCCACAATTGTAATTCTATCATCATATAAGAGAAAGTGTTTAACAAAATATTTCAAGTAGCCAATGTGATTACAAGACATTTAAAAAATAAAACCTAAAAAAAAACACAATGTAGTTTTGAAGTATAATCAACTTCTCTTTTCACACTTCTCTTTACATGTTACTATGCGAACGAGTAGGCCCTCCGTAAATAAACATAGAAATTAAACTCTGGTAAATTGTTCTGTTGTTAAGAGATTTAACAATGTAGTGGACAGATCTGAGAAACCGCTCTCTTTTGTCTTTGTAAATACTGGCAAAGGTCTGTCATAATAACCAGCATTTTAGCAGGTTACACAAGGTTGCATCTCTGCCATGTAGAAAGGGGAAAAAGACAAAGCAGCTCATATTTGACTTTGGCTCACTGCCCCTGTAAAACAGACACACTGTTGCCTTCTGGACCCAGAGAAAACAACCACCCATGGGTAGCACCTACTGAGTGAGAGTAACTGAGCCAGTGACAGTTCCTCATTATTTGTAAACCTCGTAAACTTGGTAAGTTTGCTACCTGAGATAAAAAGCAAAAATAAAGCAGGATCACACAAGTAAGAGTGCTGTTGATATGATATCTCAGCCGGGCCAATTTAGTGCAACAGCAGGGTTACAATTTTTATTTTTTATTTTAACAGGCGTAAGTTCAATACACAAGATGATGCATCGCAAATCTAGTTACGTTTTTATATTTTCATTTCTAAAAGATGAATATACATTTAGTTAGCCTATTACCTTTGCAATAAATGTAAAAAACCGACGCAAAGATATCACACCATTCTCTTCTAACTGCTGTAATCCATCTAGCAGTTAGTGGGTTTTTTTCTATTAATTCACAAGAGCATGTTAACAGCACTCAAAATGGCACATAATAGCATTTTCCCTGCCAGCATTTTTGATAATTAAGCCCCTAGAATATTTTGTCGTATGAATATCTGAACAAATAGCCTATCAAAAGAAAAAACAAAACCTTAAAACGTCTTATTCTAGCTTCATTTATTCTTTTTTTATCAACACTTGGATAAGTAAAATAAGAATAAAGAAAAAAATAAAATAAGCAACATTTTGAGCAAAAAAAAAGTTGAGAAAATCAAGTTTTTAACAAAGTCTAGCCTACATCAGGATCATATTCAGAACGATGATCAAAACATAGTAGGCTAAATAGACTCCATCAACACCCCTAATGCTTGCACAGTCCTATAGCCCGTCTTGGGTCTTTACTATTTTTTTAGTAATGTTAGGCAATTTTGATTATGCTGATAAATGTTTGTGGTCACGTTATTTTACATATGCAAATTATTACATATGACATCGCGTGTTTGTGCATCTTCCCCGCATGTGTTTTAATCTTCTTCTTTTTTTTTTACAGTCTATGGTTTTAATCAGGAGATACATTCTCAGAAGATGCGTAATAGCGCCCTCTACCGTAAAACAGTGAAAACACGGAAACCCGGAAAATTCGAGAATTCCGTCAATGAGTTAAGGCACAGAGGAAACATTATGGGTGAGGCCAATATTAAAGTTAACACTACAAAATAGCTGCATTTAAATTAAACAGTGCACTTAATGTTTGGTCTAATGCAATATCAATTTAACTAGCAAAGTGAAAGTTAGCTTTGTGAAAGAATTCCTGCCGCTCAAACAGTAGAGCACTGTGCTAACTACTACTCTAAGGTCATGGGTTCGATTCCCAGGGAACGCATGAACAATTGAATTCTCTTCATTTTGAACTAAAGTTTGAATGCCCTTTTTAATGCCATGCTTTCTAAAACTTCCTATATTTGTTATGGCTACTAATGATTGTTATCTCATAATTTCTTTCCTTTTGCTGCCAACTTTGCTGACACGCAAACTCAGTTCCTGACAGGAGTTCCGGTTTCAAAGCACAATCTACAAGAATCACATCAGTGATACTGACAGCTAATGCTTAACGTATCTGTATCCAAGCCCACAGAGCATGACAGACCCTGTGAAAGCCTTGAAACTCAAGCCATCAGCAAGATCTTAGTCCCTTGTGATGGGGCCATTATAGTTCAGTGGACATGAAAGTGGCATTGCAGCTGCAATATCATTGTCGTTTAAAGTGTAAAAATAATTCGAAATAGCCTATAAACAATAAAAAAAATATCTTGTACCATTTTACAAACTTCGTAAGATAATGCTTTCCCCCCTAAATCTTGAAGTAAGATTTTTTTTAAATTGTTTTAAGCACAAATCCATCCAATTTTAAAAGTAGAAATTTGTCAACGAGGTAAAGAAAACAAAAAATACATTTGAAGATATATTCTCTGAAAACAAGTATTTACATATTGTTTTGTATAAATAATAATGTATTTTATATTACTATTGTTTTTATATTATTTATCTTGTTTAAAGTTGGCATGAAAGGAAAGTTGTAATAGTCTTTTCTGCCTATTGTGATGTATAAAATGTAGGGCGGGACTTGATTTCGTCCATGGAGAATTGATTGGATGGTTGTGGTTTGCTATTGGTGTGATGTCATGTGAGTGACAGGTTCTCCCGCCTTCACGCCAGTGAACACGTCATAAGAGAAGAGATGCAAGAGGTAGGGAAAGCTATTTTGATTCAAGATTATGAGTAAATTAATTTAAAAATAATAATGATTTGCATGGATAAATCTAGCAATATTCCATACATTTTTTAATATTTGTCCATTTTGACTTCATGCTGATTTTAAAGGATGATATTTTTACTGGAAAAAAGAGAGAGAATAGTGATGACTTATCTTAAGAATCAAAGCATCAATGCAACTAATGCAATTTTTACCGTAGTCCCGTTTTGACTGTAACACTCTCTCTAGGTCTCCATTATGAATACAGAAACATTAGGATACAGAAACGATCATGGTAACTTAGTAAATGCCCATTTGAAACGGATCCGTTTCTCTTAACGTTTCTCTTTGGCAAATAGGTTCTCCAGCAAGTAGCGATATTTATTGTAGTTATCCAGGAGGTATTTGGGAGCGTACATATGCTCTTTGGGGTCTGTGGGTGGGTAGTTTGGTACAGACCCATCAAACCAACCCCCTGTACGTATTAACTCTTTAATGTAACTTATATTCCTTTTCTCCCCGTAATCGCCCCAACGTGGGAAGTCTCCATTCTGAGCTGATATGAGCTTGTAATAAATCCCTTTTGGTTTGAAACACCAAGAGCAGTGCCATCCAGCATAGTGAACGGGGCTTCCGATTGCCCACGGTACTAGAATGCGTCCCGTGGAGTTCTCATATTCCCGGAAACCCGACATGGAATAATAGGATCGGCGGCGAAGAAGAATCCCATCACTTTTGTAAACCTTAATGAGCATGGCTGCCGTGCAAGCAGATAAGACGTTTAGCGTTCCGAACTGCCTCCAATAAAATCCATAAAGGGATTTGCGCATGTGTATCCCAACCGGTTCCGTCCAGCCGTCGTAGAGTTTGAGGAAAAGGATTCCATCTCGAGCAGGAATTTCATCTGCATCATCGATGATGAAAACATCGTCCGCTTTGAGGCCCTCAATCCTTGACATTCCATTTTTGGTCAAATATGTGCGCAGGTAATCATCCATGATCCAGCCGTCCTCACGGCCGCCCTCTGGAAAGTGATCCAGGAAGACGTACAGAATCTTGTGCTTAATGTAATCGAACGTTCCGTTTAGGAGAAGGTGCCGGAAATAAAGAGGTCTCGTGTCACCGTACGCGGTAAAGTTGGATTCGCAAACCAAAAACACGTCCACAACATCTGCAAGTTCGTGAAATCGAGCGTGTAGTAGGTCAAACTCATGGTTGATGTTGATGGCATTGATGACTCGACGTGGAACTTTTCTGGGTTTTACTTTTGACTTGGACGGGAGATTGGAGTGATACACAGTTGTAGGTATGCCACAGTGAGGCCCGTGCCAACCCTGCCGACAGGGACACTGAACCACCTTCTTGCCTGCATTGATTGTGTCGTCTTTGGAGTTATGTTGCAGTAACCGGCGGTGAGAAGCAGAGGCGGCCATATCCGTACCCTCACGGAAGCACACAGCTCCGGATTTGGTGTGGATGAAAAAGGGTGTGGAATCATCATGGAGTACAAAGGTACGTTCATGAAGTTTCCCACCTGGAGGATCTGGCAGAATCACATGTGAGTCATATTGAGTCTGTTTGGAGGAAATGAAGATTATTATCACAAAGACAGTTTAATACATTTGTAGTCAAGTGACATTCTTGAGAGCTGGGACATTCAGTATTGTTAGCTAATCTGTCAGTTACTTGGCCGCCTAAAAAGTCAATATTAGTCCTTAAAATTAGGTAAATACCACCTTAGATGAACAACAACACATGGAACTTGTCATTATTTATTTAACAAAACAAGTACATTCTATTTTATTTGACAAACTAAGTACATCCTATGATTTAATTGCTTCGAGCCACCTTTTGCAGAAATAATTTTTTATATGACTTTACCAGTCCCTCACATCGCTGTGGAGGATTTTTGGCCCGCTCTTCTTTACAACGTTGCTTCAGTTCATTGAGGTCTGTGGGCATTTGTTGATGCACAGCTCTCTTAAGGTTTCTTTCATTTCAATCGTGTTGAGGTCTGACTCGCTCCAGACCAGCAAACTGCCAAAACTTCTGCTTTTATAGAGTTGATTACACTTGCTCGTGATCAGTTAAATCAAACGCATTTGATTAGCAGCGCTGACTGCTACTTACCCTGCTATGGAAGCTGTAAGGGGTACTTAGTTTGTCACACATGGCTTCTCCTTTTCCCCTAGTTTTTGTTAAATAAATAATGACACTGTGTAATATGCCATGTGTTGTTGTTCATCTGAGGCTGTATTTGCCTAATTTTAAGACCTGCCAAGGACCAGATGATTTTAAATTATGTCCTGATACGTAAAACCATAGAATACTAAAAGGTTGTAGCCTACTTTTTTTTCCACATGACTGTATATACTTTATATATAAAGCTGAAGTCTGTAGATGAGACCATGCAGCCCAAACAGTAACTTTTATGCCAACCACAAAATAACCGGCTCTCTTTATAAATACTCTTCGAGTCAGTACTAAACCAGGTTCATTAAACCACATGAGGACCTCAGTAGAAGACCTCAGATTAAAACTTCTTTCACCCTCATCCCCTCTACCTTCAGGTGGCTGTGTCTGTGTCTGTAGAAGTCAGTAGCCGGAAAACTCCAGAAGATCCCTCTGAACAACTTCAGGGTCTTTAGATGGGTGGAGGAAGACGAGAGCTCCTGCAGCAGTGAAAAATTGTGGAGGGCTTTGTAGTAATGAAGGAAGGAAACGAGACACATCCCCAGTAAGCACAACAGGAAGACCTTATGCTTCCTTATTCTTATCCTATAACACAGGTACAATTCTGTTAGTTGGACGAAAACAAACTCAGCCCACTAACATACAATTTCAAAGAGTAGCCTATAGAATGTATAAAAATTTCAAAGAGTAAGTCTGTCATTTATATCTTTAAATAGTCTGGCTGTCAAAGTGTCTTCTCAGTTTAAAGTAACAGATAATTAATTAGCAGAAATTAAAGCAATTACATTTAGCAATCTTTTTGCAGTGGATCCCGGGTGTCACTGGGGTCTTAGCCCATGAAAGATGAGCAGTGTTGTGCAACATTAGCAACCATGGGAAAGTCCAGCAGAAACAATCTGACTGACTCATCTTCTGTGTGAACGGCCCTTTACATTATGTTTACATTCGGCCCATTTTTCTTTATTTGTCTCTTCTTTTGTTCTTTTAATTTGACAAGAAAAGTGTCAAATGTTGTTGTCATAGTGGGGCTCTGTGACTAGAGATAAATACACTTTTCATACTAACAGAACACATTTGTTTTGCCCAAATCTTAACACCAGTTAACGCAGATATGTGTGTGTCAATGATTGTGTATTGTTTAAGTGCTGTTCCTGTCCTCACCATGTCCTTTTTCTTTAGTTTAACATTTACGGAGTCATACATTTCACTGTTGATTTATGTATTGTATTAAGAATTCGAACAAGACCAGTTACCGTGTTAAATGTTTATTGTTTTCAATTAACCACTTACATAATATATAAATTGTCATACTTGCGTACTGGAACATCTTCCCATACCAAACCCGGTCACAGTAACTGCCACCATTTTTAAATATCTATTTCCCGCCAATAGAAGGCACAGTTGATTGTTCTCATGTCTGAGGGGGAGATTGGTGTTCTGTTTGATTCTTCGTTAAACATTGTTAAACATTAATAATTAATTTAGTTTTTTCCAATGTTTATATATTTTTGTATTATTCTAACAGTTTATCTTTTTGTTACTGTTAAATCTTTTTTTTGTCTTTCTTAACTTTCTTTATTACCTTTAATTACTTAATGGTTTAGTCCAAAGGGGCTTATACTTTTTAAGAGGGCCTCTCAGTGTTGTATGGAGCTTGTAGAGTGAGTTGGTTGCTCTGTTTTTGGGTCAATTTATTGGCATAGCCAAAAGTTTGTTTGCAGTTAACTTTGAACAGTTTATGTTATTTTTCTTTCTCTTGTTGTTGTTTTATGGAATAAACACTGAACTTTGACTTCATCAGCACGTCACATTTTTTACGCTTCCATCTGCCGGTACATTCAGAGCAAGTATGTTACTTGGACAGTGTATGTTGTAACATACTACATGCAAGTATGTTACAGTGGTGCTGCCACTGTTGCTACATCTTTGTGGCAGTTGGCCCACCCCTGTCTCTGTTGCAGTTGTCATTCCAAGCATAACTAGCATAACAAGCCATTACTGTAAAATACTGGTCTATGCCATGTTTTCCACTGTGCAAACCGTAGTTTATGCCTTTATACATTGACAGTTCTCAAACATCTCTCCAAAGATCTGAGGCAAAGTTCTAGCCTATATTAATGCTCACAAAAAACACATGGTGAGAAATGCCATCCAAATCCAAAGGGTTCTTACTAGTGATATATTTGCATATATGTGACCCTGGATCACAAAAGCAGTCACAAGTAGCACGGGTATATTGATGGCTATAGCCAACAAATTGTATGGGTCAAAATGGTCGATTTTTCTTTTATGCCAAAAATCATTAGGATATTAAAGGTTTTCAGCGATTTCAGGCCCAAAAATAAATGATTGGTTATAAACAAATGTTTTCACCAACCACTCAAAATCAAAATAAACAGTGTTCCAACCAATCACCGACAGGGGCTGGGTGTTGTGAGGTTTTGCGCTCGTGCACGGCTGCACGCGAAGTCGGAGCTGAAGAAGAAGCCAGCGTCTATCAATGAACAAGAGAAATTGAACATGGCTGAGTCAATCCCCAAGAGGAGGAGGATTAGGGCGAAGGAATACCATCGTGTTTATTCCATAACACAGCTTCTTCTTCAGCTCCGACTTTGCGTGCAGCCGTCACCGTGCACGAGCACAAAACCTCACAACACCCCGCCACTGTCGGTGATTGGTTGGAACACTGTTTATTTTGGTTTTGAGTGGTTGGTGAAACCATTTGTTTTTGTGCGCAGATCTCAGAGCCTAGCCCAGCAAACACATAACGTTGGCACAACGTACCCGGCCTTCTAACAACGTTTTAACAACATGGCCAAAAGGTTGCTTTAACTACGTTGTGTGGTGAAGGTTGTTACAGCGTTGTCACAATGTTGACATTAAACCACCGTTCAGGGCCATTGCTTAAGGTTGTGCCTAGGGTGTCTGGACAACCACTGGACTATGTACTCGTCACTCGTCACTGGACTATGTACTCGTCACTCGTCACTGCCCTGAAGCGGGAAAATCAGCTTTCTAAATTCCAACCACCTGTTGGGCTCATTGTGTTCTCATTCATCATCGAGCAAGGATACGTGAGTATTGCGTTTAATTTAGCCTCAGCTATCAAACACAACATACAACTTTAATTTAATGTAACTAATGTAGCCTCGCTCGCTCCGTTTTAGTTTTTGATTTGTCCGATGTTTCCCCGGTTACCGACCTTTATCGGCCGACTTTCGACTACTGTCTGCCATACAGAACCCGGTTTTGTTCATTAAATGTTCTGATCTGCCTTTGCTTTTTATGTTTTATTTATTATACTTAAAATAAATTTGTATATTCGTTTGTCTTTTTTTTTCTTTTTCACAAATGTATGACTTTTGGAAGTGCAATTTGATTAGGCCTACCATATGCAGTTTTAATAAAGTTAACACTCTTCAAAGTGTACACTTGCAGGTGTTGATTATAATTAGGCTAATTTACTGATAGCCCCATTAAATAATAAGGATAAACAATATTTAAAAAGTATAATAATTATCTAACAAAATGCTAAATGAATTTGTAAAAAAAATTTGTTAGAACGTCGTCTCCCAGTTGCTGAATGTCGCGTAACAACGTTGCTACACCCCTGTCGCGTCTTACGGTACTGATCCACTTGTCCGACACGAATGTCGTGTGGTGTCGCAACGCCTCCCCACATGTGAACGTTGATGGGCGTTCTTCTAGTTTACCGCTATGGGCGTGGTTTTGAGCCAGCGGCCAGTCAAAAACAAAGGACCCGCGAGAGACTTTCCTCCGTCTCCATGTGCGTGCTTCTATTGGATAGACGCCTCGCGTTCAACGGAATTCATTTGCATAAAGATGGGCATCGGCCAGCTTTTTGACGCACGGCATTTTTTCAAATGAAGCACCGCCTTCCCGGAATGCTTTGCGAGCGCGTCAAAGTCGCTTGACGTCACCCATAGGAATATAGTGGAGTGCAGCGCGACAGAAGTGTCGCACGGACAAGTGGATCACCGCCGTTACAATTCTATGTTGTTACAATGTTGCGAGCACGTATACAACAACGTTGCCATAGCAGAAGTGCAACGTGCCAGAGACGTTGCCACAACGTAAATGTGTTTGCTGGGAGGCTGCCTACAGAGACGCGTTTTTTTGACGGCCTGCTTAAGAGGCGGGCAGCTAGCGGATCGTTATGTAGCAGGTTGATTAGTCGCAATGGGTCTAATTACACACTCTCTCTGGACCAATCAGGATTTATGTCCGGCGGTGCAGTTACAGCAAATCGACAGTGTCTCCCTGTCGAACTCGATCCTTCCTGTGATGGAACCGGGTTGAGCTTTGTCACTGGCTCGGTGTAGCCGTACTATCGTCACTATTGGTGCATTGACGCGACGCTCCCTGACGGGGTTGTAAACCGATTCGTTCACGCATGATATCTGCACTAGCCACTCCCTTCCCTGCAGTGCTGCTGTTTTGTCTCAACCAACTTCTGTTTCTATCATCAACCGTCCACAAGTAATTTTATGAGCGCAACCCTGGAGTTGAACGTCTTTACGCGACGTTCAGCGTCAGATCTGTTGTCCAACTGGGTGTCTGGCAGGGGTGTATTTGACTCAGTGTGACACGAGGATAGCATCGTCCTTATGTGGCTTGCCCGTGCTTATTAGTATGTGTGTGTGGATAGTGGGGTCTAGTTTATTAGTTAACTTATGATTAAGTGATTTGGTTTCATATTTCTTTTCATAATTCTTTTTGTTTTGATGAAGATTTTCAGGTTTCTCTGAAACTTTATAATTGTCCATTTTATTTTTTTCTGTTTATTTGTTAATTTCTGATTAAGTTATTTTTTGGGGGTTTCATTTTCTTTAAGTTGAGAGACTTTCAAGTTTCTCTGAAATTGTATAATTGTCAATTTTTATTATTTTCTATGTTTATTTGTTAACTCATGATTAAAGTGATTCTGTTTTGGTTTTATATTGCTTTGAGCTGAGAGATTTTTTATATCTCTGAACTCCGAGTTGTCAAATATCTTTGTCTATTAAGTCACACTTGCTGTCTAGATCTGCTTTAGATTGAAGTTATTTTTATTTATTTTGGTTTATGGATTAATTTTTTTCCCAATAATTGAATGTCCTTTCTTCCATAGTGCTGAGTGCTGAAGGTGGCGGTGTCGGTGTCTCTGGTGGTGGCGTCTTCTTTGTGTGCTGTGTTTTCCCCTTGTGTAGTTTGGAGTTATCACTGTGTGTGTGTGAGTGTTCACGTGTGATCGGGGATCCTTTTTTTGAGATTCCACACCCCTTGACTCTGTCCCTCTACTGGTAAGGCCTCATATTCTTTCCCCCTTTTATCAGCATGCATATTTATAATTGATGGTTTTAGTATTTGTATGAATAAAATAATTGTTTTTGAATGGAACTACGTCTCTGGCTTCATGCATAAATCAACATTTAATTAGTCAAATTCTATTCTCGGGGGGGAAACTCCCCGGGTGGCGTTGCCGGTAAAACAAAGTCCCACTCGCCACAATCAGGAGAGATTAGATGAATGTGATCATTTATTTTTGGGCCTGAAATCGCTGATACAACCTTTAAGTAAAGATCATGTTCCATGAAGATATTTTGAAAATTTCCTACCATACATATATAAAACATTTATTTTTGTGAGTGAATGCAGCACAATCGCGAACATAAATGGACAACTTTAAAGGCGATTTTCTCAATGTTTTGATTTTTTTGCACCCTCAGATTCCAGATTTTCAGATAGTTGTATCTCGACCAAATATTGTCATATCCTAACAAACGACCATACATCAATGGAAAGCTTATTTATTCACATTTCATGTGATGTATAAATCTCAAAAAATTACTGAAAATGTGACTGGTTTTGTGGTCCAGGGTCACATATATGAAAAGTTAATGGTGTCAATAACGTGATTTTAATAGTACAAAAATGCGGTGGAAAATAAGCAGGCGTGGAGGAAATTAAAATCTTGCGATAAATGGACTTGGATGAGATTAGAAGAATCAAGGAAGTGGTTTTACTGCTGTAACTTGCTACTTTCAAAAAAGGAAATAAAAAAGGAGAACACAACACACATACACAATGAACACTTAGCATGAAGTTACCATGAACACACATCCTCTGACACAAAAGTGAATTGCTTATTTTTCTTTTTCTTTTGGCTGAGAGGCTGAGTGAATAATTCACCTGACCTGTGTGTTCAGTTTTTCTCTCATCACCAGTTTTTCTCAGCTCCCAGTGTTAATATTGAACAGGACAAACAGGAACCATTGCTGAATTGCAAATGATACGATCAAACATCAGTTCAAGCATGGTTTTATATGGTACAAAGATCAATGTGTGACCATATGTTGAATTATCTGTCTTCAATTATCAATAATTAACAAAAAGACTCAAGACTGACTTTAAATACTGAAATCTTTATGAATTATTTATATTTATATTACAGGGCTGTTAAATACTTGAATCTGATTGGCTGACAAAGAAAAATAAGCTTCTCTTACGAGAGTTCTCTCGTACTGCGTCGAAGACGCTACGGGAAAGATTCTTTCTCGAGATATTGAAGTCAAAAAATTAATCCTTAATTTTGTAATAATGTCAAACGCTTTCAGCAGCATACAGCCTTAGGCGGAACAGCTTGCGCGCCAATTGGCTGCTCTGCTGCAAAAGCAGCAGCCTATGCGAGGCCTCTCATGACGCTTGACCCAATGAGGACGCTTCGCGCCCTCTGCGTCACGTCCCGCCAAAACAGGCGTGGCCTAGGCCTATAAATATCCGAGCACGGCTGTATCACTCTGATTTTCAACTCTTCAGCGAAGCTCCCGCATCGCTGGATCCTGAGAGGAAGCCGCCACAGCCGTCGACAAAGCATCACTGCAGGACGCGCCTTTTCAACTGAAGCCGCTGGTCGACATCTCGCCGCCTTCAGCCGTCGTTCCCTGCATCGCTATCCGGCGTGGAATTCTATATCCTTTCTAATTGTGTGTGTTTTGTGTTTGTGTTCGCCGCTGCGTCACACATTTTTTTTCCTCACGCTAAAAGAGCCGAGCGTCTTTTTCAAGATGCCTCGCACCTCCTGTGGCTCGTGTAGAGCTCCACTCAGCGACCACCACGTGATATGCGTTTCCTGCCTGGGTGAGGACCACGCAGCGTTAGCCCTCGCTACGGGGCTCGTCCCGCGCGCTCTCTCTCAGCTGAGAGAGCTGAGCGCGCGCGGGCTGCCCGCCAAGGGACTAGCTGCGTCAAAACAGAGCCTGTCCAGATGGGTAGTGGATGCCATAGCGCTAGCCTACGCATCAAAAGGACTGCCGTGCCCGTTGGGCATCAGAGCACATTCTACGAGGGGCATGGCCTCCTCGTGGGCTTGGTCTAGTGGAATCTCGTTGCAAGATATCTGTATGGGGGCAGGCTGTGCCTCGCCGTCTACATTTATAAGGTTTTATAACCTAGAGGTTCCCGCCTTGCAGGCCAGACTGCTCTCGGTCTAAAAGACATAATATGGTGTTTTCTGCTCCGTTCCATTACGGCCCAGATTGCCAAAATGTTTTAAGCATCACTCACCGACAGTTTGTCCTATGAGCAATGTTATGACCCACCATATATATTTATATACATGCTGTAAATACCCTTCGGGGCACTAATTATAAAAGAATGATGCTATTCTAGCCTCTCTTTCCTGGAACTCTGTGTGAGTTTTTCTGGTGATTATGCACTATGTGTGCCCCGGGCGCACGCGCGCCCTTGGGTGTCTGGTGTTGGATATCAGCATGCACGGCGTTTTACACAGGGTTCCCGTAGCGTCTTCGACACAGTACGAGAGAACTCTCGTAAGAGAACGTACTCGGTTACTAACGTAACCACGGTTCTCTGCTGCAAAGCATTTTACATTATTACAAAATTAAGGATTAATTTTTTTGGCTTCAATATCTCGAGAAAGAATCTTTCCCGTAGCGTCTTCGACGCAGTACTCGTTCCTCTTCTAGAGAGAACCGAGGTTACACTAGTAACCGAGTACGTTTTCAAAGAAAACCACGGCTAAAGTAGTTCCAGGCAGATATTAACCGCATTACAGTTCTACATCACTTAGCCACATGATTTCAGTTATTTCAAAGGTGCTTACAGCCTACAACAGCAAAATAACGTCTCCGGTTAATATCTCACATATATCCTATGGCAATTATTGTTTTAGTAAATCAGTATGTATTTTAATAATAATTCAATAATAATTTAAATGGTGTAGGCTATATGGATCCTTTTGACATACTAAGGTGATGTTTTTTTTTTACGATCATTAGCATCGTAAATTATTGTAGGGTATATTTAAACTGCAAAGGTAAAGCATAAATTAAAATTAATGTGACAGATGTGAAGGAGGAAGAGAATTTATACATGCGTCACGTTTAGTCAATAAAACTCTTCCGCAAAGGATACACTCAATTGACCGTTCGCAAAACCCCGCCCTCGAACGGTTCTCGTCCAATCCTAGCTCAGCAACTGTAACTAAGGAGAAGGACCTCCGTCAAACATTCCGATTTCAGCAAGATAGTGAAACGATGCGCCTATGGCAGTGAGGTCTGCACAGGCTTAAAACTTGCTGTATTTTATGATTGCTTGCAACTATTATTAAAAAATAGGCTACATGTACAAACACCGTTTCACTATGGCACTGCGGCCCCCTCATCAGTCAGCAAACAAGAGAAAAAAAGAGAAAAAGCACGGACTTACTAATTACGAAACTTTGATGTGGTTGAACAGGTACACAGTCACAAATTCTTCTGGAACTCAAACATTAAACTTCAAAACAAAGTTTGCGCAGTTGCACAACTATTTACACAAATATATCCTTCTCAGTAGGCTACGAGTTATGAATGAAGAGAACAGTGTTGTGACTGAAATAGCGTGCGCGCGGGAGCACATGCGCAAAACAGTTTTGTAAAATGATATATGATCAAATAAAAATGATTGATATATAATTTTACAAAACCGTTTTGTGCATGTGCTCCCGTGCGCTATTCTGTCTATACTTTCTGTCGTGCCCTGGAGGATATGTCTGCTGCATTACTCCAAAACCAATCACTTAATGTATGGATCTCAACCCAGCCATGGCTATGGTTCTCAATTGTTTGACGGGCATAGTAACAATAACTAAGGGGCGTGGCTTTTGCGAACGGTCAATTGTCCTCGACAATTAAGATGTCCTTCAAGATGGCTGAGCTCGATCGGTTTCCGGGTCATAGGATGGAGAAGCGAGGAGACGAGGAGGGATATTGAGAAGCACCCAGAGACGGGAAGGTTGCCCCCTGGTCCAAACCAGACTCGACTATGCGATGCGACAAAATCAATCAAAAACGCAGCCAATCAGAACAGCGTGTGGGTCGGCTCTCGCGACATGTGTATGGCACCAGAGATTAATCTTGTTGGCACTCGCAAGGAGATGGATAAGTAGGCCTAGGGTGCTTTTCAATTTTTATTTGTGCATCCTTGTTTTTCTATTCTCACTTCCTTTCCTCTCGTCTCAGCTCCACCCCCTGTAGGATATGAGGGAAGGCTGCAAGGAAAGAAAATGAGGACGGAGGAATCGAAGGAAAGCTTCTTTATACATTGGAATACTTGATCACTCGAGCATCCCTTCACAGCGTCATCGGCAGCGCTCAAAGGATCTGCCCTTATGTTGTTGAAGTTCGGTTATTTAAAGGGATACTTCACCTCTGGAAAGATGAATGTGTATTTAAAATGTGTCATTTATGTAGAAGAAATGTGAAATTATTTTTGAATTTGGAGCCTTCTAGACTGAGAAAAGCCAGAAAATTTATTTTTGGCTTATGGGGATGAAAGACAACAACTCCCAGAATGCACTTGCTTCGCTGCCCTAGGAGGCCACGCCTACCGGTAAAAGATCGCAGTAAACAACAAGGCTATGCTACTAGTGAGTCTCCGTGAGTCTGCCCAGTATTTTGATGTCGCCCAAAATGTCCAGGATTCGGCTCTTGCGTTCTACAGTCACCATTCATCATGTTTACTGTGACGAGCAAGAACGAGACTAACGGCCGCGGGAGATCGACGCGAGGCCGGTGGCGTGATTACTGATGAGGGGCACCTGTGAGACGCACAAGTCTCGTATCTCTCGGAATGAATTCAGTTAGATTGAAACAAAAGGTGTGCATGTAAACAATGAATGGCGACTGCAGAAAGCAAAAGCCGAATTCCGGACATTTTGGACGATCTCGACGGCCGGACATGTCCGGGAAAAAGAGGATGGTAACCCCTACTCAGCTTTCTCCACAGAATAAGAAACTGTTAGCTTAGCTTCCAAATAAAAGATGGCTGACACTATATGTACATTCTGTGAGTGAGATCCCACCCTCTATGGGCGGGTTGAAAACATGCGGAACAGCGCATTCTACTGGATAAATGCATACATGAGTGTTTGTAGTCTTACCCGTATTCAAAGAAATTGGACTTCCTGCTTTTTATGACGCAAAATGACGATTTTTGCGTCATAAAAAGCAGGAAGTGGAACACTTAAATCCTTATTTCTCCCATCTCAGGGGAAAATAAGGGAATAAACCATGACCATTTGAAAATGTGACTGGGTTTCTAAAGATACAAAGTCTAATGCAAATGGGTGAAGTGTTCTTTTAAAGGGTAACTCAACCCCAGGTCAGAGCCTGACTCCAATAATTGAAAATACTTGAAAAATGCTGGAAAAGTTGGAAGAGCGCAGCGGACGGGGGGCATGCACCTGAGACCCGTCTCTCTGTAGGCATGGGTGTGGTGAGCCGGTGCCTGCTTATGTCACGGAGTATCACATTTTGTATACGCAGATTTCTTTTGTATAACAATCTGCTGATTGTACACGATCCCTTAAGCATTGCCGCACCTCCCAGTTTGTGAACCACTGGATTAAACCATGTAATTTCTATTTGTCAAGAGCACAACTTAAGAAAAAGGACAGCTTACCTCACTTTATCCTACCCAATAAAGTATTAAAACCAGTCTGATCTTGTTTGCTGTGTCATGAAACCACAAGAGAGTGATTATACTGGGTGGTTTTGTGTTTTTTCAACCCGATCTCACAGCAATTCGTACATATTTTACGAGTTGCCCAATTCGTACGAATGACCTACCCCTAACATCGCCCCTAAACCTACCCATCACTGGGGTTTAGACAAACCGTACAAATTCGCCTACCTCGTAAAATACGTACGAATTGGTCCTGAGATAGCGTTGTTGTTTAAAAAAAAATTTGGGCTGAGAGCATCAATGTGCTGGATCTAAAATATCACAAAGTTACATTCACAGGAAGACCCGAAAGTGCGGGCATGTACTTGCCTGAGCTTGTTTTGTATAGCATGACTGCTTAGCCATGATATTGTGAAAAACTGAAGGCCTTTTTGTGGCCATCACTCATTAAATACAGGTGAAGCAGGTTAAGGTACAGTATGACTCAGGACATATATTTGAGCTTCAAAATATTCCAAAGCTCTTGTTGCAAAACTTTTTTTTTTTAGCAGATGAAGTAATGGGGAGATTAAATGCATGTTCCATCACCAAACACAAAAGGGTATATTTGAAGGATCTTCATGCAGCTCTTTTTCAATGACAGTAACTGCAGTTTATGGTTGTCCCAAATAAACCTACAGAATTCAAATTTGCAGACAAAGACCATCTGGTAAGCAACGCTTATTATTATCAGACCAGTGCTAACAATTCAATGATCTTGTAAAGAAATCATTATGGTTTTACACCTTACCGTCATTTGTTTAAGAAACACTATATATTTATTTTTAGTACACATGAAACCTTTTTGAAGACTACTAGAAATACTGATTTTCCTTCTGTGTTTTCCCTATAAAAACAGCATCATACAGTTTTGCAATATGAAGGCGAGTGACAGAATCATTGAATTTTTTTTTTTTTTTTTTTTGTGAAATAGGGCATCCAGCAAGATCCTTCTTATCTTTAGTGCAGAATAAACTATGATGTTGAGCATCGTCCTCTGTTCTCACTTCCTGTCTCAGAATGTGTAATAAGCGTGTGTGTGTGTGTGTGTGTGTGTGTGTGTGCGTGTGCGTGTTGCTTTTCATCAGAGGGCACCCATGCCAGGGGCACAATGACTCCTTTTCTGCTCTTCTAATTCTCAAATGTCAACTTTTTTTCTCAGCCTGTACAAAAGCTCTGTTCTCTTGGTTTGGGAACACACAGATGCAGAACACCCATAACCTCCTTTGCCATACTGTAGCGCTCAACTGAGAAAGAGGATTAGTCTGTCTCTGTCTCTCTCTCTCTCACTTCCAAACAACCTGTCACAGAATATCTTATGTTGTATAATATCAAGAAAATGCAATTACCTGCCTCCTTGTTTATTGTAGATGCCTTTTTGTTACACATATTTGGCCAATGTATTGGATACAATGCATTGCATTCAATGTTGTTATTTATTTTTCTTTGTAAAAGATGGCTTATATGAAGTTCCTAAACGTAAGTTAGGGAGGAGGGAGCCAATCTAATCATTCAATCAACAGCCTGAGTATATAAGCAGCCGCTTACCTCTCTCTAGCATCAGCGTTCCCTCCACCTCCCCAAACTCCACCTTCATCTTAGGTACCTTGCCCTTCAATTATCATATCCTACATTTAGCCACTGGGGGCGGCATATCAGAGCTCGAGTTGAAGCTGCTTCATCGAGCCCCTCTTCAGTGGACAGCAAGCCAAATAAGTTTAACCTAATATCTTAAAGATTTTATGGGCAAACAAACTTGTTAAATTGTTTTGGCATAGATGTACAGTAATTGGTTATTATGTATTATGTATATCGGTGTGCCAACCCATGAGAAAGAGGAGCAGAAAAGTGTGATGATGTGTGTGTTCTCAAGGACAGAAAGTACTGTGGTTCTACTCCCAGAACCTTAAAAGAAATCAGCCATCTTAGTTGAGTTTACTGGAGTTCAAGGACATGAAGAGGTGGACAGCTTGCACCTGCAAGGCCTTGAGAAGGGTCTGGAAAACTTTGGGAAAGTCACAACCTAACAGCTGTTTTAAACAACAGGAGTATAAAAGACTGATGAGCTGATTGCCTCTTGGGAGACTGATACGCCAGAACCCCCGACGCCTAGAAGCCCAAAGCAGAAGACAAGAAGCCCAGAGCTCACTACAGCTTTGATTCAAAACATGATTATTGTATTTTATACTTTAATGATGAAGTTTTATTTGCCTTTACATTTTTGTTTATTATAAAAAGAAAAGTAACCAATTAAAATAAATTTAATTGATTACAAAAACTGCTTACTGAGATTTAGATTTATGATCCTTTAAGACTTTTAGTAAGACCACAGAGTCTTCTGACCAAATTATAAGTGATTTTAAAATGCTTATAATTTAGGCCAGACTCGACTTACTTTACCTAACCTGAGAATAATAAATAAATAGGTTAAAGGTGTTATGATCAAAGTACACACCATAAAACATGGCGCCCAACGTGTTAGGGGCAATGCTTGCCCATTCGCTTCCGCACTCGTACGCTTGAGTCTTAGAAGTACGAACTTTGAAAGCTAGTAAATCACCAACTAAAAGGCAACCTGTAAGACCCAAAAACAATTTATAATCTGGAGGGATTATATATAGACAGCCCAGAAAGGGTTGATCGTGCGTAGAACAAATAACTTTGAGCGAGAGAGCCATAAAGATTGAGAAAGCTGTAAAAAAGGAGAGTCTCGCACGGCTAGCCTCAGAGAGTGAGAGGCAGAGACGGGCTAAAGATAAGACCTGTTAGTGAACGACGCTTCGCTTATAACAGGGAAAGCCCAGTAAAATCCAGCAATGTAGATATTTAAGTTTATACACGAGGAGATTCTCATGTATTAAAATGAAAATGAGCCTTTCAGGCAGACACAACAGTTCTAGAAATGGAACGAGGCTCCTGTCTAGAGATAGACCAAAATGGTTAAAACTTAGACTGAGGTAGATCTAACAGCAATACAGTGGAAAAATGTGTACATGTAATAAAATGATAGAATAAGACTCCTAGAAAAGGAAAATGTGATGGTTAATAATGATTAATGAACAGCTAAGAAATGTTTTTCTAAAAAAAATTTAGGAATGGTAGAGTGCTAAAAAGAATTTAAACCACCAGACCTGGATGACAGTAAGCTATATATCAAATTGCTATTAATATCTTTAAACAAACAGAAGAATTGCACCTAACAGTGTGGATATATGCAGGCTAAAAGTAGGACTTTTAATCTGTAACCATATGTGTTGGGAAAAATGGGATGTTATCTGGTATTTTAAGAAAAGTGTACTGAAAATATGATAAATGGTCCTGGAACAGCCAGAGCGTTAATATTGGGAAAGATAAGTTTCAGAGTCCAGATGAAGAGATGGAAAAGGACACTGGGATCTGAAATTTAACCCCCACATGAAGTTCAATAAAGAATAGTTCATAAGCAGGAGTATTAGACTTCATGTCATAAATCATGTCAAGTCGTACTGTGAACATCAGTAAACAGGTAGGAGTTAAAAATTACATAACCATATAGTGCTTATGCTGACAGGAGGTTAAAGCATTAGAAAATGCATATAGCTGAGCCGAGATTTCGCTACAAGACAAACGTGTATCTGTCCTTCCATTGATGTCTTAGATATATTGACAAGTTAAGATTATTAAGTAATAAATTAATTTTAAGACAGCATGGAATAGATTGTATAATATGCTGTTATAACCCACTCAAGCTCAACTTTAAATTACTTTAAGCGCCCCAAGTCAGACAGTCACAGCCTAGAGTTTTTTTTACACAGGACTGCAGTGTGTTGAGACCTCCATTTATATGTAGTATTCAAGTTAATCTAGAATAATATGCTTTTAACACGACATCTAGTCAACATCAGTGCTATTGCTATAATTTGGATGGTATAGTATCATGAGCCACAATTAAAGTCTTGTGACACTCCTGCCAGGCGTTATTGTTGCTGTTGACGAGTTTCCGCGCGCCGATTGCTTTGAGCCGTTTTTTAGTCCCAGTCCATCCCTGGGTGTATTTGTTCACTGTTAGTTGTAACAAGAGTTTTGTGTACTTCGCTGTGTAACGTTATGTTCCATGATAATGAAAGGGAGAGAGAGAGAGTGTATGGATAAGATCTTAATGCGCACTTCTTATAGGCCTACTGTGTTTATTCTAAGGCCATTGCACACTGAGTCCGAAATTTTCGTATTCGTGATTCGGTGGCTCTGAATTGTCAAAGCACCATTCAAACTGCTTGTTACGGATGCGAAAAACGCAGAAAATCGAACCCGTTTCGATTTTTTTTATGATGGACGAAAGTTTCGGAGGCAGTGTGCAAGCGTGATTGACGTGAGGTCGTATTTATTTTTTAACGTGCGAAAATTTCGGATGCGAATTTCGGACTCAGTGTGATTAAAGATAACCCATGTTTTATATCATTTTTCATTTCTCACTCTTACTACAAGTAAGAGGTATTAGCCTCCGTTTTTCTCAGCCCCCCAAAAATGACAATTTAAACATGCTGTAAAAAATTATCTGTGGGGTATTTTGAGCTAAAACTTCACATACACACTCTGGGGACATCAGAGACTTATTTTACATCTTGTCAAAAGGGGCATAATAGGTGCCCTTTAAAAAGAACATTCATGGAAAAATGTTATATGAATTGTGTAAGAATGTAATTTAGAAAATGGAACAGAAGCAAACCCTAAAAGTCTTAATATAGGTATGGAGACTTATTTGGTGATAATGAAACATTTTGAAAACTATTAATTAATGTGTAGAATATTGAATAATATTCTTTTCTAGCACTGGGTAGAAGGAAAATTAACCAAGAGATAATGGTAATATAAGATAAAATAATACATGGATAGGAGGCTAATACCTCCTACTTGTAGTAAGAGTGAGAAATGAAAAATGATATAAAACATGGGTTATTTTTAAATAAATTCCTAAATATCATGATAAAATTAAATATGAAAATAGACAGTATTTCTTTTTTAGAAGAAAAATAATAATAATTGTGCACAAAACTGGCAACAGAAACTAAGAGTGATATTAAATCAAGGAATACATGATGATAGCATATGGAGCATGTAGGCCAATAATATTTAAAGAGAGTCACATAAAATAGATTAGTATTATGGAAAATATTGCAGTATCTGTTACTGTATATTAAAGTATTCTAATATGCAGAAAGAGGACTACGCGAGACTGGAAACACTTAGGAGGAAAAGTATTTCAAGGATGGAAAATAGTTGGCAAAAAGGATAAGGAAACTGTTGACACAATAGTTAAGTCAGGGACACGTATTGCAACCACTACAATTAGTGCAATACAGTGGATAATTGACCACTGGTATGTAATATTAATAGTTGGAGCTATTAGGTATTTTGATTCTATTTGAAATTACAGGCCTTGGAGGTGTAATGAGAGCTTTAATAAATGGCTTTTGTTGTGGATTCGTTAAGCTTATCATGCAGGTGTCTGGGCTTAGTAAGAGTGCAGATAAAGAGGACAAACAGGCTCTTATTATGAATCGAAAGCACCGAGAGGCCTTGACTGAATCTAGAAACCCTCTGAAAAGGGGGGTAGAAGTAGTATAAGTCTCATATAGTTAGTTTACATGTCTTATTCAGTCATAAGACATACTACAGTTGAGAAATATACAGGAAAGACCACTATGGCTACGATAGCACTGCATCAACCAGCACTGAGACCTTTGCTGGGATCAGTGAAACCCTTTGGGAGATTTTGGTTAATATCATTATTTCATTATTACAATAATATTTCATTATTAAATATTTCATCATTTTCTACTAATTAGAAAAAGAAAAGAAAAAAGGGACTTACAACTACTAGTAGAAAGAGGTTGTTTGATGTATTGCATGTACGATGTGCCTATGATGGAATTAAATAATTATAATTTCATATTGTGTATGGTAAAAGGGTTAAAGATTTTATATATATATATACATATAAATATTTCATTAAGAAAACTGAATGTATTATTGTAATTGACACAATAATTCCGTCAGCCACTTTGTAATGGGGGATTTATGTCAAGATTGTTATCAAAAGAGTGCATATATTCTGTGGTACAATGATGATGATTCGATTGAGTATAATGTCAGATCTTTGGAATTGATTACTGGATTAAGTACAGGTATTTTGGAAAAGAGGAAAAATAACGTACAACATGGAAGTCAGGGGACCAGATTTTTGTGCACTGCCTGCATAGTAAATATACAACTGCAGTTGTAAGATTGATTAAACTTGATGAGATTTTTTTTTGTTATAGACAGAGAAATGTGTGGATTTTCTGGAGAAAGACCCATGGATCCGAAGGACAGACAAGCGGCACAAGTTTCCAAGGTACTTCGCCTGGATACTGCAAGCCTTGTCTGAGCAGGGGAGGAGCCGCACGTTCCTGTGTGAGGATCCTAGGGGGTGTTTGATTGGAGTGTGTGTACATGAGCTTACAAATTGACATTTTTTTGTGAACAAGATTTGGCCAGTATATCCTTAAGCACACAGCACAAACATTTGGCCTCCGGGTGTTGCTGTAACAGGAACCTTAAAGGAAATCAGCCATCGTAGTTGAGTTTACTGGAGTTCAAGGACATGAAGAGGTGGACAGCTTGCACCTGCAAGGCCTTGAGAAGGATCTGGAAAACTTTGGGAAAGTCCTAACAGTATAAAAGACTGATGAGCTGATTGCCTCTTGGGATACTGATACGTCAGAACCCCCGACGCCTAGAAGCCCAAAGCAGAAGACAAGAAGCCCAGAGCTCACTACACCTTTGATTCAAAACGTGATTATTGTATTTTATACTTTAATGATGACGTTTTATTTGCCTTTACATTTTTGTGTATTATAAAAAGAAAAGTAACCAATTAAAATAAATTTAATTGATTACAAAAACTGCCTACTGAGACTTAGATTTATGATGCTGGAAGACTTTTAATAAGAACATACCACAGAGAAGTCTTCTGACCAAATTATAAGTGATTTTAAAATGCTTATAATTTAGGCCAGACTCGACTTACTTTACCTAACCTGAGAATAATAAATACATAGGTTAAAGGTGTTATGATCAAAGTACACACCATAAAACACTTAGTAACCACATAGCAATGCTCTGCAACCACAGAATACCATAGCATTAAGGTTTACACTCAATGACTACGTTTACAAGCTGTTAAAATTCAGGTTATGGTCGGGTTAAGGTCACTATTCGGGTTTCTGAAACATTCGGGATAACCCGTTTACATGCGTGAGCAGAGAGAGTTACTCCTGTATACATGGAATGTGTAATAAGTCGCCAATATCCCGATGTAAACGGCGACGCACGGTTAGCGTCTGGACGTACGGACAACATTAAGACGCAATATGCGTCATTTCCGATTCTTCTTCCTGTATCCAAAGACAACAACAACAACAACAGCAGCAGCAGGCGGATAATGAATAGTTTGGGGCAGATAGCGATAGTCTTTGTTTGCGCTTTGGCGCTGGTACTGATCCACCAGCAGCACATAAAATACATTATATTCTTGGTTTTCACCACACTAATAAAGAAATTGGTCTCCTCCTCGCTCCAAAAGTGTGGTGCTGTGCTGCGTCTCGCCATGTTAACCTCGACTTGTTTACTTCCGCTATACTGCACGCGGGGTTTTTTTATGCGCCGTCTCTACTCAAAAGACCAAGATTCCTTGCGAATAGAATATGCGCAGACACACATTTTGATGGGGATATGCCGAAACGCGTTTACAAGACCAAATATTCGGGTTAGAAAAGGGGTACCCCAGGTATAATATATGAGCATATCCGGGTTTTTGCCGGTGTTTACATGGCTGTGCGCGACCGGGTTATTGCTAATATTCCGGTTTTGAACGGGTTATTGGCTGCATGTAAACGTAGTAAATGTGAGTGACACATCACTCAAAACAAACACATATTGGGCCCTATCTTGCACCCAGCGCAATTGACTTTGTACACTGACGCATGTATCATTCCTATTTTGCACCCGAGCACAGCGGACTTTTCCCTCCACAGACGCACGTCAGTAAATTAGGGAATGAACTGAATGTTCCCGGGAGCGGTTCAGCGAAAAGAGGAGGCGTGTTCCGGCGCAAACGTTCCCTGGTGCTATTTTGCAGTTTCAGAAAACAATTCCGCCACTGACCAGGAAAAACCTAGTCTAAAGACAGTGGCGCGTTGCGCGTTAGTCATATGCTATTTTAAGGGCGCGTGCTTGGCCATAATGTAGCGTGTGAACAACGCGCATACACTTTAATTCTCTAATCTAAACAGACGCAGCAGTTTTAATTTTTGCAAATAATACATTATTACAAGGAAAAATATTAACACATGAGGGAAATCATTGTTGTGTCCATGAAGATGCTTTGATTGTGTTTACAGTGTGCAATATAACATGTGTTCATGTTTCGCGTGTAAAAAAAACACAGTATTTTTCACAAAATGTACTTATCTGTATACCGCTGTTTTCACTGTTCTAAAAACGAGCTGATGACTTCCTTGTTCTATGAAGTCCCTCCTTCAGAAATACGTAACGAGTTCTGATTGTGCCAGCGGTTCCTGTGTTGTGATTCGACGGAAGCTTTGTCACGGAACACACTGAGAGAGAGATCCAAATGCAATGATTTATTAAAGGGGTAATCCGTACTCACAACTAGTTCAGGCAGAGGTCAAAATCCAGAAAGGCAATCCAAAACACGAAACAAAACAAGAAGCAGACAGAATGCAGACAACGGAAGTGTGGTGACTATAAACAAGGACTCCGTGACAAACACTGAAACAGACAGGGTATATATACACACACACCGAACTAACAAGGTGACGGGAAACAGCTGTGTGCAATGATCAGGTGAGTGGCAGAACAGAATGCTGGGAAATGTAGTCTAATGTGAATGACACCGTGAGAAGAGGACTTCTAGTGGACACCAGGAAACATAACCAGACACTGTGACAAGCTTAGCCCACGTTGCCCGGAGAGGTCACGCCTCTTACCATAACGTGGAGATGCATGCGCTCAGTGTTATTGTAAACATGGCCAAAAAAAGGTGATTTGACTCCGGGATGAAAATAACAGCATCTCGACGACATGGCGACAAACACACTCTACAAACTCAACTCTTCCTCTAGGAGACCACGACCACAACAAGACCACGCCCCCTTTTTTGTGTATTCCTGTGTGCGGAGGTTAGTCAAAAAACTGTTCTAGTGACGTCATTAAAGCAGGAAGTAGAGGGATGTCCAAACCGGCCGTTCGCTTTAGGCTTTGAAAGGGGACTTCTGTTAAATCAAATATCTCGCTTGGCATTGAACTTTGAGCTTTATAATTTTACAGTATTATTTATGCTCTAACAGCAACATTACACTAGCTAAAGTTTAAAAAATGGGATCACGAAGAACAGGACCTTTAAAATAGTTTTGAATGAAGTGAAGAGATGTGTGACGTTTTGCATTATGAGTGCAAGTTTCAGAAATTGTGTGTAAGAAATTAAAAAATGTGTGATTTAGAATAGTGTTAAACTGCCTGAAACTACCTGTGCATTATATAGTTTTAATGCACACCTTCCAGCCAATCAGAATTGAGTATTCAAGTATATTATACATATTCATTTTATAATACAATGTATTAAAAATAAATAATATGAGTACAAAAATATACTAAATTAATTTATTAATAATAATAATAATACCAGTTTATAGTAACTTTGACCATTGTGCATCTCCAAATAAGACCTCCTTTAATGTAAGTCAATGATTTTTTTTCACCTGCTTTATCATCCTCCAGCCAGACCATTATCACAAGTTTACAAAAGTAATACCTCAAATCTCCTCAATAAGCCACATGATTTCATATAAATCGTGTCCATAGTATAAACAGCGAGAGAAGAGCTACACAGCGAAACTTCATACTTGGAACTAATAGTAATATAAGCAAAAGTAATAGAGATGCTCACTATAGTAAAAGGCAATAAATTGTCATTTACAAATAAACATGCACACAGAGGTCTGTATAAAACACCACCCTATTGATTATTGCGATTAAAACGTGGTTTCCAAATAACTTTATTCAGACCGTCACGAGTCACTACACAAAATAAATCCATAAACACACCCTTTCCTGCACATTCATAGTGTACATGCACGGCCAATGATGCAGATAACAGAAGCGAGAAAGACCACAAACTGACAAACATGACAAAAATAAGCCTATATCAGGTGGCCATATCTGAGCCACCTGATATATGTCGACTTCACTGGCATTCCAACAGAAAGAGACCCAAACAAAGGAGTTTCACCATTTAGGAGAAATATAGCAGAAACCAAATAGTTAAAAACAAAAAAAAAAAAACTGTGCAGAGCTCAGAGCTATTTGCTCAAAGCTGGTGTTTTCTGAGCGCACAATATTGCACAATCTAAATGGATTGTTAAACCGCATTATTTCACTTTCGTTGTTTGTGTCAGAGATACTATTCAAGTTTCAAGATTAAGATTGTGGTTTGAACACCTGGATGTCTTCTTGTACATGCTTAACCTGTTTCACTTGAACCTGAAAACCTTTTACCCTTAAAGGGTTAGTTCACCCAAAAATGAAAATAATGTCAATAATGGCCCGTAAGACCTCCGTTCATCTTCGGAACACAGTTTAAGATATTTTAGATTTAGTCCGAGAGCTTTCTGTCCCTCCATTGAAGCTGTATATACAGTATACTGTCCATGTCCATAAAGGTAATATAAACATCATCAAAGTAGTCCATGTGACATCAGTGGGTTAGTTAGAAGTTTTTGAAGCATCGAAAATACTTTTTGGTCCAAAAATAACACAAAATAAGACTTAATTCAGCATTGTATTCTCTCCCGGGTCTGTTGTCAATCGTTCACAGTTACGCTGATGGCGTAAGACGCTGATGACATGTTATCTGGTGCGCCCGAGCTTCGTTTATAGACTGAGGGAAACGCACGCTGTAAAAGTGTCTCATCCGCGACATGCACATTTACGCACCATTAAAAAAATGATATCCACGCAAACAATGTAGAATAGCTTGAATATAGCGTGCGTCTCCCTCAGACTGTAAACGAAGCTCGGGCGCACCAGATAACACGTCATCAGCGTCTTACGTCAGCAGCGTCACTGCGGAGTCCTGAACGCGGATTGACAACAGACCCGGGAGAGAATACAATGCTGAATAAAGTCTTATTTTGTGTTATTTTTGGACCAAAAAGTATTTTCGATGCTTCAAAAACTTCTAACTAACCCACTGATGTCACATGGACTACTTTGATGATGTTTTTATTACCTTTATGGACATGGACAGTATACTGTATATACAGCTTCAATGGAGGGACAGAAAGCTCTCGGACTAAATCTAAAATATCTTAAACTGTGTTCCGAAGATGAACGGAGGTCTTACGGGCTTAGAACGACATGAGGGTGAGTCATTAATGACATTATTTTCATTTTTGGGTGAACTAACCCTTTAAGTTTTTTTTTTATAGTTTAAAAGACACCATGTGTGAACAACAGGGCTGGATCTAGTAATAGGCTATGCTGTATATTATAAGCAAAAAAGGGTTAAAATACAAAATGACATTCTAAACTTAAAAAAACAATTGATTGCTTATTATTATAAAGCAGAAATTAAGATAACTAAATCACAATTATAAATAATTAACACAAACAAAAAAAGATTAACTTGTAATAATATCTACAAGTTAACAAGTTAATAATTCACATTAATTCACTCGTCGAGTAGCCTGTTACATTAACAAGCAATTCCAACAATTTAATGATACTGCTTTCATAAAAATATTACTAGCCTAGTTTTTATTACATGTAGAATTTTAAACCAATACTTCCATTTCTAACAAAAAATATTTAAGCAAAATGTGTATTTTAGATAATTTTTCGCCGTCTGTTTGCCCGGCGCTCGATCATTGAAGTCAGTCAAGTTTAACAAAACAAAACCTGTGTTCAGGTTGGGGTGGCGGTGTGGGGGTGGATTTCGATTTTGACTGTCTGCCAAATTATTACCCCCTTATTGAAGTTGCCCACCCCTAATACTAGGGGCAAAGTAAACTAGACATTGGGATTCACAATTGTATTGGCTATTCCCCTTTTGTTTGTCATGTCGGTGTCATAATTTGCATGTATGATAAGATCAAAAGAAGAAACTCTTCAAACCGTTGCTCCACCATGAGAACAGTTAACATGAAAGAGAAAACACACTGAAAATGCAAAGGCTACTTGCATTATGAACCGCGTTCTACTTCTGACACATTTTGTCACTTTGTGTAAAGGTGTCTACATCAGAGTGTGCTGCAACTAAATGTGCACATAGAGTTTCACTTTCACAAACCCTAAGATTACACCTTAAACTGCAACACACCACCGCCCACAAGTGCTGTAGTGCAAACTCTGTGGCAAATGGCACAAATTGATCTTATGTAGCCAAATGATGTTGCGTATTATACGCTTCAGTGCCCGGTTGCATAAAGCACCTTAAGTGAAATTTTCCCTTAAGTTCGCCCTTATGTTTCCCTTAAACCTAAGGGTGTTGCAGAAAAATACACTTAAGTGTTACTTAACGTTTTTTTTAAGTGAAACGTCATAAACACTTAGAATTTCCCTTAAATGCTGTTTTTTCACTTCAGTAATCCCTTAAAAAGCGTTAAGTGTTGCATAAAACCCCTTAACGGTCATTTCCCTAAGTATAACTTAAGGTTTGGAAATCGTACCCTTAAGAGTAACGTGGACAAAAAATAAGACGACATGGCTGAATTTATGGAACCAGCTGAAGATCATTATGTGCCAAGAATAATTTTTAGGGATAGGGAGAACCCTTTGGACCATCTTAGCGATGAAAAATGGTTGCAAGAATACCGTTTTGATCGACGCGCAATATTTGACATGACATCATTAACAAACTAGACGGCGACCTTGACCGTGTGTCACACATCGCAACCACTCTTTACCTGCGGTGTTTAAACTGCTTATAGCACTGCGTTTTTTTTGCAACTGGGAGTTTTCAGACGATAGTGGGAGATGTTTTCCACGTTCATAAGTCGTCTGTCAGCAGAGTGGTTCACAGGGTTGCGGGAGCTCTTTCCCGCTAGTGTTAGTGTTTTGCGTATCTATGGCAACAACAGACTTTTATAACGTGAATCCAGGATCGCTGTCGTGAAACACTTAAAAGTTTCCCTTACCTAAGAGAATCGTTTAAGAGATTATATGCAACACCCTTAAGTTATTCTCTTAGGTAAGGGGAAATCGCCCCTTAAGTGTCATACTTAAGGGAAAAACTTAAGTGCCCGGTTGCATAAAGCACCTTAAGTTTTTCCCTTAAGTATGACACTTAAGGGGCGATTTCCCCTTACCTAAGAGAATAACTTAAGGGTGTTGCATATAATCTCTTAAACGATTCTCTTAGGTAAGGGAAACATTTAAGTGTTTCACGACAGCGATCCTGGATTCACGTTATAAAAGTCTGTTGTTGCCATAGATACGCAAAACACTAACACTAGCGGGAAAGAGCTCCCGCAACCCTGTGAACCACTCTGCTGACAGACGACTTATGAACGTGGAAAACATCTCCCACTATCGTCTGAAAACTCCCAGTTGCAAAAAAAACGCAGTGCTATAAGCAGTTTAAACACCGCAGGTAAAGAGTGGTTGCGATGTGTGACACACGGTCAAGGTCGCCGTCTAGTTTGTTAGTGATGTCATGTCAAATATTGCGCGTCGATCAAAACGGTATTCTTGCAACCATTTTTCATCGCTAAGATGGTCCAAAGGGTTCTCCCTATCCCTAAAAATTATTCTTGGCACATAATGATCTTCAGCTGGTTCCATAAATTCAGCCATGTCGTCTTATTTTTTGTCCACGTTACTCTTAAGGGTACGATTTCCAAACCTTAAGTTATACTTAGGGAAATGACCGTTAAGGGGTTTTATGCAACACTTAACGCTTTTTAAGGGATTACTGAAGTGAAAAAACAGCATTTAAGGGAAATTCTAAGTGTTTATGACGTTTCACTTAAAAAAAACGTTAAGTAACACTTAAGTGTATTTTTCTGCAACACCCTTAGGTTTAAGGGAAACATAAGGGCGAACTTAAGGGAAAATTTCACTTAAGGTGCTTTATGCAACCGGGCAAAGGTGCTTTATGCAACCGGGCACAGGCCTTTCAAATTCCTAAGTTTTGTGTTCTGGTGAATAATCACACACTCGTAAGAGGACCCTCATCACTGTTTTTGGCCATAAAGGGATAGTTCACTTTAAAATGAAAATTCTGTCATCATTTACTCACCCTCAAGTTGTTTCAAACCTGTATGAATTTATTTCTTCTGCTGAACACAAGGGAAGATATTTTGAAGAATGTCAGTAACCAAACAGTTAACTGGTCCCATTGACTTCCATAGTAACTTAGGAGAAAAAAATATATTATGGAAGTCAATGGGACCAGTTACCTGTTTGGTTCTCCACAAGTCTCCTTTTAGATCCTGTCGTTTGCTGGCCTTGGTTTCAATAAAAGCAGTTTTTGGAATATCAAGAAAGTTTTGAGTTTTGAAACTTACAGGGTATTTTTATAGTATAACGAACTCTTGAGAGTATGAGTGTGTGTAGTATTAATGCAATCTGGACGTGTTACATTCGCCATAATGTCATTATCACGTGACCAACCAGCATCAGTTACAACCAAAGGGGGTAATCCATCAGCCGGAAACCGAAGCTTCCCCGGGAGCCGCCATTGTATTAGACCATCACCTTCTGTTAGCATTCCATTGACTCCCATTCATTTTGGCGTCACTTTAACAGCGAATAACTTTACATCTGAGGCGTCCAAAGACTCCATTTGTCCATTATTTATTTCTAAAGAAACACGACAATGTATAAAAGGCTCCATTACCTTGTATCTTACGTTATGGCCCCGTAGAAGCCGATTTTGTAAAAATAGGCTAACGATTGCGTCATAACCACTCGACTCTCTGTCGCACAGTCGAGAAATTACCGTATAGACAGGCGGAGAATCTCGCAAGCAATCGGGGGGACGTGGAGGCATAAAGTCCGATAAAGTCAAGGGAGAAGCCCATAGAGAGTGATAAAGTTGCTCCTGCTGCTAGCTCATGGACAGCTAATACTCACGCTCTCCGTCTCTGCGAGATTCGGAAGGGATTGATTCAGATTTCTCTCGGCACAGATACATTTACATTTACATTTAGTCATTTAGCAGATGCTTTTATCCAAAGCGACTTACAACTGAGGACTAAAGCAAGCGAGTCATCGTGAAGAGGCAAAAACACCGCAAGAAGTGCTCAAAATACAAAGTTCAGGCATTGCTCAGAGTAGCACAAGGGAGGATTAAAGGAAAATATATTTTTTTTTATGTCAAGTGCTCACGAAAGATATGAGTTTTCAATTGTCTTTTGAATGTAGTCAGGGATTCTGCATTCAGGACGAAGGTGGGGAGATCATCCCACCAGCATAGAATCGTGATTTTGTGGCTCTTTGTGATGGCTACTAGCTACTAGAAGACTTACAGCTGTCAGACAGGTTGCTCACGTCACATCTACGTCATCAAGGTCAGTTTGAGCCTGCGCAGTTCGCCCAGCCAACAGGAAGTGAGGGCTTCTAATTGGCTTCACTTTTCTCTGTTGAAACCTATGGGGTCGCTGTGTCCATCTTATATACTGTCTATGGTTACATCACTTCACTGCCATTCACAGATCCTCTCCACGGCCTCATGGGACAGTTAAGTGGCCATCGTATGCACACTTCAGATTCTTGCTGGAAGAAGTTGTTCATCTGGGGACTTTTTGTCTCTCTTTACTGTGATTTTCCCCCCCGTGATTGCTCCCTTACACACTCTCAGAAAAAAAGGTACGAAAGCTGGTACACTTTCGTACCTAAAGGTTGCATATTGGCACCTTAATGGTACATATTAGCACCTAAAAGGTACACTACATATTAGCACCTAAAGTACATATTAGTACCTAAAAGGTACATAGCACCTAAAAGGTACATAATTATTAGTACCTAAAAGGCACAAAAGTGTACATTTTGAAAAGGTACAGCCCCAGTGAACTCAGAACTCAGTAATGTGGGTGTGTTATACTGTGGTTGCTCCTGCGTGTTTGTTTTTATTGGATTCTCCTTTTTCGTGCGCTTATTGCAGCCACTACACGTAACAACACCTTGAGTTGACATGGAACATACTGTATGTGCCCTTCTTATGCGGTTATGCTTAAGAAACACTTGTCTCCTGTTTATCTCCATTCCTCAGCATTTCAGTTGGAGTTTTTTCCGCGGATCTGTGGTATGTTAGGACTCGGAGCTATTCTGGCATTGAGGGTGTGTTAAAAGTTTGTAACCTCGCAGATGCATCACCCTATTTCTTTTTAGATAACTGCTTTTTAGCTGAACTCTGAGACAAAATGCTGTAACAAATTATATTGAACAATTAAGAAGGAAGATAAACTGGATAATATTTGAATAAAAATAAAAATTGTCCTGACAAGAACTTGTCTGAAAGTTAAATACTTTGTATTTGTATTTGCATTATATACTTTGAATACACACATCCTTTGAAAGCATCATATACAGAAGTCCTATAGTCTCTCTCCTTCTTTTGCATAACAAATTTGCCTATATAGAATTAAAGTCATCATGAAATCAAAATGGACTGTTCTTATTTTTTAATGAAATATTGCATTATTTATTATAGCCAATATGACTTATATGTGCACATCTTTTTTTTTGCCCTCGTAATCTTTAATCAAAATAACTAAAATAACCCTCCCTCCCTCTTTTTTGTATTTATTAATATTATTATTATTATTTTGCAACAATAACCAATACAGAAAACAAGACAATAATACACAATACTAAACAATAGAGAGGGTTACATAAAAAAAGAACATTAAACTAGCTTAAATGATTTACACTTACATGGAGTAGATTTTTTTAGAGTTCCTCAAAGAATTTATATATATATATCAAAAATCTTTCTTAAAAATAAAAAAAGGAGTTTTCTTTGAAAATTTACATTCAAATTTACATTTATATTAGTTCTGTCAAAAATAGGTGGAGCGCATAAAGGACATTTAGGGCCAGGTTTGACTAAAGGTTTCACACTATCAGGAATTGCACCAAAACCAATGGCACTCTCTTTGGGGGACTGGAAAAGAGAATTTTTGCATAAAGTGTTCATAAGAAAGCAAGACACCCCTATCATCTAAAAGTTGACTCACTAAAAGTATATTTTTATCAAACCAATTATTTAAAAATATATATTTATTTCTATATTTAATATTTTGGTTGTTCCAGATAAAATATCTATGAGGAGAAATATTATAATTATATATAAAGACCAGCATATTAAAGCCTGTTTATGAAAACTATAAAAAGTTAAAGGTATTTTAGAAATGTTATAGTTGCAGCGCAATAAAAAATGCAAACCACCAACTGAATTGAAAATATGATTTGGGATAATATTCCAAAAAGAGTAGGATTGTTCAAAAAAGATTTTATCCACTTAATCTTAAAAGAGTTATTAAGAGTGGAAAAGTCCACTAAGTCAAAACCACCCATTGTCCGATCAGCTATCATAACACTCTTTTTAATTAAATGCTTTTTAGATTTCCAAACAAAGTTTACTATAGGCTATAACCCTCCCTCTTGCAGCATAGACAATGTGTTTACTTGTGTGAGGGCGGAACAACCTGTCACAGTCACACCCTTAAACTTATAAATAACAAAAAAAGTGCAACATTTTTGATGCATTATGAGGATTTATTCAAAGATATGATTTAACATTATCATTGTTATGCTTTTCTTTTCTTTTTTGTGTATGTATATTTACATAATTTGATGTATGCAAATCCATATTCATGTTTTCTGTGGTGTATCATTGTTTGTTCATTGTAAATGATACAACCTTGCTTAACTTCCCTGAGCTTGTAGTTATATAGCCTATATATATATATAGGCTATATATATATATATATATATATATATATATATAAAACTGTCACAGTCACACCAATAGCAAATGACAATGACACAAGTTGGCCGCAGATTTACGAGTATTATGGGCCGTTCAGACAAATAAATAAATAAATAAATAATCTATATTTTTTCCAAGTATGAGATGTAGGCTATTGGCCCAAAACGCACGTTGGCCCACCGGGAAAGTGCCCGGTATGTATGCCCGATGGCCAGTCCAGCCCAACCATACTGCGCTTCAATACCTCATGGACAAAATCAAGTTCCATCCTACTTTTTGTTTGGTTTAAGACGCTGTTTCAATAGCATATTCATCACCAAAAAAGAAAAAGAAAAAAAAAGAGGAAATAAAGGCTCTCAAATAACTTACGACACATAATACAAGGGTTTACAATATAGCCTACAGTGTGAAATCTTGAAACCTGACGGATCAGCCAAATCTGCCACATATTTCGATTTTTTTTTTGTTTTAGAATAGGCTATTGGCTAATTCCTTCAATTGTGTGGAGTATTATAGCATTAAATTGTGTAGGCTATTTTTCACATAATCTGCCATCAACATCCTGAAACGTTATTATTGGCATTCATCATTGAAAAAATCAAATCTGTCTAGGATTCATATCGAGGCAGGGTGAACTAACTAGCTGAAATATGAAAATCATTTAAAAGCCCATTTGACAAGCAGACAGCTCAGAAAGTGCACTTAGTAATTTGACATTACTGGTTACGATAACAGCATAACGTTAATCAAACCAGCAAAAACTTGAGCAGTTAAGTATCTTACCTTACAGACAGGTATGATCTCCCCATGCTGCTCCTGCATGTGTCAGTCAATTCGGTTGTTTCTCTGTGTTTGCCTCTTAACTGTTGACCACACTCGCCAGGAAACTGAACTGAACACGCTCTAGCTCGCGCGCGCGCATTAGGCTACTGAAGCGCGAGGGCTTTGAACAGACTATTGCGCGTGACTTCCTCACAGGTAAATTACATTTTAACCCTCCCACACCCACTCTATCCTTATGTGTCTTATAATAATTCGTTCTCTCTCTTTATGACAAGTTATTGGGATGCAAATTATAAGCCTATTTGTCTGGGCTGGGGCGGATCCTGGTGTTCTGCCGAATTCTAGTGGCGTCGACGTTTCAAAAGCTCCCAGTCCATATCCCCCCCCCCCACACAGTTTGCACCTGTATGTCCCATCATTCAGGATTTCCGATTGCACTATACACACGGGAGAGGATGCACACGATATTCTGTAGTTCACACAACAGTAAATTCACTCAAAAAATAACGGGTTTTTTTTTCGCAGTGATGTGTCAGACAAACCATTTTTGTTTCCCGAAAGAACAGTTCAGTGTGTTCAGCAGTGTTTTCCCCAAATGAAAAACATTTAAAGACACTATAATCATTTTGTTTAATGGAATGGTTCCAGGGTTAAGTTTCTTAATGGAACCATAGATGACAATAAAGACCTTTACTTAGAAGTAGCTATATTATATAGAGTAGGCCTATTATAAAGTTCACAGTATTGAACCTGTTACTGGAAAAAAAAGGCAAAACAATTCTTGTATAAAAAAAAATATACACCTATAATACACCTACAGCTCATCACGGCCCAGATAGATAGTCAGACAGATTAGATATAATGCAACATAATAGCATAAACACACGTGTGTTTGTTTTAGGAGGACTTTCCATAGACAATCATTATACCATAAAAACTACATTCTTTTTTAAAACAACCTTGCCCAAAGAAAACTCTGCACTTTGACATTTACAAAAACACATGACTTTGTAGAATTTAAACCTCTCCTGATTGGGGTCCAAAAAAATGTCACCACAAGAACAAGGAATTTAGATATTACTATAATTATTTTAGTGGAAATTTGTGTTTTTCAAGGTTCAGCATTAGTGCAAGGTCTCAATGTGCAGATAAATAACTTGAAATAATATTTATCCCTATATCTCATTTCATCGGGTATTGGCAAAGTTGTGGATAAGAGAAAGATAAATATAATTGGTTACATTTTCAAATTACTTGGTATATTGTATTGATTTTAGTCTTCATAAGATAAGTCATGTTATTGAAAGCAAAAGTGTCAACTTTTGGAAGTCAGTTTTTTTAAAGTACAACCAAATAATTGCTAAGTTAGGGTACCATCACCTTCAAATTAATTACATTTTTATTTTAAGTTGAAAAAGGGTTAGGTCTAGATAAGAATATTAAAAATCAGTCTTTTCATTTAGCAAACTTAACAGTAAACAAAACCAATAATTCCCTTTGCTCTCCTTTAATATTATACCCTGAAGCAATACAAGATACATCAACACATTGTGACTTGTGAACTAAAAGCTGCAGCTAGCAGGAAAGCATGAATGGACAGACACAAAAGAGTAATTTAATATTTTATTCGAGGACCATGCAATAGCCATTAATGGCCCTTGACATTTTTACAAGTGTAGATCCTTCATTACCTCTACATAGTACAAAATAACTTTAAGTTACTAAAAAAAAGAAATACAACTAAAAAAAAGGGGGAGGGCAGGGAAAAAAAAAAATCCTGCACAGCATGTACATTTTACAACCTGCTTTGAAGAAATAAAGTTACGTGAACAGAACAATGAAAGATTAAGATTTGCTAAATGAAACTGCATTTACTGAGGGAATGCAGGAGGGGCCATGGGGAACGGCATAGACTGTTGCATCTGTTGAGGGTTAAAGGGGAACGGTGGAGGGTGGTTCATGCTGTTCGGAACGCTCCCTTGATTGGGACCGAACTGCTGGTTCTGATAGCCTTGGTTTCCGTAGCCACCACCAGACTGATTGCCAAAACTACCCTGTCCGTTATTGCTGTAACCCCCATTAAAGCTGCTACTGCCGCTGCCGTTGTAGCCACTAGATCCGTTTTGAGTCTTGTTTCCAAACACCTTCTTTTGCCCATAAGAGTCACCACCATTACGGTTGTCCTGGCTGTAGCTGTTGAAGTCCCGCCTGCTGCTGGAGTGGCGATCCCGGCGGTCGTCCCTAAACCCCCCACCTCGCCCTCCCCTTGAACGACCTGGAAAAGAAATTAGGAGTTACAGTAGGATTCGCAGACAGACCAAACTAAATCCGAGCCGTACCCTTCTAGAGAGATTATGAAGGACAAAACTGTGAAGGTAAACCACAGTTCTTGTATCTCACCAATTGGATTTACCTCCTCTGTCTTCGGCCATTTGGATGAGCTTGGGGTTTATGGCTTGGTTGGCCTCCCGGAGGACAGAGACGAGGTCGTGAGCCTGTTTCATGTTGTTGGGCGTAAAGAAAGTGTACGCCGTGCCAGTTTTCTGACTGCGAGCCGTACGGCCAATGCGGTGAATGTAGTCCTCGGAATTGTTGGGGTAGTCATAGTTAATGACAAATTTGACGTCCTCCACATCTGTTAAAGAGAAAATGGACGTGCCATGGCAGGAATAGAGGAGTGCGGGTGCACACCGCCACAGCAGCGAGAATAATAGACGTTAGCAAGGGAAACAAATGCTTGATAGGTCATCGACTTACCATGCTGAGGAAAGGATGGTTAAAAAAAAATCTGGACTTTAAGGATCCAAATGACAATTAACATTGTCCTCTATTATAAGTGACAAGACAAACTGCTGCATCTTGCCAAGACTCAACTTGCTCAAAAACAAGACCGATTAAGGGCTTAAATTTAAGGCTGACGCAAGCTTTCCAACCAACCGGTGCTCACTTGAAAGAAAATATGATTCTCTTTGGCAGGACTCGACATGACTGAAGCCAGCAAAAGGAGGGCACGCATCGACCAGCCGGGTAATCGCATTCAGTGCGGAGGCATGTAGATTAAAGCAACTGCTCTCGATGGCAAAACTAAAATTTTATACAAGACACGTCCTATTACGTATACGCCCAGTCCTTATACAAAAAGTTCCAACAGTTTAAGCTGTTGCGCGAGAGCAGATGCGAGCAGGACGCAAGTGCGACCACACAACGGCGCCGCACTCCTCCATGGTATGCCGCCCCTTGGATTACGCCCCAATCACAGAGCTCCGACCACCTCTGAATGCAATTTGATTGGCTGGCAGACAGGCAGAACTCCACAGAGGAGCTCCTTACCCCCTCCTGGTGAACCTGGACGCGTCATGCCAAGGTCCTGCCTCCAAGACTCCACCTTCAGGTGAGAGGGGCTCAGAAAGGCACAGCAGTTAAAAGGAAACGGCAGAACTTCATAGAAAACACAATATGAAAATGTTAAAGGACATATTGAGAAGGAACAAACCTAGTCCTCTGGAGGCGACATCTGTGGCAATGAGGATGGGCGCTTTTCCATATTTGAATTCTGTTGAAGTAGGAAAACAAGTCATTAAGTAAATTAACCAAGAATAAGTCGATGATCCAAGACCTTTATGGCAAACACGTACCATTGAGCACCCAATCTCTTTCCTGCTGGCTTTTGTCTCCATGGATACCCATTGCTGGCCACCTGCAACAGAAAAAGCCAATGAAATTCCTCCATTTGACATTAAGCAATCGTGACACGACAGAGCAGAGAAGGTCATCTTACCCATCCCTACGCATCCTCCTAGTAAGATCATCACACCTCCTTTTGGTCTCCACAAAGATAATGGTCTTGTTCTCCTTTTCACTCATGATTTCCTCCAGCAGACGTATCAGTCTGGAATGGAAGGAGTTAGTCATCATGCATTCCCTCACACAGCCACCGAAACAAAACTTTAGTCACTCCTAATGTTCTCTGCACTTACTTGTCCTCTTTCTCGCCATCATTGCAAACATCAACAATCTGTAGGATGTTGTGGTTGGCGCTGAGCTGCAGAGCACCAACGTTGATCTGTACATACTCCTTCAGGAAGTCCTCAGCCAGCTGCCTCACCTCTTTGGGCCACGTAGCACTCCACATAAGAGTCTGTCGGTCTGGCTACAGGAGGAAGTAAAAATAATAATTGTATTACCATTTTTCAAGAAACAACAGCTAGGAGTGCATTAAAATACTACATACTCTAATTTGGTCCAAGATTTTCCGAATCTGAGGTTCAAAACCCATGTCAAGCATCCGGTCAGCTTCGTCCAGCACAAGATACGTGCATCTGCGCAGATTTGTTTTTCCAACTTCTAGGAAATCAATAAGCCTTCCAGGTGTGGCAATACAGATCTCCACTCCTGAAAACAGCAGTAGAAAATTTAGCACACCATTAAAAGTGTTTCAAAGAGATTCAAGCTCGGTTCCACTCATACCCCTTTCCAGATCCCGGATTTGTGGTCCTTTGGGCGCGCCTCCATAGATGCAGGTGGATTTGAGACGAGAAGCTTTGCCGTACTCTGCCGCCACCTGCTGGACCTGCTGTGCCAACTCACGGGTGGGAGCTAACACCAAGCACTAGAGAGAAAAACACCCGATTAAAGAGCTGATTTTAAGACACCGATTCAATTTATGCTTAACAGATAGTTGAACTTACAATTGGCCCATCTCCATGCTCCAGGAATGGTTGGTGGTTTATGTGAACAATAGCAGGAAGCAAGTACTGTAGAAGAAAACTAATTAAAACCGGTTGAAATGACTCAACTATAAATTATATGACAGGATGTTTCATAAGCACCATACCGAGAGGGTTTTTCCAGAGCCGGTCTGTGCAATGCCGACCAGATCTTTGCCACTAAGTGCAACTGGCCACCCCTGACCTTGGATGGGGGTTGGATCAGTCCAGTTCTGTTTTGTTATCACATCCATCACATAGTCTGCATAAAACAGAACAAATGGTTAGTTTAAACTTGCAAAACTCAATATTGAAAATTATAAAATTTAACACTCAGCACTGACATACTTGGAAAGCTTGCTTCATGGAATTTCATGATGGGTTTGGGGACGTCTCGACCCTTCACTGTGATCTCTTTGGTTCTCCTGTAGTGTTCAACGTCTTGCTGCAATACAAAAGACAAGCCACATCTTTAAAATCTCCAACGGATGAGGGTTTTTATTTATTTATATCACAACCCACAATTTTGCGTTTACTTACGGGTGACCTCCGAGAAACCTCATGGTGCTCCTGGTAGAAGTTCTTCTCAAACTTAGGGAGCTCATCCAGGTTCCAGTGCTTTTTCCGCAGACGGTCACCTGGATTGCCAAACTTCTTGCCCTGAGGAGGTCCATTTCTGCTGCCTCCAAAGCGTGGAGGGCCACTGCTGTAGCTACTGATAAGAAAAAAAAGGGCATTATATTAAAACATGGACTCAACAAAATGAATTGGTGGATGCCAGTGTATGTATGCATGCATGCGTGTGCACATACAGACAGACAATTGCCATGGTCCCAATAACGTTACACCAATACTTTAGGAGTGATGCACATTTCAGAGTTTAGGGAGAGGTACCTTTGCCCAATAACCCCCCAAAAACACGGAAATTGTGTGTACTATACTTAAACACAAATACGGTAATACCATTGAACCATGTCAAATTGCATTTCCGTAACACTTTAAATAAATACGCCATACAGCATTGTTATACCATGGTAACATCAAGAAAAACATGGTACATGGACTTTAGTGCTTATTACTTGACAAAAACAAAAAAGGCCTGAATAATAGATGAAAAAGGCTCTGGTTTCGATTGACATCGTGAATTCTTTTCTGCGCCACGTTTTAACGCCGCTGCCATTTTATTTCCTACCGGCAGGAGACAAAGAGGAAAAACCGGCCGGCATTTTATAACATAACAGCCACATGGCCCGACGAGGCCTTAAAACGATAAAAACTGCGAAATTCATGTTAAATGTCACATTAACATACATATTTTCGACGTCTTCGACACATTTTACAAGTTAAAACAAGAGACACGCCTTTTCCACATGATTTCTATCGAGAAAACGGACACGAAACGTTAACTGTTACCTACGCATCCCCATTACACAACAACACACGTTCGGTCAGATTTAATCCCAGAACAAAACGGATAGCAAATGTATTCGATATAGAATGAAAACAATCGATTAAACGACACAAAAATAAAATAATTTACAAAAAATACCGAATTAATATTTTAAACCATCACAAATTTTCCAACGAAAACCAAACAAAAAACCTCTTACCCTCTGTCGCGACCGCGGTCTCTGTCGGAATATCCAGGCATATTGTAATCTGAGTTATAAATTAAAAAATAAATACTCGGACGCTCTTTTTCCCCAGTAATGCGCAGTGACTGTGCTTGTGAACGCCGATAAGACCGTGCACTCGCCGAGTTTTATAGGAAGAGGAAGTGGCTTCCGGAACACTGCTGACGTCTTTCTGACGTTCGCGCGCTCTCGTCGCTGAGCATGCGCATTTGGAGATTAGACTTAATATTCATGTGTTTTAGGATAATATTTGTTATCAAACCCCTGCAAAAGCTATTGTGACGGTACCATTATAAAATGATGGTATCAAATGGTAATGCGTGATTTACATAATCATACTTCTGGTATTTAGGCTACATTGATTTAACTCTTAGGTTCTTGAACTTACCATGGCATGTCCAAAAACATGGCAGTATGATGGCCCTTTTTTTTTTATTAGTGAACAGTAGTTAATATTTATTAACAATGTGAAACGTTGAATTGAATTGGCTATAGAGAGTTAAGTGCATTAAACCCTGTGAAAGTCTCTAAGTAACACTAACCACAGGCATTGTCTTATTTAGCCTATAAATGCAAAACTGTTATCCCCAAAACACATACATATATATATACTCCAAAGGGAACCAAAGACTTCTTCCAGGTTTAGGACTACAATCCAAAACAACTCTTAGTTTTGTAGATAAAGACAAATTGGGCCTATGTTCATTTTATACTTTAAAAATATAATACAGGGATGGGAACTGCAATCTAAATTAAACTGAATATGTTTTTTTTTTTTACATGTATAATCCAAATATATGTTCATTTGTGTTATTTCATAGCTCTGATGATTTAACTTATATTATAAAATGTGAAAGAGGTAGGTGAGGTCAAACTTGTGATTGGTATCGTACAATTATGTAGTAAACAAGCAGTTTTTTGGGAATGCTCTCATTTTGGGTTAGGCTACATTACAATGTGTAAAAGGTAAAAAGTTAAGTCTGTTTTTAGATTTGGACAAATCAAGTCTGACACCTAGAATACTTGCTAAAAGGGGAATATTTACACCTTCCCCCGTCTTGTCAAGATGGAGAAAAATTTCTTTCTTATTCTAATAGTGGCCCCTTTGTTTCAAGATGGTGCTTAATAGCCCACTTTAATGTCACAAAAAGATTGTGAAGCACTATTTTGCCACAATACCAAACCTGATACTGTAGTATTTGCAATCATTCTTATTGCAGTAAGGTAATGCATCAATGTTGTAACGCCCTTTTTGCACAGAATCATCTTTAACTCAATTACTGGAATGATTGGTTGATCCTTCAATGAAGGAATTATTTTTTTTTGCATCATTCAGACACAGTCATACAGAACCAGGCGGCCACAGTGATCCCATCAGGAAGGCAAGTTTAATCAGATCTAATTACACACAAAAATAAAACACTCTTACAAAAAATGATAGTGTGTGTTACATTTAGCAAATTGCACCGGTCAGCTATGAAAGTTAAAAGTGTTGCTAGTAAATCATGCTATAAAGGAACGACCCTCTCAAAGTCAACAGGGCATCCAGTTCAAATGGAGGCCTATTTAACTATACAGTTAAAAAAAAAAGGTTAAAAGAAAAAAACCAAGAGATCTTTGTGTGTGCACCAGATTTAAATGAAATATATAATCATTCAGTCCATAAAGAGTTTGGTAAATATAATTTTTTGCCTATTATATACAGCCATTATATAGTGTGTGTGCAAAATGTATTTTTTTTTCTTTCAAATCTAATTAAATTAAAGATAAATGACAGTCAGTGACTCACATATATGAACAATACTCTATAACTATACAAAGCACCATCTCAGAATATTTAACTGATCCATCCAGAGGCTTTTTTTATTCTTTTTTTCACCTTCTTTCACACTCAAATTTATAAAAAAAAGTAACAAAAGATGTATAGCTCACTTTCAGCGTATGCAAACTCTTAACAACAGTCCATGGTCATAGAGGATTGCTATAGACAGGCAGCATCTCAGAAACATTCAACAATATATATATATTTTTATATATATATATGCATTTGTTTATTTATGCAGTTTCTTTTAATAATCCTGAAGAAACAGGTTTTCAAGCTGTGCATTTCGGAGGCTTACAAAGAGCACATCAGACATGCTTTTGCTGTTTTCTGCTAGATTTACACCTAAAGCTGTTGTATTTCTATAAAAGATAGAATTGTTTCTTGTTCTTTAGTACAGCGATCCTCCTTGCAGTTCGTCTGTAATGCTCACTGAAGGCCAGTGACATTTTTGCACGGTAAAAAGTTCAGTAAATTGGTACTACAATGGGTTAATAATAAATCACAAAAATAACAATTGATACAGACACTCATCTCCCTTGATTTCCATGAGGGGTAAACAAATGCATTTACTTCTTTTATGAAAAAGAAGAAGGAAAAAAAACAACAACAAAAAACTGTAAGAATATAATGAGAAGGTATGAAATGGAAGACATTTCACATCTCATTAACATGCTCATACATATTCATCATATTTAAATCTGTTAAAGGGTTCAGTTGACATCCGAGACGAATTAGAATTCCATTACCAAAAAAGTTGACACCAATAATGCATATTTAAATGTTTTTCTTCACAATATTTAGTTTTCTTTTTTTTTTTTAAGAAAAAAAAGATGTAACTTGTCAGACATTCAAAGCAAGCCAATGCCAACCTCACTGAAGCCTTTTTCATTGGGCACATCCTATTTTAAAACTTCATTTTTTTGCTCTGGAAACATCGGCAACGGTTCCTGCGACGATGCCAATATATTATATCTGTATAATTTTATTCTTTTAACCTCGTCCTGTCACACCGTATAAAAATAAAGCTAGACTACCTACCTACCTAAGATTTCATGTATTCGTTCGTTCACTTCCAACAAGCTTATGAGTCAGACTGCGGGAGACACCAGCCTCCAAAAATGGAGCACAGGTAGTCAGGATGGTGTCTGGTGTAGGACAGCCCAGAAGAGACCAGCGGAGCCCAGTTCCCTGATCGAGAGGAAGGTCATCTCGCGGCTTGCTAAAGTCCAAGCGGGTCGAACATCAGCACCCTGTGCGACAACAAAACGTTCAAGTCCCAAATGACAGTATTTTTGTTGACGTTGGCATCTTCCTCTCGTCTCGTCTTCGGTAAGGACAGTAGTGCTTTTTACTTAAGCTTATGCCGGGACGCTTTTGTTCTGCGTGCCCCGCTAAAGTTCGGCCTCTCCTAAAGTCTAGTCTGTGAAAATGCTACATGAAATACTGTTAATATGTTGTCTTAATGCTAATAATCAAAGTATGGACTTAAAAAAAAAGAGTAAAAAAAAACAAAAACAAGGAAGGAGGTTCCAAAATAGTGAGTAAAAGAGTTACTAGCAGCTGAAAAGATCCACTGTTTTCTTCTCTTCTTTTCAAATAATGCAGAAAGATCTGTATAGCAGCATCAGGCGTTGAATGCTGCGGTATAATCCAGCCTTCCGTCGGAGGCCCACACGCCTGTCGGCTGACTGACAGGACTGTCCCGCCTGGAGAAAGGTTCCTCTGCGAGCGCCGGCCGCTGACCCTCATTCCACAGCGAAGCCGCAGGTCTCCTCGATGGCCGTCAGCAGTTTGTCGTAGAGTTTATCGTGGTTCTCGTATGGAGGAATGTCGATACGGTTGAAGCTGAGGTGAAGTTGGAAAGACACAAATGGCATCGGTGAATTAGTGAGTCTGAGTGCAGGAGATGTTAGTAGTTTAAACCAATGACAGGGCCATTCATTTACGGATTATTGCATCAGGTGAAAATATTTAACAAGTGTTAGCTCTTCCTTGCATCGGCTTCAAAATCTACAGACAGCTATGTCAATTTCTGTTTTAAAATATATTTATATTTATACGCTACCATTTCAAAAATGTGTGGTCTTTAAGATTTTTTGAAAGAAGCCTCTTAATCTCACTACGGCTGCATTGATTACATTAAAACACATTAAAGACAGAATAAATAGTGTGAAATATTATTCAAATTAAAAATAACTTTTTGAATATATTATTTTAAAATGTAATTTATTCCTGTGATCATGCTGAATTTTCAGCATCATTACTCCAGTCTTCAGTGTCACATGATCCTTCAGAAATCATTGAAATATACTGATTTAATGCTCAAGAAACATTTCTGATTATTATAAATGTTGAAAACAGTTGTGCTGCTTCATATTAAGGAAACTTTGATTCATTTTGTTGAAGATTCTTTGATGAATAGAAAGTTTAAAAAACATTTATTTGTAATATACATCTTTTTTAACATTACAAATGTCTTTACTGTCACTTTTGAGCAATGCAATGTCTTTGACGAATAAAAGTATGATTTTTTTCCAAAAACATCTTAGTCACTGCAAATGTTTCAATGCGGTAGTGTATAATACTTTCAATATTTCTACAATTGAATAAAAAGGAAATATAAAAAACAAAATAACACAATTTTGTATATGTCTCACTGCTATCTAAATATTGAAAAAGAAAAGTACTCACCAAGTGTGTGCTTTGGGCAGGTTGTTGGTGCTGGCATCAATCTGGTGAATGGTGAAGAGTCGTGGTCCAGCGGCCCCTGATCATACAGCGTTTTAGTACAAACACATATGTGGGATTTCAAGTAACCATATTTCCATGATCTATCTATCTATCTATCTATCTATCTATCTATCTATCTATCTATCTATCTATCTATCTATCTATCTATCTATCTATCTATCTATCTAAATCTATCTATCTATCTATCTATCTATCTATCTATCTATCTATCTATCTATCTATCTATCTATCTATCTATCTATCTTAGGCATGTGCCGGTATCACTTTTTCATGCTGCGATTAATTGAGAGAGCATTTATCACGGTATACGGTATTATCACGATATTGTAATTTTACAAGAGAAACAGGTTAAAAAAAGAAACAAACTTCAGTTTTGTCCTTTTAGTAACTTTAATAACTTTTTAATGAACTAAAAGTAACTCAAACATTTAAATACAAATAAATATAAATAAAAAAATATAAAATATAAAAGTAAACTGAACAATTATATCCTTTATCTCCCTGAATTGCAGTGGATGGTTTTCACGAATATGAGCGAACATGTTAGACGTGTTCCCTTGTTTTGCAGCCACTTTCCGTCCACATGTCTTACACAAAGGGAAACTGTCTTCGATCAGCAATCCCTCTGCATTTTTTTGGAACCCAAAATATTTCCAAACATCTGACTTTACCCTTTTTGAAGGGGGATAAATTGTCGGCAGCGTTCCTCCTTCCACCATTCTTCTTCTTCATGTGAGAATTTGAATGCGGCGTCAGTGGCCGTGGCGCGCACTGCGTGCAGTGTGATTCTACATGTGACGTGAACACTGTTTACATCCGGGTGCGCTCACGTGTTCTGCGCAGCATATACGCAGTGTTTGTTCAAGCGGTTGATGGAAAATAAGCTATAATGCACGTTCTAAAAATAAAAATTCGGATCTATTATTTTTTACGGTATTTTGAAGTGCCCACGATAACAATATCGTGTATATTCATTATCATGATTTATCGAATTACCGAAAATCGGCACATGTCTACTATCTATCTATCTATCTATCTGGCTATCATCCATCTATCTACATCAAATTGATGTAACTGAACATACGTCTGAGCTTCCTTTCCAGATTTCCTGAATGAGAAACCTCAGGTACCTTGCAGGGCTTTGAATCCTTGCAGTGGGACTCTGGAGGAGCCGGTGACGAACTGCAGCAGTCTGGCTCTCCGCTCCTCGTCGTACGACTCCACGGCCCGCCAGAACCACTTCACGATGTTACTGTCAAGCGTGCAGTGCTTCAGACGGGTGTTCGACTTCCAGTCGTTGATATCGATCTTCCCCAGTCCACACACAATAAGCTGAAAGTAAGAGAAACACTTGAACCCTGCTCAATGTTAAGGCTGGCAATGCCAACTTTGAAGGACTGATGTTTTCATACCTCCAACTCTTTCTCATCAAACGCCTTGAGTAGATGTTGTGGGATGACCTCATTAAAGCCTTTCTGCAGGGCCAGGAACTGAGCCTCGATGCCCCGCAGGAACCGCCAGTTCACGTACAGCCTGTGCAAAAACAGGCACAAGACATTACAACTTAAAGCCATCTGCAGAGACACATGAGGAGGAGGACGGTGTTGAAAGACAGCTCTACCCCACGCTCACCTCACATACTCCTTCTTGGTGTCCTGGGTGACGGGGATGCTCTTGCCGTTGGGTTTCAGCTCATGCTGAATGATCTCTCCGTATGCATTGTGTTCTACACAGAACGTGTGGTCCAACACCCCCGTGATGTCATTATCTCTAAATACACACAAGAAAAAAAAGATTATTATAGACAAAATCCCACAAAATGTGATTACAATTATCAATTTTATTTTAAATAAAAAAATAGACACTTTTCCCTGTACATTATATGAATGAAAATGTATAAAAGGTTTTTTTTTGGTCAACTCTCTATATATCTACAAGCAAATATAAATGTTTTTACTTATATAAAAAAATACCTGCATTGTAATTAATTTCTGTAATTACATCTCTAATTTTACTGTTGAGCCTTCCCTTACCCGTGTAACCACATCCCACCTCAAAAGCTGACAATGTACTCAATTAATTTTTGACATAGGCACATTGTAGTTAAAAGACACCTAATATAAAGTGGGACCAACTCTCCACCCCCACCCCCCATTTTATTATTATTATGAAGCATAGACATATTTTTCTCATGAATCATTCCAGGCCATGTTCTGCTGAAAATACAGCGAGAGTAATAATTGTTTTACAGTTCCTCTTTGAGAGTATATTGTAATGGACGCATGGATGTGTAAAGCACACTGACAGGATCCAAACGAGGCTGTTGTGGAGGTCTGGATCCACTGACTCCATGTCATCCAGAGTGATGGGTTTCCCGAGCAACTGCTTGTAGAAAGGCAGAGTGAAGCCTCCGTCTATATAGTGGCCGTGGAAAACAGCCATTCCCATAATCCTCCCCACAAAGTGGAAATAGGACAAATGCTCCTAAGAAACAAAATAAAAAAGAAAACAAAAGGTGAGCGTTATTTGTAAAGTTCTTGAATTTAAGGAATATCTGCTTCAGCTCCAGGTCCACTCACAGGATTAACGGCAGAGTCCGGGTTGATCTGTAGCGTGTAGATGTCGTCTCGGGAATACTGGAACAGTCCGTAGTATGGATTTAACATCTCGTGCGACAGCAAGTATAACCACTCCCTATGACACAAACACATATATTGGCACAAACTATTAACATACAGTCAAACCAAAAATTATTCAGACACCAGATATCATTTTTGATATGTTTTTTACTAGTGGGTCCAGGACACTATAGTTCCTTTATGTAAACGAGAATAGCAACATAAAGTAAACTGACATATTATATCCAAAAATTCTTCATACAGAGGACTACCAGTAAAAACATTTGGGACCAGAAATGATTCAGACACTCTGACCATGTTTTGCTTGTGTTTTTTCTTTAATTGCTAATGCGACCTCTTTACACCACAGACTGAACAAAATGAAGCATTGCTTGGTAATTGGTTGACAATTTGTAACTTGGTAAATTTGTATTATCTCATTGTGTACTTAAATTTAACAGCTGACTATTAACCTAATTCATTTATTCAACCTAATTTATTCAACCTAATTCATTTGTCAGACAGTCTAACAGAAGGATGGCCAAAACCAGTGAAATATCAACTGATTTAATATCTCTGATTTCTTGTCATGTTGTATTACCATTTTCTAAACTATAGTGTCTGAATAAATTTGGGTTTGACTACATTAAGTCTAACCTGGCCCACTGTAACATTGTTATACTCTAATCCTACCACTAGATGGACACACAAGCTTTAAAAGTCAGCAGGAAACTGCATTCATAACCCATTTTACTGCCAGACAGTGATACACGTATTAGTTGAACAGGAAACATTCAAAAATGAATGCTGGGAGTTGATTTTCTATGGTAAGCCTATTGTACCAGTAAGTGTTTATTTTTAAGACTGGGCTGCATACATACGTCACTTGCCCGTGCTTGTCTTGTCATATCCATAAATAGAGAAAAGTTACTTTGGCGCATGTGGGAGTGGTATAGGTTAATGGTCACAACAAGAAGCAAGAAAGGTGAACATGGAGCAGTTAAATCCTGAATCACCCGTAAAAAAGAGAGAGAGAGAGACAAACAGAGGAGAGTCTGCTGGCAAAAAGAGAACGCAACAGAGCTCATAATGAAACGAGAATCAACACTGACTTGGCTTTTCAGAGATGGCGAGGACTGAGGGATTTGAAATGTTGTAAAAGTGTTTTTATTACTCAACAGGTAAGTTATGCATTTCATTGAACAGGTACGTTGCCATATGTAGCTCTCTAACAGAGTTCATTTTAAAGTGCATTATCTATAGTGAAGAGTCATAATCATCAGTCAGGCAGAGCCGAAGCACAACCAAAATCAGTTTTTTAACCACTAGAGGGCCAAAAGTTACATGAATGTTTTTGCTCCGAGTCAAACTCATACCTGGCGACTCCACCATAGTCGAGACCTTCCTCTCCTCTGAACTTGACCATTAACCTCTTCCACAGGTCCTTCGGCCTCATCTTCATCACCTGCCGGTATGATTCCTGACGAAATAGTAGACACACAGAGTTGAAATTTATGAAGGGTTACAGAAAGGTCACAAATCTACTACTGCATTATACAGACGTATAGGATGCACCAGTCATCTTTGAGATGGAAAGTTCAAACTAAGGGCTTAGTAAATACTCTGTTGACAAACTCATTTCAAACCTTTTGCTTCACATAATTGTCAAGAGTCATAAACAAAATTGTATAAGCTGGTGTTATTTTAGTATCATTGAGATACTATTATAGATTTTATTAATAGTTTGAATTATTTTATTAGATTGTTTTTAGTTAAAGCTCTTGTGTGTTTTTGTATTTTTTTATTAGCTATTGATGTTTAAATAGTTTTTATTCATTTTTAATTCAGTTTTAGTTGTTATAGTACATCAAATTAAACTAAATGCAAATGAGAAACGATTCCTTGGCAACTAGCTTCAATAGAATAAGTTTAGTTTATTTATTTAAACAATTTGTTTTATTTCAGTTAATGTTTATTTTATTTCAAGTAAAAAAAAAAGTTTAATTGTACTTTTATGTAACTATAATAACCCTGGTATCTCCACAAGAGCAGAAAACACAATAAATAAAAACGAACGCAGCATGTTGGAACGCAGCATCCAGAAATGCCTGTGTGTATCCAGCTCAACACCCTTAAACACCCCAAAGCAGAAGACCAAACAGACACACAGACCAAAAAACACTCCAAGCTTAAATGCTTTTCCAACAGACCTGAGATGAGGCTCAGAAGTGTGTGCAGGACATGTCACACGCAATAGCTGAACTCAGCATGGTGTTTGCTGCATGCTAATGAGGTTTAACATCATGTCTGATGCATTATGGCTTTTTCCACACGTAAATTGATTTGTGGGTGAAAACCAGCGGAGTTCAAAGGCCTTAGGAAGGCTAAAGGTTAACCAGGACTTAGGGCTTTGAAATATCACTATTACAGACTGGTTCAGATTGACAGGTGTTACTGGTGCAACTAACACCCTCGAACAACAACAGAGATCCCGTCTGCCTCCATGCTCACGACGCGTCTCAGGGCTGACAACTGAGTCACCGTGAAGTGGATTCTGCTGCTCTGTGATTGGTTCAGTGGTTGCAGGGTGCACAAAAAACAAACAACAACCCCAATAAAAATAGCCCAAAGAAATGGAAAAAGTGAGTTTTATTTGTTTTGGCCACTTGACTCTATTGGATAGACATGCAGTAAAGAGAATAAAAATGTTGGTGAAAAGAGGCAGGAACGGGACGGTGAAAAAAGATCATGAGGTGGATTTGAATTTGTGCCACATGGATGATGACTATAAATGAGTCTAAAACCATTTGATTTCTCAGTATTTTAGCCTTGTTTTACAGTACAAAAATATCGAAGCATTTTACATTTACATGAGAAGCAAAAGGAAATAAGATCAATCTAATGAAATTTAGGGAGGTAATTCAGTTGGTAAAACATTTATTTTTTAATATTCCTTCTAGAGTAAAAATTATTTATTTTTTATTTTTATATATTATAACATTTTTAATCTATGTGGCTACAATGGCTGATATGATTATTCCTCTGATTAAAAAACTGCTCTAAAGTTTGGTGTCTGTAAGAAGTTTTTTAGTCTCTCAAGCTCACAGAGGCTGCAGTTATTTGATCAAAAATACAGTACAGGTGAAACTCGAAAAATTTTAATATTGTGCAAAAGTTCATTTATTTCAGTAATTCAACTTAAAAGGTGAAACCTTTTCATAGCTGTAAGCCATAATCATCAAAATTTTAACAAGTAAAGGCTTGAAATATCTCACTTGAATCTCTATATAATATATTCATTTCACCTTTCAAGTTGAATATTCTAGTCACGATATTCTCATTTTTCCTGTTTCACCTGTATAAACTAATATTGTGGGATTTTTGTCCTGTGATACATTTGGTTTCAGGATACTTTAATAAATAGAAAGTTGAATCAATTGAATGCATTCTTGCTGAATATAAGTATTACTTAAAAACAAAACAAACAAAAAAATCTTACTGACCCCAAACTTTTAAATGGTAGTGTATATACATATTGAATAAGGTCAAAAGGCAGAAACATAACCAAGGCCTAATTATAAGTTGTGTTTAATGTTTGCAAATGTATTTCCAAACGGATTATTTGCCGCTTGAATAAGAACCGTTCTCACCTCAAAGATCTCCTCACGCGAGACCTCGATGCGACAGTGTCCCGCCTGAGGCTGCTGCTGGGACAGCTCCTGTCTCAGGATCTTCAGTTTCTGCACCAGGTCTCGCTTGTACTTGGGCACCGTGAGACATTCGGGGTCCTCGGGGAGGTTTCCGGGAGATATGGGAGATATGACCGACTGAGCCTCCTGCTTCAGCTGTCCGGGGCGACTGCAGAGAAAGACCGAGGGGAAATAAAAAGAGATGAAACGTTCTGCATGCATAAACACTGACCCCATCTTCACCCTCGATGCAAGAGCAGCGTCGCCCCTTCAGTGCCATCTCACAGGTACGTCACGACAGAGACGGACAAAATTAACTTCTAAAGGAAATGAGGACACAAGTTCTCTTCACAAGTTCCAGTATGGTCATGAACTGATATAATGCTGCTGAATACACAGTCGACTCCAAAAGTATCTGGACACTTTTGAACACTTAACAACACTTAAGTTAAAATATTAAATGCCATTGCATTAGATTGCCGAATGTCAAAAGATGAGGCATCGCCAAAGAAATGCTGCTTGAGCATAACTGACTTCACAAACTCCAGTGCTTGACTGGAGTGAGAGGGCAGAGGTGTGTTCATATAGCACCGTAAACACAGACGAAGTGAGGTGAGCATACATTAATCTATAAACAACACATTCTTTAATATCGTCACCTTCCTAAAATAAATGCCTAAGTCATTTGAAAATGAAAAGGACTTAGGCAATTATTTTAGGAAGGTGACGATATGTAAACACACGCTCACTTCACATATCACACCGTACGCACTTCACAGACACTCTCAGACTCATTTATCCATGTGACACAGTGATCCTTACGCTCGTTCTCCATCTGCACGTGACCCACATTCTTCAAATATTCCCTTCCTCCCATTCTTTTTCCTTGACACGCAGAAACTAACTTCTCTGTGCCTGCAGTTTTACAGTTTCTTGATGCATTTACAGCACTATACTGATCTAAAATCGGTTTGATTCTGAATAATGTGTAAACAGACAAGATTATATCTTATTGCTACTTTGTAAAAACAGCCTGATGTTCATTATAATATACAAGCAAGCAACAATAATTCATGGGTCAATGACAAATAAGGATGTCTGAGATGATATAAAGGAGAAAAATCTAGCTCAAAACAAGTTCTTAGAATCTTAGGGTGTGTGCACACTTGGCATTTCATTTGAATAAGTGTGAACACTGCCATCTGAACCCTGGTGCGCATCAAACAAGCGGGCCGAGACCGCTGAAAAGATGGGTGTGCAAAAGGCGATTTGAGAAGATTAAGAGCGTTGTAGCGCTAAACATTATTGGGGACTTTTATTATGGAAGTGCGATGTGCTCACAAGCTCAGAATCAAACAATTCCTCACAGAGCAACGCATATCGCCTCAGATAGCAGTTATCTCATCCACGGGCGCTGGAGAAGACGAATAACATTGGTTCTCTTACGAGAGTTCTCTCGTACTGCGTCGAAGACGCTACGGGAAAGATTCTTTCTCGAGATATTGAAGCCTAAAAATTAATCCTTCATTTTGTTATTAATGTAAAACGCTTTCAGCAGCATACAGCCTTAGGTGGAACAGCTTGCGCGCCCATTGGCTGTTCTGCTGGAAAAGCAGCAGCCTATGCGAGGCCTCTAGTGACGCTTGACCCAATGAGGACGCTTCGCGCCCTCTGCGTTACGTCCCGCCGAAACGGGCGTGGCCTAGGCCTATAAATACTCGAGCACGGCTGCCACACACTGATTTTCTTTACTTCAGCGAAGCTCCCGCATCGTTGGAATCTGGGTACAAGCCGCCACAGCCGTCGAGAAAGCACCTCTGCAGGACGCGCCTCTCTCTGAAGCCGCTGGTCGACATCTCGCCGCCTTCAGCTGCCGTTCCCTGCAACGCTATCCGGCGTGGAATTTATATCCTTTTAAGCTGTGTGTGTTTTGTGTGTGTGTTCGCCGTCGCGTCACACATTTTTTCACTCACAAAAGAGCAACGAGCGTCTTTTTAAAGATGCCTCGCACCTCCTGCGGCTCGTGTAGAGCCCCACTCAGCGACGGGGACCACGTGCTTGTGCTTTCTGCTTGGGTGAGGATCACGCAGCTTTAGCTCTCATCGATGGCGGCTGCCATCACTGTGATTTGATGCCTACGGTGACTCTGAGGACTCGCCTGGTGTCATTCGCTGAAGCTGCACCTCTGCAGTGCCGCGCCGTAAAAGCGCCGTGCTCAGCGGATCCCGGAACCTCCCTCCACCACGAGGAGCTCGCCGCTGCTGCCGCCAGCTTCTCCGCCCGCTTCGCTGGACTATCTACTGACGGACAAGGGCCGCTGTTTGCCGCCGCGTCCGTCATGAACGAGGAAGGTGAAGCCGCGTCTGTGGAGGACGACTGCTGTTCTCTCCTCGCTTCGGGTAGTGAGGGATGGGCGAGCTCCAAGGATCTCCCCACCCCCGCCGCTCGCGAGCGTCGAAGAAGAAAGGCCAGCCTCGCTCACGCAGGCCGTCGCGAAGCCTCGGTCTTGAGTGATCGGCGCCCGTGGAGCCTGCGCTTTACCGGCTGGATGGCTGCTTTTCTGCAGGGGGACGTACGTTACCGTCCTCACGACTCGCGCTTTTCTTCCTGAGTTTCACGAAGAAGTCGCGAAGTCCTGGAAAGCCCCATTTCAGCTAGGATGCGTACATCTGCTTCAGTTTTGAGCAGTCGCCACACGTTCCTAGCCCGCCTAGGAAAGCGACGGTGTTCAAGTCCCGCTGCGGCCGGATTTTCACCAAAACTTTTCGCTCGCACAGTCCCAACACACGCGACCGTGCCAGTGTATTCTGCAGTCACCAAACCGGCACCACGGCCCGTTTGCCTGCACTCAAACGTCGTTTTTACGACGTCCCAGGTAAATCTGAAAAATGTATATTCTGATGTCCCGGCCACGGCCGATGGTGTTATGTGTGTAGCTAGCTACAATGCCCACGACTCAGTGCCCATTCGTACACACAAGCACAGCCCTACACAATACAGGGCTTGCACACATAAATCGACTCATGTCGATTGTGCATCACATGTAGTGAGCGCGCCCGCTTTTCAGTGCCCACAATCACTGCATGTCCCACGTTTCTGTAAAAACTAAACGAATGTATGTCCCGGCCACGGCCGATGGTGTAATGTGTGTAACTGTAATGCCCACGACTCAGTGCCCATTCGTATACACAAGCACAGCCCTACACAATACAGGGCTTGCACACATAAATCGACTCATGTCGATTGTGCATCACATGTAGTGAGCGCGCCCGCTTTTCAGTGCCCACAATCACTGCATGTCCCACGTTTATGCCAAATTACTCGTGCCAAATCATATTTACAAGAATTACAGCCTGTTTTGCCATTATAATCTCTGATCATCATCACAATCATTTTTCCATTTAAATATCTTATAATCACTTTTTGATCAAAAAAAAAAAAGAAGTTTAAACCCTCTACATTAAATGCGAGATTTATTCATTAGTATCAATAAATATTATTATTGAATAACTGAACAGATTCAAGCTAAAAACAAAACAAAAAAACACTTTTATCCCCCCGGCTGTATTCATTAATGACCCTTGAAATGCTGGATGTGGATCATGAGGGTGTATCCATCAAAAAACAAACGCAGCTCATGCATGCACACACGCACAGCCATGACAATCACCCCCCCCCCCCTCTCCGCCTGAAGCTCCCAACACGCACTTGATCGTGAGATCATGAAGCCATCAAGGCTGAGAGGAAAGCACACAGCACAGAAGAGTTTTGCCAGATGAGAGGTGAGAATTTCTGTGCTGATATAAGGCAGATGTTTAGACCGATATCCACATAATCTATCTGAATCTAGCCTTTTTCAAAAGTGAGACAACTGCAGCGCCAGGAACGTTTACACTGACTTGCTTTGGCAGTTAGTTTGCTTGAGGGATGATGTCTTAATGCAAATGATCTGTTTGGACTGATATCTGTCTGGTATCTCTTTATGGCAAACATAGCGATGCAATATTAAATCAAAATCTAGGTAATGGCACGATAATATGGTTTTGTATGTTCAGTGCATAATCATTCAAAGCTGTGTTATATTGCACACTTTTACTCTTTGTTGCTTTATTATCTGCATTACATACATAGCACATTTAGAGTTTAGATTTTGGCAAAATGGAAATAATTTAGTTTGCAGTTTGCGCTGACTTAAAGCTAAAGTACATTTTGGACTTTCTCTGAAAAATGTAGACTAAAAACTGGATTTTTGAGTCATGAATATTTTGTAGTTTTCTTCACTGCTTACATAAAAAAAAGTTTATAAAAATTATGCTTAATTGATCAGGACTCAGATTGAATACCTTAACACTTAATCCCACTTTTTTTCTGTTTTTATGCCATCATTCCTGTGGCTGTTTTTCTGTTGACTTTACCATTATGTACCCCATTGTAAAGAGACCGTGGGGTGGGGTGGAAGGGATTGGTAGGTGGGTAGTTAATTTCATCTATGTTTTCATGTTCTCATTCTGGCATGTTTATTGTAAAAAAAAATTAAATACAATAAATAAATAAAAAACATTATGCTAAATTATTATGAGCCATAATCGTATCTCACAACTTGGATCTTCTATTTCCCTATGTGACTTTATTTCTTGTTTTAAACTGTATCTTTCACAGTTTTACCATTTTAATCTTTATTTCACACCATTGCGTGATTAAAGTGAGAATTTTTGTTTTCAAATATTTTAGGCACATTTTGAATAAATGCTGCAAAATGCTGGCAATGACCTTTGAAAAAAAAACATATTGATTAACGTCAATCCAAACATCCCAGTTGACAGGTGGATGCTTCACATTTCCGTGAAGATACTATCCAGGTGCAATGATTCATTTGCAAGATCCTACGTGAACTGATATTCCCTGACTTGTGCGATGCCATTCATGCAAGCCGTACCACACACACAATATTCTTGTTACTGCAAGAACAACATGAAGTGGGAAGACGGAATGTGGGACACGTCCTTTGATCTGTCAGGACAGGAAAAGGGAAACTCGATCTCTCCCCATTAATACATTCCTCTGGCTCAAGCGACACACACAACTATACATGCACGGTCACGAGCATTCAGATCGATAAAACTGAAGAGAATCAGATTCATTTCTTACCTGCTCTGAGCCTCAACCGGCCCACGGGAGCCATTCGGACTGGGACTGTTGGAGTAAACGTGAGACACAACGGGATGAGACTTCAGCAATGCGACTATGTCTTTCATGTCTGTAGTAGTTTCTAGGTTGAATGGTGTCTGGTTCTTTCTGATGAAGTTGAGAGTGACTCACTTTAAGACGAGGTGCAGGTTAGCGGAGAGACGCGGGTCCGTGAATTGTGTGGTTCGGTTGTTGTGGTCCACAAAGTACACCCGTCCTGTGGCGGTGTTCCTTATCTCCCAGCCTGGAGGCAGCGGACCCAACTCCTCACAATTCACATTACTGAGATCCCTGCAGAGAGAAAGATGGAGAACCGTTTGTCAGTTCTAGCAGTGGTTTTGTCCTTGGAGAGATTCGAAATTGTTATGATATATGTAGAGAACCAGTTCACAATTGGACATTACGGTATAAATGCACATAGTGCAAGATAATATCTGGAGTATAATTCAAGACAAAAGCCGCTAAACGATATTGTGCGAATGCTCTCCGCACATAGCATACGTTCATCAAATACTTTGGCTTCAAATCCGCTAAATCCCAGCCTCTGCCCATTTAGAAATACCAGTTCGTGGCAGAAACCGCTAAACGCCAAGTTCATAGAACCAATCAGAAGTCGCGAATCGAATCATATGATTGCAAAATGAATGACAGCAAGCGTGTGAGCCAGCTTTCAATTGTTGTTTTATCCTGTTTAAAGAGGTTAACTAAATATGTTTAGAAGTTTATACAAGAAATGCACGTTTTATGACAATGGATTGTTTAGATTTGACTAATATCAGTTTAATGTTTACTGACTTCATGGACTTCTTAATGCACAACTTATTTAACAGTACACTTTTTAAAGTTATTCATTTATTATTTACTTTTGATACGTCATTTGATATGTATTTTTTATATTTAATATCTAGGTCAATATTTAGTATATAGGTCATTATATTTTAAATGTATATTATATATTTTTTTATTTCATTCTGAGCGTACTGTACATGTTGTAGTTATTGCATAAAGTCTTCTATTTGTCTTCTGTTTTTTGTTGTTATCCATTTAGTGTCATTACCGTGGGTCACATTCGAACCCTGTGAGCACTTGGGCCTGAATACGATACAGATGTGGCAGTAGTGATTAGTAGTGCAACTGTTTACTATGTCTTGAATTGATTAAAGTGATATTTTAGAAATTAAGGCATTTCAATAACTGACTAATAACCTTTTCATTGCCATTAAAGAGAAATTACTGAACCTAAACATGATGGGAGCCTGAAAAAAAAATGCTAATTTAAAAGAAAAAATACTTTTTGCGTCTTAACTCTACATATCTACTTCTTTAGCTAGACTAGAGGATTCCACAAAATGGAACCTTTTATGTTCCATGTGTTGATTTTATTACAAATATTTTCATAATTTCAACTTGTCTAGGAAACATTTGACCATTTATTTTATTTATTTATTTATACTTTTATTTATACTTGTAATTATAAATGTGCAGCCCTGCAAAAATGCTCAGTGTCAACCCACCCATAGCCACTTTTAATTTGTTCAGTCATGTTCCGCTCTCAGATAAATGACTAAACGGTCCCCTCATAAAGCTCCAAGTTTCTCCAAGTTCATGTCTTCCGTTAAAAGCATTGAGCTTCGAGGCATTTTGAAGAATAATGTTCGTGCACAGTAATATCTCATTGGTCAAAAATCACACTCTACAACATAGCTGTATTATTTAACAGTGATGTTTTGCATGTTACAAAGACTGGTTAGAGGCGCAGGTTTCCAACCAAATTCAGTATAAAATATTTGCTAGTTAAATAATTGTAATAATATTAAACATGTATAAGACACAAAGGATAAGGAGGTACCTGGGCACTCTGGGGTCATGCCATGTGCTGACGCCCGTCTGCGTGTGCAGGAAGTAGACCTGGCCCTGCTGCGTTGTCCGTTGCTCTGTGAACAAACACCAGGGGGCACCATCCGTCATTTACAATGTGAAAAAAACGACAAGAGGGTTGAATACTATCATTGTTTTGTGTTCATGTGTGTACAAGTGATACTTTCATTCTTTCACTTTCAATTTGATTTACCGTATGCTTATCTGGTCCATGACTGTAAACTATGTTCGTTTCACACAAACGAATGAACTTTAAGGGAAAATAATGGCTAAATATAAACAAGCAGATTCATTTTTAATCACCATAACATAATATATTGCTTGCAAAATCATAAAGATCGCATTAACCTTACAAATAATGCTCATTTCTCCTAAATTAAACTCACATGCTGGCGTTAAAGGAGGACATCATGAATCATTTGAATTTTTTTAATGAGAGGAGATAAAAGTTTAATGCTCGATCAGAAAAATCAACTTCTTAAAGTAGGGCTGAGCAATATGGCCAAAAATATTGCCCCATTATATTTTTTCCCAAATCATTCAATATTGATATATATCATTAATTTCATACCATTAATGGAGAAGGAAATGCATTCCATGTGTTTGTTAGACCTAGAGAATGTAAACAAAACCTGCCATAGAATAAGCTACCTTTATAATCCCATTTTTTTTTCTTTTTTTTTTTTTCTATTTGATGTTTTTCTGGATTCTGCGTTTTGGGATTTAATATAAATTTATTATCAAAAATATTATTATTATCAAAAATCTTGTATAATGAAATAAATTATTGAAATGGGAATTATTTAAAAAATCTTTTAAAAACAGAATTATTTTGCATCAAAACATTGCGTTTTAAATAAACATCTTGGTTGTATGATATTTCTTAAAATAATAACAATAATACAATAATTATTCTTATTATTCTATATACAACACCATACAATAGTAATATAGCTCTTTTCAAGTTAAACCCAACTTATCGAGAAGACTTTTGAGTTGGCAAAATATAGGAAATGACTTGAAAGTTTATTAGTGATTAAAAAGTCTTTAAATGATAGTTAAAGTCCCTGTTCCTTGTACTTGACCTGTATCCCATGTCTACAGACCCACATTTAGCTACTTGAGCAGAGGAGAGCACACAGAGCTCTCTTTAACCTGTGTCTATAACCTCTGCCCTCTGTACCTCTCCACGGACTTCACACACGCACACAGACATAGAGGGATTTCCAGGTCACCCGTCTGACCCTGCAGCTGGTGCTGACGGCACGTCTGACATTTTTCAGACAAGTTCCCTTTCTACAGCTCAAGAGACGTTTTAATTACTCCTGCTGCAGCACAAGTTTCCATCGCGCGTGTGTGTGTGTGTGAAATGTATGCTGCAGGGTGTATTTTTGACCTTTGCAAGCTGGCCAGTATTAACGTAAGGACTGATGTGTGCGTACCGTATCCCTCAGGCAGGTCGGGCGGTGTGTGTAGGTGAGTTCTGCTCATGTAGTTTCTGTGTCTCTGAGAGCGAACCCTCCGCTCCTGCACCCGGGGGTCATCCGCAGGTACGCCCGCTGCCCCGTTGGGCGTCATGATGGGCGTGTTCTCATCCACCAGGCAGCTGAGTGGCCGGCCGGGACTCGAGTACTCGGACGCAGGCCTGTGTGTGGGAAAGAAGAAATGAGAAAGTATGAGACAACAGACTGCATTAAAATTGTTCAAATTCACATCTACTTAGAATGCCGAGTCGCTTTGAATGAAAGCTACATGTGTGAAAGTACAATGTAACTGTGAAGTTTAGAAGAACAGAAGATTACAGAGCATTTTTGTGATGACTTATGCAAAACATCATAACAAATATAATAAAGACGAAACATCTTAATTTTTTGAAAACACCTAGTTTTCTCAAACTGAGTTTCTTCGGAAAGTACAAAGTGAAATAAAGTCTCGGCATCATTTCCCATGGTCCTTTCCATCTTGTTTGGACTTTCTCAGCTTGAAACAAAAAACAAAACAAAAAACCAGTCAAACCAGCATAAGTTGGTTTGCTGTTCTTAACTGGTTAAAAATGACCACCAAACCTGGCTGAGTTGGTGATTTATTTGGGTGGCCAGCTTGTCTACCAGCATGACAAGCTAAAAAACATCCAAATTCCCTTTAAAACCATCCATTCTAACTTACTGGTCCAAACTAAGACTAGTAAGCCATTTTAGGCTGGTCTAAGACTGGACAATCCTGTCCTATCCAACAAAACCACCTCAAACCCAATGACCTGTACAGAAAATTGGGCAAGCCAAAATCCCTTGCTCATACAAGACTTTATTTGAGTCTGCAAAGCATTTGCATCTCTAACAAAACTAGAAAAAGTGTCATGAAAGACGTGGCTCTTCTGGGGTACAATCGGGCATTAGTTTTGGAAACCCAAGCACACAATAGTGTGCCCTTTGGTATGAAATTCAAATCGCCATGGTCCAAAATGTACAGATGCTTTGAATACTAAATGAATAATGAAGACACTGGCAAGCAGAACGGCGTACTGCGATGAGCTGAGGGACTTGATCAAGTCGCAGACCTGCAACCTCTCCAAACAAGGAAGTGAAATTTCTGTCCTTCTCCAGCTGTCGACGGTAAGTGTTGTTATTGTAGAGTGGGAACATCTAAGTGCAACAGCAGCTCAACCGTGAAGAGGCTGGCAACACGAGCTCACCGAACGAGGACGAAGTGCTGAATCATGTAGCGCATAAACACAGCCTGTGCTCGGTTTCAATATTCCCTCTGTTCCACTCGGTCTCAACACTTCAGAGGTTCAAAACTGCCTTTGGAAGCAACGTCAGTGCGAAAATGATGTTTCGAGAGCTCCCGTGGCTGTGAATTGTAATGCGTGCTGCACACTAGGACCAGTCGGCCAATGTCGACACATAACCTCACTAATGTGCTTGTGGCTGAATTGAACCAAATCCCTACAGGCTGCCGTAACGTTTTGAGGAAAGACTAGAAAAACAACGGCTGTAGAGTAGAGAGAAAAAAAGAGTACATGGGTGTTTTTCAACTATATAGGTACTTACGGCCCTGTTTTTGGTATAAACCTTCTATTATTTGAGGTATATTCATTGTTGTTGTAAATGTACACTGTCCTTGCTGACCTGGGCTGCGTTTCCCAAAATAAGCATAAGCCTAAGTAGATTGTAGAGACCAAAATTTTTGGAAACGCAGACCAGAAAAGCTTTTTTTCTAGATCTTCGTCTTGGAATGTTGCCTGGAATGTTTCTTGGTCTTTATGGTTGAGTGTTTCCTTAAAAATTCATGAAGTGGGGATGCTCCCTGACATGGCTTTATATATCTTTCAGCTGTAGTCTGGATACATTTGGGTCAGTGTCTGAGATGGCAAAGGAGACAGATGTGGCCGACGCAATATTTTCCTTTTGTGTGGCACATGCGTACACACACACACACACACACACACACACACACACACACACACACACACACACACACACACACACACACACACACACACACACACACACACACACACACACACACACACACACACACACACACACACACACACACACACACACACACACACACACACACACACACACAATGACCATTCTCCTCAAACCCAAAACCCTGGACATTCATTTGGGCAAGCCAAAAAAAAGCCTTGATCCTACAAGTCTTTAGTTCAGTCTGCAAACCATTCACATCTCTAAAAAACTAGAATGTATATATTTTTTAAACAAATGAATATAATATTAATTATAATAAATAAATAAAAACATAATAAAATATAAAAAACAGATAAATGAAAATAAAATAAAAATAAAAGATAAAATAAAAAATAAAGTGAATAAAATAAAATAAAAATACATAAAATAATACTTAAAATTAAAGTAAAAATAAAAATGTTACAAAACAAAATAAAAACAATAATTTAAAAAATATATTAAAACACAATTAGTACAATTACATTAAAATAAAATAAATACAAATATTTAAAAAAATTAAATAAAAGTAAACTGGGACTACAACAAAGTAAACCTGCCCCCACCTGGTAGGTCTCTCCCATTGGGTGCTGCGTGTGATATGATTGAGATACTGGATCCGGCCAGATGCAGTTCTCCTCTCCTCCCAGCTGCAGACAGAACACAAAGAGACATTCATACAGATGAACAAACAGACAGAGAGACAGACACACACACACACACACATGGCGCAAGAACAAACACAGGGGTCGGATAAAAACAGTGGCTGTTCAGTATCCTCTAAACATAAAACATTGTTTTATATATAAGCGCTCATTTAGGAGTTTCTAAAGAGTTATTTCACGTACCCATCAGGCAGGTCATTGTCAAACAGACGACTGCAGTCGACGACTGGCCCTCCTGTGCCTATCCTGTCCCTGGACTGAAGACTAACTGTTGACACAAACACAAAAACAGGCTGTTAGATGGGTCCCATCTGTGAAAGGTGTGTGTGTCATGGATTGACTGAGACATGTGACAGCCATGTCAAGATGAGTGTATTGAGATATTTTGCCATTTTGGGGTGTTGAGGCATAGTTGTTACAAGTCTGAACTGGCAACCAAGAGGTTGTAGCTTTGATCCCCACAAATGAAAATCACTATAGTTACCTTGAGCACTTTTTTTTTCAATTCAATTCACATTTATTTGTATAGCGCTTTTCACAATACACATAGTTTTAAAGCAGCTTTACAGAAAATGCATGAATGCATGCATGAGCTTTACAGAAACTGCACAATTGTTCCTGCAATAAGAGTACTGCAAGTTCCTTCGCACAAAAACATCAGTTAAACTAGACGATAACGAGTAAAATAATCAGGGATAAACGTTAATTAAATATATTAGATCTTGGCATAGCAAACAAGTATATGGTTTTAGTTATAAAATAATACAAATAATACATAAAAAATGTCTTGCTTCCAATAACACCTAGTAATTCATTGTCATTTGAATATATATATATATATATATATATATATATATATATATTAAGAATGTATCCTAATAAATAAAAAACTATAATATTGGAAAATACGATATAGATCATGTTTTTAAAATTTGTCATACGTTCAAAAAATTTATAAAAAAATGTTGGGCAGACACCGAAAAGCGACATTAAAGCGATATAAATATTATAAATTATAAAATATATAAATATAATTATAAACAAAAAACATATAACTAACCCATATTGTGGGATAAAGCATTTTTTTAATGAATTATCCATTACAAATAATAAATAAAAATATAGCTGCAAGCAGCAATCACCGGGGCCAAGCGCAAGCAAGACGACAAGACATGCCAAAGTGGCTGGGAGTGTGAGACCCACTGCAGCAAGGAGCAATTAAAGACATTTGAAGATGAATTTTGGCAAAATGGTTGAAAAATCACATACAATAACTAAAAATATGATTATCACTTTCGACCAATAGGTGGCGCAGTTACGAAACTGATGTGATGTGGTCAGAGTGAAGTGACAATGACACATACAAAGTTTGGTGTCAATATGTCAAGGCATTGCAGATATAAAGCCTGAATAGTCATTTTGGCATCATGCCTCAACTTTGCCACTGCGGTATACGAAAACGGTTTTGTCTATCGACACGAAATCCATAACTTTTACTCGGCACGGTCTGGAGATGACACGATCCGATTTTGGTGAAAATCGGACGTTCGGTCTAGGAGGAGTTTGAAAAAGTAGGTTTTAAAAGAAAATAAAGATGGCGGACAGGAAGTTTGGCTGACTATGGCAAAATTGGTATCTATGTTTTCAGCATAACCCAAGGAATCTATTGAGATGAGTGTCATTACTATAGGCAAATTTATTCAAAAGTTATTAGAATTTTTGGAAATTTCATTATAACTTTTGACCAAAAGGTGGCGCTGTCTCATAATCTTTTGAGTACCTTTAGGGCATTGTACTGATGACCCATACTGAGTTTCGTAACGATACGTTCATGCGTTCATAAAATACAGCATTTTAGCACATAATTCAAAATGGCCGACAGCCAAAATGGCCGATATGGGAAAATTGGATATCAGTCGACTCAGCACGATGCCCTGAATCTAACGAGACCACTTTTGTGATTTTTGGACAAACCGTTCAGAAGTTATAAGCAAAAACATAAATTCTTCATATCTCCGGACCAGTAGGTGGCGCTGTGCCGAAACGCAGCATGTAGCCTCAGGTCATGCTTGTGATGACATGCACCAAATTTGGTCTGAATCCGATAAAGCGTTGTGGAGATACGGCCTTACGTCTGTTTTTGCAAGCGCTACGTAAAATTTATTTGCGCGGTATTCGAGAACGGTAATTCGAATCAACTTGAATTCTATAACTTTTGGTCGTCAAGGTCTGGAGATGATCTGGTTCATTTTTCGTGAAATTCGGAGCAACGGCCTAGGAGGAGTTCGAAAATGTAGGTTTTTCGGAAAATGGCGGGAAAACTATTATGACGGAAAATGACGTCATATTGTGCAGTCGAATCGTTATGAGCTCAGGAATCAGAGGAAAAAAGAATTTTGTTTCTAGCCCTTGTGGTTCAAAAGTTATTAGCATAAACATGAGTGAAACTTTGGACAGCTGGTGGCGCTAGAGGGAATGAGTTGGAGACTCCAAATTTGCTATGGTGATAGTTCAGGCTGTCTTCTATCACTGTGCCAATTTTCATAAGTTTCCCGCAAACGGTTCTATAGGCTGCCATAGACGCCCAGTCGGAAAAAGAAAAAAAAGAAGAAGAATAAGAACCGGAACAGATACAATAGGTGCCCGCACCTTCAGTGCTTGGCCCCTAAAAATGCAATATTGTCACAGATAAAGATTGTTTTTCGAAATTCATCAAAAAAAGTAATTCTAAAAAATGGATCCAAAATATTTATACTGGCACATACAAATAAAGATAATGCATTTAAAAAAATAATCAATTGGTATAACGAATATAGCTGACATATTTTTATAAAAATGGTGTGGGGAGATATATATTTAGGGTAAGGGGTTTTGTTCAAAGTGTTTAGAATCAAGCTTGCCTTGGCTTAGGGTAACTTAGAGTTAATAACTACTTGCTTTCATTAATGATCAACCGGCAACTGTGACTCATCATAACACACGCGACGCAAAAAAAATGTATGTGACATGAAGAAACAAATGGAATATAAGAGTGTTGTTTGAAATTCTCAGGCATGGGAAAGCATTCATCTTCTAATGAATGGCTGCTTGTAAAACCTGTGGTGTGGCCATGGGACGTGCAACCCAGTGTGCAAATACATCACCACGCCACAAAACTCTTTATTGATGAAGGAACAATGCGGCTCTTCGAGCGCATGAAAGAAAATCGCAGTGGAATATCAAAGAGAAACCGATAAATCAGGCAGAATGAGGGCTGTGTTTTTCCTCCTATGCTCCCAACCGAGGGACGTTTTTAGGGCGTTGAAGGTAAATGTGTGGGTTTAACCATCATTAATGGAAAACTTTGAAGCTCTAGCGTTGGTGTGACTCATGAGACAAATGGCAGATGTAGCAAAGAGATGAAAATAGAGGAGCTCTCCAAATCCCTGACAGGTCCTTCTCGTGAACGAGCAAAGCTTGTGACTCACCTACTATCTGTCCCCTCACGGTATCGCTGTCATTGGGCCCCAATTTGTTTAGGTCCAAACGCTGATCTGTAAATGAAGGAAAGAGGAAAAATTAGTGTCAGGATAAAGAAAACGTTCATGTGAGAAACCGAAGACCCATTCGGTGAGACATCTGAGACGCCTAAAACGCTCCATATTTCATGTGTGAGGTCACATATACTGCAGCGCTCTGTATAAGTGTGTGTGTGTGTGTATACACACAGAGGCTGCTTTATTCCTCTCAGACTGTAGATGTGCCGATAGGAGTGAGGCGCTTCCAGAAACACGCTGGGGCTCTCTGTCATTGCCGGAAAGAGGGAGACAGGAATAACAAGTAGCCTGCAGACATTAGAGAGGCCACTATCTGTTCTCACTCTCACATAGACACACATACACACACACACACACACACAGTCAGATCAGGATGCACACTCACATCTAGACTAAACAGGGCTGGATGAGTGTTCACCCATCCCAAAACACTCATCTCACATTTAAACCCCTTCATATGGTCAAGCACCTGCGAAAAATGTACTTTTACTAAAGACTAGGGATCATGCACTGATATAGATACAATCACAGTAACTAAAATAAAAGCGAATTAGCTGACCAGTAAAATAAATTAAAATAATTAGCTGACCAGACTAGTTACAATACATTTTAAAATGTCAGTTTGTAAGTACATTTTTAGTAGAGGTCGACCGATTCATCGGTTTTGCCGATTAATCGGCACCGATAGTTGACTGGTGGAACTATCGTTATCGGCAAAAATATATACCGATAGTTTTCCCTGGTTGCGTCCATTGCTGGAGCGGCTGAGAAGCGCGCGCTGTCATTCATTACACAGTGTAAGAGCTGAGAAGGGTCTGCTGGCACGATGCAGTACAAGAGCGGCCTCTAGAGGTGTAATAAAAACTCGTGCCTCGTGTTGTTTATTTCGACACGTGATTCTGCGTGCTGTACTGAGAGCACATGCTGCGTGGAGAGCGCTCAGATGCGCGTTTAAAGCACCGACAGCTCAAATGTATGTATACAGTACATTTTGTCATATCATTATAAAGTGATTAATTTGTTGACTAAATGCTGCATTAGTAGAGAAAGAACAGCACAACAGTATGTTTGCTTGCCTTCGAGGCTGAGAGGACGCTAACATTAGTAGTACCTCAAGCGGTTAAAACACTGACAAACATAAACGTAAGTCCGACCCGAATGTTTTATGTCACAATTGTTACCTCTGTTTGCATTAGTTCATATCCAGCTGGTCACTTTTTGCATTAAATATGCAGAGAAGTTGCATATTTAAAGCTAGAGACGTAAGCAAACTGATATGTTCACAGTTGACAGAAACATAAACGAATCAGAAAAGCATTTGATTTCGGTTATTTATTTTTTTCATCTTCACTTTAATACAAATTTTGTTACTTTTTTATTAATTAAGTTGGCTTGAAAAGAACAGTTAAATAGTTACATTTTGAATGTAACTGGTTTTATTTGTTATTTAGAGTATTACTTTTTGTTTCAGTTTGAATGAATGTCTTTTATTGACTTAAATATTTATTCACATTTATATATTTATTTCATTTAGCATGTTTTCATGGTTCAATACAGTTTTTTTTTTTATAATAAAGTTCAGCACTGTTTTACTTGGAGTGTTATGTTTGTTTTTATCCAGTATCAATTTTAAAAACTATCGGTTCATTAATCGGTTATCGGCAAGTATGGCCCAACCTAGCTATCGTTATCGGTAAAATCCACTATCGGTCGACCTCTAATTTTTAGTATTAAAAAAGAATGCAGTTGTTATCAATACATCATGTACATTTATTGTAATAAATCATTTATCAGATACCAATATAGCGGTCACTGGTACATTTTCACAATTTCATCATAATTTAAAAGTTACTAGAATATAGCCATCACAAATACTAAAAATAAAAACGAGAATATTAGCTGACAGATATAGACATACTGCAATTGTGTGCACGCACACACGCACGCACACACACACACACACACACACACACACACACACACACACACAAAGGAAGTAGATAATTTTTTTATTTTTTTATCTTTATGTTTTTTTAAAAGGTAATATTGGCAGAGACCAAAATTGTTTTCTTATTAAAGACCGTAATTATTAGTGATATACTGAACAGTAGAAAGAGAGAGAGAGAGGGAATGAGAAAAGACATAGAAAGAATGATGGTAGAGAGACAGAGGGGTGCAACAGGAAATGGTGCACTGAATCACTTCCAGCTGTGGGAGCGGCTGTGGGTTTCCTGTGCTTATCCAGGACAGTGGTCATGCTGGAGGGTTTCTAGGGAAAGCCTGCTTTTAAACACAACTGTGGAGCTGGAACACAGCCAGACAGACTGTGACAGGGGCCCTCGTACCCTAAACATCCTGACACCAGTTCTTGTGTAGCCGACAAGAAAGTGATACACAAATAACAGGACGCCATTTATCTGAGATTGACAGTGGTCTAGAGCCAACGTAAGATATATTATTGTGTTTAAAAACGTTGCTGTTGCGTTTTTTATTTAAATGTTGCACACTTAACACACACGGACATTGTCACATACTTACAACCTCGCTAAGCCAATTATACACACACAAGTACATTTGAATTTGGCCTGAGCCATGTTTTCTGAGCTAATTATACACACACTATGAGACTGCTTCTAAGCCAACAATAGAAACAAAAACACATACACTTACAGCCTGTGTCCTTGAGTCGGTTAATGGAGTTTGAGAGGAGTCGTACACATCCCAGGAACCCTGCTCCCTGTTTCTTATGGATCTTCTTATGGTTCCACACGCTGATGGTGATGGAGTCCGACTTCCCGATATACCTTGAGAAAGAACAAGAGATGTCACTTTAAATCAGACTTCTCAGTCTTGACAGTCCATGGTGCAGTTTGCTTAGAACGTACATGAATACATGCAGTGGCTCAGAAGAGAAGATCAGCTGCTTATTTTAGTTTTATGTAGATAGCAAAGAAGATGGCATGGAAAGGAAGAACATAAAAAAAGATTGAAGAAGACAATAGACAGAAGATAAAAGCAATGAAGAAGAGTAGAAAATGTGATGAAGAATGAAAAAAGAAGAGCAATATGATGACAAACAGAAAGAGGAAGTAGTTGAAATTGTCAAAGAAGAAAGAGGAAGAGAAGATGATCAAGAAGAGGATGAAGAAGACAATGAAGAAGTGGAAGATGACAATGAAGAAGATGACAAAGAAGAAGACAAAGTAGATGAATAAGAAGAAGAAGAAGAAGAGGAAAAGAGGATGAGGAGAATGACAGAGGAAGATGATAAATAAGAGAAAGACGACGAAGATGTGGAAGGAGAAAAAGAATATGACAAAGGGGACGTTTAAAATGATTAAAATTACCAAGGTAGAAGAGGAACAAGACAACAAAAAGGAAGTAGAGGAAGAGGAGGACGAAGAAAAAGAGGAGGAAGACGGTGAAGAAGTAGAAGAGGAAGATGACAAAGAAGTGCAAGATGACAAAGAGGAAGTGGATGAAAAGAAACAGGTAGAAGATGAAGATGTCAAGGAAGAAAATACCATAAAGAATAGGAAGAAGACGATGAAGAAGAGCAAGATGACAAAGAGGAAGACAAAGTAGATGAAAACACTGAAGAAGGAGGAGGAGAGGAGAAATAAGATTACAAAAAGAAAGAAAGAAGGTCACAAAGAGGAAGTAGATGAAGAAGAAATTGAAGAGAAAGAAACAGAAAAACAAAAAAAGGACTGGGTTATTTTTCACTCTATTGACGTCTTGGTCCACTTGAAGGCGTCTCGGTTTGGTTCTTTTAAACAGGATTCAAACGGGGAAAAACATCCCAAAATCTTCTCCTAATTTCAGCAAGACGAACCAAGAGGTTCAAGAACTTGTTCTCTTACCACTGTCTGTCTTTCATCAAGCCCTACATAAAAACTCAGCTGGTTTGTCTGAATGTTTTGGCATGGCGTTAGACAAAACAAATGATTCCCTTAAAGTCGGGGAACAGAAACACCTCAAGAACTGGACATGAAAAGGAGCTAGCCTGTCAAAAAAACATCCAAGCAAAGTTTGAATGTTCTGTAGGCCTGCCAATGGGACAGAATCCCTGGGCAAAAGATCTTGTTTGGACTGAAAACCAATCGAAGCGATAGAGGAGTAGAGAGAAAGGGCAGAGAAAGGGGTAGGGATGAAAGAAACAAGAAGACAGAACGCCAATGACTCAGTGGATGTTCTGACCAGATTGAGCCCAACCAAACCCAAACAATCGATGTACTGCTCTCTGATCCGGAGAGAGTTTATCAGCCGTCTACCGAGCCAAACACCAGCTCTAAAGGCTTAGCTCATAACAGCCCTTATTTATTCAAAATATGTAGGAGAGTCTTAATGCCAAGTTTGACTTATACCAGACAAGAGCTTGTAGTTACCCAACCAGTCCAAGAGGAGACAGAACAAAGAAGACAATAAATCTGAAACCGAATGCTGCCAACACTTAACAACAGATAATTATAGTTTTGTGCATTTGAAGTTTCTCTGATAACCCTTCATTAAACCCGAGTGATTGTTTCTGAAGGGAATACCAATTGTAACTCAGTAAATGAGTCAATGACAAAAAGACATAGCCAATATAATGAAAATATATTCATTTTAAATTGAATTTAAAACATATGTGCCAAGTTTACACAAATTTAATCTTCGTATTAATTTTTGAAAAAATGAAAACCTTGATTTCAACCTTGGTGTCTAAAATTGTAAGGTAGTTTCCACAGACCAGAACATCTCCAAAAAGTGGTTCTGACCTAAATATCAAGCACGATCTCCTCTTGCATTCGTTTTTTAACGGTTTCCTCACATCTAGGTTAATGTTTTAGTCTGATTGCTTATGTTGCTCTATTGTAAGTCGCTTGGGATAAAAGCATCTGCTAAATGCATAAATGTAAATGTTAATCTCTGTTGGTATTGTTTTGGGTTATCAGCCAGTTTTTCTCCTGCTTGACTGACTCTGTACTATTGTTCATTATGCACATTAGCAGTTATCTTTCTGTTCAACATGCAGCCTTCGGAGGTTTTCAGTCCTGTCAATCTAAATGATTTTGACATTCTGCTGGTCTTCTTGACATTCAACACGAATAACAAAACTACTAAATAATAATGGCTATATTTCCCTGCCAACAACGAGACAACTGAATCATTGTGATGCGTATTATGGGAGTACATAAATGCACATTACAGTATCACTACTTGAGTTCAAAAGTACTTGCTAAAACCCTGATTGCGAATCCCAGTGTACTTTAAGTATTTAGGGGTGAGGATTTAAGCAACATCTCCATGGTTTTCTCTTCCCCAGCCATTATTCCGGGTTGCAGGGAGGGCTGTGGAAACGGCGTCCTATTTTCCGCTGACAGACGTGACATGTTTGGCTAACTCGACAGCCGTCCTGGGGGGTGAGGGTTAGTCTACCATTGCCCTGGCAACCAAACAAACGAAGACGTGTGCTTTCTCTAGCTGCCGGCTGTCAGCTCGAAATGCGAAGGGGACAAGTATTGGAAATCAGCTCGTTTTTTTCTGTCGACCTTTATTGTATCTCGCCCTCTTATCCTCTTACATTCAGCTTTTGGTCTGTGAGAAAAGTGGCAGGCCTGCGTGGAGGGAAAGTTTCTATTTTTATTCCAGTTGATACTTGTAGTTGTTAATAAAACCTCTGTAAAAATTTAAATAGAGCTAGAAGCGTACGGTATAACTAATGGATACGGGATTTTTCCACCCATGCCCAAACTCCCATGGAAATCCGCATTGTGATCTCCTCAGATAGAGCCGTCGACTCCAGAGGAGGTGACCTAAATCCTCAAAGCCTGAAGGATGCTGGGAGCTTTACTGATGGGCTACATTGATTAAGAGATTGGAAGAAATCGTACACCACTGGCTCAAGAAAAAACCCTGGGGTTACTTTCAAGTGCATGTTAATATGTTAGTTCAAAACAAAATAAATTTTTTGCCATTATTTACACACCCACAGTCAGACTTTAATGTTTTTTTTTCTTTTGTTGAACACAATATTTTGAACGGAGATGAAAGACAATATTCTGAAAAATGTTTAACCACTGTTGCCCATACAACAAATAGGTACATTTATTGTTGAGCTTAGACAAGGACAAAAAGCACCAAAAATGTGGTCCACCCAAACAATGGGTCTCATTCACTAACTGTGCGTATGCATTAATTTGTGGATGAAATCTGCGTACAAACTTTTTCACTAACAAATCATGATTGATCAATAACTTTCGTTCAAAAAATGATTCTAAATTCACACAAAAAAATGTAGGAACAACTGAAACCACTCGTACACAAAATCAGATCTTAAATATATGATATATAGGCATACAGTAAGAGTTAGAAAAGGTGTGTTATAGCTCGGGCAGCGAGGTTCCTCTGCATAAAAACGCAGATATGTGGTATGTGCAGCTGCCAAATGGAGAAGCGCATCACTGCAGCTAGCGGTGGGACATCCAACCTGGCCCACATCCAAGTGTGACGTTAAGAGGCCACGCCCATGACCAAATACGTCAAACAAGTTCTTCTCAGTTCCCGCGCATGCGTCGTGGCGCTCTCATGAACTCGTCAGAGGCCCACACGAAAGAAAATGAATAGTTGACTAAAGCTGTTGTTTTTGCGCACAAAAAGTATTCTCGTCACTTGATAAACGGAAGGTTGAGCCACTGTAGTCACTTGGACTATTTTAACGATGTTTATACTAACTTTTCTGGGCCGGCCTAGGAAGCCTAGAAAGGAGTGAGCCAGCTCTCAGATTTAATTTAAAATATCTTAATTTGTGGTCTGAAGATGAACGAAAGTCATACGGGGTTGGAACAACATGAGGGCGAGTAATTACTGACAGAATTTTCATTTTTGGGTGAACTAACGTTTTAAGTTTGGTTTGTGTCTCATAGCAATCTAGCATACAGCGCCTTACTTTTATTGTGTTTTTTTCCTTAGCATCCTCTTATATTGTATGGAAAAACAGCAGCTCAGACATTCACCCAAATATCCCCTTTTTTGTTCCACAGAAGAAGAAGAAAAATCATACAAATCTAGAACAACATGATGGGAAGAAATATTCTGTACTATGCATTTTTTGTTTCCTTTTCAATCCAAATGTTTTCAACACCGGTGAGCCATAATCCATAAGCACACTTAAATGAGATGTCAAAAACAGGCACAGTTTCTATGTGGTGACTCACACAGAAAAATTACCGAAATGAAACCACTCGAGGCATCTAATGACAGTCTCACAGCACTAAAAGCAAAATCTGTAAGACTCAAACTACTGGACAGTGGCCATGTGCTTCGAAATCAGTCTGCTTCAGAGTCGTCTTCCTCTGGATTCTGGTTTATATTTATTTTAAACTGAGCTGGTATGAAGTTTAAAGGAAATCAAGGTGTGATAGTGTATGTGTGATTGAGAAAAGCCACTGAATGCAATCAGACCAGGAAGAGCTCTTACAGGTCATAGTGTTGGTTCCATTTGGGGTCCAGGGTGTTCCTCACTGTGTCTGTCGAATGGCACTGTCCTGAACCGTCCACCACCACCTTAGCGAAGGGGTCTGGCAGCCCTGCAAAACACAGAAACAACATCTTCTGAGCTGGAATTGAAGACGGCATTGAATACAAGTTCATATATCAGTAATTCAGTATATCCCTATTCCTAACACATACTTGCCCCTAAAGTATTGTTTCTCTTTCTCTCTATCTTTATTCATTATATTTTTAAATGCTGCTATTTTGGCTACTTGAATCAACATAAATCAGATCTGTGTGGCTTTATGAATTTAAATGCAGGGTGAAAAGGAAGGGGAAGATATGCATGAATGTTTACAAAGAGAAGAGACTCTAGTCTTTATTTAACTACATACAGTCTCTGCCAACATCACATTTCTGCTCCTACACTTTATACTTTTTCCTCTTTTTCCTCAGATTCTCCTGGTACCTGTCTCTCTTCCCACCCCCCAACATCGTCTCTCTCTCTCTCTGTCTCTTTGATATCTGATGAGAGTTTCAGATGTGGGCTTGGTTGTTTGTGTTTGTTGGGGTAGAGAGAATCGAGGCAGAGAAACTGTGGTGAGTATACATGTGTCAACCAGCGGTTGCTTTGTCTCCCCGAACTGACCCACATTTCTGCTGTCTCATGGGGAAAAAGAGCACTTATCTCTCTCTGCACACTTTTAATAGATGAGCCCCTGCTAAAACACAGTGCTTGAGACACGGTGACAGGCATAGAGTGCTCTCGCAGTTCACTCGTTCACACACACGCGCGTTCTCAGTATTTATGAAGGATGGATACTTACGGAAGAAGTCTTTCTTCACCAGGTTCTTTGCGCACAAAACTGCAGAGAAAAGAGGGGAAAACATCATTATTAAAACGTTTTGAAATAGATATTTGTGAAACATCACAACAGTTATTTATGTTTTAAAGTATTGTTTTTTTGAGTCAGACTGCAAAAATATTTTTACTCCGCTGATTGTTTTCCAGTAAAAAATAATAATCTTAAAACAATATTTATTTTAATTACTAAATAAAACCCAAGATACAAATAATTGTTTTCATATATATATTTATTTTTTGTAAAATTTTTCTAAAGTATATATATATATACTTGAAACGTGACAGTTTGCCAGAGGGATTGGCACAATAAACCTAATTCAAGATACAATCTCGTTAACGTAATATGTGATTTTTGCTTATCAAATAAATGTATCCTTCCTAGAAAATGACGAATAAAATCATTATTTTGTGCAAAACTGAGGAGGATTTAAGTCTCGTAACGGCTGACAGGACAGTGATACATAGATCTGTTTTTAATTTCAGAGTTCTGTATTTTTAGGGTCTCAGCATGTTTAAACCGCCGAGAAAATGTTTAAATCCGTAGCGGCTCTTACGGAGCTCAGCACTCACAGATCAAGCTCACAATGTATTAGAGATGAAAAAAAAAAAAAAAAAGCCCTCTGATCCACATCCCACTGCTGGCCTACATTCAGCTTAACTCTTAAAAATTAAATAAAAAAGTTATTTGACTTCAAACTGGCCTGGGCTACGTTTCCCAAAAGCATTGCAAGCTAAGTTGTGAGTCGTAGAGAACATTTGTGGCAATGGTCTTTACGATCAACTTGGGCTCACAATGCTTTTGGAAAATGAACCCTGAGCTGTTAGCTTAAACAAAGAAATTAATTTTAAATCTTCCTATATGATACCACAGGCAACTGCAGGGAGATCTTTATTCTTCCTTTGACAACTGTGAGAATGTCAAGAGGTTAAAAAAACACTTACAAATAATAATAAAGCTGAAGAGCATTGATGATCAAAACGGGTCTATGGGTGAGAAATGTACCGTTTGCGACAGAGAAACCTTTCAAAATACTGATTATTGGGAAAAGGCTCAGACACAATCCAAGGAGTGAAGGAGCAAGAAATGTAAATTATTTTATATTTGCTATAACAGAAATCAATCAATTGAAATGCTAAAAGTGAATGTAGGCATTTCAACGCTATAGTGTGCAGTATAATTTTTTTTAGAGATATGCTTAATTACATTCAAAGTGTTATTTAATTATTAGTGTTTTTAAAGATTAACCAAGTGAGCTTTAGATGGCAGGAAAATGTAATCTAAATGTAAAAATGGGAAAAAATTAACACCGGCAAATAAATATCTGTACATATCAATTAAAAAAAAAACTAAAAAATATCAGAAAATAAATACAGTCTACCACTTGTAAGAAATGAAAGAGAGACAGCGAGACTGAGTGTGTGTTATTCAAAGAAAGAAAAAAGTAAATGAGGGCAGACAGATATTTGATGGAGAGACGAAAAGCTAAAAAGGGAGGACAGACTGCAGGAGAAACCGTGAAGACAGGAATGAAGGGCGACTAGAGGGCAGGAGGAACACATTCGAGGTATTCAAAGTCAAACTAAAGCAGTTCACCCCACCAGATGTAAGAAAGCTGAGACGGTAAGAATAACTGGAATGTGTGGAGGAGGTTAAAGGGCAGAGAAAATGTCCATGTGCAGGTGAGTCGCAGACTTTACTTAGCAAATCCAAACAGACTTGGAAACACCCATACTGAGACTGCTATTGACTCTGTCTGCGGCACGACCACGGCTATTCCTCAACTCACACATGCACCACGACAATTATACATACATGCAGACACAAAAATACATGTAAAAAATGCATACATGAGAAAAAATACAAGTATGAAAGGGTTGGAAAAAAATACACATTCAGAGCTTATAAGTGAACACACCCATGCTAAAGTTGACTAAAAAGAGGAATAAAAGATCATCTTTTGGAAATTGATCTTAATGCCTTAATTAAAAAAATTAGGAAAACTTTCTTTTTGAATGAATAAAGTATCGTAAATAAATAAATGTTCTTCCTAAAAATACAGGGTGCATAAAGTCACCTTGGCATGTAGGGTTTTTCCCCCTGCATGGGGAAATAATAATATATTTTTTGAATTATTTTGCCTTTTTTTTGTGATTTTGCGTATTATTTTTGTGATAAACATTAAAGCACACTAGTGTGATAAATTGTATGGAATATTTTTACATTTTATTCAATATTGCCAGAATTACGCACAAATAATGTTTTTTCGTTGATGTTGCATAACCTCAGATAAAGGAAGCCTAAAATCAATCCGTTCCTAAAAGAAATTCAAAACCTGTCATAATTGAAAGAAAACCAGTTGACAAAAAGATTGAATCCTATATTAATAAAGCATAATGAGCGATTTACAGGCATTTTTTAAAAGGCGGGTCATTTTTGAACGAGAACACAAAAGGTGTTAAGGGTTTTCAACACAGCATAAGTTTAGTTATGAAAATGTTATTTCTAAATGTGCTCTGAACGTTCAAAATGTCAAAGTGTTTTAAAAACGTTTTTCTTGGTTAAACAGATGGAACATTCCCTTTTATCATCTTGCAAACATTATGGGATCATGTTACTTTTTGTTCTCTGAACATTCTGAAACAATTAGCATTTTAAAAACGTTAAATGAACATTAAACTAAAATGTTTCAGGAAAAAAGTTCCAATAACAATGTATAAATAATTTTTTTGTGTTTACGTTTTGAGAACGTTATTAAAGACCAGATAACTTTGGAGAACCAGAAGAACACAACTTTGAGAGAACCTTGCCAGAGTGTTCAAGTTCTGAGAACGTTCCCTGTTAGCTGGGGAAATAAACAGAGAAAAATAAAAATGATCATGCGACCGTGTCAGGAAAAGTGAAGAGACTTGTGTGAAGGGTTCGAACAGATGCAGCAGGTGATGATAGCGACGGTCTGAATCCAAGAAAAATGAGGGAGATGGCGAGAGAAAGAGGAGAGGGAGGGATCGGATAAAAAGGAAACATGCTTGCTTCGCAGTCGATGAAGAATTTCTCTATGCAAACATCCCTGGGAATGTTTACCGGTCCAGTGAAACCCACCTCATCATTCCACCATCTGGAATGTATCTCTCTCTCTCTCTCTCTCTATGGAAGTCTAACTCACACACACACACACACACACACATACACACACACAAGCACGCACGCACACACACACTCAGCCTTCAACACCTCGTCTGAACTCAACTCCATTAATTATTGACATGAAGCAACAGTGTCTGTATTAGAGACAAATTAGAAGAACTAGTGACAGAGCATTTAGTACAAATATTGAAAGAACACAATTTTAAAAAGCAAATACTGTGAGTGGATACAACTTAATTATGAGCACAGTCGAATTTAGTATTTGTAGCAACTGCCCTTTAATAGACTCGGAGTAGAGTAGACGCCATACTTCATTTTAAAAGCTGAGACTGAGGAACGAAGGACATTTTAGCGCATCAAGTTCGGTTGAGCTTCTGTTTATGTTCGCTGATCAATGTTTATGTGAAAAAAAGCCTAAATTCAATTTGTTTTTCATAAAGCGATCAAGTCTCTTCAGAAATTTGGACTTAACCTCTCAATTCATATGGATTAGGTTTACGACCTCTTTATGAACTCTTTGAAGCGTCAAAGTGGTAGTTGCGTTTACGGAGGGACAAAAAAATCTCAGATTTCATCAAAAAAGATCTTCATTTGTGTTCAGAAAAGTCTTACCGGTTTGGATTTGGAATGACATGACGGAGATTAAATTATGACAGAATTTTCTTTTATTTTTGGGTGAACTATTCCTTTAAAAGAAACTACATTTGTTAACAATGGTTCATGCATTAATGCAACATAAAACATTTTGTGTAGAATAACCTGGACAAAAGATTACCGTATTAGTATAAATATAGTGTTTTCAGTAAATATGTCAACTTTAATTAAATTTTGACTTTACATATGGCGTACCCTCTGACTAAAGTAATTTATTAATTGAGGAAGTTCCTAGATCAGGAATAATGCCAAATTCCCTGAGTGAAATGCACTCAAGCAGTTAACAAACCACACTATCAATCTCACGCACAGTACTAGTTCATAAAGCACCATTCCTGCACTGCCAGTCTGAACTGACAAATCAATATTTCTGTGAGACATATAGTGAACTGGCAGCATGCAATGCAGCCAATCTTCATTCCTACAAATCAACTGCTGTGAATCACTTGCAAAGTGAAATTCTGACACATCTTTCCTCCGAGCAACAGCATCTGCCCCAACACAGATGTTAATTTATGAATGGGGTGTTTCACAGCCACCAAACCACGCTTATCAATTCATCAGATGTGAAACGATGCGAATCAATGTGCAAACTCATATAGACAAGACACTGCTGTACTGGCAGCGAACAACAGATACAAACCTGGCTTAGATTCTGTCAATGTTAATCTCTGTCCTGTCCCAAAGCAAACTAAAAAAAGGTTTGACTGGTTTCTGTGACGCTCTAAAAATGTGCAACACTAGTTTAGTACGTCAGATAACATCAGCTACTCGAAACCAAGAACACTTAAAGGATCAGTTCACACCAGAATTAAAATTTCCTCACCGCCATGTCATTCAAGATGTTAATGTCTTTCTTTCCTCAGTCGAAAAGAAATTAAGGTTTTTGAGGAAAACATTCCAGGATTTTTCTACATATAGTGGACTTCGATGGGGTACAACAGTTTGAAGGTCCAAATTGCAGTTTTCAATGCAGCCTCAAAGGGCTCTACACAGTCCTAGCCGAGGAATAAGGGTCTTATCTAGTGAAACGATTAATCAACAATTAATATATACATGGAAATATACCACAATACACAGTGAACACTGTGATAAAAAATAAGTTACAGTTGCTAGTTTCTCACAGTGATTAGGGCACTCAACGTAACTGACTCACTGAATTAGACAAAACAGCCATTTTCGGGTCCAACTGTGTGTGTGGCTTTGTGTGTGTGAGTTCAGCTCCAGAAGACAAGTTAGTAGCTAATTTAGGCTGCAAAAGCCAAGACAGCGACAGTCTGAGGATAACAGAGAACAGTCTGATAGCGGTTAAGGGAAGTGACACGGTCAGTACCAGCAGCCGTCGAGCTCTGCCCTTATCAGGAGGCCTGGAAGAGCCGGACAAAGCGGCTGCAATGTGCATCTGTGTCCGTCACAAACACCTTCTTTGCGTCAAGAATGGCTGAAAGATAAAGATAGGACTGAGATGTGATCCGTAGACTTCCGGTGGGCATGCACGCGCGCTCTCATGTCGCTTTAAGGGTGTGAAAATAATTCCTTCTAAAATGCCCTAAACTACCTCGTGAAAACTGTTAGGGAACAATCTGCAAGAAGCTCATTCAATGAACCTGCGCTCTGGCACAACTACACAGAAGTTTGTCCGTAAAACAAAGACAAAGAAAGGACACGTGGCAAACGAATGCACAATGGCAGGTAGCGAAATGGAGAAAAATCTTAAATCAATGCTCACTGAGTTTAAAGATGACATCTCCAAACAAATCGGAGGGATCCGCGCAGACGTGGGCAAGATGACGACTGAAATGATTCAAATGAGAGAAGAATTGAAAGGTATACGCTCCGATCTGCGCGAGGCCCAGGATAACGTTAAAGAAGCTGAGCAAAGAATAAATAATCTGGAAGAACGGGAAGACGCTAACACGGTGCTGTTGAAAAAGCTGGTGAAAGAGCAAAAGGAAATGTCTGAAAAAATAGAATATTTGGAAAACAAATCAAGACAAAATAATATCCGCATATATGGAATCCAAGAAGGCCTAGAAGCAAATGATATAATTGGCTTTGTTACAACGCTACTCACAGAAAAGCTGGATACTCCACCTGACATGATCCAGATTGTCGCAGCGCACCGTTCATTGGCACAGAGACCTGCTCGGGATGCAGCGCCCAGGTCTATGGTGGTTCGTTTCATGCAATGGAATACAAGGCAACGGGTTTTACAAGCGGCTTGGTCAAAAAAAGAGATACGGATTGGGGAAACCCGCATCTACTTCTCTCAAGACTTTCCAAGTAAGATACAAAAAGAACGAAGCCGATACTTTCAGCTGAGGAAAGTTTTGAAAGAGAAAAACGTTAAATCCCATATAACATATCCGTCAAAACTGAGAGTATTTATAGACGGAAATGCAGTGACCTATAGTACACTCGAAGAAGCAGTTTCGGATCTACGGAGTAAGGGTACACTGCAAAGTGGAGATGAGACTGAGCCCCAGTCGCGCCGTGCCACTGTGGCCCGGACACTGACACCGTGACACCGACCCGGAGCAGGTATCGTGGGAGCACACGAGGAGCAGAAGCGGAGACAGTGTTAGCCTTTTAAGGTATGGAGATACAAAAAAAAAAAAAAACTTAAAAACTGATGAAGATGTTTACTCGTGGAGAGGACTCTAAATTGATCTTCGCTTCTGAACAAAATTATAAAAAATTGAGCCCCCCCACACACACACACACACACACACACACACACACACACACACACACACACAATGTAAGATATGTTTTTTTTTTTTTTTTTTTTTTTAAGAAATAGACAATTAGTTAGTATAAGATTTTTATTTTTTTCAAGGGGGAATTTATTTGAAGAACTTAAAAGTAACCCTTGTTTTGATTGGATGTCTATTATTTTCAGGTTTTGGGTTCTACTCTTGTAACTAGATGTAAGACGTAACACACACAATGTAAGATGTTTTTTCCTTGTTAAAGAAATAGACAATTAGTTAGTATAAGAGTTTCATTTTTGTTAAGGGGGAATCTATTTGAAGAATTTAAATGCAACCCTTTTTTCTTTTTTTCTTTTTGGATGTCTATTATTTTCAGGTTTTGGGTTCTATTCTTGTAACTAGATAAGGAGATAAGTCTATTAGGAACTAAGTTAGAATACTGAGAAGATAATGGATTAGGGGGGAGGGGGGATAAAGGAGGGCAGATATTAGAAGGAATAAAAATTTATTTTGCAGCTCACCACCCTTAGTGAGACTGTATAGGTCTCACCGCTCTGCCATGATTCAGTGGCTGAGAACAGATGTTTTTTTCTTCCACAAATTAACAACAATGTGGAACTTTTTGTGTGACCCTGTTGAGGTTACAGACTTTGGAAGTTCACGGGGGTGTTTACAGGCACTTTTACAATGTTTAATTTTTTATATTTATGTTTGCTTTAAATACCTTAATAAGACAGCAAAGTTTCATCTTGTGAAAGGAAAAAAATGGGAACACTTAAGATAGTCACAGTTAATGTAAATGGTATTAATAATCCAATAAAAAGAAGGAATATAATGCAGAGACTTAAAAAATTAGGGGACATTATTTTTTTACAGGAAACACACCTGAGTCAAGGGGAACATGAGAAACTGGGGAAATTAGCTGGAACACAAATTTATTCATCTTCATACACATCAGCTAAAAGAGGAGTAGCGGTGCTCCTTAATAATAGCTTAAGATTTACTAAAGATAAATGTATCAGGGAGAAACAAGGGAGATTTGTCTTTTTACGTGGAGAAATAGACGGTCAACCAGTAACATTGTTTAACGTATATAACCCACCAGGAGAGGGAGTTGCCCTCACGAAAAGAATCCTCCATCTGTTAATGTCTGAGGCTAAAGGATTAACTATAATGGGAGGGGACTTTAACTTAGCGATGAACCAAAAGATAGACACTACAAGTAGAATAAAACACAAATCAGAACCAACAGCTAAATTATTAAGGGAAGCAAAGTTAGAATTGGGATTGTTGGATGTTTGGCGTTATCTACACCCAAAGGACAGAACCTTCACCTTTTATTCTGATGCACATAAAGTATCTTCAAGACTGGATTATTTTTTTATGTTAAAGAATGACCTCTGTAAGGTGATTACTTGTGAGATTGTTCCTTTTCTATTGGCAGACCATTCCTCAGTCGTCATTGAACTAAATTTGAATAGGGCATTAAAAACAAGTGTTTGGAGATTTAATAATTCATTACTCATGGATCAAATGTTTAAAGAAAAAATGACAGAGGCTATTAAAACATTTCTTGATATAAACGACAACAGTGAAATAAACCCTGTACTATTATGGGAAACAGCTAAAGCAACCCTAAGGGGAGAGATAATAGCACACTCATCTTGGAGGAAAAAATTGAGAGAGAAGAAACAAACGTTAATAGAGAATAAAATACAAAAGTTGCAAGAATTAAAAGTGAGGGATAAAATAATAGAAAAAGAACTGAATGATGCAAAAAAAGAATTAGAGAGTATTAATTCGGAGGACTTGATAAAAGATTTCACTTTTGCTAAACAATTATTTTATGACAATAGTTCCAAAGCTCAACGAATATTAGCCTCCAAAATAAAAAAGAACAAAGAAAAAGCGGTAATCAATATAATTATGGATAATGCAACGCCAAGGAGAGGGGGACAAGAAATTTTATCTTGTTTCAGGAACTACTATGAAAACCTGTATAATTCAGAAGTAAATAATGTTGACAAGCAGACAATTGCAAGTTATTTAGAGGAATTAAATTTAGTATCAGTGACTGAAACCCAGAATGAAAGCTTAGTAAAAAACATAACCCAAACGGAAATAATAAAAACTATTGAAAAGGGAAAATTGGGGAAATGCCCTGGAGAAGATGGTTATACATATGAATTCTACAAAGATTATAAATATCTAATTGTACCAGTTCTACATAGAGTGTTTAATGAGGTGTTACAAACAGGAAAATGGCCAGATACTTGGAAAAATGCAATTATAACAGTCATAGCTAAAGAAGGGAAGGACCCAAAACAATGTTCATCGTATAGGCCTATTTCACTCCTGAATGTTGATCAGAAAATATTTACATCTATTATGGCAAATAGGCTCTCGGAAATCTTACCATCTATTATAAATCAGGACCAAACAGGATTTGTCAAAAATAGATTTCTTAGTGACAATGTACGTCGAACCCTTAACGTTATTGATTTTGCTAGAAAAACAAAACAACAAATGATAGTGCTTACATTGGATGCAGAAAAAGCTTTCGACCGAGTATCTTGGCCTTTTCTGTTTGTAGTTTTGAGTAAATTTGGCTTTCACAAGAAATTCATTAATTTAATGATGGGAATGTATAATGAATCTGCAGCTAGAGTGAAAGCCATTGGTTCGTTATCGAAACCTTTTCAGATAAAACGAGGGGTAAAACAGGGTGATCCGCTATCTCCACAGATCTTTGCCCTGTGCATTGAGCCATTGGCGGAATGCATAAGGACAAGTATGGGTATAAAGGGCATTAGGATACAAGATGAAGAACATAAACTGGCGTTATATGCGGACGATGTCATAATATTCTTAACTGATATATATAAATCATTACCGGCGCTTCTAGAGGAAATTGGGAAATACGGGGCTATTTCAGGCTATAAATTAAACTCCGCTAAAACTGAAGCCATGGAAATAGGATGCAATCTCCAAACAGAATTTAAGAAAAAGTTTAAGTTGAAATGGGATCAGAACAAAATAAAATATTTAGGTATTACAATTCCCAGAGAAATTGATCAATTATACACATGTAACTATAAAGTTTTGGAAAATTCCTTAAGGCAGGATCTTACGCGTTGGAAAATCCTGCCACTTACAATATTTGAAAAAATAGGAATTATAAAAATGAATGTCTTGCCACGCTTTCTTTTTCTATTCCAGAACCTTCCTCTGTATCTAACGAGCTCATGCTTTAAGGAGTGGGAAAGAATGCTAGGAAAGTTTATATGGGATGAAAAGAAACCAAGGGTAAAACTTAAATTTTTACAACAAAAGAGGGAACAAGGTGGGTTGGGTCTACCAAATTTGAGCCTTTATTATCATGCAGCCCAAGTCAAAAGTATTTTAGTTTTGATGAATAATAAAATGAACCCTAAATGGAAATCTATTGAGAACAAACTGGTAGACTCACCCACCTCTCTAATTTTCTCAGGGCAAACTCCAGAAAGGGTCAAACATTTGAATTACTCTATTTATCACACATGGAAGAGTTGGAAAAGATTATGTAAAATTATGAAAATAAAATCATCTGATACGGTTTGCCTGAGGGAAATTAATCAAGACCCAGACTTCACTCCAAATCGGATGGATGAGACTTTCAAGATATGGGAAACTAAGGGACTTACAAGATTTCATAAAATGTTTAAAGATAATGCAGTTGATACATTTGAAAATCTATCTAAGGACTATAATCTTTCAAGTAATAATTTTTTTAGATACCTCCAAGTAAGGAGCTATATAACAACAAATATACAGTCTTTCCAAGACCTCAGTCCTATCGTGGAGCATATCTTGAAAGTCTATGAAAAGTCGAGTTTTAAAAATGTAATGGGACAAATTTATAATATCTTAAATAATAATAATAATCAATCTAATAATATTTTGAATTCTTGGGAGAAAGACAGTGGAATAACAGTGACGGAAGAGGATTGGAGTCAAGCATGTAAAAATGTTTTCTGCTATGTTAAGTCCCCCTATTGGCAGGAATATGCGTGGAAATTATTAGTTAGATTTTTTAGAACACCACTGAAAATTAGTAAATATACAAATCAAATACAATACTGTTGGAGAGAGTGTGGTGAAGGTAATGTTGACCTGGCTCATGTCCTCTACACATGTTCAAAAATCCAGCCATATTGGGGTAATGTGTTAGGATTAATGAAGCAAATCTGTGATCAAAATATTCATTTTGAACAACTACATGTCATGCTGGGCATACAGCCGGAAGGGCTAAACAAAGAAAATTACTATATCTTCTGGGTGTTAAGAATTATTGCTATTAAACAAATAACTCGAGGTTGGAAAAAAACTGATCCACCCAGGTTGGATAAATGGATTGAGGCGGTAGAAAACCTGTATGAAAATGAAATGATAACGCATAAGATGAGAGGCAAAATGAAGTTATTCAAAATGAGATGGCTTGCATATGCTAACCAAATGCATTGAAAAATAAAAATCAAACATGGATTTGGATCTGTGTAATTAGGAGAGGCATGGGTGTAAGCTCTGTGACATAAGATGTAGCTATATGGAAATTTGTATGTCTGTATGTAAATATGTATATGGAAATGTATGTATGTACGCATGTGTATGCATTTATGTATATATGGTCGTATATGGGATGTACGTCTTGTATATGTGTGTGCGTGGGTATGTATGTGTGTAGGTATATGTATGCATTTCCTTCTGCTAATTATTATTATTATTATTATTATTATTTTTTTTTTTTATTTTTTTTTTTGTAGGTGTATATATACATGTGTATATGTTTGTATGTATATATGTGTATGTGTGTAGGTATATTAGATATATATGTATATATGTATTTATATATTTATTATTATTTTTGTATCTTTTTTTTTTTTTTTTTTTTCCTTCACTGGGGGGTAAAGGGAAAGAGAGGGGATGGGAGGGGAGGGGAGGGAGGAGAGAAAAAAGAAAAATATATTGTGTTTATTCTGACATGTTAATTGTATGATCACAATATGAATAAGATCACAATAAAAAAAAAAGTATAAAAAAAAAGAGATGTGATCCGTAGAGCTCAATGGAGAGACACAGAAAATGAGGGGGAAAAACCCCCAGAAAGCACTGATAAAACGAAGGCAGGGAAACAAACTTGCAGATAGACAGCGAGAAGCAGCGAGAAAATAGATGAAGCGTTCAACGACTGCTCTTCCGCAAAGTCTCGAAGGACTTCTGGAAAAGTAACGACTTTCTAAAAGCCTTCGTTCCCACAGACGACGATCTTCCAGCTCTGCAGGATGCATACATTATCATTCCCATGACACGTGGCCCTTTTCTTCCATTCTGCTTTTCTTTTTCTGTGTCACGTACTCACGTTCATGCATTCTTGTTCTCTGAATCACATGTGGACTCTGTTAGTGGCGAAAGGACTGCTTTTTTTATGTTTTATCGTCTTTGAGGTAGTCTTAAAATGAGACAAAAGCAAACATGAGAGTGAAACCCAATTTAACAAAGCCCAAACGTGACAGCGAAACCAAAATGGAGGTCTAAACGATAACCATCATGCTGAGAAATCTCTTGAAAGAGAAGCTGTTACCATCTAGTCTACCACACGTCCATGTCCAAGTAACTTCTCATCTAAACTATTTAAACACAATTGAAAAACAGGACGTACTCAACACGTTTTGACTTTAACCCAGATACCGTCATGAGCTCTCCCTCTTGCAGAACTCAAAATAGCATTGAAGTTGAGATGTTATCACTCTTCGTGTCTGGTGCAGCCGACGTCTCATGATTGACTAGACAATTTTCCGAGAAGTGGATCACGACTTTCTTTGGAAAAAGGCAATATAGTTGATCACACGTACAGGGCGCCGGCACATCAATATTTTAATGCTCTTGCTGGGAGTCCTGTGTCATGCCTTCTGTAAATACACGTACAATAACAAGAGGAAAGAAAAGTGGAGAGGTGAAGTGGATATGATTGGACCCGTCAGTTGAGCAAAAAGACAAATATTAGCTGTCAAAAACACTTTTGTACACTGTCAAAACACACCAATCACGCCAACTACGACACAATGGTCATTGTTCTCAGCTAATTCCAATTCTCTTCACAAATGTCTGGGAATTCACCATACTATACAATACACCAAATCCCTTCTTTCCTTAGAGAAGGGTTCCCCTAAGGTTTACAAAGCTTTGAAAACTAACAAGCTCAACTGGTTTAGTGGAAGCAATGTAAGTTTGTCCTAATGTCTATTTTATGAAAACCTCCACTGTCTCCAACTGTAACTACCTAAATCACCAAACTTAAGTCTAATACCCATTCACACAACTCACAAACAATACTTAAAACATTAATTGTGACAATTACAAAGTTGACAACTATCATTGGACTGCAAAAGAGCCTTTCCCCAAAAGGGTTTAATAAATGGGAAAGTCCATAAGGAATTGTGAGAAGATTTGGGGGTTGACAAAAAAAGAGGTTCCACCACAAAAGACCCCATGAAAACAAAGTAGGAGCTTTGTGGTTTTTAGTCCATGTTTGTTAGCTTTGATGCTATATGTATGCTAGTTCATTTATTTACATTACACACATTTTTACACTTTAATAAAAAATGTTTAAAATATGATCTGGAATAGTTGTAATGAATAAAGCAGTAATAATATATTACTTTATTCATTACAACTATTTTACTCTATTGATAACCATAGTTTATATGGTTCTACTTTGGTGGGTAGACTTTATTTCATGTAATATATATAAAAAAAGCATTAATGAGTCTTTATATATGAAAATATATAGCTGCCTTTATATGTTAGAAAGGGGATCATTATATTTGGAGGTGTGTGGCCTAAGGTTTGGGAAAACCCTGCTCTAACGTATTGAGAAACTTGAGAAAACTTAAAGATAGATGTTCCACCTCAGATTGCATCCCAAAGTGTTAATTATCTGAACAACATCAGGTTTTAATGTGCCTTCTCTCTCACACCCCCACTAACCTCTTTTTTTGTCAACCCCCAAATCTTCTCACAATTCCTTATGGACTTTCCCATTTATCAAACCCTTTTGGGGTTGACTACCTAAAAGCTTGCCTTACTAAAATATCTGCCCGTGAGTTCATCCACGACTTTCTGAATGTATAATCCAGTCACTCCAAACAGGCTGAGGCATCTCACTGGAATGCAGGCCTCCTTCCTCCCCGTCTCTCTCTCTCTTACCCCGCTTCCCCTCACACTATCTGCGGACCGGCCCAGCCTTGCCCTGCCCGTCTGAGCCATGTTTTGTCTCCAGCTCTTGGGCCACATGCTCTTATTCACAGCATTGTTCGTCTGTAAACAAAAGGCTTCCTTTCTCTGCGCCACTCCTTCCTACTTAGCTTCTTAAAACAGTACGGGAAAGACGACGGAGGAAAGGAGAGAAGGGTGGAGAGGTCGACTCGTTGTTAGTGGTGTAATCTCGAATTCGCTTCCTGCTACCGCACTCTCTGGTTTCCCCCCTGTCGTGATTTTCGTGAGTAGGGAAGGATTTAGTTTTGCTTTCTCACTCACTGGATTGGTATCTCATTCATTAGGCCACGACTTGGCATCCTGTTTGTCTGAGCTCACATCTGAGTCAAGACGTGCACTTCTCAAGGGTGAACTTAAATGACCATTTGAGAACATTGCTACTGGAGGTGCAAAGACATTATCGGATCGGATCTTAGTTATGGAATACATTTTCCACCACCTTCTGTATAATGTCTAGGTCAATCTCTTAGTCAGAGGTCTGAGAGAACTCTTAGTCACAAATTGTGGGCCACATAAGACTGAAAGAAAACACAAGAGACTTAAGAACCATCAGTGGCTATCCCAGAATTCATCTGTGGTTGCATCTCAGACTGTGCATCATTTATTTTGGGTCACAAATCAAGGGATTGGCCTACGCTGATACTGAAAGCTTGCATGACGGAGACAATTTACACCCTAGTGAATCATTTACCAGGTGGAAAAGTGTCTGAATCATGTACATTTAACATTTAAAACTATATTTATTGTTAGAGACACAAAATAGACAACATAAACAAAATCTAATTGACAAACTACAGTTTCAAACAGGCTAACTGAGTCAACAAATTAATCTTCCTGCACTGCTTTGAATCACCAGCGACACAATGAATTATACTTTTTACTATTTGTAAATGTACGTTTGCCGTTGAATTGAATAAATTATAACTTAGTGCAAAATAATGGCAAGAAAACATGTTTTTCTATTGTGTTGTCTTTATGCTGCATGCAAAAACAAACAAAAATGCTATCAGTGTAGTCCAATTCATAAATTAATGACTTTTTATGAATCTGTTTTTTTTACTACCATAAATCATAACCTAAAACAATGCCCAACAAGCACAGTACGATTCATGAACAAACAACTCATATGAATTGGTTCCTTTTAATGTATCAAAAAAATAAAAGTTATGAAGTTATCATTACTTTCTATCTTAAAATCTTTGAAGTGTGGACAAAAATGTTCTGTAAGAATCACTGCAACAAAGCCAAAAAAAACTACATTAGATGTGTGAGACAAGAAGGTCGGCATTCCTCCATCTTGATGAAGAAATCATAATTGACAAGCATGTGGTTGTTTTCCGCAAAAAAATTTACCGCACACATTTTCTTGAAGGGCTTTACTGTTGGTAACATTTATACTTTATGTGAAGCAAAACCTCCAGGAACAAGATTTCACTGAACTAAAACATTTTGGAAGGAGTACAAGCAATTTTGAGAAAACAAATACTTGCTTGATTGTTCACACTCAGGTTGAATTAAAGTTTAAGTGTAGTTACCTTCTGATTAACTTGATGACCTAAATTAATGAAGGTATGTGGAATTGTTTCATCTAATCACACCAGGAAGGATTTCACCAAATTGAAAGCTAAATCCACCCAACCCACGGCAATGCCATTTGGCTGCCACTACGGTATTCATTTAAAAAAAAAACAGCTTTGGATAAAATTCTCTCTGGTGCAAAGGGTTACACGCTTTGTTCTCATATTCATGTCATGAAAATCAGAAATGAGACAACATCAACATCCTGAGGTATATGGCTCAAAAATGTGGCAGGGAAACCCAAAGATCCGGGTCATATAAGCCAGACCTTTAACACTTCAACAAAAAGGAAAAAGACGTTGTGCACCGGTGGAGGAAGGTCTAGGGTAGTGGGCTCAGACTAAACAACGCAGACCTCAGGAAGCCTGGACGACTGCCTAGGTGCACTTGGAGCTGCGTCAGGTAAACATTAAGATCTGTTCCCAAGCAAGACCACTGCTGTGTGTGGCTCTGCGGACGGACCCTGAATTTACCTGCGAGAGGAAAGTTCACGTCTGATCTGAGAAGTTTGAGAGAGCAGAAAAATTGGATGAATATGAGGTTTGCATCACTTTTACACAAGCTATATTATGTAAATGAATAATCGGGGGGGTTGGGGGGCGGGGGAATTATAAGTAGGATTTTCCAGCAGGGAAGGTTTAATAAAATCTAGCCTACTGTTTTTCAGAAGAAGACGTGTATTTTAGTCTATATTTATCAATTTAATTCCTACTAGAGACAAACCCTGGCATGCTTTTCCAACTGTAAACCATTAAGTGCCTCTATCTGATCAACACAGCAGAACTTTCCCATCTGAATCCCCCATAAACAGCATGTAGTTTGGCTGAGTTAATTTTCCCAACAATCCATCAGTGTCGTCTACAATAAACAGCACTGCTCTTAAAGATCCTATGAATACAATGAAAGAGCAGAAGAGCAACACACTGACCACAAACAACCAATATTTGGCCATTTTAAACTATCAGCATTGGCTAATAACAGCACTAGGGTCTTAAGATGGTTAACTACTAATCCAACAACCGGCTAAACTGAAAAAAATATTCAAATTGCTCTCAAAGAACATATATATTTTACACCCCATTGGCAAATATTTGATTTTCTTGTTTTAAGCACAAATCTGACTTAATTTACTGAGGTTTATGCTTAAAACAGAAACTTGCGACGTTTGCAGTTGCGTAGCTAGTTTTTATTGACATTTAGCTACTGTCTGACTACATGAAACTCACAAAACCTGTCTAATTATGTTTATATGTCACCCCAAAATCAAATGAAAATGTAATCACATTGTGCTTAAATTAAACAATTGGCAAACTGTTCTTACAACAAAAAGAACAATTTGTTAATAGAGTAAGCAAATAAACTTATATCTTAATATATTCTCTGAAAACGAGTCTTAATATCAGTAAAATATTTACTTGAAATCCCCTAAACTTGTGATATGAAATTAGGCCAATATTTCCAAACAAATCAATGTGACCTCAAACACAGCTGTAGGTCTAAATATTAGATGAGAATCAGACATGTTAAAGGTGGGGTAAGCAATATTTGAAAAATGCTGTTTGAAAGTTGGTTGGACCGACACAACAACAAACGTGTAGCCATTAGGGGGGCGAATAACAGTGGAGGAGAGAGAACGAGCAAGAGGGAGATTTAAAGGGCCCCTATTTTGGATTTTTTCACAGGACGAGCATGTGAAGAATCTGATGTTAAAATTAATCTTTACCGTGATACTACAGCAGTATAATCCTAAACTTTTGCTTTACTTTATTTTACTGACGACTGCTTCTCAAATCTCAGAGTTCAATGCAGGATTCACAAACCGCTTGCTCTTGAAAGACTGTGTTCAAAATACTAGTTTTGAGTTTTACATTGTGTAGGTCTCCTGTTAACTGGCAGGAAGCTAGTTATCACTTCGTGTTATCACTGTCTTACTGAAATACTTTTGCTAATCAGCTGTGTAGGAGACACCAAAACAACATTAGGAAACTTTAAAATATCATAATAGGGGCCCTTTAAAGAAAGACTGTAGAAAGAGAAATGGCTGAGAGACATTTCAAAAGAGAAAAACACATAAGAACATCACTGGAAAATGAAGGGTTATGATCAGGAAAGAGTGTTAATATTAGAAAAGCTTTCCAGAGCTGGAGGTTGCTTTGGTTACGCGAGTAACACTGGTTTTGAGTGTCATTGATTGTCTGGAGCTGCTGTGTTGTTGGCAACTAACAACAAAATCTTGTTTGTATTTACTCTTGTGTATGTAATGCGGTGTTTACTGTTTACCGATCGCGATTTAAGGCCGACTCCGAGCAGGGCGGTTATGGTTGGAGGGTGAGTTTTGGAGGCGGAGCAATGAAGAGAGGGTTGTGTTTGTTTGGGTTGATTTCAAATATCAACAATGTTCAGCAACGACTTTGAGAAATAACATACTGCACCTTTAAGAGATCAGGCAGAGGTCACAAACTTTGCTGTCAAACACACATAATTAGATTAAGTGTGCTTACATTAGTTGGCACGATGTTTCATGATGTCATAGGTTAAAGCACAGGTGTCAAACTTGTACTAGACTGAGAGCAGGATTGGGCAAAATGTCACCTTAAAATAACGTGTTAAACCTAGGTGTACTCATGACCAAACTGTCGCCAGCAACCAAACTGTCGTTTTCATTTATTTATAGAAATAAAACCCCTTAGGTTCAGATGGACAATGGACACTACTATTATAAACTGAAAGTCTGCACCATACAGCAGGAGCAGCAGATGTGCACCCACAGATCGAATTCGTCAAACTCGCTGAATGTATTATTAAAAGAAGTTTCTGCCACTGTAAGATCAGAGCTATTATGTGCACAAACAAAATGAAGAGCTAAAATATATCATATTGACACAATAAGGTGGTTCTTTCTCCACAAGCTGGACTGGTCTCCTCTAATATTGACACAAACAACCAGGGCGAGACTAAGACAGCAAAAAGATAAAAAAGAAAAGAAATTGAGGCCCATATCCTGTAACACAAAGAACAGCCAGAAAAAAATGCTATCCCATGTGCATTTTATCAGGGTCCCTAAGCACAGATATACAAGTTAAACGTCCAAATGTTTACCATTAAAATTCGTCCAGCCTGACCACAAAACCATGTGAAGTTTCTTGAAAGCTGTTCTTGATCTACAGAATTAAACAGTGCTAATGAGGAATGTCTAGCCAAATGTTTCCATTTTCAGCCAGACATGCGGTGGAAGTCATACGCAGACTTGTCTCAGCTGGCATCGGACCACAAGCCAGTTTCAGATCCTGGATCACATTTCCCCCAGTCCAATCTGGTCAATCAAGGTTTAAAAAAATAAAGAAAAAAAGACAGCATTGCTCAGGGACATGAAAAAACACATCTAAACGCTTCTAACATCTTCACACCTGGTCTGAAGTATTGCACAGTGCAGCAGTTAGTGCAGCCGGGTCTCTTATTTAAACAGCCTGCGTCTGCGTTTCTGTCGCAGCTGTCCTGCTTATCTGGCCGTTACAGTTCAGATGCAGTGGCTTGTAAGCACAACCCGCCGTCTCGGCCTTCGCCTTCCAGCAGAGCAGCTGAACCAACAGGAAATCCAGTCTCAGTCTATTAATTGGTGGAACAATTTCAATCATTTGAGGGCTCTCAGTCGGAGAAGAAAAACGCTTACAAATGGTGTGCAATTATTGCACTTTCTTTTCGCCTGCTTTCGATTTGTTGTTTTTTTTCCCCTCCTGCCCTTTAAACTCTCCGCTAGAATGCAATTGGGAAATTTGGCAGCCGAGTCGACAGCCGTATGCAGCTAAACATGGTGTTTTTACCAGCCGTTCCCGTCTGGAGACCCACATGGCTGAAATGGCATTCCCCATTAACCGTTACATCACAATTACACAAGGACAACTGTCTGATGCCAACAAATAAAACACTTTACTCTGAATTCCCTGTAATTAAGTCAACGCCTGAACCTCAGCTGGATGAGAAACTTTGTGCAGGACTAATACTGCATTGCATGCTTACAGTCAACATAACCCTTTTCACTTTAGCAATATGACATTTCTGAGAAAACCAGGATATTAAATGAGAAAAAAAAAGTAGGACTTGACTTGATTGAGGAGGGGTTGAAAGATAAGAGTGCTTGATGATGTCAGCCAACAAGGAAAGTTGTTTCAGAGGTTCGATTACATTTCGATGACAAGGAATGTGTATTAAGAAGGAACATAGAATTGACATTTTATTTTAAATGTATCATTTTCTATACAGTCTGAGACTAATAACAATACAAGGATCCTATTTACGCCAAAGCATAAATAGAGTAAATAAGCGTGTAGATGCCAAACTACGCAGTGAGTCACACGGCAGGATGAGATGAGACGGTGAGATGAAGGGCATTTCCCTGGCAACAAAAAATATTCTTTTGATTTTATTGATTATTACTGTAATAAAAAAAAATGTATGAGACGTGATGGATAACTTGAGGGAATTGCATATGGATTCCTCAGCTGTGTGGATATGACAACTTTTCATCCTTGTTATAAGTTCTTTCCTTCTGCATCTTCTATATCTGTAAGAAGACAAGAGTCTTCAGACTTTTCACAATCAAAAGAAAAAAGAAATTTCATTTCACAAAAAGAAAATTTAGCCATTTACATTGTAAAATTATTTTAATGATGATTAAACATGTTCTCCTCAAATTCTCATTACTATAATTCATCCAGAGTTCTAATTTAATTCCGAGTATTCTCAGTGGTGTATGACCATTTCAATAATATTTCAATGCATAAGGGTGAAAGTCACAAAACCTGTCTAGATTAAGTCAATATTTCATCCCAAAATCAAATGAAAAAGGAATATTATTGGCCATGAAGGCAATAAAGCCTATTTTTAGAACTATTTTTATTATTAGCATTTTTTACCTATTCATTTTCATTGCTCTAATGTAAAATAATGATGGATTGGTCCTGAAGTATTAGTCATTTTGACCTATTTTTGGCCTATTAAATTTATAAAGAGTAGCTTTCAAGTTTCAAATATAATGGTAAATGGCTATTTACCCATTTTGTCCTCAGAAAATGTAAAAAAAAAAGTCAATTTAATAGCTTTATCATCAGTAGTGGTATTGATATTGTCCTTGATATAGTACTTGGTATCAGATCGAAAGCAAATGGGAATAAAAGCCTAAATTCAATCTGTTCATCATATAAAGCGATCGAGTCTCTTCAGAATAAGATTGATCTCATTATGAACTTTTTGAAGTTTCAGTTTCAAGTGTCAGTTGCGTAACTGTTAATGGAGGGACAGAAAGCTCTCAGATTTGCTTCTCAACCCTGTATGACTGACTTCTTCGTTGGAACACAAAAGGAGATATTTCTAGGAAAATGTCTAATCTGCTCTTTTCCATTTAAAGTGAGTTATCACTACGGCTGTAAAGCAAGACTTTATGCAAATGATGACTTAAATTTCTTTCAAAGCTATTGTATGGCTTCAGAAGTCACTTTCATAGTGCATTATGGGGATTTTATATGTTTTTGTGTTTATGCTTGCGTTTGAGCTTGACGTTCTGAAATGAATTAAAATTTTTGGGTCAACATTCTTTTCATAGGGCTGCCCCAGACTAAAGATGTTCTAGTCCACTAGTTGTCGCTACTTTAAGCCAATAGTCGAGTCGGATGTTTATGACATTCATTTAATTATATTTATACTTGGGTTTGGGGAGTGGCATCGGAAAATGATTTAGGCTAAGTTTCAGGGCTAAGAAAGATTATATGTAACATTGTTCTACATTACAGAGAAATACTAGCTAAACCATAATAATGAACATTAAAAATATAAATTAAGCGCTCAAGCACATGCATAAAGCTTGCCACTGCGTTCTTGGCAAAAGTAGTGATTATGATGCTGACTCTCATCTGCACAGTAACAGTATAGTAGATTGTACAGTATAGTAGTGTACAAAAATGTTATAGTGGATAACATTTGGCTACTACTTGCATATTTCAAATGATAAGCCACGTTTGAGGTCAATGAATGACATAATTACATACCCAACAAAATTACGGTAAAAGCTGGGGGGAAAATACTTTAGAGTTTTTTTTTCTGTGACTGACTAATTAAAATTTGATTGACTAAGCCTCTTCTTGTTGCCTAACGTTTAGTCAACTATTAGGGGGGGCAGCCATACCTTTTAATAAAGCATAATGACTAAATTGTATGAAGTCATGAAGGAAGTAAGATCACTAGAAACTAAGTGGTCATCCTTAAAAGTGGGCTTATGGATCACAAATCATCACAATAGTCTGGCAATAATAATCAATTGAAGCCATGAAACCTTTTCAAAATTTTGGGGTTCTCAGAAGCAGAAGTCGTCATTATTGGGTAAACTTCTATAGTGATGAACGGACACTAGTACAAACATAAAATAAGATTTACGACGTTAATAACTGTGCAAACGTTCTGTGACAATCTGTGAAAAGGGTCCATAGTCAAGAGAAAGGTATGCTTTTCAGTGATTTTACCTCAGAGGTGTTAGCCAAAATGTGAATCAAACCATGGTAAAATCACTGTAATAATGCACAGCCTTTGATGCGATTGCCACTGAAATGGGAATCAAATCTGTATGCATGTACAGCAGCCACTGTGAAGTCGTCTTAATAATAAAACGCATCAGAGAGACATTAAAACGCTTTAAACCAAAGAGGACATCTTGATTCCTGAAAAATGAGTTGCACTGTGGTACAACTAGGTTAATCTCCTATATAGTGCAGATGACAGCAGGTCAGTCATTGTACATTTTGTTTATCCTCATTTCAACCCACAGTGCAGTGAAAATAGCTCATTTAAAGGGTGCAACAGCAACCAGGGAGGAAAATGAGCTCTTTCTATATGTGAGAGAGCCAGACATCTCCAGAGCCCCACAGACGAATCTTCCAGTCTCACAGACTGCTGCTTCCTCCCACAACCACACTGCTGGGTCATGATGAATACTACAACATCCTGCTGCATACTTGGAGGTTGATTTCACTGCACAGTATACTTCTTTGTGGAAAGCATTCCCTGAGGTCATGAACAGAAACTTTTATAGAGACAGACTGATAATAAGGTTGACCAATATTTTTCACCGATATTCACAGTTTTGGTTCTTCAACATGGTTTCATTGCCATTTGGTGGGTCTTCAACAACAACAACCAAGAGTTCAACAGGAAACAGCAGTGCAGACAGGAAACACAACTTACTTTTTGTCTGCATAAATTACACATCTTTTTATGTAGCTAACAGCTATTCAATCTGACGTGAGAAATGAGTACGATTGTAAATTTATCAGTAGCTAAGTTTCCATCCACTTGTCAATCGAATTATCTGAAGTTCGGTAAAAAAACTCATGCGAATAAAGCTGGTGAAAGTGTGTTCCCATCCAACGGCTTTAAAGCGTATAAAAACCTGTGCGTAATGACGTCACATGCTGTTTTGCGATCAAATTGGTATATCGAATTGATTTGAGACATTTTAAGGTGTTTCCATTCATTTTCGCACTGAAGCATTCAAGCCAACATTTGCGAACAAAGTTTTGCTAGACAAAATGCAATTCATTATTTATTCGGCAAATAACGTTTCCATCAGCGTTTATCGCATAGGCTAAGTCGTATATCGATCAAGATAAAATCCGATGAGACCGAACGCATTTCATTTGTGTCGATATTCATGAAATTCAATAAAATTTTACTGTTTCCATAAGGCATTTTTCATTCGATATCACTTAATTCGGATAAAAACGTGTGGATGAAAACATAGTGACATAATAAACATATAGGCACCTATTACAAAAATATTCATAATGCATTGTATGTCTTTATTGTTGCAGTTAAATGATTAAGCTATTTATTAATGTAAAACAATATAAATAAAACAATTAAAAATTATCTATTTTGGCATGTAACCATCATAATGGTTGTTAAAATATTTCAATTATCTCTAATATTTTAATTTTGCTAAGTGAAACCTGTAGTTCAGGGGTACATTGCTGATATTGTAAACAATTAGGCTACAGCTTTTTTTACAAATTATCGATCAACTGACAAATGACAGTTTCTTCAAAATTTGAGTTTCAAATAGACAATATGTAGAAACAATTTTTAATTGTTTTACTTCACTGTAACACAATGATAAATTAGAGTACAACAATAAAAGTATAAGAATTATGGATATAAAAAAAAAAAAATGAAAATATATTTTTGATAAGAAAAGTCTACAATATCAGGTTACAAAGTGGACAAAGCTTGAGGCAGAGATTTAGAACAACATTTTGCCCTTTACCAGTAGGTCTATATTAAAGATGCAGTAAGTCATTTCTGGGGGGTATTGATCTTTTCAGGGCCTGAATTTCAGCTCGAGATTGTGAATATTGTGCTTATCTTACTGTAAAAACCACGCTTATAGTGCGTGAACTAATAATAAATTTAAATCTTTCATTTAGACTAATTTCACAAACAGGTGAATCATTGCTAACTGTGAACTGTGGAGGAAGCACTTTCTAGCATATTTCTGAAAATGGACTGCTCGGGTAGTCTTAATAAATGTGTTAGGCTAATTCATGCCATCACATCACATCTGCACTTCAAGCCAGCTATTCTTTTTTTACTCAAACTGTTTTGTGTTATTGTGTAGACTATTTCACAACGGGGGGAAAAGCCAACACAAGCTGTTAATGGCAAATGTATGTAAATTTCCTAAACCCACAATAAAAATATGATTCAGCATGTGTCACATGTTCATTTTAAGGTGTAATTGTGTTCTTTGTAAAACTGCTAAAAACAAACACTGAATTGAGGTTGCATGCATTCAAATGTGCAAACATTATGGTTTAAAAGCTGTAATTTCTATTAAAGCATGTCAACAATACCAGGGAGAAAAATATTGAACAAGGGAGGGATGAAGGAGATGGATATGGATATGAAGATGTGAAATTAATAGATTGAGAATTTAAATAAAAACAAACTTTGTCCATATATTTCCTTTGGGGAACTTTTGCAATTGAAAAAAGGGGTAATAAACTGCAAAACTCAGCATCTCGCAAAACGTTTATTATTACAATAATATCGTATCGTGGATAAAGAACCGTGAAAATATCGTGGCACGCCACTATAGACAGTTTTTGAGTAAAATCGAGGTTCTGTCGCACGCTTCATTTTCGAAAAAGCGATAAAAAAAAATCCCTCCTAAATGTAACTAGTTAAAAGTAATTGGTCAAATAGTATCTCAGTGCCACATGGAGCATACATTTCAAATACAATGAGATTAAACGCTTGCAGACTAGGATTCATGTGATTATGATTTCTTAAAAGCCCACATCTTGGATTTGGCGCAAATGGCTACATAAAAATACACTTTAAATGTGCGAGTTTAGGAAATTATAACACTGATTTTGTAAATAAGCCGGGACCAATCGCCAACGCCAAGTATTTATTAAAAGCCCAAGATCCGTGCGCATGTAACTACGTGTATTCGCTTTAAAAAAGCACATTAAGGATAGCCTACTCGCAACGCAACTTAGAGAACGTAAACAATGGAACGCATAAGAATTGTATTTGTTGCGTTCGCGCTCCATAGAAGGATCCATATCCATTATGACGCTGTCCAGCCCGCTAAAGAACGCAACGTTGCAAAAACGCCAGTTTCGGTCACATATAGGCTATTCGCCCTAAACATCATGTATTAACTGACAATTAAACACACAAGAGGGCATTTAAATGGAAGTCCACACGTTACGATTGAACACCACAATGACTTAAAGCAATAGCTGTTAGCCAGCTAGCCAGTTTCAGATGAAACTGTACGATGTCGCAAATTCCTTACCTGTTAACCGCAACTTGACGGGTCCATTTCTTCTAACTCCTTGATTAGACATGTCCTTGTCCCTTATCCAGGATGAGTATTACTGAAAATGAGTCGAATGTGCTATTGAGTTGCTTTTTGGTTCCCCTCAACGCCAGTTTCACAGTGAACAGAAAATAATGGAGTCACGGTCCTGTGGCCCGGATGTGCACAGCCCTGCCATGTCTACATACACTCGGCTTTAACGTGCTGCTCGTATTTCTACCCTCTGCGAAAGTAAATCCACGACGTTCCCCAAAAAGATCCGCTTACTGAGACCTCCTGGAGTTCTCCGCATTTTCCACGAACGAACCGCACTCGGGTTCTTCTGCTGCCCTTCCAAGGAGACCTTGAGGGGAAAGTTGTATCGCTAGTATTCGCTACAGGCGATGAAATGTGGTTTGTTAGGTGTCTGGCATCTGCTGAGCCACTAAAACCGCCCAAAAGGTGACATCAGACCCACTTGTTATTCATAGAGCTCTGTAATCCATACTTATAGATAGCATATGGCCTTTGGAATCACTAATTTCCCCACCATTATCAATATTTATTTTAAGTCTCGGATAGAGATACACAGACAAAACAACACTTGTGTTTATTTAGTTTTTTTTATTTACAACAAATAAAATTGAGACAGATTAGTATGTACAACTCAGAGCATGAGGTAATCACAAAGACTAACATGAACAAGACAAGAGGTGCGCAGAAATGATCAGGACAATCATACACTAAACAAACACACAGATCAGATATTTAGAAGTTGAAAGTGCTTTGGTTGTCGTTGATCTGGAATGCATAGCCATCAGTTGTAGCTTCAGGGGCGACGCATTCATCCTCTTCCTCCTGCAAAATGGAATAAATATCATGCATTTAGGAAAAGCAGGTTCTTGAGCATAAGAAAGCAGGCTATTAAGTATAAGTGGTGTCTGGCTGTATAAGAACAGCTAGACATCACTTTCAAAACATTTAAAGAGGGTCGAGATGTTATATTAATTGGCAAAAATAAGCAAGCAAACTACAGGTAAAACTTAAAATATTTGAATACTGTGCAAAGGTTCATTTCAGGAATTCAACTTAAAGATGAAACTAATCTATTATAGACTTATTACATGCAAAGTGAGATATTTCAAGCCTTTATTTGTTATTTTGATTATGGCTTACAGCTTATGAAAACCTTTATCAAAATTAAAATATTGTGAAAAGGTTTTCATAAGCTGTAAGCTATGAACATCAAAATGATAAGTAAAGGCTTGAAATCTCACTTTGCATGTAATGGGTCTATATAATATATTAGTTTCACTTTTTAAGTTGAATTACTGAAATAAATCAACTTTTGCACAATATTAATTTGAGTTTCACCTGTATTTATACATAAATTGAGCAAACCTACAAAAATAATATATCACTAAAGATTTTGAAAGTTCATATTCAACCGACCTCTCCAGAGAAGTACTTTTCAATAAGGTTGAGGGAGGCCTTATAGACCATTTCATTTTCATGCGATTGCAAAGCTTCAATTTTGTCCAGGCCGCCACATTCCTCCATCATCAGGGACAGCTTGTCGACCTCACCAATCTTCTCACCAGCCTTAAAATAATAAGAAATAACAAAAATTGTCAAAGAGGCAGGTTTGACACTGATTGTATAAAATCCCTGATTTATAGTCACAGTGAAACACCAGTAGTGAAAGATATTTTGATGAACATTCAAGTGAAACATTATCAAAAGAATCTATATGAAGGCAATGAACGTGAACTTGAAGGGGTGATATTAGCAGATTAAAATTTAAGTCCTAAATACAAAAATCACAAGAGAAAAGTCATTTAAGCATTACAAGGTCAAAAAAATATCTATATGCATAAAATAAAAAATCCATGCTGGCTTTAAAGGAATCATACCAAAAATATATTTGTGATCGCATCCAAGATGACAAGAATAGTTTTGCTGTCCTTAGTGGAGAGCAGGTTCAACAAGGGCTCTAGTATATTGGCCTGAACAAGGTAAACCACTTGCTCTACAGTGCCCCCGCTGGTGTAGTTGGTCACTGCCCATACAGCCTCCTTCTGGGTCTTGTAGTCACCCTGCAAAAAGTATGAGAAAATGGTTAAAAATAAATAAAAAGACAGCTTCATGGACAAGTCTTATATTGTGTACTTGTACGATGGCAACATACCCGTCTGAGAACTTCCACCAGGTAAGGTACAATGCCAGCATTGATGACCTCCTGAATCTGATAGTCCCTGCCAGCTGTGATGTTGGACAAGGTCCAGGAAGCCTCCTTCTGAACGTTGTTCTTGTGGTGGCGCAACAGAGCAGGGAACATGGAAAGAGCACCAGAGTTGATCACTGCTTGGGTCTGTTCATCTGTGCCAGTGACGATGTTACCGATGGAACGCAGTGAAGGGGTCTGTGGGAAGAAAAATAAATTATACAAATACACACTCCTATAACTTCCCAGTATGAGCATTACTTTCCACCAACTTACCACAATGGAAAGTTCTCCTGATCCCAGTAGCTGGACGAGTTGAGGGACCACGCCAGTCTGCACCACCACCTCAATCCTTTCATTGGGCCCATCAGTGAGGTACGAGATAGCCCAGCAGGTGTCCGCCAGAACCTCTTTATCATCATGATGCAGAAGGCGGATAAGTGTTGGCAGTATCTGTTTCACGGCCTCTAGAGGGGGTGCAGGGTTCTTATTGCGGCACAGGTTTGACAGGGTCCAGGTGACGTTCCTCAAGTAACCAGACTGCAGAAGTAGACAGACCGGTTAGTCAGGCCAAAATATTAAAGTGTCGATGCCACCTACTGGTAAAGTATGCTCACTACATTATAAATAGCAGTTTAAACCCAAAACACAATAGGAGGGGAGGAAAAGAAAACAATTTACATAAATGTTTTATATACATGTTAAATTTAGTATAATCTATAAATAATTAACATGAGCTGATAGTCAGGTTGAGCCATGACATTCAATCTGTGGTTCTAAAATCATTTCACGTTATTCAAAATACACACATACACATTTTGTATTCATGTTGCCCATTTTTTAATTGTGACTACCCAGTTGAGAAATCACATGAATAATATTTTAAATATCTTAAAATTAAAGATTTTCTTTTTAAAAACAAACTTACAGGGAATACAGAGAAGTCAGGAACAGCCAGCAGAGCTAATAGGGGGGCAATCGCACCATGCTTAATGACTTTATCTCTATACCCAGAGCCATCACCTATAAACACAAAAAGGGCAAAAACAAATTCAACCTCATACAACCAAGTTGGCAAAATTAATTAATCTCATTTAAATTAAATGCTAATGGCCACCCACCAGCAATGTTTCCAAGGGCCCAGACTGCCTGCTCGCTAATATGAGCATGTGGTGAAGAAATGAGGCCGATGAATGCTGGGACGGCCCCTCCCTGAACCACAGCGCTGGTCTGGTCAGATGTTCCAGATGCAATGTTAGTCAGAGCCCAGGCTGCCTCAAACTGTATGGGAGGAGAGTCTGCCAGGCTCAAGAAGTTCACAAACTTGGGAATCAGACCAGCGCTGATGATACGGTCAATAGGTGGATGTCTCTCTCTTGACAGCAACTTCCTACATTTCAATAGCACAAATCATAATATGAAAAACCCTTGATATAAACGCATATTTTTGCCAATGAAAATGCTATCTTTTAGGCATTAACGTTACCTGGCAGCTTGGGTGGCCTGGACTTGAGTCTCCAAGTTATTACTGTTCACACCACTTACAATCTCCTCCACAGTCCAGTGCGGAGCCTGATTGAAAAGGACACATATCTTACGACGTGCAACAATACCAAAATATGAATTATGCAATAAGATATCGTCTACCTACCTGACAGTTCTGGCTTTTCTCTTGAAGGGGAGAGGTGGCCTCATCCGGTAGAATGCTCACGTTTCTCCTTTTCAAAATCTGATCGTCTTTCTTTGCTTTACGAAGTTCAACATTGACTTCGATCCTTCGACGTCTCAGCTCCTACATAAAAGTATTTGACATTTATGAAACATAATTGAAAGAAAACAATTGATATCAGCACTTTTTTTTACTTGACTTTTTGTTGTAGTAGCATGTTTATTACTTACAGTTGCATCTTTTCCTTTGTTTTTGAACTGAGTAAGTCGTGCAGTGTTCTCGTTTGCAGCAGACATTTTAATGAGGTTTGATTAATCAAAGCACGTTATATCGCAACCTGAAATAATAAAAAAAACATGTTCGTGTAAAGATCAAAATAATGTGCATCACAATCAGTTCACAATTCGGAAATCTGATATTTTTAACGAACTAAACCTAGAAAAACTACACTATAACTCAACTTTTACAAAAGAAGGAACTTACCGCTTCTAACCAAAGGACTGTGAAGGTGGAAGTATGAAACAGACCTTTAAACACGCGCTATGGACAATCTGATTGGTCCGTTCGAGCAAAAGCACTTTCTCATTGGACCGTTTTGAAAAATCACACTGCTGGCGTGGGGACGTGGCTTATGTATTAACGCGAGATCTGGCGAGAATGCTGGGAACTGGGAATAATTTACCTTTAAAAAGGAACTACATTCAAATGACCAGATTATATATTTTCAGATTATAAATATATGTTTACATATGACTTTGACATCTGATTGTTTTATTGATCTCATGATATGACTTAACGTTCTCTATAAATAGTTATATAATGTTAATTTAGTTAACGAGTAGCTTATTTACCATTTAATATACACGTACAATGTTTTTATTTTATACATGACTTTAAACAATACAATATAATTTAAAAACTGTAAAATTATGTACTATTTAATACTAATGCATATATCATCATAGATAAATCGGTAGAACGTGCATTGGTAGAACGGGAGTGTGCGTGTGACAAAGGGGCGGGGCAACACGGCTCTAGGTTTAATTCTGATTGGTCAATGGCGACAATGCTGGGCTTTCTGAAATTTAAAATCCATGGTAGAAGAATGGACGGAAGAAAAGCCATTACCCACGTGTTACACTGTATATAGAACGCATACATCCATTATGCTGAAAAAAAAGAGTAAAAAATAACACAAGATATCGTGCCTCAATTCAAAAAAGCATTTAGTATTTCTGTAATTGAAATAATCCTTTGGCGTACGTATACTCACCATATTTATAATAGGAAATGTGTTTGATAACGAAAAACAACTGGTTAATGGTGACACAACTTTCAAATTGTTAATGAACACTTTAATTGATTAAAGAAATTCATTAATAAGATCAAAGATTGGAACAAAACAGTTATTGCCATAAAAATATAACACAAGAGTTAAGCATATCTTAACTATAAACATGAGAAAATATGTGGTTTCATTTTGTGCCTTTTAACACAATTATCTAGACAAAATATTAATGATTGCGTTAGATCATTTATGTATCCACAAACACACAATTCAAAGAAAAATATGAATTTCAAATCTAAATGGCCAGATTATTTAGGGGGTCTACTGAGGATCACATTATTGCTATCATTTTTCAAATGAAGAGAATATAGAGACATCTTAATCAATGTAGAAGAGAGAATCCTGTCCCCTCCATTTATTTGTTTCATATACATCAATATTTCTTCAGTTGTAATACAAAAAAAAAAAAAAAGGTTGAAGACAAGTTATACAAACAGGAAACCTTCTCAACTAGCACTTTCATCAGTCCTCAACGCATTCTTAAAGCAACACCTTTCGTATTTTAGGTAACCTGTGCTACCCACCCCATTGCTTAAAAACCAATTAGCCGATTGCGTCCACATTCCACTTCTGAAGTAGTATGCTCAATCATATGAAGGGGAAAACAACAACAGGTGCACCCATGATAGACTCCTGCTGTCCTGGGTAATGTGAACATGGTTCCGAAGGGTTTTAAAAACTCACAAAAACATTTTTGTAGGCATTTAATCCACAAAGAAATCCTTTAGAAGACCATGATCCCAGTCAAAACTCATTGCTTTAACAATCACAAATGTAAACCGTCCATTCTTGATCCAAACCCACAGCTTTTTATGTCCAATATTCCACCAAACGCTGTGGCTATGTGTGATGCTGGCTGACTGGGATAGAGTTCCATCTTGAATAAAATGTTCAAAGTTTATTTAGAACAGCATGTGGTTGTATTCTATGAGGCTGATGACTGTAGCTTGTTGTTATGAGACCTAGAGAATACAGAGAGAATGAGGTTAAGAGCCCTTTGCTTTTATTGAATATTCACAAATAAAACGAGAGGAAGTTTAAAATGAAATCTGCAGCATGGAAACAGAAAAATAGCCTCAGGGGTTAAAGGAATGGCATGTTGGTGTAATACACCGGGAATGACTTTCGGTCGTTTAAATTGGTGCTGGTGTCAGATTAAATTTAGAAGAGATGAAAAAAAAACAAAAAACATACCATTTAAACTTGTTTTGAAAGTATGGTCCTTTATTTCAACTTCCTAATAAAAGGATTTAAAACTCTTTATTTCACTTTATTTTCAAGCCAACTGAATCCGCGTAGATTCTGCGCAACATTTGCAAAAAACTACGCATAAATCAGCAAATTCATTAATCCTCTCAATGAAAACCTGGACAGATCAGCGAACCAGCTGAACAAACATGTTGTTAAGCACATTACAATAAAACTGAACAGAAGTCTTAAAATGTCTTTAATCAGCCAATCCATGTGATAAATATGATCATGCATCCATAAACATCATAAATAACATCATGTGACCAGCAAACGTAATGGGAAAAAAAACAAAAACAAAACAAAACAGGTTCAAATATGCACAGACAGCATTTCCCTTGATTTTTGTGTGTTCAGTGCTTCAACATGGCTGCCGCTCTCTGATTGTCAAAGGCTTCACTGGAGTTTTGGCTTTTTTGACAAGTTTTTCATTCTCCAAACAGTTTTCACTTAAATGTACACCGGTTTCCGCTGTTAATAAAACAGCAAGTTCCATGATTCTCTAATAAAGAATGACTCCGCCCCTTCAGCCACTATGACTTATGACATCACAATCTGCAAGAAAGGACAATGGGTTGTATGAATGACATGCATGAAGAAGCACAAACACAAAACGTTATGTTATCAGCATACTGTAGTTGAAATACGGACAGAAATAAGAGGATGAAATGCCAGACAGAGAAATCCGAGGTTAGATGATGACTATCGCCTCTGAATTAAAAATATATTCGAAGCAGAATCATAGAGTGAAAAACAAAGTGAACAAAGACAAGATAAGCAAGCACAAGACAAAACTGGATGTATGGAAGCTAATGCAATGGGAAAAAAATGAAAATTGTAAAATTAACACTAGCGCAAACTACACACTACACTTCAGTGACAAATTTAGTATGGAAAACTAATAGTATGGCAAGAAAACACCTATGAACATTCTTTTACCTGTAGTAAAAGCACTGTGTAACAGCCGTTTGTGGCTTAAACCAATAATCGGTTTGACCATTTTAACCGATATTCACAATTTTCATTTGGTAAACACTTCTTCACATCATTTGATTGGACAATGTAACACATTTAATGTATTGTTTGAATAATTACTCAAAATATGTAGCTCAATTAAAACAAAGATGAAATGAGGAAATATTATTTTGCATATTATGTTACTACAGTAATTATAGGATAGATCCCGATAGCATATTCAGAATATTTTCAGATGTCGATAGTTTGATCGTCTTAAAGAAAAAAAATCTCTCCCAACTAATGCTGTGTAAACTATACAGGGAAAGCTGAGACTTTGTTTCTTATCAGAAGTAATTATTCGATTATTGGATAGGAAGCGCACTATAAATAATTTTTGGTGTAGTGAAAAAACAGATCTGGTAACCCTGGGGATTCATCTTCTCTATTCTAACTTAAAAAAAATGAAGTAGTTGGATTGTACTGTGAAAAGCGTCTGCTAAATTAATAAATGTAAATGTCATAGGGTCGAATAGAGAATGCTTTAATGATGCTTTTTTTAAAAACTGTTCGACAGCCCTAAATTCAACACAATAGAGATTTTCTTCACACACAGTATGGGCTGCAGTTTGACACATTTTTCCCATCCCCTTTTGATTGACAGGATATAATTGGCCCTGATCGTTGGTTATAAAATTGGCCGATACATCAGTGCATCACTAAATTATAGTTTTAAATAATTTATTCGTTTAGAAAAGTAGGGTAAAATCAGTTCAGCATAACAGTTATGAGACACCCAAACATGGGTATTGGTCGTAAAGTGATGCAACAATGAGGGTGAGAGAATGACAAAACTTTCAATTTGGGTAAACTAATATCCTAACAACATCCTATGCTGCTCTATTGTATGTGTGGGAGCAGACATTACCTGCTTGCTTTGAAAGCTTTGAGTTTCTGTACAAAGAAAGACTCCAGGAACTCAGCACACTGGTAAAAAGGCGAGTCGCTGGGATTGTAGTAGCGGCAGTTGTCGAAGATTTTGGTCATGTCCGCTACGAACTCTGTGAGTTTGCTGTAAAAGCGTTTCTGTATCCTCTCCTCCATCGTAGAGAGGTCTGAAGATAGCAGGAACACAAAGGCGAAAATAATGAAACCAATTACGAAAAAATAGATATATGATTAAAAATAAATATATGATCAAAATGGATCATTAACAAAATAAAAAAATTATAAATCTAATTGGTGCAAATTGTTCAAAATATTGTTTACAAGTCATCTATAAAATAATGTAATATAATACAGTATAATAATTTAGGAACTACCTCTTTAAAATGTATAATATTCCCTATTACAAGTCAAAATTATTCTGGTCATACAAAAAAGCAGGAACAAAAACTCATACCCATCGGTTCCTTGATGATCCCATAATAATCTGGAGCATCATTCGGATCCACTGGTTCCAGGAATGGCCACGCCATCTTATGGGACTAACATACAGGAAACATTTACAATGATTATAACATTTGTTTCTGTTCCCAATAACTTCCATTATAAATTTTGACCATACAATGGAAATCATTGGAAACAATAGCGTTGCATGACTGATATATAGCTTTTTTCATTTTTTATTCAAAATATAAAAAATATATATATATTCTGATTCTCAAATATATGTAATTATGTAAGTGAATGAGTTTCTTTGTTTAAACTCCTTTTTAATGATCACGTTAGTCGCGCCGCCATGTTAGTTTGTGCAGGAGTTCAGAGAATCGTATCAGTCGGATTTACAACCCGTAAATTCATCAATCTCTCCAGAAATACACAAGGGATTCAAAATATTCTCTAGGAACTAGGAGAAGAATAGAGCAAACTTTATAATTACCTGCACAATGTGTATCTGATATAAATAAAACAGGTTGACAAATTATATTCAAAATAATAATTATTGCCTAGTACTTGTGTAAATGTCTAAAACCTCAAATAAACATTACGTGGTTGAAAACACTGCCTAGTTTGATATATGTGACCCTGGACCACAAAACCAGTCACAAGTAGCACAGGTATATTTGTGGCAATAGCCAACAATTCATTGTATGGGTCAAAATTATCGATTTTCCTTTTATGCCAAAAATCATTAGGATATTAAGTAAAGATCATGTTCCATGAAGATATTTCCTACCATAACTATATAAAACATTTATTTTTGTGAGGGAATGCAAACACAATCGCGAACATAAATGGACAACTTTAAAGGCGATTTTCTCAATGTTTAGATTTGTTTGCACCCTCAGATTCCAGATTTTCAAATAGTTGTATCTCAGCTATATCCTAACAAACCATACATCAGTGGAAATCTTATTTAGTCAGCTTTCAGATAATAGGTAAAACATTTTTTATTGAGATTTATACATGTGACTGGTTAAGTGGTCCAGGGTCACATATGACAAGCGCAGAGGGTGTCAGTCTCTGGCTCGGCGCCAGCCGAAGCACGTTTGAATTTAGCAGTTAATCACATGACGAACGTTCTAATGACACAGGTGTGATTTTACACGTCAAAGGTGAAACCGATTACAACAACACAATCACTTGCTTTAATGCTTTTGTGATGATTATCTAACCTAACCACAATTAGGGGTAAAATTGAAGGGAACAATGCATGTACCAATCATACAAATTTGGATTGCGTTCCATTCCAAACAAAACACCAGCTCTAAAATTCAAAACAGGCACGAAACCGGATTTGCTTCCATACAAACCTGTAAGGAGCGCAGGATTCGCTTCAGCCCCTCGTAGTCTTTATCTGTGAGTGGCGTCAGGACCGTCATGGCGTCCTCCGTAGACTGGCACTGCGGGCACACATACTCGTCGATGTGTGTGGCTTCGCTCTGTAGGATGCCCACACAGCGCCCGTGGTACCAGTTCTGACAGCGATCACAACCGATGTAGAACCTAAAGCAGAAGCAGGCACAATCATGTCAGAAAGCACGCTCCCACGTGTACCTTTGGACATAAACGTGATGAAACTGCAGAAGCATGATTACTGCGACTCGTCGTATGGGGTTCTGCAGATGCAGTAGAGCTCCTCTGTGCTGCCCTCCTGAGCTCGTTTACATTCTGAACAGATGTAGTCATCCATCTTCTTGGCCTCTTTCTCGGTGATGCCCACACACTCGCCATGATACCAGTTAGAGCAGAGGTCACAACCAATGTAGAACCTGAGACAAGAACATACCAACATTAGATCGAGATCACATTTGATTTTCATATTTCAAAACCAGTTATATTTGTATGGCTTCAGTAGACAATCCTAACATTATTCACATGTATGTGTTCAACAATCTACAGAAACGAATTCAAATTTAATTCTCTTACATAGTAGTTGCAAAATGCCAAATCTAAATGTGAGATTTAACAATTTTTCTCTGATAAATGTTCAAACCAAGTAATAAATTAAAATAATTTGCTTAAAGATTTTTTGCTACTCAAAGTAACCCAAGGGAAACTAACTACACAAAACAAGTATAATATTATTTTACACCAGATGCATTCATATCAATTCATACTCATGTCTTATGCACAAAATTAATTTTACATTATTATATTTAGAATTCTCTGCAAAATATTTCCGTAATATCTTATAGTTTGTTTACATTTTTCATGCCAAAATTCTGTTTAATTAAAGAAAACAAACAAAACAAATAATTCCTAACAGATAAAAAAAACACCTGATAAATAGGTATATTTCTGCCTTTTAAAATATTATTGTACGCTTATATTTTTATGCCAAAATACTCTTAGTAGTGTAACTAAAGAAAACTAAATTAATAAATAAATAATCCCTAACAGATAAAAATCACATGATAAATAGGTGTGTTGTTTTGTTTTAAAATCTTATTGTATGTTTGGTAAAACTTTATTTAACATTGTCCTTGTTACACTTTACATGTACTTACCATAGTAATAATAACAGTAAATTATGCATAAATACATGCAACTAACCCTCAACCAAACCCTAATCCTACCCAGTACTTGTTGTTAATTAATCTTACCCAGTACCGGTACTTAAATAATTACATTGTAACAATGACACGTTAAAACAAACTCTAACCTAATGTTAATATTTTCATGTCAAAATACACATAATAGTGCAATTACAATAAATACATAAATGAATCCTAACACATAAAAACAACAGGTAAATAGATGTTTCTTTTTAAAAGCTTATTGCATGTTTATATTTTCAGCCAATAATGTGAACGTCTAGTCTAAATGTCTCAACACCTGATGACCGCCTGAAATCAGAGGACATACTTAGACTCATCGTAGGGCGTCTTGCAGATGCAGTATAACTTGATGTCCCTCTTGTTGTCCTTTGAGGTAGTGGAGATCATCTTTTTGCGTTTGGACTTGGAGGCGGCTTCTCTCTCCTCGTCCCGCTTGCGCTTGTGTGCGGCGGAGGGCGAGGTGACCGTGGGCGCGTACGTGGAGAGACCACTGTGCACGTGTGCGCTGACAGCCGCCGCAGCCTGAGCCGCCGCAGCCTGAGCTTTCTCCTTCTCTCGCCGGAGTTTAATGAGATCGCGCTTCAACTCCTCCTGCAATCAAAACAAATATGTAAATGCATCAACATATGGCGTGCAGCTTCAGCTGTCTATTTGGCAACACTGATATGGTGTGAACGGAGTGTGTGAGCTCAGATGTACGTGAGAAATGAAAGCACACGTCTTCGTTGCCAGATTCTCACTGCTAAGTGCTGTCATAAACGCCGCAAAACAGTCATTAGTAAGTGCATATGACCTTTCAAAAGTTTGTAGCCGGTAGGATTTTTTTTATATATACTTATATATACTTTCTGTGATGTAAAGCTGAATCAGCATCTTTTCTCCAGTCTTCAGTGTCACATGATCCTTCAGAAATCATTATAATATGACGATTTGGTGCTCAAGAAACATTTCTGATTATTATCGATGTTGAAAACAGTTGTGCTGCTTAATATTTTTGGAATCAGTGAAATGTTCTTCATTTTGTTTAAAAGAACAGCATTTATTTGAAGTAGAAATCATGTGTAACAAGTCTTTACTGTCAGTTTTGATCAATTTGAATGTATGAATGAATGAGGCATTTATATAGCGCTTTCATTTGTACTACTGTACACCCAGTAGTAAAAAGTTAATTTCTTTAAAAGTTAATTTCTTTAAAAAACAATAACACATCTTGACTGAACTGAAACTCTCATATCAGTGTAAAACAGTGCAGTTTCCGCACTTCCTGTTCCTCTCACCTGGACTTGCAGCTGTAGTTCTTTATCGAGCAGTGCTCTTTTCTTCAGGATATCAGCTTTGAGCTGCTCTTTGTGTTTGAAGAGCAGAGCCGACAGCTTGCTGGCGTTCTGCTTGCTGCGCTTTTGCTCCACAGACTCCTCCCGTTTCCTCTTTTTGGCCGCCTGCCTCTCGTCCTTATCGATTTTATCCAGGATGAACTTCATCACCTGGTTACAAACAATCATTCTGCCCAGACAGACATAAAAACAAACAAACAAAGGATTTGGTTGATTAATGCCAGTCTATTCTACTCCATAAATACGGCTTCAGTGGTTTATGGTTTATCTGTGGTGCACATATATAATGAGACTGAATAAAACTTCATGTTTGTTGGAATTTAAAATTTGAATAACGTGGAAAGGAATAAATGGGGAGGAATTGAGATGGACAGTGTTTACCTCTGGTTCTCCTCTCTTTCAGCAGGAGTCATGGTTTTCTTCTGTTTTAACTGCTCTATGGCCACATTCTGCTTCTGAGCCACCTAAGTGAAAAATTGAGTGTGTTTAACATTTGAAGAAAGAGAGATCATCCGCGCTTCTTCCGCAGTGTAGTAGTTTTTAATATTTGCAATCTGGCAACCGTGCTGATGCTGTGCATGAGCACGGTTACCAGATTGCAAATATTAAAAACACTGGGTTTTGTCTTTTATTTGACAAAAAAGTTATTTCTCATTCTTTTTTCGTCAACGATATTCCATGTTAATATAGTCGCGGTAATCGTTTAATGATGTTGGCGTCGTCTCGTCATCGTCTCGGAAAAAAAGGTTGTCAGTGAAAATCTTTCTTCATAGATTTCATTAACAAATTAATGTTATTAACACTAGTAATTTTTAGTTACTACATATTCAGGAAATATATACTGATAACTTTTTTCTTTAAATAATATTAATAACAATGTGCACTAAAAAATTGTACACAATAAGTAAATTATATGGACAATGCTATTTTTTTTTTGTATTTAGTCATATATATATCCATAGTTTATTGTAATATAAAAATGTGTCCATTATATCTATGAACAATATTATGCATTATTTCTAGGTACATATTCTCATATTTATGTTATTGAATTTAGTGTTGTTTTTTGTTGCTTGTTTTATTCCCAAAACTAAATTGTCCCCCGGGATCAATAAAGTTGTCTGAAATATTACATAAGATGAGACATTTTAAGGAAATTAAATTAAATGCTACCAATAAGAATTAAAATTACAATAATAAAATTTGCCTCAAATTTAAATATCAATCAACTAAGTTTTAATCAACTAAGGCTCATTTACACATGCATAATAACCTAGTCTGACTTCATTCATGGGTAATGCCTCTAACCATAGTGAGAAATTATTGCAAATATCAAGCCAACTCACTCTCAAATTTTGGATCCAAATTCATAATTTGTATATCATAATTTGAACAGAACCATATTTAACATTCAAATCACAAACAACCGTATACTGCTGCAGTGCGAACATAGCCCAAAGTCTACATAATACCCCATCTTTCTTGATAACATATTTATCCAACTCAATGAAACTGTGGAACAACTTGAGTCATATTAGTTTCCTGACCTGTTTCTGTATCAGGTCGCTCTGGCTGACGTGCTGTTGGGCCTGCTCTCGCTTCGCCTCCTGCTGTTTCTTCTTCTGCTGCTGCTGTTCGCAGAGCTGCTGGATCCGCTGGAGCTGCTCCTGTACGCTGGCCGTCTGGATGGTCACCAGATTCTGGATCTGGTGCGCTTGGACTTGCCCTCCGCCCTGCTGCTGGATCTGAATGGGCAGTTGCAGTTTGATCTGCTGGGGCATCCCGGCTGTGGTCCCGACCTGCTGAACCTGAGCTTGAATTTGGGCTGCTACCTGACTCTGGATGTGGGAGATGACCTGCTGCTGGAGCCCGGGGACGCTGAGGAGCTGCGGGGGGAGCTGGATCTGGGGCTGGACTTTGGTAACGGTGGTCTGGGTGACAGGGAGGGTGGTGATCTGCTGTGGAGGTGCGGTGGCTGTCACCTGTGCTATCTGAGGGACAGGGACAGGTACAGGTGTAGGGGGCGCGACTGATGTTTGAGGAAGGACCTGGGGCTGAGGTCGGAGCTGTACGGGCGGGTGGGGTTGTAGAGGTGGAGTCGGTTGGGGAACGATTGCGGCTGGGACCGGGGTGGGTATGTGCTGGACTGGCTGTGATGGAGGGAGAGATAATGTGGGAGGAAGTGTGGTTGGAGGTTGGGGCTGTGGAGCAAGACGAGTAGCTAGAAAAAGAGAGAGAAAATATATTGGAACTTAAAACACTCGCTGATCATAGAGAACATTGGTGGCATTGGTTCTACGATCTACTTAGGTTTACAAAGCTTTTGAGAAACACAACAGTGAACAGCTAAAATACACAAAACAATAAAATAAAAAAAAATAAAAAATAAAAAAGGGTATTTGTGTTTTTCATGATACATGGTATTATATTTGCTATGATACAGGAACTTCGATGGGCCAGTGCTGTATTGTCACAAGTTTGATCACTCGCACATTTTTTTAAATGATTATATTTGGTCAGAAAACTGCAAGGAGACCTTTAAATGTCTGTGACAAAAGGTTTATAAAAGCTTCTTATTACAAAACTGTGTGAAATGTATAATCAGTCCACAATTTTTTTGGAAATTATGCGAATGTGAAAAAGCGTAAATGGAGCACAATGAACATGAAGAGTCGGAGTTCGGCACATTTACTGTGAACCGAGCCTCTCTGAGACACTGAAAACACCAGATCATGAGCTGCTTGCATGTAAGAACACAGTGACGCGCTTCATTCTGAAACATGCAGCGCAACGGACTACATATTTAAAATACACACTGAGGTGTGTGAAAGAGACTTAAGAAGCAAGAGTGATAAATCGCAGCTGGTAATACTGTTTCGATACTGCGGAAAATGAGTAATGAAACCGTTTCAAACAATCAGAATCTGACAAAACTAGTAGGCATCTAGGTAATCTGTGCAGGAAGTTCAAGTGTCATCAGAAAATTTAGTTAACTTTTTTGGAGGTTTAATCAGCTTCTGTGTTTTGCTGGCTTAAGAAGATGTAACATTGCCAGAAAAGTTCCATACTGATGCTGTGTGAAAATAGAAAAGTGTCTAATAAAGTCTCACCTGGTTGAATGGGTGCTGGAGTTGTGCTGGTGATGGCAGCTGGTGCAGCTGTGGCTGGGATGCATGATGAGGTCGTTATGGCGGGGGCTGCGGGGGCAGACACTGGTGCAGGGGCCATGGGTGTGAACAAGAAACGCTGGACTTGGCCATTGGGCATGGCCGCCTGCATGAGCTGCTGACCGGGCCCCGGGATGACCGTCACCCCCTGAGGAATGACCTGCAGCTGGCCTGTGGTCTGACCTTGCCCTTGGATCACTACTGTCAACCCTTGGTTCCCTCCCTGAAGAGCAAAAGTGCAAGTTTATTTCAGTAGCAAGTAACATTAATCAATAACCTTGTCTTTAAAAGGCAATAGGTAACAAGTGGCTAAATGCGACTACAGAGGTTTTCGGGGACATTAAACATCATTACAACTAACAGGTAAACATCTACTTACTAGTCTGCAAGCTATTTTAACTCAAACTTTCAAGGATTTAAAAATAAAGACTGAAAGAGATGTTGGAAGCTTAGTTTTGGTGATGTTGAAGTCATGCGACCGTGTTGTAGGTTTTTAATATTCTACGTTTAGCTTTTTACTTCTGCGAAATTTACGCTCCAAGATTCCTAAAAGTTGTGTTCATTTGTGAAGATTATCATAATGAACAAAACATGTAGGAATCATAAACTTTTGTTTGGTCACAGAGCTTAATTTCTGCAATAATCCCAAAGCCAATGGGAAAAACCTATTGGGTTTTTGTCGATGGAAGCAAGGTGATGCCGACTACATCACTGCAGCGCTCTATAATGTGCACAGATTAATCGGGCACAATAAGAACATTAAAATATGCGTTAAAGGAAGTAAATAAAGGTCCAATTGATTGCATGCTGATTTAAAACTGGTACAAACCTGAGCCCCTTGGGTGAGCTGAGTGAGCTGGGCTAGTGTGAGTTTGACCTGACCCTGCTGTGGTCTGGGAGAAGAGGCCATCTGTGGGGTCTGGGGTTGATTTGGTGTGGAGAGGCGAGGAGGAGTGCCCACCACCTGAGTGCCCACACTTGTTTGCACTGGCTGTTGCACTTGACCTGTGTGATATAAATCACAATCACACTCAGAAGTTTCAGAAACGATTTAGAAAACTGTGGTGTATTCAACAGAGTAGGGAATAAGTTACTGTGGACATCACATGGTCACAATGTAGCCTTCTGCTGTCAAATATTTTGGTTTAATTACCAATAATTAAACAAGACCCCATCATTTCCTGTCTCTTCTCTATTTTCCTACAGAACATTAAAAGTAATGTTAAAAACAAATTTCCAGGACAAATGCATGTTCAGAATACCTTGCTGAACCATCAGGGGTGTGCGAATGATAGTCTTCCCCAGGGTGGTGGCCTGTTGCAGGGGAGAGCGTATCACAGTCATTCCTGGCCGTAGAGCGGTTCCAGTAGTAAGGACCTGAGCATAAACAAGTAAATGAAACATTATTCCAGGAACACAAAATGTTGAGTTGACCAGAGCGGATCATTTTAGTGAGAGTTCATACCTGTTGCGTGGAGGTGGTTGTGTTGGGTCGGATGTTAATAGTGGCCGTACGGGGCTGGAATGGAGGGAAGGACTGTGCGGTGGCCGCTGTGCTTGATGGAATGATGCCCACCACCTTCTGCTGTACCTGTACCAAACCTGTTGAGACAATGAGTAGATTTAGTTTGCTCCAAGAGTACTGCATTACATAGATAAAAAACTGTTCAAAAGTTCGGGGTTGGTAATATTTTTAAATGTTTTTGGAAAAAATCTCTTATGCTCACCAAGGCTACATTTATTTGATACTAATTATAGTAACATTGTGAAAAACGTGGGTAATCAAACAGTTTCTGGTCCCCAGTGTATAGTTTTTTCTCCTATGGAAGTCAATGGGCACTTTGGTTACCCATTCTTCAAAATATCTTCTTTTGTGTTCAGCACAAGAAATAAATAATACAGGTTTGGAACAACATTAGAGTGAGTAAATAATGACTGAATGTTTTGGTTAACTATCCCTATAAGGTCAAGCAGCAGCATGTTTACCATTACCTAACTACACGCGACGCGCGATAAAAGGTATCTTTTCCATGTTAATCAGAGTTTTTGTCCTAACCTATTTGTCCGATTCTATTTTAGAAACGGTTTCTATTTTTCTGCGACGTCACGCTGGAACAACAAACACAAAGTGTGGCAATGGTAATCTCAGGTGCTGTTTATGTGCTTTATTCAATGTTAAAAGCGTGTCATGTGACTTTGAATATCATTTAGTGCTCCCAGCTTTGTAGCTGTAAAAGCAACAATGGAAAATTCACCTCATATCTTGAAATTAAACAAATGGAAACAAGAACGTTCAAACTGTGAAGAAACAAGTATATTATTTGACAAAGATTGTTTTAGTAAATCAGTAGCCTGTGTATTTGAATAATATTTAAATGGTGTAATATTTGTAAATTTGATTATGTAGCTACTTATCCATTTTCTTGCGAGTGCCGTCAAGATTACTCTCTGGTGCTGTGCACTTGCCGCGAGAGCCCGCCCACACGCAGTTCTGATTGGCTGTGGGTTTTGATTGATTTGTACGCATCTCGCAGTCGCGTCTAAGTGTGGACAGACAAATTATTTGTAGCTGGATTTTATCGCATCACGTCTGGTTAGGACACGGTGTTAGGGTACTGTCGCTTTGAGAACGGCACGCGACGCATCTAATATACACGCACCAGATTTTCTCTCAAATGTTTGCTTTCACTTTAGACAGAACCAACTCCGTTTATGTAAACCTTGTGTGTATTTGACACTATTAGCACAATGAGACTCTAAAGATAACCAGTCCAGTAACCAGGCGCTGTTTGACAGGCTGTAGTTCCTGCCTGGGTGTATGCGCTCAGAAAAGCGCATGTTAGAATAGCGCATCAGCACGCGAATGAAATGTTTAACCGGCAAGGCTTTAAAGTACATGCAAATAATTAACTTTTGTGAATTGCAGTGTCCCGTATCTGCATTAACGTGTGATGTAAATGTATGCTGCATTGTACAGTATGTTGAGACAGAGGCACCAGAACTGCAACTGATAGAATGCACTCCAACACGATACTTCGATATTTCTTCAAAAGCAGATCGTGGAGACATTTTAATCGTCCACGATCAGAAATCGTGATATCGCACATCCCTAGGTAGAGTATTGATATCAGAATAAGAATACTTGACTTGGAATATTAACTTCAAGTGTTTTCCAAACAGAAAAACAAACAAATTAGCACAAGGAAAGAAAGAAAGAAAGAAATCCTTTGTATTTAACAATGACAAACAACTGAATTGAAATTGAAGCCGGACGTGAAAAAGGACGTAGAGCTTTGTACCAAACTTTATGGGATGTTCACAATGACAGCAATTAAACTGAATGTTTCCTTGAACTCATTGAAGCTGAATGACTTTTAGCTGCTTTGTTGCAGCAAACTGCTGCCAGTCTGAACAACCTTTTAGATAACTAACAGGCTGCATTAAGTGACCCATGCACACGGTATGTTGTTCATCATTTGAAACGAAGTAAAAAAATAAACCTCATTTAGGAATATGGTGCCGATATTATGCCTCTCTGCAAATCTGCGTGCAGGCAGGCCTAACTTGAAACAAGAATCACATGCCAATGATGTTGGAGGCCTGCCGTACCTCCTTGCGTGGTTGGCACGTTCACTGTGACTATCTTGCTGTTGGCTGGAACAGGTAGTTTAGCGGTGATGACACTGCCGGCCATCGACCCCGCAGCAGCCGCGATGTGGAACGTTTGCCCAGACGTGGTGGCGCTACTCGCCGCCACAGTCACAACCGAACTGGTAGAGACTGTAAGACACAGGTCTGATCACCACCCTAACACATACATCTCAATCAGGTAATACAGCGGCGCTTGCATCCAAGTACGCCACGGACAACCAACGTCGATGTCAAGCACTAAACACACAACTACAAATAAACGTACCCACAAAAAAAAAAATCTGCTAATTTCCGATCAAATACACTGACGTGCAAAAACATCTCAAATAAAAAGTCATCAAGAACTGTAATTAACCATGCATCCTCATAACATTGTAAAGACTGACCTGAACTGCCTTGTTGGCCCTGCTTGACCCAGGAAGCAAAGGACTGCTGGAAGTTCTTGTTTTGCTGGAATGTCACCGGAGAGCCCAGCTTGGCGGTCATTACCACTTTTGGCGCTGAAGTTACCTGACCGCTAATAGAGCCCACCACCACCTTCTGAGTAGTGGTGCCAGGGGTCGTAGGGGTGCTGGTCAAGGTGGATGTGGTGCTGGTGCTGCTAGGTTTTTGCTGTTCCAACCGTTTCTGCAATATAATCATCGAAAAAATGTTGCTTGACAATATAAACAAAGATACTAGGCAATAAGATAAACAAACAAGAAAAAAATCAACAAAAATAAGATTATTACAATTAAGAACACACAAACAAACTAAGAGTTAAAGGATCATTAAAGGCAACAACCAATCAAAAGGCCCATTGGAAAGAACACTAATTTCTTTCAGCATTGTGTGCCCCTGGTTAAGAGGGGCGCCCCAGGTGGGCACATGTCTACATTCCCACCTGCTGGGCTGCCAATCTCTGATGCTTTAGCTGAGATTCCAATTGGGCCTTGACCTCCTCTGCTTTCTTCTGCACACTAACCTTAGTTGGGTCAGCCGCTTGTGCCTTTTCCCTCTCAACCCTGTCAAGTCAGAAGGTTTGAAAATCTTTAAAAGAATAGAAAACTTGGGACACACTGAGTATTGGGAAACATACAAATTGGTAATTGTGTAAACAACCACAGGAAATAACATCCAACATTTTTATTATCATTAAAATATAATATATGAAAATGCACATATTCATGTCTTATCTACAACCATCCTTTATCCAAAATATTTCACACTAGAGAAAGATTTGATGGAGTGTTTGATATACTGATTCCTTGCATACTCATCTGTTGCATTGTGAGAGTGCGCAAATTCACAAATACAACAGGAAAAAGAGGGAATTCCCACCTTTCAGTAAAGGCTCGAATCTCCCAGAGTTCCAGATCTTCCTCGGCCACCCAGGTTTCGATCACAACAGGCCCTGTCTGCTTAGCCGGTTCTGGCTTCTTTGGTCTCAGAGCACTCGAACGAAGGCCTTTCCTTTGAGGTGTGGGAGTCTCTGCTCAAAGGAATGAAGGACAGACCAAATATCAACAGTGTTTCGGGTCAATCTAGCCTTGCATTATAGAAAACTATCCATGTCTGAAAACAATGGACTAATCGGTTGACTGGCATAAGGACTCATTGAGTCACCATTACCTTTGGGAGTCTCAGGTACCCCAAGGGGACAAATAATCTTCCTGATGCAATACTCTGAACGAATGCCATAAGGACCAACATCTCTCCGCTTTATGATCTCCGTGGTGGTGATATCAGTGTCAGATGTCTCTGTTACACAAAAATGGTTGAGCACTGGCTTTTTAAAGTTCCTCATGAAGGCCAAAATTATATTAAAGTGGTTAAGCGCCAACCTGTTCGCGTTGTCCCTCCTGTGGGTGAGGGTTTCACAGACATGTCATCCCATCTGAGGCAGGCCCAAAGTAGCCTTAACATTAGGCTCACTCCAGCCAAAGACCTCACCGTCTGGAGTCGGTATCTGTATGAAAGAACCTCCAGCTCATTAGCATCACTAAAATGTTTTAGGTATTCATGCAGATCTCATAAGCCTATTTGGACTTTTGGCGACTAGTACTGCTCTTGAAAATGTTCATAAATGGACAGCAATATCCTGGTCTCTCATCTGGACACCAAATTAACCTTGAGGAAAGATTTGAGCACTAATTGGGACCAAGAACATAATAGTACAGTAAAGGCTACAAAATACCCTAAAGGGGTGGTTGATTGCGATTTCACTTTTTTCATTTTAAATAGTGTGAAAAAAAAAATGAAGACATGTTATATTGCACCCCATAAACACAATTATGCAAAGAAAAAAAGCAGTAAACCACCCCTTTATGGAAACTAGTAGATTAATTAGATCAACTAGATTCCAGTTCACATTGTCTAAACATAATTGAGTGGTTCTTGAAGCTAAACCTGCCCCCAAAACTACTAAGGGGTTGCCAGGGAATTCCAATAAAGTTGCCAAGTTGTTTCAATTAGATTTTAGAGTGCACTGCTACATGGTTGGCAAAATGTTATCAGTGGTTGTAGGACATTGGTAGGTTATTACCGGCCCAAGTCAAAATAGCCCACCCCAAGTGTCGATGAAATTCTGGTCCTATACATCTTGGGACAATGAAACTATTTAATTTTCATACATTTTCTCGAACACAAGGCAAAAACACAAGTCTGATTGCCTGGAGAAGTGATGGCACATCTCTTCCTTTACAAGACACAAGATTTGAAATACCATCCATGTCCATAAAACAAAGAGTTTAGGGGCTTGATCAGGGCTAGACCTAATCTCTGCTGGAAAGTGCGCCTTCAGGAGCAGGAATGGACACCCCTACCCGAACCCAAATGTAAGCAATAATAACAGTGACGATTGCTTTATTAATTAATTCAGGTGTTTAGAAAGACAACATGAAACAGGGAAATAAAAAATTTGCTAAAAATACAAACCTCCATGTGATCCCAAATGTTGGTCGTGGGGATGGGTAGGGCCAGATGTCCAGGGCTGGCTTGGCATTATAGTTAAAGATAGGAACTTCACGGATACCACCGCGCCTTGCTAGTTTCTTCAGCTCATCATTAGGAAGCACAAAGATACTCTTCTTGCTACTCTTGGTCACAAACTTGCGGTACGAGGGCAAGGCTGTTCCGGACCGCGTTTTCTTGGTGCGAGAGAACTTTAACAGTCGTACCCTGTCCCTGGTGGAATATTCGTGACTCACTGTCATAGACTTTACAGTGGAACCACTAGGACTTAACATGGTATCGGTCAGTGTTTTCGTGACAGTGGTCAAACACTCTTTTGTTAGAGTAGCTTCCTGGGGTGAGTCTGTAACCTGTGTAACAGTGGTAGTTGTAGTGGAGAGTGTCGAAACAGAGCTGGTAGACTCCACCTTAGAATCTGTTGGTACAGGTGTACTGATCCCGTTATTGGAAGCAAGACTGTCACGTGAGGTCAACACCATGCGGGACGCTGTGGATACTGTGGTTGTAGTTGTCGTGACTTGAGTAATGACGGTCGTAGTCTCGCTAACACTGCTGCTGTTTTCGGTGAGGTCACTACTTAAGCTGGACTCTTCCGCTGAAGGGACGGGAGAAGGAACAGGAGGCTTTGCCTCCTCAACTTGCATTGGCTCTATCTTTGAGCTATGACTAGGCACCTCGGATCTTGCATTCGGCTCAGAAGCAACAGAAGAAGGTACAGCGGAAGAAACCGAGGAGTCTACAGATTCTTCAATGTTGTTTTCCAACTTGGCCACTTTCTGAGGCGGTGGATAATCGGGATCAAGCTTGGTAACCCCTTTATCCTCATCCGATTTGACCTGAGGAATCGTGCTATTAGTCCATTCTTTAAGACACTCTTGAGTGGCGTCACCATTCAATAGCGACTTAACTGGTTCCTTTGGTGATATTGCTTTAATCTCCTCCGCAACGGTATTGGTTAGCTCCTTTGTGTTAACATTATCAGTCAATGTCTTACATTCTGGGTCAACAGGACCATCCTTCCCATTTACTTGCACAGGCAAAGCTCTCTTTACATCTAGGTCATTTTCATTGTTTTCAATGATGTCCTTTATTTCAGAGTCTTCAGGTGGGCATGTAACTTCTGTAACGGTTTTCTCAGGTTTAGCGTTCAAGCTGAGGCTTTGATCCAGACTTTGAGAGTTTCCATTAAGCTCAGACATTGCTACCCTACTGGCGGTCCTGGGTTCAGGTTCTGTCAACTTCTGCTCATGTTCTTTAGGGGCTAAGTCACCCGAGTCATTTAATCTGACATCCAGGATGTTCTTCTGTCCTGAAGTGTTTGTCTTAGCCTGTTCTTCCTCCTGGTTAAAATCAAGCTTTTTGACCACATTGTCTTTTTCTTGGATTACTAGACATGCTACTCCCTCAGTCTGTCTAGCCTTTGGAGTTTCAGAGATATTTCCTTCAATCTTAATTTTTTGATCTTGAGCAGCAATGGTTGTCTCTTTGTTTTCCAATATCTTTTCTGTAGAGGGTTTAGACATGGTTCCCTGCTTGAGTTTCTCAAGCCTCTGCTTCTCTTCTATGGTGAACTGTTTGACCCGCCTCTCCAAAAGGCCATCAAGTTTTGATGCCTTGATTTTCTTGTATGCTGTGCGTAGCAAGAAGCCTTCACTGACATTCACAACATCATGCCAGAAGGACTGCAGGGGTTGATTAGGAGCACTATCCTCATTATCCGAAGGCTCTCTTTTTAAAGGAGAGGCATCGGATGAGGCATTTGTGATGTTAGCTACAACCATGAAAAACAGGCTCATTAGCAACTGTTCCACATTACAAGGCAACTATTTTTATGCATTCAAATTCTAGTCAATACATGCTATATATTTTCTGATGTACTCTCCTTGGTACGTAAAAAAGGGATGTGATAATTAAGAGTAAAACTTTGCAAATACCTTTTTCATCATTTACAGAGTTTGGAGTGCTGGTGTCCATTTCTTCCACAGATTCATTTTTCTCATCACACTTCTCTTTAACCGTTTCATTCTCTTTTTCTTCATCTTGTTCTTCATCTTTTAACACATTATCTTTCTCCAAAGATAGCTTTTCTTCAGAAGAATCTAGTGATGTGTCTTGGACATTATCCTTTTCAGGCACACTTTCAGAGGAGATTTCATCTGTTTTAACCAAAGTTCTTGGTGTTTCTGGAAGAGATGCCTGATTGTCCATTCCAGTTTTAGCTGCTGAAAAAGGAAAACCAAGAAAGTTTTATCAGACAGATTTAGGCAAAAAAGTTTTTTGTTTTCCAGATTGTTCAATTATATTTTCTAGTATTCTTTACTAGCAAACAACATACCCTCAATTGCTTTCCGGTAATTGACGTTGGTGTTTCCAGGTAGCTTTGTGAAAAAGCGATGGACGTGCGTCTTACTCACCCAGCTCCAGCCTCCATACCCAGTTACTCTGTACTCCTCACCTTTCTGCTTCCACACCTACAGAAGATGTTTGAACAGTTACTGAATGCCTTCAGCTCAAATGTTGAAGCTGATGTAATTTCCTAAAGTGTTCAAATAAAACGCTCAAGCTGGCAAGTGTTCAGACATACCTGGTGTTTGATGGGGAAAGTGTACTTCACCCATGTGGCCTGCTGCATAGTCTCTTCATCTTCTAGTTTTTTCTCTCTTTTTTTCACCTTCTCCTTCTCTTCCCGTTCAACAGAGGTCATGCGATGAAACCTAAGCAAAGATGAAGTACAAAAAAAAAGAAAGATCACCAAAACTGGGACATAAATGTGACATTTTTGGAAAGCCTCTAGCACAGAATTTGCTGAAGTATACAAACGGATGCTTTTGTGTTTAGAATCAACAATGTGCAGAAATATATTGCTGGATTAAGGTATTGTTATCCACACATACAAAAAAGCATTTAATTTCCCTTAAAATAAAATGCACATGACAATTGTGCTAGCTAAAAGCCAACAAACTGATAGTGTGAAAACTTGGCTGTTTTTTTTTGTGTGAAAAATAAATAAATAAAAATTATTAAGCCCTTTCTGACTGCAAATCCTTCCAAAGCTTTCAAGCTACATCTACCCAAAACACAGCCCAGACATGAATTGGGTTATTATGACTTTCCTTACTGATTTAACATTTTTTTCCTAAGCAGAATATCAAAAAAGCCCAAAATCCCAGACTTCCTCATCCACAAAACTGAGCACAATCCTTTAGCCTTTTCTGATTTATTTATTCATCTTACTTTTTTAATCTTAACTGCATATCTCTAAAACTCCCATAGATGTAAATTGACAATGTTGACGATTTCAAACTCAAATTTGATCACAAACACTTTAAACTGTTCATCTGTGCATCTATCTGTCTGGCCTGTATGACCTTCAAACTACAACTTTTGAGTTTTTTATGCTTATATAATACTTTTACATGTATATACTTTAACTATTTTATACTTTTAGAGGATTTGTAATGGCTGCTATTATAGGAAGACTTTCAAAACAGCTATAGCATAACTAAAGCGGCATTCATAACAAATAGCAATTCAATTGAAGGAGTTTCTAATCTGTTAGTTGCTAGATATATATTTTCTATCCTACCCAGCTCTAACAGGCAACACATCGTGTGAACTTCACTGTCTGCACTCACATTGGAGGTCACCATATTGCATTCGTAGTATAATTCTGTATAAATTAGCATCAAAATATTGTAGGTTCGTTTAAACTGACCTTGTGTGACCCAGAGAATCCTTCCACATAGGGAGCATGACCACTGGTTTGATTGCACACTCTAGAATGGCCAAAGCTAAAGCAAACTCTCTCGCCTTGCTGCACATTTGGACAGCCTTTATCCAGTTTGACCTACAGCAATGGAAAAGGTCACAGGATGACATGGTTAAATGCTTCTTCTAGGAAACTTTAGCACATTTAAAATAAAAACAAATCCTACTGGTACTTGTAAGACTTTCACCTGTGTGACGCCCAGTTGGGATGCAAGAATGGAGCAGGGACATTGTTCTCCAGCTGGATGATGGTTAATCTCAGAGTGGACACAGTTAGGGCTTTGGAGCCGTACAGCGATCCGTTCCATTTGAACTCACCAGCAGGGGTCATGCAAAACTTGTGGGATAGATGTCTGCGTTTGTCATGGTCCTCACGATGTTGGTGCTTGTTCAGGGCAAGTGTGTTAGTGCTATACTGGTTGTGGTAGACGCGAAATTTGCCCTCATGGCCCAGTTTGAAAAAGCCACTGCTCTTGTTTGAATCTCTCTTAAAGGAGCCAAATGACGACAGTGGGGGAGTCTGAAATATCAATGACATGATTTTAAGATTTACAGATTTAGTAACTATGTAACTTTTTTGTTGAAGACCTTTATACTAATACTAATTCATGCCTTAGCAAATACCACTAATGACCCAAAATCTATTTTGTCACCAAAACATCAACAACCTCTATCCAAGATGTAATCCGTCACCATTAATAAAGGCAACAGCCTTACCTCTTTAAGTGCTCTGCTACCATCCTGAGAGCTGCCATCTTTGTCCTGCATGACCTTGCGTTGGCTTAGCTTGCTATCAGGGTTCCGGAGTCGTGTAATCATGCGTGAAGATCCTGTCTTTGCGCCATCTCCATTAGCTTTACCCTCACCTAAAAAAAAAAAAGACATGTATAACCCCAAACTTTTGAACAGTTGTGTTTGTTAAAGGGCACCTATTATGCAAAATTCACTTTTACATGGCATTTGAACATAAATGTGTGTTGGCAGTATGTGTACACAACCACTCTATAATAGGGGTGGGGAAAAAAATCGATTCTTAGATGCATCGCGATGCGGACGTGGACGATTCTGAATCGCTTCACAAATGCCAAAAATCGATTTAAAAAAAAAAAAAAAAAAAAAACTTTTTTTTTTGTTTTAAATCGATAATAACGTAATATTGACGGAACGCAAAAGACGGAACTCTGAAGCGTGGAAACAATATTGTCAAAGCTTCCACCCGGCTCGGAAAGGGCAAAGCGCATTACACAATCAATCGCAACTTTTATTGCCTAGGATTTGCATCCAGTCGTTGAGAACCAGGGCTTTCGCGCTATGTTGCACACTTTGGAGCCGAGATACAACGTCCCATCTCGGAGATATTTTACAGACACAGCGATCCCCACACTCTACAACAAGACCAAAACCGAAGTCATGGAATCACTGAAGAAAGCGGGTAGGATAGCTGTAACATGTGATGCGTGGACATCCGTATTTTATGTTAATAGAGATTCAGAATATGTTGAAGTTTGTTATAATTTGTTATTGTTGTGATTTTTACTGTAGTGAATTTACTGTTGTGAAATGGAAAATCAATAATCGAGAATCGAGAATCGTTAATAATCGAAAATCGACTGTAATCGAATCGGGACTTCAATAATCGTAATAGAATCGAATCGGGAAATCAGACAGATTAACCACCCCTACTCTATAATGATAAAAATCCACCCAGTGCTTTTTTTAAATCCCCATGAATCATAAGCACTGTCTCAGACGAGCTGTTCTCAGAATCAATGCAATGTGACGTAGAATTGCACAAGCCCCGCCCACGACTGTTGATTGACACTGCAGTTTGAGCATACGCCCTGAGTGAGCTAAACACAGTCCACTATTGTTTCGACGCTGGAGCAGCTGTAGACAAGAATGTCTTCTAAAGCGATTGAGGTGTTTTGTTGTTGAATGTAAGAATCATCATAGCAGTCGTCATTTACTCTCGCTGTTACTCGAGGATGGATCTGTACCAACTGTTCGTGGTCCAGCTTACAGTCTCCAGAGCGACAGGACTAACGTTAATATTACTGATCACAGCAGAAATGAAAGTGAGAGCACGCACTTTATGACAGCTCAGTGTTTTGTGTACTTCGCTGTGTTAAGTTATGTTCCATGATAATGTAAGGGAGAGAGAGAGAGTTTATGGATAAGACTTTAATGCGCACTTCTTATACTGTGTTTACTCAGCTCTTACAGGGATTTTCTGCAGTAAAACTGACGCTTCATCTTTTGTGTGATATACAATAAACTTCATTGAACTCATCAGTATATTTTTGGCCATCATTCGGACACTTGTCCGCTACAGCAGGCTTGAATTAATAGTGGATAAAAACAGATGACAAATACATTATTACCACAATTAAAGTAAACTATACCTGTTCTATTTCCATACAGCATATATTCTCTGGCTCTGTGGGGATTATTGGCCGACTTCGGGTCTACTGAGAGTTTCTGTTTTGATATTATCATTGTCCTGGCTCTGAGCGCGAGCTCGTGAGGCTCCGCCCTTTGGGCCGACAGCAAAAGCTCATTTGCATTTAAAGGGCACACACTAAAACAGTGCGTTTTTCTGAGCCCCCAAAACTGACAACTTAAACAAGCTGTAAAAAAATATCTGTTGGGTATTTTGAGCTAAAACTTCACATACACACTCTGGGGACATCAGAGACTTATTTTACATCTTGTGAAAAGGGGCATAATAGGTACTCTTTAATAACACATTTTAAACACATATAACACATTTAAAAGTATATTGGGTGTATGTAGGTGCATAGAAACCTGTATCATCTTGGCTGTTGAGAGAAGATTGTGAAGATCGGTCCACCAGGTCAGGCTCTTCTGGACCTCGCAAGCATTCAGAGATGGAGAAATGACTGCTGCAGCTGTTCTCATCCACTGTCTGTGCAGGTTCAGTCTCTAGTACAGAATCCCCATCACCATGAGCAGCAGACTCTGAAATCTTATCTGAAGGAGAATCAGTGACAGAAGATACATCAGTAATGGCCATGTTGAGAGTAGAATACTCCCATAATACACATACAATTATTGCAATAACAACAACAACAAAAAGTGTACTAGCATTTCACTATAGCCACAGCCAAAATAATATTGTAGTAAATCATCAACAATGCAGTATATATCAGTACACCATTGTAAACTTTGTTAAATCCAATTCAAACAGGCTCTATACTTTCAGTAAACATGATATACCAAAGACGATGGCAAAGATCCAGTGCTGCTTTATAGACGGCACTGTTGAGCAAAGGTTGCTGGGCAAAGTAGATGGTCTCTTGTGCCAGGAGGGTCTTTGTTTCAGAACAAGAAAATGGAAGACCTGTGTCTAGCTTGGAAATCAACTGCAGCCAACTAGTTAGGACTGTCTTAATGTAACAGCATGTGACTTGAACATTAAGAAAAGAACTTTGCTGTACCTGCCAACTCTTTCACCCCATCAGTCCCTTCCCCTGCCTCCTCACCACTGGAAGACGCTGTCACTGCATTCCCTATGGGATTCTGGGAGTCAGTTTTAGTCGGAATGGTTGAGCTGGATGCCGCTAGCTCAGGAACGTTGGTGGTGCTGCCCACCTCACCAACTGGGATAGCTGAGACTGAAGCTGAAATTTGACAAAAAAGACTGTGTTTAGCAAGTATAAAATATCACTACACAAGGGTAATAATATCTTAATAATTAATAATAAAACCAAATTGAGAGTAGAGTAAAACTAGAAAAAAAGGAAACTCATAATTTAAATTCCAATAACTTTTTTTTAAGGCCTTTTTTAATTTCCTGATATTTCCAGGTTTTTTTACGACAGTGGGCCTCCTGTAAATTTTATCAATATACTGAAAATTATGTATGTGTGATATGATAAATAGCCCTTCACAAACAAAAAAGTACAAGATCTAGTTACTACTAAACAGACCCCAAATCACAAGTGTGCCTGAATTACTTCTATTAGAAAGACGCACTTGCAAATAAAACCGACATCAAAAACACACAAAATCATGTAAACACAGCTAATAGAGGCATAAAAAGATCTCTTACCATCTGCAGAAGTTTGCTCATTCATCGCATTCCCATTACTGGAGTCTTGTTGTGGACACGATCCGTTCGAGTTCATCTGATCGGTCACAGCTGGTTCACCAGATCCTGATTTCGATTCCTGTCTGGCCTTCTCAGCCTCCTCCGCTGCCCGTCGCTTCACCTCCTCAAGCTCCGCTTCCTGCTTGGTCTTCAGGCGGTCCAAGATCACATCTGGAGGAAAAGCATAGAAGAATATTCTCAAGATCTCGCCCACTTAACAAGGACTGAAACACCACAACAGCTGTCCAATGTGTATCCCTAAACAAATCCGCTCCTAATTCCTATTAACATCAAATGAGATCGTCAACATTTCATAAGCCTAAAGATATGTCAACGAGTTAAGCTGGTTATCACTGACATACAATGGCCTACAAGTTATTTGTACCGGTAAGTTTTGAAAAATAACTACTTGCAACTTACTAGTCCCAACTAAGCATTCAAGTAACCACATGAAAACAAAGTTTGCATGCAGGAAGCAAAAGATGCATGAAACAAACATCTGCAGCAAGTGAAATACTTCCCCACAAAACCTTTACAAGATGAATCTCACTTCAGTGCAGGTGGAGCTGCTTTTGCACTGCTAAAAATAGCTGAGCGGAAAGACACCTTACAGTCATTTGAATTGCATCCAAATTCATCTTTTTGAATTCCTTCACATTAACTATTATTGGTTCAGACAGTCACTGATTGTAGTTAATTAAAATAACACAATTCTTTCCACATTTTCTTTTTGACACTGCTAGAGTACACTGCAGGCAACCACAATACATTTGTGAAATGGAAGTCCTTATTTGCAATGGGGCATGTGGAAAAAGTATGTTTTACCATAACCGGGTGTATGAAAATCCACATGATTTATTTATTTCGATTTCATCATCCATTCATGTTGTTTGTTTACATTAGTACTCTGATTTAAATATGTCTACTTGTTGTATGCCAGGAAAAGATTATAATGATAATAATAAAATAAAAATTTAAACATTTGCAAAGAAATGTGTAATGGTATTATCCAGTAATATTTTTATTACTACAATAAAACAAGTATTGAAAGTAAAAAAAAATTAAGTAAAAAAAAAAACTTTAAAAGTGCATATATTCTGATTAAATCTAGTAGGTTTAACTAAATGGATATACGTTTGGTCAACATAACTAAAACAAGTCAATTAAAATAAATTACATTTGTTGAAAAGGCTTAATTTAATTATGCATTAATTAAAATAAAGTCATGCATAATTTAATTACTGGTAAATTCAATGAGCATTTATTTAAGTTGGGTCTTAGCATTGGGATCATAAGCTGAATGCATTATATATAAATACTTCAACAACAAAAAATGCCCACATACTTAAGGAAAATTACTGCTGTCATTTCCATACAACAAAGCTAAAAGCTTAACTTAAAGAAATTAAATAGGTCCCACACTTCCACAGAGCAGACAAGAGACCAGCAGAGTCATGAACTATTTAGGAAAGGGGAAAAATGAGTGTGGGTTGCTAAAATGACCAGTTTCCAAAAAAATGTTGATTCAGATAACATGCATGTCCATAAATAAGTCAATCAGTTAGTCAGACATCCAGGAATGATCAGGCATCTGCTTAAAAACTTAGCTCATAACGTTCAGTGGTTGTGTATGCTGTATTAAAACGATAACTAATAGTCATGATTCTCAAAGGAAATACAAATAATAAACAAACAATATCAGCATCTTTTATTTAATTTTTTACATAAAATTTTTTTTGGAAGAAACAAACTTGATTTCATTCTTGCAAATAATCGAAAATATATCTTACAATAAAAAAAACTTTGATGTATTTTATTGTGAGTAAATCTTACTAAACTAAAAGTATTACTTTGGGGGGAAAATTGCAACATGGCTGTCCAAAAAAATTAATAAAACACACCATCTAATTAAATATAAAACCTAGCAACAGTTTGTGGTTGTCTCACTTGGCACATCCCAACAAATGTGTATTTCCAAGACGTTAATAAAAATGGTATGTATGAGCTTTGATTAATATATTTTCTTACCATTGGCAACGGTGAGGTATGCCTTGTTATTCCCACGGGCCTTGTTAGTGAGCTCCTCTGTAATGTCCATGTGAGAGTGGATCTCCTCTCTCATCTCCTCCAGCACGGAGCAGAGGTCATTCTCCCAGAACCCTTTATCCATAAGCTCCAGTAACTCCCCCAGCTGGACTTTAGTGCTGTAGTACCAAGTCTGCTTATTTTCATCCTCGCCATCTTCCTCTCTGAAAAGGATCAGGTTACATACATTAAACACATGCACTTTATGAACTTTACCATATTTTGGTTACACTTTATTTTAAGGTGTCCTTGTAACAGTGTAATCATACGGAGTAATATCAATTAACAACATGTACTGTACTTACTATAGGGCTAGGATTCGGGTTTGGTTTAGGGTGAGTCGGATGTAATTATGCATAATTTACAGTTATTACATGTCAAATGTAACAAATACACTGTAAAATAAAGTGTTACCCTATATCTTATTTACTTTTTCAGAAAAGCTAGGCTGAAATGTTAGTAATGCACTGAAATGTTAATTGTCCACGCTGTCCTGTGATTTATCAATAAAGTAGCTTAGAAACTGAACAGTTATAGCACATTTTTTTCTACTTTTGAAGTAACTACAATCCGCAGCTTCACAAATAATAGAGAGACAGTAGGAATAATTCACAAAATAACTTCTGTAAATTTGCTGTTACATCAAAGTAGGGCTGCATAGCGATTAATCGCAACTAATTGTTTGCAGAATAAAAGTTTTTGTTTACATCATGTGTGTGTACTGTGTATAATAATTATGTATATATAAATACACAAACATGCATGTATAATTTTAAGAAAAAAATCTATTTATATATTAAGTATTTATAATTATATAATATAAATTGTATTTAAATATAAAAATGTATATAAACATGTAAATATTTTTTTAAATATATACATGCATGTGTGTGTATTTATAAATACATAAATATTTTACACAGTACACACACATATATGATGTAAACAAAAACTTTTATTCTGCAAATGATTAGTTGCGATTAATCGTTATGCAGCCCTACATCAAAGCAATAGCACTGTGGATATGGAATTCCAAAGCTGCCAAAATAATATATTTGCCGCAGTTGTACACAAAGCGACCCGAGTTCGAGTCCCGCTTTCAAGGTTCAAGCTTTCTCAAGTCAACAACATCAAAGTTTATTCACAAACTTTAGCCTATAGTTATAACAATAATGTTCACAAATATGTCATTGCATGAAAGATAGAATCAAGTCTTTAGAAAATATCATGTTACGTGATCATTTTATGGTAACACTTTACATTAAGGTTTCCTTAGTTAACATTAACAGTGACCAATACTTGTACAGCATTTATTAAAGAATTAGTTCATTTCAAAATGAAAATGCTGTCATCATTTACTCACCATCAAGTTGTTCCAAACCTGTATGGATTTTTTTTCTGCTGAACACAAAAGAAGATATTTTAAAGAATGTCATAATCAAACAGTTGATGGACCCCATTGACTTCCAAAATAAATACCATGGAAGTCAATGTGGTCCATCAATTTTTTGGTTATGACATTCTTTAAAATATCTTCTTTTGTGTTCAGCAGAAGAAAGAAATGCATACAGGTTTGGAACAACTTGAGGGCGAGTAAATGAGGACAGAATTTTCATTTTGAAGTGAGCTATTTCTTTAATCTTAATGTTAATCTCAACATTTATTAAAACATTTTGTAATGCTTAACATTAGTTAATGCACTGTGAACTAACATGAAAATGTTTATTAACTAATATTAACAAAGGTTAATAAATGCTGTAAAAATAGATTGCTCATTGTTAGTTTATGATAGATAATGCAGTAACTAAAGTTAACAAATGAGGCCTTATTGTATAGCTTGTTTATTACACGGATCAATAATTAAACTCCTTGAAGGTGAGCACTTAAGAACTGCTTTATAAATGGCATTTTTTGTTTTACATTTACACCAGATTCTCGGCAGTTTGTATCCATAATATATTGCGAATACTCACACAACGATCCTCCTGTTGAGAAACCAGTATTTTCTTTGATGTCGGTCGTAACCAACGGGCTCTTGCCGGATGTACGGCCGGCTCTTCTGGAACTCTGTCAGACAGTCTGTTACGCCGGGCACTTTGTGCGCCACACAAATCTCACACTGCCATTCGTCCTCGGGCACCTCTTCCAGTGGAGGCTTCACGCACTCAAGGTGATAGACGGCCGAGCAGGTCTCGCAGCACAGGAGGTCGCCAAGCCTATGGCAAACCCGGCAATGGTCGTCGTACTGAACGACCCCCTCGGACATGAGCTCCTCGCGGGCGAGGTTGGTGGTGAGGAATTGGTCCACCAGGAACTGCAAGACCTTGACTTTGCTCTCCAAAGGGCTGAACGGGTAGTCTTCGCCCTCCAGGTCAGGGAGCACGTGGTGATACTCCGGGTCGCTTTCGCAGTATGAACGCACCACTTCTGGCCAGGTCATACCGTCAATGAAGTAGAGCGTGGAGTTAATGCTGTCTTTGAGGTCCGCGGGTCCGAAAGTGGTGTTGGAGGTGTCCTCCTCCCGTAAGATGGCCTTCAGCAGACAGATGTGCGTCTCCGCCATCAGCGTGCACTGCTCCTGTCCGACCAAAGCGGCGCAGAAGTCCTCGAAGCGGAACGGAGAGAGACGCAAGACTGTACTGAAACTGCGAAGGACCTCATAAACAGCTGATGCGTTGAGTAGCTGCTCGTTGGGAATGAGAAGGTCCTCGGAGGAACTGGGCAGCTCCAGAGAAGGAATCTCCTTCTGCTCCAGAATAGGAGAAGGTGGTCGCCTTGGTCTTGGTCTTTTACGACCTACTGAAACAGAGAGAATCAGTATCAGTTTTGATTGCTGGATGCGAGTGCTCGAATTAGGAACAGATTAAAGACAAAATGGAGGAAAACAAAGTCCCAACGCAATTTTATGCTCATGTAATATAGAAACTTAGTCTCATTTTATTTGTTAAAAATAAGAGAGAAGGTCATGTTAGAGTCCATTTGGAATAATGTGCATGAAATGATCAGTTTCCCCAAAATATTCAGTCAGTCAGTTAGTCAGACATCAGGAATGATCAGGCATCTGCTTAAAAACTTAACTCAAAAATGAGACAGAGGAACATAACGTTGTGCATGCTGTATTAAACCAACATTAGATTTTTATGATTCCCAAAGGAAAAAGATTATAACATTTGCAATTTGCATGCACACAACAGTTTAAAATAAATAAGGTGAATCTTGTATGTAAAGCATGTACAGGATTCCAGCATCTAAATGTGTTTTAAAGCAACAACACAAAAATCTGCATGAGGTATACTTAAATTCTATAAAAAATATATATTTTAATCTTTGAAAAAAACGTAATATGCACAGCACTTTTCAAATGTTTAAACTTAGGAATTAATTTTATTCGGCAAGGTCACATTAAATTGATCAAAAGTGGCAGTAAAGAATATTTATGATGACACAAAAAGATTTGTAACTTCATAAATGTCTTTCTTTTGAATGGTTTTGTCCATTAAAAGAATCATGGAAAAAATGTATCACGTTTCCGCAAAAATATTAATCAGCACAACTATTTTTAACATTGATAATAATCAGAAATGTTTCTTGAGCATCAAATCATCACATAATAATGATTTCTGAAGGAACAAGTGACACTAAAGACTGGAGTAATGATGCTGAAAACACAGCTTTACCATCACAGGAATAAATGACACTTTAAAACGTTCAAATAGACAACATGCGGTTTAATACCTCATCCATCACTCTAAAAAATACTTTAACCTTAATTATCTCTCATAAGGCGGGTAAATCATCCTAACAGCAGCAAAACCTTCATAAGCTACATCATAAATGGCATTATGACGTCATGTGCGAGAGTGACACAGTGGCGGGTCGAAATTAAACGTCCTCCCCGCGTCAGGTGCAGCGGCACTGGCGCTGGATTTCAAAACAATCGGCCGCATGCTGCCCTGTCATTAGCTGCACTTCAGCTTTGGCTACGTGCTCCAAAACACCAGTCAGACAACCATAGCCTCATGCAAATGAGGGTGGATAGTAAGTAAAACACCGAAATACAACACTCGACCGTACTTTTATCAAAGTTTATGGAATATGCAGATGTTTTAATAACAAATTATCTTATCAGCGCGAAATCAATTAGATAGATGAAGGGCTGACTAACTTTTGTTGTGCTCATATGTAAGATTAAAACGTGTTCCCGATACAGTCTAAACCCATTGAAACATATCGTATAACAAGAGAGAGTGATTTAAAAGTAACGTTATTTAAAACAACGCAGAGGGTGTCTGGATTTAATAAGCTAACAGGCTAACCGTTAGCAAATACATAATTGACGAGTGAAGCTAACTTTTTGTTGATATTAAAAAGTGCCTTACTGTTGTACAGTGGGATTTTTAAGTCTAATAGTTAATTCTAAGGCTTTTTGCATCTTGATAACGTCCCACAATTTCATAGCAACAAATGACTACCGCGCTAATGCTACTTGCTAAACCCGCGGCCTTTGCCAGCATAGAAAAGCACCAGGATCCATTTTGAGTGTTTTGGTCAACAAAAGAGCGCTGTTTTCAGTCTCATTACTGCACACGGATCAGTCGCCGGTGAGATCGATGAAGATCGCTCGTACCTGCGTTGCTGCCGTGGCTGCTCTCCGTGCAGTAACTCCCATCATCTTCTTCCAATTCGTCCAGTTCCTCCAGGTAGTCGGACTCGTCGTTGATGGCCTCCTCCTCCTCTTCTTCTTCTTCCTCCTCTTCATCCGTCAGAGGCTCCTCAATGATTTCTTCCTCTTCTGATCTCAAACTAACCGCATCCTCATCATCATCATCGCTCTCGTGGTCGTCGTAAACCACCCCGCTCGCGGTGTTCCGCCGCCCCCTGCCTCTGGCCGTTCCCCTGCCTCTTCCTCTGCCCCTCGATACCGCGGATCGCGCTTTTCTCCGGCCTCGTGTTGAATGATGATGAATCCCTCGTTTAGGGGTAACATAATCGTCATCAGAGGTAACTTTCACCTTCGCCCGCAAGCCCCGGCGGGGTCTCAGACCGCGCACCGGTCCCGTTGAGGGTTCCTGCATCAGCTGCGCTTTGGGCGGCCTGCCTCGTCTCCCCCTCATTATGGATAAAAATCTATTCTCTTCAGTTTCGCGTTTTGCCTGCACTTTACACGCACAAAACCCGGAATTTCGGGCACCACCGCTAAGTTAATCCCGTGCAGGTGAGAATGCACTAGTCCCGCGGAGCCCCGGTCTCGGTTAACGCGAGAAAGCTCAAAACGAACGCCCGGCGCCCCGCTTCAGGTCGCTCGTAGCCGCCATGTTCTTTCCTCCCTCTCCGTCCGCTGACAACAGACAGCAGGCCTGTGCTGGAGTCACGTGACCCGCGCTCCGAATCAACGCTTTCAGCACGCCACGATGTTTGTTGCGTTTCGCACTGTCAACACGCTTCCATCCAGAGCGCCTGTTACTATCGTAGGCTCTTAAGCACGTGAAAATGTGCCTCTGTGTGTATATTTCTTGGTTTTAGTGTTGTTCTGAGGCAGTGGTTCTTGTCATCTGTTCTCCATTTTCTTCTACGTGTTAACTTCATTGAGATGGAGGGTTGACAGAAACAGATTGGTCTAAGTAGCTACTGAATAAAATAAGTTGGTGTTGATATTACAGAACAGAACATGTATATATTAGGCTATTGTGTTGCCTTTTTTCTCCATGTGTACACGTTAGTTAAATAGCCTCATTTCGAACTTTTCTTTCTTTCGACCAATTAAAAAGTTTTTTTTATTTTTTATTTCCCATGTCATTACATTGTTTAGAGCATTTTTTTCATCTCTTTTTTTCATATGTAATGCCATGTCTACTGACCACTGTAGTGCACACCAGAACTCAGTTTTTTTATTTAAAGAAGCCATGTATAGGCCAAAATAATGGTATTAAATTTAATACTAAAAGAGTGTGATTATGATTGTTAAAACTAAAGAGGACCTTAAGCAAAACGTTCCCTCTTTTTATTTAGGTGACCATTTATTAAATGTGGCAAATAAAATACATCAAGAGGAAGAGAGTTCCAATGATGATGTGCAGTGCCAGTGTTATATGGACAGGCACAAATATGTCGGCACGTACATTTTATATGTGCACAGGTGATGTTAAAATAGCACTTTTTAGAGCTTGCTGTATACTTAATTTTATATGGCACATCTATGGTGTAGATGTAGTAAAGCTAAAATGAAAAAGCTTCAGGTGGCATTTAATGATGCATTAAGTGCAACCCAAATGTTCGTATCTAATGATGTTCCTACATACATTGCATGCTGTGTTAAGGAATTATATGTATAATAATAACAATAAAATATGTACATTTTTATTTGGTGATTCAAGAAATACAACCAATGGTTTTAATAATCCTACATTAAGTGATGCAAGGTATTGCTCCTGGTTCTGGAAGCACTGGAATTCAAGTTTGTATGTTTTTAAATAATGTGTGTTGTATGTAAATCTATGTTTGTATGTTATTATTTTCTTTCTTTTACTTTGTGATATGGACCTAAGGGTCTGAAATAAAGAATGAATGAATGGGATTTTTTTCATTCACCAATCAATTTTTAGGTTCCAGGATTTTTTGGTATAAAGATGATTATACTTTCATAACTATGTTATTAAAGATTAAACGGAATGAATATACATACCATTTTACTTTATGCAATATGTGGGTAAAATGGCCATAAATAAAGTCCTATTCAATAAAATGTATATACTGCATACAATTTGCATATTAATGTGTTCTTGGGGCAACATGTAATGAAAAAAGAAGTGTGATAATGGGAGGTAAGTTACTCTAAAATAGTTAGGCCTATTAATAATACTAACTACAAATGACATCTTCAACAGTGTAATTAGATTAATGTAATAATTACTATCTTTAGAAAGTATTGGTCTACTTATTACTAATTACTAAATCCCATATCAACCTCAACCACTCAACAACAATACAAGGAGAGACAAGAAACTGCACTTTTAATGCTTTCAATTTAACAATACAATTGCATGAATTATTTTTGAATTGACCAAAGTGTGTATGGGAGAAGGTTACATTAAAAATATACCTTTTAAAAATGTATGTTAAATCCACTATTGTTTTATACAGAATTGTTCTATAGTCTATGCAGTAGCCTTCAATGTAATTACATCAGATTTTATTTTAAATTACAGAAGAATTAAGAGTAATCCCTTTAATTAAATTACACTATTTAGATTACTTGTTAATTAATTACACCCAACACTGTATAACAGTAATTCCTCTTTTTGTCTGGCGCTGTTGCCATGGTTACTCGTAATATCTGCGTGCCATTGGTAATGGCTTTTTATAGTTGTTGTGCACGCGCACAACTCAGAGTCAGTCAACTTAGAGTTGATTGAACTAACTAATTTCAGCTGATCTGTAACCGAAAACTCAGAGTTTCCCATCTCAGGGTAAGTCAACTCAGAGTTCAAGTTTTAACTCAGAGTTGGTTGAACCTCCTTATTGAAACAGACCCCTGGTGTCCTCTACAGAAAATCAATGCATTGTTTTGTAACAGAAAGTCATATTTTGATTAGAAACCCAATAACATTTTCCTGAGATGCTGATTTATGACAAACAATTAGAAAATGGGTCAGATTTGAATAATGACAAAAATATTATCATATTTCCATAAGAGTGCTAAATTTGATCACTAGTTAATGTCAGTCACATTAAAAGACCAAGCAGAAGTTGTATTATAGTTGTACTATAGTGGACAAAAGTCTATTCCTGGGTCACAAATAAAATTATATGATCAGTAATAACCATATCTGATTTTTCATGCTGAACCTAAAGGACTTTTCACTTAAGCTAAGTTAATTAATAATTGCATAAATTATTCCTGAACTGACTAGAGTATTTAAAAAGGAGAGAAGGTTGCATTAAAAACATACATTAAATATTTATGTTACATCCATTGTTTTATATTGTTCTATAGTCAATACAGTATTTAATGCAATCACATCAGAAGTAACCAATTAAATTATAGACAAATTAAGAGTAATAGCCTATTACTTTACTTTTTCAAGGTAATCTTGCCCTAATTAAATTACAATAATGAATTAGTAATGAATTACACCCAACACTAAAATAAGTTACACATTTTTTTAGGTAAAATAATAAAGTTGTGTATGCTATATATGTCACGATCCACACACGGGAAACGGGTAGATCCAAGTGCAGTGTTTATTAATGGGTAATCCGTAATCGTAAACCAGTCCAGGCAGGGTCAAAACCATAAAAGCAATCCAAACAAGAAACAAAACAAGAACAGACAAGAAAACAGACCTCAGAAGTGGCGTGATACATAACAAGGAATCCGTGACAAACAAAGAAACAACCAGGGTATATAAACACACAGAACTAACAATGATAACAAGAGACAGCTGGGAACAATGACGGGAACAGCTGAGTGCAATGAACAGATAAGTGCAGACAAGGATTGTGGGGAATGTAGTTCATAATGTGACAGACACCGTGGGGGACGAGGACCTCTAGTGGACACCAAGGAACATGAACCAGACACCGTGACATAACCCCCCCTCTACGGAGCGGCTACCAGACGCTCCAAGACCCACAAAAAACAAACAAAACCAGAGTCCAGGAGGGAGGTGGAACGGTGGAGGATCAGGGGGAGGGATGGGGGGCCAGGTCCATGGAGGGGGACAGGAACAAGGGGGAACGGTTTAGCCGGCGACCAGGGTTGAGAAGACAGTCCATCGGGCGGCCAGGAACAAGGGGGAACGGTTTAGCCAGCGACCAGGGCGGAGAAGACAGTCCATCGGGCGGCCAGGGCGGAGACGACCCCTCGGGCGGCCAGGGCGGAGCAGACAGTCCATCGGGCGGCCAGGGCGGAGCAGACAGTCCATCGGGCGGCCAGGGCGGAGCAGACAGTCCATCGGGCGGCCAGGGCGGAGCAGACAGTCCATCGGGCGGCCAGGGCGGAGACGACCCCTCGGGCGGCCAGGGCGGAGCAGACAGTCCATCGGGCGGCCAGGGCGGAGCAGACAGTCCATCGGGCGGTGTGATGTATGTGTGATGCATACTTGTATCCAAGATCAAGGCCTGGTTTCAAAGACAGGGCTTAGACTATGCCAGGACTAGGCCAGGACATTTACCCCCAGTTTCACAGACAAGGTTTAAAGTAAAATGCATGTTTGAGCTGTGAAAGCAACTTGCACTGACATATCTTAAAATATGTCCGTGTTGTTGTTTTGTCTCAAGATGCACAGCTAATGTTTTTTTTCTTTCTAAAGCACATTTATAAAAGCTACTTAAATGTCCTGGCTTTTCTGTGAAAGCTTTTATAAAAATGCCATAGAAAAAAACATTACTGGTGTGCATCTTGAGACAAAACAAGTTGCTATCAGTTAAAGGATAATTCCGGTATTTAACACATTGAGTCTATATTGTAGTTTGTTTTGGATGAACAAGAGTGGTGGACAAAAATTTTTTGACAATGGTTCCTCTCTCGAGTTTTTGACTATATAAGAATTGGCCATGGATCCATTTAACATTGGAGTCAATGGGCATGTCCGAAAATGTCATTAAAACAACCTTTAACATTAGTTTTCAAAACTGTGCAAATCACCTAGTGATTAGTGATGTTAGTTGATGTTCCAGAAACAAAAAGTGTTGCGAAATACAGTTTCTGTCGTGTTTTATTCGTCATTGAGCGGAAGTTATTGTGAAGTGTCTGAAAAAATAGTTCCACTATAGCAAAATAAACGGATTGGAACCATATATTGCGACGATATATTGTTTATAATCATCAACGAACACCACTAACCACTCGGTGAGTTTAACAGTTTTGTAAACGAACATTATTGGCTGTTTTAATGACATTTTCGGACATGCCCATTGACTCCAATGTTAAATGGGTCCATGGCCAATTCTTTTATAGTCAAAAACTCGAGAGAGGAACCATTGTCAAAAAAATGTTGTCCACCACTCTTGTTCATCCAAAACAAACTACAATATAGACTCAATGTGTTAAATACCGGAATTATCCTTTAAAGGATTAGTTCACTTTTAAAATGTAAATTGTGTCATCATATACTCACCCTTAAGTTGTTTCAAACCTGTATGAATTTCTTTCCTCTGCTGAACACAAAGGAAGATATTTAGAAGAATGTCAGTAACCAGACAGTTTTTGGTTCCCAATGACTGCCATAGTATATTTTTTTCCTACTATGGCAGTCATTGGGAACCAAAACTGTTTGGTTACTGACATTCTTCTAAATATCTTCCTTTGTGTTCAGCAGAGGAAAGAAATTCATACAGGTTTGAAACAACTTAAGGGTGAGTATATGATGACACAATTTTCACTTTAAAAGTGAACTAATCCTTTAAGACAGCTCAAACATACATTTTAGTCTGGATTTAAGCCTTGTCTGTGAAACAGGCACAAAAATACCAAACTGATTAAATCCAACAAACAGACCCACTCAACATAATCCAAAACGCACAGGTCTGGAACAAGAAGCACTAAACACATGAAGCTATTCACAACAGTCTAAACAAGAGATAGGGGTATTTATAAAGGTGCCAATCATACAATGCAGACTGAGATAAGATTAAGATCAATACTGGAGTGACAGTGACCTCTGATGGTTAGGTTGGGATTGTCAGGTGTGATAGTATTTCTGAGATATGACAATAAAACGTGACAATCGAGCGCGAGAGCGTTTTTCCCTTCTAGTGTGTAACACTTTGTACAATGCAAACAGTCAATCAATCCAGTTACAGCTGTAAGATATGTGATATTCGCTCTGTGTAGTTACAAACCAGGTGTGTTATTCGCTGAAAACATTTTCTCAGATATGACCTAACTCGCACACGGCGCTCGAGCTTCTTTGTGTGTCGCTCGTGAGACGTTCTTCTAAAAAGTCGTAATCAACCTCGGTACTACAAGAAGAAATAAAATAAAAGTACAGCAGTAACCATTCACATCTCGTGTAGTCGTGGCCGAGTGGTTAAGGCGATGGACTAGAAATCCATTGGGGTCTCCCCGCGCAGGTTCGAATCCTGCCGACTACGGTCAGAGTTTTTAATTTGTCTTTGCACAAACATCGTTTTACTATAGTAAATGTAAAGTTTTTTTTTTTTTTTTGAGTAGTAAAATCCCTAAGATATCTGATTGCTTCGTGTTTTTTGGAATGACAATTGTAGCTGGTAATAGTTAATAAAGAGAAGTTGTCAGTAGGTGGAGCCTTTGTGTCAATTTACTGTAGGCCTATTAAAACTGTCAATCTTAAAATTATTGCTCATATTCTTATCTTGGGTGTCAATATTAAAATATAAACTGTACTCTCCATATATTAGTGCCAATTCACCCAAAGAATAAACATGTTGCCATTATTTACTCACTCTCATGTTGTTCCAAACCTGTTCTCTGGATCGTAAAAATATATTAGTGAGGATGACACTTTCATAGTGTCATTATATTTTTATTACATTATATTTTTCCATATAGTGAAAAATTGCATTTTTTTTAACAACATGAGGGCACCATATAGTCAAGTATTGTATCCTTTTAAGATGAAGCAGTTCTATGGAAGTTGAATTAAATAAATTGGCATTTAAACTGATTTAGTTCATCCAAAAGATATAATCAGTTTACCATTTTCAATAGAAAAAGCTTAACGTGGCAAAAAGGAAACAGCAAGTTGACGTAAGATAGGCCTAAATGTGAAAGTCAATGTTCCAGAGATCAGTGTTTGCATTCTGGAACACATTTGCATAGGGTGCAGCTGAAGAGTTTAAAGCCAACAGGGTTTTCTTTATCTCACGATTCGGAAACTGCACTTAAACACTTTGCCTTCCAAGATACTGTGCTGCTGATCACCTGCTGCGACCCGAAGATATTTGTCCTCCGTCCAAACAGAGCGATACAATCAAGAGGAAAAAGAAAGCTGACTTCATCAAGGACTGGCTTCTGTCTCTTCCTTATGTAATATCTCCACAGGTTCAGGCTGAGTTGTGGGAATGTTAAGATCATGCCGCCAAGAAAAGGTTGGCAGAAACTTTATACTAAAGTGTATCGTTCATAAGTTAGTGGTCAGTAAAACATTTTTTTTTTATCCTTATTCAGGTGTGATACATTAAACTGATCAAAAGTGATAGTATAGACATTTATAACGTTGCAAAAGAACTCAAATAAATAAATGCTGTTTTTGTATCTTTCTAATCTCAAAATGTATCAGTTTTCCACAAAATAATAATAATAATAAAATGCTTCTTTAAAGGGATACTTCACATCAAAATGAAAATTCTGTCATCATTTACTCACCCTCAAGTTGTTTCAAACCTGTATGAATTTCTTTCTTCTGCTGAACACAAAGGAAGATATTTTGAAGAATTTGGGTAACCAAACAGTTAACTGCTCATGATTTCTCTGCACACCTCATAACTTACCTCTATTTGCAGGAGTGGAAAACCTAATCTGACTTGTCAAATGACATCAGATACTCGATTATGTTGTCGTAATCAGGTCAGTTACACGGCTAACTGTCCCGTTTGCATGTAAATCATGTTATTTTTAAACGAGTTCATATGATTATTGCTTGCTATTAAAGACATACTTTTATTCATAGAAATGGCCACATATCAGTGAACTTATTACATAAAAATGCTTTTAACATTTAATTATGCAACACTCTTTGCAGAAATGAATCCCAGTTATGGATAAACTCACAACATCATCATCAAGTCCTGGCCCGGGCACATTGGGCAACAAGTTTATTTGTTTTTTTTTATTAAAGGATAGCCTCTTGAGATGCAACATCTCATTTTCTGTAAAACAGAATACAAAAGACAAATCATAAACAAAAAAAATAACAACATTACAGATACATCTACAAATTCATTCATACACAACTCATTCACAAATTCTCTCACCAACTCACACCGACCCTTAAACTAACAAAGTTTACTTAAAGTTAAATAAATTAATGAGAAACTATGACATTTGAACAGATAAACAAATTAACAAAGAATTGAAATTAACTTAAAAATTAAAAGCATAAACTAGTTGTTTTAAGATATAGAGATAGGGATGATCTGAAAAAAGCGAAAAGAAGTTATAGATCTCAAGGGAAGAGGAAGATTATTCCAGTCCCATGGCGCTTTATATTGAAAAGTTCTGGGTACAAAGAAAAAAGGATATTGCATGTGTCTGAGTGTATATAAAGATCTGCATGGAATTAGAAACTGTTTTAAATAGAAGGGACAATTGAAATAAACACATTTAAAGATAAACTGAACCCAGTGGAATTGCCTTCTTGATTGAATGCCTTCTGTACACCTAAAGACTTTGAAAAGATTTAGAAAAGACTTTATAAGATTATCAGCTCACATCTAAAGACTTGGTTTCACAGACTCACAGTCTCAGACTAAAGATTTTACAAACACTGAATCTTGTAGTGACACTATTTACAAGACTACAACAAATTTTTTCCTCCATTAAAATAGGCATTTTTATGCATATTTTTTGTTTGATGAGTAAAAATATGTTAATTTATATTGTTTAATTACAATAAATAACTTTCTTTTCCAGGAATGAAAAAAATCTGTGAACATCTCTTAATAAAGAGTTGACTATTTAATGGGATGACCTAACTTTTTCACATGACTGTATATGGGGGTTTTGAATCTATATCATTATATGATGAGAACAATAGTTTGAACTAAATGTCTTGAAAGGGTATAATTTTAAATGCAGACATGTCGATGGCTTCGGCAATATCGGTCCACTTCTTTTCTTTTTCCACTCTGTCGTGGTATAAATGGCAGTTTACATCAGAAAGACACGGCTGCTCTGCCCACAGCTCGACAAGGCGCTCCTCTTGATCCACGGTCCATTTTCGCCTACTTGGCGCTCGTTGTGTTTCCACGTCCGTCGACATGTTTCTTTGTTGTGACTGATGGCTTCCTGTTTCCGGTTTTCAGAGAACAAATTTATTGGTTGTTGATTGTTTTACGTCACTATGACTACGCTAGGACTTGCGATAATATCAAACATGTTTGATATGAAAGACTAGAGAAAGACTGGCATAAATCGGGTCGCCGATAGATTGACAGGAGTTTATACTGCGCTTACCTTGGTCAAAGAATCAACAGGCAGGGGGGTTTCCATCACCTCTAAAGTGATTTTTGATGTGGTAATACATCAGCTGTGGAATGCTGGTGTACCTGCAGAATGGGCACTTCTACTGCAGTCTTTTAAATACTGCACACACTCCCCCTTGCTTAACACAGTTGTGTGCATTTTTGTAGGGTGGAATGGCTCTTAAAAGAGCATTTGAGTTATAAAGTAAACAACAACAACAAGAAATAGGCGAGAGAGAGAGATAGAGGACTAGAGTAAAAGTTAGAGAATAATTAACACAGCAAAACAAATATAATATAAAGTAAAATAGCAAAAGAGGTACACATGGAATATAAATGGGGATGACAATGCCAAGGATCTGCAAAGAGAAGGAAGTATAGAGCATCAGAATAGCATACTTTTTTTTAATTATTTTATTACTCTAGTGCAGGGGTGTCCAAAGTCACTCCTGGAGGGCCACTGTCCTGCAGAGTTTATATCCAACTTGACTCCACACACCTGCCTGGAAGTTTCTGTCTAGTAAGACCTTGATTGGCTGGTTTAAGTGTTTATAACTGGGGTTGGAGCTAAGGTGCCCTCCAGGAGCAGGATTGAACAGTGCATATACTGCTATACAGTAAGTAACAGTATGCAATATATAAAACTACTTTCAAGGAGTTTTGATGAATTTGTATTACTATTGAATGTAGTTTAATAAGTAGCAATAAATGCATACTTATTAATAACAATAATATCAAAATAGTTTACATTTAATCAATTTATTCAGAGAAAAAAAATGTCTTACAATATAACAAATATAACACACACACCTACGATGCTTTTGGGAAACTCTGCCCTAGTTATTTGTGTGATATGGTGAGAAAAGTTGCACGATTTTGTTTTTACACCACTTAATTTTAACATCACACTAAATGCCACTTCAGAAATAAACATTGTAAATAAAATTAGAATTAAACAAAAAAAGAGTAGCTTGCCTGTAGGCCTACTCACCAGAGACAGGGGTAGCTGCAGCTTGGAGTAATGGGCGTGGCAAGCCCCGCCCCAGGTGCACCCCCGCCCAAATCTGCAGGCTGCAGCCAGGTGCTTCTCGCCCGACAGGCAGAAAGAATCGTGCTGTGAAAGAGGCTTCCCATTAAAATACATTCGTTAATTAAATAGCGTGTTGATATCACGAAAATAACTAAATAAACGTGTCCGTGTCACGAATCAATAGATTAAATTACGTGACTGTTGCCCCCTTGGACAATAACAACGACAACTTTTTCTTTCTGTAGATTTATTCGCCCCGGTTGTTTTCTCTTTTGTTTTCTGCGACAGATTTTGGGGCTGAATGTTTTAACATGAACAACAACAGAACATGCGTTAACTGCGCTTCTTCTCTTCCGTTTTTACTCACTAGTCTTTTCTTCTAATAGCGCCCCCAACAGTATACATATTTTTCTGAGGCTTTCTATATTTATACCCTTTACATTTATATGAGTGCAAATTATCTACAATAAACAAGGAAATGAAATAAATTAAATAACTATTTGAGGTCATTACATGACCATATCACGAACTGCCGTGAGACTGGGTTGAAAAAATGCATCTCTGTTCTCTTTTAAACAGGAAAGAAAATGTAGTAACTCACTATGACCAGCAGAGGCCGACACACTTCAGTGTAACGGAGGTCTGGAACAAGACTATAGATGGACGGAAGGTGGATGGGTGAACAGATGGATGAATGGAGGAGGTGGACGATCCCTGGAGTGTGGAAGGAGACCGTTGGGAATACACACCGGACACATCTTGAAGAATTGCATTGTATTTTACATTGATGCATTTGGCAGATGCAAATAAGAGAAATTACAGAAAACAAGACAAAACACACCTGCATTGTGTTTCTCTTCAAATAAAACTGTGATGGAAATCACGCATTTTGACCTAAAAAAAATTGCCTTACATTCTGAACATCTTAACCTAAAAAATTGCATTGCATTTGACAGATGTAAATATGTGCATTCCCTGGAATCAAGCGCTCTAGTCCAGGCTAGTTTAGGAAAAAAGGGTGAACAAATTGCAACAGAATCAAACTCAACTGATTTTGTATCCTCCATATATCCTGAGTAAGGAAAAAAAAGCCCCGAAGAATCCCATTAGGGGAAAGTTCCGAAAAAGACCCAAATATATCCTATTCATATACGCCTATTCATTTATTTTTCTCACATGAAGAGGGTAAAATTTTTTACCTTTAGATATCACCATAAAAATGACTGAGTTGATTACTTATATCAAGACAAACAAAAAATTTATTAACAAGTTTTTTTAATTGTTTGTTGACATGGACAAACGGTGCATCGTCTAATTACAGATGTGCTAATTTGCATAAATACCAGAACAGATCTAAATATTTTGACCCCCATTTTGGCTTAAAACGCCGGGACTACTCATCCTGTCTAGTGTTTCTCTGCCAATAAAACAGTGAAGAAAACAACAACTAGCCTAAACAAAGAATGACATCTCAGATAGCACTGACCGTAACCGCTCTCGCTTCTTATCCTCCTCACTGTCAGCGGGAATATTTTGGTTTGTCTGGCTGTGTAAGGCTATAGGCTACTCTACGAGATGGTTGAGAATCACTGATCTAGATTATGCGCATGACTCAAATGCTGGCAGACACAGCAGCAGTTGTAGGCAGGTATATTGATCATGAAATCAGCATTTTCTTGTCTTGAATTGTTAATTCATTCGTTCGTTCGTTCATTCATTCATATTCATGTCACTTGTAGTTATCTAATATGTAAAAAATAAAAAAGCAGGCCCTGCTTGAATTGCAACTTGTTAGTCTTCAAGTAGGCTACTTGCTGGTTTTGGCTGCCCTCCAGAGAATATCTTTCTCAGATCGTGAAATGAATCGAATGATCACAGGCCTGGCTCGCTGGTTCTCACTGTTGAGCCTGCAGTCGATGAGCCACATCAACTGCTCGTGTGGTGTTGAATGCTGGACCGAGCGCACGACACAGGCGCGCAGATGGCACTGGGGACGGGGGGGACATGACCCCCCCAGATTCATAGTGACCCGATCCGTCCCCCGGCCTCACTATCCCCACGAAAGGCGACAAAAATTGGTAAAACAGAGGATTAACCAGTGTTTGCGCTATGTACATTAGCCAAAGCAGTGCCCCGGCCCGCCGCTGCGCTTCAGAATCGGGTCGGGGCAGACGCAGGCTGACACACAATAATAATCTACACCGGTCACCATTACTTTGTACCCACGTTCTCACTACACGATGTTCTGTTGTCAATAAACACACGATGACACCGACGTTTACACTCTTTCTCTCTGTGTGTGTGTGCTACGACTCCTGAGTGACGCAGGGGTCCTATGAGGAGCTGGTAGCTGCCTCAATCGTGCCTGTAGGAGCGGACGAGCGGTAACCATAGTGATCATATACCATCTATGACTGAGCTGAGTCAGTGATTTTCTGAACTGAAAAAAATCGACTGTAAATGCCACATAAAAGCAATGAAGAGACAAAAAACAATCACCTCGTTTTTTCAAAAACCAAACAATGTAAGTATCCTATGCCTGTTGACTTTCCCAGATGTGGCAGATTAGATTTTTTAAGGGGAATAGCTAGTCTGAATAGCTAGTCTTTTGCACTTAGCAAACACAGCAAAATGTGGAGACCATAACTATGCATTTTGGTGAGTGGACAGAGGCAAATAATGAATGAACACAAAAAGAATGGTTGGATAAATCAAACAATTTATCGTCGTCAGGAAATAATGTTTTATCTTATAATTTAACCCATTGTACTGTATAAATTGACTGAGGTATGTTCACTGTCGTGTAAGCCACTATAAAAATAATTATAATGATAAATAATAAGTACATTTGTGTGGTGCAAGGTTTATGCAAACAACAAATAAAGGCCTACATAAACTTTTGACACCCTCTTATAGTAGGAAATCATGTTTTTTTATTGTACGTACAGAGCAACGAACGGAGGATATAGATTCTTAAATTATGGGCTATGAAAAACATTTCTTAATATGTCATACATCATTTGAAAGATATTTCTAATATATAAATTGCAAACAAACTTGTAATTAACTCCTAAATTTTACATTTTGAGTTATTCTTAGATATTTGACATAGTAGTTTTAGCCATTAATTCTCAGGAATATGTTGTATTTCACATTGTTGTGAAATTCTATAGAGGTATAGGGTTAACTGAAATTATGAGATTTGGGTGGTGATTGGTATACTAGTCAAATAACAGTCTGATCATGCATTGCTAGTGGTGATCAGGTAGGCCTTTGTTTACCTTTGTTCATTCATTGTTGTTTATCCATGATTTCAAATAAGAATACCCCAATGGCTTTTTAGCGCAAATCATTTGCCCAAATTACGCAAAGTAACTACTTGAGCACTAGTTAAAGCCCAAATTACGCAAAAAAGGAATTGAGTTTAAATCATTTGCTGACAGCTTGGTCCCCCCCAGTTAAAAAATCCTATCTGCGCCACTGGCACGACACACCTCCTTGACTCTGGCCTTGACGTCCTCTTTGCTGTTTTCTGATAGCCCGTAGAGCCACCTCCTTCCATAACGCTCCGCATCGGACAACCTCTCTTCTAACTCCTCAATTTTCTGTTCATAAGCCCATACGTTTCTGCTTGAGAACGTCCATTTCAATGCGAAAGCTGCCCACTTCGTTGTAGGCCTATATGCAGTCCACTTTCTCCCGCAGATCTTCGACGAGCACAGCATTTTCAGACACCTTTGATTCAATTCTATCAGATCTCTCATTAATTCAATTATAATAATCAATCAAGAAAAACTCTTTTTTTTCTTACTCTCGGAGCAATCACTTGTTCACTCTTACTTTTCTCAGCATTAGAATTATTTGCATAGTAGGTAAATGAGAGTGTTTTAAATTTTTATTTTCAGTTTAAAACCTCACTAAACTATGCAGCCATAGAGATGTTATCGCAGGACCTTTTGTTGGCCATGTCTGAACTGATTAACCGTTTGGATTTTCAGGATGTCAATAATCATCAGTTGCATTGCAATATTAAAATATTGGCATGTTTGCACGTCATTTTTCAATTGTCCAGATTTCGATTTTTTATATATTTTTTTATATCATGCTTTGTTTAGATTTATATCTTATCTTGAAGATGGTAGCCTACCTGTAACAGTTGGGTTCACTAGTTCTAAAATGTTTTATTTTGCTGCATACAGTAGGCTTGAGGTTATACTGTATCTATAATAGTTGGGTTTACACGTTATAATTTATCAGAGTATAGGCTACATTGTAAAAAGTAATGTTGTTAGATTTTTTTCTAATTGAGATAACACTTACAATGACTTTTGTTAATGTTACCTTCTGATATCAGATACGTTTATTAATATGAATTACATTTTAGTTTAAAATAATAATAATACAATTTAATGTAAATTAACACATCAAACACGTTTTATTTATTATTATTTTTACTCTGTGTTAGTGCCCATGAGTCGCAATCCACCACTGGTCAGGAAGAGGAACATTTACATACAAGTGTTATTTAATTGATTCATATTCAGAACAAAACTTAATCATAGATTTTAGAATATAAACGGCTAAATATGCCATTATCAGTAAGATGTACTAAAACATGAAGTGTTTGTGTGCGTTTAAATTGAATCATGACCAACAGATAGGCTATCTGTTTTAAAACAGTGGCAATTCACTCCTTGATTTGCTTAATAAAAGCCTACTTTGAGATTGTCAAACATGTTAATAGTGCATTGGTTTCAATTTCAACGTGTTTATTGCCAGCCCTGCAAAATAGATATGTAATTTCGTGTGCTATTAAGCTGGTTGCCATGACGACCTCACGCTTGCTGGTGCTCTATGTAATCAGTAATCATTGGAATGGTACACAGAGTGTGAATTTGTAAGTTTACCAGAAAATCTAAAATAATGTATTTAAACATGTGACTGACCAAATTGACTGGCTTGGTTTGGTCCCCCAAGCTCAAACACCAATGCACAGCCCCTTTTTTAAATAGACATGGAAATGCACATTCCGAACTTCAATTGTTGTAATTCAAGAATGCTTTGGACATCCGAAGATGTCTCAGGACTCATTGTTCTTGCAGATGTAAGTTCCCCTACACACAAACACACACCCCTGCCTCTCTTTCTCACTCACTCTCTCTCTCTCACACACACACACACACACACACACACACACACACACACACACACACACACACACACACACACACACACACACACACACACACACACACACACACACACACACACACACACACACACACACACACACACACACACACAATCTATCTCTCCCTCACTTTGCCTCTATCTCTATCTATTCCTCTATCTTTACCTATCTCTTTCACTATCTCTCTCTTTACATACCCTGTATCTATCTCTTTGTTTTATCACTCTCTCCCTATCAATCTATCCCTATATATCTTCCTCTATTTCTACCTCTATCTTTCCCTCTCTCTGTCTCTCCCTCTATCTCTGTATCTATCTAACTCTCTCCCTCTATCTCTTTTATCTGTCACTTTATCTATCTATCTATCTATCATCACTATCTCTCTCTGTATCTTTCTCTATCTATATCCCCCTCTCTCTCTTTATCTATCTCTTCCTGTCTCTCCATCTCTCATTCTATCTCACTCAGTGGTAATCTTATGTCATTACAGTTTTTTTCGATTGCTAAACGACAGTGAGCACAACTGGAGCTATATGCAAAACTCTAACTACAGTCTGCACAGCAGCAGTTCATGTGGACAAAACTCTAGTTCGTTTTTCATAGCTTGAACACAGTTTTCAAAACTCTACACACTTATCCCATGACTTTAACCACAACCTGCACAACACTGTGGATTTACAGCACTTTGTTCAAATGCTAACACACTGCTGTCAAAACTGTGAACCACACATTCAAAACAGAATAGATTTCAGCCTTGTGTCTTTCAAACACTGCTGATGGCAACTTCAGCTGAAACAGGTGAGATTTACATCCTTACAGTAAATGAGAACATTACAGGAATTTATTTTGTTTTGCAATTAAATTTACACAGATATATATTACAGTAAGTTTGACTGTAAAATATATTTTTATTATATAATATACAACAGGACCCAAGGCTGGGCCCAACAGGAGGAAGAAGAAAAATATTTTCAGATGCGCAGGAAAATCCTATTGTCGCAAATTTACTGCATATTCACCCTTCCTCAACCCGATAGAGGAGTTTTTCTCTGCCTGGAGGTGGAAAGTGTTTGGTCACCACCCACATGACCAAATGTCTCTTTTGGAAGCCATGCATGCCGGATGTGAGGACACGAGTCCAGAGGACTGCAGGGATGGATAATGCACTCCAGAAGGTTCTTCCCCAGGTGCATGGCAAGAGAGAACATTAGATGTGATGTTGATGAAAACCTGTGGCCTGATGCTAGAGAGAGGCAGGATTAGCCCCTCAATTATTTGTTCGAATTACAGTATGTACTTTTAGTTTCTACCTTTTTTTCCTCATTACTGTAATTCCGTAAATTACTACAGACTATTGAAGCAAACTGCTAATTTTCATTTACCTTAAAGAATCGTTATGTTCTAAAAATTTAAATAAATCATGTGAAATAATGTCACTCTTTTCTTTGAAGAAAATATTACTTTGTATGAAGTCACTGAAATTGTTCAAACTGTAAAGATGAAAAGTTTGTATTTTCTGTATTGGTGTTTGATGCTAGTGTTTTTACTCTCAGTGTGTTCTGAGTGACAGTGTGTGTTATCTCAGTGAGGGTTGTGCACAGTGTTTGGCTGCACTGAGCCTGTTTTGAGCCACGTGTTAAGAGTTGTGTTGCCTGGAGTGAGTTTTGCAGGTGATGTGAACTGTTTAGCTCAGGTGACTGTTGGTAGTGCAGACTGTAGTTAGAGTTTTGCACATGTAGCTCCAGTTGTGCTCACTGTCGTTTAGCAATCGAAAAAAACTGTAATAGGCCTATCGTGTTTAATTTGTTCTATGTCCTAGGGATATGCCACTGCAGCTGACCTTGAGAGTTCACTCTCTATACCTGCAACTCCTCGTCTGATACTTCTTGGTAAATTGGTTTTTAGACAGTTGGCTTTAGTGTTGTAGGTAGTGAATTCAATGGTATCAAACTAAACTGTATTCAAAATGAAAAATAAAACAGAAATTTGACAGTTAAAACATTTCTGCTTCAGGAGAAACGGAAAGCCGCTTCCAGCGCTGGACGCTCAGCCTTGAGGGCCAAATCGTTTGCGAAGTGATCCAGTCCACCTTTGTGACAGGGCTGGCGTCTTTTCCCCCCCTGTTTTTACATCAGTAGCCTGCACGCTTGAATTCATCCAGAGGTAACAGTCTGTTAACACCTGAATTTTTCTGGTCTAGCTGTGGCTCAAGCATGGTTTCAACAGGTCTGGTGATGGGATTTAGCAATTAACTTTGATTTAGAAAGTTTTAGTGCAACTTACAATATTCACAGAGGCAAGAAGATAGTGCATGTTGAGGATAGTTTATGTACATTTGTTGTCTTTGTTGTGCTGTTAGTCTGTGTGAATTACTAGATTTTTAACCAGTGTATAATTTTTCAGACGCTTTGTGGGTATAAACCCAGAAAAAGGGACAAAGGCTGCAAAGAAAAAAAAAGAAGAACTGTCAATTCACACGTCGCCAGTCTCTTGCGCAAGCTCATGGACTTTCAGTGGGATTTCATTTGAAAATGGTGAGTAAGATGTATACATTACACATATGTTCAAACAGCATTGACTCTGAAAGGCAGTTGAGAATGAACATTAGAATGAATTTCCCCAGCCTCCTAAGTTAGAATGCTGAACTCCTCTTTCATGCACTTTTGCCATTCTTTTTTTGTTCTTTCAATGAATTGTACTCATCACACTTTCTATTTTTTATGCTATTCTGTCTGTTTTGTGCTCTGTTTCTAAAATTAGCTTTTGTTAGGTCAAGCCATGTGATTATAATTTTGGATTAAAAATGTGAAATTATGGAACTCATCTCCCTCTCTTTTTTTCTTTTTTCAGTATGTCTTTAATCCAGTCAGAATAGCTTAATGAAATAATAATAACTTACTTTTTACGTGTATGTGATGTTTTAGACTTTGGGACAAGGAAAAGTTGAAATCGAATAAACAATATTAATATTAACATAATCATGTTCCATTAGGACAGGGACATGGATGTTGGGTGCAGAAACTGTTGCTGTCAGACGGCTGTTCATCACCACACATCACGTCTTGGAGTTCTGCATTCTCTTCATCATCATCATCGCTGATCACATCTTCAGCTTCAGTTTTGTCACCATTGGCAAAATGTTGTGAAGGATGGCACGCCATGTCACAACAGCTGGAACAAAGTTGGGGTTCACCTCCAGAGCTTTGAAAAAACACCTGAAAAGAACTGTTGAAAGCATTGAGCATTGACATTATACAAATATAGCAGCCGTCAATGGCTCCGACTGCCACACTGAAAACAGGAAAGTCTGTCAGCCTGGCATGCACCCACCTCCTCTAGCTCTTAACCTCGAGGAAGACGAACAACCTTTCAGCCATGGTGACTTTGTACACAAGCCTGTGGACTGTGGACCGAGGGATGTGAAAGGCTGAAGCAAACACCCTGCAGGATAGAGCATTAGCCAGCCAGTAGATGAACAAAAGCACCTCTATTTCTTTTGACCATCCCTGTTGAACCTCATAGGGGATTGCAGTCATCAGGTGCAGTAAATACAGCCTTAGGAGGCTGTCAGGTTTCCACTCTACAAAACCACCAGAAGAAAAAAATAAAGTCATGCAAGTCTCCTCTCTTTCTGTTCTGATGTACAATATTTCATAATGACAAAATTATGAATTATGTGGTTTTCATTGAAATTGTGAAATAATGAAGCTTACAGTATGTCTTAAAGCGAACACTGAAAATGTATTTAAACGCTAGTTTTTCAGTTATTTCACTGATAAAAATCACAATAACAAACAAACAAACAAACAATAATAATAATAACTCATTAAATAGTATTATTAGAAAATATTTATAAATAATATATTAGGATAATATAAATACAGTTTAGGTATAATATAATTGTTTCAGTTAGTCTTTTAAAAAGGCATCTGAAATAATAAACTATCTGCAATGTAGTGTTGTCAAAAATGTTCAGCAAAAGTTGCTTAAATCTCCATTGTTTTCCTCTTTTGTCCTGTTGAATTTAACTCTCGTTTTATCCCTCAGGCTTATAAATAGCAAAAAAGAATAATTTCATTTTCTTTATGTATTATGATGAATTAATCAAAGATATTTAACCTTGTCATTGTGCTTTTTTCCCCTGTGTATATAATCTTATATTGTGATTTACACAGACCCATGATATATATATATATATATATATATGATTGTTCATTGTTGAAAGATACAACCATATCTTTCCCTGATCTTTATATAACTATAAGTTCTGCAATAACAAAATGATATGAGCGACAGGTGCACTAACATCAATAACTCGTCTAGAACAGTTTTCCTCAGCGTTTGTAATGTCCAAAGGAGACGGGCAGCTGTGCGAAGATCTTGCCTTTGGAGAAAACGTGAACATTCAAGCATCACTCTTTAAAAATTAAGATTACCCCAAAATGAATTACATTGCTATCCCACCAATGCACTCACTTTCATTTCCTCATTTAATTAAAGCAAACACAATTAACTATATAATAATTTGTTAGCCTACCTGGTTTAGTAAATGGTGCATGGCCACGTTGTAATAATTCATTCCCTTGTGAGGATGTGACGTCATGAGAATGTAGTCAAGTGAACTTTAACTGGATATATAGCATGAAGGAACTTGTTTACATTGCAGCACATAATTCAAAGTTGTTTTGAAAAGTGAGACTGTATGCAGTTGTCTTGATCTACATAATTTGTATTCATTTATGCTGAAATTGATTCATGATAAAGCAACGGTGAAGAAGCATTGCTTGAAGATGTATGCATTTATCATCCTTTACAGGAGTATTACACAAACACCTTAGATGTCATGCACCTTGTGTTATGTCCTGGATATTATGTCCTGGATATAATGTTATGGATATTTGTTCAATTAGAGCTCATTATAATCTTTATTTGAGAATGCGTGAGGCTGTTATATTGTGACAGTATATCATGTGTTATATATATCTTGTCTTTTGAAACATTTGACCTTATTTGTGACTATATTCACCGTTATGCTTTCAGAAGTTTCTAGAATTGATTTACTATTTAAAGATTGTTTTAAAGTTACAGGCTCAATCATTTTTCTCTTCCTTCACTAGAAGATAAAGGCCCGGTTTCACAGACAGGGTTTAGATTACAGTGTTTGTTTTTCTTCAATTGCTAACATCCTTTTGTCCAATCTATGGTCACATTTTTTTTTTTTTTACCAAAAATATATTTAACAAAATGTGGTTTTGGTGAGAAAATTAACTATTTGGCCAATTGTGTGACGTTGCTGTGTTAAGATTTTAGAAAAAGTACTTTAAAAGTATTGGTAAACGCTTGTTAGCAATTGAAACAACAACAACATCAACAACAACAACTGTAAACCAGGATTAAGCCTTCAATCAATTAGGACATTTAAGTAGCCTTTATAAAAGTGCCTAAGAAAAAAACATTACTGGTGTGCATCTTGAGACAAAACAATGACGTTTTAAGATCTGTCAGTGCATGTTGCTTTCAGTTAAAACGGCTCAAACATGCCTTTTAGTCTGAGACTAGGTTTAAACATCGTCTGTGAAACCAGGGGAAAGCTGGGCTGGCGATTTTTTTTTTTTTGTATGCATGTATAGGCCTATATCCTATCACCCTTTTTTTCTATTACAGAGGGATAGACTGAGTAATCAGATTTAAAGGCTATTGTGAATTACAAAAAAAATGTTCCTGTGTTTATTTGTTATTATCTTAATGTATATATTCTGATTTGTAACCATTAAGATTATGAAGTCGCCTTTATTAAAAAGTCCATGTACACAAGGCTTATCGTACGCAAGCGAGTGATTTTTTATTAGTCAATAAAGAATCACATTTCTTACATACAGCATTCTCATCTTGCCCAACGATATCTTCTCATCAACTTATTTGTAGAGATACTATACTTATGAGGCAATTTATGCTATATTGTAATAAACGGTCAAAAGCTTTGTGTTCTCCCACTGTGCGATCTGCTCTTCTTGCATGAATAAACTTGCATCGTCAAACTTTTTTACATGCGCTACAAAAAAGACGTCACTGAACATGCGCGGTAAGAACACATTTAAACCAAAGAAATACATTCAACAGTAAATGACTAATTAACACAAATAATTATTATATAAAATTTAGGCAAAAAAAATATGAAAATATAAATGTTGAAATAGGGCTCCTAATTGACAGGCAGGCAGGCAGACAATTACCTTTTCAACAAAAAACAATGGAGCCATACTGATAAAATATTTACATTATGCATCACTTTAGAAACCTTAAGTGTCCATTTTTCTGAACTGTAAATTTTTTTGTGTTGCAGAGAAACACTCCTTGATATTGAGGAGTAATTAACAGTCCATTTCACAGATAAAGGCACAACTTATCAACAGGCCTTTCCAAGGTATTGGTCTTAGTTTTAACCAACACATGTCTTACCAGTCCTTTGTTATCTGGAAACACTTTCATGATTCTTCCAAAGACTCATGAATTTCTTGGGGAAGAGTCATCTATTATCAGGACAACATCGCCAACTGCAAGATTTTTGTTTTGGTGATGGAAAAGGACTGAATAATTTGACTGGTTTTTAAAGGGTTGTGGCCACCAGGGGGCATCGATTAGGATGCAGACAAGATGTTCCGTTTAGGTGTTTTATTGAGATAAAGTTTAAATGTGTGTGGTTCTGAAACAGAGATACAGGATTAAATCAGTAAATGCAGACTCTCTATATAAATGTCAAATAGTTATTACATGCCTAGCAGGTATATAATAAAACAAACTTAATCAAGAAATTAAATTATCATTTTGTTATGTAGACTATGACTTAAATGCAGTGTTATAATAAATGCCTATTCCTAAGCAAATACAAACTCAGAAATGCAGTAGTAGCCTACACTATATCCCTGTTCTAAGATTAATTTGCTGCACATTAACTACAACAATATAAAATATGCTAAATTCAGCTGAACATATAATAATCATGAGCTGCAGAGTTACTCCTTAAAATAAACGTTACACATTGTGCAAGAACAACAGACGCTATTTCAATTGAGACACGTATAGCGCTAAGGCGTGCAGAGCAACACATCCATTAAAGGTTGTGTAAGAATTGTCTAAAGAACTTTTTTTCAAATTGGCTTAAACTGTATTTATATACCAATACATAATTAAAATGTAAGTACTTTGAAAAAGAGAGTATAAAAATTGAGTGACTATAGTGTATTTAATCTTCAAAAAACACAGCTCATTAATTCCTACCGGGACGAAACAAGTGATTGGCTTGCGCGACTGTCACACTCCGTCGCCATGACTACCGCCGCGAGACAGAGCGTATTTAGGCCATGCCCACACCCAGGGGGAAAACAATCCAACCGTCTCCATAGGCCCTATGCACAGCTGCACTACTTCCTGAACTTAAGCAGGGTCCTTTGTTTCCTGTCTGCCAGGATTGGCCAAACTGATTAATCCAGGTGTGTCTGACCAACAACAATAATCAGACACACCTGGATTAATCAGTTTGGCCAATCCTGGCAGACAGGAAACAAAGGACCCTGCTTAAGTTCAGGAAGTAGTGCAGCTGTGCATAGGGCCTATTGACTTTGCATTGCGAGAGGCTGCCTTCTTGTCATTTCTTGCTTCTAACTAAAGACAGAAAAATGCCTCAAAGCTGCTGTGTGACAAAGTGTACAGCAAACAAACGCCCGTTTCACACATACTCCGTTTGCAGTGCGTATTTTTTTCCGTACCCATGTTAACAGGTTAGAGCTTTCACACTGCACACGGATGCGGTCCGGCAATCCGTTCCAGTTGCGGTGCGTATACAGCAGTGCAGCGATCGTTTACGCACAGAGTCTATTTTCTGCTGTGCTGCACCGCACTGCAGCCTATTGTTCACATTGAAATAAACATAGATTGACAAGAAACTGTAATAATTTGATCATATACTCATAATTACAGTTAATGTGTTCTACATTTACTAAATTACAGGATCAAGAAAAAAAAAATCAGTGTAGTCCCAAGAGTTGCAAAATGCGATCAGATATGACTTTTCCCCGTCAAAAAATACATGATATGGGGAGGGGAGGGGGGCACTAGCATCACAGCAGACAATCACGTGGAGAGAAAAGTAACTCAAAAACAAGGTGACAGTGACATGGATGACAATCGTCTCATTGTGGAGGTGAAAAAATACACACTTCTGTATGATCCACAGAATATGTTGTATAAAGATTTAAATGCCAAAGAAAGGGCATGGGAAGCAATTTCCTCGGCTACTGGTGTCGATGGTAAGTTTTAAAATGTTTGTTTCAAGTGCGATGTTTATAGGCCTTTAGTTGACTAATGAATACAAAAAGTTATTTATATGATTATTGCTTTTAAACGAGAATATAAATATTATTGCTTCATGTTGTTCTATTTAAACATGAATATGTACTGTGTTGCCCTTTTTATTTATTTTGTTTATCGTCACATTCAACCTTCATGTCATGCGAATTTATTAAATGTAAATGAACACCAGAATATGTAGTTGTAGCCTATATCTGAATTCATAAGTAAATCATATTATATAGTTTTATTTTTGAATATACAGAAGTTAAACAGAGTGTAGCCTAATTATGTAGTTATAATTAATTTTGACTAAAATGTTTAACTTTTTGGTGCTACAGCCAGCCTTATTTATAGCAGAGGAAAAATACTCGTTTTAATGTAGATAAGTGGCATGTACTAACAATAATTATAATATATCAAATGTTAATTTCCAAAAAGGTCCTTTGTCTTCTGGGGGCTAGCTCTCTTCCGGTTCTTATATTTTTTTTCAGTCTTACAATATGGATTTATAATCAGTATTTATACATTTGTATCAAAATTACTTACCCATTTTTTATTTTGTGACACACAGAAACTGCTGCAAACGCAGCATTTGTGAAAGCACTATAGCACGAGAGGTGTGCGATACCGCTAGATTTGGTATCGATCCGATACCAAGTAAATACAGGGCCAGTATCGCCGATACCGATACCAATACCAATACTTTTTAATAATTAAGGTGGATGCGTCTTCAACCTAAATCTAAATGAATTTTCATGACTTTTAATTTGTTTTTGTGATTTGCATTTTGGGTTATTAATCAGTACTGCAAAAGCTTTTATTCAGAAACAACTTTTGGTTACTTATGTTTTATTTAAATAAACAAAGTTACAAAATGATTACTTCACAAATATAAAAAATGTAAAAACAAATTCTCTTTTCAAGTAGCATGTTAACAAAAAATGTTTCTCCTCTTTAGTGCACTTCTTTTCAGGATTTTTTTTCTTAAATAAACAAAGTCACAAACTTTTAATTCACAACAAATATTATAAAAAAATGTAAAACAAATTCTCCTCTTTAGTGCACTTTTTTCAGGATTTTTTCTTAAATAAACAAAGTTACAAAATTATTACTTCACAAATATAAAAAATGTAAAAACAAATTCTCTTTTCAAGCATGTTAACAAAAAAATGTTCTCCTCTTTAGTGCACTTCTTTTCGGGATTTTTTTTCTTAAATAAACAAAGTCACAAAGTTTTACTTCACAATAAATATAAAAAATGTAAAACAAATTCTCCTTGTAATACGATATAATGAGAACAAAATAACGTGAACTTAGAACTTAGTAAGACTGCTGTTAGAAATGCGCGGCTGAGCGGCGCGCGCGCCTGACTGCTGGTGGTAGCGCTAGTGGTGAGTCACGTGACGGTACAACACAGGAGAGGGGGAGGAGAGCAGTGTCGAGCACGAGCAGCACTCTTGAGAGCTTGCTCTGCTGTGACAGCCATAAGACCCCTTGTGAAAAAGAAGTGTGCCTAATTGTATTGAAAGCGTACTTTTTTTGTGCTTAATATCATAAAAGTATACTTTTTGAAAAGTGCACTTGCAGATAATATAATATAGTTCAAATGAAATACCACTTAAGTGTACTTAAAGGGAATGCACTTTAATGACAATATTTCTTAACACACTTAAGTGCACTTTTTACAAATGCACTTTGTAATAATGTCTAATTAAGTTTAACTTAAAGTAAGTACACTTTCATCACAATATTTCTTAACACACTTAAGTGCACTTTTTACAAATGCACTTTGTAATAATGTCTAATTAAGCTTAACTTAAAGTAAGTACACTTTCATCACAATATTTCTTAACACACTTAAGTGCACTTTTTACAAATGCACTTTGTAATAATGTCTAATTAAGTTTAACTTAAAGTAAGTACACTTTCATCACAATATTTCTTAACACACTTAAGTGCACTTTTTACAAATGCACTTTGTAATAATGTCTAATTAAGTGTAACTTAAAGTAAGTACACTTTCATCACAATATTTCTTAACACACTTAAGTGCACTTTTTACAAATGCACTTTGTAATAATGTCTAATTAAGTTTAACTTAAAGTAAGTACACTTTCATCACAATATTTCTTAACACACTTAAGTGCACTTTTTACAAATGCACTTTGTAATAATGTCTAATTAAGTGTAACTTAAAGTAAGTACACTTTCATCACAATATTTCTTAACACACTTAAGTGCACTTTTTACAAATGCACTTTGTAATAATGTCTAATTAAGTTTACCTTAAAGTAAGTACACTTTCATCACAATATTTATAAACACACTTAAGTGTACTTTTTACAAATGCACTTTGTTATAATGTCTAATTAAGTTTAACTTAAATTAAGTACACTTTCATCACAATATTTCTTAACACACTTAAGTGCTCTTTTCACAAATGCACTTTGTTATAATGTCTAATTAAGTTTAACTTAAAGTAAGTACACTTTCATGACAATATTTCTAAACACACGTAAGTGCATGTTTTAAAAAGGCACGTTGTAATAATGTCTAATTAAGTTTTACTTAAACAGTTATTTTGATGTATTGACTAATATACTAAATAAAATAATAATTTTAATGGAAAATATGAAAAAAATAATTGTTTTTAATTTCAACTCAAGTGTGTTTACTAATTATTTTGTTGATGTATTTTAAATGTGTTTAGTCTATAATATATTGTGTGCATTAATGCACTTGAAATGTATTTTTCCTCTAAACTGCAATACATTTGTTTATACAGTATACTCCAGTACAACTTATTGTTGACATTTTTATCACCAGCTTCTGCTCTATGAACTCAATTAAAAGTGTCAGTTTTCTACATAATATTTGACAATAAAATGTAATTTATGAGAGGAGTTCTTAATGTAATATTAATGTATTGTACTTTACATCTGTGTAGAGAATACTTTTAATATCATTATGTTGATCTAAGTAAATTAAACACATTTAGTTGTGAGCAAAGTTAAACAAATCTAAACAAAATTAAATTGCATTTAAATTCAGTTAAAATACATTTAATTTAAATTAGACTACACTACACTATAAAAATGATTGACTTTTAGTTAGGTGAATGAATCAAGTTTTGTGAACTTACAGAGTCTAACAACACAATGAGTTTGAACAGAAATTAAAAAGCTGAAATAACCATGCATGAAATATATTAACTGTATTTAATGCGCATGCGCCAGAAATACTACGTCACGATGACGCACTACTTCACTAGAGTTTGAAAAATGCACTGTTATGTTTCTGTAATCGCGATTCGTGAGGAAAGGAAACTGAAGCTGCGCAATCAGGAAGAGAACGCCACGTTTGATTACAGATGAGACGTTATACTGCAATAATGAGTCAAGTAAGTATATCTTGATGCTTTCTTTATTTTAACATTTTCACCGTAACATGGCAGTTGTTATTGCGAGAGTGTAACACATTACATTATTTTCATCGCAGACAGACGCAATAGACTCGGGAGGTGAATTAATCAGTTTTTCAATAATTTATCTATGATTGCATTCTAATAATTTCTTACATCATAATATTTTCGCGTGTGGGTGTGTTCGACGAATTTGGCTGCTGAAAAAATATATAATTTAATTGAACCGACTTTATAAATCATTTAAACATTACTAAATGACAAATTTGCTAAATACAGATCCAATATTGTAACACTCGAAGACATTTATGTAAGGAATAATTGACGACAGGCCGTTGAATTATTATAAAAATAATGCACACCCGAGGTGGTAATGCGGTCACGACGCGAAGCGGATTCCAAAACGTCATTTTAGAGTTAGTAACGGGGGTTTGAGCCGCTGATAGTAGAGTAATGCTGGACACACACGTAACGACTAGAGACATTCTCTGACTGTGAATGCAGCAGATTTTAAACACCACTGTGAACACAGACTGAACGCGCTGAACACGCGTGCATGATCAGTCATAACATAAGTATCAAATTACATTCATAACCGGCCTTAGAGAGAAGCATGTGCGTCAATATTATTATTTATTTATTAATTCAATTCGTTTTAATTAATTCGTTCATTCTTTTTTTCTATTAGTGACAGTAGACTAGACTAATAAATGAAACACAAAGCCCTTTTAACAAGTATAGGCCTATCAATTTTATTTATTTGTTATATTATCTTCAATAATTACGAAAACCCGTGCAACAGGACTATCAATTTATTTAAATATTCAGTTTAATTTTCTATTGATTATGAATAGGACTGTTTACTTTATTTATTAAAATTAAACTGCATGTTTTCATTGATTGTGAAGTTAGACATTGAAAATTGCAGATCAAGCGCATGGGCTGCAGCTTTTTCTTGTTATGAATTGTATCGTATTGTCCGTTATTACAGTTGACTACGCGAAGTGATATGGAACTGTAATGAGGTCAAGACCTGCCGGAACTACTTTAGCCGTGCGGTTCCCTGAAAATAATTGCACACCTCAGAACGTTCGTCAACCAATCAGATTCAAGCATTCAACGGCCCTGTAGTATAAATACATTTAATACATATAATCAATGTTATAACCACCATAAATATTTAATATATCACTCTAGAAATAATGCTTGTAATGTAGCATTATTTTTTTATTTTTGCATTTGAAGAGTGAGTTGTTCAGTTACTATTTGTTTTGGAATATGTTATTTTTTTGTGCTTATCTGGAGTTACACGTTCATTTTGCAGGATCAGTTCATTTGTGATTGGAGATACAGTGCAAGCGGTGTGGAATCACAGGCCTTTATTGATGAGGTCATGTTAACGTTACATAATTTGTCATGAATTGTTGCACAGACAGCACACCCTGATCAAGCTGAAACACTGCTATCAAGTCACTTACTATCCCTATAGCTTTTAAATACTTTAAATCTTCTCCATTTGTAAGTAATAAATTCCCACCTGTGCATTTACAGATGCCCCTATAATCATCATATATTTTACAGGTATCAAACCAAAGGAAGAGGGCCGCAGAATTGCTGTGTCAACCGTGGTACCAGTAAATACAGGAACATCCTTCATGAAGATTTGCACGGTAAGCTGAAACTTACAAGCCAAGATGAGGAAACGTTTGCATGGGTCTTGGGTATGGAAGTAAAATAATGGCAAATGTTTTTGAAACAAAAAAGCCTGTTGAATTGCACTACTTGAAAAAAAAAAATGCATTGCATTAACTATGCTTGCATTTTAATGCATTGTATTTTTAGGGATTGCATTGGGTTGAAATTTAAGCTGTGAATATTTCGATTAAAAACATTTCAAACCCATTTTCATTATTAAAAATCCAATAATCCATATTCACCTTTAATATTTTACTTCAAAAATATTCAAATGGTTTAAAAATACAACCTATAATATTTAACAGGTGATTTTCGGTCAAAAAAATGTTTCCGCTTCGCAAATTCAGTGGTTCGAATTGGACAGTAAATTCAACTTTAACATCCAGGAACTGCTAGCCTGGAAATCCAGACCCAAATCCGAAAGATTAAGGGTCTGGCATTGAGTAATATAAATCACCCAACTCGAGGGGCGGCACCAAGCATGTATTTGAAAATCTCACTGCACGCAATTGGATAATACTAGTACGACCAATCACAACTAAGCCCCATACGCCTAGCTACCAGCGGAGCTAACTGGTAGATTAGACTCTTGCCAGCAATGTCTTTGCCGGCAAAACAGTAAAAACATCCTTCTTGCAAAGGAACGTTTCGAGCACCGTCTTCGGTTCCTCTTTTAGATAAAAGTCTAACTCGTTCATTGTAGCGGCCAAAGCTGTTTCAAACAACTGGTGTTCATCCACAGCCATCTTGCAATGTTACTAATGACGAATAATTTGTATCATTATTTTCGTCACCGACATTTTCACAGACGAAAACGAGAGGATAACTAAATAAAAACCAGTTTTAAATGACGACAACTATGACGAAAATGTTTTGACATTTGATTGGGGAATGAATAAACTGCTTCATCAGGGCAGTACTAAATAAAAAGAGAACACAATTTTTTGTTATCCCTCTTATTACTATAATTATTAACATTTTGCAGATACTGCAAGGTGTATAACTTTAAAGCGCAACTGTATATCTATCACTTTCATTCAATTGAGCCAAATATAATAATGGACTGGATCTGTTTTTATAAACAATTGTTTTCCTTCTGTTTTTGTTTTCTTTCTTCAAGGTATTTTTTCTGACTTTCCTGCTTCTCTGGAACATTTCCATTCACATATACTCTGGAGAGCTTCTGGGACATTGACATAAACAGCACTTTCCAACAACTTCAAAACATTTGGTGACAAACGATTTTGGTTTTCTTGTTTTTATGCCGTTGGAGTTCTTCAGATTTTGTTTTGTTTTTTGTTTTTAGACAAACTTACATTCACTGTAATTGAGTAAGATTTTAGAAGAAACCATTTGGTTCTGTTGGTGCTAGTAAAGGTTTAAGAGCTTTAATATTTTTACTTTAATATTAAGTCTCATTTGCTAACATTAGTTTATACATTAGCCAAAATGAACTAACAATGAAGAATTTATTTACTGTATTTATTCATCTTTGTTAATATTAGGTGTGTGTGTGTGCGTGCGTGTGTGTGTGTGTGTGTATGTGTATGTGTTTTTTTTATGGGGACCAAATTACCCCAAAAGTAGTAGTACCAGTAAATTACATGGAAACAAAAACAATATTATATATCATACAGAATGTTTTCTGAAAATGTAAAAATGCATAATGTTTTCTGTGATGTTTAGGGTATTTGAGGAAGAAAATGATTGTGCATATAAGCTTCATTGTCCTCCAGACTCTTTCTAAAGGAGTTAAAGTGTTGTAACTGTTTGTGTTTATGTATAGTGTTTCTTTTGATTGTAACTAGGTTATTAAGAGATTTTTTTTTTATTAAAATTTGAAATGTACTAAATTACAACTTTATTATAAAAATATTTAATTATAAATGTATTTAATTATATAACGAACGATGTACATGTATATTACATTAAAGTATATTTTAGTTCACATTAATTGCGTGTCAGTATATTGTGTAGTGCACTTAAAGTATATTTTAAAGACACTAGAAGCTGTAATGAAAGTAGATATAAAGTTGTATTAAAGTCCCACTTAAGTTGTTCCAAAAAATCACTCTTAATGGCAACTTATTGCATTTTATTTCAACTTAATATGTGATACATTTGAAATTAATTACACTTAATGTGCATTGAGTGCGCCCAAAACAATACATTTAATTCACACTTAAGTGTATTTTTAACTGACATTAAAGTATATTTTAGTTCACATTAATTGCGTGTCAGTATATTGTGTAGTGCACTTAAAGTATATTTTAAAGACACTAGAAGCTGTAATGAAAGTAGATATAAAGTTGTATTAAAGTCCCACTTAAGTTGTTCCAAAAAATCACTCTTAATGGCAACTTATTGCATTTTATTTCAACTTAATATGTGATACATTTGAAATTAATTACACTTAATGTGCATTGAGTGCGCCCAAAACAATACATTTAATTCACACTTAAGTGTATTTTTAACTGACATTAAAGTATATTTTAGTTCACATTAATTGCGTGTCAGTATATTGTGTAGTGCACTTTAAGTATATTTTAAAGACACTAGAAGCAATTATGAAAGTAGATATAAAGTTGTATTAAAGTCCCACTTAAGTTGTTCCAAAAAATCACTCTTAATGGCAACTTATTGCATTTTATTTCAACTTAATATGTAATAAATTTGAAATTAATTATACTTAATGTGCATTAAGTGCGCCCAAAAGATTGCATTTAATTCACACTTAAGTGTATACTTTTAAAGTATATTATTTGTGTAATAAGTACACTTTATAAAAGTACACTAAAGTGCACTTTTTTTTCACAAGGGACAGTATGGTGCCAGCAGCAGCATTTTGACAAACACGGCCAGGTCGCCATAAGACAGTATGGTGCCAGCAGCAGCATTTTGACAAACACGGCCAGGTCGCAAAACGAGAGAAACTGAAACTTAAGTATCGATATTTTCACGTTGGTATCGATCAATACCGATACCAACGTTGGTATCGATATTATCGATATTAGTATCGATCTGCCCACCTCTTTGGGTTCCCCGGAAACATTTCCGTTGTGTTCTGTTCTATTTGCAGCGCGTTTCTGTATTTGGTTGTGTTGTGAACTTTTGCAGCGCGTTTCTGTATTGGGTTGTGTTGTGAGTATTTGGAGCACACGTGTGTTGTGAAACTGATGAAGATGTTTTCTTAATTTGCATGTGTTTTTTTCTATTTGCATGTGTTTTTTTCTATTTGCATGTGTTTTTTTCTATTTGCATGTGTTTTCTTCAGTTGCAGCGCGTTGAGCTCTCTCGGCCACCATAGTATTGGTATATAAAGACAGTTTAAACAAATTTGAATAAAAGTTTTTTTAGACAATTCTGACCTACCCTACCTTTAATTAACGTTCTCAACAATTAAACTCACGCGCCGCCATTATACAACAACGAGCAGCAAAGTGCCTTGACATTATTACAGCGCAATAAACAGCGAAACATTATGAGGTAAAACTAAAAACAAACATCAGTGTACTTACTGGTAGGGATGGCTGACGCGAAACATTCGTTCCGAAGCTTTGGGAGATCCCAAAGCGCAGATGATTCAGAACACTGATCCGAACCGTGATTCAAAACACCCATGTCACGTGACTATGGCCAAACGAAGCCTCGAAGTGTTTCATCAGGTGTGATCCGCCGAATCAGCTTTTGATAGATAGATGCCCAGAACTCATGATCCACTAACTTACTGGAAAGAGAGAGCAGTAATCTTTCCTCATTTGTATGTCCTGGCTAAAAAATGTCTTTGCATGCCAGCAACAAGTGTCCCTTGTGAGAGGATTTTTTCAAAGCCTGGAGAAATTATCTGTAAAAAAAGAAGTAAGCTAAGTCCTTCCACAGCAGAGAAATTAATATTTTTTAATAAAAATCTCTAAAAAAGTGAGACATTGTGGCTTGATTTCTTTTATTAATATTCATTTTGCAGGACCAAAATAACATTATGCACAGTGATGAGCCTATAGGTTACAAGCTTCACATATTAGAAAAATACAATAATAAAAAAACAACACATTTTTTTAATGGCTCGTCAAGGTTGTTTCAGATCAACACCTGCAAGTCACCACTAGGTGTCACCGTTGAGACGGGTGTCGGATTGATTCGAAGCCTCGAAACAATATGGCACATTTGGTTCAACTGTTTCATTGCTTCACGAAGCCTCGATCTGCCCACCACTACTTAGTTGCACGCACACAATACTAGGAACTTATAAATAAGTACAGCAACACTATCTTATATTAACTATAAATATAGACTACACAGTCTTTCAACGCCAGCGCTCTCTTCCAAACTTTCCAGAAACTGAAACTTAAGCGGTCTTCTTCCGCGAGCCGCAGAGCGCAGTGCCGCTCCTGATTGGCTGATTCTCAAGCAGGCAGTTTTATCTGCCTGAAGAGGTCGTCCTTCGTCACAATTTTTCTTTACTTGATTCCACTTTTTACGCTCCTGGAGCAAAGGTAAATATTCACGCACCCATCGCTTCCAGAAGGTCAGCAAGATACTGAATTTGCTTCCATTTGCGACGTGCATATACGTCTTCTTTTTGGAAAAGTCCAGATGATAAAAGGCTGGTTTCCTTTTCATTGATAACAGGTGATTCGGTGTCAAAGGTTCAAGATCTGTGGGATCATCTGTTGTAATGGTAAGTGGTCTGTCATTTATTATTGCTTCCACTTCACACAGGATTGTATGCAAGCTCTCATCATTAAGTGTTTGTTCTTTCAGCTCAGATCTCAGGATTTTTCTTATAGACCTTATCTGTCTTTCCCACACTCCACCAAATTAGATCCAGATAGTGGGTTGAATATCCACTGTATTCCTTTTTTGCATGAGAGTGCTTTCAATTTTTGCTTGATTTCATTGTTGAATGGCTTTACGCAGTTCAATCTCAGAACCAATTTAATTTGTACCAGTCACTTCTCATGATTGACACCTGACCTCTCCTGTACACAAAGCGTCGGATGGCATTTAAACACGAGTCTGTGTCCAGCGTATGTGCAACTTCAATATGCACAGCTCTTGTTGTCAGGCAGGTAAACAATACGCCATATCTTTTAACATTACTTCTACCTTGTCTGATTTCAAACGGTCCAAAGTAGTCTACCCCAACATTGGTAAAGCAAATTATTCTGTCATGTGGCAGATCTGACATCTTCTGCTTTACTGCCTTTGCTCTGATATTTCTACATGTCAAACATCTGGAGAGAAACTTCCTGACAATAGAGTTTGCAGAAGGAAGCCAGAATTTTTGTCGCAACTTTGAAAGCATATAGTTCCTTCCACAATGTCCAATTCTCTCATGAATGTCTCTTAAGATTAAAGTTGTGACGTGAGTGTTTGGTTTGGGTATAATGAATAGGATGCTTTACATGCTCAGGCATTGCAGATCTACCAAGAAGACCTCCAACTCTCAGCAATCCATCCTGAAGTATTGGATCCAGTTTAGAAAGGCAACTGTTCTTTTTAACAGATGAATTACCTTTTTGCAATGAGGAAATTTCTTCTTTGAATCCTTGACTGAATTTGATGATTTAATGTTCAAGCCCTTGTCATCAAACCAAGTCATGCATTGTTAGAGCTTTGCAGTTTTCTGCTGTATAGATTTTTTCTCACAACTCTGAACTTTTTTGTCTTTGGCTGTTTTTTATTGCTGCGCTGTATGCGCTGTATAATCATGTCCTTGAAACGAAGGATCCATGCCACAGCTCACTTTAATTTGTACCAATCAGAGTAATAATTGATCAAAATTGTTCACAACATCTGCGCCATCCACTGCACACACAAGATTCACTGAGGCTCATCCACTTTTGTTGATAGGTCATGATTGGCCACTTCTTTGAGAAAAGAAGGACAGTGGATCCAAGTCACGTTTTTCATGAACTTTTCTACATAAGAGTTCTTGAGAACTGTGTTGACTGCACTGTAAAAAATTGCTGTAAAAAAACGGCCAAATTTAACAGTAACATGCTGTATTTCATTAAAACAGTATACCGTAAAAAAATGCATTCTGGGTGATATTTGTCGTTTTCGAGAAACTAGCCTACAGGAATATACTGTGAATTAACAGCGCTCAAAGTCGACACTCAGAGGCTGTGTTCCAAATCACACCCTATACCCTAATTCACCATTGCCTAGTTCACTAATACAGTCCACTTGACTGAGTGAATAATTTCATCGTTAATTCAGTTAATTTTCGAAGTTAATTGAGACACTGAGGAACACCTGGTGTTAACAAGCAGAATCACTGAAGGAAAGAGGAACAAGAGGAACAGAAAAAAAGATGAAATCAAGATAAAATAAATGAAATCTTAGCAAAAGATCTTAGAAGAGGAGGAACAACTCCAACTCCAGAAAACAACTTAAACAACTCCACAAACAGCATTACCAGATTCACTTATTACTAAACTGACTTTATTTCTGTCAGACGTCTACATAAGGACTTATTGAAAGGTGGCAGAGGTTTAGATGTCATTTTATTTTCATTTGATGTTACCATGATGGTGATCAGTGTTTGCTTTAGTTGGGCTCTTGACCATTGACCTTTGAACATTAGTTTTTCTTCAACTGCGGTAGCTGTGTTTTAAAAATACTTTTGCTATGGCAAAAAAGCTGAAAGAATATAGGATCAGGGGCCTCATTTATAAAACTGTGCGTAGGATCCTTACTAAAAGTGTACGTGCGCCCAAAAGCCAAAAATGGCGTGCGCAAAAAAATATTCAGACTTATAAAACCGTGCGTACGCCAGAACCTGCGCAGGATTCACTTTATAAATCCCAGACAGCGGAAGATTGTGCGCACGTGCGTCTCCTCCCCGAAATAACCATATATGGAGCTTACAACGCCTAGTTTTACTATGCATATCCTCATCTGCATATCATTTGCATATGATTATTCATCCACATGATAACATGTTTAACGGTACAAGACATTAGGAAAATATGAAATACGGATGTGCCGTCACATTACGTTAATACAAATCATTTAGTAGTCTATGCTTGCCTTGTTTTTGAATAAATAAATATAATAGTGTTAAAAACATTTCAGATAAAGTTTTATATTTAGATTTATATTTTTAATGGAAACAGATAGACCTTGTTGTGCATTATATTTGCACAATATGCTATTATCATGACAAGCAATTATCTCTGTAGTTAAAACATTAAAACACAGCATGCCAAAGGAAATGTGTTCAAAAGCATTTTTATTTATAGGATATTTATTGGCTATTTATTGAATATTTATATATTTTTTAACTTTTCAGTAAATGTCATACAGTGTTTAACTCCATTAATGAGAGTGGCATATTTAATCTAAATGTTTATATCAGAAGTATTATTTTATTTAAACTGTTATTGTGAACATGCACTGTAGCCTATTTATGATTAGGACTCATAATGAAGATTTCAGTTTTACTTCATCTGCCGTTAGATATGCGTCAGTTTCACTAACGGCCCAACACTCGCTGGCGCGGACATTTAAGGTGTGGATATTTGCTTCAAGTGATAGGCTTGGTGAGTGAAATTATATTTGTATTATCTTTCTGTATATGTATAATTTTATTTCGATTTTCTGTCTAAAAGTGACCAAAAAGACATTTAATTCCAGCTCACCATCGGTGTCGCCAAACTGCTCCGTCTCCAAAACGTTCGTACGCATGGGTCAGAGTTTGTGTGCAGGTGCGCACATTTTCCCGTCAAGTTTGTTTTTATAAATCACAACTTATGCGTCGGAAGTGGCGTACGCCTCTTTCAGGGCCTGTTTTGTGCGTACGCAACGGTTATAAATGAGGCCCCAGATGACTATGGCTGTTTGTTAATGGTCTCAATCATCAAATAGTGGCCCAATTCACTGATCTCATTTGTTGTCTAATGTTATTATTGATGTTTTATCTTTTTGATTTTGGTGTTATTGTAATTTTACAAAATGAGATTTTTTGGATATTTGCCATTTAGAAAATATGAAGGATTTTAAAACAGTTTATACTAAGAACATTTTGAATTTCCAGATCAGCTAGACACACACAGACATCAAGAATCGGAGTATGAATCTCAACAATGGTGACAACCCTAAGTTTTATGCTGCAATGCATGTTGGGTACCAGCATAGTACAAAAAAATCAGCCATGAGTCCCAGCATGCATTGTAGCATGAATAAATTATGCAGCTGAATTGTCTGGATATTTTCTTTAATTTTTACTTTTTGCTTTTATTTTTGCTGTTGATTTTGTGTTGACTTTTAGTAGCGTATTCTGTGATGTTCAGATTGTATGTTATCTTTTTTGTTGATTGTCACCATTGTTGAGATTCATTGGCTGATTCTTGATGTCTGTGTGTGTCTAACTGAAACCATAGTTAAAAAATTTTTAATGTATGATGAGTTTAAAATTTTTTCACAACCTGCTTTAGAGCCCTGCATTTCAGCCCGAGCCCGACGGGCCCCGACTTATTTACGCCCCTAGGGCCGGGCTTCGGGCCAATTTTCACGTCATAGTTCACACGCGGGCCGGGCCTCGGGCCTGTTTTAGGCTTATCCTTCTTTTTATAGCCTATTTTTGACATGTATTAAAATTAAATATGAGAAGTTGACGATGGAAAAACAAACATAGAAAGACGTTTTAAACCTATCACACTGACATATGACTGACACATGACAGTCTGCTCGCGCTCGCGCACACACACACACGCACGCACACAGGTTTCCCGGCGGCGCGACCCAAGATTTGCGCGACCAGCTCGCTGTTGTTAGTGTCCCCGCCAGCAGCAGAAGTATAGCGAGCGTGACTTCAGCGCGGCTGGAATAGTTCAAGATAGTTCAGGCTGACTGGATTAAAACCTTCCACTGTGGATGCTGTGATTCTTCCTCACGATGCTCTGTAACTGTTCTTAGCCATGTTTTAGGGGGCTGTCTTGTTGGCTTTCGTTTGAAAACGACTTTATTTTCATCAGTCTGTTGGAAACTATTGGAAATAAGAATGGCCATGTTCTGTAGTGAAGACTTGATTTTTGAGGTAAGATAATGTGCATGTTTGTTTTTAATTTAATGCCATTTATTTGATTTGTTTATAGGCTATAGCTCATTTCGTTTACGAGCGCTGTTGCCACTGTGAGCAGCAGAGCAGTTTGCCTCAGCGTTTAAAAAATGATAATAAACGTTTAAACTATTACTGTCTATTTGCGATATGCTTAAGGTGTTTTATGGATTTTATTGTAGCCAAGTAAAGTGTTGATTTGAGAGGCTAAATCGATCAAACATGTTTAACTCGCTGTCGGCTGCTTGGTCGTCAATAAAAAAACAAAAAGAAACCGAACATTTGTCTAAATTAACTTAATAAAGAAATGAAAAGAAACATAACTAACAAAACGGAACAATTTTAATGGCTGCAAATAGTTAGTTTGCCCTAGACCAGGCTACATGTAGCCTTAAAAAAAAAAAAAAAAAAAAAAAAAAAACGGGCTCGGGTCGGACTCGGGCTGATAATTATGATGAGCTGTCGGACACGGGCCGGGCTAGGGCCTGAGCGTCTCGGGCCAGGGCCGGGCTAGGGCCTAGATTTGAGGCCCGTGCAGGGCTCTAACCTGCTTGGTCTTCTGCAGTAGTTTCACAGTGTAGTAATATTAAATTAAGCTGTATTAAAAAAAGACACATTTTTGATAAGTGATTAGCAACTGATTGAGATCAGTGACAAAAACATTATGTGATGACAAAACATTCAAAACATAACCAGTAACACCAGGGGGCTGTTCCATAAAACAAGATTAGAATACAAGCCAGACTTATTTTGGTTAGTCAGACTTATTGTCGGTTGATTCTGTTTCATAAAGTAAACTTAAAATAGTTCAAACTCAGTTACCCTGGCAACTTATGCTGGGAAACTAGCCTGGTCCAGGGCAGGCTAACTGTCAGGCTAAGCCTCAGTTGTTGCACAGATCCTCTAACACTGACCAATAGGAACACAATTACTGACAATCTCTCATACCATTATTTGACTTTATTAACCACTATAAGTCCAAAAATACATATATAGTAAAGAAAATCAACTTAAATAAGGCTACAATGATAAATTAGACAATATAGACCTACAAACATATATATGTCGGGGTTTATATACACACTCAAAAAAATAAATTGTTGAATGAACATGATTTAATCGTATCACCCATTATGCATCTAAGCAAGATTTGAATATTTTATTTGAACACAATATTGGTTTGTAAATTGAACATGATTGTAATATGTCAATACAACTTCTTTGCAACTAATTGAATCAACATGTTTGTATTGTGTTAGACTAATCAAATGTATTCTCATTCACTCAAAGCACAGGAAAGCAGAATCACCAAAGGAGAAAATCTAATTTTTAAGTCACCATTATGGAGATCAGTGTGTGTTTTAGTTGGGCTCTTCACCCTTAAATTATTAACTTTAAGGTTTGTTTGGCTGCTGTACATAAGTTATAACAGCCAGATGAACAAATAGGAACGGTGATCTGATGGTGTTGGTTGTGTATTAATAAACCATTATTTCACAATCATTTAACCCGAATCACTGAACTCATATAGAGTCCAATTTATGATTTAGGTTTATTTTATTAATTATAAAAATTAATTATATTAGCTCCCATCATGCAGCAATGCGTGATGGGAGCTATGAATGAGTTTTGATTGGTGCAACACAGAATGCACTGCAACATGCTTTTTAAATATCACCATTGTTGAGATTCATACACTGATTCTTGATGTCTGTGTGTGCCCCCCAAAAAAATGTGTATATATATTTTTTTATTTGTATTGATTTGATCGTTTTAATTTCATTGAAAAGGCTAAACCTATTATGCAGCTAAAATTAATAAATTAAACCTAACTCATAAATTGGACTCTATATGAGTTCAGTGATTCAGGTTAAATGATTGTGAAATAATGGTTATGTTAATACACAACCAACACCATCAGATCACCGTTCCTATTTGTTTATCTGGCTGTTATAACTTATGTACAGCAGCCAAACAAAACTTAGTTAATAATTTAAGGGTGAAGAGCCCAACTAAAACACACACTGATCTCCATAATGGTAACTTAAAAATTTGATTTTCTCCTTTGGTGATTCTGCTTTCCTGTGCTTTGAGTGAATGAGAATACATTTGATTAGTCTAACACAATACAAACATGTTGATTCAATTAGTTGCAAAGAAGTTGCATTGACATATTACAATCATGTTCAATTTACAAACCAATATTGTGTTCAAATAAAATATTCAAATCTTGCTTAGATGCATAATGGGTGATACGATTAAATCATGTTCATTCAACAATTTATTTTTTTGAGTGCATATATAAATATATATATATACATATATATCCTACAGGTTTTCTTTTCTTACTGGCCGAATGTTTTGTGATTTAATTAGATAGTTTTAAAGATGTATGAAACAGAACATTTAAAATACATAATTACAAAAGCACAGTATACATTTAAACTGGTAAGATGAATCTGAGCTTAGTAATTGCTATATTAACCTACACTTGATTTACCCCATTACAATAGTCCCTTTACAGTTATTTATATCATAAAAATACACTAAATTGTAGGTTTAAAATTCTAAATAAGGCACATCTAATGTCCAACAACCAATATTTTAGCATTTATATTTTATGTACTTTATCAATTTTATGTCTTTCAATTCAAATACATTTCACAATAATACAAATGGACAGTCCCTTTAAGACATAATATTTCCCCCCAATAAAACGTATTTTTCCTTCTACTTTTTTCTTTTGTGATAATACCCACCAACACATAAAAACAATTAGAACAACAACCATTAAGTACATAGCCACTTTTACATATGAAAAAATTGGATAAAATCAAACATTCACATATTTATATCAAACTCTTATAATGACACATAATTCATAATAGGTTATTAAAGTAATATTATTTAAATATCAAATATTAAATACGTAAATAAATAAAATAACAAATAACTAGAATTAAGGGAGGGAAGGTTATTTAGTTATACGCTAATGTATTCCTTTATTTTATGGAATATTCTTTGATTTTAGAGTTGCATATTACTTTTCAAAATGTATACTTTTGCTCTTAATTTCATGTTATCCTCTCCATAATGCACTGTATAAACTAAATCTAACCAAACCTTCTTGCTTTCTCCACAAAAAAAAAAGATTGCTTTAAAAGCTGTAATTCCATTCTAATTAAATAAGTATAAGTCATCTTTATTAAGTAGCTTAGGTCCTAAACCCAAAACTATATTTTGTATCTTTATTATATTTGGTTTCTTTAAAAAAAAATTATTCCCTGAATTAGGCCTACTTCTGTTCAATTGTTTTATTATAAGTATAAAATGAGTGTAATGAGATATAAGTTCACTGCAACTGATATAACATCCTAAAGATAAATTATTATAATCAGAAGATATTTCTGGTGTTATAAAATATCTTATAGCCTATTAATTTTTCAAGCAAAATGTATATTACCAGAGCCCGTCTACGGAGAGCCTGTTCACTCCCTATTAAGTCCTATTGTACCGAATTTTGGTTGTAGTTCCACCAGAGTTCCACTGGGGGCGATCACCCCCGAGTGCAAAATGAATGGGAGTCTATGGGGCTAGACGGCTAAATTTGTCTTTTTCAGCCGATTGCCGTTGAGAAATCTCAGATTGGATTGTAGGTTTGGCAAGTTCAACATGGGTTATAGGTCGAAAATTGAATGAACGAGTACTTATGTCCTTTCGATTTCTTACAGGTTGAGTTGTTGTTGCCCATAACACGCTAGCATTCTGCTAATGAACGCTGATTGGTCAGTGAAGGACTGGTTACGACCAGAGATACCGCTTGACGGCATCATGGCATCCGAAGCGGGAACAGAATGTATTCTAGCAGAAACTCTTCTAGCACGTGTGTTTACCTGTGTCAGCTGTACTGGCGATGCCTCGAGAGAAAATAAAGTGCAGAGCGCGAAAGCACCACAGTGACTGAAGGATTGCCGTAAAGCAGTATCTCTGGTCGTACGATGTGTATGACGTCATTGACATTTTGAAAGACTTTTTAAAGCAAATAAGTGACTCTAAAAAATCTAACACCCAGCAGTGTGCAATTTCTTTGCATCTCCTTTCGAATACAACATTCAAATTACTAGACAAAAAATTATATCTTGAGAAAAGTGGATTTTGAGGGGTATAGCTCCATAGACCTCCATTCATTCTGCACTCGTCCTGTGAGCGCCCTCATATGGAATCAGAGTGGAACTGCAACCAGTCAGAAGCCGGAAGTGTAGCGAGAGTGAACCTTCTCCCCTTATTAGACATTCTCTGATATTACTCAGAATTATTGCGCTCCAATTTGGCGCGCATGCGCGCAGCAGCGCTCGTTCAATGTGAAGTTTACAGCAAAATTGAACTATTTGCACGACTTTCTAAGATTTTCAAATGGAGAATATTGCTGTGAAATGTAAGTTTTGCAAACACCATGTCTAAAATGCATAAAACAGCACAAAATATATGTAGTTTGATGGTGGATCGATTTAATCTATGATCGACCTCCAGGGCTGCTTAAGAGACGCGTGCACACGCAGTTATAGACTAGATAAACCTGGATCAAATTAGTGATTGCGTGAACTTGAATTACCTTTTATGAAACCATTTTAGCAACAACTTATTTGTTAGGTTTATTCAAGTCGGGTTTTGGAGTTTAATCCCCGCTTTTCTTAGAATCTTTTATGGAACAGCCTCCTGATCTCATTTTTGTTGGCTTTGCTTCTGCCACAACAAATTTGTATTATACATACACAGTTAAAACAGCCAAATAAAAACTAATGTTAAAGTCAAGGGTCAGGAGCCCAACTAAAGCAAACACTGATCTCCATAATGGTAATGTCAAATGAAACAAAACAACATCTAAACATCTGTTAATTCTCAATAGGAATTTCAGTAGACGTATGAAAAAATGAATTAAGTCAATCTGGTTAATAATAAGTGAAGCTAATGCTATTTTTCAGAGTTGTTTAATCCTTCTCTGCTGAGATCTTCAGAGATTTCATGTCTTCTGTGGCTGAAGTAAGTTGTAGTTCTTGTGTTTTGCTTTTTTATCTTCTTGTTGTTCCTCTGTCCTTGTCAGGTGTTCATCACTAATGCTCAATGTTCAACTTCAACACTGCTTCAGTGTTACTCCAACACCCTGTAGTGTGGAGACACAAGTGTTCATTTAAAACTGAAGATTTTGCAGTGGGGTTTAAAGGGTTAAATGTGTCAATAAAAAAAAACAGAGTGAAGTGTAATTTAACGGTAATCAACTGTAAATTAATTTACAGCATAAAACTGTACAAAAACAGCATTTTACTGGCAACCAAGCTGCCAGTAGATTACCGTAAAATCAAGGAAAAACAGCAATATTCTGTAAAATTTAACAGTCAGATTTACTATACAAAAAAATTAATTTCACTGAAATATTAGTAAAAGTTCATAGAAAAAAGTTATGCAAAGTCAATAACTGATAAGGAGAGTAAATATTAAACTGAAGTGTTTTATGTGTTTTGCACAAGATGATACAGGAGAGATCTGTTACACTGTTAGACCTTACCGGGGTTTTTTTTACAGTAAAATACTGGCAACACTGTTGCCAGTAATTTACTGTTAATTGTACAGTTCTTTACTGTAATCTACAGTATTTTACTGTAATAAACAGTTTGTTACTGTAAAATGCACTAAATTAAAACTCGAGTTAAAACTAATTTCACTTGCAGAAACCGACTGCCTTAAATTGACCAACTGTCATTTAAATGTATTAACTAATATGTGTAATGCATTAATAATGTGAGCAAAGAGTATTATGAACTTTCCTTAGAAACCACTAAAAAACTTAAGTACATAAAAAGATTTCCACTGGACCAGCAACTACACAGTCACCGCCTGATAAATAAAGCAACATGCAGCATATCATCAATGTTCCTAGATCTTCTGCTGGACTGAAGCACATGCTCTACTCTTCAGCACAATGGTGACCCAAAAAACTACATTTTACAGTAAACTACTGGCAACAGTGTTGCCAGTATAAACCTGTTTTATAACTTACAGTTTATTACTGTTAAAATACTTTTCGTGGGTGTGTCTTTTTATCTTACACTGTTAACCCTTTCAACCCCACAGGAAAATCCACACTACAAAGAGTAAAAAGTAACATTGATAAGATAATTAAGTGAATATGTAAGTGATTGTTGAGCATTCGTGATGAACACCTGCTGTTAACAAGCAGAATCACTGAAGAAAAGAGGAACACAAGAACAGAAAATAGAGAAACACAAGAACTACAACTGACTTCCAGCCATATCACATTATTACACATATTATTAACCAGTATGACTTTATTTCTGTCATACATCTACAGAAGTAGTTATTGAGATGTTTAATTGAAAATGTTTGATTTGAAGTTACCATTATAGAGATCAGTGTTTGCTTTAGTTGGGTTGCTGATGCTAGAACGTTAATTTTTCTCTTTCTGCTTGAGCTGTGTTTTTGCAAGTTGCACTTGTGCACACACACAGTTTGTGAATGACTGCGATTATATTCACTATCATGGCAAAATCATTGTATAGCCTGTCCATTCACTAAGAAGTTAATTCTCACTCATTCAGAGTTTAATTGTCAATCAAAAGTGTTACCACCAATGTGAAGCCACAACAACGACTAATTTATTCCTAACACATGCATAACCAAAAATAACAGAGTTACACTTCAATACAGAAACACAGAGATATCACAAATTAGAACATGCATCTCAACAATGGTGGGAATATTTTTTTTTAATTATTATTCATGCAGCAGAGCATGCTGGGAGTTTTATACTATCCTGGTACCCAGCATGCATTGCAACATGAAACTTTTGATCGTCACCATTGTTGAGATTCATATGATGATTTTAGATGTCTGTCTGTGCCTGAGTCAAGCAAGAGTTAATACAATTTTAATGCACTATATGATAACAATATTCTTCAGTTAACCTGATTACGGCAAGATTGCTTGATTTCATGTTATAGATTTTCAAATATATTGTATTAAACCCGTAAATTTATATCTCACATACAAAAAATAGCAAAAACTCACTCATGGATGATTATGACATCATCACAAAACCAAAACCACCTGATCAACTTCCTCTTGACTTTTTCTTGCTGTAAGAAATGTGCTTTAAAAACTCACTGTTACAACAGCCAGAGAGAGGAATGGAAGAAATGTTTGAGTCAAGGTACAAGACACCAACTAATGCAAATACTGATCTCCATCATGGTGACAAAAAACTTTATTATTAACTAAATCCCTGTTCATTCTCAACAATAACTTTTGTACATGTATGAAATAAATAATGGTAAACTGGTTTCACACTCAGTGTGGCTGGAAGACAGTTGTAGTTCTTGTGTTTCTCTTTTTTCTGTTCTTGTTTCTCTGTCCTTCAGTGATTCTGCTTATCAGGTGTTCATCAGTGTCTCAATTCACTCACTTATTTTCATTCAAGTGGACTATATTAGTGAACTAATGTAGGGAATAGTGAATGAGGGTATAGGGTGAGATTGGGAAAACAGCCTCTGAGTGTCGACTTTGAGTGCTGTTAATTCACAGTATATTCCTGTAGGTATATTCCAGTATATTACTGTTTTAATGGAAAATGGTATGATATTGTAAGAATTTGGGCTTTTTCTACAGTAAGGGCTAACAGTGTAGTTTAATGAATTAGTTTTGTGGGTCACCATTGTGCTGGAGAGTAAAGCCTGTGCTTCAGTCAAAGATGAGCAGAGTAACACAGATGTTATGCTGCCGGTTGCTTTATTTAAACACAGGAACTGTGTAGTTGCTGATGCAGTGACAATCTCGTTGCTAAATACTTTAGCACATACATGTGTGCTACTGTTCGCTAAATGCGAATTGCAAAGATTCTAGTTAATGTCATGTTTTTAATTCATTCACGATTACACATTAGATGTTTGCAGTATTATATTAAAGGGCATATTGCAGGTTAGAGTACCCAGTGAGCCAATGTATAGAACAATAATGTAGGAACTAGATTTAAATATAAACATAAAACGCTATTTAGGCTTCTGGAGTCGTTTTTGTGAGAAAATTTTACTTCCGCATTTGAAAACCGCCAAACCGGAAGTGACGTATCATGAGGGAGCGTGGTCAAAGTAAACAATAGGAAAGCAATGGATCGCAATGACAGTTCGGACGCTGAGGAAATTGTAGCCTAAATGTTTACTCGTATGACAGACCTCAGCCATATAATTATGAGCCTTATATGAAGCCAAGAGAGTAGACAGGTCAGGATTAGACAAAACAACGGTCAGAGGAGACGCATTGAGCTGTGGTGTGAGGAGAACAGGGCAGGAGTCGGGTCTCGATGAGAGAACAGTGTTAGCTTATAGATGTATTCATGTTAGCCGACTATATGTATAACACTATGCTCAGATCACAATATTGTAATTATGTGTCAGGCAATAGCAAAGCTAGTATTTAGACCCTTAACTGCACGTGTATGTCAGCCATTAGGAGACAGTTTCCAGAGAAAGAGGGACATTATAAAGGTTTTGAATGGCCCCATTTGGTAATAATGAATAAAAAAATAATCACAATCACAACTTTCTTACTGTATAAAAACTTTATATGTAGAAGCAGCCAACACAAACATTAAAATTCGGAGTACAGATTGAAAATGAACATAATATATTATATAATAATAATAATAAGTGTCGGCTGCAGACTTGCAAGACATTACAAGTTTATGGAGGATACGTTAGTGAATTAAATTAAGACAAGGCACATTTTGTAAAACAAATGTACAATAAGTGATCTCTGACGGATCCGTGACCGTCATGTTTCCCACCGGTGGCCGACCCACATGCTGACGGCGGACCGGGCGACCCGATGAAGGAGCCGGGACAGTGTGCACATATCGCCGTCATCATATAACGTAACGTTAACTCATCATATCGCCGGGATTATAATCATGCAGTCTATAGTGAACGCTACACACTACCGCGTTTTTCAAAGCAGACGCAGAAGCGAAGGCCGTCTCTTACCCTGCACAAAACGCACACAAACACGGAAGAAAGCACCATCCTTTTTCTTGTTCGGAAACCTGTGGACTCGATGTCCTGACAGGCCATAATTCACAGTCATTTATCACGATAATTATTAATTGAAATACAATAACCACCAAAAACACACTGAATCACGACCGCTTCAACATAATACCAGCCTATTCTGCACTGAGCGAACGCAGCGCCCGGCAAACGACTCCCCATTGTGACGTAATATGACGCGGTGGTGAAAAAAAAAGCGTTTTTTCAACACGGTCAAGGAAACGGTCACGTTTTCCACTGAATTTGTGCCCTTATGTCTGGCAAAACAATTTTTAATCGTGCATTCACTTTTCATATGGTATTTTCATACAAGGTTATATATTAATTCTGAAAAAAAAAAAACCTGCAATATGCCCTTTAAGAGATATTCATTTTCAGTGGACTCTAAGTAAGTTCACAGTACTATCAGTATAAATACTCGTTTTTAAACTTCAACTGTTTGAAGCAATCGGTTTCCTTAGGTGCAATTATAGTATTACTATAGTTTTTTTTACAAAAAACTTTTAAAATGTAGTGAAATGCGCGACAATGATACGAAATGAGCGTAGTTGTCTTGCGCTTAAAGCGTATGTCTTGTGCTGGAGGCGGTCACATGCAAACGCTGGTACGTCACTTCTTACCATGGATCCAGAACGAGCTGTATTTAGAGCTTGATTAAATAAATGATTTGTTTATAATGGGGAGGACGTCGTAAGCTATGAAACTTGCAGGATGTTTTTATGGTACAAAGACCTCTTATATACCAAAAGATCAAGGCAAATTTGGTTTCTCATGTCATGACCCCTTTAAATAACACACCGGTCCCCTTCAACCTACCATCTTAATTCAAGAGTCAGCGCGCACAGCTGTCACAGCCAATGGGACCATGCAGTGGTGTAGTCTAGTTTTTTGTAGTGAGTATACTGTGACTCACTACACAGTAGTGTAGTACCCCCTACTAGTGTAGTGTAGTGTAGTCTAGTGTAGATAAACAGACTTTATCAATCGATCTACGAACCACCGATCCAAATGCGCTGAACTGTGTAGAATCTCATATGGTCCAGCGCATTTGGATCGGTGGTTCGTAGATCGATTGATAAAGTCTGTTTTTCAAAGATGGCTTCTGCTTATATACGTGAAGTTGACTGTATGTATAAAATATCTTCTTATTAAACTGTCTGGACACTGTCAAAGTTCTCAATGCTTCGGTTTGCATGTAGGGACCCTCATTATGCTGCCGTGTTAGTGTGGGGCTATTTTGAGCCTTGTTAGTGGTATTAACAAGCGATTTTTATTTGTCATTACTCCATGCCCCATTTACTAGCATTATACTAGCGTTATAGGCTAAACTGTTTTTAGAGATAAAACTATTTACATTCGATAATCATGAAAACAAATCTCAGATAACGGTTGACTAGGTAACAATGTGTAATTAGACCAAAGGTTCATTTTGCACCGGAGTTCTCCTTTAAAGGGATAGTTACCCAAAAATAAAAATGATGTCATTATTTACTCACTCACTCTAATGTTGTTCCATACATGTATTAATTTATTTCTTGTGCTGAACACAAAAGAAGATATTTTGAGGAGTGTGGCTAACCGGGCGGTTGCTGGTCCCCATTGACTACCATAGTAGGAAAAAAACTATTATGGAAGTCTCTGGGGTACATCAACTGTTTGGTTACCCACATTCTTCCAAATAACTTTTATTTTCAACAGAAGAGAGAGACTTATTCGGGTTTGAAACGGCTTGAGAGAGAAGGCTAAATGATGACAATAATTTTTTTTTGGAGAACTATCCCTGTTAATAAAACAACAAAATACAAAGAGCAAATCCCTCACTCTTGACTGAGAACTTTAATAGTAGCTTTAATAAGAATCAATGTACAATTTATACAGTGAAGTGTAAGTTGTGTTTTATTTCCATATTTCATATCATTTAATGACTTTCTTCAATAGGGGGGGGGGGGGGGCTCACTCTTCCCACTCTTAAGCAAAAGTAAAGACTGTGTGCATTTATATCTCAACACAACTTATCGTTCACAATTTCACAACCGCTTGTGGATCTATGTAAAAAGTTGGCCGAGGACAAAACTGCTTTGTCTAAACTGTCACTGTCGAACCAGCAAGTAAGCTATCTAAATACACGGCCTCGCTTTACAATTCAAAAAAGATCTTTCGGACAAACTCGAAAAAACTATGTTTTCTCTGAACATTGATGAGTCGGCAAACAACAATGTAGACCGAATATTAAATGTGTTGGTCAGATTTTTCGACGAGGAAAGTGGAACGATAACAACACAGCATTTGGCTAGCAAAATGGTAAATGTGGCAACAGCTCCTATTCTTATGGAAGAGCTAGGGGATATTTTAGCTTCGTACAAACTTGAATGGAAGCAAGTAATAAGTATTCTTATGGACAACTGTGCTGTCATGCGTGGAAAGAAGGGGGGCGTGGAGGCCTATGCACGCAAAGAAAATCCCTGTCTACTGGACATATCAGGAGACACCGTTCATATGGTCTCAAACAGCGCTAAAGCCCTTAATCCATTTGGCACAGAAGTACAGGACTTTTGTTCAGATATTTATTATGACATTAAGAAGTCTCCCAAGCAAAAAGAGATATTTTCAGAATACCAAAATCCAGAGGTGGAAAGTAACGGATTACATTTACTCGCGTTACTGTAATTGAGTAGTTTTTTTGTGTACTTCTACTTTTTTAAGTAGTTTTTTAAATCTGTAATTTTACTTTTACTTAAGTACGTTTTGTTTGAAGTATTGTAATTCGCTCCATTTTAAAATCATATCCGTTACTGAGTAAAAAATGAATAAAATAATAATTTTCAAGAAAAAAAATTAATAATAATCGCGCTCCGGAAACTACTGCATTGATTGAAGGGCGGGAGAACCGTCTATCTATGGGAAGAACAAACGCGCATAAAAGGTGATGCAGACCCAGCTGAAAGTGAAACGCCGTCGAATTCTTATGAAGCGAACCATATGGCCAGTATGTGAATAGGCTACTTTAGATGTAGGAAAAACGCGTGGTTGTCCTCGAGGATAGATAGCCTATCCAATGTGCAAAAAGTGTGGATGCAATGTGGCTGCAAAAGGATGAAACATAGAACACCATCCATCCGTGCAGATATGTCCCGTTTGCAGAGTGAATCCCGGAATCCAGTCATGAAAATTCAATTTACATAACGCAGGTGACACGTAAAACACGCAATGATGTAGTAGGCTATATTAATAAATTGAAAGTAGAGCTGTGCAATAAATCCAATCGCGACATGGTCTCTGAATATTAAAGCGCAAAAAGACTGCTATGTAAATATGCTTGTTCTGCGTGCCTCTGTGTGAATGAGCTGCGTCGCGTCTGTAGCCTACTACATACTCAAGTATGCCTGATGCTCATTGTGTTTTCAGCGGCCTCTCACTCACAAACAATATGAGGACATGAATACTTGAACATTTAGAGAGCTGCTCTGAGAGAACGCCTAATGAGCATTTTCATCATTTTGTTTGAGAAAAACCATTGTCAACACTACAAGTCTTCACTAGAACCCGTCAAAATAAAAGTTTAGTGTAACTAGGAGAAATTATGATAGAAATAGCATACATTACTATCGTATGCCTATAGAACATACTTCTCAAAATAATAACAACAATAATTTGAATTTAAAAAGATTTAACATTATTTAAGGAATATCTTTTTTTGGGTCCATGGTTTAATTTAATAAATCTGTTCTGCAGAACTTTCCCAAAAAATAAAAGGATACAGTTTACATTTATTTGTATTAAATCATAAAAAGAAACATCCATTTTCTGAATAAAATACATTTCATAGGAGTATTCTTAAACATTTTAATAAATTATTAAAGGAACACTCCGACTTTTTGGGACTTTATCCTATTCAACTTATCCCCCAGAGTTAGATAAGTCCATACATACCTTTTTCATCTCCGTGCGTGCTATAAGTCTGTTTGACGCACCCCCCGCTAGCCTAGCTTAGCACAAAGACTGGATGTGAATGGTTGCAGCTAGCATACTAATCCAAATAAGTGACAAAATAACGCAAATATTTTCCTATTTACATGTTGTGATTTGTATAGTCACAGAGTGTACAAAAAACAAAGTCACATGAGACACAGACATATTTTAACCGTATAAATACTGGGAACTATATTCTCTGAAGGCGAAGCACTGCTACTTGGGCGGAGTGATAAACGCAGCACGAGACGCGCCGTTTTTTCTTCTGTCAACAAAACCAACGTGACTACGTGAGCTCTAGCTCCGCTCAAGTGTTACTGAGACGACAGAGCGCGTTCGAGGCAACAATACTAACATTACAGGGGATACATGGAGCCCGTAAACAACTGCAATAGTAGTTACCACCCTATTCATATAATAGTGTCACTAACGTTACATTAGATCTAAGTTAGCTAATGGCACTGTTACAGTAACGTTAGGCTAAACATTTAAAAATATAACGGAACACTTACCGCAGCCGCTCACTTTGTCCTGTATGTGATATCGATGGGATGGCCGTATCCTTCAGCACACGTTCCTTGTGGCAAATTCCCTTTTTTGAAAATAGTCGTCCTCAGTGAAATGTACCGAGCAAACATAATGTCCCTTGATAATCTCATTAGGTGTGTTTTGATCAATATCCAGAGCAAGTAGCCATTTCTTCATCCGGTCAGCGTTTTTAGTTGGAATTCTATGAAACATCATGGTATTACCTGGTCTCCCTGTTTATTGTCACAGCTCTTTACAATACAGCGAAAATCCATGATTGTAAACTACGCTTTTACTATTTATAAATTGCTGACTCTGTAACCCAAACTCTGAACGAACTCTCTGCTCCTCACCTTGGCGCGTCTCAGGTGCTGCGGTTATCACTCCGCCCAAGTAGCAGTGCTTCGCCTTCAG